>NC_068920.1:17783931-19033931 GCF_023091745.1 Budorcas taxicolor
TAATGACAGGAGATATCTGCTCTGCAAGGTCAAGTGAAAAGATGCAAGACTCAAAAATACAGATATTATACAAGTTATTGCTTTTGTAACTTATGAAAGAGTCTAGGTAACTGCTATTTTCTTCTGTGTTGTCTTAATTTTCTACAATGGATATGACTTCTTCAATTTTAAAGTGTATATATTAGTAAAAAATAATTACATCAAGTAGAGAAAGTTTATTTCCAGCACAAATTGGTCAAGTCAATGGCTATATAATAATAATAACCCAGCTGTTAATTTAATGTTAAAAGACAAAATCAGTTCTTACGTTTTTTCCTCCACAATCTTCCTCAATCACTAGTGAGGAAAGCCCAAATTGGAAAGAATATATTCTTTTATATTCAATAAATGATGCTGAACTGAATTATATAAAGACTCAACTTAGCAGTGCTACTATTTTTAATAACTATAGGTACTAACATATTTCACATTGAAAATTCTAATTAAAATGCTTAATTTTAAATATTTAAGATGCATAAGTACCTGGTATATAATTCTGTTAAATACTTTCATCTATAAGAACTTCAGAAGAATGTACTGATTCTTATAATTAGTTCATGGCATATTTGTCTGGATAAAGTTATACCTGATTCAATCTGGATGCGATTAAGCATGTGACTATACTGAAAAAGAACAAAGAAACAAATTCAAAGAAGACAAAAAGACCTCCCAAAACCTATTCTTTTCACTTTATTCAAAATCCTTTTATTTTTAATGTGTGGGTCATGAACAGCTAGCAAAAAAACATCACTCAAATGTTAACAGTTTAGCTCTGACTAGGATTCAGAGTAGTTTTTCTTGGTTCTTTTCTGTTTTCCTAATTTAAAAAAAATCAACAAGTCTTTTGCAATTTTTAAAATTTACTAATAAGAGTTCATAATTAAACATAATTAGGCTTGAGGATTATAAAGAAAAGAAAAAGAGAAACCAAAGTGGACTTACACTGATAAGAAAAGAGATAAACTTTACAGCCTTATAATTTAGAACCACCTACAGGAGGAGAAAGGATAAGAATAGGGAGAAGTTAAGCCTGAAAACTTCTGGGATACAAGATCCAAATGAATTCTTTGTATTAATAGGAAAGGGAGGTGGGACAAAATCAGGGCCAGTGAGATTACGGACAGAGGAAGTTCTATGAATCACGAGCCATAACTCCAGAGGGGATAAAAAAGGATAAAGGACAGAGCGTTCCCCCAGGGGTCCTTCCTGCTCTTACCCTAACCCAGCCATCATCCAGGTAAGCACTTTCACATCCTACACCCACTGGGGTCCTTACATCACTGGTTTTGAAATAGGCAAATGCTCACGGGCCAGGGTTTTAAATCAAGAAAAGTAGGAACTCCATATGTTGAAACATTCAATATCTATTATTTTTGTCAAAGATAAACAAATGGATTCCGAAAGGCAGGAGAAACAAACCCCACCTTTCATGGGAGAAAGGCTTTGGGTCCACTGCAGCTACCTGGCCACAGTCACGCTTAACAAAATAAATGACGTCAGACATCTAGTCCATGTAGATACGCTCCTATTATCTCTGGAATGTCTTTTTTACAATTGGTTACTTCGAATACAAAAGATCCATGAAAAAGAAAAAAGCAAACAAAAAGAAAAGTGGAAAAAAGACTTCTGCTTATCCAGATAATTTTAGATGCTCCTCTTCTACTTTTCTTTCTAAAATTCTGAGTAGAAAGAAGTCGTGGTGGAAAAGGCTGACTGTTTCAAGTTTGAGATGAAAAAGCTGTAAAAATTATCACAGACCCTGTGAGTTTTCCCAACGTGCATTCAGGACATTGCTTAACACTCACAAGGACTCTCTGGAATTCTGAGTACACCCATGCTCCAGAGGTGGGCGGCTGGGAACTGAGAAGGGAGAAAGACTGTGAGGCCACGCAGCTGGAAGCTTGCAGAGCCTGAAACCAGAGCCGCTAACTAAGCCACGTACGCAGAGAAGGACCCACCCCATCACCGTGTTCTGGGCAGATAAAGCACATTAACACAGGGCAGCTCTGCAGACCTGAACACGCATAACCGGACGGATGACTGTACTATAGCACAGACTGATGTATTTCAAAGGCGTAAGCTATGGTATCTGAGATTCTGATTGTGAGAGTATATGTGTCCACGGTTTAAAGAATTATCAATATAATATGTATTAAACTTACATTCTGCATTTGTCTGCTGCTGCTAAGTCACTTCAGTCGTGTCCGACTCTGTGTGACCCCACAGATGGCAGCCCACCAGGCTCCCCCGTCCCTGGGATTCTCCAGGCAAGAACACTGGAGTGGGTTGCCATTTCTTTCTCCAATGCATGAAAGTGAAAAGTGAAAGGGAAGTTGCTCAGTCGCATCCGACTCCCAGCGATCCCATGGACCGCAGCCTACCAGGCTCCTCTGTCCATGGGATTTTCCAGGCACGAGTCCTGGAGTGGGGTGCCATCGCCTTCTCCGGTGCATTTGTCTAGACAAGATTAAATATGAGACTGCTACCTATATACTAAGTGTACTTTCAATAGCTGCCATACATATCAGAGTAATCTTTTACATCAGTTGGTTCAAGAGCAGTAAGAGAAAATGTCAGTCTGAATATTTTTTTAAAACCACAATAAGCTGAAACGATCAATAACTGCTGCTCCGCAACATTTTAATTTCACAAAAAATTTTAGAGCACACGAGATGCACAGGAATAAAACAGTCCCTTCCGGCCTTAGACAGCTGTCCTAGGAGCCATTCCTGAGTTTTGCTGGCTTGTGTCTAATTTTTAACCTGTAACACTAATCTTTAACTTCCAGAGTGAAAATGTAGGAGAAAAGTCTCAATTGTACTGATGAAGCAAAAATGCCCTTAAACAGAAAAAAAAGCAAGGAACTTAAAAACATGGAGACTGATCAAAAGGCAACTTGTAGACTTCAAAGTCAAAGAGAAATATGAGAAATTAGGTGAGACCATCAGGAAGCCGGGAGGTACAGTGTTTCTCGATGACACCGAGTGACCACTGGCAGAGGATTACCATTCTCCTCGAGCACACACACTAAGGCATGGGTGTCAAAGTAGAGCTTCCTGTTCCCAGAAGAGGCGAACTCTCTCCTTCTGCTGTCCAGCTGCAGATTCCCAGCACAGAGGCTCAGGTCTAGAAAGGAAAGGACACTGTGGTTCAAAACAGGACCTGATGGCAAACAAAGGCAACTCAGCATCAGGAAAAAAAAAACCAAAAATGCACAAGGCACACACCTCAAAGGCCTTTTTTAAATTAACAACGGCTTTATTGAGACACACCTCACATGCATATGACTCACCCATTTGCAATGCATACTTCAGTTGTTTTCAGTATATTTACAGAGCTGTGCAATTGACCCACAACTAACTTTAGAATACTTCCATCGATCCCAAAGAAATCCTAGACCCTCTAGCTACCCTCTCTCATTTCCCTACTCCGTGCTCCCCAACCTCAGCAATCCCTTAATCTATCTTCTGTCTCTATGAGTTTGCCTACTCTGGACATTTCATTTGAACAGAATCATTAAGTATATGATATCTTGTGACTGGTTTCTTTCACACAGAGTGGTATTTTCGAGGTTCACCCCACTGTGTTCTATGTCAGTATCTTTTTATTGCCAAGTAATATTTCATTGTACAGATATACCAGTTTTTTGTTTTTTTTTTAAACGTCGTCACCAGTTAAAGGACTAACTGTATGAAGGTTCTAATTTCTCCACATCCTCAACACTGTTATTATCTGTCTTTTTTATTATAATTATCCTAGTGGGTGTCAAGTGGTATCTCTCTGTAGTTTTGATTTGCATTTCCCTGACAGTTAATGATGCTGAATATCTTTTCATGTGTTTACTGGCCATCTGTACATCTTTGGAGAAATATACTTTCAGACCCTTCGCTCATTTTTTAAAAATTGGGCTATCTTTTTATTACTGAGAGGTTTTTTTTTTTATCTTAAGATAAGTTAAGTCCAATTTATCTTTTTCTCTTGGTCCTTTTGCTTTTGGTGTCACAACTAAGAAGCCACTGGCAGATGTGAGCACAGAGATTGACATCTGTTTTCTAAGGGTTTTGCAGTTTTAGTGTTCACGTTTAGGTCTTTGATCCATTTGAGACAGTTTTGTATATGGTGTGAGACGGGGGTTCAACTTCATCCTTTCACATGTGGATGTCCAGTTCTCTCAGCACTATTTTCTCCCTTAAACTGTCTTGTGACTCATCAAACATTCAACCGATCTTAAGTGGGTGGGTTTATCTGTGGACTCTCCAGTCTAGTCCATTGATCTGTATGTCTGTCCATCTGCTAGTGCCCCATTTTCTTGATTACTTGTAGCTCTGTGATAAGTTTTGACACCAGGAAGTGAGTTCTTTTTGTTCTTTTTCAAGACTGTCTCGGCTATTTTGAATCCATTGCATTTCCATGTAAATTTTAGGATTATATCGTATCAATTTCTGCAAAGACGCTCCTTAGAACTGTGACAGAGATTGCATTAAGTCTGTAGGTCAATTTGGGGAAGCAGTATCATCTTGAAAATATTAAAGTCTTCCAACCATGAACATGGAATGTCTATTTATTTAGGTCTTTTAATTCCTTTACTGTTATATATAATTTCAGAATATAACTTTTGTGCTTTTGTTGTTGTTAAATTTAAGGATTTTATTCTTTTTGATGCTACTGTTACTGGAGTTGTTCTTTAGATTTTTCAGACTGTTCATTGCTAGTATATAAAAATACAACTGAGTTTTGTTTTTATAGAATTTGTATGTTGATCTTGTATCCTGCAATCTTGCTAAATTTGTGTATTAGCTGTGAACGTATTTTAATGAATTCCTTAAGAGTTTTCCATGTACAAGGTCATGTCATCTGTGAATAGTGATCATTTACTTCTTCTTTTACAATCTGGATGCCTTTTCATTTTCTTGCCTAACTGTACTGGCTAGAACTTCTGGCACCGTGTTCAGTTGAATAGTGAGAGCAGATCCTTGTTCTTGACCTTGGGGGGAGAAGAATCTTGCCTTTCACTATGAAGTATGAAGTTCACTGCAGGTGTTTCAGATGTCCTTAATCAGGTAAGGCAGGTTGCTTCTGATCCAGATTTGTCATGAATGGATTATGGAATTTCATCAAAGTCTTCATTTTTTTCCATGATCGTGTGGTTTTCCTCCTTTACACGGTGAATGTGGTGTGCTACACAAACTGATTTTCTGATGATAAGTGAACCTGCTGTTCCTGAGACGGGGCCCACTTGGTCATGGCGCTGACTCCCTCTTACACATCGCTGGATTTGGTTTGTTAGTATTTTCATAACAGATTTTTGTCTGTAGTTTTCTTTCCTTGACTTTGTAAAAGTCTACCTTTGGGGAGACATGTTCTAACAATTCATGTATTACCTGTTACATGAATTTTTGTGTGTTTAACCACAGATCCAACCTGTTTTGCAAATTTGTTTCAAGATGCTCATTTGATTTTTAAAATGTTTTTGGCCACTCCTCATGATATGTGGGATCCTAGTTCCCTGACCAGGGATTGAACCTGCAGCCCCTCTACATGAAGGGTGGAGTCCTAAGCACTGGATAGCCCAGGAAGTCCCTCCCAGTGCTCATTTGAAGGAGGCAGCATAGTAATGGTTTCCTGGTTTTTGTATTCCACAAACCATAAAAGTAGTTTTAAAATGACAGGGAACAACTGCAAAATGAACTTGTAATTTTTATCAAGAAAGGCCATTTAAACATAATAGTTTCTTATTCTTACAAGCCTACTAAAACTGACAGCAAAAGAGAGATGGACAATATAAAATAAAAATCTTTCAATCAAATGTAATAAACGTAGCTATATAAAAACCAGTCCATCCTAAAGTAAATCAGTCTTGATTATTCATTGGAAGGACCAATGCTGAAGCTGAAACTCCAATACTCTGGCCACCTAATGTGAAGAACTGACTCACTGGAAAAGACCCTGATGCTGGGAATGATTGAAGGCGGCAGGAGAAGGGGATGACAGAGGATGAGATGGTTGGATGGCATCACCAACTCAATGGACATGTTTGAGTAAGCTCCACAAGTTGGTGATGGACAGGGAGGCCTGGCGTGCTGCAGTCCATGGAGTCACAAAGAGCCAGACACGACTGAGCGACTGCACTGAACTGAATATAAAAACCTACTACATCTTTGTTCTTACCTTTCTAAGATGCCAGGTATAGAAGAGTGAGAGAAGACAGAATAGTCATCTATTAATTCAGAGTTGAAAAGTTTTCTCAGTAGCTCTCCTAAACATCCTTCAGCTGATCAATTCTATTCTCATCCCCTAAACATTCAAAGGAAATTCCAAGTAAGCAAAAATGTGACATGGACAGGACCCTACAGATATGATGCTTTTCTGTAAGACAACAGCAGTGGTTCCCAAGTTACTGGAAAGAGTGGGGTGGCTGCAGTCACAGTCTGTACCAAGATAAGGACCAGAGAACCAATAATCACTTTGTACCAAGCACTGTTTGCAGACCAACAAAACATAAAATGCAGCAACTACTTTTGTATGTGTGTGTCAAACAGTAAAAACAAAACAAACAAAGATACTTGAGAGTTGCTCAGATTCAAAGAAGCACTCGCCTACAGTATAAGGCCCTTGACAAGGCACACAAAGCTCATCCTCGTTTAGCCCACTCACCCCTTTAGCTTTTGTTCTGGCCACCTAAGCTATTCTGTTTCCCACACTGTCAGACTCTGTACTCCATCCTTAAGCTTGGCTTGCTTCCCTTTCTCAACTGGTAAATTTTAAGCATCCCTTTTACCCCTCTTCATCTAATCTGACAGTGTGGTCAGTTCAGTTCAGTTGCTCAGTCGTGTCCGACTCTTTGCGACCCCATGAATTGCAGCACGCCAGGCCTCCCTGCCCATCACCATCTCCCAGGTTCACTCAGACTCACATCCATCAAGTCCGTGATGCCATCCAGCCATCTCATCCTCGGTCATCCCCTTCTCTTCCTGCCCTCAATCCCTCCCAGCATCAGAGTCTTTTCCAATGAGTCAACTCTTCACATGAGGTGGCCAAAGTACTAGAGCTTCAGCTTTAGCATCATTCCTTCCAAAGAATACCCAGGGTTGATCTCCTTCAGAATGGACTGGTTGGATCTCCTTGTAGTCCAAGGGACTCTCAAGAGTCTTCTCCAACACCACAGTTCAAAAGCATCAATTCTTCTGTGCTCAGCCTTCTTCACAGTCCAACTCTCACATCCATACATGACCACAGGAAAAACCATAGCCTTGACTAGACGGATCTTAGTTGGCAAAGTAATGTCTCTGCTTTTGAATATGCTATCTAGGTTGGTCATAACTTTTCTTCCAAGGAGCAAGTGTCTTTTAATTTCATGGCTGCAATCACCATCTGCAGTGATTTTGGAGCCCCCCAAAAATAAAGTCTGACACTGTTTCCACTGTTTCCCCATTTATTTCTCATGAAGTGATGGGACCAAGACGCCATGATCTTCGTTTTCTGAATGTTGAGCTTTAAGCCAACTTTTTCACTCTCCTCTTTCACTTTCATCAAGAGGCTTTTTAGCTCCTCTTCACTTTCTGCCATGAGGGTGGTGTCATCTGCATATCTGAGGTTATTGATATTTCTCCCGGCAATCTTGATTCCAGCTTGTGTTTCTTCCAGTCCAGCGTTTCTCATGACGTACTCTGCATAGAAGTTAAATAAGCAGGGTGACAATATACAGCCTTGATGTACTCCTTTTCCTATTTGGAACCAGTCTGTTGTTCCATGTCCAGTTCTAACTGTAGCTTACTGACCTGAATACAGATTTCTCAAGAGGCAGGTTAGGTGGTCTGGTATTCCCATCTCTTTCAGAATTTTCCACAGTTTATTGTGATCCACACAGTCAAAGGCTTTGGCATAGTCAATAAAGCAGAAGTAGATGTTTTTCTGGAACTCTCTTGCTTTTTCCATGATCCAGCAGATGTTGGCAATTTGATCTCTGGTTCCTCTGCCTTTTCTAAAACTGGCTTGAACATCCGGGAGTTCACGGTTCACGTATTGCTGAAGCCTGGCTTGGAGAATTTTGAGCGTTACTTTACTAGCATGTGAGATGAGTGCAACTGTGCGGTAGTTTGAGCTTTCTTTTGCATTGCCTTTCTTTGGAATCCATTATGTTCTGGGCGGGGCATTATGCTACCCTGTAAGGTTCTCTCTGCTAACTCCTCCCAGGTAAGGGAGCAGCCTGTATTCCTTCCTTATCTCTGTTCTCAGGCCAGGACAGACAACCCTATCATAGCACCTACTACATTTATTTCCATGTCTGTGTTTCATTCCAAGCTCCCCAAGAGTGTCCAGTCAGTTATTTTTGTATCACTAGCATTTAGCAGAGGTCTTGGTACATTGCAGGCCAGAAATAACTTAACAAAATATCCAACTGTATGAATTCTTAGATCCAGATCTACAAACTGTCTACAAAGAAAGTTTGAGATGAACTAATTTCTCCTCTTCACCTATGGTTTTTCCTTTTCACATAAGTGAGGTCACTTAAATCTGGCACCTCTTTTTTCATCCTTTATCTCTGCTGCTGCTGCTGCTAAGTCGCCTCAGTCGTGTCCGACTCTGCGCGGCCCCATAGATGGCTAGCCCTGGGCAAAAACGGCCTTTATGAGAAGAGACCCGGACACAGAACAGCCCTAACTGGATGGCAGGTGAATGAATGAATGTACCTCTTACAGAGCTCTTTACAGGCCACCCCACCCATTTCAGAACAGTGCTGGACTGTTCCATGGGTTAGAGAGCTCAAATATATTTGTGTCTAGAACTGGCTTGATACGATTATTCTAGTCCCAAATTCCTTTCTTCTAATAACAACAATCATTCATGTAATTTAAAACAATACTGCAAGCTTATTTTAAATAAATATTACTGGCTGAAAAATGGAGACGGCCTAGTTATGTGCCACTTGACCCTCCAACCCCGGCTGATGGAAGGTGAAGCCCATCTTGCCTCCATCACAGAGCAGGGCCTAGGGACACAGCAGTACTCTCGCACCAGAAGCAGCTCTGGCCCACTTTTCCTTCTTTATTGTGACAACAAATTGAGGTCCAAGAACTATGAATTCCCAGAATTAATAACCAGGAAACAAGGAAACTGAGCTATGATATGTAATTCTCCTTTGGGGACCTTCAGCACATCAAAAGCATACACAAAAGAAGCCCAAAGTTAGTCCTGGACAGAGGAAGAAGCACAAAGTTCCTATTCATAAATCACCCTTAGGTCTAAGTAGCTCTACAGAGAATCCTGGACACCAAACAGACCGCTAGGCTGAAGACCAAGAAACAAAATTCTCATTAGCTGATGGGATCATGAGAGGAAAAGAAATCACAAGTTACTAGCTTGTCAAAAAAAAGAGCAACAAAAGGCAAAGTACAGAAATAAAGACTCACAATTACTGCAGCACACTGACAGCTGACTACTCATTTCCCAGTCTCCTACACAACTCTCCTTCACGCTTCGCAAGAAACTAACCAGTTTCTTGCTCAGCCAAAGATATTCTTAAATTTCAGAAGCAACCAACATTTACCGAGCACTTCTGTTGAGTAAAACATTTTTCAAATAGCCATCAGTGTGGTTAGGGAGAGCTGCTGATGTATTTATGTATAGACTCCCCAAAGTTAGACTTTTGCTAATAAATAACGATTACCCCAAATGATATGTTTTTTAATCAACAGTTTTCAGTCTAGTACACTGAGTCTGCTTAGACTTTCCTCATCTCATGCAGGGGAGTGATTGATCTCACGTTCTCAAAGAATTTAATCAAATGCCAACTTCTCAAAGAAGCTTATTACGAGGACTCCATTTAAATGAGTAACTGGAGGGCCACTCCACTTCTCAACCTTTACCCCCTCTATTTTGTCCGACACCACTGATCAAATGTTATTATATACATATATAATTATATATAATATATATGATACTTATGTATAACATGTTATTATATTATATACATATAATCTCCTTTGCTAGAATTAAGCTCCAAGAAGGAAAAGAGTTTGCTGACCGATACACCCTGAGTACTTAGAAAAATGCCAGGCACAGTAACGTACCCAAAGGAGGGTCTGAAATTAAACTGTGAAACAATCCCTTCGTTTCCTGTAGCTTCGCGCCTCCCATCGCTAGCCTACTACACGCCGTGCGTGCACCCGACCCTGGGGATTTGAGGAAGTACGCACCGCCTTCCCGCAGCCATCAGTCACAACCTGCGCCGGACACCCGGCGCCCGCATCCGGAGGGGTCGGACCTTCCCGTCTGGGGAAGCCCAGGTTAGCGCGTGGCCCAGACAGCGTGACCGGACAGTCCCCCGCCCGGAAGAAGGCCGGCGACCTCGGCCGGCCTGCCCAGCTCCCGCCGCCCCGGCCCGGCCCTCACCTCTCCTGGAGGACGCCAGGGCGGCCACCCGGCCGAGGCACCGGGGGAGCGCGCCCGCCGCACCCGCGAGGCCCGGGGCCAGGACCGGCTGGCTTCTCCACACGCCGCCGCGCCCGGCCGGGGAGCCCGGGGGCGCCGGGGGTCCGGAGCGCGAGCGCTCCCAGTCCGCCGGCGGCCGGCGCGGGGCCGCGGCCGCCCGGCGCGGGCAGGGCACCAGCAGGAGGAGGAGCAACGAGGAGGCACGTGCCGCGCCGCCGCGGACCGCCCGGGCGCCGGGGCGCAGCGCCCCGGGACCGCCGGGTAGCGCGGGCAGGAGGCGGCGCGCGGGGATGCCGCGGCCGCCCGGGCCTCCAGCGCGGCCGGCGGCCAGGAGGAGCAGGAGCCGCCGGCGGCCCGGCGGGCACTTCGGCCTCTCGGCCGCAACGGAGCCGCAGTCCATCCCCAACGCGGTCACTGGCCCGGGAGCGCGCTCATGCCGGTCACGCGCGGCCCCCGCCCGACACCTCCGGCAGAAGCGAGCACCGGCGCCGGCGCCGAGCCCGCCCTTTCCTGCCGGCCGGGCGAGCTTCGGGGCCCGCGCCGGGGGCGGGGCTGGGTGGGTAGGCGGGGCTCCAGGCCCGCGCCGGGGGCGGGGCAGGGCAGAGGGGCGGGGCTCCGCTCGGGCGCTGGGGGCGGGGCGGGGAGGCGGGGCTCCGGGCGCGCGCTGGGGGCGGGGCCGGGCTCGTCAACCGGAGCCAGCGCCGGAAGAGAGGGGAGTCTGTCAGTTCAGTCGCTCAGTCGTGTCCGATTCTTTGCGACCCCATGGACTGCAGCACGCTAGGCCTGTCTGTCCATCACCAACTCCCGGAGTTTACTCAAACTCATGCCCATTGAGTCGGTGATGCCATCCAACCATCTCATCCTCTGTCGTCCCCTTCCCCTCCTGCTTTCAATCATTTCCAGCATCAGGGTCTTTTCTAATGAGTCGGTTCTTCGCATCAGGTGGCCAAAGTTTCAGCTTCAGCCATCAGTCCTTTCAATGAACATTCAGGACTGATTTCCTTTAGGATGAACTGGTTGGATCGCCTTGCTGTCCAAGGTGCTCTCAAGAGTTTTCTCCAACACCACAGTTCAGAGTCTGTTACAGATCGAACCCGCATCCTGTTTCGTAACGGCGACCAGGGAGACCAGCAGGTGGTCGTGGGCCTTCACAGAGCTGGAATGAGCTCGGAACTGCTACGATTTGCGTATTTATTACACTGATGTCCTTATAAAGACATTAATTATCCTGGGGCCCTTTAGAATCTCGTGGAAAGTCCGCCGAACTGCCCTGGGTTTTCCTGACTTTCCCGGACCGAAGTCCCTCAGAGTGTTGGCGCCGGAGTGCATTTTAAAGATTATTAACAAGGTCTAGGGTGTAGCACTTAACATAGTCAATGCATTTAAATCTAAACTTTAAGAGCTTTTGTTTCCGGATTAGTGGATCAAGTGAGAAAGTCAATCTGGGAATTTAAAACGTGGGCGTTTGAGTCTTAAATGAAACCTACTGGTATAAAAGGATATCTGATACTAGCAGTGTTCAGTTCAGTGAGCTTTTTGAATGCCCGCTGCACCTATCTCAGTTACTGGTCCATTGTGTGAACTCAGAGGTGTTCCTTGAACAAAGGAATGAAATGCCCAAGGCATCAGCCTAAGAGATACAAAAAAAAGAGATTGAAACCAACATTTTTATTTACATAAATCTATAAACTTTTTGTTTAAATCAGATAGAGTAAGGTTTCTGTCTCTTATCCTAACAGAAATCTTAATAAATGGAAAGACTAGATACAGGGATTAAAAGGCCAAACGAAAAAGAAATATCTACAAATTAAAGCTTCAGGCAGGGACCAAACTACCCTCAGGGCTCAGAACTTTCTGACAAAGTTGAATTGGAGAATATGTTTGGACATGGGGCCCTCCTGCTGTCTCCCTACAACTGGACCTGGGGACTTCCATGAGCCAACTTGGGTTCACAGAGCAGATGCTGTGAGATCTCTAAAGTGAAAGTGAAGTCATTCAGTTGTGTCCGACCCTTTGCGACCCTGTGGACTGTAACCCAGCAGGCTCCTCCATCCATGGGGTTCTGCAGGCAAGAATACTGGAGTGGGTTGCCATTTCCTTCTCCAGGGGATCTTCCCAACCCAGGAATCGAACCCATGTCTCCCACATTGCAGGCAGACGCTTTAACCTCTGAGCCACCAGGGAAGCCCTAGGAAGTGAGATCTCTAGGCCGGCCTCATACACTCCGAGATCACCAAGGAGAAAAGAGTGAAGGGCGGCAGGGCTGTCCCTGGAGGCCCTGGGCCTGGCCAGTGTGTAGTTGCCATGTGGTGACCTGAAGGTGACGTCTGTGTAATGTAACTACAAAGTAAAGGGCAGGGATAAAGAGATCTTTGCGGTGGTGAGTTTTCTACATTGCGCTTGAAGTGCTAATGTTAAAAACAATATGTACACTGTAATCCCTAAAGTAATCTATAAACATATTATCTGAAGAGACATAGTCCAAACACACAAAAGGTAAAATGTAATAATAAAAAATATTCAAATAACCCAAAAAGAGACAACAAAGGGAAAATAGATAAAAAACCAGAGGAAACAAACCGAAAGCAAATAGTAAAACGGTAGACCCAAATTCAAATATAGTAATAATCATATGAAATGTAAATGGTCTATACCAGAGAAAATCAAGCTAATATACTGTTAAATAAAATATGGTTTATCCCTCTTCCTTCTGAAGGGTAGCAAAATATGCCACCCCAAAATACACCACTTTGGCATGAAGGTTATATTGAACTGAAGGCTTTTGAAAAAAAGCTAATACAAGAGAATCTCTCTGTTCTCCCTCATTTTGGCCTAAAAGCAGGACATAAGTTTATAAAGGGTGTCCCCCTCCCCTCTCTACTGTGAAGGGCAGAAGGTAGTCACCAGAGAGAACTCTTAGCAGCCCAGAGACAGCATCTGAGGAATCTATATGATCAATTCACTCAGACTAGCCCTTATCTACCATTCAGTTCAGTTCAGTTCATTTCAGTCACTCAGTCGTGTCTGACTCTTTGCGACCCCATGAATCGAAGCACGCCAGGCCTCCCTGTCCATCACCAACTCCCAGAGTTCACTGAGACTCACGTTCATCGAGTCAGTGATGCCATCCAGCCATCTCATCCTCGGTCATTCCCTTCTCCTGCCCCCAATCCCTCCCAGCATCAGTCTTTTCCAGTGAGTCAACTCTTCACATGAGGTGGCCAAAGTACTGGAGCCTCAGCTTTAGCATCATTCCTTCCAAAGAAATCCCAGGGTTGATCTCCTTCAGAATGGACTGGTTGGATCTCCTCGCAGTCCAAGGGACTCTCAAGAGTCTTCTCCAACACCACAGTTCAAAAGCATCAATTCTTGGGCACTCAGCCTTCTTCACAGTCCAACTCTCACATCCATACATGACCACAGGAAAAACCATAGCCTTGACTAGATGGACCTTAGTTGGCAAAGTAATGTCTCTGCTTTTCAATATGCTATCTAGGTTGGTCATAACTTTTCTTCCAAGGAGTAAGCGTCTTTTAATTTCATGGCTGCAGTCACCATCTGCAGTGATTCTGGAGCCCCCAAACATAAAGTCTGACACCGTGTCCACTGTTTCCCCATCTATTTCCCATGAAGTGATGGGACCAGATGCCATGATCTTCGTTTTCTGAATGTTGAGCTTTAAGCCAACTTTTTCGCTCTCCTCTTTCACTTTCATCAAGAGGCTTTTTAGTTCCTCTTCACTTTCTGCCATAAGGGTGGTGTCATCTGCATATCGGAGGTTATTGATATTTCTCCCGGCAATCTTGATTCCAGCTTGTGCTTCTTCCAGCCCAGCGTTTCTCATGATGTACTCTGAATTTTCCATATATTGACCTTGCCACAATTTGCTGCCCTAGGTGCTCAAAGTCCTTTTCCTCTGTCTTGCCACTTCTCTGCAAAGTTATTGCTTTTTGCTAAGATGCTATGTAAGTCCGAGTTCTGACCACTCCTTTGTGTTACTCCTCTCTGAGTACTCCCATGTGTATGTTCTGCGCACATGTTAATAAGCTTGTCTGTTTTTCTCTTGTAAATCTATCTTTTTAATCAGCCTAATATACAGGGCCCTAGCCTATGACTCTAAGATGGAAAAACAATTTTTCTTCCCTTACACTTGATAGATACACTTTCAGACTGGAAAAAATAGAAAATGTGTAAAACTTGATTTTTCATGGTTTTACACAGTTTTTACATAATTGAAACTTGGCAAAATATTAAGGATTGATGAATGTAATTATCATGGGGCACATTGAGTTCCTGAACCAGTGGTGTTTAGATGAGTACTGAAACACTTTCCTACTGTATGCATTTTTACCTACTCTATAAAATTAATTTTTCTTTCCTTCATTGCAACAAAATCAAATTATCTTGGTATAGTGGAGACTTTCACATAGTTCATTTTCTAGGATAGAAAAGATCTAAAGAATTAAAAAGCGAAATGTACTCACATTGAACAAAAGTTGAATGATTTACATCAAAAACATAAGGCAAATGCAAAAAATGTAAAAGTAGATTGATAATTTATATATTTTCTTCAAAAATACTGGAATTGCTATTTTAAAAGAAAAATAATTACAATTAAAAATCAAATTTTTATTTCAAAATTAAAGTTGACAGTTTATTTAATTTGTACACATTGGAATACAATCACGTAAATCTTTTTGTATGGGAAAACTATTTGCAGTTTTAGTTTTTAGTGTCCACATAGTTACCAGTGTAAAGAATTAGAATCATGCCTCACACATGCTGTATCTTGTATGTGTGTGTGTATACATTTAACAATAATGTGTGAGTTGTTTACTATGGCAAAATAGTAAATTCCTTAGACACCATGTGCAACAGTTGTGAATATTGTCAATCAGAAATGAAAAAAACAAAACAAAACAGAAAGCCTGCATCTACATCTGACACCATGTAATGTCAACCAAAAAAACTGAGAAAGTCTGGAAATGAAAGTTTTGTTTTGTTTTGTTTTGTTTGCTGTCTTCAAAATTGCAATTTGGGAGACACTTTTTAAGCCTGGTGGGCTGCAGTTCATGGGGTCGCAAAGAGTCGGACATGACTGAGCGACTTCACTATTAAGGTAAAACCAAATGAGTGTTCCAAGGAAGAGAGTCAGAGGCTTATAAGGCAAGAGCCACAAGGCTGTACGCTAATATGAAGGAGACCAGGATTCCATCTCTGGGCTGGAAAGATCCCCTGGAGATGGAAATGGCAACCCCCTCCAGTACTCTTTTCTGAAGAATCCCATGGACAGAAGAGCCTGGTGGGCTACTTACAGTCTGTGACGCCGCAAAGAGTCAGACATGACTGAAGCAACTTAGCATTCACACACACATACTTAATGTAGGCAGCCCTAACCAGACCTTCAGTTTGCTTGGATGGTCTCGCCTTACATCTTTACTGATTTTCCTGTGAGACCTGTTTGTCTCGATGTCTGTACTTCAGCATGAGAGTGTAGTTCTTGGGCTCTGTACACTTGGCCATAGCCTGAAGCTGTAACACTCATGGGAGAGAGCTCAGCTGCTATTGCCTCCAGCCTTTCCTAGAGAGATTGTACTTTCAAATCTTTCTGAGATCTTATTAAGTATCTTGCAATAGACTTTGCGTCACCATAATGGGCTAGATATGAGAAAGAGGTAACAGAGGAGTAATTCTATTTCTATTAGAAGGAAACATTTCCCGGAGTGTATGTTTCTGTTAGAATGAGTCAGTCACACCTGGCTATGCAAGCTCTCATTTTACCTGCCTTCCCTCAATAGCCAGAAAATAGCATTTTTGGAAGATTAGTTTTGCATTAGTAGTCAAGATGGATTGAAATGGAGGAGACTGGACTCAGGGAGATTAAAGTGGTAGCTCTTATGGTAATGTTGGGGAGAAATGAATTAGGTTGAAGTGCTGAGTATATATAAAGAGTAATATATATATAGGTTATCCTAGAAGTACATGTATTAAAATATTTAACAATGATTATTTCTGAAATGGGGTTTATAGATGCATTTATTTTTCTTTGTATTTTTTCAAATTTTCTACAGATGAACATATGTTGCTTTTATAATAGAGAAGAAGCTGCAAATATGAAATATGGTAATATATAGTACTATCTTTTATGCAAATTGCCATGAAAAATTATTAAAAAGTTTCATTTTAAATCTTGACCAGAGAAACTTCAGTGATTTGTGCATTTCACATGTGGCTGGTCCAAATTGAGAAGAGCTGTAAGTGTAAAGTATAAAATGAATTTCAAAGACTTACTGCAAAAAAAAAAAAGAATACAAAATACCTCCTGTATTTTTAGACATTGATTACATGTTGAAATGATAATTTTGGATATATTAGGTTAAATGAAATATATTATTAAAGTTAACTTGATGTATTTCTTTTTATTTTTTTAAAACATGCCTACTAAAAAAAGCCTTTAAATTACATGTGTGGTTTGCATTTGTGACTATGTTTTATGGGACATAAAAGCTGGTCTGTATTTTATCCAATTTTTAATAAACCAGTGAAAACCAACTGACTTAAGGTGCTCCATTTTTCCAGGGTCACCCATTCAATATATGGCACTATCCTCTCTGAGCCATTTTTACTCACATTTCTGACCTCACAGGGCTGGGAATATTTTCCGCAACAGCCACTTTTTCCAACTCTCCAGATACCAACTGGATGTCTTAGAATTCAATCCAATGACTCTGGGAAGTTGGTGTCAGACAACATGCATTTCAGAGCTCAGTTTCTGAAGCCGATTTCAAGTCTCAGGTTGTTTCTTGTTTGTACTACTCCATTTTATACAAGGGACTTGCGCATCCATGGATCTGGGTATCCACAGAGGTTTCAGAACCAGTCTCCCGTGGATACCAAGGGACGATTGTACTTCTGACTAAATAATTGGCTATGTTCACCAACCCAGATGCTGTTGGAATTCTGTCATTTAGGGGTTTTTATGGAGCTTTCATTACTTAGGCATGATTGATTAATTCATTGGCCACTGGTGATTTTTCTCAACCTCTATCCCTGCTCCCTTCTCTGCAGGTCAGGGGGTGGGGCTGCAAGTTCCGTGTCTTCGTCTTTCTGGAAACCAGACCCCGTCCTGAAGCTATCCAGGGGCCCCCAGCCTCCAGTGAGCTCAGTGCACAAAAGACACTCACCAGTTTGGAGATTCCAAGGGCTTTAGGTGCCAAGAATTGGGGACAAAGAGCAAATCTACTTATTTCTTATTATATCACACCCTCTGTTCTATCTGCTGATAGCATCTAGTTCTTCTCTCTGCCCCTTCCAAGGGTCTCCTGGATTTGGGACACACACAGAATTATTCCACAGCTCAGGTGGGTTTGCTGCTGAAACTTAGCATCTCATCATTGTTGGGAACGGTATTAATTTTGCTGTTGGGTCACTTCTACCTGCTCTTCCATTCCTTCTCCAAAACCGTGCTAATATGAGGCTGTTTCGACTAACAAATGTTTATGAAGTTTGAGGATAACTATAGCAAATGTATAAAAGGACTTCAAATGATGTCGCTTTCTCTGTAAGTTTTCCCATCACTCTCAGCAGCGATGCGCAGGCTCTGTCCACGTGTGCATACCCCCGCTGACCACCCCCCACTCTTTTTCTTCTGGAGTCCATTTCCCTTTTGTAGCACTGGCTGACAACTCCAAACCTTCTTGATACTTTATTGTGTACAGTGAGCTTCTCAGGTGGAGCTAGTGGTAAGGAATCCTCCTGCCAATACAGGAGACAAGTGCTTGATCCCCAAGTCAGGAGGATCCCCTGGAACCCACTCCAGTATCCTTGCCTGAGAAATCCAATGGACAGGGGAGCCTGGCGGGCTACAGTCTGTGGGGTCACAAACAGTCAGACACAGCTGAGTGTCTGAGCACAATTGTGTATCTTGTCTAAAAGTTTTCCACATAGACTCTGCTTGGCCAATTTTGCATTTCGAAACCAGATGGGCCCCTTTGGGGTTTTCCCAAGGATTAAACTGCTCAAATTTTCATGAGCTCGTTACAGTAACCCCATTTTATTTTGTTATGTAGTTTTGTTTGTGGAGAGACAGGTGGTGTAACTCTCAGTATGAGCCAAGCTCTGTTATATTAACATTTCTCAGGTAACAGACAGACTTTTGTCCTGGAATGTTGTCTGCCTTCTAAAAATTGAGATCTAATCACTAGTATTCCAAAAATTGAGAGCTATTTGCAAAATAGCACAGTGGTTAAGATTGACATTTACTAACTGTATGACCTTATGTGATTTCTTTCTTGATCTCACACTGATTCATCCCATTCTTAAAGAGAATTCTGTCATAATAATACCATCTCCCTCTTAGGTAAGGATTAAAACGAAAGGTCAAAACATACTGTCATGCCTGGTGATTAATGTATAATACTTATTTTGTTTATTAATATTAAAGCAAGCTAGCATTGCATTGAATTGTTCTGCAAGCACGCAAGAGGAATGGTGCCACCAGGAGCCCCACCTGGCAGCAGCTGTGGTGTCACCTGCAGGGCTACGGAAAGTTTGCAGAAGTACTGCTTGTAGACCCACCCTGCAGGGGCCAGAGGGAAGGGTCCTGGTGGTTAAGGAAAGGGGCACATTGATCGAAACCCCTGGGAGACTCCTGGATAGATGGATGAGGACATCCTGTGAGCTCTGATCCAACCCTGCCAAGTGAGTCACTCAGGGAAGCAGCTGGGGTGTGAGTTCAGAGGTGAAAAGGAGGAGATATCCGGAAGATCAGAAAATAGGCTTTCCTGTCTTCTTTTTGTTTTCATTTTCCTTGCATTATTCCCTTGAAAGTAAAGCTCCTAGGAAATGGAAATCTCATGTGCAGACTTTGTGCAGACCAAAGCAGAAATGCCTTATTCCAGAAAAAGTTGACCCAGGCAAGACATACTTTTATACGTGTAGGGATTTGTCCTGGGGATGTCAGAACTTGACACAGGCATCCTTGGCACGTATATGCACTCAAGATGACTGAGCCAGTAAGTGGTTCCTCCTTGCAGGGAAGGAAATGGCAACCCACTCCAGCATTGTTGCCTGGAGAATCCCATGGACAAAGGAGCCTGGTGGGCTACAGTCCATGGGGTCACAAAGAGTTGGACACGACTGAGCAACTAACACACACACACACACACACACACACACACACACACACACTTGCAGAGAACAATTCTTGGAGCTGCATGGGAGAACTTTCTGGTATAGCAAGGGCATGAAATGACAGGGCATTCAATATCCAAGGAGAACTGAATGGAGGCTTGTGATTGGCTTAAAATTGATAAGAACATTGGGGCTGCTTTTGCCATTTTCCCTTATGCGTCTCAATCCTAGGTGTGTCGGGTTGTTCAACTAAACTCGGGATTCATGGATTTAGAGCAGGCTTAATCACGGTCCTTTGAAGGTAAGCAATGTGGTAGAAGCTGGGGTATCTGACGCTTTTCACATACTGCCTTACATCCTCTCAGCCCCAACTCTGATGTCAGTAATGGCTAGAACAAATAGTTTCCTCTGGGCTGGGGCTTATTTCTTGCTGAGAGCATCTCACCTTGAGCATGAACTGTGTATCTTTTATTTTCTGCCTAGGGCTTCTCCAGTGCAATGGTCCAGGGTGACCATGAGTCTTTGCTCTGCATGCCTGCTTGGGAAACCCACCAGATGGAAAGAGCAAGCTTCCTGAGTTACTACATGGAGGGCTGCCTACCTGAATGCATGGTTGGTCTGCGGTATGAGTAGGAAGCAATGCCTCTAATATGATAAGCCTGTGGGATTTGGAGGATCCTGGGATATGTGTTAGCATATCCTGACTAATACACCCAATGTACAGCTCCTGGACTTTCCCCAGATACATATTTCCAGCCAAAAAGGGGGTGGGGGACAGTGAGGTCCCAGGCGAAAAGGAGCTCACAGACAGCAAATTAAGCAAGCTACCCTTGTCAAGGAGATAATTGGTGCTCACCAAAAGTGCATGCGCTCATTTATCATGTTCCAGCTTTCCTGGCAGTTGGGTTGGGGCCATGTGACTAGTTCTGGCTAATGGAGTGTGAGTTCTCCATGGTAACTGGGCTACTGTTTTTATGACTTACAGTGAAGACCTCCAAGATGGTGGGGTTTCAGTGTGGAAGCAGCCTGGGTCACAGTCTGAGAAAAGCAACTAAAGTTGCCTGCGAGTGAGAAATAAAGCTTAGTGTGTATTAGTTGCTGACATGTCCAGTATCACTTGTTACCACAGCACATTCTACCCTATCCTCTCTCTCTCTAGTCGTTAAGTCATGTCTGACTCTTGTGACCGCATGGACTGTAGCCTGCCAGGTTCCTCTGTCCATGGGATTCTCCAGGCAAGAATATTGGCGTGGGTTGCCATTTCCTTCTCCAGGGGATCTTTCTGACCCAGGGATCGAACCTGGGTTTCCTGCATTGGAGGCAGATTCTTTACCGCTTGAGCTACAAGGAAAGCCCATAGGAATTGAAAAAAATTGATCAAAAATTTAAAATAGAGAATATTTGGTAAATGACATAGGAACGAGAGGTTATAAAGGGGAATCTACTAAACATATGATTATATTTTGAAAATGGTTAAAACATCCAATTTGAGAGCTAGGATACACAATAAAAAATATATAGCCAAAGAACAAATTAGTGAACTGCCATAACAGATTCAGAAACACCCCCAGAGGGCAAATTAAATTATAGTGAGGATAGGAAGTAAAAGGGAAAAATTAAATAAAACAAGAGGGGTAGGCAATACCAATAATTGATTATAATCAACTATAAATGGAGGATTATAAGTAACTTGAATCTGCAACTGTTTTTTTTTTTTTTTTTAAGTAAAGTAAATGTAGGACGGGCATCCGGAAATTGGGATTCTAGCCTCAACTCTAACTTGCTATGTACCCTGGATAAATCATTCAGTCCTCTGAAGCCTCAGTTCCCTAACCTACAAAATCTTAAAGAGAAAGAGTCAGACGGCCTGGAACAGAATCCTAGCTTAGTTGCTGCCTTGGTCGACTTTCTTACCTTCTTTATATATTCATTTCTTTATGCATCCAATAAAGGTAACGCTATCTAATATTATCCTTGAATCCAAAAGGTACTTCCTATTCCTTCCATTTTAGAAAAAGGCTGCATTTGAAATTCAGATTCTAGCTCAACACAATTATTTCACAAGTGAAATAGTTGAAACATGGAGCCATTAGAAAACACAGGAAGAATACTCACTAAGTGTCCGAATTGTAACTGGAGCTCTGTTGTCCTGACACAGGACCGTCAGTCTGTTTAGCAGTCACTGGTTGCTCACACGTGATGCTACGTTTAGTCATTAGAAGAAATGACCTCCTTTTGTGGGAATTTCATCTTTTATAAACTATTCAGTTTCTCATTGAGCCCGATGGCGTGGTCTAATTTCACAGTTAAGGAGCAAAGAGGCTGGGGAGGGTTTGCACCAGAGCACAGGGGAAGCCAGGGCCAACCATAGGGTGAGAACTTGTTTTTCCTTCAAATGAACCTGACAGTCGAGTAAAAGAAAAAATATGAATTTCTCCACCAAGCCAGTAATAAGAATGCTGCTGTTTCTTTAATTTCCTATCAACAGCACTGATGGCATTATTTTCCATGATGCAGGCAGTAAGAGGTAATTGAAAAACTGAAAACGATGAAAATGTGCAAGGAAGAAAAATAAACACGAGCACCACCATCAAAACAACATTATTCTCAGCCCTGGTAAATTTCTTTCTAGTTCATTTTCCATTGAGACATCTGACTGCACACATTTGAATATATGATTTTATATCTTGCATTTACCCTTCATATTATAATGTAAGGATTTCATGTTATTTCATAGTCTTCTAACACTTCTTATTAAAAGGTTGCATACTATTTTGAGAATGGCATTTTATTTCACTGTTTTTTTTCTGGTAACTGCTTGGGTTGTTTGCAGCTTTCTGCTAATACAACAGAACTGTAATAGACATCTGTATAGATGAAGGTTTTCTGTATTAAAGACTACTGGACCAAAAAGCATGAACAATGCTTGCGGCACATGGTAACTCTCTAGAAGGATCATGCTCTGCTGACATATAAACTGTCATTGAAAACTTCCAGTTTATTAATTTTAAATTTGTTATACCTACTTATATTTAAAATGAGACAGAAGCATTAAAAAATTACATAACGATAGGTAATGCTTATAAAAGTTTACAAGATACAGAGATGAATAAGGTCGAAAATGAAATTATACCATAATGTCATTTCCTAGAGTCATTACTCTCGATAGCTCATTGCATATTCTTCCAGATTTTGTGATCTGCACATACTGACCTTTATAGCTGTTATCATTAGTATTAGAGACATGCATAGTGTCTTGCATTTTCCTTTTTTCATTTATCGGTAGATGTTAAATATTGTCACCTTGGCACATGTAGATCGGCTTCATCCTTTTTAATAGCTTCGTGGTTGGAACATAACACGGTCTCTTTATCTCATTTCCTTTGATAGACTTGTGGGTTAGCTTCAAGTTTTCTCCTCTGGCAAACAAAGCTGCCATGAGAATTCTTGTCTATATGGTTTATTTTTAAAGAGCATTTGCTGCTGTGCTAATGTGACTTCGAAAACAATGACTGGCAAGATAATTCTCGCTGTGTGCGGAACATACCATGTGTAAATGTCATTTAAATTTTAAAACTAGAATTGAGTCATTTCCATTAAAACCAGGTTAAAATCACAGCGATCTCTTTCTCTCATGTACGAATGAATCCTCTTGCTCCAGATGGGACATGAAACTCCTTAAATTGAAATTCAGTGCACAGGGGCTCTGATGGCCCTTAACAGATGGACGGACAATCTCATCTGGATGGTTATATAACTCAGTGATTCTCATGAAAGCCTTCGGAGAGCCTCAGACAGAAGGTGGACTGAGTTAGGCTTGGGGCAGAGGCAGGTGAAGAGGCTGGAGTCACTGGTTTCTTTGTGTGTATTTATTTGCTAGTGTCGATAAGGCTGGGGTCTAAGATCTGAGCAGTATAACACAGTCTGGTCGAATGACTAACATTGAGACCTCAGAAATCTCCCATTTGGATACGATTTGAGTTGGAACTCAAAGTTTTCTGTTAAATGACCTTGGGATGATCATTCCATCTCTCTGAAGCCCTCATTCTCACTAATATGCAGATAATGCTTCCAGTAGGAGGGTATCATATTCCTATTTCAGTTCGGTTCAGTCGCTCAGACGTGTCCAACTCTTTGCGACCCCATGAACTGCAGCACACCAGGCCTCCCCGTCCATCACCATTTCCCGGAGTTCACTCAGACTCATGTCCATCGAGTCGGTGATGCCATCCAGCCATCTCATCCTCTGTCATCCCCTTCTCCTCCTGCCCCCAATCCCTCCCAGCATCAGAGTCTTTTCCAATGAGTCAACTTTTCGCATGAGGTGGCCAAAGTACTGGAGCCTCAGCTTTAGCATCATTCCTTCCAAAGAAATCCCAGGGTTGATCTCCTTCAGAATGGACTGGTTGGATCTCCTTGCAGTCCAAGGGACTCTCAAGAGTCTTCTCCGACACCACAGTTCAAAAGCATCAATTCTTCGGCACTCAGCCTTCTTCACAGTCCAACTCTCACATCCATACATGACCACAGGAAAAACCATAGCCTTGACTAGACGGACCTTAGTCAGCAAAGTAATGTGTCTGCTTTTCAATATACTATCTAGGTTGATCATAACTTTTCTTCCAAGGAGCAAGCGTCTTTTAATTTCATGGCTGCAGTCACCATCTGCAGTGATTTTGGAGCCCAAAAAAATTAAGTCTGACGCTGTTTCTACTGTTTTCCCATCTATTTCCCATGAAGTGATGGGATCGGATGTCATGATCTTCGTTTTCTGAATGTTGAGTTTTAAGCCAGCCTTTTCGCTCTCCTCTTTCACTTTCATCAAGAGGCTTTTTAGCACCTCTTCACTTTCTGCCATAAGGGTGGTGTTATCTGCATATCTGAGGTTATTGATATTTCTCCCGGCAATCTTGATTCCAGCTTGTGTTTCTTCCAGTCCAGCGTTTCTCATGATGTACTCTGCATAGAAGTTAAATAAGCAGTGACAATATACAGCCTTGATGTACTCCTTTTCCTATTTGGAACCAGTCTGTTGTTCCATGTCCAGTTCTAACTGCTGCTTCCTGACCTGCATACAGATTTCTCAAGAGGCAGGTCAGGTGGTCTGGTATTCCCACCTCTTTCAGAATTTTCCACAGTTGATTGTGATCCACACAGTCAAAGGCTTTGGCATAGTCAATAAAGCAGAAATAGTTGTTTTTCTGGAACTCTCTTGCTTTTTCCATGATCCAGCAGATGTTGGCAATTTGATCTCTGGTTCCTCTGCCTTTTCTAAAACCAGCTTGAACATCAGGGAGTTCACGGTTCACGTATTGCTGAAGTCTGGCTTGGAGAATTTTGAGCATTACTTTACTAGCATGTGAGATGAGTGCAATTGTGTGGTAGTTTGAGCATTCTTTGGCATGGCCTCTCTTTGGGATTGGAATGAAAACTGACCTTTTCCAGTCCTGTGGCCACTGCTGAGTTTTCCAAATTTGCTGGCATATTGAGTGTAGCACTTTCACAGCATCATCTTTCAGGGTTTGAAACAGCTCAACTGGAATTCCATCACCTCCACTAGCTTTGTTCGAAGTGATGCTTTCTAAGGCCCACTTGACTTCACATTCCAAGATGTCTGGCTCTAGATTAGTGATCACATTATCATGATTAGCTGGGTCATGAAGATCTTTTTTGTACAGTTCTTCTGTGTATTCTTGCCACCTCTTCTTAATATCTTCTGCTTCTCTTAGGTCCATACCATTTCTATCCTTTATCGAGCCCATCTTTGCATGAAATGTTCCCTTGGTATCTCTAATTTTCTTGAAGAGATCTCTAGTCTTTCCCATTCTGTTGTTTTCCTCTATTTCTTTGCATTGATCACTGAGGAAGGCTTTCTTATCTCTTCTTGCTATTCTTTGGAACTCTGCATTCAATGCTTATATCTTTCCTTTTCTCCTTTGCTTTTCGCCTCTCTTCTTTTCACAGCTATTTGTAAGGCCTCCCCAGACAGCCATTTTGCTTTTTTGCATTTCTTTTCCATGGGGATGGTCTTGATCCCTGCCTCCTGTACAATGTCACGAACCTCATTCCATAGTTCATCAGGCACTCTATCTATAGGTGTTTATGAAGAATTGATGCTTTTGAACTGTGGTGTTGGAGAAGACTCTTGAGAGTACCTTGGATTGCAAGGAGATCCAACCAGTCCATCCTAAAGGAAATCAGTCCTGAATATTCATTGGAAGGATTGATGCTGACACTGAAACTCCAATACTTTGGCCACCTGATGTGAAAAACTGACTCACTGGAAAAGACCCTGATGCTGGGAAAGACTGAAGACGGGACGATAAGCAGACAACAGAGGATGAGATTGGTTGGATGGCATCACCGACTCGATGGACATGAGTTTGCGTAAGTTCCAGGAGTTGGTGATGGACAGGGAAGCCTAGTGTGCTGCAGTCCATGGGGTTGCAAAGAGTCAGACATGACTAAGCAACTGAACTGAACTGATAGGTATTTATTCAGCTCTATGGACGTGAGTCTGGGTGAACTCCGGGAGTTGGTGATGGACAGGGAGGCCTGGTGTGCTGCGATTCATGGGGTCGGAAAGAGTTGGACACGACTGAGTGACTGAACTGAACTGATCTCTTGTAAGAGCTAGAGATACAGTTGTAAATGAGATAATCTATTTTCTTTTTCCCCTAAAGGGGAGGTTGTTGCCTTCCTCACCTGGAAGTAATCAGCTAATCTGCTTGAATTTTGTCAGTATACCGCACTGAAGTTTAGCCTTCATGCATTACCTCTTCTTGGTATTGTAGGCTGATGGTGAAAGTGTTAGTTGCTCAGTTGTGTGCAACTCTTTGCAGTCCCATGGACTGTAACCCTCCAGGCTCCTCTGTCCGTCCATGGGATTCTCCAGGCAAGAATACTGGAGTGAGTAGCCATTCTCTTTTCCCAGGGAATCTTCCTGACCCGGGGATCAAACCCAAGTCTCCTGTGATGCAGGCCGATTCTTCACCATCTGAGCCACCAGGGAAGCCACAAGGCAGGCTAAACTGTGGCAAACTTATTAGCCAAATCAAATGAACTTATCTGAACTTATCCGTTCAACAAGATACTATTCCTCCTGCCTTGTATCACGCCTGCATTGCTGAAGTCAGCACTCTTCCTTTTTAAAAAAAGCAGGGCGACCGGTCTTTCTTGCTGCACATGGGCTTTCTCTAGGTGCAGTGAGTGAGGCTCGCTCTCTAGCGGTGGTGCGTGGGCCTCTCTTGCTGAGGAACACGGGCTCTGGGCATGCAGGCTTCAGCAGTCGTAGTGCACAGGCCTAGTTGTGCCCTTAGGCCTAACTGTGCCCACAGTTCGAAAGCACCAGTTCTTCAGTGCTCAGCCTTCTTATGGTCCAGCCCTCACATCCATACATGACTACTGGAAAAACCATAGCTTTGACTATGCGGACCTTTGTTGCAAAGCGATATCTCTGCTTTTAAATGCACTGTCTAGGTTTGTCATAGCGTTTCTTCCAAGAGCAATTCTCTTTTAGTTTCATGGCTGCAGTCAGCATCCACAGTGATTTTGGAGCTCAAGAAAATAAAATCTGTCACTGTTTACACTTTCCCCCCTTCTATTTGCCATGAAGTGATGGGACTGGATCCATGATCTTAGTTTTTTGAATGTTTAGTTTCAAGCCAGGCTTTATACTCTCCTCCTTCACCCTCATCAAGACGCTCTTTAGTTCTGCCATTAGAATGGTATCTGCCTATCTGAGGTTGTTGCTATTTCTCCTGGCAATCTTGATTCCAGCTTGTGATTCATCTGGCCCAGCATTTTGCATGGTGTACTTTTCATAAGTACCCTGTTAAATAAGCAGGGTGACAATATATGGCCTTGATGTACTTCTTTCCTAGTTTTGAACCAGTCCCTGGTAACATGTTTGGTTCTAAGTGTTGTTTCTTGACCTGCATACAGGTTTCTCAGGAGACAGATAAGGTGGTCTGGTATTCCTATCTCTTTGAGTATTTCCCACAATTTGTTGTGACCCACACAGGCAAAGACTTTAGTGTAGTCAATGAAGCAGATGTTTTCTGGAATTCCCTTGCTTTTTATATGATCCAGCAGATATTGGCAGTTTGATCACTCCTTCCTCTGCCTTTTCTAAATTAAGCTTGTATCTCTGGTACATAGTAGGTGGGAAATAAATTTTGGGAGGCTAGATATCTAAAAATATTTATTGTCTAAACTTTAGGCACTCAGAATACCTTTGGTGGATAGAAGTACAAAATACTACTTCTGCTTTCAAATATCCCATATCTACTTAGAAGATAGGCATATTAACCAGAAATAGGGATGCTTTGAGAATTGTGTGCACAGCGTCTTCCTCCATTGCCCCAATTAAAGTCACCATTTCCCGATTTCTTGTTCTATTCATCTACCCTATACTTTTAAATTTGCCTAAAATTGCGGACCAGATAAGCCAAAACATATTTTTGTTTCTGTTTTTGGTGAATCAGAGGTTACATTTCCCATCTTTTTCAAGGATATCTTTGGAGGCAGAACTCTTTAAATGTTTTATACTTATTTGAAAAGCTGGTATAAATATTTCAGGACACAACTGAGCTTTTCTCATTAAAGCTCATTCTTCCCTTTCTGTATGCAGAAGTTTCTAGCTGTGGAGTGGAAGTACTATATTCAAATAATTGCGAAGAGCCTAATTCCATGGTAACCATGACAAACACACTTTTGCTATAATAGGTTTTGATGAGCTTATTTTAAATCAGAACAATGAAAAAATTTTAAACTGATCTGATCTGTTTTTCAACTTGTTCTCAATTAAAGGCTGTGGTGGGCTAGGCAAGTCAGAATCAATCTATTTTTCACACCAATAGCATAATCTGTGAATCACTGTTCTCAGGTAGATTTGGTGATATTTGTTGTAGAGTTGGTAGCTATCTTTAATCTTTTTTCTTTTGTTTCTGCATAATGTAAAAATCAACAAATAAGCGAAAAATCTTCCTTGGTACTTTCTGTAGAATTACATTTAAATGCACAGTAAGGGATGAGAGAAATTTTCATTTCCCCTTGGGTCACTTTTAATGTCCTACCCATAGGTGGCAGCAAGTGACTACTCTGCTAGAGCACTGGGCCTTTGTTGTTCAGAAGCTAAATTGTGTCTGACTCTTTGCAATGCCATGGACTGCAGTACACTGAGCTCCTCTGTCCTTCACTATCTCCCGTAGTTTGCTCAAATGCATGTCAACTGAGCTGGTGATGCTATCTAACTATCTCATCCTCTGCCGCCCCCTTTTCCGTTTTCCTTCAATCTTTTGTAGCATCAGGGTCTTTCCTAATGAGGCAGCTCTTTGCATCAGGTGCCCAAGGTATTGAAGCTTCAGCTTCACCATTAGTCCTTTCAATGACTTTTCAGGGTTGATTTCTCTTAGGATTGACTGGTTGGCTCTCCTTGCAGTCCAAGGGACTCTCAAGAGTCTTCTCCAACACCACAGTGCAAAAGCATCAATTCTTTGGCTCTCAGCCTTCTTTGGGGTCCAACTCTCACATCCATACACGACTACTGGAAAAACCATAGCTTTGACTACGCAGACCTTTGTTGGCAAAGTAATGTCTCTGCTTTTAAATATGCTGCCTAGGTTTGTCATAGCTTTCCATCCAAGGAGAAAGTGTCTTTTAATTTCACGGCTGCAGTCACTGTCTGCAGGGCCTTCTAGTCTCTTCCTATCAGCCCCAGGTTGTAAAACTCTGGAAAAGGAAAGAACGTGGAAGATGACAGATTACATCTCTGACGGATGCTTCATTTTGTTTTCTGAGATGTAGCCCTCGTCTTCAGAGCTGGAGAATTCCATTCTGTTTTGATTCTTCTTCTGTAGCTTTGGAGAAGAACCCCAGCAGCACTGAAGTGGCCGTCAAGGTCAAATAGGGAGGGTCAGGCTGGATGGGAAGGCCAAGGTCATCCAGGGAGTGCATGTGGCTGAGGCCTTCCTTGAATTGCCCAGGGCCTCTGCCTCCTGCCTTGACTCTTTCAGGTCAAGCCTTCTGAATTGGAAGTGCCTCTGACAATTCAGCATTGTCCATTGGTCCCTGTGGGTCTGGAATCTATCTCTCTTTTTTCTCAACCTCTCAGCAAATTGTGTTCTTGGGCAGCCCCTGACTCGAGTCCTGATGTGTGTAACTGGTCCCTGGAGACTAGAGAGCCAGCATGCACATGCTTTTAGACAGAATAATGGATTTGTAAGTATATTCCTTTTATTCTGTGCTTATAATTTGACTAGCACTGTGCCAAATACTATATATACAACTTCTTACTGTCCACAAGAGCTCTATAAATTAGAAATTATGAAGCTCATTAGACCAGTGTGGAAATGGAAGTGAATTAACTTGTTGAAGTTTATAAATCTGCTTTAAACTGCTTTGGCTGGTTTAAGGAGGCCTTTTCTTGAGATGTGGGAAGACTTTAACTTCATTCAGTATGTACAGATTACTTCCATGTGCATCGTGAAAGATGTAAATATTCCGTATCTTTGAAGACTTTACAGTGGGAGGGCTCACACATCAAAAAGACATCAAGGCAGCAGAATTTGAGACAACCCAAATTATGGTAAAAGTGGGATCTTGGGGAGATACTGGAATAAAAGAGTTTTCATAGAAACAGAAGAGGCCTGGGTAGAAATGTAAGCCAAATAGGAGACGTATTGAACACAAGATGAACTTATCCTATTCTTTCAGTTTCTTTTGATTGATATAATGTTTAAAAACATGGCTGGTATTCCCACCTGGCAAGGGCCAAGTTGTATGAGTAATCTGGATCATTTCAAAATCTCAGGAGAATGCAGGAGCTAGATCTGCTCTCAGAATGTCTCTCGTGATGTAAGTTTCCTGAAGCATCAACAAGCGGTATTTTGTAAGAACTCATAGCTTACCAGTGGCCAATAAGCACATGCAAAAATGCTCAACTTCATTAGTTATTCAGTTCAGTTCAGTTCAGTCGCTCAGTCGTGTCTGACTCTTTGCAACCCCATGGGGTGCAGCACACAAGGCCTCCCTGTCCATCACCAACTCCCAGAGTTTACTCAGACTCATGTCCATTGAGTCGGTGATACCATCCAACCATCTGGAAATGGAAATCAAAGAGATACCATTTCCTACCCATTAAGGACGGCTAGAAACCAAAAGTCAGAAGACAGCAAATGTTGGTAGAGATGTGGAGAAACTGGAATGCTTATGCATTACAAATGGGAATGAAGAATGGTGTCGCCACTTTGGAAAACAGTCTGGCGGTTTGATTAAATTTAGAGCTGCAAAATGACCTAACAATTCCACTCCTGGGTTTATACCCAAAGGAAATGAAAACGTACATCCACACAAAAACTTATACATGCCTATTTATACCAGCATTTTTTCATAATGGTGAAAATGTGGAAATAACACAGATGTCCATTAACTGATAAATGAAGATATCCATAAAATGGGATATTATTTAGCAATGACAAGGAACGAGGCACTGGCATATGTTATAACATAGAGGGACCTTGAAAACACTGCTACAAGTGAAAGACGCCGGTCGCAAAAGACCACATGCTGTGTGGTTCCATTTATACGAGATGTGCAGAACAGGTACGTCCATACAGGCAGAAGCAGAATAGTGATTGCCCTGGGCTGGGGGCGGGATGTGAGCGGACAGGGTCATAGCTAAAGAGCATGGTGTTTCTGGGTGATAAAAATGTTCTAAAATTGAGTGTCATGATAGTCGCATAACTCCGTAAATACACTGATTCATACAATGGGTGAACTGGGTGAATTGTGTATTATGTGAATTACACCTTAATAAAGGGAGAAATATCAATAACCTCAGATATGCAGATGACACCACCCTTATGGCAGAAAGTGAAGAGGAGTTAAAAAGCCTCTTGATGAAAGTGAAAGAGGAGAGTGAAAAAGTTGGCCTAAAGCTCAACATTCAGAAAAGGAAGATCATGGCATCCGGGCCCAACACTTCATGGGAAATAGATGGGGAAACAGTGGAAAGGGTGTCAGACTTTATTTTTCAGGGCTCCAGAATCACTGCAGATGGTGACTGCAGCCATGAAATTAAAAGACGCTTACTCCTTGGAAGAAAAGTTATGACCAACCTAGATAGCATATTCAAAAGCAGAGACATTACTTTGCCAACTAAGATCCGTCTAGTCAAGGCTATGGTTTTTCCTGTGGTCATGTATGAATGTGAGAGTTGGACTGTGAAGAAGGCTGAGCGCCGAAGAATTGATGCTTTTGAACTGTGGTGTTGGAGAAGACTCTTGAGAGTCCCTTGGACTGCGAGGAGATCCAACCAGTCCATTCTGAAGGAGATCAACCCTGGGATTTCTTTGGAAGGAATGATGCTAAAGCTGAAACTCCAGTACTTTGGCCACCTCATGTGAAGAGTTGACTCATTGGAAAAGACTCTGATGCTGGGAGGGATTGGGGGCAGGAGGAGAAGGGGATGACCGAGGATGAGATGGCTGGATGGCATCACGGACTTGATGGACGTGAGTCTGAGTGAACTCAGGGAGATGGTGATGAACAGGGAGGCCTGGCGTGCTGCGATTCATGGGGTCGCAGAGTCGGACACGACTGAACTGAACTGAGCTGAACTGAAAGCTGTTAAAGAGAGAGGAAAAAAAAAAAGAATCCATAGTCCCCTGTGGCTACTTATGTAAAACTTTGAAGCCTTTTCATAGGTTAATTTTCATGATCGTCTCAAAAACCTCATGAGGTGGAAACTTTTAATCTTCCTTATTTTACAGGTGTATGTTAGTCACTCAGTCATGTCCGACTCTTTTTGAGTCTGTGGACTGTAGCCCCGCAGACTCCTCTGTTCATGGATTCTTCAGGCAAGAATACTGGAGTTGGTTTCTATTTCTTCCTCCTGGGGATCTTTCCAACCCAGGGATCGAACCCAGGTCTCCAGCATTGTAGGCAGATTCTTTACTGTCTGAACTTAACTGTAGACACAGAGGGAGGAAGGATACTGACCAAGGTTACTCAGCTTTCGAGAGGCTGGGTTAGAGACATGTGGGTAGAATGGGAGGCTCTGAATCTCTGCTCTGCATGGTAGGTCTCGCTATCTGAAAGGGAAGTCTTTGGGTGTGGTCACCTGGTGGGGTTAAACCCTTTCTCATGTGCTGTGTGTGGTTAGTCACTCAGTCCTGTCCGATTCTTTGCGACCCTGTGGCCTGTAGCCCGCCAGGCTCCTCGGTCCATGGGGATTCTCCAGGCAAGAATACTGGAGTGAGTTGCCATGCCCTCCTCCAGGGGATCTCCCCCAACCCAGAGATCGAACCCAGGTCTCCTGCACTGCAGGGGGATTCTTTACCATCTGAGCCATGAGGGAAGGCCATGAATACTGGAGTGGGTAGCCTATCCCTTCCCCAGGGGATCTTCCTGACCCAGGAATTGAACCTGGGTCTCCTGCATTATAGGTGGATTCTTTACCAGCTGAGCTAATATACAGGAAAAGAAGGCACACTTAGGGTGCAGCTGCCACATATGCCCCAGCTGGGGCTCTCCACTGAATCCCGTCACTCAGATACAGAAGGCCTAGCAAGGACAAAGTCTGAGCCATCTGCATACACAGGAAGACAGTTTTTTCTTAAACTCTGTATTTATTACTTTTGAATCTAGGGGGAGGTCAGACTGCATAGATGGTGTTGGAAGAGTATTAAATAGAAGAAAATGATGGAGCAGGCAATAAAATTGGTTGGGGATTTGGGAATTTATGAGAGAGAAAGTGAAATAATATGCAAGCATGTCCACGAAATAGTGCCTGTCTCATTCTTCATTATGTATTATCAGAGGATTTCAAGGCAACTGAATTTACAGAGAGATCTTGCCTGAAGTTAGAGGGATTCTTTTTTATAGGAGAAACTCAGGTGTTCCACATGCCATTTCTCCTTCACTGTTAAATCTAGTTAGGAAGAGGGTGGGTAGCAGCAGGCTATGGAGAAAGATGGGAGAGTGGGGATAAACCTTAATATCCTATTAAGTGACTTAAAGGCGTGTGTCCATGTTCAGTTGCTTCAGTCATGTTCAACTTTTTGTGACCCAATGGACTGTAGCCCACCAGGCTCCTCTGTTCATGGGATTCTCCAGGCAAGAATACTGGAGTTGGTTGCCATGTCCTCCTCCAGGAGATCTTCCAGAGCCAGGGATCGAACCCACGTCTCTTACATCTCCTCCACTGGCAGGTGGATTCTTTACCACTAGCACCACCTGGGAAGCCTGATTTAAAGGCAGAGAACCAATAAAAGCTTTCAGAATTAGCATATGATCAAATTCGCCATCACCATTCCTCCTGCTAACTATCTTTCTCTTATTCACTAAACCAGCCTCCTAGAACAGACCTCTGACAGCTCTTAGGTTCCCCTGACTCTTTACAATAAGGGCAGTCATCTGGTCCAAGGTCTTCTGAGTTTCAGCTGAGCCTGAACTATCTTTCTGTTCCCTGGCATTTTCCTCCTCCTTGAATTGTTCAACTGCTCTGTCTGTTCCATCACTGTTTCTTGAAAGGTTCAAAGTGGAGCACAGCTTCAAAGAAGACTCTGATATTCGGAGTCTTACACTGGAATTGTGACCTTGACGGCTTCCCTTGGGGGAATGTCTGTGTCTGTGGTCAACGTTAGATTGCAATGTGTTCAGAAGAACGTGGCAGTGAGTGCGTGAATGCCAGACACAAAGGAAGAGCCACCCATGCAAAAATAAAGGAAATACATTTGAGGTGAGACAGAACCACCGAGGAAGAAAGGCTAGCAGGAAGTGTCCTGGGAAGCAGCGATAAAAGGTAAATGACAGCTGTAGCTGGACTAGCAGAAAGTGTCAAAGGTTGGGTGACTCAATTTGAATGAAAGCTCACAGTGACACACAGATGGAGAGGAATTTTCCCACAGGTTGGGATAAGCCTCCAGGCCCAGTAATTATACATAAGCCACTACTTAATTTAGCAACTGATGTGAAAAGAATAAATAGTGATAGCCTTTCAGCTTAATTCAAGTAAACATAAGATAAATGTTTTCAGTAACCCTGTACAAAAATACCCAGGACAATAAAATAAACTATAGCTTAAATCGGGAGGACAGTCTTGGTCTTTTAGTTAGATTCTGTTCTTTATCATCATCCTGTTTGATGATGCTGATAATTATAACAACAATAAAAATAGCAGCGGGCTATTATTAATATTTGATTTGGAGTAACGGGAAGTCCTTTCACTCTTATTAGTACTGATTGATTATCCACAGAAAATACCTGCTTGATTTTGAATAAGCTGAAGAGCCGTGTACAGCACTTGGCAGGTAAATTGGGCTGCCTACTCGATAACCATGCTCTGTTTTTCTTGCTCTCCGAACCCATTTCTTTTTTTATCTGACAAGGTGCCCAGCTCCTGCAAATGATGTCATTGGCCTACACCAGTCAGGACTTCAGGATTTCCCTTTAACAGTGACTGGTCCAGGGATGAACATGTGACCCAATTCAGTCCACCAAGACAAGCTACTGAAGAATTCTGGGAAAAGGTTCCTCTCTGATGAAAAGGAGCAGCAGGATGAGAAAGGCCTTTTGTCACACCCCATTTCTTCCTGTTTGGATGTGGTTGGGTGAAGACATGATACTTGCAGTCATGCCAGTCATATGGGGACCCTGTTAATTACTGGGAGAGGGGAGCAAGGAGATAGCAAGAGTCCTATTCTTTGCTGATGTTAGAACTACCTTCCTGTAGGACTGCCTTCCTTAAGATGTCTTGTTTGATGAAATAAACACAATTATTTGGACTACTTTTATTAAAACATTTTTTTTGGACCATGCCCCCATGGCATGTGAGATCTTGGGTCCCCGACCAGGGATCTAACCTGTGCCCCTTGCATTGGAAGTGCAGAGTCTTAGCTGCTGGACGACCAGAGTAGTCCCAGGACAACTTTTAATCAGTTATTTCCTTCCTGTTAGTTGAAGGTGTCTTACCTGCTCTAAGTTGCTGTGGTCTGAATGCTCGTGCACCAGCCCCCACTTCCCCGCCACCACCGCCCGCCAAATTCTTAAATTGAAACCTTCTGCCCCTATGTGATGGTATTAGGAGGTGGGGCCTTTGGGAGATGTTGAGATCATGAGGGTGAAACCTTCATGAATGGGACTGGGGTTCTTATAAAAGAGACCCTAGAGATAGGTCTTCTCTTTCTGCCATGTGGAGTTAGAGCAAACAGATGGTTGTCTATGAACTGGGGAGTGGGCCCTCGCCAAGAGGAATCTGCTGGCACCTTGATCTTGAACTTCTCAGCTTCCAGAACTACGAGAAACAAATGTCTGTTGTTGAAGCCATTCATTGTATGGTATTTTTGTTATAGCAGCCTGAAAGGACTTAGATACAGGCACTGTAATCATTGAATGTTTTGCTGCCACAAACGTGCAGTCAAGATGAACATCTGGGGTGTATGCCGCTAGTTTGTCTCGGTGCCCCCTGAGACTGAGCTGTCTTTCTGCTCCCTGGCATTTCAAGCACTTTAATCATCCGATTTTGCACACACGCGTGTCAGTTTTTACAAATAAAGTCCCTGAAGAGAAAACAAAACCAAATTCAAAGTTTGCCTAAGCAAATTGATCCTATAAAATCCTTTCGGAGTAAAAGCTGACAAAACAAATGTGTTGCTAGCGCTAGGGTGTTCTGGGCTGTTAAGCAGGGCAAAGGTCCAAGATGGAAAAAAACCTCCAACAAAGGAGCCCACATGAGTAATTAGGGACGCAGGAAAGGAAGCTCAGATTGCTGTGCCAAAGCTGGGCTTCTGTGCCAGTAAGAGGCCCTTCAGGGCAGGGGTTTAGTTGATTTCCAGGCCACGTTTTACAAATGGGCACCTCTTCAGTTTGCTTTTGCCCCAAACCCCCAACAGCCAACCACTACCTCCTGCACAAAACAGAAAAATGAAACAGATCCTTGACGGGCACTCTTGTCTGACAACTAAACGCAATGCCACATGAAGTTACACCTGGGCTGGGAGTTCTATGTGGGATCAAGTACTTACGTCATTAAATCAACAGAAAAACTGCCAGCAAGGGCAAGACACTAGGCGAGGGAGAGACAGGCCTTGCTAGGGGCTATGAGGGATTCAAAGAGAAGATACGCACTTTGTGGTTTGGGAGTTTTTATTCTTGACGTATGCAAATACCGGGCTTCCCTTGTGGCTTAGTGGTACAGAATCCTCCTGCCAATGCAGGAGATGTGGGTTTGATCCCTGAATTGGGAAGATCCTCTGGAGAAGGAAATGGCAACCCACTCCAGTATTCTTGCCTGGGAAATCCCATGGACAGAGGAACCTGGTGGGCTAGAGTCTATGGGGTTGCAAACGAGTAGGGCATGACTTAGCGACTGAGCATGCTCACGCACTCACACACGCACACACAGGCGCGCACGCAAATACCACTTTGGCACAAAATGCCAGGTGATTAGCTCTGTAAGAGAGATGTGAGGTCACAGGCTATGGGAGCTACTAGGTGAGTCCATCCCACCCAAAGGATGAGAGATTGCTTCAGTGAAGAGTGGGCATCTGAAGTCAGCATTGAAGGGTGGGGAAAGTTGGAGAAAAGGACGCTTTAAGCTGAATAAACCTGTCACTACAGAAGGACAGTATGTTTTAGTTCAGCTGCGGCATGAAGACAAAGTTGTAGGCATTACAGTGGGAAAGGTGAGTTAGCGCCAGAGCACAGAGGGTGAAAGAGTTGGGCAAGGATGTCTCTCTGTAGACAACGGGGAGTTACAGAGTGCTCAGGGGCAGAGCATGGCATGTCCAAAGCACTGCTTTAGGAAGACGGAGCCAGAAACAATGAGTCTGATGCTAAGGGGAGACTGACGATCACGTGACCAGTTAAAACACTATTGTGATATTTCAGATAAAAATATACAAAAGTCCTTACTACAATTATGAGAATGAAAGTGAAGCAGGAGGGTGGGTTTGAAATTTAAATAAAAAGATGGAATTGACAGAATGTGGCAAATTGCCAGAAAGCAGAGGAAAAAGTTTACCCTGGGTTTCCTCCTTAATGTTTCTGAGAGGACAGAGTACCTCCCAGGCAACAGGTTTTGTTTTCATGAAAATCAAACTGTTCTAATGAATGTCTTTCCTGTTAAATGAGTGAACTGAAGCCCCTTGTGATGCTGTGATCCCCGGCAGCCTACACAACAGGCAGCTTTTGGAGGATTCCTGGCTCGCCACCTTCCCCTGGCAAGCTGTCATTGAGGAGGGCGACAATGGCGCTGGGCTTGGCGACACTGGATATCCATCCATGGGAACTTGGACTGGGACCAGCCGGCCTCTTAACTTCCAATGCACTTCATTATTAATCACACGCGGCTTTAATATTTGCTCAGCTCTTTTGAAGGCAGTCTCATGGAGAATGTCAAACAGCATTCAAGAAAGGATGTGTGTGTGTGTGTGTGTGTGTGTGTATGTGTGTGTGGTCAGCTAGAAAATAAAGTCCCAGCTCTCCAGCTTGGAAGAACAAGGGTCCCCCTGAGGCTTGTTAGTATTGAGTCACCAGGAGGTGGGAAAAATCCAGGAGGGAACAGAGGCTCTGCGAGTTCCGATTCACCAGGCAAGACTATTTTCCAAGACCAGATTTTATTGTCTTGGGTTTTATTTACTAAAGAAAATGATTTTTCCTTACAAAAGTCCATCCAGTCTGGTCTTTGCTACTGTCTCAGTATCATTTCTGTCATTGGCTCTTAGACACCCTGAATTCTGGCCACACTGAATCAAGGGCTCAGAACTTGATATCCTGGCTCAGCATCTTTAGCGCCTCGCACCTGCTGTTTCCTCTACCTGGAATAACCTCCTTCCTCCATTATCTCAAGATAATGGGAAACTTACCTCCTTGGTGGCTGTCAATACCTGAAGCCTGATCTGCAGACTGCTACAGCAGGCTCACCACCTGTGCTACGGGTGCGCTCAGTCGTGTTTGACTCTTTAGGACCCCATGCACTGGAGCCTGCCAGACTCCTCTGTCCATGGGATTTCCCTAAGGCAAGGAGACTGCAGCGGGTTGCTATGGTGGGTTGCTATTTCCTACTCCAGGGGATCTTCCCGACCCAGGGATGGAAACCGGGTCTCTTGTGTCTCCTGCATTGGCAGGCAGGTTCTTTACCACTAGCGCCACCTGGGAATCTCCCGTGCTACCATTACTGAGACTCTTATCTGCCCTCGGCACACTGCCTTCCCTCACAGCTGAGCTGCCCCTTCTTCATCTCTGGATCCCTGGCCTTGCTCAGAGATTGCACATGGAAGGAATAAAACCTTTGAATTAGCTAATATTCATCAGCAGTAAGACAGGCTAGTGTCTTACTTAGCAGAGTATTCTTCCCTTGATGTATCTGTCCTAATTTTTTTTTTTCCTCAAAAAAAGCTGTGGCTTTTCTTTTTATTAGAGGTTGATCTTTTTGGCACCTTTCCAGGTTTTTGTCCAGCCCCTCTACTGATTTAGATTTCTATGTGTATTCTGGTACAGCCCTTTTGTTGGTAAGGTCAAGAAGTCACTCAAATAAGATCAAGGAAAAGAAAAGATTCTTATGAGGACGTGGCGATTTTACAGCAGGCAAGGGTAGAAAGCAATTTATGGCTGGATCTCTGTGAGCTAGAACCTGGCACTGGGAGGCTGGCCAGATCAGACCTGACTCACCAGGTGTTCACTGAGTGTCTGGCCATGCCAGGGGTTGTTCTAGGGGTGGAGGGTGGTCAGCCTGAAAGGGCCAGGCAAGTCCCTGTGGTCTGGAAGCTTGCATTCTAGAGGCAGAGGTGGTGGGCGACACACATATGAATGAACGACAGTTTTGGAAGGTGGCGTTTTGAAAACATTAAAAGAAGATGCTGATATGATAATGAGAAACTGGGTGTTCTTGAAGATTGGTCGGGAAAGCCGTCTTTGAGTGGGTGACTTTTTAGTGGCTGGCCGAAAGACACGAGGGAAGGAGATCCGGGCAGGGGACTCAGACACGAATAGACTTGATGTATTCAGACAACAGAAAGCAAGCCCATGAGGCTTTAGGTCTCTTAGAGGGTCACACAGTGATGTCTGTTTCTCTGTTTGCAGTTGCTTGTCCTCCTCCGGCCCTGGGATGAACATGGCGGCCCACATTGGCCGTGCATCATATATCCCAGCTTTGTCCACTTCCACCCACTCGTCCCCCTCTCTTCTTTCAAGAGAGAGAATCTAATTGGCTCAGGTGACCTCCCTCAGCACAGAACCTTTCATGGCCAAAAGCCTAGAAGGCATTCTTGGCACAGTCCTCTCCTCCATCACCAGGAGGAGACCTTCTGAAGAGGTTTCTGTTCTTCCTCCAAAATGCCTCTTTAATCTTTTTACTTTCCTCCATTTCATCTGTCACCACCCACCCAGTCCAACTCAAAATCATCTGCCACTTGATCTAGTAAACTGATACACATGTGAGTTTCCCTGTTTTCATCTTGCTCACCACAAATCCATTCTCCATCAACCAGAGGGATGTGCAAAAAACTGCTAATTAGGGAGATAGCCTCACTTATGGTTAGAAGCTGAAGGGTGCCTTTTTTAAGACTCTGTCTCCTGTTGGGAAATTTGATACACCTCCGGGTTCTCTGGACTGTCTGGTTCTGGGAATGGTATGGAGCCAGAAACATGGAGAACCACACTTGCCGCCCACTATTTTGGAACTCACAGTCAGCTCACTCTTGTTAGTGTAGGCTTGATCTTGTTCCCTGTTCTAATAACTGTTCTTCCTCTCCGTGAGCGCCCTCACATCGGCCCTCACTTCCTTGGTGGACGACTCACGGGCACCGCCATTAGCAGTCACTGACCGTGGTGTCACTGAGAGATCTTGCTTTGTCCACTAGAATAGATTCTTTCCCAGAGCTGTTACTGTACTTGATGTTGCCTGATTTAGCAAATACAGATAGAGGACACCCTGTTAGATTTGAACTTAGGAGAAACACATCAAAATGTTTTCGTATCGGTTCAGTTCAGTTCAGTTCAGTTCAGTCTGACTCTTTGCGACGCCATGGACCGCAGCACGCCTGGCCTCCCTGTCCATCACCAATTCCCAGAGTTTACCCCAGCGCAAGTCCATCTAGTCGGTGATGCCATCCAATCATCTCATCCTCTGTCGTCCCCTTCTCCTCCCGCCTTCAATCTTTCCCAGCATCAGGGTCTTTTCCAATGAGTCAGCTCTTCGCATCAGGTGGCCAAAGTATTGGAGCTTCAGCTTCAGCATCAGTCCTTCCAATGAATATTCAGGGCTGATTTCCTTTAGGATGGACTGGTTGGATCTCCTTGCTGTCCAAGGGACTCTCAAGAGTCTTCTCCAACACCACACTTCAAGGGCATCAGTTTCTGGCACTCCGCTTTCTTTATAGTCCAACTCTCACGTCCATGACTACTAGAAAAACCATAGCCTTGACTAGACAGACCTTTGTTGGCAAAGTAATGTCTCTGCTTTTTAATATGCTCTCTAGGCTGGTCATAGCTTTCCTTCCAAGGAGTAAAGTATTGGTATGTCCCCCAAATTTCGTGTCCTGTATTTTACCTGGTCACTCTATCCTGCCCTTTGTCTGGAGTTCTCCCACCCTACTGAGCAGAGTTTGTCTCTCTCCCCTCTGCTTGGACTACCCCGTCCGGCCACAGTAAACAAGCCTACATGTGGGTACTTCCGGTCATCTATGCCTGTCTAGCAGAGCAAGGTAAGCTCTCAGACTGATGGTGAGGTTTCAGTGGAAGGGTCCCAAGCCATCTTCCCTTCCCTGTGTTGTGTGCCTCATCCATGGAGAGCCTGTCTGGTCACAATATCCATGGCTTTGATGGCACAGAGTTCTTCATTTACAATGTTCAAAAGAATAGTCACAAAGAAGGCCTTTCACATCATTTTACTATTATAATGATGTGTACAGCACGTGGTTTCTTTTTGACACCAATTGTAGTCTTTCACTTCAAAAGTGTTACAGCATTAGAGTTCCACAGAAGCTTTGATCAATGAGCTTTGCTGAACGATCTAATTCAGACTTAGGAAATCCTTTGCTGCTAACAAGAGCAGCCTTCAGTACCCTCATTTTACAGGCGAGAAAACCAGAAACAAATCATTTCCAGTCTGCTGAGAGCTATGTCAGGGATCAATAAGTAAATGACCTATGAATTTAAAACATCATGTTGAACTGGTTAATATTCTGACACACTTTCTGCCACTGGAATGAGATAAGCTATGAGTGTGGGGAAAGTCTGACACCAGAGAACCCTGGAAAAAGGTCTGAGGCTCTATTAATGACTCAAAAAAAGAAAGCAACATCTTTAAACTGTGACATTTTTGAACACAGCCCCAAATTAATTGATTTAAAACAAAACTTATTTAAACCAGATTAAAGCACATCAAAAGTTAACTTTAATGGGATCTGGTCGATATCAAATTATACTTTTGGCTGAGATATCATGTGGAATCTCTCCATAGGGAGCTCTTGGCAAAGAACTGTGATGTATCTGTTTGTTTAACTCCCTGTTTGCCTGCCAGTTTCCCCACTGGCACAGAATATGTATATATTTTTAATTGGGCTGCACAATACACACCAGGGGCTAAGAAATGATATGATGGACAGTACTTCTCAATCCTATCTACTTTTGCCTGTATCCTCCAGGATTTTTACAGGATACATTTCTTTAATCAGCAGCCAATTTCTCACACTGAGATTGATATGTCAGATAGCTCAGTAAATATATTGCTACTTTCAAGTACTGAATTTCAAAATTAATTTTATCTTTGTGGAATGGATTGCAATGAAAAATTAGTCCTCCTATGAGCAGTTATGGATCGGTTTGGCATTTGATGGGTTTCCCTGGTGGCTCAGATGATAAAGAATCCGCCTGCAGTGTGGGACACCCAAGTTCAATCCCCAGGTTAGGAAGATCCCCTGGAGAACAGAATGGCTACCCACTCCAGTATACTTGCCTGGAGAATTCCATGGACAGAGGAGCCTGGCGAGCTACAGTTCACGGAGTCATAAAGAGTTGGATATGACTAAGTGATTAACACTTTCGCTTTGGCATTGGTAGGAAAGCTGACTAGAGCCATTTGGGGATGCATAGCCTTTTGTCAACCAACACTTTACACAAAATGCTCATTTCATGCTGGGTGACATTCCTGTTGCTTGCTGGATTTTTTTTATGTCTCCAAGAAATTCCCAGTGATGAAGGAATTGATGCACAGAGCTCATTTCAAGTTAGGTGACATTCTTGTCATCTGGCTGGATCTTTCTTTCTCCGAGAGAGTCACTCTGATAAAGGAATTGAGAATGTTAATTGAGCATCTTTTGGAGACTCTGAAACATATGACTGATGATGTAACTGAAAATTTTTGTTTATTTTTAAATGGGCTAAAATATCTCCTTGATTTTGATAGTAATTTTATAGCCAGTTCAGGGGTGAGGAGAGTTAAATTTCATGTCTCAGTCACAGTGCCAATCAGCTTACTTAAAGGAAGATGAAAAGATTTGTTATGACTAACCTGACAAATTTAGACTAACCAGAATTGAAGATTAATAGAATAAGTGATAGATCTGACAAAGTATAATAAAAATAATAGTTAAAATTTATTCAGCATTGTATATGATCAGACATTATAATTAGAGTTTTCCACACATTCACTTATCTCATTCTCAAAATAACTCAATGAGGTAAGTACTATTATGGGACCCATTTAACAAATGTGGAAACTGAGGACCAGATGTATTAAACTGCTTGCCTGGGTCATACAGCTGGTACATTGTAGAGCTGGGATTCAGGCCCAGGTACTTGTGGTAAAGTCTTTCTAAAATATAAACAAATGAGCTAGTTTTATCTCTAACATTTGTCTATGTTTAACATTTTCAATAAGTAAAAAATATTTAACATAAATTGCTATATTATGACACATGTATGAAAACATTAATGTGATAATTATATCTTGTTTTAACTAAAAGTTAACTTTGGAGTTCCTGCTAATTTTTAGTATAAAAACTAGCTCTAAAACAGAACAGTCCAATATGCCACTTACATAATTTAAAATTTTTTAGTAAGCATGTTAAAGCAAAAAAAAAAAAACTGTACTAATTTTATTAATATGTTTTATTTGACCCTATATATTAAAAATGTTATTTCACCATGAGATCAATATAAGGATTATTAATGAGATATTATACTTTTGGGGGGTTATTGTTCCAAGTGTTTGGAATCTGGTGAGCATTTTGCACTTACTGAACATGTCACTTTGGACTACATGGTATGAGTGTGCCAAACTTATTTACCTGATGGACAAACAAGTTGTTTCAAATTTTTGCTAATAAATAATTGCTGGAATGCACATCCTTGTAAATCTATCATTGTACACTTGTGTATTTCCGCATGACAAATTTCTGAGAAATGAGCTACCCAAGAGAAAGGGATGTGCATTTAAAATTTTGACAAATACTGTCAGACTGCTTAACAGCCTGTGAGAAGTCCTTGTCTCTGGACTTTGTCTGGAAGCACCAATGTTCCCAGTACAGGAAAGAGGCCAGTTGTTCTGAGGAACAGGCTGTTTCTCTTCACCCTAAAATGGATCTTCTATTTTCATTAATTAAAATGTGTGGCTTCCATTGGTAATAACCTTGTTTTGCTTTATGGCTTCTCAGATAGGGAGCAAATCCAGAAAACATCAGCTACCCTGGGGTTTTATTATGTTATTGACATTCCTTTGGTGATTCACAAGTGCCAGAAAATAAATGCCATGTTCCCCGGGGTCTAAATGAAGACATTGTAGGTCCTAGGTTCAATCACTGATCTTTCAAGAAAACATAGGATGGGGTGATGACTCACCCCGGTGGTAGCTGTCCTCCAGCTCTGTCCTTCAGAGGAAGTATTACTGTGACTGTGCTGGTACTTTTCCCTCCCTCTCCAAGAATTTCCTTAGGAGAGGATGCCTACCGTGTGCCAAGGTCAGCCTCACCCTTTTATCTTCCCCGGAGCACCACGACCTGCAGTGCACGGCTCCGGGGCTTGGCACAGAGAGAGCGAGCGAGCGAGCCCGCGCTCAAGGTAGGCGCTTAGCGGTCACGGCCAGGAGCCGAACAGTAGCAGCAGCAGAGATTCACAAGGACAGCCTCCAAGTTGTTTTAGGGTGAGGTTACAAGTATATCCAGTGTTTAAATTAAAAAAAACAAACAAACAAACAAAACAAAAAACACGAAGCCTCTTTCTCTCTCTCTTACTGGAGCCCCCCACGAAACATACAGATTTGGGTGGAGCGAGCCCAGACCCGTCGAGGCGCAGCTCGGTCAGGGCGGGAGGCGGCGGGGCGCCGGAGCCTCTTGGCAGCGCCGGGCTTCTGCGGCAGCTCGCAACAGATGCACCGGGACCAGTTGCCCCACACTTTCTCAGTTTGCACCGCTTTCTCCTCTCTTCAGTGAATTTCCACGTTGAGGGCACAGCGCCAGAGAGGAGAAAGGTGGGGTGGTGGTGGTGTGGTTAGTGGTGGTGGGCTTTGGGAATGTCCAGTGCGCGAAGCCAAAGAGGGTGCCTACGGGGGATGCCAGTAGGCATCGGGGCCAGGGTGGGCTCCTCTCGCCTCCTCTTCCCCTCTTGCTGGGGCCAGACGAACGCTTTGGGCCCTTGAGAGAGGGGCGTGTGCGGTGGTGGTGGCTCCTTGGGGGGTGGTGGGGGGGTGGTGGTGGTGGTCCTTGTCCCCTCGGAGCAGCCAGACTGGGAGGAGGAAGGGCGGGGGTCCCGGACCCCGGACGCCCAGGGGTCCTCGCTGTGCCCGGGATGGGGGCCCGCCCCCCCGGCGGTTGCCATGGTGACGCAGGGTCGGCGGCTCCGCGCCGTGGAAACAAAGCCGTCCGCCCGCTCCTCGCCCGAGCTCCTCCTCCGCCGGCGCCTCCCTCCCCTCCCGGGCGCCGCCGCCGCCGCCGCCGGAGCGGCTCCCGGGCCCGCGCCGCCCGCCGCCGCCGCCGCCGCTCACACACCCGCTGCCGCGGCCGCCCGCGGGTCAGGTGAGGCGAGCGCGCCCGCCGCCCGGGGGTTGGGGGGGCGGAGGCTCGGGCCGGGCGCCGGGGGGTGGGGACGGGGGCGTCCACCCGCCGCGGGGAGCGGGTCTCCGGGGAAGGGTGCGCCCCCGCCGGACACGGTCTCTCCGCCGGGCCGCCCCGCAATCCCGGACGGCGCCCCAGGGCGCGGCGGCGGGCGGCAAACTTCGCGGCCGGCGCGCCCGACGGGCCCGGCCCGTCCCGGTTCCGCTCGACCGAGTGTGGGGCGCTGGGGTGACCAGAGCCAGCGGGGTGCGCGGGGTGAGGCCGTGCGGAGAGGCGGGGGTGATACCTGGCTACGTTATCCGTCCTTCTCTGTCTCTTTTGGAGTGTTATCCAGGCTTTTTTGGCGGGAGGGGGGCGGGGGGAGACAAAAAGATATGAATATATTTCCCTCTGCGACTTTGATGTTGCCAAGTTGATCGTCTTTGAGGGAGGGATGATGCTATGGGTCGCCAAGGGAACAAACGAGACTTCATTATTATTATTGTTTTTAACAGTCTCTGAAAAGTGAGCCCAGGTTTTCGATGCCTGGGACAGGAGCATTTTGAGGCGCTTTTGAAGTTCCCTGGGCTTTTGAACAGGAGCACCTTTATCTTTGGAATGGGTGCTGGCACCTGTAACTAAATGGGAGAGGTAGCCTGGGATTCCCTCCGGCATTACGAGAGTTAACAGGACCAGTACTTTTGTAGATTAGATGCTTGGCACCCATGTCAGCGCTGTTGTTTCTGGAAGGTAATGTGTTCGTGCTTTAAGGAACTGGAAATGCCTTTTGTTGGTTTCTATATGTGAGGAAGCAAACCAAAGCTCCTCTGAGGGCAGGTGTCTGGGCGGTGTTTGCGTCTGTTTATGAGTGTGGTGAGAGTGTTACGATCCGTTGCCAAGGGCATAGGGTTACTGGATGGAGACCTGCTCAAGTTATGGGTAGCGTTCTCCTTTCTCAACGGGCCTCAACCCTGCCATCATTTCGTGATATTTAGTTTGTAGCAGACATAGAGTAGATTAAAAATAGAATTGTGAAGACTTAGATATCATCTTTGGAGAAGGTGATGGCACCCCACTCTAGTACTCTTGCCTGGAAAATCCCATGGACAGAGGAGCCTGGTGGGCTGCAGTCCATGGGGTCGCGAAGAGTCAGACAGGACTGAGCGACTTCACTTTCACTTTTCACTTTCATGCATTGGAGAAGGAAATGGCAACCCACTCTAGTGTTCTTGCCTGGAGAGTCCCAGGGACGGGGAAGCCTGGTGGGCTGCCGTCTAAGGGGTTGCACCGAGTCGGACATGACTGAAGCTACTTAGCAGCAGCAGCAGATATCATCTTTAGGTGTACTCATGTGAAAGAAGACAGTTTTCATTTTTAAGAAATAAGCTGATCAGTGCAGAAGGAAATAAGGTATTTGTTAATTTTTTTGAAATAGGGGATAATAGGAAGATATTGAATTGTATACCCAACTTAGCAAAATAATCTTTTTGGAAGAGGTCAGAGAAAATTTTATGGAAAGCAAGAAATTGTATTTTTGTTTAAAGGTAGTTAATGAGAAGAAACCATTGGCACTGATCATTTTGAATTGCAGTTAAGTTGGTTAGAATTACGGATATTAAAGCTACTTGAGGTGTCAGACATAAAGTGATTATCTGAGACTTCTCTCTTTTGGGATTTCAACACCTGTTAGCTGGCTGATTACTAGGTTTTTGAGTCTGTTCATATTTGCTAGTAATTTTAAGTGATGTCACTTCATTAGAAGATTGTATTGGAAACTATAAAGAATTGAGTTGCAGCAATAATTTGCAGATTATTTCACAATTGGTTTTGTTATTAAACTGAATCTTAACCTGTAGAGTGATTCACAGACACTCTGCAGTGATGGTAGTGAAATGGTACATTGATTAAAATGAAGTTGATCTGTTTTCAGAAGATAACCAGGAGAGGAAAAATAAGCATTTTTTCATTTAAGCATGAAAGGCAGCTAGGATGAACATTGAGGCCTTGTCCTATTCTGTAGATAGAATATCGTTTCATGTTTTTTACTAAAACTAATTAGTTTTGTGTTCTTTCTGAGGCAGCAACAGTACAGCGTTATTCACATCTTTGTTAGCAAATCCAACATGCAAGTGCAAGGATTCTGGACCTGCTTTTCAGCTACATGGACCCCTCACTATGATCTCTAGTCTGTGGTCCTTAGTTTGGACTCTGAAGATTGGAGATAGCCAGTGTTAATTCAGCACAGTGATCACTCGCGTTTTGCCTTTGCTACGAGCTCACCCAAGGTACAGGATTCAATATAGTGTGGCATCTTTAAAGCTGGGTCACTTTCTGCCAAGAAAATAAAGTCAGTAAACATCAGAAATAAACAGGCGTGTATTGCAAGCGCAGCTTTGTCCTAGTGCTTTATTTACACAAGCTCTGAAGCAAGAAATGAAGCTTTTGTCAGTGAAGTGAAAAACGATAATTTGGCATATTTATATATGTTACTAGCATCACGAGGTATGTGCATGACCAAATAATGAAAGCCAAAAAAAAAAAAAAAATGCTATGATATCTATAGAACCCCCTTAGAAAATGCAGATGGGAGTGTGGAGTAGGACCATGGTTGAGATTGGCCGCCTGGTGGAAGGAGGGAACAACACAGAGCATCCTTAGGTGTAATATGCCAGTTGTCCCTGGCTCATTCACAGTAGTAGAAATCTTTTGCATTTCTAAGCTTCAGAGCCTTAAAATTAGAAAAGTCTTAATTTTGTAAACTTATTTTATAATTTTGTAACATCGTAATTTTATAGTCTTAATTTAATAATTAAAATAAAACCCTGGTCCTAATTTTTGGTATTCGTTGTAAAATTGGGTCTGATAATTATAAACGCAGCCTGTAGTATTCTGTAACTTGACTTAGGGAGCATGTCCAAAGAGATAAAAGGAGTCAAGAAATGTTCTCATTTAAGTCAGATTAACATTGTTCTTGTGCCACTGAAAGTCATATTTTTAACTATATGAGCCTGCATGGGCAACATTAGGCCATTGGAGGCTTTGTTGGCTGTTTCTGGGTCAGCGTTCTCTAGCAATTTCTAGCTCTGTGATAACGTGATGACTGGCTGGTAATTTAGCATCTCGTACAATGTGCTGTAGCATTTGTAAAAGTGTATTTGTGAAAAAGATGATAGTTTTTTAAAACACCATTTCTTCATTGCCAAAATACTTGGATTTAGATTTGTGGCTGGGGAGAATAATGTTAGCCGTGGGACTTCAAGGAAAAAATGCTGTAAATGGAAGGTATTGTCAGCTGACCTGCTGTGTGTGGTGAGTGTTGATTGTAACCACAGTGCTGAGAAAAGGCATGGGAAACCCATGCCTGTGGTAATAGGAAGGGCTGTTTATGCTATGGACAGTTAGTAGAGATTGACAGAGGCTGAGAAACTTTTGTGGGCGTGTGTTTCATTTTTTTCCTGCTCTCAGTTAAAATGAGGATAAGATCTCTTAAGCCATTTTGTAAACCACTTTACAAAATGGGAAATGCATATATTTATTCAGTCTGGCACAGAATTGGAGTGTTATAAACATAGTTCGAGATCAACGCTTGATTTCCATATGTGCCAGTTCTTTGTAGCAATTATATAGAATAGTTTTGGACATCAGTCAGCAAATGTTTATCAGCTGATTCCTTTTCTTTATTCTGTATTGCTTGATAAAGTCATCTGAGATCTTATAGTTGAGGAATTACTTGTTTTCCAACTATTACAAATTTTCTTATTATATGTGTAACTCATTGTTTATGATACCTAATACCCAAATATTCTATGTTTGCCTTCCTTTTCTTATGGAGAAAAGTTACCAGTTAATTCTTTAATGCTTTGTAACTAATTTTATACCTTCCAGGGCTTTTAGAAAATATAAGTTGGTTAATTTGTTTTTCAACTAGAATATTAGAAAACTTACTTTATAATGGTGTGTATTAAAAACTCATACTTCATGTTATAATCTTTTTTTTTCTTCTTAAGCTTTCTTTATTTTACATTGGAGTATAGCTGATTAACAATGTTGTAAGAATTTCAGGTGGATAGCAAAGGGACTCAGCCATACATCATACATTTGCATGTATCCATTCTCTCCCGAACTCCCCTCCCATCCAGGCCATGTTATAATCCTTAATTTCACATTTTGGACATAGACAGAGGTCGTGTGGTAGATGGGAAAGTCTGGAATCCTGGTAGGTGATGAAGCGCTATTTTCCCTAACTGCCTAGATCTAGGTCTATGCTTTTTACCTCATAACCAGCTGAAGTGAAAGCCAAAGAATCTCAAGGTGGAGCGTTCAGAGAGTTAAAGAGTATTGTTCAGTCGCTAAGTCACGTCTGACTCTCTGCAGCCTCATGGACTGCTGCACGCCAGGCTTCCCTGTCCATCACTATCTCCTGGAGTTTGCTCAGACTCATGTGCAATCCAACCATCTCATCCTCTGTCACCCCCTTCTCCTCTTGCCCTCTATCTTTCCCAGCATCAGGGTCTTTTCCAATGAGTCACATCAGGTGGCCAAAGTATTAGAGCTTCAGCTTCAGCATCAATCCTTCCAATGAATATTTAGGGTTGAATTCCTTTAGGATTGAGTTGTTTGATCTCCTTGCTGTCCAAGGGATTTGAGATTAAGGTATACTGAGACCTTTCAGGGCTTGAGGTGAAGGGGAGGAAAAAGATGGATGGCACAGATCATCTCTTCAGAACCTTGTGGTCCAGAATCCTAAAGCAACACCCCAGCGAGTGTTTATATGGTTTCCAGAGACTGGTCACTCCTACAGCAGAGAGGCTGTTCTGGCCACTTACCCCCACTTTTCCTCCCAACTGAGTAAAAAGTGACTCCCCTGAACTGGGATGTAAGCGCACTTTGAATACTATAAACCGCAAGTTAGGACATAAGAATAAAGATTTTCCGCATGATTATATTGTATAATTGGTCAGGAAAAGTGAAGTCACTCAGTCGTGTCCGATTCTTTGCGACCTCATGGACTGTAGCCTGCCAGGCTCCTCCGTCCATGGAATTTTCCAGGCAAGAGTACTGGAGTGGATTGCCATTTCTTTCTCCAGGGTATATTCCTGACCCAGGGATCAAACCCCGGTCTCCCGCATTGCAGGCAGACGCTTTACCATCTGAGCCACCGGGGAAGCTCGTAATTGGTCAGGGAGACCAGCTAAATAGCCAAGACAGTAATGTAGCTTTCAAAGGAAACTATGGGTTTGTCCCACGTATTTGGGGGCGTTTAAATGAGAAATTGTTTCTCTGAGTATCAGTCTATTGTGAACCATCTTCCCTCTATTACAATCGTAGCTCCTTCAAGGAAGACATGGCATTTTACACAATTTTATTACGACGTGATGTGTCAGGCATAGTTGAATTGAAGGACAGATGATTACTCAAACTCTTCAACTGTAAATCTCTAATGAAAGGTTTCTGTGTGGTCTCATCTGGCATTTTGTCTTGTTTCATATGGTTTCCTCAGACCCTGGTTAGCATGATTGCAGTTCCATCTTTTTTCTATCAGTCAAACCCTTGCAAGTGCTTTTTAGTGGGCAGGCACTTTTCTGAATACTTCACAAATATTAATCTATTTAATCTTCTTAAGAACTCTGTGAAGTAGGTACTACTATGATCCCCATTTTAAGAAGGAGGAAACTGATGTGATCTTTCTGTTATATTATTCTAAAAGTGCAGAGGCTTCCCAGGTGGCTCAGCGGTACAGAATCCACCTGCTAATGCAGGAGACACAGGAGACACGGGTTTGACTCCTGGGTTGGGAAGATTCCCTGGAGAAGGAAATGGCAACTTACTCCAGTATTCTTGCCTAGAGAATTCCACGGACGGAGGAGCCTGGTGGGCTACAGTCTATGGGGTCATAAGAGTCAGACATGACTGAGCACACACAAGCACGCAGGCAAAAAGGTACCAGAATCCTGGCTTCTTTATGTCAAGGAATGCAGCAAACTTTGCTTTTTAATTAACTGATACCAAGTGTGGAAATAAAGGCGTCAATTGTAATGATACTTCGTTTTTTTCCCCCCTTATTTTAATAAAAAGGAACAAAACCTAAAGCCAGAATTATTTCTTCAAAAATAAAGCAAGAATTATTTCTTCATAGCACATTGTGACCTATGTCAGTATTTTCCTTACTTAAAAACTAGAACAGACTAATTTATGGAAAAGATACTTTCAAAGATGGTTGTTCTTTCACTTCTTATTTGTATTCATATATTAAAAGAATGTATATTTTCGGTGGTGTTAGCTTTGCTATATACATGTAAAGGTATCTTTTACATTTGCCTATTTGCGATTGCCTTATGTGGAGTATCATCAGTCTGGGCTCACCTTTTTAAAAAGAAAGAAGTATAGTTGATTTGCAGTATTGTATTAGTTTTCAGGTGGACAGCATAGAGATTCAGTATTTTTGCATGTTATAATCATGGTATGGAGAAGGAAATGGAACCCACTCCAGTATTCTTGCCTGGAGTATCCTGTGGACAGAGGAGCCTGGTGGGCTGCTGTCCATGGCATCACAGAGAGCTGGACATGACTGAAGCGACTTAGCATGCACGCGTGCACTGGAGAAGGAAATGGCAACCCACTCCAGTATTCTTGCCTGGAGGATCCCAGGGACAGAGGAGCCAGGTGGGCTTTCGTCTATGGGGTCACACAGAGTCGGACACAACTGAAGCGACTTAGCAGCAGCAGGAGCAGAATCATAAACTACTGCAAGATAACGGCTGTCGTTTCCTGTGCTGTAGGCTCATCTGGTCTTTTCTCAGTAGCTCTGTCTTGTCCTGAGGACCAGGTAATATTCCCTTCTCACTCATTCTCTTCCAAGAGAACTCTGTCTATACCTATTTAAAAAACAACCCCAAACCGAAAAACTTAGCATGTTGTTTGAAAACACAGATATATATATTTTTTGTGTGTGTGTGTGAAATGAAAGTGAATGTCGCTTAGTCCTGTCCAACTCTTGGCAAGCCTGTGGACTATACAGTCCATGGAATTCTCCAGGCCAGAATACTGGAGTGGGCTGCCTTTTCCTTCTCCAGGGGATCTTCCCAACCCAGGGATTGAACCCAGGTGGCGGATTCTTTACCAGCTGAGCCACAAGGGAAGTCAAGGAATACTGAAGTGGGTAGCCTGTCCCTTCTCCAGTGGACCTTCCCAACCCAGGAATCGAACCAGGGTCTTCTGCATTGCAGGTGGATTCTTTACCAAATGTGTGCCAGACTGTAAACAAGAACTATGCCTTATTCATTTCCAAAGATAAGATAAATACAAATGTGCTTTCTTTAAATGAATGCCTAAAAGATTTTTTTAATGTGATATAAAATGATTATTTTAAAACCTAGTTCCAAAGTCAGTATTGAGAACCTTAAAAGTGTCAATGTTAGGGTCTTAGGAAAGTGACTCAGGTTTCCTGCATGCGTGCATTCTAAGTCGTTTCAGTCATGTTCAAGTCTGTGCGACCCTGTGGACTGTAACCTGCCAGGCTCCTCTGTCCATGAGATTCTCCAGGCAAGGATAGTGAAGTGCGTTGCCATGCCTTCCTCCAGGGGATCTTCCCCACCCAGGGGTGGAACTCGCCTCTCTTGTCTCCTGCATTGGCAGAGAGACCACTAACACCACCGGGGAAACAGAGTAGCATTCCTTCAGTTATCCAAGCTCCAAAATGTATCATCAGGGCACCACAAAATCACTTTCACTTTTAGTTATTTGAAATAAAACAAGAAATCAAAGATCACAGTTTCATTTTCTATTTATTTGGATTCCTGATGGTCATATCTTAAAAGGTTATATGTGTGTGTGTGTGTTATATATATATATATATATTTATATATATATATATAAATTATAAAAAACTCTAGCTAGCTTAATTTTGAAGCACAAGCTGGAATCAAGATTGCCGAGAGAAATATCAATAATCTCAGATACGCAGATGACACCACCCTTATGGCAGAAAGCGAAGAAGAACTAAAGAGCCTCTTGATGAAAGTGAAAGAGGAGAGTGAAAAAGCTGTCTTAAAATTCCACATTTAGAAAATGAAGATCATGGTATCCGGTCCCATCACTTCATGGCAAATAGATGGGGAAACAATGGAAACAGTGAGACTTTATTTTTTGGGGGCTCCAAAATCACTGCAGATGGTGACTGCAGCCATGAAATTAAAAGACTCTTGCTTCTTGGAAGAAAAGCTATGACCAACCCTGACAACATATTGAAAAGCAGAGACATTACTTTGCTGACAAAGGTCCACCTATTCAAAGCTATGGTTTTTCCAGTAGTCATGTATGGATGTGAGAGTTGAACTATAAAGCTGAGTGCCGAAGAATTGATGCTTTTGAACTGTGGTGCTGGAGAAGACTCTTGAGAGTCCCTTGGACTGCAAGAAGATCCAACCAGTCCATCCTAAAGGAAATCAATCCTGAACAGTCATTGGAAGGACTGATGCTGAAGCTGAAACTCCAGTACTTTGGCCACCTGATGTGAAGAACTAATTCATTAGAGAAGACCCTGATGCTGGAAAAGATTGAAGGTGAGAGGAAAAGGGGACGACAGAGGAGGAGATGGTTGGATGGCATCACCTATTCGATGGACATGAGTTTGAGCAAGTTCCGGGAACTGGTTATGGACAGGGAAGCCTGACTTGCTGCAGTCCGTGGGGTTGCAAAGAGTTAGACACGGCTGAGTGACTGAACTGAGCTTAAGTTTATACTCGCAGTTATGCATAAACTTTTGATTATTCAAGTCAAAGAGAGCAAAAAATGGATCTTTAAAAATGATTTACATTTGTCTTTACATTGCTTTTACTATTTTATCTTCTATCTACCCCACCCCATTATAAACTCATATTCTCACTGTCTCCATAGAAGAGTGATCAAGTGTTTTAATTTCAGGGGGCTTTTCTTATTTAAGCTATATGAAAAGCAAAATTAAACAAGAGACAGGTGTCCATAAAAGCAAGCAAGGAAACACAGTTCTGTAGGTTCTTTTAATAATAAATATTGTGACAGCTATCATTTATTGATCATGATCACTTACCTGGCACCCCAGTAGTCCATTTAGTATGTAACACAAATTATCTCTTGATCTTCACAATCACTTTTCTTTCTGCATCTATAAAAATGCTAATAAATAGCTTATCCAAGATCACACAGGGTTGGTAAATTTAAAACCATCATCTGTGTGATAAATCACAGTCTGAAATTGACTGTGCTTGCCTTGTTAATTGCCAGTCAACAAAGAACGCCTTCCTGCTGCAGTGAACATGCATTTTAATTACCTTTGCTTTGGAAAGAGTGGCTGCTTGGTAGGAAAGATTCAGGGTGGTAGGTGTGGTCAGTGTTGAAGGGGGAGATGGTTCTCAGGAGGTAATCAAAACCATAGTCCTTGTTTATGCTCATTGCCACAGACTCCTAGATGGGGTTTTGGTGTAGAAGGAGGGGGCGAAGTCTCCCCCCCCCACAATCTATTTTTAGAATTAAAAACAAAATTAAAAGGAATTATCTTCTCTTTCCTGAATTTATTTTGTTTTATTTTGTGCTGTGCCCTGGATTCAGAATTAACGCCGCCCCCTCCCCTCAACACACACCCAAAAAGAGGCCAGATGAGATGTTACAGGATGAAAAGAAATGCAATGAAAAGTAACTCAATAAGTATCATTTCCCTCAGGCTGGACTTCTTTGAGAGTCAGAGCAACATGTTCTCTGTCGCTGCGGGAGAGTTCCTTGTCTTAGAACACCAGCGGCCTGGAGTCACAGGGTCAGGATGCAGTTAGAAGCCTTGGAAAGTGTTCTCATTTGGGTCACTCCCTTGTGCATCATGGGTTTTTCCTGGAATTCCTAGCACAAACCTTTCTTGATAGTTACTGGGAAAAAAAGAGAAATGAGATTTTTCGTTAACATCTTAACAGCATGTAAAAGCTCACCTTTTTGAACAACTAGTGATTTTTGTCAGGATGAGCTTTGTCTTTCATGTTCAAGGGCAGTCTGAGAGTCAGCAAAGCACAATGGTTAAGAGTGTGAATTTTGATGCCAGACAGCTTGTATTTGAACTCTGGCTGTGCTACCATCTAGCTCTATGACCTTAGGGTGGTGGCTTAATAATGCTGTGCCTTCATTTCTTGACTTATAAAATGGGGAGAATATTACTTCGTTGGGTTGTGAGGGTGAAGTGAATTAATATTTGTAAAGTCTTATTAGCTGTTAAGAGTAAATTTTGTCTGCAGAAAGGATAATTTTGGTAATAATTTGATGTTTTTACAGGTAAAAATAAATATCGAGTTGCCTCTAAGCATTTAAGTTACATATCTTCTTATTCCGCTTATAAATCTGCTAAATGTGAGCAATCACCATCTCTTTTTCTTTGATGAAACTTTAGTTCAAATTGAACAGATTGAGTTCCTTAAACTATCAGTCTCGTTTGTAAACTTAGTTAAATTTAAACCCTAAAATATTTTCAATTGTATATATTTATTTAATATATTTGATTTTCTTTTTAAACAAATCAGATGCTCATGGGCAAATGTATGATTCAAATGAGTGAAGCCTTTCCAAATACTTAGCTCAATTTCCTTTGACTAGTCCATCACTTACAAAATTAATATTTTATAGACAGCCAAATCCTTTTAAACACTTCAATCTAAATAAATCATATGTCTAAATATAGCTCACATTTTAAGGAGAATCACATGTCAGTTTATGTCAGATTCCTTTAAACATTAAAAGCATAATAATTATGCACAAACTGTTCCAGTTAATATAAAACATATTTCTAAAATATTCTAAAAAGTATTAACATGAGTCTCATTTTCCTTGTCGTCTCTATGCTGCTGTGCACGCCCAGTCTGACTCTTTTCAATCCCGTGAACCGGAGCCCACCACACTCCTCTGTCCGTGGAATTTTCCAGGCAGGAATACTGGAGTGGGTTGCCATTTCCTACTTCAAGGATTCTTCCTGACCCAGGATCCAACTTGAGTCTCTTGAATCTCCTGCATTGGCAGGGGGGTTCTTTACTCCTGTGCTGCCTGAGAGTCTCTGTTTAATTCTAAACCTTCTCTAGACTGGAGAGGCACTTACCCATTAGGAAAAAGTGTATTATTTCAGGTGAGCTGGAGGTACCATTTTAGGTGAACTTTTGTTATCATCCCATTCCACACTGATTTCAAGTTACTGTTTGACTGTTTTTCATTAAAATACAGCTCCTTATGGAGCACAGATTTAAGGCTTAGATACTGCACCTGGGTTACATACATCCCGAGTAATACTTCCTGTGACCTTCATGCACAGGCTTCACCCATTTTTTTATAGTCACCATGACAAGCGGTGATTCCAAACCATGCTCTTTAGATATAGTATTGGCATTTTAATCTTTAGACTGATGCTGTCCAATATGTAATTTTAAGTTTCAGGTAAGCATATTTTTACTTTTGAAGGTGTCAACCCTATATTTAGCCCATGAATTTTTTGGTTTTATAAGAGAATATATTCATTTACATAGGTAAAATAAATGATATATATACTGTTTAATAGTTTAGCATATTAAAATGTCAGACATACTAACTACAGCATCAGTGATATTTCCATGAATATAATTGGAGTTTCTTATTAAACTGATTCTATAAATACATTTTCATCAATTGATGTGTTTTATAAGACATATTTCATGTAGCAGTTTTTTTTAGATGGAGCCATCTTTTGAAATCAGGATAGAAAAATAAAAATAACTGTGGTTAAATTGTGGGATTTAGGTCAAATATATTGTGGTAGTGCCTTTTCTAAAAGATTTACTGAAGGTTCCTTAAAAAAAAAGTAAGAGCTGCCATATGATCCAGCAGTCCGACTCCTGGGCGTGCATCTAGAGAAAACTCTCAAGATTGAAAAGATACATGCATCCCAATGTTCACAGAAGCACTATTTACATAGCCAAGACGTGGAAGCAACCTAAATATCCATCGACAGATGAATGGATAAAGACGTGGTGTATGTATATATGTATATATAGAGAGAGACAATGGGAAACGTCAGTTCAGTTCAGTTCAGTTGCTTAGTCGTGTCTGACTCTGTGACCCCTTGAACCGCAGCATACCAGGCCTCCCTGTCCATCACCAACTCCCGGAGTCCATCCAAACCTACGTCCATTGAGTCGGTGATGCCATCCAGCCATCTCATCCTCTGTTGTCCCCTTCTCCTCCTGCCCTCAATCTTTCCCAGCATCAGGGTCTTTTCAAATGAGTCAGCTCTTTGCATCGGGTGGCAAAAGTATTAGAGTTTCAACATCAGGCCTTCCAGTGAACACCCAGGACTACTCAGTCCTGAAAAAGATTGAAATAATGCCGCTTGCAGCAACATGGATGGGCCGAAGGTTTATACTAAGTGATGTAAGTTAGGCAAAGGGAAATATCGTATGATATCACATGTGGACTCTAAAATATGATACAAATAAACTTTTTTACAAAACAGAAACAGACTCACAAACATAGAAAACAAACTGGCCAGGTTGGTGAGAGTAGGTAAGAGCTAAAAGCAGAGGACTTTGCATATTGAAATCCTAGAATCTATTCTAGGGAGACTATGGCTTCTTGAATAGGTAGAGTTGGGGAGGGGATGGAGTGAAGTGGGAAGGGGATGAGGGAGTGGCTGGTGAGGAAGCGGAAATCAGATTAGGAAGACATGAAAATATTTTCAAGCTGGAATCAAGATTTCGGGGAGAAAGATCAACAACCTCAAATATGCAGATGATAGCACTCTAATGGCAGAAAGTGAAGAGGAACTAAGCATCTTGATGAGGGTGAAAGAAGAGAGTGAAAAAAGCTGACTTGAAATTCGACATTCAAAAAACGATGATCATAGCATCCAGTCCCATCTCTTCATGGCAAATAGAAGGGGAAAAAGGGGAAGAAGTGACAGATTTTATCTTCTTGGGCTCCAAAATCTCTGTAGATGGTTCCTGCAGCCGTGAAATTAAAAGACACTTGCTCCTGGGAAGGAAAGCGATGATAAGTCTACAAAGTGTATTAAAAGGCCGAGACGGCACTTTGCTGACAAAGGTCTGTATAGTCAAAGCTATGATTTTTCCAGTAGTCATGTATAGATGTGAGTGCATATGTGTGAACTCTGCCATGTCCGAGTCTTTGTGACCCCATGGACTGTTGCCCACAAGGCTCCTCTGTCCATGGAATTTTCCAAGCAAGAATACTGGAGTGAGTTGCCATTTCCTTCTCCAGAGGATCTTCCCAACCCTGGGATCAAACCCATATCTCCTGCGCTGACAGGCAGATTCTTTACAGATGTGAAAGGTGGACCATAAAGAAGGCTGAGCACCAAAGAATTAATGATTTCAAATTGTAGTGCAGGAGAAAACTCTTGAGAGTCCCTTGGACTGCAAAGACATCAAACCAGCCAGTCCTAAAGGAAATCAACCCTGAACATTCATTGGAAGGACTGAAGCTGAAGCTTAATACTTTGGCCACCTGATTTGAAAAGCTGACCCTTTGGAAAAGACCCTGATATTGTGAAAGAGTGAAGTCAACAGGAGAAGGAAGTAGCAGAAGATGAGATGGTTAGATAGCATCACTGACTCAGTGGACATGAATTTGAGCAAACTCTGGGAGATAGTGGAGGACAGAGGAGCCTAGTGTGCTACAGTCCCTGGAGTTGCAAAGAGTTGGACATGACTTAGTGACTAAACAACAGCTCTGTATTTTCAGCAGGGGCATAAGTGATTGTATTTGAGTTCTAGAAAATCTCTCTGGTTGCTGTGTGTAGACTTTTCAGAATCACTTTCTTTTATCTGTTCTGTGTTTTATGTGTCAAGTAGAGACTTAAGGAAGCATTGTTTTTCTTTTTAAGTAAACTTTTGTCATTGATAGTTAGCGTGCAGCCGGAAAGGCATACAAGGTTATAGCTCCATGTATTTTCACTAAGGCACTAACATTTTCACCTGTGTAATCATGTTTTCCCTTTCACATTTAGATCTGTATTCCTCTTGGAATTGAGTTTTGTATATGGTGTGAGGTAGGGGTGAAGGTTATTTACATCTATGTAAATATCCTGTTGACTCAGCATTATCTATTATAAAGATCATCCTTTCTCCCCTAAATTGCAGTGGCCCTTCTTTCATCAATCAAATAATCATGTAATGTTTGTGAATCTGTTTCTGGACTCTCTGTATTCTGTTCTATTGGGCTATTTGTTTAATAAAATGCCTTAAATTATTGTCGTTCTGATATCAGGTTGAGTAAGTCTTTCATTTTTGTTTTTCTTTCTTTTTTTTTTTTTGTCTTTTTCTTGGTGTTTAGCATTTACATAAAAATTCTAGAATCACCCTATCAATTTCCACACACACGAGACCTGGCCGAGGTTTGGGTTGGGACTGCATTGAATTTGTAGATCAGTTTGGGAGAGTTTACCGTCTTTACGATATTGACTCTTCTAATCAATGAATGTTACAGGTTGTCTTCAATGTGTTCAAGTTCTATTGGTAGCATTCTTATATATCTTTCATTAACTTATATTCTTTTTGTTGTTATTGCAAATGACATCTTTTACCATTTCATCTTCTAATTTTTGTTGCCTGTACAAATCTGTTGCAATGTGATAGATTTTGTTGTATTGACCTCATTTCCCAGGATTTTCCTCCATTCACTTCTTAGTCTTAGTAGTTTGCCCATAGATTCATTTGGATTTTCTTTGTGCACGATCATTTTATGTAGGGAAGAGTTTTATTTTTTTATTGTCCAGTTCTTATACTTTCCATTTATTTATTTTTTATTGCCTTGTTGCACTAGGGCCTCAGTTATAATTTTGAATAGTAGTGATGATGGCATATATTTCTGGTTCCCAAAATCAGGAAGGAGAGCTTTCAGTAAAGTATGGCATTTACTTAGGAGTCTGATTGAAAAATTTTTTTGTTAAAGAAAACTCTCTAATTTCTAATTTGATAGGCAGTTAACTGTGAACATGTGTTGACTTTTATCAAATGCTTTTTCTGCAGCTACTGAGATTGTCCTGTAATTTGTTTCTCCTTTATTTTGTCAACATGGTAATCATTAAAAAACGTTAACGCAATCTCATGTTCCTGTCATAAACCCAACAGATGTGCTATCATTTTTGTGTTTTATTGGATTCAGTTTGCTAATATTTTAAGAATTTTGCTTCTATGTTTAGGGGGGGAGGTTAGCTTGTGGTTTTCCTTTTGTGTAATGAACTTGCCTTGTTCTGGCATCAAGGATATGCTTGTCTTATAAAATCAGTGGGGAAGTATTTCCCTCTTTTGTTCAGTTCTCTGGAAAAGATTGGTATTACTTCTGTCTTCAGTGTTTGATAGAAAATTTATTAGTGAAGGCATCTGAGACTGGAGTTTTCTCTGTAGTAAAGTTTTGTATTATGGATGTAATTATATTAAGTACAGGCCTAGACATATTTCTTTATACCATTTCTTGTGTCCAGTTTAACTTTTTTTGGACTATAATTAGGTATTGTCTACCTTTTTTGAGAAAGATACTTAGGTTATTGATTTTCAGTCTGCATTTCTAACGTATGCATTCAAAACTCTACATTTTCCTTTAAACCGTGGTTTTAATAGGATCCTAGAAGTTCTGATGTCGTATTTTAATTTTTCTGCTCAAGATGTTTTAAAATGGTCATGGTACTTTTTTCCTTTGACCTTTAGGTAACTTAGACACCTGCTATGAAGTCTGTCTCCCCATGATGAGTCTACACACTGATGTCTCTGCTGAGTTTTTTTCCTCGTCTTTTATTTCTAAAGCTTGGCTTCCTGGGGATCTTTTCTGTGTCTGCATAGCTGTAGGTTCAGCCAAAGACAAAGGTTGTGCGCAATTTTCTCAAGCCAGGAAGGCTTCCCCTCTCTATGAACAGAGCTGCGTGTGGCCTGGGAAGTCCATTCGAGTTCAGGGGATTTTCAAGTCTGCTCTTGTTTTTACTTCCACAGGCACTCATGTCTTCTCTTCACTCATGTCATGCAGGTATTCAGACTCTGTTTGCTGTGAATGTGTTTGTGTGTTACACATTAGTCTCTGCGATGTATGTGCTCAGCCTCTGGTTAACCCCAGCCTACGTGGAAAATTTTTCAAGCCTGTCTTTGCCGTCTTAACTTCCGGAACACCCTGTCTATGGCTTGTCTCAAATATTTATTTTCTTGGGCTAGTAGAAACGCTGTCTCTATTAGCTTGTAACTGAGATCACCGCCTTGAACAACACTGTTCCATATCAAGTGAGCTTCCATGACAGTTGCAGTGGAGCTGCCGTTTCTCGCAATTGGTTATGCCCTGGATGAAGTGGCGTACTGCTGGGCAGGGGCTGGGGGGGTGATGGGAGGGGCCCCAAGCAAGAGTACTGCAATACTTAGGTTAAGCTCACCAGAGTTCTCCTTCTGTTTGTTGTATGCTGGAATTTTCAGAATGCTGAAATGATTGTATTTGACAGTTCTGACTGGCTTTATAGTTGCTTTGTGGGGAGATGATTTATCAACCTCTTCATCATGCCAAAGTGAATCTGTTCTAGCTATTGTATTTTTGAGATTTACAATCTTTATTTGATTTTTACCTTTCCTTTTTCTCTTTAAAACAGGTCCCAGTTCTCTGGTGTAATTCTTCACTTGTCATTTTATTTTTTTTTGGACATATTAATCACAGTTCTTTTAATGTCCATGTCAGATAACTTCCAGTATTTGGATCACCAGTGGGTCACTTAGCTCATGTCTCCCCGCCCCACTCCTCTGCCCTGATTTTAGACATTTGCTCTTGTCCCCTCACGGGATATTTTTGCTAGAATGTCAGAGCATGTATTTGTAAAAATTGTAAGAAGCTCTGAATGATGCCGTCTTTCTTCAGAGTGCAGTAAGTTTTCTTCTGGAAGACAGAGTTAGGGGGCTGCTTGTTTTGATTCCGTCAAGAATTGGGAGGATGTGATTCTGAGTTTCGTTTGTTTTTCTGGCTGCCCTGAGTCTTTACTGCTTTTGCGCAGGCTTTCTCTAGTTGTGACAGATGAGGCTTTTCTTCCCTGTGGTTCTCGGGGCGCTCCTTGCAGTAGCTTTTCTTGTTGGGGAGCATGGGCTCTAGGAGTGCAGGCTTCAGTAGTCATAGCACGCGGGCTTATTTGCCCCGAGGCATGTGGAATCTTCCCCCACCAGGGATTGAACCCGCGTCCCCTGCATTGGCGGGTGGATTCCTGTCCACCGCGCCAGAGTTTTATTCTTTTTGAGGAATATCTTACTTTGATATCCTTTTATTCAGGCACAAGCTTTAAGAGACCCCAGCTGAAACCTAAGGTGTTTGCTGGGGGCTTCCTCCTTGGTGAGCCTGAGCCCCACTTTTTTTCCTTCAGTCCTACAAATCTACCAAAATCTCTGCTTAGTATTTTAACCACATGTGTGCCGCTTTCTCTGGTTTTCTGGCTTCTCAGAGTGTGCAGCTTAGGAATCCTGAAGGGAAATATTTTGTAGAATGTTAGTCTCACTCTCTGCACATGTCTTTTCTTTGGCGTCTTGGCTCATCCAGTCCCACTCACTTTGGTAAACCTGAACTCTAATTCTTGAGCACATACTGCTGAACCAAAATATTTGCACCAGCACTTTCTTCATGGTCTACTGGCCCCCAGAAATTGTGTACCCTTGACCATCGACATGGCAGATTGTGGCAAGTTACCCACGTTAGTGCTTTTCCCTTTTCTCCAGCAACTTGTCTCTCAAGTCCTGGTTGCTTGGGTTGCTGTTTAAGGACTCGAACAGCTTTCTGCTTTTTAAAATTGTATCCTCTCTTTCTTCATGGGATTGCTGGTCTGATAGCAACTACTTCACTCTTTATGGAAGTGGAGTCCACAAAAGTATTCTCAGTGTCATTACTTTATTTGATCTAAGTTGACAGATGTATGATCGTGCAGTCTTTTTTCTCTAGATTAGAATCTTGGAATAATCAAGGAGTCTCTTAAAGATACAATAACTAGCCTGGAAAGACTGAAAAATCATCTTGCAAAATTTGAACTAGGGAAATTTTACTCAAAATATATCAGTAGCTAAGAGACAAAACTGTTTTGCATAAACCGACCTGCAGTGTTATTATAATTTTGGTCTTATGAATGCTTTATTTTGAATTATTTCTTACAGTAAAATCAATCATGACTATATAAGGAAATTTTACAAAAATTTGATAATGACTTTTAGTGTGTGGGTCACAGCAAACTATGGAAAATTCTGAAAAGAGATGAGAATACCAGACCACCTTACCTACCTCTTGAGAAACCTGTTTGCAGGTCAAGAAGCAGCAGTTAGAATCAGACATGGAACAGCAGACATGGAACAACAGTTAGAATTGGACATGGTTCCAAATTGGGAAAGGAGAATGTCAAGACTGTATATTGTCACCCTGCTTATTTAACTTATATACAGAGTACATCATGTGAAATGCCAGGCTGGATGAATCTCAAGTTGGAATCAGGATTGCCAGGATAAATATCAATAACCTCAGATATGCAGATGACACACCCTAATGGCAGAAAGCATAGAAGAACTAAAGAGTCTCTTGATGAAGGTAAAAGAGGAGAGTGAAAAAGCTGGCTTAAAACTCAACATTCAAAAAACGAAGATCATGGCATCCAGTCCTATCAGTTCAGTTCAGTTCAATTTAGTCGCTCAGTTGTGTTTGACTCTTTGCAACCCCATGAACCACAGCACGCCAGGCCTCTCTGTCCATCACCAACTCCTGGAGTCTACCCAAACTGATGTCCATTGAATCGGTGATGCCATCCAACCATCTCATCCTCTGTCGTCCCCTTCTCTTCCTGCCCTCAATCTTTCCCAGCATCAGGGTCTTTTCCAGTGAGTCAGCTTTTTGCATCAGGTGGCCAAAGTATTGGAGTTTCAGCTTCAACATCAGTCCTTCCAATGAACATCCAGGACCGATCCCCTTTAGGATGGACTGGTTGGATCTCCTTGCAGTCCAAGGGACTTTCAAGAGTCTTCTCCAACACCACAGTTCAAAAGCATCAATTCTTCTGCATTCAGCTTTCTTTATAGTCCAACTCTTACATCCATGTAGGACCACTGGAAAAACCATAGCCTTGACTAGACGAACCTTTGTTGACAAAGTAATGTCTCTGCTTTTTAATATGTATTACTTCATGGCAAATAGATGGGGAAACAATGGAAACACTGCATTTGGTGACTGCAACCATGAAATTAAAAGATGCTTGCTTCTTGAAAGAAAAGCTATGACCAACCTAGACAGTATATTAAAAAGCAGAGAGATCACTTTGCTGACAAAGGTCTGTACAGTCAAAGCTATGGTTTTTCCAGTAGTCCTGTATGCATGTGCAAGGTGGACCATAATGAAGGCTGAGCACCAAAAAATTGCTGCTTTCCAACTGCGGTGCTGGAGAAGACTCTTGAGAGTCCGTTGGACAGCAAGGGGATTAAACCAGTCATTCCTAAAGGAAATCAACCCTGAATATTCATTGGGAAGACTATTGTTGAGGCTAAAGCTCTGATACTTTGGCCACCTGATGTGGAGAGCTAACTCTTTGGAAAAGACCCTGATGCTGGGAAAGATTGAAGGCAGGAGGAAAAGTAGGTGACAGAGGATGAGATGAGTAGATGGCATCATCAACTCAATGGACATGAGTTTGAGCAAACTCTGGGACATAGTGAAGGACAGGGAGGCCTGGCATGTCCAGGGGGTCACAAAGAGTTGGACACAACTGAGTGACTGAACAACAGCAAAGAATCATATTGTTTTTATGATTTGGAAAACACAAATATTTAAATTATAGTGTCAAATTATTGTTTAGGTTTTTTTTTTTAAGTGAAACAACACAGAACGTTTAATTTTTAGAGCTAGTTTATTTTGGATCTAATACTTTTCATTATATTATAGAAAGTAAAAATCAATTTTGAAAATAGGTTTTAAAAATAATTAGATAAGATTCATCAGATGTAACAAATATACTGCTCAGATGAATGATATGGATTATGTGGGGGGCTATGCAGGTGTGATGGGAAAGGGTATGTGGGAAATCTTTGTACCTTACTCTCAATTTTGTTGTGAATCTTACACTGCTCTAAAAAAAATTAGAGTCTTCAAAAAATTGTTAGATACACAGAAATTACATTCACCTACTCTGATATACCAGTGTTATATTGTTATACAGCCATCTACTTTTCTTAGAAGTAATTTACATTAGTAGCAGTTAATATCGATAAGCTGCTTACTAGGTGTCAGATCCTAAGGGGAAAATTTAGTAAGGTCTAATAAACTCTGAATAGCGAGAAAGTTAGACTGTTCAAATGCTCTCAGCTGTCATTTGAATGACTGCTGACACCCTAATACCTATGGAAAGGCCAGCCCTAATCCTAGATCCTTGTAATGTTGGACCAGGGAGGTCTTTATCCATCAAGTCCAGAATCTTAATTTCTTGGATGAAAACGTCATGACCCAGAAAGGGTAAGTGATTTCTTCAAATGATTTACTCCAGGATCCCAGAGTCTGCTCATTAGACAGAGCTGGGGTTGGAATAGACAAATTATTGTGGCCCAATTTGGAAATTTACCCTAAGCTGTCCTTATCACAGAGCATATTTATCAAATGTCAAACTGCCACAGCGTCTCCACTGCATTCCTTTAGAAAAATAACCTTAAAAGGTGAAGTTGTCTGTGGGTGGAGATGACAGTGAGTCAGCAGTGTCCTTGAGCCCGTTAATGACTTAGCAGAGCCTTCTGTATAGACACTTCTGCCTCCATCTGCTAGATCGCTTTTAGTGACTCTCCCCCTCCACCCTAGCCCCAGTGCTATAGCTTTGGCAAAAATAAAGGAACAGCAACATGACAATAACAACAAAACAGCCAACGTGCGTGCGTGCTAAGTCACTTCAGTCCTGTCCGGCTCTTTGGGACCCCGTGGACTGTAGCCCACCAGGCTTTTCTGTCCTTGGGCTTCTCCAGGCAGGGATACTGGAGTGGGTTGCCAGGCCCTCCTCCAGGGCATCTTCCCGACCCAGGGGATTGAATTCGCATCTCTTGTCTCCTGCATCGGCAGGTGGGTTCTTTACCACCAGCGCCACCTGGGAAGTCCAAAAAAAAAAAACCCAACACACATCTAAAAAAACAAAAAAACCCAAACCTTTATTTATTTATTTATTTATTTTGCCTAAATGTGACCATTAGAGCGTTTTAAAAATTGCAAAGATTAAAGTGCACCATTTTTGTTACTTATGTCAAATCTTTTCATTTATGCTGTTTTAGGCGTTAATTGGGCTTCCCTGGAGGCTCAGTGGTTAAGAATCCATCGACCATGTAGGAGATTCAGGTTCAGTTACTGGGTTGGGAAGATCTCCTGGAGAAGGGAATGGCAACCCGCTCCAGTCTTCTTGCCTGGAAAATCCCCATGGACAGAGAAGCCTGGCAGGCTGCTGTCCATGGGGTTGCAAAGTGTTGGACACGACTGAGCGACTAAGCCCACATCCGTGGTGGATGGGCAGCAGGACAGAGTAAGTATCCCTGAACACAAACACTGGCAAGTAGGGACAGAAAGCTTGGCTAGTGGTTTTTATTTTTGTCTTTTTATTATGGAAAAACTTTAAATGTATTCAAAAGTAGAGAAAATGGTAGAATGAATCCCTATTTTACTAATCATGAAGGCTTAACAATGGTCAACATATGGCCAATCTAGCATCTTTTATCTGCCCCTCCCCATTGGATTACTTTAAACAAAGCCCAGATGTCTTATTATTTCATCTGTGACTATGCCAGAGTGTATCTTTAAAACAATAAAGAGACTTGCCTTTGTAAAAAAAAATAATAATAACCACAATGCTATTAGCACACCAGAAAACAGCATTCTTTGCTGTCATCAAATATCTGATGAGTATTCAGATTTCCCGATTGTCTTGTAAATGTTTTCTCAGTTGGTGTGTTAGAATCAGATCCAAATAAGGACTGCGCATGCACTTAGTTGGTAAATGTCTCAGGACTCTTTTAATCTATAGGTTCCCCCTTTTCTCCCTCCTCTTGTGATTTATTGCAGAAACCAAATTCTTCACCTGTAAAATTTCCTACAGTATGACTTTTTGCTGATTATATTGCCCTAGTGTAGCTTAATTTTCCTGTCCCCTGTATTTCCCGTAAACTGGTAATTAAAACCAGAGCTTTGGCAGATTTTCCATTTTCGGGCAAAATTTTGGGGTAGGGGGCATATACTTTCTAGTGACCTTCCCTGGTGGCTCAGTGATAAAGAATCCGCCTGCAGTGCCAGAGACATGGGTTTGATGCCTGGATCAGGAACATCCTCTGGAGGAGTAAATGGCAACCCACTCCAGCATTCTTGCCTGGAGAATCCCATGGACAGAGGAGCCTGGTGGGCTACAGTCCACGGGGTTGCAAAGAGTTGGACACCACTGACTGAGCACACACACAAACTTTCTACTGCAGGACATCAGGGGGCACGTGCTACCTGGCCTTCCTGTTTGTAGGGTGAAGTTTGACCTGGGAACAAGTGTCGTCAGCCTGACACATTCATTATAAAGTCCCCCATCTGCTTTGTGCCTGGTGGTTTTAGCAATCATTGGTAATTATTGTCTAGATCAGGGGCTGGCAGACTCTTTCTGTAAACGGCCGGATAGTGAATGTTTCGGACTTTGAGAGCCATATGGTCTCTATCATTGCACACAGCGGCCTTAGGTAACATGTAAATAACTGGGCATAACTGTGTTCCTATAAACCTTTACTTACCAGATTAGTTCTGGCCTGTTGGCCACTTTTTTTTTTTTTTGCTGACTCCTGACCTACATCAATTATTTCATAAGGGATTACAAGATAATATGATTCTATCGTTCTTTCTTTGTTTATTCACTGAAAGGCTTCTATAAAGAATTTGACCTCATCAGTTATTCGGCTCCTCTAAGCAACTGTTTGTAAAGGAAAAGCAGGGTAAATGCTGGAGTCTTTCCCTTTGTTTGTTATCCATCTTCAGAATAAGGTGTTGGTTTCCTAGCATCTTCCAGAGGTGATCACTTTGTTTTTAAAGTACTGTCATGGAATTTCAGATCTTTGACATAGTCGATGTTTCAGGCCTCCTAGACTTGGGCCCTGTACATGCTCAGAAGAGCCTCTTGGCTGTTGTCTTGATAGTCAAACTGCAGCCGTATGGCACTTCCCAGATGTCTTTATTTTATTGTTATTATTATTATTTTTTCTTTGAGTGAATCTAAATCCCAAATCTCAAGGACAGATGTCCTCAAATATTTTCCTTTGCCAGGTGGTAAATGAGTGCCCATTCTATGTCAGACCCAGTCCTGGATCCTTTCCTCCCAGGCATCTTTATCTCCCTGGCAGAAAGGCTCTGATGTACAGTTGTTATGGAATAAGTGGTCTCCTTCTGCAGCTGTAGAATACATGATGCTCTGGTTTCCAGTTTCATTAGGGAAGAAAAACACGTTTTTCAAATTCAACAGTGAGATTCTTTCACATAGCTTTCCATAGTTTTTAATCTATGTTAAAACATTTGTTTTTAATCATGGCTAAATCACTGCTATCAAGCGAGACTGACATTTAAGTGTTCACAATGCAATATTATTTAGTTAGCCTGCAATCTGAAATTTGATTTAATACCCTTTGGTTTTTCATTAGTGCCAAATGGGGAAAAAAACGGACACATTTAAAGAGCTCAAATTTAACACTGTCAGAAATGTTGAAATGCTCTCTCCTGGTGAATCATCCGAAGTTCACTTCGATCAGTGGACTGTTCTGATGCTCCTTCTCGCTCCCTCTCTCTGTTGTCTTAGTGCTGAGTTCGCTCTTATTTTCTCTCTGTTGTGGCCAGACTTTCACCCTAAACCCGCAGGCTCTGTCTCCCCTCAGTTGTCTGAGGTTCTGTGAGGTCTCCTTTAAGTGCTGGTGTTGCTGCCCTGCTGCTGCTGTTGACAGCTCCTTGTCCCCCTCTCTTTCCTTGGATTTAGGGGCGACCTTTAGTTTCTCTTCTCATCCTCTTCTCCCTTGCTTCCCTCTCCTCTCTTTTCCCAACCCACCAGCAATGTGCCCGGATCTTGTTTGATCTCACCTCCACATTTCTCTCTGACTTGCTTGGGAAGCTCATGGTTTGCCAGTCTTGCTTTCACGACTTTGGCTATCCCCGCTCTGCACATGATTCTAGAGCCCAGTCTCCAGCGCTGAGCTCCAATGTGTCTATTTCTATATTTATTGTCAAGGATGAGATGTTTAAACATTGATTAATTTTTTTTTTTAACAACTGAGGATAAAATCCAAGAAAAGAGAGTATGCCATGTTCCTGAGCTACCTTTCAGTGTAGTCCTGCCCCTCTTGAAGTCCCTGGTGGCTTGAGCAGGTGGCTCAGTGGTAAAGAACCTGTCTACCAATGCAGGAGATGAGGGTTCGATCCCTGGGTCGGGAAGATCCCCTGGAGAAGGAAATGGCAACCCACTCCAGTGTTCTTGCCTGGAGAATCTCAAGGATGGTGTAGCCTGGCAGGCTACAGTCCATGGGGTTGCAGAAGAGTCTGAGATGCTTAAATGACTAAATAAAAACACCACAAAATTAGGAGGAATTTTTTTCATGACTTAAAGACTTCCCTAAACCCATTATTTTCTGCACTGACAAGAAGGGAAGCAATGTTTTATCTCTTATCTTTTGAAGATGTGAGTATTTAGTATGTCTGACACACAACAAAATCATTTAACCCTAATGTGTAATAAATGTAAAACTTTATTTCCTAACAATGTGCTCCTTTTCTTATACAAACATCATTTTTATCACATTAAAAAAAACACTGAAGCTCTTTGCTTTATGCTAATCTTCACAGTTGAGTATGTGTCGATCAATAAAGCCACTTTCTGTAACTGTGTTGCAGAGTGACACGTTCATTAAGATTGAGGCCGAAAGGCCTTTTGAGAAAAGCCCTTCAGGGCAAATAAATTCAATAACACTTAATCTAATTTCTGTTTCTGCTTACCAAGCTTGTATTAAGGCAAATAGTAAATGTGGTAGAATTTAGAAAATGATTTTTTTCCTTTAAAAATCTTTGCCCATTATTAATTAAAGTATTTTGTTCATCAGATTGATCACATTTTACTGAGTCAGAGCACAGGTGGACCTTGGTAAGTACAAATATTCAGAATATGTAGGCATTTCTGTTGAGGTTGGAGGAGAGAGGATATATTCCTTAGAATTATGGGAAGTGAGCAAAACACTTTTGGGAGAGATAAAAAGGAAAAATATTTTCATTTGTGCTTTGTTTTTACTTTAGAATAACAGTATAGCAAGAATACCTTTCTAGCTTTTACTTTATTTATAATTTTGAGAAAGTTGTGAGTTTCAAGAATAGTAGTGGTCATTTTTACTTAGTGTATAAGGAAACATTTAGAGAAAATTTAAAATGCTTTAAGTGCAAAGTATACCTCTTCATGGAGAAGGAAATGGCGACCCACTCCAGTGATCTTGCCTGGAGAATCCGAGGGACGGAGGAGCCTGGTGGGCTGCCGTCTATGGGGTCGCACAGGGTCAGACACGACTGAAGCGACTTAGCAGCAGCAGCAGTATACCTCTTCAGATTGATGTCCTGATATTTACAGACAAACAATCCTATAGAAGTTGTAATCTCTGATTTTTATTAATGAGTATCTAGGAGCCTAAACCTGAAGATGACTGTGGATAAATATTTATGAAAACGAGACTTTCAATGATGAAGATAAAATAATTCATTCATTTGTTCAACATATATTGAGGGCTTTCTAGATGGTATGATTTAAGGACATCTCATATCAACCTACGGAGAAGGCAGTGGCACCCCACTCCAGTACTTTTGCCTAGAAAATCCCATGGATGGAGGAGCCTGGTGGGCTGCGGTCCATGGGGTTGCTAAGAGTCGGACACGACAGAACAACTTCGCTTTCACTTTTCACTTTCATGCACTGGAGAAGGAAATGGCAACCCACTCCAGTGTTCTTGCCTGGAGAATCCCAGGGATGGGGGAGCCTGGTGGGCTGCAGTTTCTGGAGTTGCACAGAGTCAGACACGACTGAAGCGACTTAGCAGCAGCAGCAGCAGATCAACCTAAAGCAGGAATGAGTTTGGACTATTCCTGGAACTTAGCAAACGGGTATGTGACAGGAAGGTGATATGAGTGGTGAATCCAGACTGAAGGGAATGCAGAGGCCAGACTGTGCAGTGAGCACCCTGCGGCAGGGAGTCTGGACTCTAATCTCTATGTAATGGAAAACTATTCAGTGATGGTAACTGTTTTGCTTAGTATTAATATTCATATATTAAACAATATTTAGAGAAAATATAGAAACCTTACTGACAAAGTATACCTCCTTAGGTTAATGTCTATAAAAATATAATCTAATTTACATTTCTAAAAGTTCATATTTGAGTTGCAAAGAAGATAGTTTGTAGTGGGGCAAGATAGAAGCAGGAAGATCATTTAGGAGACAATGTCCTAACGTACAGGCTTTCTAGGTGGTGCTGGTGGTAAAGAATCTGCCTACCAGTGCAGGACATGCAGGAAATGTGGGTGCGATCCCTGGGTCGGGAAGATCCCCTGGAGGAGGGCATGGCACCCCACTCCAGCATTCTTGCTGGGAAAATTCCACGGACACAGAGAAGCCTGGCAGGCTATATGGGGTGACCATGTAGGTCACCCATGGGGTCCCACCATGGGATCGCAAAGAGTCAAACACAACAGCTGTAATGGACAAGGTCACACGTGGGTGCAGTTGGAAGACTGGAGACACACTTTGTGGGCAGAATTGACTCTTCTCCCCAATGGGTTGGATGTGAGGAGTGAGATGCAGGGTAGAATGAAGCATGACTCCTGGTTTGTGGCCTGAAAAACAGAGAATGAGAAACTAGCGCACATTGTAAAGCAGTTTTACCCCAATTTACAAAGGAACTAATCATTAATTTAAAAAGCAGAGAATGGTGGTGTCATTCATTATGATGGAGAAACTGTATTGGGTGTGGTTAGAAGTGAAGATCAAAAACTGGTCTTGGATTTAATTCAGGTCTGAAATGTTAGAAGACAAGGGGCGGAGTCTAGTAGGCGGTCTGTAACTCGGGGGAAAGGTGTGAGCTGTAGTCCCAGAATCAGGGGGAGCTGTTGGGAGCATTTAAAACTGTGAGAGCAGATGGGATGATCTGAGGCACATAGGAAGCAACAGTGGCTCCAGACCAAGCGCTTGGGTGCCCCAACCTTCAGAGACGTGGTAGAGAAGGAGCTGGCAGAGAACGGTGGTCCCGAAGAGACCTGGGGAAGTAAGTGTGGCATCCTGGCAGGGATGAGAAGAGAGGGTTTGGGGAGGAAGCCCGTAGGCAGTGAGTGGGAAACTCTAGAGAGGTGAAATGAGATGAAGGCAGAAAAGGATCCATTTATTACCTTTATGGTCGACATCTGCGTTCAGAAATCTCATCTTACTTGCTTTTGTATCTTCAATGTCTAGCACATAGCTTGACACATCATAGGCATTGGGTAAATACTTGTTGAAAAATTAAATGAAAGAGGTGGTATGAAAAGAGGGCTACATCATGAGTCTATCGGAATTAAAATCCAACTACTGCTCCTTTAAGTATTTTCTGTAGGAATTGAAGATGGCTTTCCTATCAGTTACTAAAATATTGATTAAAATGTTTTGAAAGTCTTTGATTTTCAGCTATGATTTCAGGAGTATGAGTGTGTAGTGTTTTTGACCAGTAGGTATGTTTCCTCTGTTTTCCAAAATAAAGGCAGTTACATTGGTTTGGGAGAAGAAGGAGCATTTGAGTGTGTATGTATGTGTGGCATTAGTTTTATTTGAAATCAGCATTAAAATAATTAACTTACTTCTACCTAAGTTAGAAGTTGTAGAAATGTTGCAAAGCACCTACATTAGTCTCTTCGATCATGTTATTCTTTCTTGATATAGTTAGAGGTTTTTATTAAATTTGGCCAAGGGAAATTATGGGGGAAGGATGATTAATAGCAAAGAGATTTGTCTAATGGGAAAGGATTCAGTCGCTTTTAACAATGTAATTTGCAGCCTATATTCCTATTAACACTTGATCTTCTTATATTCTACTTTTGCTTCTTCCAAGTAAAGTAAGACACCAGACAAGCAATCTAAACTTATAAAAGAAAGAATGAAACAAGGTGTAGTCGCTCAGTCATGTCTGACTCTTTGTGGACTGTAGCCCACCAGGCTCCTCTGTCCATGGAATTCTCCAGGCAAGAATACTGGAGTGATTACCATTCCATTCTCCAGGGGATCTTCCTGACTCAGGGATCAAGCCTGGGTCTCTCACATTGCAGGAAGATTCTTTACCATCTGAGCCACTAGGGAAGCCCAAACTTAATAAGACTTATACATTATCTGTTCATGTCCTATACAGACAGAATACTCATGAAAAAAAATAATAAAATTTCCCTTTCAACTCGTCAGGTTGTGGAGATTATTAGAATCCTGTAAATTTGGTAGATTACGTTTTACTTGGTGTGTGTTCTATCTATAGATAGGAAACCTGGGTAACTTGGTTCAGCGCATATTCTTATAACCACTACTGGTTTAGAATGCCGAAGTACTTAAAAATATCAGTAGATACATTATTTATAAATTTCTGACAGCATCCATATAGTGTTTACTTATGTAAAATATTTCTACCCGTATGATTTCATTGAATCCTTACAACAACTGCTGAGACAGGTGTTCCTTCTTAGTCTAAGATCATATAACCTGTCAGTGTCAGAGCCGAGCCCCACATCTGGGTCTCCTGACTAATTTCAGACTGCCTGCAAGAGATGGCCATGCTTTTGGCTCCCCACATGTCCTGAGACTGCAGGTGTGGATATACATAGGGTGAGGAGAGCCTGACTTTTCTCCGTCATTGCTGGACATACACGCTGGTTTAAGAGAGTTGGCAAATGATGAATCGTTAAATCCCTCCTCCATCTGTATAAACAGTGGCCTCTCATCCAGAAGTAAAGCCTGGAGCACTCAGTCATTAATTCTGCTGTATTCTAATAAATAGATTATGATTCCCCATCAAATTAAATTGCCTGGTCGTGGAGGAAGGGTAAAGTAAGAGTTTCAGTCTTTGACGGAAGTTTTCTGGAAGTGCTCAGAAGGCTGCCAAGCAACCACTAAGGGTTATTGGTGTTGGAGGTTAAATTCGTTTTAGAGTCGGCTGGTGATCCTTCAAGAATGAGTGTTCGGCATCTACTGAGCGTTTTCTTCCAGGGTTTTCTAAGTTAGAGCCTTTTTTTAATAACAAGAAGGATTGTTCTTAATGAAAAGGCACAGCAACCCCCCACCTCCACCAATATGAGCTTATCATGCTATACAAAAGCTTAAATATTGTTAATGTTTCATAAGGGGGCACTATGATCACTGAGACTGAAACCAGCATATTATTGGAAATTTGTAATTAATAACAGTAATGTGAGTTTCTCAGACTCTAACTGGAAGCTAACTTAATGAATCTCTGGATGGAAAGACTGGACATTCTTGAAGGTAGATGCCACATGTATGGTGTAAGTTTACTTTGAGACTCAAGAGCCATAAATACTAAGATTTGGAGTGTAGGGATTTGTGAATGCGATTTAGCATTATATGGCCAGTATGTGTCATTTTTAGTAGCTGAGCTTAAAATCAGTGTCCTGCCTTGGTTATTCACAGAGGAGGATGGTGCTGCAAGTGCCAGGATCTCTCATATTGCTTTTCACTTTTTGGGTGAAAAAGAGTGGGTTAGAGCTATTAGTCAAGAATTTAAGGTGTCATAAAAACTGATGATCAAAAACCGAAAATGTTTGAATAACGATGTTCCAGTTTTGCACAAAAAGAAATTAAAAATAGAGGCAAGTCTTTAGCACCATCTCTAAAAACAGGAACCATAGGTAAGGAAAGTGACAGCTGCTCAATCTGTATCAGTTTTTTGGTTAGAGAACCCTTTAGAATATACTGTCTACCCATGTAGGAAGGAATGTGAATACTGTTTATTTTCCAGGATTGGAGGAGGATCCAGGAAATGAGAATTGAAGCTTGGCAGTGTTGCTGTTTCATAAGGGGAGAAAATATAACCTGTCCTGTTAATGCCAAATTAAAATGGTTGATGGACTCCATGAGCATGATTCAGGCTAAATGAAACCAGTATGAGAAATATTGGAAGAAACTAAATTCACCCTGAGACATATAAATATAATTTATATGGACACTGGAGTGAGACAGGGGATAGAGCCCTGGACAGGCAACAAAACAGTATCACATTTGATGGCTTATTTTTTGAGCTCCCTTTGTTCTTATTTCTTATGTGATCTTGGAAAAAATGCTTACCTTTTGTGTCCATTTACATATCCTTTGGGGCTTCCCAGGTGGTGCCAGTGGTAAAGAACCCACCTGCCAAAGCAGGAGACACGAGAGACGAGGGTTTGATCCCTGGGTCAGGAAGATCCCCTGGAGAAAGGCATGGCAACCCACTTGAGTACTCTTGCCTGGAGAATCCCCATGGACAGAGGAGCCTGGGGGGGCTACAGTCCATGGGGTCGCAAAGAGTCGAACACGACAGAAGCCACTTAGCACAGCACAGCGTGTGTCTATTAAATAGGAATGATGGTGCCCTTCATTATTATGAAGGTTATGTATATTTCTAAAATTCTTGAGTTTCTTAGAGAAAGTCTCTTAATTAACAGAAGTAATTATAGTAAAATTTATAAAAGTTTATATATAGAAGAAGATACAGGGCACTTTCTTTTGACCAAGAACTTTCTAACACAAAAATTGCAAGGATCTCTTAGGCAGCTTCAAAGTATGCAAGGAAGTCTTTTAGGCAGGATGATGATAAATGGTGGCTGCCTGCTGTCACTCTGCGAGGTCACAGAGTAGAGACCTCTGTGTCCCCTTATGGAAGTGTCGTCACGTGGGTCCTCCAGCTCCCCAGCCAGAATCCCAGGATATAACAGAGAGAAATAATGGTTCCATGAACACATGGTTAACGCGGTAGAGTGGCAGCTGGAGACAGACGCCGACCTGACAAAATATAGTAAGAGCACATAAGGAGATTTAAATGCAGCCTAAGAAGACTTCCTAGAGATGAAAAGCATGATTTTCCCATCAAACATTTCAGTAAATGAATGGAAGGAGATGACAGTCTTCCTGGAGACTTGAATGAAGAGCCTGGGCTCTCAAGTGGAAAAAGCTGAAAGCATAGAATAAAAATATAAAGAAAGGGATCAAAATCACAAGAGAAAATGGATGTAGGAAATATAACATGTGAGTAACAGGAGAGCCAGAGGGAAGAAAAGGACAGATGGAGGAAAGGCAATAACTAAATAAATATAAGAAATGGATTTTCTGAGCTTGAAAATCAAGACTTGTGTCTGTACATTCAAATGGCTCATCAAGTTCCAGGCAAGATTTTTAAATTCTCTGTATATACTGGAAACGTTCTTGAACTCTTAAGAATACAAAGCAAAATCTTAAAAGCTTCCAGAAAGAGAGAATGAATTCCCTACCATTTAAGGAGTATCAGACTAGGAACCCATTTCTCACTGATGACCCCAGAAGCTAGAGATAGTGGAGTAACTTCGTAGACCATGGAGACAAAAGGTCAGCAGCCTGAAAATCACATACACAGTCAAGCTACCATCTCTCTCTTAGGGTAAAAGGAATTTACTGTTACGTAAGAATTCAGAGATGTCATCACCCATTTTCTAACAAAAGTGCTCAAGAAAAGAGTATCAGATGAAAAGCATCCAAACAAAAGTTAATCAGAAATACTTAAAGGTGAGCAGAGATAATAGCGGAGGAAATTTTTCTTTCTTTCTTTTTTTAAAAAATGTCTAAATTAACCATTTAATTCAAGTGGAAAGGAAAGATTAAGTTCAAATAGTCTTTACATTAAATGTGAATGAACTGAATTTTCCCATTAAAAATTTGATACTGTTAGACTAAATTCAAAAGCAAAACTTAGCTCTGTGATATTTTTAAGAAACATTTGAAACAAAGTAATGGGAGTTGGAAAAAAAAAAATGTAGACAAAGATCCCAGGTCAATACAGAGAGTCGGAAGAACTAGCAATATTAGGTTTAATATTTAAGTTATATTTAAGTTAAAGGCATAATTAGGATAAGGAAAGAGATTATTTAATGATTCTTAAAAAGCACAGTTTATGAAGAAGATACAAAAACCTGTATATATAAAGAACATAGCCATTAAATCTGTAAAGCAGAGGATTGGAAATGCAGTTATGATGAGACACTTTAGTAAGCCTTTCTCATTTGTCTTAACCTGTCTTAACTTCGTGCAGACCTCTAAGATGGAGAAATTGAATAAGTAAAAAAGTTAGATTTAATAGATGTGCAAGAACCTTACATCCTTTGAATACAGAATATTCTTTTCTGGTTTACTTACAAACCTTGATTATATACTTGACCACAAAGAAGACCTTAACAAAGCCAAAGGAAAAGAGATTTTTACAGATCTTGTTCTCTGATCATAATCCAGTAAGATTAGAAATGAACAAGAGAAGGTAATAAAAAAGAGACTTTACTTGGAAATTTAAAACCACTCTTTATGGCCTTTGTATCAAAGGAAGAGGCAAAAGTCAATTTACATGATATCTAGAAATCAATAAAGGGGGCATGATTTATTCTAAAAGCTATGAGGTAGAATGAAAGCTATAGGCAGTGGAAGTTTACAGCCTTGGCCTGTGTTCATTCTTTAAGAATAAAGACAAAGTATACCTCATCATGAAATGAGAAAGAAGAATGACGAAACTAACTAAAATAATCAGAAAGAGGCAATAACAAAGATAAAAGCTGAAGTTAATGAAATAAAAAATAATAGAAAGGATAAATACATATGCTAAATTTACATGTGCTAAATTGCCTCAGTCATGTCCAACTCTTTGCTACGCTATGGACTGTAGAGCCCACCAGGCTCCTCTGTCCCTGGGATCCAGCTGTAAACAGCTGGTTCTTTGAAACAGTAAGATAAGACATAAAGATTTGTGTCTGATTAGGAAATGAATAGAGTGAAAAATTTACAGACTGGAAATGAGAAAAAGGATATAATCAGAGCTACAGGAGCAATTCAAAGAAGATGACAAAGATAACTGCATTTGAGACTTCCTGGTGGTCCAGTGGCTAAGACTCCGTGCTCCCAGGGTTCATCCTGGTCAGGGAACGAGATCCCAGATGCTGCAAGCAAGGATCCTGCTGCATGCCACACAGAAATAAAGGATCCGGCGCGGTGCACCTAAGACCCAGTGCAGCCAAACCAACGCATAAATAAAAGCAAATATTAAAGAAGGTAACTGCATTCAGCTCCAGGATAGTAACGGTTCAGAAACCTGAAATGGATTATTTCCTTGCCAAATATAAATGTCTAAATTTGACTCAGGAAAAAGTAGAAAATTTGAGTAAGACAATAAATACCATAAAAGACATTGGAAAAGTGATTGAGGATCTTCCAGTTAAAAAGGCCACGGTCGGACTTCCCTCGTGGTATAGTGAGTGAGAGTCAGCCTGCTAATGCAGCGGACACGGATTCGGTCTTTGATTGGGGAAGATCCTACATGCCACGGGCAACTGAGGCCATGCGCCACAACCACTGAAGCCTGTGCCCCCTAGGGCCCGCGACCCGCAGCTAACGAGCCGCGGTGCTGCAACCACTGAAGCCAGAGTGCCCCCGCGCCTTGCTCCACAACCAGAGAAGCCACCATAACGAGAAGCCTGTGCGCTGCAGCTCGAGAAAGCCTGCTCACAGCAGTGGATACCCAGTGCGGCCAACAGTAGAAAATGAGCATCATTCTTAGAGAGGCAGTGGGATCATGTGAAGCTATAGATGAGTTTTATACGTGTGTATATTTAGTCGCTCAGTTGTGTCCGACTCTTTGCTACCCCATGGACTGCAGCCCGCCAGACTCCTCTGTCCATGGGGATTCTCCAGGCAAGAGTACTGGAATGGGGTGCCATGCCCTCCTCCAGGGGACTTTCCCAGCCCAGGGGTCGAGCCTAGGTCTCCCTCACTGCAGGTGGTTTTTTTATCATCTGAGCCACCAGGGAAGCCCTGGTGTATAAGCCCTAGTAGAGCGGACCATTTACCAAAACAAATGGTATCATCCTAAACAGCAAAACACAAAAAATGTACAGTTAGTATTAGGAACTAAACAACCTTGCTATCACTTATTTATTTAACAAAGGTTTTCAGCACCTCCTTTGGGTTAGGGTATTGGTCTGTGTTCTCAGGAAGGAATAGAAAAGAGAAAAGGCTGTGATTCACAGAGCTTACATTCTAGTGGGAATTATGAACATTGTCTTAGAGTGTCTGGTAAGTTCATTAAAACAAGAAAAATGAAATAACTGGAATAAAGACTAGAAAAGATAAGCTAAAACTATCTTTTCCCCCTAATGATATCATTGTATACCTAGCAAATCCAAGACACCCCCAGTAAATCCTGTAAACATAAGAGAATTTGATAAGTGGCTGAATTTAAAATAAATAAAATAAAATCCTTCTTGTCACCGTAATAGCAACAGTCTCTTAGAAATGAAGAGTAAGGACAAATTAGGATAGTGACAAAACCTTAAAAATACTAAAGAATAATTTTGAAAGAAAGGCATGAAACATGGAGAAAATGAAAATATCATATTGAAGAACACAGATCAAGATTGTGAACAAATGAGAGACCATGTTCTTGGGTTGGAAGTCTTAATATAGTTTCTATTGGAATTGGAATTGCTTGGAAGTCTTAATATTGAATTATACATTTGATGTTTTTCCAATCCCAACAGTTGGTTTTTTTTTTCCAATTTGATAAAATGAAAGTTTATAACAGAAGGTTAGGTACCACCAATAGCCAAGAAAAGAATTCCTCCATTGCCTCCCTCTAGACCACTGAAATGTAAGCTCAGGAGAGAAGGGATTTTGCTCACGGTTGAATCGTCAGCACCTTTAACTGTGTCTGGAACATACGAGACACTTAATAAATAGTTGAATGAATTAATCAAGGAGATTTCCTCAAGGAGACATAACTTCCCAGGTATCAGAACATACTAAAAAAGCCATGGTATTCAAGTACTAGGGTCGAAACAGATCAGTGCAATACAGTAGATCATCGGAAATAGATCTCAGAATGCATGAGGATTTAATATACGTCAAGCAGATGCAGAAGGCCAACAGATTAGACTTGGCTTAGCAGAAAAGAATCTGCCTGGAATGCAGGAGACACCGGTTCCATCCCTGGGTCGGGAAGATCCCCTGGAGGAAATGACAACGGACTTTAGTGTTCTTACCTGGGAAATGCCACGGACAGAGGAGCCTGGTGGGCTACAGTCCCTGGGGCTGCAGAAGAGTCGGACCCAACTTTGCGACTAAACAACAACAATGTGAAGACAGAATTCAGAGAAGAACAAATCCTGAAGGCCAACAAATGAGAAGACTGTCACGCTCAAATCATGACATATAAATTACATCAATATCACCTATTGTTGTTAGGGGAGAAGAGCTCTTACATTACTGAGTTTTGAAGTCTGTGTGACAGTCTTTTTGGAAGACAATCCAGCAGCATGTGTGCAGAGTAATAGCTGTTTGACCCAGGAATTCCACTCCTCGTTCTCTTAAAAAAAATGAAATGCTGTATGCATGGGTGTGTATTCCAAGATTGTGTTCCCCAGTAATGTTAGTGTGGAGGATAAAATGGAGATACATGAATGCTTATCAGGGGAGGAAGGGTAGGCTATATTACACCCATCCCAATGGTGAAATGCTATACAGCTATTAAAAAGGAATTTGGGGCTGTATTGGTTGAATTGAGAGATTTTCTGAGTCTTTATTGAGTGGGAAAAACAAGATGCAGAAAACTGGATATAGTATAATAGTTAGTAAAAATAATGGAAAAAACTGTGCTTATAGTGTCTTTCCAATTATATGTATGTGGATAGATAATATGCATGTTGGAATATATATGGAAGAAAACATAGCAGGTAGTTAATATGAGTTATTGGAAGGAAGGGAGTGCCTTTCAGGCTGATACCAGTGAAGGGGAGTGAAGAGGAGAAATTAACCAAATAAACAGGGAACACACAGAGAGACTACTAATAAATAAACAATATGTATGATGACTTTTCCAACAAAGGTCCGTCTAGTCAAGGCTATGGTTTTTCCAGTGGTCATGTATGGATGTGAGAGTTGGACTATAAAGAAAGCTGAGCACCAAAGAATTGATTTTTTTGAACTGTGGTGTTGGAGAAGACTCTTGAGAGTCTCTTGGACTGCAAGGAGATCCAGCCAGTCCATCCTAAAGGAGATCAGTCCTCGGTGTTCATTGGAAGGACTGATGCTGAGGCTGAAACTCCAATACTTTGGCCACCTGATTCAAAGAGCTGACTCCTTGGAAAAGACCCTGATCCTGGGAAAGATTGAGGGCAGGAGGAGATGGGGTTGACAGGATGAGATGGTTGGATGGCAGCACTGACTCGATGGACATGGGTTTGAGTAGACTCAGGGAGTTGGTGATGGACAGGGAGGCCTGGTGTGCTGCGGGTCATGGGGTCGCGAAGAGTCGGACATGACTGAGTGACTGAACTGAACTGAAACTGAAAATGATGACTTTGGGGGGCTTCCCAAGTGGCTCAGTCATAACGAGCCTGCCTGCCAACGCAGGAGACACAGGAGACATGGGTTCAATCCCTGGGTGGGAAGAAATGGCAACCCGCTCTAGTATTCTTGCCTGGAGAATCCCACGGACAGAGGAGCCTGGTGAGCTACAATCCGTAGGGTCTCAAGGAATCGGACACTACCGAGCACACACACACAAGCGATGTTTATGTGCTTTTGTATATAAATATGTGTGTGTGTGTGCATGCATGCACATGCGTACGCATGTGCAAATGAAACTTTTAAAGAATTCCTATTGGCTTTGGCTTGTTTGACTCAATTATTTATTTATAATTTCTGTAGTACTAAGCAGAAACTTAGATATAAATACACAGTAAATTCTCAAAGTTAAATGCAGCATGGTAATTATATCCTGGCTCTTTGTGAGTAGCAGAAATCCTACCAAAAAATCTAACATGAGCAACAACGGGGATTTACTGACTCACGTGAGCCTCACACAAGATTAGGTTCAGAAGCTCAGTTCAGCTCTCAGGAAAAGTCTTGCCTTTATCTGCATCTCTGCCTTCCTTTACTTCTCTCTCTCTCTTTTTGGCCCATCTTCTGCTTCTCTCCCTCTTGATGGCATGACAGTTCCTCGATACATCTATTTCTGGCCTGTCCCCCCTGCCCTGGCATTCAGCATGTTTTTTCTTTCCTCCAAGCTTTACACTGAAAAAGCCTCAGAAGGTGCTGTGACAGGGCTGGTTTGAATCGCATGCCCACCCAGACTGTGGTCCCTGTGAGCACGGGGTTTGTGGAGTCCTGGGATGAGGCAGGCCGGATCACGTGTCCCACCTTGGGAGAGAAGGGAGGCAGTGTGGCGTCGTCACCATCACAGAATCTGAGTGAGGGGAAGGCTTCCTCAGAGAAGCTGTGGCAGGTGGGAAGGAGCAACGTGGTCTAAAGGAAAAAAAAAAAGGATCCTGGGTGGGTGGACAACAGATGTCTACTGGAGGGACTTTGGTTCGATATACAAGCCAAGTTTGCATCTTTAATAGCAAAGGACTTGAGTAGTGGAGAAAGTGGATTTGAGTCAAGTAGTAACCACCACACGCTTTTTGTTCACTTGCTCAGTTGTGTCTGACTCTTTGCGACCCCACGGACTGCAGCATGCCAGGCCTCCCTGTCTCACGATGTCCCAGGGTTTGCTCAAACTCATGTCCATTAAATTGACGATGCCATCCAACCATCTTATCTTCTGTCATCCCTTTCTCTTCCTGCCTTCAATCTTTCCCAGCACCAGGGTCTTTTCCAATGAGTCGGCTCTTTGTATCAGGTGGCCAAAGCATTGGAGCTTCAGCTTCAGTATTAGTCCTTCCAGTGAATATTCAGAATTGATTTCCTTTAAGATTAACTGGTTTTATCTCCTTGCTGTACGAGGGACTCTCAAGAGTCTGCTCCAGCACCACAGTTCGAAAGCATCAATTCTTCGGCCCTCAGCATTCTTTATGGTCCAGATTTCACATCCGTACATAACTACTGGAAAAACCGCAGCTTTAACTATATGGACCTTAACACATTTAGGGCAATGAAAATATTTAGTCCTTTGTCCAAAAGGTCAAATTAATTTATAAGAATTATAGTAGGTGATTATCTCTTTGTATATACTCACCCTAGATAATCTATAAAAGGATTAAAGACTGAAATGGCTAATGAGGAATATCAGCTTTAGATATTTGAATAGATATTTTTCTAGGAAAAGAAAATCTACCTTTTGTATTTATTTTCCCTCCAGCTTTATTGAGATGTAATTGGTACACATATTATGTAAGTTCAGAGTTCACAGTGTGATGATTTGATACTCAAATGTACTGCAAAGTGATTAACACGATGAGGTACCACATCCCTCACCTCACATAACCACACATATTTATTTTTGAGGCAGTTTAGCATGCCAGATTCTTTGCCCTGTGTCTGGTGAGACCTGCGTTTAGGAGTTTTTCTCATCAAGTAATGCTCCAGATTTGCTCACTTTAAAGACTCCATCCTTTTTTATGTTGATTTATAGCAATGCTTGGATATTTAGGTGATACATAAATAATTGGCATCTCAATTTTGTGAGAAAAAAAAAATGAATGAACTTACAGATCACAGAGGAAAAAAATGAGTTGATCCAAAGCATCCATGGACAGAAAACTCTGGGCTATCAAAGTAGCAAATGTATTTAGCCATGGGCTTAAAAAACAAACAAACAAACAAACAAAAACAAAAACCACTTTGTACCGTGAAAGTAATGCCAGTACAGAAAAATGTGCTGCCCGATGGTGTAGGACGACAGGGACGCTCACAGGTACCGCCCAGGTCAAGCCTCTCAGCCCACACCCAGCTGTATCTGCTGTTCTGACTTTCATGCTAATCGCTTCCTGGCTTGTCTTCTTGGTTTTACCACTTAAACTTGCATCCCTACTGCGGCTTACCTTTGCCTGTGTTTTGAGCTTTCTAGAAATGGAGTCATACACTGTGTGCTCTCTGGGGTCTAGTTTCTTTCATTCAGCATTTGAATTGAGGCCCACCATTATGGAGTGAATGCGGGCAGTGGGGGGGGGGGGAATGAGCTGCAGTGTCCATCTTTTAGATGATCAAATTAACAGCTCCCACTAATTGTAACCCTATGAAGTTACAGATTTTAGGTTATTACTTGAGTACTTAGGGGCACCTTAGAATTACAATGAGACATGTGAAGTATTTAAGAATCCTAGTGCTTGGTACCCCATCCTCCCAAGAGGAACAGTCACTGCCCTGTTTATGCCATTCCAGAAGGAAAACGCTTGTGCTGGCTTCATTTCCTGGGATGTGACCTGAGCTCAAGGCTGTCAGCCGGTCCTGCCCAGAAGTGCCGCTTTCAGAGCCTGGAGTTGATGAAGTTATCTCAAGCTAATGGAAAACTCCTTAGAGATAAAGTAGGTACCTTTTTGATTGGATATTTAAACATTTAGTATTTTTTTTTGCATGTTACCAAGAAGCCCCCGTATGAATTTTTAGAACGTTATGATCATAACACTCTAAACACTTTCATAGGAATGAAGAGTGGTTCTGTGAAAAAGGTAAGCTTTATTTAAAATAATAGCTCAGTATGGGCTCAGTGAGGCTTCCCTGATAGCTCACTTGGTAAAGAATCCACCTGCAATTTCAGGAGACCCTGGTTTGATTTCTGGGTCAGGAAGATCCACTGGAGAAGCAAATGGCTACCCACTCCAGTATTCTGGCCTGGAGAATTCCATGGACTATAGTCCATGGGGTCACAAAGAGTCGGACCTGACTGAGCAACTTTCAGACACACATTGGCTCAGTGAATAACTTATATTCCCAGAATTAGGAACGAAAAATTGTGCTTGGCTCAACATATTAATAGAACTTTCCTGGTACTCCTCTAATGGTAGGAAACTTGGGTATAGAAAGTATTAAAGTAACCAGCTGACTGTCAAATGTTGACAATGTAATGTATTCTCACACACACCGAGCCTTTAAATTTTTTTTCATTTCCCCAGTTTTACTGAGATTCAGTTTACATACAGCATTATAGGGGCTTCCCTGGTAGCTCAGCTGGTAAAGAATCTGCCTGCAATGTAGGAGACCTGGGTTTGATCCCTGGGTTGGGAAGATCCCCTGGAAGAGGGCATGGCAACCCACTCCAGTATTCTTGCCTGGAGAATCCCATGGACAGAGGAGCCTGGTGGGATATAGTCCATGGGATCACAACAGAGTCAGACACGACTGAGTGACTAAGCATGTTGTAACTTTAAGGTGTACAGCATAATGATGTCAGTTACGTATATATTGTGAAATGATCACAATAAGTTCTATATATTCTTTTTTGCAGTAAGTGTAAGTACAGAGAAATTAGCTTTCATAGCAGTTTTGAAATACATGCATTCATATACAGCGTAAAGAGAAGTGACGTGAAAGTCACTCAGTCGTGTCCGACTCTTTGCGACCCCATGGACTGTAGCCCACCAGGCTCCTCTGTCCATGGAATTCTCCAGGCAAGAATGCTGGAGTGGGTTGCCATAGTAAACTCTATTAGAAAAAAACTCTACCTATACTTTTTGGCTGATGCCAGAGGTAAGAGCCTAACTTATTGACTGACTTCCTTTTCCCACCAAGAGTACATCTTACTAACCATTACACTATACATTCTTGTACTATATTGAGTCAGTTTAAAATTAACTAAGGTCATAATTTAAAAGGGAGATAATATATGTTCACAAACCAGTTAATCATGATTTAAAAAATCATCCCAGTTTACCTGCACACTGGCTTTTCTCTGTTAAGGCAGTAGGGTCCACAGCAAATCTAAAATGCTGGCATAGTTGCATCCTACTTCTCAGAACTCTTATGACCTCCCTCTGCTGTTATTTCCTTGGGGGTCTTCTCAGAAATTCAAATACATTCTGATATTTTTCCAAGCAAAATATAATTTAAGACAAATCTTCACACATGCCTGTGTGCTAAGTCGCTCAGCTGTGTCCAGCTCTTAGCAATCCTGTGGATCATAGCCCACCAGTCTCCTCTGTCCATGGGATTCTCCAGGCAAGAACACTGGAGTGGGTTGCCATACCCTCCTCCAGGAGATCTTCTGGACCCAGGTATTGAACTTGTGTCTCTCAAGTCTCCTGCATTGGCAGGCAGATTCTTTTCCCCTAGCGCCACCTGGGAAGCCCAACACAAATCTACTACCTCCCAATCACATATATTAAAGCAAAATAAAAATTATTTGGAGAGTTCCCATATTGCTGCTCCCTTTTAGTCCTGGGGCTTCCCTGGTGGCTCAGAGGATTAAGCGTCTGCCTGCAGTGCAGGAGAACTGGGTTCGATCCCTGGGTTGGGAAGATCCCCTGGAGAAGGAAATGGCAACCCATTCCAGTACTCTTGCCTGGAGAATCCCATGGACAGAGGAGCTTGGCGGGCTACAGTCCACGGGGTTGCAAAGAGTTGGACACAACTGAGTGACTTCATTTCACTTCACTTCTTCTTTTAGTCCTAATAATTTAGAATGGACTGTTTATGTGACATCAGTCTTCAGCCATTTGTCCAAAGTCAGCAGTAATAGCAACTATCATGCTTTCTGTTCACCACAGAGTTTACATGAGCTAAAGTAGGCAAGTGGCTGGAGTTTGAATACTTTTTGATAGCCATGCGTGCATGATTCTTCATGTTTTGAGACATAACTGCACGTGTGTTCTGTGTTTAAACACTCTTGGCTCAGATGGTTAAGCGCCTGTCTGCAATGCAGGAGACCTGGGTTTGATCCCTGGGTTGGGAAGATCCCTTGGAGAAGGAAGTGGCAGCCCACTCCAGTATTCTTGCCTGAAAAATCCCACGGGAGAAAGAGACTGGTAGGTGACAGTCCATGAGGTCGCAAAGAGTCGGACACGACTGAGCAACTCCATTTCTGTGTTTTCTTCTCTGTGTTGGCAATTAGACTTGACTTGGATATAATGCTTATTTTAGGTGTCGTATGCTTCACTCTTCTTTGAGTGAGTGTATGTGTACAGCCATGGTTTGCAAGACTAGCATTGAAACAGAAAGTTTGAAATTGAATAGTCAAATAAGGAAGACACTTGTAACAGATTTCTTTACACTGGGAAGGTAAGAATAGTCTGCTGTATTTAAATACACTCTCATGTGTATAAATTACTTTCTGAAAACACGTTTTAAACATCTATCCTTAAGTTTTCCCTCAGTGTGTTCTGAAGCACTATTGGGATTATTTAGACAATCGGAGTTTATTACCAATGAGCCTCTAAAAGAGTTAATTTATACTGAATGGAGTTTAACTGCAAATGTATCTATTTCTGGTAAGTGTACCATTCTGTCTTCAGATAGGCCAGAATTTGTACAATTTCAGAGAGAAAAATCTCTCTATTGAGCTCAACCCACAGTGCTCGGCAGTGTACTTCACACCGCTGAGATTCTTAATGCCTTCTTTACTATCGTATCTGTGGACTGAAAAAAGCTAAGCATGGAGATAATGCTTTCCTATATCCTGGAGGCAGAAACGCGTGAAAAGATGCCAGGGATTTAACCTTTCAAGTCTGCCACTTCTAATCGCTGGAAGCTCAGAAAATTCCGTAAAGCGCTTTTCAGCGAACCGCTCACCATATTAGAATCTCTTTTCCTTTTCAGACTCCTTTCGTGGCCTTTGTCAATATGCTGTTTGAGACAGAGTGTGATATGCAGAAACTGAAAATGCCCGGCCGATTTCTGTCCCTCCTTTTCCTACTTGTGTGCATCTCTGCCTGATTCGGATGATGTGATAATTCAGAGAGACGGCGCCGTCCAAGCCTTCCTTCTGCGGGACCCGTCCGGCCCAGGACGGGAGGCACAGAGCCCGGGATGGCCAGTCAGCCGCCAGAAGAGGCGGCCGAGTCTCAGGTCTCAGATGAGCTGGAGTGTAAGATTTGCTACAACCGGTACAACCTGAAACAGAGGAAGCCCAAGGTGCTGGAGTGCTGCCACCGCGTGTGTGCCAAATGCCTGTGCAAGATCATCGACCTCGGGGACTCCCCGCACGGCGTCATCGTCTGCCCTTTCTGCAGGTTCGAGACATGCCTGCCGGATGATGAAGTCAGCAGCCTGCCCGACGACAACAACATCCTGCTGAACCTGACCTGCAGCGGTGGCAAAGGCAAGAAGTGCCTGCCTGAGAACCCCACCGAGCTGTTGCTGACCCCCAAGCGGCTGGCCTCGCTGGTCAGCCCTTCCCACGCGTCCTCCAACTGCCTGGTCATCACCATCATGGAGGTGCAGCGGGAGAGCTCGCCCTCGCTCAGCTCCACGCCCGTGGTCGAGTTCTACCGGCCCTCCAGCTTCGACTCGGTGACCACCGCCGTGTCGCACAACTGGACCATGTGGAACTGCACGTCCCTGGTCTTTCAGACGTCCATCCGGGTGCTGGTGTGGTTGCTGGGCTTGCTGTACTTCAGCTCGCTGCCCTTGGGCATCTACTTACTGGTCTCCAAGAAGGTCACGCTGGGGGTTGTCTTTGTCAGCCTGGTCCCCTCCAGCCTTGTCATCCTGATGGTGTACGGCTTCTGCCAGTGCGTCTGCCACGAATTCCTAGACTGTCTGGCACCATCCTCTTAAGCGAGATGGGTGCGCCGAGAAGTCAGGCACCTCTTGCCACGTGTCAAGTTAGGTCACTTAGCCTTTGTTTTCTATCACAGTCTCTGTGATCGGCACCCACGGCGTGAACAGAGCCACTGGGCATATGTCTGTGGTCTGTTTTCCATCCAGATGTTGACTCGGTGGGTTTTCCTATATGCTGGAAGTAACATGTTTGTTTCTACTTACATGTTAGCAAAAAAGAGACAGGGATCAGCTCAGCCTTCTAGCGCTCTTCTACTGAGTCTTCCCAGAGACAGGGCAGCCGCCACGCAGAGCTGCTAGACGGACCCCGGGGCCCTACGTGTTGTGCTGTGGCGGCCAGTGTCTTTGTGGATGGTTAGGCATGAACTGGTTCCTCTTCTCATCATCTTAGCCTGGGATGGAGGGTAGACCCAAGAGAGGGGCAGCCCCAGGGCACACCCATTTGCACAGTGCACACCCCTGCCCCTGGCCCACAGTTGGCACTTCCCTGGATCCTCTCCAGCTCAGATGTTGGTCCCTCCGTGCATGGTACTTGCCAAGAGGAACCAGGCCTCTTGCGTGGTTTCAGCTATATGCCTGTTTTGTCACATTACTATATAGAGTTTAAAACGCCGGGAAATCTGCATCAGTAAACCTCAAAGCAGACTGTGGCCACTCGTTTTGGACACACACCCTTTTTTTTTCTCCATGTTTATTTTCTGCTCTCCAGCTTTCTCTGAAATTCTCTCAGAGCAGTTGTTGTTCATGGAGATCCAATTTGAGCTTTTCCTTAAAGCATTTTAGGTTAGTTTCTTCTTTTTTAAACCACGTTGTTCATTCAGCACCATCCTTTATCCTGGATGGGGTTCCATGTAAATTAGTTGCTGTAACTATATGTGGATTTTGATTATTTTTTTTCCCATTTCATTTTAAATTCTAGTGTGGACTCACTTAACTTAATCCTGTAACAATTTGGCGTAAATTGTGGCAGTGAAGACCCAGGAACAGTTCAGGAGCTGTTCCAGCTCATGGTTTGATGTGCCGAGAACCTAAGTATTTTGCTGTGTTCTATTGAGCTGTACCAAAATATAATGGTTTAGGTTTATGTGCAGTAGCTCAGGCAAAAGGATGGGCAAGAGAGATGTCAAGCTGATGCCCTTCCAGGGAGTATATAAAATGGAAGGGCAGAGTGCAGTCTCCCATATTGCCATCCCTGTTAAGTCCCTTTTAAAATGGATTCAAGTTCTCATGCAGTTTATTTCAAATAAAAGCATAAGCTTGTGTGACTTGAGTTAATGAACTTCTTTTCGTGAGGTAGGGGACATTGAATGTATATATTTACAAGAAGAAATTGGTTAGCAGATTTTAGGTTTGAGGGAATAGAATGCCCACAGAAAGCAGGCCAAAAAAAAAAAAAAAGGTTTTTTAGCCTAAAACTCATTGCTGATGATAAACGTTTAAATATTTATAACTCTTAGAAAAGGGCATTACTAAGGTTACTTTACTTATTTGTGATGAAACATTTTTTGGGTGAAGGACAGTGGACCAGTTCCAATCTCTTTATTCAGGAAAAATCGATACTTTTCTAGAACAGTAGTTTTTAATTCTGTAACTGTTAACTTGGAGACTATGTATGCCCAGGATAAATATGATGGGAAAGTATGTGTGGGATGTGGCCCAGTGAATTTAAGCCCCAATATAGCTATACATTTATAATTTCCTGAAATCTAGTTTAGATGGCATTGTGAATGCAATTTCCATATATCCATTTGTACTTAGAGTAAATGTCATGTTTAGGAGGTGTTTTGTGGTTTGGATTTTTATGTTTGTAAGGTTTTTTAAAAAAGGCTCATGTTGCCTGAAATGTAACTTCAGCTAGATTGGTGCGTTATCATGGGGCGAGCTCTCTAGAAAGCCCTGGGTGTGGGCGCTGTGCATTTTGCGTATTTGCGTATTTGTCTGCAGTGCTCGCTTTGCGTCTCTGTATTGTGGTAGTCTTTTTTTCTTTTCTTTTTTCCTCCAGTTTCCAGTGAGTTAATTTGGTGTTACCAGTTTTAAATGTATGACAACAAAAAGCCTTTTCATGATGTTCAATGAAAGAAGGACAGTGCTTCAATCTTTTATTTATTGTGGTGATGTTTTATTTGTCCATTAAATTGTTATTGTTTCCAAGCTAGACGTTTGATTTTTTTCTGACTGATGGTTGAAATTCAATTATTTTGGACTTCTTTTAACATTAGATAATCGCAAACTTGAGGTTTCAAAGACATTGATTAAGCTAATGCCTTTACTATACAAAGAAAGATTCTAGAACTTTCTGACAAAGCTGATCTACTCCATCATAAAAGACCTTCATGCTTTTTTTTTTTTTTTTTAAAGAAAAGGACAAAAGTAGGAAAGATGAAATAAAAACATTGTCTTTATAATAAAATTTTTTGGTTTTAATTTGCTTGGTTTGTTTTCCAAACTGCCTGGCTGCTGAGCAAAACAGAATCCATTCTGATTGGGAATTCACTAACCTTGTGTGATCAGTACAAGTTTAAAAAAATTACCTAATATTTAAATATGACCAGTGTTAGGCAAGGTCATGATAATTTGGGAATATGTTGCAGTTTTATGCTTATGATACTTAGTAAATTGGCACCAGATGTTGACCTAGAGTCATGGTTCCATTCATTTCCGAATCTCTACATAAATGAGGAAAGCATCAGATTAAGGGAAACAGTTACCTGTGCTTGTCATAACTTAGGAATGTTAATTTATGCTCGTCTGCTGAGAGACTCACCGAGAGTCATCAACAGTCAACCTTTTGTTATATTTGTTTTTGCTCTCTCTCCCCTAAGAATAAAGTCCATGGAATTCTCCTGGCCAGAATACTGGGGTGGGTAGCCTTTCCCTTCTCCAGGGGATCTTCCCAACCCAGAAGTCAAACCCAGGTCTCTTGCATTGTGGGCAGATTCTTTACCAGTTGAGCCACAATGGAAGCCCAAGAATACTGGATTGGGTAGCCTATCCCTTCTCCAGCAGATCTTCCCAACCCAGGAATTGAACCGGGGTCTCCTGCATTGCAGGTGGATTCTTTACCAACTGAGCTATCAGGGAGGCCTCAAGAATAAGGGACACACTTTAATTTGACTGAAATATCATTATTGTATCTAAAACACTTAAAAATACTTTTCTAATATCAATTAATACACAGCCTACTCAAATTTTTCTATTTGTTCCCAAAATACCTTTCATCATTTGAAACACAAATTACAAACCAGAATCCCGTCCAGCTCCACACATTGCATTTGGTTGTGTATCTTATTCTCTTTTATTCTGGAACAGTCCCCCACCTTGTTTTCCCTGTGACATTGACTCAAAAAAGCAGGCCTGTTACCTTGGACAATGCCCCCACCTTCTAGATTGGACTGACTGTCAGACAAATGGTGATATTTAACTTCTATCACTTGTATTTTCTGTAAACTGAGAGTTAGGCTTGGAAGTGTGATTGGATTCAGATTTGGGCCAAGAGTTTGTCTTAGGATGATGCCACGTACTTGGAGTTGCATCCCATCAGGAGACATGAGTGGAAGGTTGCCCCATCGTTTGAAATGCTGAGTTGTCACTCAGTTAAGAGGGGGTGACCTCCAGGTCTCACCATTTCCTGTGTGCAATTAACACAACATAATCTGTGTGGTGAATTTTGGTGCTATGCAGATGGCATTGTCCCTAAAAATTTTACCCGATGGTCTTAGCATCCAGCAAGGATCCTTGCCTGAATCAATTATTTCACTTTTCTCACTAATCTAATCCAGTGAGAACTGACTTCTCTCTCACTGGAGGTTTTCAAGAGAAGCTGGTCCAGTGCCTCTCGGCAGGTGTCTGGTGCAGGAGAGAGATTCATGGAAGCCTGTCTAAAGCTTTGGTAAATCTTAAGGTTGGAATGTGTCTTTACAGTCATCTGATTATTGAAGGGAGAGATGGAAATGTATAATAATCTTTTATCTCCTGAGGTGTTTTCTATGAGCTCATAGAAGGAGAAACCCAAATCGTCTGTGAAACAACATTTTTTAAACCTGTAAATAACGCACTTGACTCTAACTTCAGACTTTCAATGTATGATACCACTTGGGTTTCTTAACCACCCATTTGAAACATGTCTTTACTCTCTACTTAAGTTGCTTTGGAGAAGGCAATGGCACCCCACTCCAGTACTTTTGCCTGGAAGATCCCATGGTTGGAGGAGCCTGGTAGGCTGCAGTCCATGGGGTCGCTAGAGTTGGACATAACTGAGCGACTTCACTTTGACTTTTCACTTTCATGCATTGGAGAAGGAAATGGCAACCCACTCCAGTGTTCTTGCCTGGAGAATCCCAGGGATGGGGAAGCCTGGTGGGCTGCCGTCTATGGGGTTGCACAGAGTCGGACACGACTGAAGCGACTTAGTAAGTTGCTTAGCCAGCTCTCTAGTTATCTTTCAAATCATGTTGGTGTGATTCTTCTGTTTTTGGCTTTAAGCAACAAAAAGTTTATTCTCTCACAGTGCTGGAGGCAAGAAATCCGAAATCAAGATGTCTTCACAGCTGTTCCCCTTTGGAAGGCAAGGAGGATCGGCCCCATGCCTCTCTCCTGGCTTCTGGCAGCTGCTGGTAATGTTGGGGTTCCTTAGCTGGTAGCCATATCACCCCAGTCTCAATCTCTGCCTTCATACGGTATTTGCTCCATGTGCCTCTCTGTCTCTTCTTGAGGGCTTGTGGGTGGGAATTCTGTTTTCTTCATCTCCGTATTCCCAGTGGTGGACTCATAGTAGCCTCTCAACACTGTGTAAGTGGGAGGAAGAAAAAGGGCGGGACATTTCATGTGCAGACTCGCCTAAGTTTCTAAGAAGTGGGAACTGACAGGGCTGATCCTTTCCCAAACATCCTTTGATCTCACCTGATGTTCCCAGAGCAGTGAGGAGTAACTGGCTACCACGAACGTCATCTAGAACCAGGATGTGAGAAAGAACAGGATCGCAGTTCCCTGACCAGCTCCATGTGACCTTGGGCAAATCTCTGGGTTTTAGCCAGCTTCCCGCTCTCAAAACGGCAGTGCAGTGCATGATGGTTGGGTTACTGGAGCAGACTTCTCCCAGAATCCTTCTTGCTGGAATCCATCTTGGCTGAGCGATACCTGTGATTTTTCTTGAGTCCCTTCCCTCAGTCTTTACCAGGTCTTCTTGAACTCTTCATTTTCTTGTTATTCTAGCAATCCGTTTCACTCCTCAGTTTATTCCTCAAAATGATCTTGTTTGGTTAGATACAAAAACCTCTTGTTTTTTTTTTTTCCTGGCCATCCCCATCCTCCCTAAAACCCCTCTAGGTGGTGGGTTCATTCATAGAGTTCCCTGAATGCTCCCAGCCTTGATTCCATTCTGGCACTTGTCTCTGTCACTCCTGGCTTCAGATTTTTCAACCCCTTGAGTGGTAGATGAAATGCCTGCAGAGCTTTTATCAGTTCACATAATAGATTCTAAAGTCTATAGATAATGTTTTTAAATGTCTAGTAAGTATTATTTGTAGGTAAAATGCATGCTGTATGATCCTAAACTTAGTATCTTTCCCTGACTCTTGCCGATACAGTTCTAATTTGGTTGAGCCAAGCAAGAATTATCTCTTGAGTAATAAATTTGTGCTGGACTAGGGTCAGGTCATTCTGAGAGCTGGCTTAATGTTTCAAATTCCTTCTGAGTAGTTTAGAATAAATTAAGCCCTTTGGTGTTTCATATCTATAGATAAGAAAGCTTAGCGTCTAATGTGGAAAATGAATTAAAGTAACACTTCTGCTATGAAATGTTATTTTTAATATTAAATAACATTATTAGTCAATAAGTGGACATCTGGTTTTGTAACATGCTGAGCCAAAACCTCCTGCACTTTTCCTTTTTTCCCATTTCCTCTGATTTCTGTAATGCCATTCATGGGAGGACATACTGTTCCTCACGGGCACCCCCCCACCCCCTAGCCCTCCACCATGTCTCCTGCACATGCATGTACATGCACACACACACATACATGCATGCATACCAAGTCTTTACATTTTATGAAATTTGAAAAAGATTTGAAAGAGAACCACATTAGTCTCCCACCAGTTGGTAATTGTCCACTTAAGTACCATTTAAAAATATTTTTGTGACCTCTGACAACTATATTTATGACTTCTCAAAGAATGATGGATTCAGCTGTCTCGGGTGATTATTTCCTCTTGGACAGTATTTGCTATTGCTAAGCAGTGGAGATTATCCTGAGCTGTATGATGGACTGGTTGGGGACACGGGTTCCATCTGATGTGATTTTTTTCAAGGTACTCTGGCTAGGACTGTGTATTTCCATGGCTAAATATATTGTCATCACACATATTACTTTCAGTTAGGATTTTAAAAAATAAGAAATGGTTCACAGCTCGTAATTTGACGAGCTGTAATCATTAGTTGCAAGGGAGCAACAGCACGCCACACTTTTGTGGGGTTTTCTGTTCCTCCAGTGGAGGGTGGGGCGACGCGGTGCCAGGACACCAGCTCTTGAGGAGCTGGTTGCTTAATCCTCTTCCATGTGTGCAAGTGTGAAAGCCTTAGTTGCTCAGTTGTGTCCAACTCTCTGCGACCCTATGGACTGTGGCCTGCCAAGCTCCTCGGTCCCTGGAATTCTCCAGGCAAGAATACTGGAGTGGGTAGCCATTCCCTTCTCCAGGGGATCTTCCCGACCCAGGGATCGAAGCTGAGTCTCCTGGACTGCAGGCAGATTCTTTACCGTCTGAGCCACCAGGGAAGCCCAATCCTCTTCCATACTGTAGCTTTATATCCCAAGTGGGAACCTTGTCAGAATTTCTTGATAAAATGACCTAAAGATTCATTAGTGAAAGGAAAATCACTCAGTTGTGTCCGACTCTTTGCACCCCATAGACTGTAGTCCATGGAATTCTCCAGGCCAGAATACTGGAGTGAGTAGCCGTTCCCTTCTCCAGGGGATCTTGTCAACCCAGGGATCAAACCCAGGTCTCCCACATTGCAAGCAGATTCTTTATCAGCTGAGCCACAAGGGAAGCCAAAAGATTCATTATTTAACTCATACTAGTAACTCTCTATTCTGCACGATGTACAAATATTCCTTGATTCTTTCATGTGTTATCCACGATGTCAAACTTTATGGGAAAAAAAATTACGACAATCATGGTTTTTAAAAAGAGTATCTTATGAAAACAGTTGTTCCAAAATATATGACATGGATCATATCCAGATAGGTGGTCCAGGAAGGGAGGACTTCCTGGTTGTGCACATTGGAGTCGCTGAGCACCCTGTATCTTCCTCTCAGAGATGCTCACTGAGCGTCAGCCCAGTAAAGCGTCTTAGACCCTCAGATAAAGAAACCTGCTTAATGAGTAAATCCAATGTTTTCTCAAACTTATGAAACCATCAAAGTTCTTTCCTCCAAACATCTACTGATTTTGTGTGGAATGGGTGCTCATTTTGTGAAACCTTTACGAGGAAATGGATAAAACAGTTATAATATGGAATCTGACTACAGGTGTAAATCACGGAGCCAGTACATGAGTTATGAAAACAGTCAAGAAGAGAGTCATAATTAAGCTGTAGGTCCACGCTGAACGGTGAAATGCATCAGAGGACAAGAATAGGCTGGTTGTAGCAGGGGCAGTAGAATGTTCACAATTTCAACTTGTTTCCAAATTAGACAGTTTACATTCTTACCAAAGATTTATGAAATGGCGCATTCAGACTATGCCTCTAACCCAGCATCAGTCTGCACACAACCTGTAGAAAGGCAGCTAAATATGTGCAGAAGGAGGGCACAAGCAGAATAGTTGACCACTGGTTATTGTTTTGAGCCTATGAAACTTCCCCACTTAATTCTCAAAGAGTGGAATCTAAGGTTCCAAATTTTGAAAGACATGCACCAGATTTAAAGTTCTGATCATTGAATGTTAGAGCTGGAAAGATTTCCAAGATTACAGTCCAACTTGCTTCATTTCACAGATTGTAAAACTCTTGAGAAAAGGTCGAAAGAGTCACATGACAAGCATTAGAGCCAAGTTCTTACCAAGGCCTTTGAAGTTCGTCTGCTTTTTACCCTACATGTCCCTGCTGTGGAGTCAGCATTAGCCAACTTCTGTTTTCCGCATGGATTATCAAATTATGGGCAACAAATGTGCAGCTGGACAGACATTATCTTTTTCCTAGAAGCCATATCTAGTTGTTTAAAAATATGTAATAAAGACAGGAAATAGTCATTGGAATTATTCAACCTCCTTCTTTGTTCTGGAGGAGTAAGATCAAAGGATTCTGAGTACCAAAACCTCATCCATAAAGTAGATACGGAGAGCTCTATCACACACAAGCAAGCAGATAGTTGTCGTCATTAGGAGAAAGGAAAGGGTATTGAGGTGAAAGGTTAGTACACGTATGACAAATTAGCAGGATCTGGAGACCCTCAATGGGCTTCCCAGCTGGCGCTAGAGGTAAAGAATCCTCCTGCCAATGCAGGAGATGTAGGGGACCTGTGTTCCATCCCTGGGTCGGGAAGATCCCCTGGAGGAGGGCATGGCAACCCACTCCAGTATTCTTGCCTGGAGAATCCCATGGACAGAGGAGCCTGGCGGGCTACAGTCCATGGGGTCGCACAGAGTCAGACATGACTGAAGCGACGACTTATCGCGCAGCGTGCACATATGGAGACCCTCACGTCCATCTCTTCTTTCCATACTGGCAAAGAAAAATACTATGTGAAACTGTTAGGAAGCATTTAACAGGAGGCTTCCTATGTGCTGTTTTGGATCTGTCAGGAATCCTCTGTTCTTTATTAATTCCTGAATATTCAGGAATTGAGAGGCAAGCCTCTCCCGGGGCTGAGGCATCCAGGCATTTCCTTCATTAGTTTTTCAATACGGTGAAAAGTACCCTCTTCCTTCTTATGAACCATACGATAAAAGTGATTGTTTACAACTCTCTCTCTTTAATTTGGATCGCCTATGTTTTATAAGTCTGGAATTTTAATCTTTATCTTTGCTGAGAATAACTACAGTGTATATGCCCACACCATGTTGATTAAAACACCTTTGCTCCATCAGAGCTTTGGTCCCCGTGTCTTGCTTTCTCTCTCTCTCTCCCTTTCTCCCTCTCTGTCTCAGGCTAATTCTTTGGAGCGCAGAGGCCCTCTGGTTTCACTTTCCTGCCCGGGCTTCTAAGAACCTCTCGAGAAGGTGCTCTGTGCCTTCCCCCATGGAGAGGGCGCCTGAGGCCTTTGTGAACAGAGCAAGCCCTGTGTCAGGGACTTTATTGGTTTTCTGCATAAACCAAGGAATATCAGCCTCTCTTTCTCTCTCCTTTACTTTCTTATCGTTGACTCCAGACCACCAGGTTCTGGTCTGTTAAAGGACCTCAACATGAAACCATTACCACATTCAAGGTAATAAACATGTCCATCTCTTCGGAGAAGGAAATGGCAACCCACTCCAGTATTCTTGCCTGGAAAAATCTCATGGACAGGGTAGCCTGGCAGGCTACAGTCCATGGGGTTGCAAAAGAGTTGGACACCACGACTAAACAACAACATCACTTCCAGAAGTTCCCTTTTGTCCCACCTCTTTTTTTTTTTTTTTTTTGTGATAGAAACACTTAACATGAGCTTAATTATACTGACTTGTTAACCGCAACGCCACGTGGTAGGGCAGGTCTGTAGCTCTTACTCATCTTGGACATAGACCCATAGCTCCCTGTTTTCCCAGCCACTCAGTCCCTGGCAACCACCACCAACTCCTGTCTTATTCAATTTTTAGTTTTCCCTGGAATTAACTGCCTCATTAAAAAATCTACATTGCTTTCTCTGTACTTGTACTTTCTCTGAGTCGTCCCCAGAGTCTCTGAAGACTGAAAAATCTTTCCTTCTTGTCACACAAGATTGGAGAGGGAAATGGCAACCCACTCCAGTACTCTTGCCTGGAAAATCCCATGGATGGAGGAGCCTGGTAGGCCACAGTCCATGGGGTCGCAAAGAGTCGGACACGACTAAGCGACTTCACTTTCTTTTCCTTCCTGTCAAGCAGGATAGATGATCTGCCTGCTGACTCTCCTGGAGCCCTTTAGCATCTTGATCCCATCAAGATGGGAAAGTGACTAGATGAGTCGCTTTCTGCACAGCTGTCATCCAGGGACTTCCTTTTATCCTGGGAATCCTCTTTTCTTGAATAGCCTGAAATATTTTTCTTGGTTTATTCCTTTTCCATTAATTTTTACTGGAGTATTGTTGCTTTACAATGTTATGTTAATTTCTGCTGTGCAGTGAAGTGAATCGGCTATTCGTATACGTAAATCCCTTTTTTTTTGGGTTTCCTTCCCATTTATGTCATCAGAGGTTTATTCATTTTTTTTTGTTGAAGCACCTTCTCCAGAAGCTTGCAGGGGGAAAACAGAAGATATAACTTTTAAAGTCCTCATAGTCTGAAAATATCCTTATTCTAGGCTTATGCCTGATTGATGCTTTGTTTTGAAATCATTCTCTCTGGCTGCTTGTTTGCCTTGCAACCCTAGTTTGCTGTGGAGAAGTTCTAAGAATTCTAATCTTTGAGGCTTTGTATGTGGTATTTTCTGTTTCCATTGTGGCAACCGTTAGCTGCTTTTGTGTGTGTGTGTGTCCGTGTTGTTCTGAAATTTCACCATGAGAAATCTGTTCTATATGCTTTTTCTCCCCATGTACTGTGCTAGGTACTCAGTAGAACTCTTCAGTATGAAAGTTTATTCCCTTAGTTCTAGAAATGCTTTCGTATTCGTCTTTACAAAATCTCTTTCCTTCTATTTTTTTTTCCCTTCCAGTTTCTGGAACTCATGTTTGTCGGCTTTTGAACCTTCCTGATCGATCTTCTGGTTTGCTTATCTTGTCTCTCCTACTTCTCACATCTCTTTCATTTTTGAGCTAATTCCCTAGAATTTTGCTCAGTTTTATCTATCAACCTTTCTCTTTAACTTCTGTTTGCCATCATTTAAAATTTCTTGGAATGCTTTCTTGGTCTCTGAATGTCTCTTTTCTTTTTTTAAATGGCATTCTCTTCTCATTGCATGAACACAGCATCTTTTTCCCTTAGAATATTCCATCCTAGAGTTCTTATGTGTTCTTTTGTTCCCCCTATTGTCTGTTTCTTCCAAGTTAATTTTGTCTGTTTCCTTTGGTCTCAGATTTGCATGGAGAACCATCCCTCATCTGTCTGATCCTTGGCTGTCTTTTCAGTTTAGCAAGGAGCTAAATACGCAGGTTGGAAACGGTAGGCATGGCTGGGGCTTGTCAACTGATGGGCCTCTGGGGATGGTCCTCCGGATGCTCAGTTATCACTCCATCTAGGTCTTTCTTTTAAGCTGATGAGTTTCTTCACAGAGGAAATGCTGGCTGCCAGTGTTTGGGAAGCTGAGCAAGGGGAGGAGGGTGTCAGACACTCTTTCAATATGTAGCCTATCATTTAATACTTCTGTTCTCTGTAGGACTCCTTACCTCCACCCTCAGACCCTCCCGCTGCCTCTAGAGACAGACTTAACTCTGATGCAACGCCTCTAGAAAGAAAGCCTCGGTCTTTGGTCTTCAGCAGACTAGGGAGGAGCCAATAGGAGGAGGAAACGAAGACCTGGGAGGCCAGTTTCCACTGTGCTGCTGCTGCTGCTAAGTCACGTCAGTCGTGTCCGACTCTGTGTGACCCCATAGACAACAGCCCACCAGGCTCCTGTCCCTGGGATTCTCCAGGCAAGGACACTGGATTGGGTTGCCATTTCCTTCTCCAGTGCATGAAAGTGAAAAGTGAAAGTGAAGTCGCTCAGTCGTGTCCAACTCTTCGCGACCCCATGGACTGTAGCCCACCAGGCTCCTCTGTCCATGGGATTTCCCAGGCAAGAGTACTGGAGTGGGGTGCCATGGCCTTCTCCACTGTGCTAACTCTCAGACAACTCTGTGACTCCATCCTCGGAGATGGTGCCTCTGTTCTTGAGCTCTTCCAAGGTTCTGTTTCCGGCATGAACTGGTTTCGCTTCTTTAGCATCCTTCTCCTTGATGCCTCTGATGTTCACTCCTACTGCAGGCTTTGGGGAAGCTTCCAATAAAGTGCTCACTGGGTTTATTAGCTGTGGTGATTCCAAATGAACTTCCGTGGGTTCTGGAAATCTTAGAACTTTTTTCTTATAATGTGGTTGAAGTAGGTACACAACATGGTAAAGGTTACGTACTTTCAGAAAGCACGTGCACTGTCATGTACCGATTCCTCCTGAAAGATGGATGAGTCCTCTTGAAATTCAAAACTGCATGAGACACTTACCCTTGTAGCAGTGTCACCAAAGAAAAGGATTTTTAAAAAAAAATCAATGGGTGTTATTATCATCTCACTATATTAGGGGGTGAAAAATTATACAGGGCAGCCTGGCATATTTTTAAAAAGCTTACTCTTTCCTATGTTTAACAGAGAGATAGAGGAAATGGTTGCTGGTTTAGAAATTATTTTTAATAGAATTTGAATAGCCATGAGCGGAAACCATTTTCTTATTTAAGTCTAATAAACATTCTATGGCCCTAAGGGTAGAAAATAACTCTCTAGCAGAAAGGAGACATAACACTTGCCATGATTAATGACCTCATAAACTGAAAATCTCAGATCATCAAAGTCAGTATTTTTCTTTTAAAAGGTTTACTGCAGCTAGGCTATTCATCAAACTCTATTTTGCAAGATGCTGACATTGTTCTCATATGAAATTCAGGAATAATTAAGCATTTGCCAGGCATCATTTGTTTTCAATTATGCAGGTAAATGTGAGGCTGGAGTCTGTTGCCTATAAAAGCATTTGACACATTGGTACATCAGCCAATTACTGCTTAACATTGGGTTGCAAAATGATAACATGCTATATATTAAGCCGTACGAAAGCAGAGGTGAGATCTTCTGTTGAGCAATTAAGTAATTTTCTGCACTTTTAAAGTTACATTGTGCTTTTATATATATAAATATATTACAGTGTGTAATTTTATTTTCTTGTGACTCGTTCTTAAAATTAATTAATTACATTTGTTTTCGGCTGTGCTGGATCTTTGTTGCTGCTCGGGGTTTCTCTGGTTGACGTGAGCGGGGTCTGCTCTGGTTGCGGGCCCTGGGCTTCTTGCTGCGGAGGCTTCCCTTGTTGCTGAGCACAGACTCTGGGTTCACGGGCTTCAGAAGCTGCAGCTCCCGGGCTCTGGAGTATAGGCTCAGTAGTTGTCGTACACAAGCTTAGTTGCTCCACAGCATGTGGGATCTTCCCAGACCAGGGATTGAATCCGTGTCCCTTCATTGCAAGGTGAATTCTTAACCACTGGACTACCAGGGAAGTCCCCACAGCAATTATCTTAATATCTTTATCTAGCAGCTAAATTCAGGATGCTACCAGGTAAAATATAAAAGTTTTCTTCTCCCAAATCCACCTGCACTTCCTAGAGGTATTCCCTTTCAACTATTAAAAAAAATTTTTTTTTAAATCTATTTTACACAGTACTTCTTGCTTCCCATAAGAGGAATCTTGTGTATTACCTTTATAAGAGGGGAATTGTTTAACTTGTATTACCTTTACCTGCTACTTGAGCTTCCCAGGTGGCTCAGTGGTAAAGACTCCACCTGCAGTCCAGGAGACTTGGAAGATGATCCCAAGAAGACCATCCCAAGATGATCAAGAAGATCCCCTGGAGAAGGAAATGGCGACTCACTTAAGTATTCTTGCTTGAGAAATCCCATTGACAGAGGAGCCTGGCAAGCTACAGTCCATGCGGTTGCAAAGAGTTGGACACAGTTTAGGGACTAAACGACAACCCCCTACTTGCTCTTCTATCCAGTCTTTTTAGTTGTGCCATTTGTAATCTTTCTACTGATGATGTTTATACCTTGATATATTTTAACACCCAGGCTTACTTCTCCACGACTACCTGCTTTTCCTTTCCCCCTACACTCTTAGATCTCAGCTTTTTGTTGATTTGGGACGGAGACTCTTAGAAAGGTTTCGTGGCAAGCTTCCGAGTGGCATTAATTATTTCTTAAATAAACTTTCCTTTTAGGAAAACTTAGACAACTGTAGACAGAGTTCCCATATACCCTGTGTTCAATTTGATACAAGTTAAGAAGAAGTGTTGAGGAATCAACGGACCAAGTCATTGGCTGAAGGGCTGTATTTTGGGCCTAAACATGCAATTGTGGCTTTTAAAAATTCCAAGCACTCATTTAAATGAAAAAAGCTGAGAAAGCAATAGGACGTTAGGCTTTCTCATGGCATAGGCCCAGGTTTGAAGAAGAGGGAGGAAGCCTGGAGCTGGGGGCAGAGGGTGGTGCTACGATGCTCCTTCCTCTCCTGGGATCTGAGTGATCCGCTTGGTGTTCATTTCTGATAAGATCATCTGGGGTGGTAATAATTTCTACCTCCATAAAATAGATTAGAATTTCATTTCTCAATCCTCAGGAGAAAAATCGCTTATTACTGCTATTACTCTGACACTGTATTGGGTAATTTATACACATCATTCTTATTTAGTTCTTCGTGTGTGTGTGTGTGTGTGTGTGAATTTGTGTGTATGTGTGTGTGAGTGTGTTTGTGCATGCATACTCAGTGTTGTCTGACTCTTTGCAACCCCATGGAGCCCTGCCAGGCTCCTCTGTCCATGGAATTTTCCAGGCAAGAATACTGGAGTGGGTTGCCATTTCCTCCTCCAAGGGATCTTTCCAACCCGGGAATGAACCCACGTCTCTTGTGTCTCCTACACTGGCAGGTGGATTCTTTACCACTTGTACTACCTGGGAAGCCCTTCTAGCAACCCCCCAAAATAGATGATATTATCCCCTCCATACTGATGGAGAAATGGATAGTGCAGTTGCCCAAGGCTATAAAACAGTCATAGATCTGAGGTTCTCCCCGACAGATTCTTTTTTTTTTTTTAACTTTTTATTTTGTATTGGGCTATAGCCAATTAACAATGTTGTAATAGTTTCAGGGGAACAGTGAAGGGACTCAGCCATACATATACAAGTATCCATTCTCCCCCCAAGATTCTAAACTCGGGGTTTTCTTCTCCATTTTTTTTTCCTGAAAGCATTTTTTTTTCCTCCACTTTGGCTGCACATTAAAATCACATGCAAGCCTTAAAATCTCTTATTGCCCAGGCCACATCCTTGACAAGTTTAATCAGACTTTCTGGGGTTGGAACCCAGGGGCATTGCCGATGCCAGTGTGGAGCCAAATTTGAGAACCAGGGTCTTTCGGAGCTGGCATATGTGAGAGGGGTACAGAAATGTTAGAATTAGGGATAACTGACTGTACATTTGTTAACATAAGTGTGGGGAGGTGAATAAAACACTGATCTGCGGTTCATCCTACCATTTGCTCATTACGAAGCCTTAGGAAGTCATAAATGAAAAAAATTTCATTAGTGGAAAAGTACAGAGAATATCATAATGAACACTTGTGAACCACCTCCTGGCTCTGTCCAGTTTCAATTCAGTCTAAAGTTGGGCTGTATTTGTTTCATTTTTTCTCAATAATTAAAATGATACATGTGCATTAGAAACCCCCTATGTTCCTGACCCCAGTACCTCTCTAACTGGGTTTATTTCCATGCCCCCTTCAGAACTCTTAATGTACACATACAATATATGTATTTGACTATTAAAGTGTGTGTATTTTCAAACTGTGTATAAATGGCACATATACCACATGACTTTGTGTAACTTCATTGTGTCCGTTGTTGTTTAATGTTGTGTTTTTGAGATTCATCCACACTGTCACAAGCGGATGTATAGTATTCCTTTGCATGTACAGCAAATTACTTCTCTACTCTGCTGATGATGGATATTTGAATTGTTTCTGATTATTTGCCATTAAACACAAGCCTGCCCCACATGGCTTGTGGGATCTTAAGTTTCCCAACCAGGGATTCAACCCGGCCCCTCAACAGTGAGAGCAGGGAGTCCTAACCACTGGGCCCCCAGGAAATTCCCTGAATGTTTCTGATTAAACATTTCCTTGTGCAAATGTGCAAGAGTTCCTGGGAAATACAGTAAGCAGAAGAAGTGGGCTGAAAGGTACGCATGTTTTCAGCCTCTAGACTTGGCTCAGTTGCTCCTCCGTGCAGTTTTTCTTTATACTCCTGGCAATCATAGATATTATCATATTTTAAATTTTTACCAAAACTACCAGTGTGAAGTGGTTTAAATCACTTGAACGGACATTTTCCCAGTTACTACATATGTTTATTGTCTTTTCACATATTTTGCCTATTTTACTTTTGCCTGTTTGTCTTTTCTGTGTTGATCTCTGGAGTATTTTTATGGATGTTCTGTAACTGATCTTTTGCTGGTTATACAGACTGCAAGTATCTTTAACAGTTTGTAGTTATGTCTTCAATTTATGGTGTGTATTGGCGAACAGATGAGTTTAAATTGGATTCAGTCAAATACATTGATCTTTTCCTTTATGGTTTATAATTTTTAAAAACCTTTAAAGGAGTCTTTCTGTTCTCTGAGGTCAGAGAAATATTTGCCTGCATCTTTTTCTAAAAACTGTATAGTTTTCACACCTAGGTTATTAATTTGGGGGCTTATTTTTGTGTTAGTTGGGAGGAGGCTAGATTATAACTGAAGAAACAAATGCCCCAAATCTCAGAGGTTTAACCCTCAGTTTATGTCTCATGATGCTGTTGTCCACCTTGAGTGTGCAGGCATCCAGGCTGATGGAGGCTTGTCTAGACAGGGACATCCAGAACCCCAGAAGCAGGGAGGGGAACATGGCAGGTCACACACTGGCCGCTGAGGGCTGTACTTCAAGGTTATGCTTGTCTGCTGGTCACATTTCAGTGGCCGTAGAGTCTTGTGACTGTGTATCTAATTCAGAAGGGATGGGAAGTGCAACCCCATCCTGGATCCAGAAGGGGGACAGAATTGGATCATTTGATCAGTAAAATTATTACTATTATTATTATTTGTCATGCCATGTGGCGTGTGGGATCTTAGTTCCCCAACCAGATATGGAACCTGGGCCCCCTGCCGTCGAAGCAGAGTCTTAACCACTGGACTGCCAGGGAAGTCCCAATGAAATTAACTTTTTATTGAAATAATTCTCTCAACACCTTTTGGGAAGAGTCCATGCTTTCTTGATTGATTTGTAAGAACAAATCTCTTTCTTGATCTATTTTGTCAGTACAAAATTTGTAAGAACAAATCTCTGTCCTACATTGCTTCTTCACATTGGTGTGTTTATTTCTGGCTTTCTCTTGGACTCCATTGTTCCAAGATACCACATTCTTTTAATCACAACAGCTCCAAACAGCTCTTGATCTCATTTCTTGCAGTGAAGGACCCCTAACCTTAGCTATCGCCTTTAAAATAATTTCCGCGGTTCATAAGGTCAAAAAGAGTCCGACACGGCTTAGCGACTGAACAACAAATGCATTTCTCAATCAGTTTGTCAGATTTTATGAAATTCCTCCAGAATTTTTTGCCTAGTGTTCCCTGGCAAGCAAATACCTAGTGCCAGAGTATGGGCTTCGATCTCTCTGATCCCCATGTGAAAAACGCATTGAACTGTCAGCTTAGGTGCCAGTGCCAGCAGGTGAAGACAGTGTGTTTGGCTGGCTTTCTCCCCAGGTTCCTTCAGGGCACTGAGTCACAGCGCCGAGCATGGGCTGGTCTGGAATGAGCACCACTCACTCGGTGAGTGTTTATGTGAATGTGTGAGTCCCCTTGGCGCTGCCAGGGGAAAAGGGATCAGAACATTGTTCATAGGCCCGGAGGGTGAAAATACAGAATCTGCTCCTACAGGAGGCGTCTAGATCTCATCACTGGATGTTGGAGGAAGGCCACCTTACAGAGGAGGACAGAATTTCTCATCAGCATCCAGAGCCAGGCTTTCTGGAAATGAAATCTGTTTGCCATCTCTTCCCAAGGCATTGATCTCTGATCATGAGTCACTCAGTCCCCAGACGCCTCCTTGCAGTTGACTCACAAGGATTAATCTGCTCCCATCACTTGGTTGTTTCTCTCTGGGGCAAATGGTCAGCGTATCTACAAGACATGGTTATTGAATCAGACGGAAGGGAGATGGCCGCAGTTGAGGCCTCAATCCGTCCTGATGTATGGCTGGTCGGGAAACAAAAGAATGCAATGGAACAGATCAAAGATGTTTCTTCCATGCCCTTGACTACTCCAGAGGGATTTCTCCCTTTGCCGGTGGCCCTCTGTGATGTGCTACTCTTTTCCCTTCCCTGCCCTTTGGTAGCAGGAAAGCAAAACTCTTTGTTCTGGCTCAGGAACTGTGCTGCTTATGACTCAGTCGGTCAACCGGTTAGCATGGATTTGCTCTTTGTTGGGGTGGGGTGGGGGAAGCTCTACAAGTCCCAGGGACGGTGTGAGTATGCTCTTGCCTTTTAGTTTGCATTGGCGGGGCCAGAACTCTGAAGCTATTTCTTTCTTTTTCTTTTTTCCCTGCACTTTGAACTTTTTATTTTGTTTTGGGGTATAGCCAATTAACAGTGATGCGATAGTTTCAGATGAACAGCAAAGGGGACTCAGCCATATGTATACATGTACCCATTCTCTCCCAAGCCCCCTTCCCATCCAGGCTGCCACAAAACATTGAGCAGAGTTCCCTGTGCTATGCAGTAGGTCCTTGTTGGTTATCCATTTTAAGGATAGCAGGGTTTATATGACCTTCCCAAACTCCCTAACTATCCCTTCCCCCGCTGCAACCATAAGCTCATTTTCTAAGTCTGTGAGTCTCTTTCTGTTTTGTAAGTAAGTTCATTGGTATCATTTCTTTTTAGATTCCACATATAAGGGGTGTCATATGACATAGCTCCTTCTCTGTCTGACTCCCACGCTGTTTATTTCCATCCAAATAGTTTCCTTCCAAATAATTTCACTGCCCCTGAATGAATGCTGGTGCCTTCGTTACGGGCTAAGCTGTAGATGCCTACAGATTTTCTATGCAGCGTGCTTTTATTGAACATCAAATAGACCTTCATGTAAAATAAATAGCAAGGCTTAACAGTAGCTAGCATTACTAACAATTACATTGCAAAAGTATGATACCCATACAACGAAATAATCAGAGTTATTCAATAATTGGATGCATTGCCCCATGGACATTGCTCCCATCCCTGAAAGTGTTCTACGGAGGCTGAAGTGAATATCAATCCATATCAGGAAGGAGATCTGCATGAAATAGGAAGTTGGAGGAAATTGCTTGTAGGATTCCCTCTATACTCTGTTTTCTGGGGCTGCTGGAACAAAGTACCACAGACTGACTGGCTTAAACAACAGGAAGTTGTCTCACAGTCCCGGAGGGTGGAAGGCCAAGGTCAAGGTGTCAGCAGGGCCGCCCTTCTCCTGAAGCCAGCAGAGGGGAGCTGTTGCTGACAGTGGTTCCTTGGCTGCGGCAGCCTAACTACAGCTTGCACGTGGTGTTCGCCCCGGATTTCAGTCTCTGGGTCCAAATTTCCCCTTGTCATAAGGTCACTGATCGTTTTGGGTAGGATAGGCATTAACGTACAGTATAACCTCCCTTTGCCAACAAAGGTCCATGTAGTCAAAGCTATGGTTTTTCCAGTAGTCATGTACAGATGTGAGAGTTGGACGATAAAGAAGGCTGAGTGCCAAAGAATTGATGCTTTCAATTTGTGGTGCTGGTGAGGCCTCTTGAGAGTCCCTTGGACTGCAAGGAGATCCAGCCAGGCCATCCTAAAGGAAATCAGCCCTAAATATTCATTGAAAGGGCTGATGCTGCAGCTGAAGCTCCAATACTTTGGCTACCCGATGCAAAGAGTCGGCTTTTTTGAATCATCAGGAAAAGACTCTGATGTTGGGAAGGACTGAGGGCAGGAGGAGAAGAGAGCAGCAGAAGATGAGATGGTTAGACAGGGTCACTGACTCAATGGACGTGAGTCTGAGCAAATTCCGGGAGATAGTGAAGGACAGGGAAGCCTGGAGTGCTGCAGTTTAGGGGGTCACAGAGTTGGACATGACTTAGCGACTGAACAATAAGAACATAACCTCAGCTTAATAATTACATCTATAGCAACACTATTTCCAGATAGAGTCCGATTCTAGTGTGGGGATAGGACATCAACATATGAATTTGAGGGGGGACATAATGCAAATCTTTGATTGACTTTGATTCAAGAAATATAAAAACCTGATTAAAACTATTAATAATAGCCATTGACCCTTAAAAAAATCGGCTGCACTGGGCACTTGACATCTTCGCTGTAGCATGCAGGATCTTTAGTCGCAGCATGAGGGATCTAGTTCCCTGACTAGGGACTGAGCCTGGGCCCCCTGCATTGGGAGCATGGAGTCTTAACCACTGAACCACCAGATGAGTCCCCCTGTGACGCTGTTTCTAAACCTTTTTCGGTTATTGCTCATCTAATCCTGGTGTTGCCCATGTCTGGGCTTAAAGAAAACATATCTTTCTTTAAACCCTGAAATTCTTTTACTACTTCCCCGTGTTTCTTTAGCTCCATGGAGGACCAGTTGCCTACTGCCTTTGCCAACCTCTAACAAGAGATTCTCGGACCTGATAGGACTTAATAGATGTATAATCTGGGTTTTGGATCAGCAGTTAATCTGACTTTTCCAATAATCCCTCTGCTCTCTGTCTCTGCATTTGTCAGCCTGAAATCCTCGCACTGGCTTTTGTAACCTGACTGTTTTCATCAGCGCTAACTGTTTGTGCTTTGAACCTGGGTGTGTATGTGTGGACGGACAGTCCAATAGCACCTTCTCATACTCAAGATTTAGAACAAACAGTCACAAAACTCGGTCACTTTGGAACATCATTTTGCAATCCCTGCTTAATGAGAACCTAATGAAACCTTGAAGCAAAAGCATTTAAAATGTGATGAATGATTGTATCACAGGAGGGCAAGCGCAAAACAGCTAATTAGGAAAAAATCCTGTCTGCGGGGTTTCCCTGGTAATGTGGGAATAGTCTTCTTATAATGTCAAAAGAAAAATAATCAGGAAATAAATGGATATTTTCAGTACAATTTCACCTATGGGGAGAGGAAAACTAGAAAAAGAGCTGGAGTGAATTGAGGCAACATGTTAATTGTCATTACTGGCAGTTCATAGAGTGCAGGTGATAAAATTTTTTTCTTTATAGTTGCCAGTATTTTACATATGTCTTTAAAACATTCCCTGTTTTATCCTTTATCTTTTTCTCCTTCCCACCTTCAGCTTTCTGTAGACAAGGATCTGTGCACATGTTATATAACCTATTGGACTTAGTTATTGGCCAGCTGAAGAAGATCACTCAGTGTTGGTTGAGAAAGATGGTTTGGGTTGTGGAGCTTTGTATGAGAAATAGTGCTGAGTGATCACTTTTCAATTTTTTCTTTTCTCATTACGTTTCCAGTGCACATCATATGCTGCAGACATGATGAAGTCATGCTCAGGAGACCAAGTTTAGATGAAAATGAGAGTTTAGGTTGAAGGTCAGAAATGATCCCATAAGCTGCTAGTGATGGAGACCTGTTCTGCAGACTTCTGTCTTTAATTTATATTGATAAAAGAAGTGTGTTATTGTGTTGCTGGAAATCGATGAGCTGGGGGAGCATGAATGGAGAGAGGTTTAAGATTCAGATGTCTACCTGAGTAGATCTCTTCATTGATAGAGAGACGTGTGATAGCTGAGGCTTAGATCAGCATACATGTTCTTATTGAAATTGTGGGGTGAAAGGAAATGTCCATGCTCTTCCTCAACCCACTGCAAATCTCCATAGCAACAGAAATAGATGGGCCTCCCAGATGTGAACAAGGAGGAGCCGTTGACAGCTGTAAGAAAGCTGCCATGACCTCAGCATAATCTGTTCTTCTTGCCCCCCCCATGACTAACTCCATGGAAAACCCTTCTGAATGGGTAAAATGGAGGAAAATGGAAAATCCGCCCCACCTTTTTTTAGTGTTTGTAGTATCTTTTTTTTTTTTTTGGTCATGACACACAGTTCGTAAGAGTTTGGTTCCCTGAGCAGGAATCCAACCCACACTCTGTGTGGTGGAAGTACCCAGTCCTAACCACTGGATCACCAGGGCAGTCCAGGAAAATCCTTTCATTAAATTCTTACTTTATGACCTAAACAGAGGACTCCGGGCCACTTAAATATGCGTAGGTGAACAGTTCAGAGTCTGCTAGTGGTAAATTCTCAGGGCAGCGCCAAGAATATCGCTCAGGTATCTCCATTCACAGTTGTGGGCGCATAGCCGCGTGCCCTTCTTTGCCTTCTCTATGCTTCCTTTTATGCGGCATAAAAGTCAGGCACACAAACATCTACTTCACTACATTTGAGGGAGACATTTCCAGTAGAAAGCTGGGTTCTTCTTTTCCACTGCTCCAAGAAGGACTCATCACGGCATCTCAAGGCTCCTTTAACACCGTGTCTCAGGAGGGCCTCTTTGTCCCAAATAAGAGGTGAATCCCACTGGGACTCCATGGGTGACAAATGACAGCCCAGAGCAGAGGAGGAAATGTGTATCTTGGAGTTGGGACTCTTTGTACCTGACTTGCTGTGCTTAGGTTTTAGATTTTGCTTACACACACACAAAAATAATACCATTTTCTTTTTCAGAAAGAAAAATATCTCTTTTTATCTTCAAACGGACCTGAATTTCAAGATGAGTGGAAGTCACGACCAGCGCTCACGTGGTTTGGGGAGACCCCCCCCCCCCGACCCCGTGCCTGCCTTTCCTTTGCTGGTGCACCCCCGTTTGTCACTTACCAGACTTGTCCTGCTGGCAACTTGCCATCAGCAGTTCCACATCCAGATCTGCCTTTTCTGGTTTTCACAAAGTGAGAACGTCGCGCTCCCTAGAGAAACAGAGCTTGAGACTCACTCCCTGATGGCAGTGTGTCAGACTCTGCTCATCTATGGTTTTTCTTATCATATGAAAAGATTTCTTGATTTGCTGTTTGGGATTCTTACATTTTCTCTGTGTTTAACCCATGCCTGACAGGCGAAATAGGTGAAGCAGGGGCCTTGGAACGTTCTAGAAGCTCAGAGTTGAAGGAGTCTGCAGTTTAGGGTGAGTTCGTTCCCTCCTCTTCCCTCTTTAGTCTTCTCTTTCTGGATGTAAATGATGAGGATTTCTGTACCTTCTTCCTCCCCTCCCTCCCTAATGCACTCTATTTTTTCCCAAGGAAAACATGCTTCTTAGATTCATGGCTCTCTTAGAGTGAAGGGAATGAGTCTCTTTTTCTTTTTTTAGATGTGGACCATTTTTTAATATCTTTATTGAATTTGTTACAATATTGCTTCTGTTTTATGTTTTGGTTTTTGGCTCCAGGGCATATGGAATCTTAGCTCTCTGACCAGAGATTGAGTCAGAACCCCCTGTGTTGGAAGGTGATGTCTTAACCACTGGACCTCCAGGGAAATCCTTGGAATGAATTTCTATTAAGTACAGTTATTCTTGGGCTTCTCTGATGGCTCAGATGGTGAAGAATCTGCTTGCCATGCAGGAGACCCGTGTTCAATCCCTGGGTTGGGAAAATCCCCTGGAGGAGGGCATGGCAACCCACTCTAGTGTTCTTGCTGGGATGATCCCACGGACAGAGGAGCCTGGCGGGCTACAGTCTATGGGGTCACATAGAGTTGGACACAGCTGAGTGACTAACACTTTCACTCACTTAACAATTATTCTTATTTTATCCTACATCCTTATTTTACTTTTCCCAATATATGGATTTCATCTGAAGGACTCTCCCCATCTCAGCATTCTCTACCAACACTTTCCGGTCCTGTCGTGGCTGAATTTCTCCACCGAACATTTTGGAGGGAGCAGGAAAGAAAGTGGAGTCCTCTACAGGGTGGCTGTCTTAATCTTGTTACTGAAGCCAGGGACTGTCCGCTATGATGCCTGCTGTCTGCGAGAGAGACTAAGTGGGGTTCTTTCTCTTTCTCTCTCTCTTCTTTTTTCAAGCCTGACAATTTTCTCTAACTCACCTGAGATTTAATTTTAACTTCACGATCCTTTACATGTTTTGACATTTTAGAAATCGAAATGTCAGTGAGATGAACTCTCAGCAGAGTTTGATCAGATATAACACAGGCTTTACCAAAACCATGATTAGTCTCGCCTGGCTGTTTGCTGTTGAAGGGGGACTTAAAAGAGGGGTTCCGCCTCCAGTCTCTCCACCTGCAGGGAGAAGGGATTTGGAAGTCTGAGTTCTTGCTCGGCTCTGCACTTACTCCCTGCCATTTGCCTTCTCGGCCTCAGTCTCTCTGTCTGTAAAACAATCAGACAGATCCCTTTCTAAGTAGATATTTGCTCTGTGCCCAGCTTTTACTGAACAGCAAGTCCCTTCTTGCACTTTCAAGCATTTTTCTGAGATAGTCTAGGGAGTCAGGAAGGAAAGTTACGGCATCGACAGGTTCCTGGTCCTTGGGTCAGGGGCCTTAACGCCCTAGTGCCACCAGGAAGCATCTCTTGGGGGCTTATCTGCAGTGGGTCCTGGGTGACCTGTTGCCCCATTTCACGGTGCAATGTGCCATAGAGCTTTGGGAAAGTAATTGCTGGGTTTCTCTGTATCCATTTATGAAATGGACATGCTGATTTCCACCTCATCTGTCTCATAAAGCTGCTCTTACCTGGGAATATGTTAAAATGCTCTGAGTTCATTAGAAAAGAAGACTTTTTTTTTTCTTTCTGTTTCACCAAGCTTTTGCGGGCTTGGTGAAAACCAAATGCACCCCCTTAGACATTTGTATTCGATAGTAATCCTGCAAACACTGGCATTATCAAGATCTTTGAAGTAGCTCTCGGCCTCAAATAGCAAAATATACTCCTAGATGAGTAGAATTTACCACATTTCATGCTAGAAAGAAAAATTCAGAAATGAAAAGCTTTTTTTTTAAAAAAATTGTGGGTTGTTTTGAGGGGCCAGAATCTTTCAGTAGCATGTCGGAAATGGACACGTCCATATCATCACAAGTAAATTCCTTCAGCAAAATTGCTGCTAAGACCATTACTTTTCTCTAAAATGCACCTGAATTCAGGTAATACAGGAGATGGGCTAATTTGGAGCCTAACAGCCTCAGATCTTTTTCTGCATCTGCTATCAGAGCTATTTTTATTCCTACTGGCCGCCTCCGGAAGACACAGCCCCAGGCCAGCAGCATCGCCGTCCTCTTCACCCCCCAAAGGCCACACCCCCAAGATGGCTGCACGCCTGCTGTCCTTGCTGTCGTCCCCAGCCCTCCCTCCCAGCCCAGTGCAGACGTCATCAGCTGTACTTCAAAGCCCTCCCTGTGCCTGTCTCCGTTAAGCTCATGCGTATGTTTGAAACATGCAGGGAGTCCCCTATTCAAATATCAGCATTGTTGTTGCTCCCTGACAGATGGCGTCTGTCTGTCTGTCTATGAATGTCCTCAGAAAAATGGGGCTGTCTGGGCTGAGGGATAAAGCCACCCTCTAATTTAGGACAGAAAAAATATCCTGTGGAGTGGGTCCTATCCACTGTACTCTTCTTCCCCTTTAATCCTGAAGCCTTTTTTTTTCCTGATACAATTCATTTCTGACGGTTAAAATCTCTCCCCCTGCTCTTCCACGGCATTTTACTGTTGGCATTCATAGCTACGGTTGTTGTCAAGAATTAGCACATCCTGTATTACAGAGCAATCTGTCTCTCAACAAGGTGACAGGCTTCCCAGTAAGATCACACTTGGCTACAGCAGTAACCTGTGTGCAGATTCAAGATCATGTTCTTAGGACTGACGGTCAGCGTGCGAAACTCTTAGAGGAGTGGACTTACATGTCCATAGAGATGGTAATAAATGGACAGACTGTGCTGAGGGTGTTTGTCTGTGTTGTGTTTATTGCCTTCAGTCTTCCCAAGGAAGAATGGATTTACTAATAAACCTATTACACAATGGACTGGAAATTAATATGTATTTGTTTTTGACAAAGTGAAAGCCACTCAGCCATGTATGACTCTTTGCGACCTCATGGACTATACAATCCATGGAATTCTCCAGGCCAGAATACAGGGGATCTTCCCAACCCAGGGATCGAACCCAGGTCTCCCACAATGCAGATGGATTCTTCACCAGCTGAGCCACAAGGGAAGCCCTTGTTTTTGAAAATCAACAGTCACGTTTTTTTTTTAAACCTGTGTAGAGTTTTACAGGCTTTCCCGAGCTTTACTGGCTCAGCAGTAAAGAATCCACTTGACAATGCAGGAGATGCGGGTTTGATCCTTGGGTTGGGAAGATCCCCTGGAGGAGGAAACGGCAACTCACTCCAGTATTCTTGCCTGGGAAATCCCATGGACAGAGGAGCCTGGCGGGCTACAGTCCACGGAGTCCTAAAGAGTTGGGCAGGAGCGACTGAGCAATGACATAGAGTTTTGCAGTTTACAACGCGCCCCAACGCTCCCATAAACCAAGGGACAAGAGCCAAGCATGCACTGATTTTTAAAACAATGACCTGCTGTGACTCATAAGCCTTAGATATTAAAAAGATGCTCCTTGTCTTTATTTATGTTGACTGACCAACAACCCTTCCAGAAGCAAACTGGGCTGCCGACGTTCAAAGTTTCCGGTGGCCTTATGTTTGTAGAGCCTGAATTTCTGACCATACTGGGGTCAGTTCAGAATTAACCCCCAGTGGAGTTGTTAAGCCTATACCCCTATATCTCTCTTCTGATACATGATGTAGAGGCAGGACCTACCCAACCATCAGATATTCCCCTGGCTCATTTGGTTGAGCCCTGAGTATGCAACATGCTTTCCACTTGGGGATGAGATGCTCACCCTGGAGGAGCTCAAAGACAGGTGCACCGTACTCGTGTAGGTGCTTAAAGGGAGGTTTGAAAGATTGTCCTAGGGAACTATGGTAGAGCTGGGCAGGTTGCTCACTAACCTCATTTCTCGCCCCCCGAAGACTACACTCTCCAGCTTTCTTTGCTGTTTTCAACTTTTAAGTCACTGAGATTTCTGGGTTTATTTGTTTTAGCAGCTAGCAGTCACCTTACCTAACACATCAAGCTTTAAATTTCCATCCAGTCCTGAGAGTCTAGGATTCTAAATCACGAGAGACAAGGTGCAGTGCTGGTGACTTGTTCACCGCTTACAGTTGATTTTCCTTGTTTTTCTCTCTGTCTGGTTTTCCACATAATTTCCATTATCCACTTTTTAATTTTTTTTTTTTTAATAGGACTGCCAGTTTACTCAGAGACCAGAAAGCGGCTCATCTGAGTTTACCCTATCCAGTCACCCAGCTTAATAGCACACTTCTTGGGCATGTGCTCAGCTTCCTGTGGTTGAACCCAGGTCAGGGGGATAGGCTGAGTGCATGGGTCAGCGAGGGTGACAGGGCCCCGAGATGTGGTGATGAGGGGAGGCATCTGACAGAGACCAACGATGGGGCAGGGCAGTGGGACGGTGGTGGCTGCCCAGAATTACCTGCAGGGCACGGCCAGGCTTCCATTCCCTCATAAGACCGTTCAAGTGCTATTTCCCTGCACGTTGACTCATGCAGAAGCCAAGTAAGCAAGTGCTAAGCGACTCTTAACGTTCCTTCTGGTGTTTCCAAATGGGTCCCTAACACACTGCACAATCGTTAGGTAATTAACAGAAGCAGAGAGTTCAGAACTTTGGAGAGGGACTTAATGAAATTTGTTTTTAATGGTAACTACTTATTGATAAACCAAGGGAGTTGGCTCTAATTAACATAAACCTCTTTCATGAAAGACTGTGTGTTAGGGTAAGTGAATGGGGTTGTCTTTCAAAGGGGGGAAAAAACACTTTAAAATGCATCATTCTGAAAAATCTTGTTTTTTGTTTTGGAACCTTTTTAAAAAATTATCATCATCAGATTTAGAATTTTAATAAAGGTTAGAATTCTGGCTCAAGAGATTGAAACTCTTGACTAATATCCTGATTCTTTCTTTTAATTTTATGATAGAGGGTAATGAATGAGTCTGCTCCGTCTCTTGTCTGGAATGTGTGTGTGTGTGTGTGTGTGTGTGTGTGTGTGTGTGCGTGGTGAGGGGGGTTACCAAAGAATTTAACATATAATCATTTTTGTCACATTATATTGTCAATGACTCAACACAGTCGATGTGTGATCATATTCTCATAAACACATGTGAAGATTGGAGTGCTTTATTTAATTTAAAAGTGTGCCCTGTTTGAGTATGTTTGTTTACCTGAAGCCTTTTAATAAAGTGCTTCCTGTGTACAATTAGATGATTTTAATAAGCGCTGAAGGCGAGGCAGTGATTCAGCTGTGGTGTGCGGTGTTTGCGGTTTCTGCCCTCTCCTTTTCCTCAACCCTTTGATGTTGCTAAGATCTGTACTAATATCAGTTGCTGTTGACATCCCAACCAACAAATATATTTAGCACAACACACCAGAGTCTACAATGTAAAGGTTTTAATTAACCTGCAGGGAATTTTCTAAGATCACAGATTAAAAAAACAAAAACAAAACAGAGGCAGGAAGTTCTCTGACCAAGGTAACATAGGCATTTTCTCCTGACTTCTGGGCATGACCCCAGAGCAGGGGTGACCTCTGACCCAGGAGTGTAAGGTAGTAGGTTACCATTAAAAAAGATCACTCTGAATGACCCAATACAATGACCCTGTCCTGCTGAAAAGGACAAGGGACAACCAATAAATGAATTGCTATGATTAGTCTGAAATTTCAAAAGCTCACCAGCCCCAGGTGAAGTCGTGGGAGGGTAGTACCACACCCTCCTTGCTGATGTCTGCTCATCACTAACGGGCCCTCCTCCCTGCCCAGGGCCTGTGCCCTCCTGCTGCTCCCTCTTATTCTGGGTGCCAGGAGCCCTGTCCTTGCAGCCAGCCCCATGCAGCTCTCTCCTCCCACTGAGGTCCAAGCCTACCCATCGGGTGCCCATCCCTGCACTCTGCTTTCCCACATGACGAGCATTTCTGAATTCCATATATCACTTAAGCGTGTTGCATTGACTCCTTAAGCCCACACTCTACGGTGGGTGTTAGTATGTCTACCCTATAAGTAAGAAAGCTAGGGGGAGAGAAGCCAATTCTTCCCTTCCCTCGTGTCTTCTTTTTGCTTCCAACTTTATTTAAATTTTTTTTTATATTGGAGTATAATTGATCAAGCTTCCCAGTGGCACTAGTGGTAAAGAACCTGCCTGCCAATGCAGGAGACATAAATAGATGCGGGTTCGATCCCTGGGTCAGAAAGATCCCCTGGAGAAGGAAATGGCAACCCACTCCAGTATTCTTGCCTGGAGAATCCCCAGGACAGAGGAGCCTGGTGGGCTACAGTCCATGGAGTCACAAAGAGTCAGACACAACTGAGCATTGTTTAACATTGTTAATCAATGTTGTGGTGTGTGTGTGTATATATATATATATATATAAAATTTCTATATATTCTTGATATCAATCACTAAACAGCATACACCAGAATATCTCCTGGTGAGTGGCTTGTATTTTTTGTTTTGCCTATGCCATATGTCATGTGGGATCCTAGTTATGCAAGCAGGGATTGAAACACTTCCCCTTCATTGGAGGCGTGGAGTCTTAACCACTGCACCACCAGGGAAGTCCCTCGTGTCCTCTTTCTTGAGGGGGTTTCCTGGAAATAATTACTGCTTCCCTCTCTGCTCCTTCCCTAGAATCCTCTCTGGTTTGGATCCAGTCCGCCACCAGACCCTGTCCATTCTTCACTGGACTCTCCAGTCCCACAGCCAGCTGATGCAAGTTTGCATTTAGCATCTTCCCCAGGTGATCACCGTGAGTGCACAAGGGGGCTAGATGATGGGGGTGATGAGGCTGGTGCACACCCGTGACCAGCTGCTGGGCGCCACGCAACCCAAGGCGGGGAGAAGACAGCATTACCCCAGAGCCAGGAAACGAAGCCCGTTCCCCTCGCATGCCTCTTACAGAGCTCTTTGCTGACAAAGCTAAATATTGCATTTGCTGCACAGGAGAAGTTCTTAAAGCTTTCTTATCATAGAGCAGGTGAAGAAGTGTGGATTTGAGGCTGATGGGCAATAGGCATAGAGCTGGACCCTGGCCTGCGGCTGCTCCCCATCTGGTTCACAAGGCTCCTCTGATTCTGCTCTAGCCTCTGATCCTCTGGCCTTAAGGAAAGTGTTCTTCCTTCTCTCTGCTTGGTCAAATTCTACCTGTGTCACTCAAGACCCTGGCAGGCATCCGTGGATTGCTTCCTGGCTGTTCTCTCACTGTGGTTCAGCCAGTTCTGAGATGTCAGCTCCTGTTGCGTCCTGATGGTGTCCCTAATAAGACTGTAAGTCTTTTGAGAACAAGGACAGACTCTCTTTCCCTGTGCTTTCCTCTGGTACCTGGAACGATGCTTTGCTCTCATAGTCCCCCCAGTCGATAATATCATGTGATTGATGGATGGCCTGCAAAGTTCTGGGTTGGGGTGTTACTTGGGGGAATGTTTAGAAGTCTCTGGGAAAAAATCTAGCTGCTACTTCTTTCTTCGCTTATACCCAAGACTCAGCCTGGGTATTCAGAGACTGAGAGCTTCCTTAACGTGCAGCATTCCGTACTTCCCTTCTTAGGAAGCAGGGTTATTGCAATGCACCAATTAATAGTGTGTAACTTCCTCCCATAATTGTGCACACCAGGCAAAGGAGATGCAAAAATGTCAGGAATGATAAAAATGATTTTGCTCACTCTGACCTGAGTCTGGTTAGGAAAGAATATCTTATTCTATTTTTTTTTAAATCACTTTTTAAAAACAGAGTGGCTTTAATAATAGAGGCTTATTTCTCAAGATGAAATACTAGAAATCATGAAGAAATGGAGGAGAATGACCTGGGTGCCTTTATAAGAGACAGTTTATTGGATCAGGGCCGCTTTGTCTTATTACTCTGTTTTCCCAAATGACCCGTAAGTGATTCTTGAATCATTCTGATCTCAGCCTCCACAACCAGGACTAGGATAGATTAAAAGCTTTGGCCTGTGCAATGAGTCACTTGTTTATCAAGCAAGGCTCCTCTGCCCTCTCGCTGGCATTTCCAGACAGTACTTTAGAAGTTATCAATTTCCTTTTATACCTGCCTGAGTTCTTTCCAGGCCCCTTCCTCCTGGACTGAGCTGATGTTCCTCTTTTTCATTTCCTCAGCATTAAAAAGAAGTGTGTGTGTGTGTGTGTGTGTGTATGTGTATAAATACCTCATGTCACTCTGCATTGTAATTAGTAATTACATTTCCTCCTGATATGTGCCACCTTTAATTATAGATTTTCTGGGATCTAAATCTGTAACTTGCACATAGCAAAGCCTCCATCATTATTATTGGAATGAATGGATAGTTGAATGAGGAAGCAGCCATTATTCTGTTGATTTTGTTTGGTTTTTGTTTTTAGTCGCTAAGTGGCGTCCGACTCTTGTGACCACGTGGACTGTAGCCTGCCAGGCTTCTCGGTCCATGGGATTTTCTAGGCAAGCATGCTGGAGTGGCTTACCATTTCCTACTCCAGGGGATCTTCCCCACCCAAGGATAGAACCTGTGTCTCCTGCATTGGCAGGTGGATTCTTTGCTACTGAGCCACCAGGGAAACTTAGTTCTTTTGGTCTCCATGTCAGTCCTTATAAGGAAACCAGCTGGCTCTGCTTTAGATTGTGTTTCCACCCCTGGGCCAAGGACGGTGCTCGATGTGTTCAGGAGTTTGGCAGAGTCTGACTGGCTTATTTGCTATCTGTTGCTGCATCACAAATAGCTCCCATATTTAGCAGCTTAAAACCTTCATTATCTCAAATAATTTCTCTGGGGCAGGAATCTGCCAGCAGCTTTGCTGGGTGGTTCTAACTCAGAGCCTCTCACAAGGGAGCAGTCAGGTTGTCAAGGCTCACCTGGGGCTGGACCAGCCGCTTCCAAGCTTGCCTGTCCATGAGGCTGTTTGTGGGCTTCCCCAAGTGGCCTCTCCCTAACTCATCGGAGTGTCCTTTCCATGTGGCAGCTGGCTCCCCCAGAGTGACCGATCCAGAAGGGAAAGTGGAGAGGAACAGTGGAGAGGATAAACCCAATAGAGAAGCCACAGTCTTTTACAGCCTAGTCTTGGAAATGACATCCCATCATTTCCACTGTTTTCCATTGGTCACACGGCCCAGCTCTGGTCCCCTGATGGTGGGGCTACACGAAGGTGTGGTGCTGCACAAGGAGGCAAGATCATGGGGGTGGGTCATCTTGGCAGCCGCCCCCCCTCAGACACAGGCACAGGCCATGTTCATTCCTGTACACAGAAGGCATTAAGGCCGGACAGATAAGGACTGGCAGCTCTGGGAAGTCACAGCGGGTGAGGATGAACATTTCCCAAAAGGAAGTCGTAAGGTGGAAACAAAAAGGAGAACGTCTGCCACGAATGAATATTTAAATTCGCCTGTTTCCCCGCTCGCTCAAAGTAGGGCAGGGGAAGGTCTAGTTGAAAGCAATGCCATGAATCATTTCTTCCCACCTACAGATCATCATTCGTCCCTTCAGGATCTTTTTCTACTTTAGACTGATGTTCCTGGTCAGCATTTATTGGTGCAAAGGTTCTCCCAAGCAATTCAGCTGCTGATTTATAAATAGGCTTTTGTAGATCTTGGGAGTAGACCAATATTTGAGTGTGTGTCTCTTGTATAAATTGCTCTGACAGCTGCTTACTTTCTCTCTAGAGCTCTCCTTTCTTTGGTGCTCTTGTGACTTTTTTTTTTTTTTTAGATTTAGAGCAGAGAGAAAGCATCAGCTATATCCTAGTATGTGTTTCCATTAGAGAGAGGTAGGGTGCAGGGCTGGAGCAGCCCCAGGAATGAGGTGCAGCTGAATGGACTCCAGGATTAGAGGGGGCTTCACAGGTGACTCAGTGGTAAAGAAACCCACCTGCCAATGCAGGAGACACAAGAGATGAAGGTTCGACCTCTGGGTCAGGAAGATCCCCTGGAGGAGGGCATGGCAACCCTCTCCAGTATTCTTGTCTGGAGAATCCCCATGGACAGAGGAGCCTGTGGGCTACAGCCCGTGGGGTTGCAAAGAGTCAGACACGACTGAAGCGGCTTGGCATGCACACTCACCTTCCAAAGCAGGTCTTTTGATCCTGTGCGTCGGGATAGATTTTCTGTACTTGTGTTCCCTGGAGACTGTGTGGGATAAGTAAATGCTGTTTTCTCATTAGGGATTAATGACATACAGAGGCAAGGGGATTTTTGAGACTTTGGTTAAAGTACCGCCAGGCCCCTGAGCCATCCTGACACCCCACTGCTCCCAGTAATAAGAAACCATCGTTTGTCTTCCCACTGCCTGCCAGTGAGAAGGCTGCCAGGTATGGCATAGCCAGCACCCCAGAGAGTTGATTGAAGGTTTGGCGTCCTTGGAGTCTGCCTCCAAAGCTTTTGGAAAGTAATCATAACAACATCGAAAATGAGTTACTGAAAAGAAGTCTTGCTAGGCTTCATCACACAAATGGAGACCCTGAATCCCCTCACTCTCTCAACTCATGAAGGCAGAGATGCTACGTGGGGGATGCTATGCTTGTGTTACTTCAGCTGGATCTTACATAAATCCTGTGTTGTCATGTTGGGCACCCATCAACACTGACTCTTTTGTGCAGCGTGGGAGAAGATTCTTCTGACTTGGGGCAGCTCAGTGCATTGCCAAGCTGAGATCAGTATTTGTCAGGTCCCTGGGAGGGTTCGGGCTTCCCAGGTGGCTCATCAGTAAAGAATCTGCCTGCAGTGCAGGAATCTGTCTGCCGATGCAGGAGATGTGGGCTTGATCCCTGAGTTGGGAGGATCCCCTGGAGAGGGAAAGGGCAATCCACTCCAGTACTCTTGCCTGGGAAACACCATGAATAGAGGAGCCTGGCAGGCTACAGTCCATGGAGTTGCAAAGAGTTGGACACGACTTAGTGACTTAACAACTGTTAGAGTTTCCAGGAGCACAGTGGCCTTGCAGTGTCGCAATGCACTGGCCTTCATAGTCAATCATTCAAAAATGGTTAAACATTTTCAACACTCCCCTATTTGTTTTGTCCCTGGCAGTTCTCCTTTCACTTTCCAGATAACTGGACAGAGGTGAGTCAAGAGGGTGAAAAAAGCAACGTCATTTGCAAATATACTCCCTGTTTCCTGGCATGTGCCAGCACAGCCTAAAGGAAGAGGAAGGAGGAGGTCACATATATTGTATTTGTCATCTTATGCCGTATCTCACGAGGCTTGATGTTTCGGTTTTATGTTTGTGAGACTCAGAATATCTGGGCAAAAAATTATCTATGGCTAGCTGGAGTCATAGAATAGCAGCCACCCCCATGGGTTAAGTGTGGGTTAGGAATGGCATCTTTGCTGGAGGAATGACTGGGGTATGGTTTGCCCATGTCTGTGTCCCTGTTATTTCGCCCTGTTCTTAGACTCTGGCTGTTCTGCCCAACCATGTTCCTCTCCCTGATCCCTGATCCTAAGTGGCAGGGCTTGGATAGGAAGGAGCTGATGGCAACACTCAGGCCAGCCCATGAGGCAGCTAATTTAAAAAATGTTGGAGTCTTAGACTCTGGGCTCAGACAGGCCTCAGTTCGAATTCTGCTAGCTGTGTGAGCTTGGGCTAGTTACTTAACTGCTCTGGGCTTCTGTTTTCTATGTGGACAATGGAGATAATCATAGTACCTCCCTAACCTGTGGGGCCAGAGTGAGGACTAAGTCAGACAGAGCAGGGGATGGGTCTACTTTTTTCTATTTTGGATGTGTTTAATATATCAGGCTTTGTTATGGGTAGGTTGGTGGGTAGCAGCCTTACAAATCCTTTGTGCCTTTAATCTGCACTTAAGTACATGGGATATGTTTCTGCTCCTAAGAGCCAGATTGTTATTCACATTAAACTTTTCTTCCAGTCTGTCCATCTCAGCGAATGAATCCACCTGGAGCACGTACTCTTCTTGTTTCAGGGCCCAGTGTAGGATCCTCTCCGTAATTGTCACCCTTCACAGCCCCGGTGCAATGGGGTACAGGGTGGCTGAGCTGGAGGGACCTTTCTGCCTACACAGGACTTTGCCAGAGGGAAGGGTGCCCTTCCCTCCCTGGCTCTTAGTGGTCAGAATCCAATGTTGTTGTTGAATGGGGCTTTTTTTCTTTCCAGGAGGAGGAGTTTTTAAACATTTTCCAGGCTTTGTCTTAGGAAATCAGGGGACCCCTGACACTGTCCTTGGAATTACTTGCCTCCTGCTGTCTGACTGGAAGAATCAGAGCTCTGAAGACTCCCACCTGGTCTTTCTGGAGGTTTGCTCAGGAAAGCTTTATGAGGCTGCGGGCTGACAATTTATCCTATCGTTTGACTGGGTGTTTTGTTAAAGAAGGAAAGGTAATAATTGTGAAATGCAGCCTGCAGGGAGTAAACAAAATACTTCTGTGCTTAATAAGTCTTTCATTCATTTTCTTAATCTCCTGCTAGGAATTTTTTCTTTACTTTTTTTTTAGTGGAAAAATCATTTTGTCCATATTTTTCCTCACTGAAAGATCCCAGTAGAAGAAATATTCCAGGATGTTGAGTCCTCCACCCTTCTTTCTCCTTCCTAAAGCTCTGCTTTAATCGCCCCAAAGCTCTGCAGCCAAAACCCAGTTAGAAATAAAAGAGGGCTGGAGTGGAGCACCCCACCTGCCCAGGGAGCATCTCTTTTCACCGCCTGGGGTTGCACACAGTGGGGCAGGTTCTGCTCTGCACCTCAAAACACTGGCATTGAGTGTTTCATGCCTGGAACTTTCTGCCAACTCTCAACACACTGTGTGCATGTGCAGCTCTGCTCAGGAGACTGGAGCCCTGTACGTGGGGTGCCGGGGGTGCACCTGCTGGCCAGGCTCATCAGATGTGGGGGGAACCAAGAGACAGGCATGAGCCTCTTTCAGTGCCACAGGGGAGGTGATACCCCGGGCCCCAGGCAAGGCATTCCAATAGCTGTGATGCATCCGAGGGTCGTGCTGGGGACTCGCTCTTCTCTGGATGCTGAGGCTCTAGGGAAAGTGTTTAGAAAGTATGTTCTGGCAGTCTTCCTTCACAATCATGTTTTAGACTGAACTCAGCAGAAAACAATGGAGGAGGGTGGAAGTGGGGGACCTGGTACTACCAAGCAGCCCCCCGCCCATCTGCATCTGCCCGGCCTCCCTGGGTGGATCTCCAGGGAGTGAGCCAGGCTTTGCTTCTCCCTGTATCGAGGCCAGCAGCCCGGGGCCATTAGACCATGAGCTTCCCGAGGATACAGAGGAGAGGCCATGAAACCCAGCTTGTCCTGGCCTTGCTGTGGACGCCAGCCCCCAGCTCCTGACCCCCACCTTTCCACCTACGTTAGAGACGTTCTCAATGACTATGCCAAAGCCTTTGACTGTGTGGATCACAATAAACTGTGGAAAATTCTGAAGGAGATGGGAATACCAGATCACGTGACCTGCCTCGAGAAACCTGTATGCAGGTCAGGAAGCAACAGTTAGAACTGGACATGGAACAACAGACTGGTTCCAAATAGGAAAAGGAGTCAGTCAAGGCTGTATATTGTCACTGCTTATTTAACTTATATACAGAGTACATCATGCGAAATGCTGGGCTGGAAGAAGCATAAGCTGGAATCAAGATTGCCGGGAGAAATATCAATCACCTCAGATATGCAGATGACACCACCCTTATGGCAGAAAGTGAAGAGGAACTAAAAAGCCTCTTGATGAAAGTGAAAGACGAGAGTGAAAAAGTTGGCTTAAAGCTCAACATTCAGAAAACTAAGATCACGGCATCCGGTCCCATGACTTCATGGGAAATAAATGGGGAAACAGTGGAAACAGTGTCAGACTTTATTTTTCTGGGTTCCAAAATCACTGCAGATGGTGACTGCAGCCATGAAATTAAAAGACACTTACTCCTTGGAAGGAAAGTTATGACCAACCTGGACAGCATATTAAAAAGCAGACATTACTTTGTCAACAAAGGTCCATCTAGTCAAGGCTATGGTTTTTCCAGTGGTCATGGATGGATACAAGAGTTGGACTATAAAGAAATCCGAGTGCCGAAGAATTGATGCTTTTGAATTTGAATTGAACTGTGGTGTTGGAGAAGACTCTTGAGAGTCCCTTGGACTGCAAGGAGATCCAACCAGTCCATCCTAAAGGAGATTGGTCCTGGGTGTTCTTTGGAAGGAAAGATGCTAAAGCTGAAACTCCAGTACTTTGGCCAACTCATGTGAAGAGTTGACTCATTGGAAAAGACCTTGATGCTGGGAAAGATTGGGGGCAGGAGGAGAAGGGGACAACAGAGGATGAGATGGCTGGATGGCATCACCGACTCAATGGACATGAATCTGAGTGAACTCCGGGAGTTGGTAATGGACAGGGAGGCCTGGTGTGCTGTGGTTCATGGGGTCGCAAAGAGTCGGACACGACTGGGCGACTGCACTGAAGTGAACAGTGGCATCACTCTGCACATCTTTCCATTTGCTGCATTTGCAGCCAGGACTAAAGCCCAGCCATTGTTTTGATCATCCAGCATTTAGAACATGTTCCTTTCCTGCTTTCTGGCAGCATCTAAATGACACCACCAAATGTGAAGGAAGCAGTCAGGTCTCCGACCCTGCCTACAGTTGGCAAATGAATGACAGTGAAGGTGGCGTCCCTCGCCCACCCCTGGCATTCAATTCACTCAGGCATCAGTGAACTCACCTCCCAGGACTGGCACCTCAGCGACCTCGCTCGAATAACTTTCCAGGCAGAGACAGAAGTGACAGCCCGTCCTGAACCATCACGTCACTCCCCAACCCCTGCCCGGTGTAGACAGACTCCGATCTAAATACCACCGCATCTGAATACATCCAGCATGCAGAGCCTGGCATTGCAGTCTGCGAGCATCCGGCCCCTGCTGCCTTTCCAGCCTCCTTCCCTGCCTGCGTGTAACTCCATTCTTTCCTAAACGTTCTCTGCATCGTCCCACCTCAGGGCTTTTATTGAAGGCCTTACCTCCACTGAAATGCCCTTCCTCCATCCTTACCTGTTGAAATCCCACCATTCGGTGGAGCATAATTCAAATGCTATTTTCTTGATGAAAGCTTTTGGGATTTTCAAAGCCAGAAGTGATTCTGGGCTTCACCGTTACTTTCTGAATTTCCACCTCCTTGTCCATCTCAGTCCCTAGTTATCCCAGCAGCCCTCATCTTTGGTTTGGGTCTTCAGCTTTCTGGACCAATTTTTGCTCCACAGACATCCATTGAAAGTCTTCAAGTTCCAACTACTATGTTAGATGCTGGCAACATGATGAGTAAGAGACAGAATTTCTTTTACCCTTTGAGGATGTATCTTTGAGGATGTCCGAGCCCACAGATGAGCAGATGGGCAGATGAACACTAATTGTGATGAAATATACTGAGACACAGGAACATGGCTCTGGGATTATGCAGGGATGGACAAGGGCCCCGAGCTTTGGAAGTTCCCCGTGTGTCCAGGGAACCATCACTGGTCTCTGAGTGGCTGGGAGATGAGCCCATATAGAAGCATGATGGGAAGAGAAGCTGGGATGCAATGTTTGTGATGATTAATTTTAGGTGTCAGCTCACTGAGCCAAAGTACCCAGATATTTGATCAAATATTATTTAGACATTTCTGTGAAGGCTTTAGATGAGACTAATATATGAATCGAATCTTCCCCGGTGGCTCAGACGGTAAAGCGTCTGCCTACAATGTGGCAGACCTGGGTTCAATCCCTGGGTCAGGAAGATCTCCTGGAGAAGGAAATGGCAACCCACTCCAGTATTCTTGCCCGGAAAATCCCATGGACGGAGGAGCCTGGTTAGGCTACAGTCCATGGGGTCGCAAAGAGTCGGACACAGTGGACTTTGAATAAAGCAGATCACCCTCCATAAGGTGGGTGCTGGTGGTGGCTGTTCAGTCACTAGGTCATGTCCAGCTCTTTGTGACCCCATGGATTGCAGCACGCCAGGCTTCCCTGTCCTTCACTATCTCCAGGAGATGGTGAGCCCTGTCTAATTAGTTGAGGGTGTTAATAGAAAAGAGAATGACCTTCCTGGGAAAAGAGGGAGTCCTGCTGGCAGATTGCCTTTGGAGCTTGAGCTTCAACATAAGTTCTTCTCTGGGTCTCCAGCCTGCTGGCCTACTCTGCAGATCTTGAACTCGCCAGCCTTCACAATCAATGAGCCAGTTCCTTGGGATAAATCTCTCTCTCTCTCTGCCCCTCCCTGGCAGCAATGGGGTTCTGTCACAGAGCGAACAGTAAGGAGCTTTTTCCACTTACCTGCAGTGCTTGGAAAGCCGTTCCTTTCTTTCAATTGCCACAGACTCAGATTGGGCTCGGAGAAGGCAATGGCACCCCACTCCAGTACTCTTGCCTGGAAAATCCCATGGACGGAGGAGCCTGGTGGGCTTCAGTCCATGAGGTCGCTAAGAGTCGGACCCGACTGAGTGACTTCACTTTCACTTTTCACTTTCATGCACTGGAGAAGGAAATGGCAACCCACTCCAGTGTTCTTGCCTGGAGAATCCCAGGGATGGGGGAGCCTGGTGGGCTGCTGTCTATGGGGTCGTACAGAGTTGGACACGACTGAAGCGACTTAGCAGCAGCAGCAGATTGGACTTTGTCCTCAGAAACTGCTGAGAGTGTGTCTTGCCTAATCCCTCCTGCTCCTTCCCATCCAGCAGAAGGCTCTGTTTTGCTCTGCCTGCCCCGGGAGCTAAGTGAAAGAAGTGCAGTGTGGACTAGGCAAGCCCCCAGGTGGAGATGCTGGCCTGGGCAGGTTCAGTCACAGGTGGGGCTACATGGGGAGAGCTTGTTGAATCTTGTCTACTTGCTGATAAGCATCTGGAAATGATCGGCCTTTGCAGGGTGCGATGGGTAGACCCAGAATTTGGCTTATGAACTGGAGACTTTGGGACTTCCCTGCCCAGGGTGAGTGAGGCACTGGTTACTAGGGAATAGCCCGGCTCCACGGACTGAACCCAAACTGCGAGGGTGGGGACGTTCAGACCTGAGGCAGTTGGATCTTGGAGGAGCCCTGAAGTTCAGAAGGGGGTGTCACTCAGTCCCATGGCACTGGCGAAGGAGGCTGTCAGGTCAGGCTCGGGGGCTGGAGGGACCAGCCGTGGCCGTGGGGGGCTGGAGGCGGCCAGGGCAGGGGAAACAGTTGTCCTGGTATCACGTAGACTTTCTTAAATTAGCTGTGGGGAGAGGAAATAGGAAAGGAGAGCCAGAAAGTCAGCAGTCAGACTTTTCCATACCATCTGTGATGGGAAGCAGAAGGCTGCCAAGAGAAACCATGTGCTGGGGCTAATTGGTGGAGCTTGAAAGCAGAAGTAACATGCCATCCTGCTAAACCAGGAGGCTTTTCTTTTCTTTTTCCTTCCTTCCTTCCTTCTCCCCTCCCCCCTCCCTTTCCTCTTTTCTTTCTGTTTTAAACACATAGCTCTATAGAGCCTCAAAGTAATAGTCCTACTAAGAAAATATAGATCTAGCATTTGGGGAACTAGGAAAGGAAGCGTGTAAGCTAAAGAGCCAAGATTAAACTGAGCCACAGTGGATGGTTCTGTGCAGGGCAGTGCTAGCTTTGAGTGTAGGAGTTCGATTTTTTAAAATCTTGCCGCAAGTTGGGTTTCTAATTTGCAGCACCATTTTAAGGGATGTTGTTCTTCAGAGAAGAGAATCACTAGTGGGTCATTTTTTGTTGTTTAGTCGCTAAGTTGTGTCTGACTTTTGTGACCCCATGGACAGCAGCCCGCCAGGCTCCTCTGTCCACGGGTTGTCCCAGGCAAGAATACTGGAGTGGGTTGCCATTTCCTCCTCCAGGGGATCTTCCGAACCCTGGGATTGACCCCACATCTCCGGCACAGGCAGGTGGGTTCTTTACCGCTTAGCCACCAGGGAAGCCTTATTGCCTCATTACATGCCTTAATTTCTTACTTTATTTTTATTTATTTTTAGTTTTAAAATGTTTTAAATGAATTTTTACTGGAGTATAGGTGCTTTACAATGATGTGTTATTTTCTACTGTACAGCAAAGTGGATCATTTATACACATACCTGTATCCCCTTGGGTTTGAATTTCCTTCCCATCTAGGTCACCACAGGGGCATTGAATAGGGTTCCCTGTGCCAGACAGTAGGTTCTCACTAGTTATCTATTTTATACATAGTATCAATAGTGTATATATGTCAATCCCAGGCTCCCAACTCATCCCCCCTACAGTGTCCCCTCTTGGCATCCACATATTTGTTCTCCACATCTGTGTCCCTGTTTCTCTTTTGCAAGTAAGATCATCTGTACCATGTAACTCAGCTCCATGTATACGTGCTGATGTACGACCTTTGTTTTTCTCTTTCTGGCTTACTTCACTCTGTATGACAGTCTCTGGGTCCATTTCGTACTTTTTTTTTAAATTACTTGTGATAAGGAAGAGTTAAACTGTGGAGCCTGTGATGCTGTGTCCTGGTGTAGTGAGCCCCCCACGTCTTGGGGGAATTAAGGAGTCGCTAGGTGAGTGCTTGACACTTTTAACCTTATGCAGGTACCTCCAGGGCCTCAGAAAGCCTTGCCCTTCTCAAGGGGTGGAGCAGTCCCGTCTTTCCCCCAGCAGATGGGGGACCCGAGGCTCTGAGGAGCTGTAGGGCCTGAACTCAGTCATCATTCAGTAGTTTGCAGAGCCAGCATCTTACTTGGCTCGTGTGACTCAGAAACCTGTTCTCCTTCTGCCACATCAACTGCTTCCTGCTTCCTTCTCACAAATACTCAGGGGGATTGGCCTGGAGGTGGAGAATATGGACCCTGATTCACATTTAGTTGTGCCCAATGCTTGCGACCCCACAGACTTTATGTAGCCCGCCAGACTCCTCTGTCCATGGAATTCTCCAGGCAAGAATACTGGAATGGGTTGCCTTTCCCTTCTCCAGGGTGTCTCCTTGACCCAGGGATTGAACCCATCTCCTGCATTCCAGGCAGATTTTTTACCTTCTGAGCCACCAGGGAAGCCCCATTCATTCCCCAGGCTCCTGCCTCTACATTTAGGAGTTGCTGCCCTAGGCCGATGCCCGGTGATGTTATGCCAAGCCCAGCATCGACCTGGTGTGTGCCTTTAAGCACAGCGTAGCCACGCATGCCCATTCTCCCCTGGTGCCTGTGATCTCACCACAGGTAGCCTGGCAGCCAGCTCATGCACCCTCCCCTACCACCTTCAGGGATTGCCCTTCATCTCTCTTTCTTCCACTGGTGCACACTTAACCGAGTGACCCACCCGAGAACACATGAGCCTGTCAGTGTGCACTGGCAGGGATCCCAGCGGGCATCTTTCCTTCCACCAGCCTAATGCTCAGAGGGGCGCCCTCAAAGGGCCTCTCCAAAGTTGGCAGAATGAGAACACTTTGCTTTTTTCCTCTGGTTGAACTGATCACTTTGCAGCTCTCTGTTGGGTGTTATAACTACGGCTTATGTGGAATTACTGCCCCGGGACCCGGAGACGGCTGGTTCTCTCACTCCTGACACATCGCACCACTAACTGATGTCTGTTTCAGCAATGCAGACTCCTGAGACTTTTACATTAACAGAGAACATTGATTTCTATGACATGAAGACACCAATGAACACTATAGTTCTACCTGTGGAAGGGAATAAGTGCTGGACTGAGCATCAGAAAACCAAGGTTCAGAATCCAGCTGCTGGACCTTGGAAGCTCTGCATGCCTTGGTCACCCTCAGAGTCTTCATGTGCGTGATGGAGACACGCTGTGTCAGTTCCTCGCTAGGAGTGAGAAGGCGGTCAGGACATGAGAGCATTCTGCCCTCTCTGAAAGAGCAGGCTGATGCCAGACGTCGAAGGTTAAAAACACGTGCTTCGTTGTTTCTCCTCCAGATCTGCAGGCTCGCAGCTCTCGTTGGGCCAAGAGAAAGTGTGGGTTGTGGACTACACTAGGCCCTAAGGGCAACCTGGAGATCTTTATACTCTTACCACACCTCATTTCCTTAAGCATTACTAATGAGAGCATAAAGGCCGATAGAACGGGCTTTCCAGGTGGCACAGTGGTAAACAGTCTGCCTGCCAACATAGGAGACGCAAGAGATGCAGGTTCAATCCCTGGGTCAGGAAGATCCCCTGGAGTAGGAAGTGGCAGCCGTTCCAGTATTCTTGCCTGGGAAATCCCCTGGACAGAGGAGCCTGATGGGCTATAGTCTGGGGGGTCACACAGAGTCGGACACAACTGAGTGAGCACACACACATACAAAGGCTGATAGAATTGTGTTTCTCTTCAAATGGTAAAAGGGAGGGCCAAGGTGACTGCACCTCTTACCATTATTTTATCTATTTATTTATTTCTTCCTCCCTCCTTCCTTCCTTCTTTGGATGCACTCATCCATGCATCTATCCATTGATACTTGCATCCGTGGGTTCAGCTTTCACTGACCACCTGTTAGACGCTATTACGTGGGCTTCCCTTGTGCCTCTGACAGTAAAGAATCTGCCTGCAATGCAGGAGACCCAGGTTCGATCCCTAGGTCAGGAAGATCCCCTGGAGAAGGGAATGGCTACCCACTCCAGTATTCTCACCTGGAGAATCCCGTGGACAGAGGAGCCTAGTGGGCTACGGTCCATGGGTCCCAGAGAGTCAGACATGACTGACAATTTCACTTTCATATTGTTGATTAGGTCACAGCTTCTGCCCTTCAGTTGCTTACTGTAGTGAGAGAGACAAACGAGGAAACAGGGTTAAACTGTTATCTGACCAAGCTCTGAAACTGACCAAGCAGCCTCCTCTCCCTTCTTCCCTCCCTCTTTCCTTCTTTCCATCCCTTCACTCTTTGCATACAGCAGGGTGCTCTGGGGAACCGCCTGGACGCCTTTTTCTTTTTTTTCTAAGAAACACCAATATAGGAAGAAACTGCTCTTTTTGAAGCTGCCTGTAATGTTTCTTTTCCTCTGGAGACAGAGGGCAGACTTTTTCATTAATCGCAGAGTAACACTTTAATGGACTTTTTGGTTATGAAACGCATAAATCCCACGTCATCTTCTGCAATAGAGACGTTTAAGACAACAAGAATCTAAATGTTTTACATAATTAAAATGTCTTCACTGGAGGGCAGAATTGTAAGTCTCAGATGATTTTCCTTTAGAAACAACATTTTTATTTCTCTTCTATAGAAGCCTCAGAAAAGACCTGCTGGGCTCCAAGTTGTAATAAGACATGGTCTTTTGGAAGCTGAGTACAACACAGTGACAGAATAAATTTCTGTTGTTTGAACCCAGCATATTTGTGATCATTTGTTATGGCAGTTCTAAGAAACTAATGTGGGTTGACCACAAATTTTCTTCGGGTTTTCTCGTAACATCTTATGGAAAAATCCGAATGAATTTTTTGGCTAATCCAATACATCAGTACAAACACACACATACACCAAAAAATGCAGAAAGGGAACTGTAAGTAGGGAGAAATACTGATATATAGCTCTTCACCAGTTCTTGAAATTTAGAATACGAAAAATTTCACGTGCACAGAAAGGTAATGTCTCCACTACATGAGGGCAAGATGACTGGAAGGGATTTCTCCTCTATTTCTTTCTTCTCTCACTCCATCTAAAAGGGTCAGGGAGAGGCTGGTGGATTCATGCGGTTGCTTTAAGCCGTTGTCCCATTTTTATTCCCCCCAAGCTCATCCGTTCCTCTCAGTCACAGAAGGGACTTGCCGAGCAGAGCCTGACATTTTCCTGTTCTTGGGTCTGCGCCTGCAACAACCCTCAGCCGGCAGGCTAACGATTCCCCAAGAAGTCAGTGCAGGATTCCTTCGCCGGCCAGGATGCGGCATGGCCTCCTTTCCCTGAAGAGAGTGGAGACAGTGCCATCTCAGGCTCGGTGTTAACAGGTGGATATTCAGCAGGCAGAACTCTGAATACCCTAGTGGCTACAGGGGAGTCCAGACCAGGGTGGCCCCCTTAGCTCGGGATAGCCGAACTTAAAGGTTAGTGAAGGAAGCAGCTCTGTTTACTGGCCCCAATTTAAGCTTATCTGGAGTCCAAGCGAGTGTCCAGGTAAGAAAGTTCCCTCATCCACCAAAGGTCCAAGATTCGCACGGCTGGGAGCATCGCCCTGGTGTGGCTGGTCCTGAACGGACCGGACTTGGCACAGCGTCAGCGGGAGAAGCTGGATGCTTGGTCTCCATCCTCGTCTTTTCTTCCCCGACTTTCTGACCTCTCTGTCTGACCCCACAGCTTTCCTGGCCAGTTGTACATCTTAATGACGGTCTTACTTAGAAGTTTTTTTTTTTTTTTTTTTAATCGAGTCTAATTGCAAAGCTTTTGCATCTCCAGTTAAGGCTTTTCACCTGGAAGCCTGGAGCAGAGAGAAGAGCCTTGAGGTCTGCGCCCCTCGATTGCCTCATCCTCCATTTCACACTCATCTCCCACTCCCCTTGCTGGCTCGGGCTCTGAACCCCTCGATTCTGCTGCTCTACACCCGATCTCCAAGTGACGCTCTAATGCTCTCAGGCAAAGATTCTAGGACCCTGACTGACCCCCAGCTGGGACGCCCCAGTTTGTGGGTCATCTTTGCTCTCTTGCTTTCTTTCACTTTCCATGAAGATACCATTGTCAGGGTGCTCGAAGAGAGGGGAAAGCTAAAGTTGCTAGTTACACTGAGCGTAAAAGGTTTGTGGAAGGAAGTGACATGCTGTCTACACTGAGATGACTTAGGGATTCAAGTCTCATCTTTATTAGATTATTTGTGAATTTAACTCCTCAAGTTAATCCAGTCTCATGCCTGGTAAAAGATATTTAAAAATCAGTTACATTGGTTTGACATCATAGGAATTAAACGATATGAATGGAGTTTGAGTTTATTTTCTCCTTATAGGTAATCATGCTGTCATTATAGAAATTTTGGCCTTTACGAGCTGGGCAGCTAAAAACATGTGCCTCCCAACATATCAAGGAAATTTAAACTGGAATCCCTTCAAAACAACTTCAGTTTTAATATAAAGAATATAATACACATTACATGGAAATAATATACATTTGGTATAGTTTTACCTCTGAAATGTTTGAATAAACAAGTGTGCTTGTGAATAAGTTGACTTTTTGAGATGGTTTTTACGATGAAAATGCATATTACAAACACATTGTGCCTTTGTGACTACTGCTTAAAAAAACTAATATTTGTAATTTTCCTACTTCATACCCCATGAATTGTATGGCAACAAGGGCACAGGGTCAGGAAAAAATTAGAAGCCCCAAAGAGATGAAGTCTGTCACTGGGCCATGAGTATTTGTGGGTATTTATCCTCTGCAAAGAATGATACTCCTCCATGTTCTGCACATAACAGTAAATCGTATTTCAAATTCTGCAACGAACGAACTTATCAGCAGTCTCTGCCCATGTCGTTCGCTGCTTCTGATGGATCCATCCCCCAGCTGGTGTTGGTTTCTCCCTGCTGAGTGGGGATATCATTAATCCTGTATGTTCTCTTACTCCATGTGGCTTTTTTTTTTCCTTGACTGAGATTTTAGAACAGACTGTGGCTGTTTCCACTGACCTTTGAGAGATTTGTCATGTGTCCTGTTTTAAACAGGTTGTGTAGAAGCCAATTGCTTGAGTATAACTGGGGTCACGGGCAGAAATTCTGTCACTGGTGGGGGAGCCTTGATTTTGTCATCCTTCTCCATGTCAAAATAGGGACAGGACTGCCCATGGAGGCGTTCATTATGAAGCATCTCAAGAGATGCTCTGACACCTTCCTGATTGGTGATTCTTCTCCAGGCCTGATAACGTCACCTCCTCTTGCCTCCTGAGCTGCATTGATAAGGCAATGGAGTTGTTGCTGTTTAGTCACTAAGTCTCATTCAACAATTTTGTGACCCCATGGATTGTAGCCCACCAGGCTCCTCTGTCCATGGGATTTCTCTTTTGTGACCCCATGAAGTGTAGCCAGTCAAGCTTCTCTGTCCATGAGATTTCCCAGGCAAGAGTTCTAGAGCGGGTTGCCATTTCTTCCTCCAGGGGATCTTCCCTACCCAGGGATCAAACCTGAATTCTTTACCACTGGCCACTTGGGAAGCTCAAGGCAATGGAGACTCTCAACCAAATTAACTGGCAACAGTGAGTGAGAAGGGACTTCCTGAAGGCACAGCTGCCCCAAGACCTCTGGAGTTGAACGTTTTTGTGGGCAGTTCTCTGCTTACAGAGAAAGAGTTGTCTCTGCCCAAGAAGCATGAAGGAGAATGAGAGACTTACCTAGTGAAGATGGGTGTTTAGAGATATCAATTCTTGCTGAATGAAAGAATGATGTGCAAAGCCAGACAATCCGCTTTAGGTTAGTAGACCCTTCCTTATCCTTGGCTGGTTACTTGTTTATTTCTGAATGATCTAGGACATTGTCCAAACTGCACACTTTATATAAAGTTTCCATTTTCTCTCATAAAAAGGCCTTTGCTTTAGTCATGATTTTTGTTCAGTAGCTAAGTAGTGTCTGACTCTTTGTGACCCCAGGAACTGCAGCATGCCCTGCTTTCCTGTCCTTCACTAGCTCATGGAGTTTGCTGAAACTCATGACCACTGAGTCAGCAATGCCATCCAACCATCTCATCCTCTGTTGTCCCCTTCTCCTCTTGCCTTCAATCTTTCCCAGCATCAGGGTCTTTTCCAAAGAGTTGGCTCTTCGCGACAGGTGGCCTGAGGATTGGAGCTTCAACTTCAGCATCAGTCCTTTCAATGAATAGTCAGGGTTGATTTCCTTTAGGATTGACTGGTTTGATATCCTTGCTGTCCAAGGGAAATAATTATTTAAAAGTGGCAAGTACACCTGGTTACTGAATGTTTGCATGGCTTCTCATCCTGCATTAAAGCTCTTTGTAGGAGTCAAAGCAAGTGATGACAAACCCACAGAGAAAAAGGCTGTCTGCATCTATCAGACTTAATCCCCTGTGAAAATGCGTCTCTTTCACGTTCCACTGACTGCAAAGCCTGTGAGGTGACCTGCTGGTGGCCCGTCTGAAAGCTCCTTTAAATCCCCATTCTGCCCGCACTGGGTACAGGCACCAAATGAAGAGGTCGCTTTTCCATCATTATACATTTCTGCTGAACCCTGCTTCTGTTCTCAGTCATGGCAGCAATCAAGACATTGCTGCTCATTCTCTGATTTCCATCCTTTCTTCTTTCTCTTTTTTTGATTTGATGTGAAGCACTGTGGGTCTCTGGGGGAAAACTTGGCTTCTCATGGTAACAATCTTGGTCCTATGCTTGCTGTACCTTCAGGTCACGTAAGCATACATCATTCTGGTCATATTTGAGCCCAAGATCCTCCCAATCCAGTTCTGTCCCCAGTAATTCTACCAGGTTCAGTCCAACCCTTTGGAAAGAGACAAAAGACCCAACAAATAAGGCTACTAGTGATAGAAAGTTCACGATTAAAAAAAGTGTTGCTAATGCATTGGAAACAATCCAATAATGTATATGGAAGCACTCATTCACTCTTGATTTCTGTACACTTTCAAAGATACTGTTGTTATGACTGAGGCAATGCTAGTGGCTGCAGTGTTTAACTGTATTTGTCTTCAGCTGTACCATGGAGTTCTACCCAAACAAGGGGCACCAAGGCCAAGAGGCAGAGTTGGGGTTTTCATCATGATCCCTGAACTCAGAGGGAGCATTTGGCTCATGGAGGTGGCAAGTCCTCCTTCAGCATTTTCTGAGTTCCTGCACAGGTTTAGGGGTGATGGCTATGGAGACAACCAGATATACATAGAGCCTGAGATCATAGACCATCTATTTTCATGGGGAGAAATAGGCAAGTACCTAAGTAAGAGATTCTCAGGTGTCTACCACAGGGAATCTCCCTGAGCCTTTGAAGGTGAACTGATTGGACCTCCTTTGTCTCTAGCTTTCCCCTTCTAGAAGCTCCCACCAAGGGAGCCCTCCAGCTGTGAGTTCCTTGCCATTCTTATGCCCAACAGGAAGAGTCAGGTCTCAGCTCATCGGATCCTCCTAATTCTGCTAGCGATTGGGCCTCATCTTCATCTATAAAATGGATGGTTATACTCCCAGTGTGAAGGTCTTTCCTACTTCTACAGTTTTGAGCCTGAGAAACTAAGGTGGTTGGGACAGGGACAAAAGTGAAAATTTTTTCCTTCTTCCCATGTGTAGAAAGATGTGTTACAAGTGCAGATATGTTTAAGACTTTTCAAGTCAGAGACCGTATATCCCTCATCCTCATTCTAAAAAAGTGGCAGTGTGTGTGGGTTCAGTTGCTTAATCATGTCCAACTCTTTGTGACCCCATAGATTGTAGCCCACCAGGCTCCTCTGTGCATGGAATTTTCCAGGCAAGAATACTGGAATGGGTTGCCATTTCCTAAGGGGATGGGGTGTCCCCATGTGGCTCAGTGGTAAAAAAATCCACCTGCAGTGTAGAAGATGTGGGTTCAATCCTTGGGTTGGGAAGATCCCCAGGAGAAGGAAATGGTAACCCACTCCATTATTCTTATAATCCCCTGGACAGAGGAGCCTGGCAGGCTACAGTCCATGGGGTCGAAAGAGCTGGACATGACTGAGGGACTAAACACACACATACTCCAGAGGATCTTCTTGACCCAGGGACCGAGCCCACATCTCCTGTGTTCCCTGCCTTGGCAGGCATATTCTTTACCACTGAGTCGCCTGGGAAGCCCCCAATAAGTGGCAGAGCTGGAATCAAATCCAAGCGCAGACATCCGAGGCAGTCCTTTGGTACAATCTATTGTATTTGTGTAAATCCTTAGCCAAAAAAGTGTATGTAAGTCAAATGCCAATCAACGCTAAGATTTGGAAGCATGAGGAGTACCCAGTGATTTATATCCCCGGCTGCTGCCTTGTCAGGAGAAGCTTTTGCTGCTGTGGATGGTGATGGACAATGAACATCTCTGTTTATACCTCACCTGGGGGCGTTTGAACCTGTTCCTTCTGTCTCTCGGTGTCTTCACAGCTCTTCCCTCCCTCCGTCAAGACCTCAGTGCAAATATTGAAATATAGTCATCTCTGAGTATCTTGAGGGTTTGGTTCCAGGACAACTCCCCCACCTATGGTTACCAAAAATCCAAGGATGCTCAAGTCCTTATATAAAATGGCTGTTTGCATATATCCTATGTATACCCTCTGGCATGCTTTAAATCATCTCTAAATTACTTATAATACCTAGTACAATGTAAATGCTATGCTGATAATTGCTGACTTACAGCAAATACAAGTTTTGCTTTTTGGAACTTTCTGGATTTTTAAAAAAATATTTTTGATCTGCAATCATTTAGATCTGCAGATGCCAAACCTGTGGATACAGGGGACTTCTTCTCAGAGTGGACCTCTGTGACAGCTCCCAGTGTATTCCCTCTCAGCTCCAAATTCACCCTTGAGGACCTGCTCTGTGAGGATGACCTGGACTCTGAAAGCGTTTCTCCTTGCAGCGGTTTGAGGCCAAGTTCTGTCAGGAGCGGGCACTTGAGGCCTTCTCTCTCCGGTCCCAGAGTTGCTGTGGTTTTGTTTTCTCTTGCTCCTACTGCACGACGTGCGTCCAGCAATCCATGTGCAGGGCGTACAGATCCTTGGGGAGCTTGTAGCTCTGGGCCTGGCCCGGCGGCCACCTCCCTGCATCCCACACCACCACCAGACAACGTCCACTCCAGTCTGTGCACTGCCCACCGATGGCACTGCAGTCTGTCTCCTGACCTTCCTCTGCATACCCACCTGCTGGCCTCATGCCTAGTGGGCTTTCCTCAGCTCTGGGCTCCTGCCCAGCACACTTTCTCCAAGGCTGGACACGCGCAGCAGCACCGCGTCCCCAGGAGGGGCTCATGCAGCGTCACTTTCTGCAGGCTTGACTCCTGCAGCCCTCTGCTTCCTCCAGCTCAGAGCTTCCTAGAGCCTCCTGCTCGGTGCCCCTTGCAGCAGGGCTCCACCACCAGCCAGCAGCTCCCTCGGCCTCCCAGGGGGCAGATGTCCAGCTCGTCCAGCAGCGACTCTGCTACCAGCCCGTGAACTGCAGCCCTGACCTCTCCAAGGACATCTGGCTCTCAGCCCCGGAGCTAGGCTCATCCTCAGGTGGTCCACCTCAGCCCTGGGGGGCCTGTACGCTCCTTACGGCCGCTGCTTCTGTTTCCTTTAGAATTCTCTTTAACTCTCCCCAGCCAGGGCCCACTGCCTGTCGACCCCAGGTTAGTAAGTCAGTATCTTTCCCTTTCCTTGTTCAGGATACCGTGTGGCTTGTTTCCTTGTTGGGTGATGCCTGATTGCAGGCTTCTCAAGCTCAGCGCTGGTGACGCTTGAGGGTGCAGCATCCGTGGCTGTGTGGGGCTTTCCTGTGAATTGTAAGGTTTTTGGCAGCATCCCTGGCCCCCACCCACCACCTGCCAGTTGCACTTTGACAGGTGTAACAATAAAGAGTGTTTCCGGACATTGGGACATGTCCCGTGGGGAGGCTCAATCGCCCCTGACCCAGAGCCAGTGGCTGGTCTTGAACCTCCCCTTCTCATCTTGGCTTATCCTATCTCCATTTTATTTCTCTCCACAGCACCATTCACCATGTGGCAGTGCATTACTATATGTGGATTCTTTGCTCTAAGCCTTTCTGAGAAGAATGTAAAGAACATAAAGGTGCGGCTTTTGTTCTGTTTCCTGGTGTCGCTCTTGCACCTAGAATACTGATGCATTGAAGCTACTCAGTAGGTGGGAATGAATGAATGAATGAGAGGCTGTGAGGAGACAAGTTTGGAGCAGCAGGAGAAAAGTGCAAAACCCTGCAAAGAAAGGATGAGAGGTAAAGAGAGCTGGAGGGAGAATCCAGAGGCTAGGAGACACTGCCTGAGGAGGGGTGGCGGGCGATGAGGCAGCTGGTGGCCCACTGGGCACGTGGGTCAGAAAGATGCCATTTGGGGGTTTTACTGAGCTTTGCCGCCTGCAAAAGTTTCCCTTGTGGCTCAGCTGGTAAATAATCCGCCCGCAATGCCGGAGACCTGGGCTCGATCCCTGGGTTGGGAAGATCCCCTGGAAAAGGGAACAGCTACCTACTCCAGTGTTCTGGCCTGGAGAATTCCATGGACTCTACAGTCCACGGGGTCACAAAGAGTCGGACACGACTGAGTAACTTTCACTTTCACACTTGCCACCTGCAGACATCAAAACCCTTTCTTTTTTTAAAAAAAAGTCTCTATTGAATTTGTTACAACAATGCTTCTGCTTTAATTTTGTTTTTTGGCATGTGGGATCTTAGCTCTTCTCTCAGGGTTCGAACCTGCACCCCCTGCATTGGAATTTGAAGTCGTAACCACTGGACCACCAGGGTAGTCCCCCAGAACCCACCTCTCTTTATCAAATCTTCTGAAGTATATGTCCCTCTATATACTGTGGAGTGAGGTTTTTCCTTCAGGGAATGAAGGCAAATTCTATGTCCTGCCCACGGCTGGTGCTTGTTGAAGGCAGACCCTTCCAGCAGCACCCAGTGCAATCTGGGTGACCCAGATACACAAGTCTACCCACCAGGGCTCTGAGTCACGGCAGTGCCCGTGACACTAGGGCCCGTTCTCCAGCTCAATGTTCTTTAAGGTTCACGTTCTCCCTGAGGAAGCCTGAGGACCCCAAGAGGCTGGGAACAGAGGTGTCGCTAATTGCATGGGTGTGATGCACAGTGCAAAGCGCTAATGAACAGAGACCAAATTGGCTCGTTTAGCAGTTATTTTGAGAAAAGAACGATTTTGCTTTTGCTCTACTGGTCCATTTGTTTGAATTAAATGAGATGGTAATGGGTGTGACAGTGTTTGCCAAAGTGCAGGGCTTCATAAGACTGGGGGGGAGTGACCCTGTTACTGTGAGAGGAACCTTGTGCTTCGTTGTTAACAAGGCTTTGAAAGGGAGCACAGCAAAGTGTTTGTTGGGGAAATTTCTGTCCTGTTTGCTAACCATCACTTTAAAGGAAACCAGGGCCATCAGAAAACGAAGATCGTGGCATCCAGTCCCATCACTTCATGGCAAATAGATGGGGAAACAGTGGAAACAATGAGAGACTTTATTTGGGGGTGGGGGGCAAAATCACTGGAGTTGGTGGCTGCAGCCATGAAAATAAAAGGTGCTTGCTCCTTGGAAGAAAAGTTATGACCAACCTAGACAGCATATTAAAAAGCAGAGACATTACTTTGCCAGCAAAGACCTGTCTAGTCAAAGATATGGTTTTTCCATATGTATGGATGTGAGAGTTGGACTATAAAGAAAGCTGAGCACTGAAGAATTGATGCTTTGGAACTGTGCTGTTGGAGAAGACTCTTGAGCGTCCCTTGGACTGCAAGGAGATCCAACTAGCCCATCCTAAAGGAAATCAGTCCTGGGTGTTCATTGGAAGGGATGATGCTGAAGCTGAAACTCCAATACTTTGGCCACCTGGTGCAAAGAACTGACTTATTTGAAAAGACCCTGTTGCTGGGAAAGATTGAAGGCAGGAGGAGAAGGGGAAGACAGAGGATGAGATGGTTGGATGGCATCACCGAGTCAATGGACACGAGTTTGAGTAAGCTCTGGGAGTTGGTGCTGGTGTGCTGCAGTCCATGGGGTCACACAGAGTCGGATAGGACTGAGTGACTGAACTGAACTGAACTGAGGGTCGTCAGCTGGTCCTTCTCCTATCTTCCAAAGGGGGGCGCCACTGTCCCAGTGTCTCCTAGATACCCACTCCAGTTGAACTGGAGAGATCCCCGGAGTTGAAGAAGCGTCTCTCTACTGTGACTCGCCCAAAATAGTCTTCTCAAGCGCATGTAGCAACAGCATGGGGATGCAGGACATTGGGAAGGAGAGATGGGATATGCTGACTCTTTCAGCGCTCTGTGATGTAAACACATACCTCCTAGCTCACTAACTGCACATTTTCTGGTGACTTTTGTGACATTTTCCTGCTCTGTTGGAGAAACAGAAGGTATTGTAAACAAACACAGATCAGAAAGGGGTGTTTTATGTTCAGACAGGGAAAGAATGAAATGAAATCCCCCACCATGACGTGGATCTCCAATTACTTTTATGAACTATGAATTTCACTAATGGGAAGGCTACGTAGATGGAAAAGAAAAAGCCCGTAAAAGAAAACAAATGTTTATTTATTCTTTATCATCTTCTCCAGATTTCCAAGCCAGCCCATTGCCTCTTCTCCATGGCGCTAAACCACAGAAGTCTCTCCAGATGCATTTTCTTGAAGCTTTGCGTCTCAAAACAATTTTGTCCCCAAAATTCCATTCAGTAAGAATTAAGTAGTGATGTTAGTCTAGGGTTTACAGCCTTCCATGGATAGCCTGAGATTTCACCCACTTACTAGAACTTTCTGAACCTCCATCATAGTAAAATGAGTAAAATGTCCATTATACAGTAGAGGAGATGGTAAGCAGTGTAATGTATGAACCAGAGAGAATAGGCCAAGCCCTGGTAGCCCAGATGGTAAAGAATCTGCTCACCATGCAGGAGACATGGGTTCGATCTCTGGGTCAGGAAGATCCCCTGGAAAAGGAAGTGACAACCCCCTCCAGTATTCTTGCCTGGAGAATTCCATTGACAGAGGAGCCTGATGGGCCACAGTCCATGGGGTCGTGCAGAATCAGACTCAACTGAGCGACTAACACTGTACATAGAAATACTCAATAAATAATGGTGATTATTGAAGTTATTATGCTTCAGTGTTTAGATGAGTGTTTTTTTGTCTTGCACCTGCAGTCAGGTAAGACCAGCAGGCAACATAAACAGCCCTGGGAGAAGATTGTAGAGGCCAAACCACTGAGCCATTAACTCAGTCTCCAGGAAAAGAGCATGTCAGTTAAGAGAAGGTTTATCAGATGCCCACCCCCTGCCTTGCAGTAAAAATACGTTTCGAGTGTTTCCTGTGTGTGCTGGACATCATTGGTGGAGAGGGGCAGACCAAGGTGGGACACACTTTCACAGGAGCTGATTTTGCAGGTCCTGGATTTTATTGAAATCTTGTTAATGCTTACTGCGTCAGGTGGGACTAGATGCCTACTATGCATTTCAGGATATTTTAGCCATGGGTTCACTTTGTAGGTTGAGGGTAATAAGGAACATAATTTGTTATTTCTCTCCTATTCTTTTCTCCAAAGATACAGCCATTTTTCCTGGTCCCCTTTTTTTCAATGACGACTATGTCAGGATCTACATTAATGGTGTCCAAACAACTGACTTCATGAATCAAATCTTGGTTGATTGAGGGGGTTGTTGAGCAAACATTGCAGACAAAATCTCTTTAGGCTGTGAGAAGTAACCAAAGTCTTATTTCTGTGTGTGTAGCTCAGGAACTCAACCTGAGAAAAATCCTAGAGGAAAGAATAATTTTTTTCTTCTGAAACTGGTCTCTGCCTTATTAGGTTGGACTACTGGTTCTGCACATGTAAGGAAAGAAAATTCTCAGCGTAGTAGACGTATTCTTATGGTCTGATGACAATTAATAATAAGAAATTACTGAGAAGATTTTCCTGGTTGGGGATGATGGGATAGTTCACTCGCTTGACAATGACTGGGGTTGTCTCCAAGTTGCTGGAGGGGGATGCTTTATTCTGCGCTCAGCTCACAGAAATATGTCTTGCACTCAGCTGCCCTCTATTGGCTGGAATATGGATCCTTTTCTTCAACAGTGTCTTCCTGAGGATAGAATATGTTCACAAATACTCATCTGGTGCCTTTTGTGCGTGCAGACTGAGATGGAGGTCTATTTGGATTTTAAATTAATACAGTTTTTATGAACTGTATCCTCTATTTCTTATCTCCTTATCGTGTCTAGTTCTCTTTTTAACACTTATCCATTATATGGATATACTCTTATTTATTTGCCCTTTGTCTTCCTGACTGAGTGAGCTTACTTAGTAAGCTTCATGAAATCAAGGACTTCATTCACTTTGTTTGTATCCTTGAGCCTAGAAGAATGCCTGGCACTTAGTGGCTGGTCTATAAATTTGTTGCTGTTTAGTTGCTAAGTTGTGTCAGACTCTTTGCCAGTTAGACTCCTCTATCCATGGGATCTCCCAGGCAAGAATACTGGAGTAGGTTGCCATTTCCTTTTCCAGGGCATCTTCCTGACCTCAGGATTGAACCCACACCTCCTGCTTGGCAGGCGAATTCTTTACCCCTGAGCCCCCTGGGAAGCCCTTGGTCTATAAAGGGTAGTTGAATAAATGAGTGAGTACCAAGGATATCTTAGAACTGGGTAATGTAATCAAAGATTAGTAACAAATGGCTCTGGCCTTTTAGGGCCTACAGTCGAGTAGAATTGAACCCAAAAGGAGGATGGTTTTAGGAAGAGCTGTCAGCACAATGAGTACATTGGAATTCAGAGGAGACAGGCTCCAGGAGGGCACTCATACTTAGCTTCAGTACTTGAGGAGCAGCCCTCAAGTGGACAAAAGTTTGGACCAGTTCAATAAATTCCAAAGAACCTATCAATTGGTAAAAGGTACAGGGAAATAATTTTGACTCAGCAAGCATCTTAGAATCGTCTGAAGTCATCTTGGATGACCTTGACCATCACCAGAGACACTTAACCAGGGAAAAAATTTTGACTCAACAAGAATCTCAGGATCATCTGAAGTCATCTTGGACGACCTTGACCGTCATCAGAGACACTTCACCACGGCCGGATTCCTCACCTGGCCCTGATGGCGCTTGGGATGGACCCCCGTGCTAGGCCAGGGAGCAGGAAAGCGACTCCACCCCTGACTCTGTTCAGGCTGCGTGTTTCCATGTGCGCATGCAAAGGGAGAGAGATTCTTATTAAACAGCGAGACAGGTTCTACTGAAAGGCTTCCTGTCCTTCCCCTCCTGCTCCCTGGCACTCTGGCCAGACTGCTAGGCGTGGAGGAGGATGGAGAAGCAGGCAGGGCGGGTGAATGAGGGCAGCTCGAATGAACCGAGCAGAGAAAGGCTTGAAGGCCCCGTGGAGGCGTCTGGAGATGGCTTTCCGGGGGAGCCTTCACACACAAGGGAAGTCACATTGATCTGTCTGTGGGGCGCCTGCTAACATGAGGCACATGCATCTGAGAGACTGCCTGGTGTGAGGCATCAGGCTTGGGGACCTGAACTCCTCATCGACCCCCTTCAGTTTACCTCTGGTCCTGCGGGCGGGAGCCAATGCATTCCCTGTACCAGGAAGGTGGGCTCAGCCGCACTTTCAGAAAACGTGAAAAGTGAAAGTCGCTCAGTTGTGTCCGACTCTGTGATCCCATGGACTACAGAGTCCATGGAATTCTCCAGGCCAGAATACTGGAGTGGGTATCCGTTCCCTTCTCCAGGGGATCTTCCTAGCCCAGGGATCGAACCCAGGTCTCACACATTGCAGGCGGATTCTTTACCAGTTGCGTCACCAGGGGATATGCATCTTTCCTTTTCTACCACAAAAGCCAGCCTCTTTACCTATATCCCTAGGAGGTTGGCAAACATCTGCAAAGATTTGAAGATGCTCTGTTTCCAGTCAACTCTCTGATCTCCAGGCTTTCGGAGGAATGCAGAGTTTAGGAAGCGAGTGTAGACTACAGTGACCTGGGCGATCTTTCATACAGGACTACGCGCAAAGAAACAAATGGCAGGGAGCAAAAAGAGCCCTTCTGCTAAAGCAAAACTACCGTCTCCTAGGCAGCTGCTCTGTTTTCAGGCTGGGAAGGACTCTGCCACACAATTAAGAACATAGAACAGTTTCTGTTCAGCTAGCATCCTTCCTGCTGTTTCCCAACCTGTTCAGGCGACCCTGGGGACGTTCTGTCCTCGTGCTTAGGATCTCAGTTCTGAGCTATGGACACTACACTTCTTTTCCCCACTTTGGGTCCTCATGCATTTCCTTGACACGTGGAGGGACTGGAGAGGGGCCATGTGGACGGACATACAGGGCAAGCATCAGCTTATCATGCTTGCAAGAATCTGATGCTCCGCAAAGATTAATTGCGGGCTCAGCCTTTTACGTGCTCCGTCATTCAGCAGCCATCTCTGTTGCTCTGAGAAGTTAATACAAGTAATTAAAGCCGACCAGTCCTCTGCTTGGGGGCCACTCCAGCAAGGGCCTGTCTCCCTGCCACCTGGACATACTTCACTGTATGAGCCCAGGAAGCAGCAAAGGATCAAGGGAGAGAGTGAGGTAGGACCAGGGGTGGGGACTCCCCTTGAGGAGAGAGTGTCATTTCCCATGCCGACTGGGACATGAGCTCCAGCCCCAAACACCAGCAGAGCCCTGAGTGTGTTTTTATTAAGTAGCATGGTGAATTCAGTGGGAGAAATAATTCCCACACATCATGCTGCATTGAATGCAAATTGATTTCTTTCTGCTGTGCTGCTGTTTAATTAAGTCAGTGCAGACTAGCACATAGAGAAGCGGAAGATAAATATTTTGGGCGGTAGGAGTCAAACCATTCAAAGCCAACCAGTATCAACGTTGACATATTAGGGGCTGGCTGATAGGATGGGGTAGCATGTGTTTTTATGTTTGTTTTGCTTTGTTTTCTGAAACAGGCAATGTTGTCTACCTGGTTTATTTTTTAAATGCCACCCAAAACTGTTAAAAATGGTAGGTAGTTAGGGTAGATTACTATAACAAAAGCTTGTTTAACCCACGCAATGCCAGACCGCAGAACTGGTTCATTGGAAATACATCCCACATCCTTTGTTTTGTATGGATAGCAACCTCTGAACTCCAAGGAGGATGGCACAGCTCATTTGTCTCATTCTAGGCATTTTTACCATAAGAATATTTTTCCCAAGCAGTTTTGCCACACAATTATTTGTGTGCTGTGAGACAATTTTGCCATAAAAGAATAACAATAAGATAAAAGGACATTAAAAAGGACACAATGTGAAATTGAAATATGAAAAATTAATAAGAAATTAAATTAAATAACAAATAAATTAGTGATAAATAACTTTATTAATAAATTAATAATAAACTTAAAAGATTCTATGGAGAAAAAGGAAGTGCAAAAAATACTTTCATACGCTTAAAATATATATAGATTCATGTGAGAGTTGCACTATAAAGAAAGCTGAGCACTGAAGAATTGATGCTTTTGAACTGTGCTGTTGGAGAAGACTCTTGAGAGCCCCTTGGACTGCAAGGAGATCCAACCAGTCCATCCTAAAGGAAAGCAGTCCTGGGTGTTCATTGGAAGGACTGTGAAAAACTGACTCCTTGGAAAAGACCCTGATATGGGAAAGACTGAAGGCAGAAGGAAAAGGGGACAACGGAGGATGAGATGGTTGGACGGTATCACCAATTCAACGTACATGAGTTTGAGTAAGCTCTGGGAGTTGGTGATGGACAGGGAAGCCTGGTGCGCTGCCGTCCATGGGGTCACAAAGAGTTGAACATGACTGAGCGACTGAACTGAACTGATAGATTCATAGTGGTAGCTTTATTCCTGTATATCATGGAGAAAACCATGATACTTGCTCTCTGAAAGGCAGTTGTGAAGGGTTCAGGGTCTAATGTCAGATCTAAGTCTTCTATAATACAAAAAATCTACTGCGAGTCTCCTCAGATTTCCCTGGAAGTAAAATGAACAGATGAGAAACGCTGCTATTTCTTATCAATATATGTAACGTCTATGACTGGCAGCCTGTGCCTGGACTCCACTTAAATGTTACGTTGCATGCCTCGTCCTTGTATTTCATCCAGTCATCTAAGCCAGAGTCCGTGCCAAATCCCACAATTCTGTCTTCATCATGTTCTCCACCTTCAAACAGCAAAAAGAAGTCACCATTTCCAAGAAACACACTCATCAAGAGAAACTTGATTCTTCTTTTGCCTTCAACTTCTAATATTTGTTTGATAAATTTGGTAAATTTGGCACAAGAGAGCAGGCTGTTTTATCTAGAATTAGCTAAAGAATCAATCACTGAGGACTCTTGTCAATTACTACCTTCCTCTTTTATATTTGCCGTAGTTGGATAAACTTTTGGTTTTGACCCGTGGGAGGGATGACAGTGTTCACTGAGGGATTTGCAAATGGCTATGCAATCATTTTCTAGTAGAGAATGCAATCTGGCTTTACACTCTCTTATCTCACACTTCCAGTAAGTTTTCTTATCCCTATATTTTCTATCAACTTGATATTTGTATTGGTATCATTACGTTAGCCCACAGTTCACAAATAATTATAGAATACACAATGCTCTTTGTTGTATATTCCATGCAGCCAGTTGATTCTTGTATAATATTTTTATTGATTTCTGCTGGTCTCTTGCGTCCATTGTCAGCCGACAGTTGGGATCAGACCATGAACTGACAAAGACTACGAATAAATGATTGATTACTATCCAGTTCAGCAAAGTCATTCAAAGCATTGACAAATGAGTGTGATGGATGCTGTTACTTCCTTTGAATAAGACAAAAGAGAAAAAAAAAGAAGACATGTAGGCACCCCATTCATTTACCGATATGTGACTTCTTCCCTTAATCAATCATGTTTTTTAAGATCAGAAGAGCGTTTCCTCATTTTTTCGGTATTCGCAATCTGGCAGCCACAGATATGACATGCTGTTATGTTTAATCTGTATCATTGACATTTTCTCTGTCATCTTCTTAAGTCTGGACAAGCAACCAAAAAAAAAAAAAAAAAAAAACCAAGCTGTGGTTAGTAGTGTTTGCCAGTTTCTGTCATATAAATGCTCCTTCCATGGTTTCACTTTACCAACTTGAGATGTGCAGTATCGTATCATCATGTAACATTTCCATGACAAAAGCGCGATAGCAGAAAATAACCCTGAGACCATAGATAATAGCAACATGTAGTAACATAATTAGGAAGGAGTGTAAATATTGAGTACTTATTACCTCTATTTTTAATATAACTTAAGCATAAATTTATATAATTTATTTTATTTTTTTTGTTTTATTTTTTTATTTTTTTAATTTTAAAATCTTTAATTCTTACATGTGTTCCCAAACATGAACCCCCCTCCCACCTCCCTTCCCATAACATCTCTGTGGGTCATCCCCATGCACCAGCCCCAAGCATGCTGTATCCTGCGTCAGACATAGACTGACGATTCAATTCTTACATGATAGTATACATGATAGAATGCCATTCTCCCAAATCATCCCACCCTCTCCCTCTCCCTCTGAGTCCAAAAAAATATGGAACGCTTCACGAATTTGCGTGTCATCCTTGCGCAGGGGCCATGCTAATCTTCTCTGTATCGTTCCAATTTTAGTATATGTGCTGCCGAAGCGAGCACTACAATTTATTTTAAAATCATAATTGTATCTAACTAACTGGCTCTCAAAAATCCAGCGAAGTTAACAGTTGGCTCTCAAGAGTTGGTACAAACTAGTTTGAGCATCCCAGCACTCCACGTGGGTGGGACGGATTAGTTCTCATCATAAGGGCTGTGACCCTTGGCTGCTAAAGTAGAACATATAAACAGGCGCACAGTGTGCGAATGATGCATGAATGAAGACTTTAAGTCGATTATCTAATTGTTATAATCAAAACACACTCTTTCTTTTTTCTTTAAATCAGCTCATAGAACCGAAGGCCAACTACATTTGAACTATACCGTATCAGCAGGTACCGTACTGACTGCCATCAGTCTTTCTCAGCTGCAGTGTGATTTTCCACGCTTCCTCTGAAGACACAGCTTGCAGTTTGAAGCCAAGCCTCTATGATTTCCCTCCCTGGTCCAGTTTGGAAGAATAATCCATGACAAAACTAGCTTTAAAATGGCAGCATGTTCCTTAGACCCTGGAATATAATAACGTCTTCTCAGACAGGCAGTTGCTAATTGGCTCGCAGGGGTCTGGTCTTCGGGGATTTGTCTCACAGCTGCCAACATGTTGCTTACCTGGGAGACACTCACCTTTATTCCTGAAATTAACTGGAGGTGGGGCCTCTGAGTTTTGCTTTTGAATCACAAAAGTCATACAACTTCCCTTGTGGCCACAGCCTTCTGCATGTTTTTCCTCTGTGAGTGGTCTGTTGCTAGGTTCAGGGAGCAGCCAAGGAAGGCCAGCCTAGAGCTAGAGCTGTGCTAAACTGACTTTTTTGCAGGCACAGAAGGTGGCAGCTGTCCTTCAGAAGGTCAGGAGGTGAGCAAAGACACGCTGCGTGAGACTGTGCCTTTGGCCTTCATTCATCTTCATTTATTCTCACTCTCTCACTCACCAAATGAATCAATAAATACCAGGTGCCTACCTGGAAACTGAGCAGTGTGTATTTGCTAAATTTAAAGACCTTCATGGACTTTTTCTTACAAAAGCAATGCGTATTTATTGTAGAAGACAATGTTAGAATACAAATAATTGAGAACAAAAGAAAAACAATCATAATCATTCTAAGATATTTATTTGTTTTCTTCCAGACTTTTTAGTGCCTGTGTAATACATGGTTGAGCCTCCCAGGTGGCTCAGTGGTAAGGATTCCGCCTGCCAAAGTGAGTTCAATCCTTGGGTCAGGAAGATCCCCTGGAGAAGGAAATGGCAACCCACTCCAGTATTTTTGCCTGGAGAATTCCATGGACAGAGAATCTTGGTGGGCTACAGTCCATGGGGTCACAAAGAAACGGACACAACTTAGTAACTAAACAACAATACATGGTTACAAAATTGGGATCCTACTTAATAAATATGATGCTTTTTGACTTAAAATTATACTGTGAAGTGGTTTTTGTTTTAACAAGGTATTTGCACGGGTCTTGGGAGGGACAAAGCATCCCTTTGGCTTCATCGTGTTGGAGGGAAATAAAGTGATGCTTCTTGTAGGAATGCAGTCTTAGAATGGAGGAAACCAAGTGATTTGTGCAAGCTCTTCTGTCTTGCTGTTGCTGGGATCAGGGAATCTGAGATCTTGGAAGGCTGTCACTGCTTTTCACAGGATCTTTCGCATTAGAATCTTTGATTTGGGAAATTGAACTATTGTTAGTCGATGTGTGTTTTTGCAACTATTTCCTTTAGCGTAGTCAATGGTAAAAGTGTGTATGCTACATGTGGTAAGAGGATATGCAGAAGAGAGCTTTTATATATACTTTGCCTCTAAAACAGAGGCAGCAGCAGTCTCCTAGAACGCAGCCAGGGGGTAGCCAAGATCAGATAATTCCACCGTGTTTCCAGTTCTGGTTTCTTGAGAAGGGGGGCCCTACCCTTCGAGCCTGTGGGGTCCACCTCTTTGCCGTCTCTACAGTCCGTCTCCTCTGTCATCCCCACTGCCTCTGGCTCGGTCCAGGCCCTCGTTATTGCTTGCCCACACGGGCTCGGCTCCCTCCTCTGTGGCCCCCAACGCCTTCCAACCATCCTCACAGTGATCCCTCTGTGGCTTTGCTCTTGCGAGTGTGATTCCTGGGCCAGTATCACCTGGGACCTGCAGACTCTCAGAACCCATATTCTCTGTCAGCGAGGACCCAGTATGAAAACAGAGAGCTTCATTAATTTGAACAGAGAAATTTTATGTCTTTAAATTTATTTTTATTTTATTTCTGGCTGGGCTGGGTCTTTGTTGCTTTGTGTGGGCTTTCTCTAGTTGCGGTGAGTGGGGGCTACTCCCTAATTGAGGTGTGTGGGCGTCTCACTGCAGCGGCTTCTCTCGTTGCGAAGCGCGGGATCTAGGCTCCTGGGCTTCAGTCATTGTGGCCTGTGGGCTCCCGAGCATAGGCTCAGCATTTGTGGCGCATGGGCTTAGCTGCTCCTTAACTTGTGGGATCTTCCCGGACCAGGGATTGAATCCATGTCCCCTGCATTGGCAAGGGGATTCTTAACCACTCGCCACCAGGGAAGTCTCAAGAAATTTTAATATATCAGTTGGATAAGTGGATAATTGGATGAATATATTCTTTTTGCAGCTTATCATGGAGATTGTTTCCAATAAGAAAGATGGGAGAGTTGAGAGAGCTGGGAGGGAAGGCAGGGCCTCTCTAACAAGGTGACATTTGACCAAGGACCTGATTGAAGTGAGGGAGAAACTGGGTATCTGGAGGAAGTGCCTTCCAGGCAGAGGGAACAAAGGTGTTGAAGAACCAGTGAGGGGGCCAGGCAGGTGGCTGCAGAGTGATGGAGCGGGGAGGTGGCAGGTGATGAGGTCAGGGAAGTGATGGGAACAGAGTCAAAGCCCCGGTGAGGACTTTTGCCAAAATCTGTGCTGTGCTCTGTGCTGGGGACACACTGGGGGGCTCGCTTTGCAGAGGGGGCCAGGACCCTGTTGATGAGTCACAAGGATCGCCCTGGCTGCTAATTCTAACCCTAACCCTGACCTGTGGAAAGTACATTATGGAGCAGCGACGTTGGCAGCAAGGAGGCCCGCTGGGAGACGATGGAGATCGTTCAGGCGCTGATGGACACTTGAGCTGCAGAAACGTCCAGGAAAGCTTCGAAGAGCCACTGACTGGCTGGCAGGTGCGGAGGATGGGGAGAGTTCAGCCCTGGCAGCAGTGAAACCGTCCGACTGCTCCCACCTCTTCTGCCCGTCTTCCCCTGGAGACCTGCCAGATGTGTCCGGAGCAGTAGCCGCTCGCCAAGCGGCAGCTCATGACTTGCCAGGAAAAGTTGAAAAGCCAGCTGGTTGCCTTCTTAATCCAATTATTCTATTATCTGGCACAAGGGCTAAAGAGTCCTTTTAAATTAATTACCGTAAAATCAAAGACAGGCTCAGGGAGAGATACTCTAACCGTCAGCTCTTGTCTCCTTTCCTGGGGCTGTCTGACAACCACAGTACCACTGTCCTGGGCAGAAGCCCCCGAATCAAAGGGTCTTGGGGTTTTGTCTGGGCTCAACTCACAGAGAAGTCTGTGCATTGACCCATGAAGTTTAGACACAAAAGGACCTTATATATGCCTGTGTGCTAAGTTGTTTCAGCCATGTCTGACTCTTTGCCATCCTATGGACCGCAGCCCTCCAGGATCCTCTGTCCATGGGATTCTCCAGACAAGAATACTGGAGTGGGTTGCCGTTTCCTTCTCTAGGCGATCATCCCAACTCAGAGATCAAATCCGAGTCTCTCACTCTGCCTGCACTGGCAGGAGGGTTCTTTGCCTCTAGGACCTCGGTGAGGAGTCATTCTCGTCTCCTCTTCTTCTGGACTCACCAGGTGAGTGACAATTTACAGCTTGATTATTTTTGGTTTTACCCCACACTTGCTCTCAGTGGTCATACAGCCCCAGCGAGGGAAGGACCGGAATTAAAGTCCAAGGAGTTGTATTCAGCTCTTGGAAATCCCCAGTGACCCCAAGGACAAACCTGAAATTTCAAGTCTATTTTTTAAAATGTATCTCACTTATTTATTTGTTTTTGGCTGTGCCAGGTCTTCACTGCTGCGTGTGGGCTTTCTCTCATTCCGTCGAACAGGGCTTCTCTCCCACTGTGGTGCGTGGGCTTCTTGTCGCAGTGGCTTCTCCTGTTGTGGAACACAGGCTCTCGGGCACGTGGGCTCAGCAATTGTGTCCCACGGGCTTAGCTGCCCTGCAGCGTGTGGAATCTTCCTGGACCAGGGATCGAACCTGTGTCCCCTGCATTGGCAGGCAGAGTCTTAACCACTGGACCCCCAAGAAGTCCATGCCTCTTTTATGTCTGCACAACGATGTTTGAATCTATTGTGTGATTCTTTTCAAACGTTAATATATACCTGTGGTATTAGAACACACATTTTAAAATCCTAGAACAGGCTCCTGCTTGCAGATAACAGGCAACAGTGTTTCTCCCCTACCTTTAATAAATGCTTATCTATTGCATTTCAATTGGAGAAGGAAATGGCAACCCACTCTAGTGTTCTTGCCTGGAGAATCCCAGGGACAGGGGAGCCTGGTGGGCTGCCATCTATGGGGTCGCACAGAGTTGGACACGACTGAAGCGACTTAGCAGCAGCAGCACTGCATTTCAAACGTGATCCTGAGCCTCTGTGATACTTAATCCCCAGTGTACAAAGCAGCAACCCAAACCATCAGAGGATGATCAGCTCTAGGAAGGAGACAAAGCCAGTGACCTTGGTAATGAGGCAGCTAGTCAGAGTTGAGTGATTTCCAGGTCAAGACTCAGGATGATGTACGGCCAGACAGAGCTCTTCCCACTAATTTCGTTGGCTTGATCGTGACTGAACTGGTTCTTATTCGGCCCATGGTGCCAGCTCTTAAGTTCACCGAGTACAGTGGTTTAGTTTCAAATTTTCTTTGAAGAGATTTATGCCATCCAAAGGATAAGATAAAAATACGATCTCTTAATAACTTTCCGGATTATGATTCTGGGGCAGATAAAGCATTTATTTCTGAAACTGCAATAAAAATAGTTAAGCCTTAAAAGCACTGCCATGAATTGAACCTTTCAAACAATTTACAAAACACATTAGGCACGTTACAATGCTTTGATCTGTTCAGTTCGCAGTAGCCCTTTCAAAGTCACCTGCATTTTCCGTGACCACTACGTCTCTTTTTTCTTATTTCCTGACAGTCTCTTCTGTGGATCTACTTGCCTGAAACACATACTTCCAATACATTTTTTTCTACCTTCAGAGACTGAACGAGGAAACTTAGCATATCTAGGTCTTGAATATACTATTAAATAGCTGTGCGACTTTGAGTTCCTATGCATATTAATATTCTCATCTGTGGATTTAATCCTCATCTGAGGCTCTACTGAATGCTGTGGTCTGTATTGTGTTCTGCTTTGAATTTGAATTCATGTATTGAAGTTCTAACTCCTCTCTTTCTCAGAATGTAACTGTGTATGGAGACAGGGTCTTTAAAGAGGTAAGTAAATTAAAATGAAGTCCTTACAATGGGCTCTAGTCCGAGTAAGTGATGCCTTTATAAGAAGAGGAAATTTGAACACAGACACGCACAGAGGGATGACCACGTGAGGACATGGCAAGAAGGTGGCCGTCTACAAGCCAAGGAGAGAGGCCTCAGAATGACGTCAGTCCTGGGGACACTTCATCTAGGACCTTTGGCCTCCAGAAAGGGGTCCATTTTCTGGGTAAAATAAATGGCTGTTGTTAAAACCCCCAGTCTGTGGTGCTGTGTAATGACAGCCTTGGCAAACTAATACAGATTTTAGTATTGGGATCTGGGTGCTCCTATGACAAATACCAAAAAAAAAAAAAAAAAAAAAAAGAAGTGGCCTTGAAACTGAATAATGAGTAGAGGCTAGAAGAGCTTTGAGGCACGTGTGAGAAAAGCCCAGATCGCTTTCAAAGAAGCTGATGGTAGAAGTGTAGATGTTAAAGGCAATCGTAGTGAGAACTCAGATGGGAACCAGGAAGTGTTTTGGGAACTGGAAAGTGATCCTTGCTACAAAGAGGCTGAACTGTGTCCTGGCATTTCATGGAAGGTATACTTGTAAGTAATAAACTTGGATATTTAGCTGAGGAGATTTCTAAGCAAGTATTGAAAGTTAAGCCTCGCTTCTATTTATAATAAAATGTAAGAGGAGAGAGAGAGAGGAATTGAAGAAAGAATTGCTCAGCAAAGAGGAATCTGAACTTGAAGTTTTGGAAACCTCTCATTCCCTTCATACTGTAATACACTCGAGTGAACTGCCTTTTTTTTTTTTTTTTTTAAGATTATTTTATTGAGGTATAGTTGATTTACAATGTTGTGTTAACTGCTACTGTACAGCAAAGTGATTTAGTTATACATACACACATATATATATGTTTTTTCATATTCTTTTCCATTATGATTTGTCTCAGGATATTGAACATAGATCCCTGTGCTATACAGTAGGACCTTGTTGTTATCCATCCTCTGTGTACTAGTTTGACGAATGCACTGCCTTTTGCCTTGTAGGGTGGCTATGAGAACCAAATGCAAGAAGTACTTATAAGTCATCAACTGCTATGTAAAGATGAGATGCTATAATGTTATTACTGCCTTATATATTTTTACACTTTCCTCATGGACTTGAGGGAGAAGAAAATATCAGCATTGTAATTTTTTCATTTGGGATATTTGAAGTCTCTAGAGAGTGAAGAAAATGTATACAATAATGTCATAGTGTCACAGACACTGTGTTAGGCTTGAACCTTTAAAATCTCAGGCCAGAACTCTAATACAATGCTCTCTCCTACCAAAGACCTCTAGACTGTCAGCAAATCAGATTAACAAGCATTTAGTTACACACTCTGACCAGCACGGCAGTAGGGCCAGTAAGGAATACCAAATAAGCAGAAGGCATCCTCTTGTCCCCATGTTATCCAGAAAGCAAAAATAAACACGTGTCTCAGCTAACAAATGACAAAGAAATCCTGGGGTAATAGATTTCTAGCTTTCTGCATTAATTACTTGGTTAACTTCTAAAGGCAGGTTGGTAATCCCCACAATATTTTTTTTTTTGAAAAATAAAAAATGTGACTTAGAGCTTTAAAAACTTTTATCCATTTTGGTGAGTTTGGCAGGGATGCTGTCTTTTTTCTTAAAACTTCTATGATTGTCTTGGAAGGAAAATTTTCCAAACTGGAGGCTCACGTCACAGTCTGAAGCTCCTGCAAAGCATAAAAGGGGGCTAACTGTGAATTTGGTCACTGATTTTTGTTTTTTTTTAAGAAATGAGACAATTTTCTATTAATGTAATAAATTAATTTTTATAGTTTTATTTGTGTATTTTCGGTGGTGCTGGGTCTTTGTTGCTGGGGCTTTTTGATAATTACAGGGAGTAGGGACTATTTTCTAGTTGTGGTGCTCAGGCTTAGTTGCTCCTTGACACGTGGGATCTCCCTGGACCAGAGGTTGAACCCGTATTCCCTGCATTGGCAGGCAGACGCTTTACCACTGAGCCACCACGGGAAGCCCTTGGTCCCTAATTTAATTAGAAATGGTCCTGAGCATTAATTTATTCCCAACTCTGCAACCTCATGGACTGTAGTCCACCAGGCTCCTCTGTCCATGGGATTTTCCAGGCAAGAATACTGGGAGTGGGTTCCATTTCCTTCTTCAGGGAATCTTCCTGAACAGGGATTGAATCCTGGTCTCCCACACTGTAGGCAGATTCTTTACTGTCTGAGCCACCAGGGAAGCTCAAAATATTCCTGGGAAGAGAAAAGCACCACTTTGCAGGTCTTGTGTTTGCAGTTGTGATGCAGTCTGGGTGCTTGTCTTGTTCTGTCTGATGTTTTTCAGTACAAGCCTCTGGGAAGCTCAGTGTAGGAGTTTCCTGTGAATGCAGGGCCTTTCCCTTTCAAACCCACACTCAACCCCACAACCGCTTTTGTAGCATGTCTGCTGGAACATTAGGTGTTATAATTCTGTCTTCCTCTTTTACACAGAGGGCTTTAAAAAAAAAGCCTTTGCAAATTAATGACAATGCTAGTGATATCATTAGTATATGAATATAATATATAAAACTTTTTGCTTTCGAAGGAATCTGCTTTAAAGAAGACCCTCAGAGATGACGACCCCCATAATATGGTTCTGGGAAGCAGTATGGAGATGATCCCATCAGTGATTTAAGGGAGTCAAATGGTGACTTCGTTTGTAAACTGTAGAATTTTTTCCCTACTTGAAGGATTTCCCCACTTGTTTTTGATTTAGAAGCCTGTGTTTCCATGTGTTTGATTTTCTCAAAGCAGAGTACATACGCCAACATAGGACTGAAAAGCTATGAACTTTCTGAAGAAGGCTTTCACAAAGAGCGAATCTGCTCTCATCCCACACTACCCGGCTCCGCTCGGGATATCCTGCGACCTGGGAGAGGGTGATACCTTAGGTCCCCAAAAGAAAGGCCACTAGGAGAGCATTTGACTCTGCTATCCTGCAGTCCTGCACACACCTTGTAGGGGCTCAGAGACTGGAGAAAAAAAAGCTAATTCCTAAAAACAACGCTGTTCACCTACTCAGCCCACGAACCCTCTTTTCTCATTTCTTAAAATGTTCACTGCCTAACCATTCCTAAGGCAAACTGGCCAAGACCTGGCCACACCTCCTTCAGGCTTTCATTTTTCCCTTTTAAACTCCTTGTGGCGTTATGGCTAATCTGGTTTCACAGGTGTCTCTGTTCCACAGAGGCTGTGTGCATGTGTCTCTGTGCTCCTATGTGTTAGGCAACTCATTCTCTTTATACAGATTAACTCATTAAATCCTCATAATAACCCTATGAAGTTGGAACTATTAGCCCCTTTTTACATACGAGGACACTGACACATAATCTCTTGTAAATAAATTCAGGGGAATGATTTAATAAACTAAGACAATTTGGACAATCAAGTCATCTTATTCCATTTTATTCTTCATACAGGCCTGTGGCATTTTCTCCCTCCTTCCTCCAACCCAGTCAACAAGAAGAGACAGTGGTGGTGACTGACCGTTAGGTAGCCTTGGCATCTGTTTAATTGCATGCAAATTTCCCTGAGATTCTCCTTAACCTTGACTTGAAACTTTGCAGTCATTTGTAATGGAGTGAACCACAAATCATGGAGAAGGCAATGGCACCCCACTCCAGTACTCTTACCTAGAGAATCCCAGGGACGGGGGAGCCCAGTGGGCTGCCGTCTGTGGAGTCGCACAGAGTCGGACACGACTGAAGCGACTTAGCAGCTGCAGCAGCAGAACCGCAAATCTCCGTGGTCCATTACTGCCACCTTGAGGTGACATGTTGAAACACAGATTCTAGTTGGGATAACGGCGAAAAGTGAAACAAAAATAACCCCAGCCCTGTCCAAAAGCAAGTTGTTTTTGTTGTTGTTGAGTCGCTAAATCATGTCCTGCTCTTTGGGATTCCATGGACTGTAGCGCACCAGGCTCCTCTGTCCTTCACTATCTCCCAGAGTTGGCTCAAGTTCATCTCCATTGAGTTGTTGATGCTATCTAACCATCTCATCCTCTGTCGCCTCCTTCTCCTTTTGTCTTCAATTTTTTCCCAGCATCAGGGTCTTTCCCAGTGAGTCAGCTCTTCACATCAGGTGGCCAAAGTATTGGAGCCTCAGCTTCAGCATCAGTCCTTCCAATGAATATTCAAGGTTAATTTCTTTTAGGATTGACTGGTTTGATCCCTTTACAGTCCAAGGGACTCTTAAGAATCTTCTCCAGCACCACAATTCTAAAGTATCAGTTCTTCAGCACTCAGCCTTCTTTATGGTCCAACTCTGGTGGCTCAGATAAAGCGTCTGCCTACAATGCAGGAAACCTGGGTTCAGTCCCTGGGTTGGGAAGATCTCCTGGAGAAGGAAATGGCAACCCATTCCAGTACTCCTGCCTGGAAAATCCCATGGACGGAGGCGCCTGGTAGGCTACAGTCCATGGGGTCACAAAGAGTCAGACACGACTGAGCGACTTCACTTTCACTCTCACATCTGTACGTGACTGCTGGAAAACACATAGCTTTGACCACGTGGACCTTTGCTGGCAAAGTGATGTCTCTCATTTTTAATACACTGCCTAGGTTTTTCATAACCTTCCTTCTAAGGAGCAAGCATAGCATGAGCTAAAGGACTTCATTTAAATGCTTTCCCACCCTCCAGGTTAGCAGCCTTATTGGCACTTGTAGAGGAGTGTAGGCTCATGTAAAGTTTCCAGTCTAGGGAGGCTTGAAATCTACCTTGATCTGATGTCCACGCTATAGCTTGGACAATCAGAGGGAGGAAGGCGCCTTCAGCTCTCCCAAGCCAGGCCTGGTTGTGACTGGTGGAGCAGGAGTGAAATCAGGACTGTGGGAAATGCAGGGCAAGCAGCTGGTGGAAGGAAGAAGGAAGTGAATTTATTTGGAGTTTAAAAAAGTTTTCATGGTAATTCCTCATGAAAAGGGAAATTCTCAGTATGACTCAGACACATCTGTTCATTTCCCTAATTCCATCTCTGCTCCCAAAAAAGCCAAAGGGATTATTTAAAGCTCATGGGATACATTCAGTGAACAAACCGGACATGGGCTCAGCCCATAGAAGGAAAGAGATTTTGTAAAGACGAATGCAAAAGCATTATCTATCGACTCTTGTCGATAGAGAAACCACAGAATCCCCCCAAAGAAGTAGAAGGGCAGCCTGATGAAAAGGCCTCTTGATATATATATTTTTTAAGATTCTTTTTCTTTTTTTTTTTTTTGATGTGGACCATTCTTAGTCTCTATTTGTCACTATATTGCTTCTGTTTTGTGCTTTGGTTTTTTGGTCAAGAGGCACAGGGGGTCTCAGCTCCCTGACCAGGGATTGAACCCATACCCGCTACATTGGAAGGTGAAGTCTTTACCACTGGACCACCAGGGAAGAATCTTTGTTTTGTGAGATGATAGACACTGAAATGATTCGGACTAGATAAAGGAAAACTAGATTAGAGGATGTAAATTTTTAAAATAATTTAAATAGTTCATTTTGGTGAAAGTCGCTCAGTCGTGTCTGACTCTTTGCGACTCCATGGACTATACAGTCCATGGAATTCTCCAGGCCAGAATACTGGAGTGGGTAGCCTTTCCCTTCTCCAGGGGATCTTCCCAATCCAGGGATTGAACCCAGGTCTCCTGCATTGCAGGCAGATTCTTTATCAGCTGAACCACCAGGGAAGCCCAAGAATACTGGAGTGGGTAGCCTATCCCTTCTCCAGTGGATCTTCCCGACCCAGGAATCGAACTGGGGTCTCCTGCATTACAGATGGATTCTTTAACAACTGAGCTATCAGGGAAGCCCCAGTTCATTCTGGTAAATATCCTTTGAGTATTTTTTATTTACACCAATGTTTTTATGCAAGTCTAACATAACACACATTTTAATGTGTTGTTTAAACATTACATTATGTATATTTTTTCATCATAACCTGTAGTCTTTGTAATTAGCAGCTAGCGGGATACATGAAGGTGTGTGCGTGTGTGTTAGTTGTTTAGTTACGTGTGACTCTTTGTGACCCCACAAACTGTAGCCCACCAGACTCCTTTGTTCATGGAATTCTCCAGGTAAGAATACTAGAGTGGGTTGCCATTTCCTATTCCAGAGGATATATGTCCATGCTAGTCTCCCAATTCATGCCACCTCTTGTTCTGATTCTTTGATGGTTTTCTTAGCTCAACTTCAGCCTTAAGCCCTGAGCTCAGATGCAAGCATCCAGGGTTGGAGGAACAGGAAAGAGAGGAATCGTTGGTCTCTGAGCACATTTTAAGAGAAATGTTAAGGTAGTAAACTGTCATGATGTTTGTCTAAACTATGGCAGAACATCCTGAGAAGAAACAAGGGTAAATTAAAGGTGGGAGGCATTAAGAGAAGGTCGACAGGAAGAGTTGAGTTTGACTCCAGATTGTATGATTCTGTTGCCTGAGAAGTCCAGGCGGGACCAACCCATAGAGGCAGAAAGCAGGCTGATTGCCAGGGCTGTGAGTCTGTGAGGAGGGCGGGGTGGTGAGTGACTATTAGCACTGGGCATGGGTTTCTTTTTAAGGTGACAGAGGTGTTTTGGAATGAGACAGCAGAGATGATGGCACAACTCCGTGAATACGCTAACCCCCCCTGAATTTTACAGGGTGAATTTTATGGTATGTGAATTATATCTAAAAACGATGGGTGCTGTCTTTTAAAATGAATTTACTAACACTGTCCTAACTGACGGCACAGGCCCTAGCCCTTCCCAAGGCTGTCCGGCCCACGTGAGAGCAGAGCTCTGGCTCGCTCCCTCTCTAGCTTCATCTGGCCAGGAGCCCGACACCCTAAATGCCCAGCAGGGAAAAGCACAGATAGGATTTGAATCTTGGCTCTATCAGTTTCCATATGAATAATCTTGGGCAAGTTACTTACCCTCTCTGAGCCTCAGTGTCCTCATCTGTCAAATAAAGATGAGGATAGTATTTATCTCACAGGTTATTGAGAAGATTAATGTACTTGGAATATAGCATCTGGCGTGGAATAGATAATGGATATGTGTTAGCAACTGGCTTTCCAGGTGGTGTCAATGGTAAAGAACCTGCCTGCCAATGCAGGAGATGTAAGAGACGCAGGTTTGATCCCTGGGTTAGGAAGATCCTCTGGAGGAGGGCATGGCAACCCACTCCACTATTCTTGCCTGGAGAATCCCATGGACAGAGGAGCCTGGCAGGCTAGTCCCCAGGGTCGCAGAGTTGGACACAACTGAGTGACTCAGCACAGCACAGCATAGGTGTTAACGACAGTTCTCACTCAACAACCAAACAGCACCCTGGTCTGCAGGGATGCAGAGACCTGCCCGGCTGCTGCCTGCGCCCTCCCCCAGGCCACAGGGCAGAAGTTTCCCCACCAGCCACACGAGGGGGTTTCTGAGGTGGAGCTACTCTCAGGTTCTTTGACATTTTAAAACCAGGAAGGCCCTATTTAAGCTCCTGGGAGTGCCTCTCTCAGCATTTTTTTTTTCCTGCAGAGTCTTTTTTCAAGGACTGAAATCTTCAGACTCCATTAGGTCTGACTTTGCCATGTTGGGACCACCGTCTTAAGGTCCTGAGTTTGTGGGGTTACGGCAAAGGAAAGTGTTGCGATTTTTATCACGTCTATCTTTCTCCTGCAGTTTTAAGTAAGATCATTAACTAAATCCGTTCTTAACTCTGCTTAAACATTTAAATCATCTGGGCGGGGGCTGGAAAAGTGCTGATCCTGGGTACCTCCCCAGGGAGTCTGATTTGATTTTAACTGATCTTTGGGCTACAGCCTGAGGATCAGGTTTTAAACTCCCTCTCCCCTGGGACTCTAACTGAGCAGACCAGTTGGGAACCATTACGCTAAAGGAAGTATTCTGAGGAGACCAGCAGGAAACACGCACGCGTGCACACACACACACGCACACACACATATGCAAACCCACCCAGACATACACACAGACATAAACACATACCCATACATAAAGGTACACATACACATACACCCCACACACACAGACACACACACATATACAGACACACATACACATACCCACCCAGACAGACGCACAGACATGTACACATACCCACACATATACATATCCATCCATACATACACACAGACACAGACACAGACACATACCCACACAGACATACACACATACGTACATATACACATATCTATACACATGCTGGATTTAATGTCTTGAAATGTGTCTGTTCAAAAATACCACTCTATAATTTCATCTCCCGTTTTATTAAAGGTCACAAGGAGAATATTTACTTCAAAGGAAAATGACTTCTGAATCGTGGGAATGATCAATTTATGTAAGTGAGGTTTCTACTCCTAACTTTCCCCATAGTTCGTCTTCCTTCTTAAACCACACAGCAGACTGTCACAAGTGGGATCACATTTTCCTCCAGGAAAGCTGTGGTGTGTGGGCTCAGTTGCTCTGAAGCATGTGGGATCTTCCCGGACCAGGGATCAAGCCTGTGTCCCCTGCACTGACCGATGGATTCTTAACCACTGTACCACCAGGGAAGTACACCACCACGACCTATTTTAATCTACAAAGGGTTTAACAAGGTTCCAAAATTCCTAAATATCTAATACTCAGGTCTTTGGAGCTGATAGTAGGAACTGGCTCCAACATGCCACTGTCCCAGTCTCTCTCTTTTTATAAATGAAAACTGTCCAAAATTTTTTAAAAAATAGAACACAACCTGGATAACACATTTACTCTTCATTTTATCCTGCAGTGCAGTGTTGGAAAAGAGAACTTGCCTTGGAAATCCCAGCTGAGTCTCAGTTCTACAATTTATTAGCTGTGTGACCTTAGGTAGGTTACTTAATTTTCGTGAGCCTGGTTCCTCAGAGAAAAATACTATCTCGCCAAGTTTTTGTGAGGATTACTTGAAGTAACATAAATGGCTTTAAAAATGTCAAGTGTTGTTATCGTGGTAATTATCGTTGTTGATTGTCAGACAGAACACTCAAAGGAAGTAAATGAGATTAAGACCTAATAGTAGACAGTGATTAGCATTTTCTAGAATCCTTTGAAAACAATTAAACCATTACTGAGTCATTAGCAAGAACGTTTTAAGGGGATCTTTTGTGAAATCGCTAATAAAGGCATTGGCAGCACGGCAAGGACATCGAAGGGACCGTGAGGTCCATGACAGTGGAAGCAGGAATACTGTCCACTAGGAAGTCTCGATCAGAGAAGGCAATGGCACCCCACTCCAGTACTCTTGCCTGGAAAATACCATGGACGGAGGAGCCTGGTGGGCTGCAGTCCATGGGGTCGCTAGGAGTCGGACAGGACTGAGCGACTTCACTTTTACGCATTGGAGAAGGAAATGGCAACTCATTCCAGTATTCTTGCCTGGAGAATCCCAGGGATGGGGGAGCCTGGTGGGCTGCCGTCTCTGGGGTCGCACAGAGTCGGACACGACTGAAGTGACTTAGCAGCAGGAAATACAGTGGGAAAGACCAAGAGGTGGGGGCAACCTGGAATGGAAAGTGCTGTCCAGGCCTATGGAGTTGCTGGAGTAGGAGGGGAGGTTAAAGGGTGAATCCTTTACACAGGGCGCCTGGGCCACACATACATTTCTGTGCGCGTGGATCCCGGTGCCCGCGGGCGAGGAAGTCCTACAGGAGTTGAGTGGAGGCTGGAGGAAGGAGATGGGGACAGGGCCTCCTGTTTGCTGAGTGCTGGTTATCTTCTTATATAAGTTCCGTTCTCTGACTTCCCTGGTGGGCCGGGGTTAGGGCTCCGTGCTGCCACCGTAGGACGTGCAGGTTCAATTGCCGGTTGAGGAACTAAGATCCCACATGCTGTGAAAAGTGAAAGTGAAAGTGTCAGTGGCTCAGTCGTGTCTGACTCTTCGCAACCCTATGGACTATAGCTCTCCAGGCTCCTCTGTCCATGGGATTTCCTAAGCAAGAATACTGGAGCACGTTGCCATTTCCTTCTCCAGGGGATCTTCCTGACCCAGGGATCAAACCCAGGTCTCCTGCATTTCAGGCAGATTCTTCACTGTCTGAGCCACCAGGGAAGCACCCCCACCCCCACATGCTGTAGGAGCAGCCCCCCCCAAAAAAAAGTCCCTTTCTGTCTTTTATCGACTTGCAAATTCATCTTCTCTGATGAGTGCTCCCACTCCCCTGCTTTCCAGATGACCCTGACTAACCCTCCCCATCAGCAAGGGTCTCCTCAGCTGACAGTGAGGTCAGAAGACCTGGACGTTGAGTGACAGCAGTGGAAAAGGTTTGGAAGTGACTCCTCTGATCGAGGCCTCTAACCCTAAGAAATGCCGTTTTCCTCTGTAAGTAAAAGTAGCACCCCCAGGTCTCCAAAGTGGATGCTGGATGGAGGGCTTTCTAGGGGGGAGGAGTAAAAAGACCCCGAGGCCTGACTTCTACATCACATTCTCTACCTCTGCCCAGCATAGTGGGCAGAAAGGGAGAATGCTCTCCAGATGGCCCTGGCTGCCACCACCACGCTGACCACAGGGGGCGCTGTTTGCCCTCTAACACTGTAGTGCAAGGTGGGGTGGGGTGGGTGGGGGCGAGTAAATCAGCCCTCAGCCTTCCTTGGCACTGCCACTCTCCCCTCTTTTTAATAAGTGGGTCCTCAAAGCCCCCAGGGCAAACACGAACCAAAACAAACTCCCTAGATATAACAGCAGGGAGATAGGAGATGGACGCTGATGTGTTGGGACCAAGGCCCTGTGTGTTAGTTGCTCAGTTCAGTTCAGTTCGGTGGCTCAGTCGTGTCCAACTCTTTGAGACCCCTTGAATCGCAGCATGCCAGGCTCCTCTGTCCATGGGATTCTCCAGGCAAGAATACTGGAGTGGGTAGCCATTCCCTTCTCCAGGGGATCTTCCTGACCCAGGCATGGAACTCGGGTCTCCTGCATTGCAGGCAGATTCTTTACCATCTGAGCCACCCCACCACTTAAATCACAGTTTTGTGTCAGCCTGGCGAAGGGCTACCCAAAGGCTGCCGATCTCTTGGCACATGAGGCTCTGTTTATTCAGTCTTTCATTCAAATGACAACTCGGTGCACACCTGTGTACTCTTAACACAGATAACTGGGGCTGCAGAGATAAAAAGAACACAGGTCCAAGTTCTTTGAGGCAGTGCAGTACAGTGATTAAACATGTGAGCCCTAGAACCAGGCTGCCGTGAGGCACTGGCCATGTATCGGGGGTGGCCAAAAAGTTCGCTCGGGTTTTATATTATGATGTTACGTAAAACTCGAACAAATCTGTTGACCAACCAATTAACTTGACATTTCTGTGCATCGGTTTTCCTCTTGATGAAATAAGAAATTTAATGGAATCTCTTACCCAGAGATGTCGTGAGGAACAAATAACGAAATGAAAAACACTTAGAACAGTATCAGTCACCTAACATGCACTCAGTAAATGCATCCGCTATGATGGTGATGATGATGCTTCTAGATTTCTGGGTATCAGAGTAAATTCAAACAGGGAAAAACAGCTCCAGCCATGCAGGCAGTTCTTTCAGAAATCCACATACAGGTCTCGGCATATGACCCGATAAGTGACACCAGGAGCTGGAGATAACCTGGTTTTAGGTTGGGCATTTTCTGTTCAAATAGCTCACTTTGCCATCCAGCACTCACCTCTGCCCGCCCTGTTACACTTGCAGACACACAGAGGGGCTGCCGTGAGAAACCGCCGGCCACGCCTCTCAATCAGTTTCACCTCCAGGGCCCCGGCTTCTCTCTGAGCTCAGCACACACGTGTGTCCCCACTCAGCCCGCAACCGTGCCCTCGTCCTGCTTTCCTGACGACAAGACAGAGCAACTCAGCCTCTTATCTCCTGTTCATAATACCCACGATTTTCTGTGCATCCTTGTTCCGAAAATCCCTAAAGCTCCTACCCGTGAGGATTTCAGTTGACAGGGGCAGAAATCACATGCTGTAATCATGCTGCAGCCCAAGCTCTGAACCCGAGGTGTGTACCAAGTTTGCACAAAGAAAACCTCACTAATCCCGTTTCCCCGACACTTTTATTTATTTATTTAGCCTGTGCTGGGTCTTCCTTGCTGTGCAGGCTTTTCTCTAGTTGCGGTGAGCCCCCCTAGCTGTGGTGCCATGGGCTTCTCACTGTGGAGGCTTCCCTTGTGGAGCACGGGCTCTAGGGCGCTTGGGCTTCAGGAGTTGCCTCTCATGGGCTCAGTAGTTGCGGTTCCCAGGCTTTAGAGCACAGGCTCAATAGTTGTGGGCTTCCCTGGTGGCTCAGCTGGTAAGGAACCTGCCTGCAATGCAGGAGACCTAGGTTCGATCCCTGGGTTGGGAAGATCCCCTGGAGAAGGGAAAGGCTACCCACTCTGGTATTCTGGCCTGGAGAATTCCCTGGACTGTATAGTCCATGGGGTCACAAAGAGTCAGACACGACTAAGCGACTTTCACTCATTCAATAGTTGTGGCACACGGGCTTAGCTGCTCCGTGGCATCTGGGGTCCTCCTGGGCCACAGATCGAATCTGTGTCTCCAGCCTTGGCAGATTCTTTACCACTGAGCCACTTGGGAAGTCCCCTTCCTGCCCCTCCCCGTTTCCCATCTCTTGAGAGCTTTAGAAGAAGGAAATTTGATGGTATCACTGCCTATTTGCTTCAGAAAAATCACATCTCATTGCCTCTGGCCTGAGCTTCTTCCTAAGCCAGACCTTCCTCCCTTTCTCTCTCCTCTTTCACATTCTATCTGAGTCAACATCATAAACCAGTCCCTGGACATGCACCTCCTCACTTCTTCCGCAAGCTTCCTTGGCTGCAGCCAAGCTTGGTTGAGCACCTTCAGTGCACCCTTCAGTTAATCCTGCGGTAGCTCTTCCATGCTTTTAGCATTTGCTTCTCTACCTACCAGCCTGCAAGATCTCCCAGGACTGGGTCTGCACCTTCTCACCACTGTAGTCCCAGCATCAGGCACAGGGCATGGCCCATGGGCAGCACCCAGTAAATCTCCGTGGGCTGATTAAGGGGCATCACCCTCAGAGAAAGAGCGTTAGCCGCCGTCAGCAGTCGAGGGTTTATCATGCGCCAGCTTTTGTGTTTCCTTCAAACCACACTGTGCGGTGAATACTATTATCATCCTTATTTTACAGATGATGGTAAAATGATGGGTCCAAGGTCTCACCAGCAAAAGAGAGCAGAGCCAGATTTTAAATCCGAGGCAGGATTTCCCTGGGATCCAGTGGTTAAGAATCCACCTACCAACGCAGGAGGGGTTCGATCGCTGATCCAGGAAGATTCACATGCCACGGAGCAACTAAGTCCATGTGTCCCAACTGCCTAGACTACTCCGTAGAGCCCATACACCACAGCAAGAGAAGCCACCACAATGAGAGGCCCACACACCACAACTAGAGAGAGTCCCGGCTCACAGCATCTAGAGAAAACCCACGCACAGCAATGAAAACCCGGGGCTGCCAAAATAAAGGAGCCAATAAATAAAAATAAATAAATAGATTAGGGCACCCTGACCTCAGACACTTGCTCTGAACCACCACTCCATTTTGCCTCTATGCAAACACGGCTGGATTTTGAAAGGATGAGGAAGGAAAAGGGCCAAGCCATTCAATACCTTTCCTGCTTATGTAGTGTGCAGGAAGGGAGGGGGCCGGGCCAGGAAAGGCGGCCTAAAGTGTGATTGGCCAGGCAGAAACAGTGGATGTTAGTGGGGAAGCTAACATGTGCTCACATGTGCGCCTTGGAAAGATGAGCGCAGAGAGCGGGTTAGTCCAGGGCTGCCTCTGGCGGGAGGGTGGGATGAAGCTGTTATGGAAAAGATCCCCCTTGAGGGAGATCTGGTGTCAGAAGGGTGTGGAGCACAGATTCTGGAGGTTTCTAGGGCAGACTTTAAGGTTTACACCTTGACTAGCTTCGGGCTTTAACTGAAAGTTTTGAAGCAGAGCCCCAAGAGGGAAGCTGTTCCTTGAAACCCATGTGTTAAGAAACACAGATGTAATATTGATGCTCAAAACCACTTAAGGAGTAATTCTCTGCAGGTCTCCCCAGCGATTTGTTGGACAGGTCTGGAGATTTGCAAAATGGATTTCATTCAATTCATATTTTGGTTCTTAATCCCCCCTGCATGCCAAATTCTTCACATTTCAATTTGGTATTTCAGAACCTATTTAAATAAATCATGAGAGCTTAATGGAAAAATCAAAATCAAATTAAATAAATGGGTTAACTGTTCAGCTGCTAGGTTTTACTCCAGCCATTACAGGGTTAGGAAAAAAACCACAGAGCAATTTATAACTAACCCATCTACTCAGGGAGAGACCTCTATATCAACCATTTCCTCCTGGGCATCCTTAACCCATCTCAAATGACACATGGAGAAAACATCTGTTCTTTGACAAATACCTACATAAGAACAATTCAAATCTTGAACCCAAATCAATAGCAAGTGTACATCCTACTGCATTTTAAATAGATATAAGGGCTCTAGTAGAAGTCACTGCAAGTCATTAAAGTTTATGTACCAAGCTTAATGCTCAGAGGGAGTTAAATTCCTTTAAATGGAGAGAATTAATGGAGGAGAGAATCTGAGGGTGAAGCAATGTGTTTCCTTGAACTCTTCCTTCTCTTTGGGGTCTCAAAGGCTTGCAGACATTTTTAGGGCTCTGTTTCTCTCCTCCCCCACCCCCTGCTTTACTGGCTATGTTGCTGTTCCATCTCACATTACAGTCGCTGGACAAGGTTCCTGAAAAGGTAATTTTGCTTCATTTAGAAGGCTGTTTTCTTGCCCTTGTTTCACCTCCCATCTTTCCTCCCTTTACTTTGAAACGCTGAAGTGTTGTCTTATTTGCTGGGGTATTAGATTTTTCTGCAGTTAACAACCTCCAATTTTAATGGCTTATGAAAGTAAATACTGATTTCTCCGTCATGGGACTTGAGGTCAGCCGAGGCTCAGCTGTGTCTCGCCTGAACTTGCTGGGCTCCATTAAACTTGGCTAGGCTTGGCTTCAAGCGTCAGGTCAGGTTCAAGGCTGCTCTCTGTGTTTTTCGTTTGGAGACCCAAGCTGGAGGGGCAGTGGTCGCCTGGGGCGTCATTTTCTCATGGAGGAAGGCAGGGATGCAAGACAGCAAGGAAAAAGACACAGCGACTCTCAGAGCCTCTTAGTACTGGCGTGCTCGTTCGCCACATTCCATTGGTCAAAGCACGACACGTGGCCCCGCCCCAAATCAAGGAGATGGGGAGCAATATGCCGTGGGAGGTGTGGGCAAGGAGCGTGAGTGTCGACTGATGAATAATAAAGTCTACTCTAGGTGGGAGGGTGTGGAGTGCAGGGCTGTCTCAACTGTCTTTTTCTAGAGAAAAACAAATAGTTCTCCGACATTTATGTTCTGCCCTTGTTTTCAGCGCTCAAAGTTAGTTGCCTCCGCTTCTCTGGCAGACTGAAGTGTAACTAGTCAATAGTAATCATGGAAACACTTTAGAATGTATTGTGTAACTACCACGGACACAGACCCTTTATGTGTAATTCATATATCGAGTCCTCATTTCAGGCTTTGCAAACAAATACAACTCTTCATGACTGTTCACAATTTCTACTTCAGGTTCTGTTTAGTGCTCCCATTCCAAAGAGTTGCAGTGACTTAATCACTTTGGGGTGGGGGCTGGTAGAGTGGAGTGTGGTGGGTTATCACCTTCAGCATGGGATATTCCCATGTGTCCTTATTCACACCTGACCTCTGGAAAGTGATGTATATGGTGCTGTCTCCCCCACCTCATTCTGATGAGGCCCCTTGGACCTGGCTCCCTCTCAGCCGCTCTTTTGCCTTTCTCTAGATTGCAGAAAATTTTGTTGCTGTTCAGTCACTACATCATGTCTGACTCTGTGACTCAGTGGACTGCAGCATGCCAGGCTCCTCTGTCCTTCATTATCTCCTGGAATTTGCTGAAATTCATGTCCATGGAGTCAGTGCTGCTATCCAACCACCTCTTCCTCTGCTGGCCCCTTCTCCTTTTGCCTTCAATCTTTTCCAGCACTGAGGTCTTTTCCAATGAGTCAGCTCTTCACTTCAGGTGGCCAAAGTATTGGCCATTGGTGCAGAAAATATCAAGCTGTGGTTTCTTCCTTGATTTACCGCTGATTAATTTCTGCCATATTGTTTCCCATCATGCTGGGCACAGGAGATTTTGAGGTCTTATGAATGGAGGAGGTTTTACATGTGTTCTGGGGTCTTTCAAGCTCATTGAGTCTCTATCCGCCATCTTTCTTCTCTGGGCTTAGTTCCAGATGGACTGGGGAGGGACAAGGGTCAGGGCTATTTCTGGAACCACATGGTTCAATGACCAACCCTCTTGACCAACCCTTCACTGATAGGATTTTATCTTGGTTACACTGGACTAACCTGGCTGCAGAGAATCTTCCCCCAATTTTTTTTTTTTTAGGGCATAATTTTATACTCTGAAAATTTCACCTTCATCACAGACAGGGAAGTTGATGTTGAGGCAAATGAAGCCACTGTCCAAAGTTGACTGAGTTCAGAAGAGAGGAATGGAGGGACTTGAATTTTAAAGCTGGCACCCTCTCCACCAGGCTAATCTGGCTTTATGGACAAAGAAATGTTTTTGAGCAAAAAAATGGGACAAAATCGGGATCTTTGGGCATCTCAACTCTAGTGTAAAGATTGCAATGCCTTGTTTGGGAACAAGACAGAGCATTTCTATCTCAGGATATTCTGTTGGGTGGTGGGAGAAGGTCTCAGTTTAGGGGGCAAGATGGAGATGGAATGCTTTCAGATCTTATTTCTAAGACTACAGAACACAGTCCAGATGGAGAGAGTCTGAGGCAAAGTTTCCTCCTTGCTAGAGCTAGAACCAAGTGCCTAGTGGGTCACCCTGGACTCGGTAATTGGGTTTGAAAACCAGGCTTTGGTTTGTGGGCCAGAAAGCAGTGCTTACATGTGGCATGGTTATGCTTCCTCTTACTTTGGGGGAAGACCTGATAAATGAAGGCTGTTGTTCTATCTTCTCTGATTTCTGCTGCAAGTGATATTTCTTCCAATTTAAGAGATTTTACTCCATTGCTGAGCATAGGAAATACACTTTTGTGATTTAATTAAAGGCATATTCTTGCTCCAGGCCCCTTCTCCCCCAGTGATACTGTCTACACAAATGATGGACTTGGGCAGACATCACATTCTGTTTATTCTTTGTCGAAACCACAACCTTTTCTTCTCTGTCACTCTTGGCTTCTCTCTCACTTGTCATTAATCATGGTGGCATGCCCAAATATTATCCCTGCAAGATAGTATCACCATGGCACAGGGGATAGAAAGTCAGACAAGTGTCTTTTTTGTGTGTGTAACTGTTGACTTTTTTCCAGCCTCTACACGTTTTGAAAGAAGTTGGAACACTCTCTGAAGTATTACTATTTGTCTGTTACTTAGCTTCCCTGCTGCTGCTGCTGCTGCTGCTGCTAAGTCGCTTCAGTCGTGTCCGACTCTGGGCGACCCCATAGATGGCAGCCCACCAGGCTCCCCTGTCCCTGGGATTCTCTAGGCAAGAACACTGGAGTGGGTTGCCATTTCCTTCTCCAAAGCATAAAAGTTAAAAGTGAAAGTGAAGTCGCTCAGTCGTGTCCGACCCTCAGTGACCCCGTGGACTGCAGCCTTCTAGGCTCCTCCATCCATGCGATTTTCCAGGCAAGAGTACTGGAGTGGGGTGCCATTGCCTTTTCCGTAGCTTCCCTAAACCTTATGAAATAATGGAATATTGACTGGGGAACAAAAAAGTAGGTGGAGGTTCCAGCTATACGTATTGTACGTCCCATTTGTGTGAAAATATGTACATAAAAAACTTGCTGGCAGAAAACATACCAGTGTGTTGATGATGGTTGTCCTTGGGTTTTGAGATTATGGGCAAATTTGAATTTCTTCTTTATATTACTCAGCTTGACTGCTCTTCTCTTTCACAGAATTTGCTTCCAAGTGAGTTTTCCTGTTCCCAAAATTATACTCATTCTCAAAGACAGAGATGTGCTGCTTTTTAACAACATTTTAAAGATATACAGCCAGCTTTGAAGGAAATCACACAAAAAAGATTCTCAGCACAGTTTTAAGCATTGGCAACTCTTGGGATAATTGGATGAGGTGACTGGTTTGAAGGAGCAGCATTCATTTTGTCTTATAATTTCTGGCAGCATTAGATATGATGCTTTGATAGTTATGTCCATAGATGGAAAGAAAAGATAGGTTTTTCTATTGTTCAGTTTTTTTTTTAAACTCCAGATCAATGTACCATGAGAAGGTAGTAATTCAACCAGTCACCTGGAAAATTCCTGTATATGAAAAGTAAATACGTACCTTAAAAAACCCAGTTCATTGAGTTCTTCAATATAAAGCAAGTCTTTCTGCTTATATAAATAAAAAGAGGAACTACCCTGGGTTGAAAACTAAGCTATGAAAAAAATATGATTCTGAAGAACTGTTTCTGCTCTCAAATATAGAATATGAAAATCAAGGATTATTAGCTCTCATACACAAAATATATTTTATTAAGAAAACTGAGACATTTAGAATGGTAACATTGGGCATGACTATGAACTTTTCACAGGTTTTACTTTGCAGATTTTAATTAGGTAACTTGTCTGGCTCACTTGTATTTTTGTTAATTTGTTTGGGATGGGAAATGAAAAAAGTTACTTTCAATATCTTGTGGAACTGATAATTGAAGATTGCCAAAAGAAGACAAAACATATGAAACTGAATGTTAGTAACTCAGAAATATTTACCTGATTGACCAAAACTCAATCACATTTGCCTTTCCTGTGAACATTTCATAAATATTTGAAGGCGTTTTATGGCCGGGGGCTTCCCTGGTGGCTCAGACAGTAAAGAATCTGCCTGCATTGCTGGAGACCCAGGTTCAATCCCTGTATAAGGAAGATCCCCTGGAGAAGGGTGTGGCAACCCACTCCAGTATTCTTGCCTGGAGAAGTCCATGGAGAGAGGAACCCGATGGGCTATAGTCCACGGGGGTGCAGAGTTGGACACGATGGAGCGACTAACACTTTCACTTTTCACTTTCACTCTTATGGCCCCTGTGTGTAAAGCCTTTTGCTGCCCCCCTGTATGTATGATAACAGTGTGTTTTTAAGTAAATATTGGAAGGCTTATTCTGACAAGCATGAGTGATAGTGCTACAGAATATATGTAATTAAGAGTTTTATTGCCTATACTTTGTTCATATGATCTCTGTTCTCAATGACTTCATAGTCTTATTGAGATTTCAAAAGTGCAGTTATTAAATAATGCTTCAGACTGAGTTCTAGAATGTGTCATACTGAATATAAACCAGGTGCCAAAATATAGGCCACAAAAAAGAAGGGTTCTGTGGTCAAATTGTGGAGGGTCTGAAGTAGCCAGGGAAGTTTTAATGAAACAGGTGGTCTTTTTCTTTTTGTTTCTCTAGGATTCTGCCTTCTGGTGACTAGTTTTTTTTTTTTTTTAATACATTTATTTTTAATTGAAGGATAATTTCTTTACAAAGTTATGCCAGTTTCTGCCACACATCAACATGAGTCAGCCATTGGTATACACGTGTCCCCTCCCTCTTGCACTTCCCTCCCTCCTCCCACTGCATCCCACCCTTCTAGGATGTCACAGGGCATCAGACTGAGCTCCCTACACTTATAGCAATTTCCCATTAGTTATCCGCTTTACACATGGTAATGTATATATTTCAGCTCTACTCTCTCAATTTGTCCCACCCTCTCCTTCCCCCAGTGTGTCCATAAATCTTTTCTCTATGACTATTTGCCCTGCAAATAGGTTCATCAGGACCATTATTCTAGACTCCATATAAATGTGTTAATATACGATATTTGTTTTTCTCTTTCTGACTTACTTCACTCTGTATAACAGGCTCTAGGTTCACCCAGAAAGAGGTGATCTTAAAGGTTATACCATGCAAGAATCAGATTGTAATCTGGCTACAGACCTTACTGCTTAGATACTGTTGTATAAAGAATAAGCCCCCAAATCTCTGTGACTTGCATCACAGACAATTATTTTTCTTGCTCACAGGTCTGCAGGGTGGCTGAGGCTCAGCTGATCTTGGACTCGGTTGGGTCATATCTCCACTTTGGGCCTCCTTTCCCTGTCTCTTTCTGGGACTGGCACTGCCTGGGGCATGGTCTTCTTGTGGTTATAGCAGAAACACAAGAGGCCAACTCAAGTCAGGCCAACACATCTGAAGCTTCTGCTCATTATTTCCCCTAGCATTCTATCATTCAAAGCAAGTCATGCGACCAAGCCAAATATCAGTGGGGTGAGGAGGGCTTCCCTGGTGCCTCAATGGTAAAGAAGCCACCTGCCAATGGAGGAGACACGAGTTTGAACCCTGGTCGGGGGAAGATCCCACATGCCTCAGGGCAACTAAGCCCGTACACTGCAACTATTGAGCTTGTGCTCTAGAGTCTGGGAACTGCGACTAGAGAGTAGCCCTGCTCTCCGCAGCTTGAAAGAGGCCCTTGCAGCAGTGAAGACCCAGCAAAAATAAATAAACAAACTAAAACGGGGTGACTTGTGACATGTGACTGCAAGTCACATGGCAAAGTCATGGATATATAATTCTATATAACTGGGAAAGAGGGAAGAATGGGAAACCATAATTCAACCTGCCACAGTCACATTTGAAAAAAATAAACAAAACAACAAACATTTGAAAAATTGCAAATAGCACAGATAAGAACCTATAGTGAAGAACACAGATACAGCTAACTTGAAATGACTGATAACTACCTTATCTTCAATATTTTGGAGGTTTGTAATAGGACTAATGCTGACTAGTTCATCTTCCTGGATTAAAAAAAATCACAGTATACCAAAATTAAGTAAGAACTTGAATTGGATGAAAATCTTCTCTATTTGGGAGCTACAATGCCGGCAGAAATTACTGGAAGAGGTACAGTATCCATTTCTGACTCTTCCGGGAGAGAGCTGTGTTTCAGATCACAGAGGTGCCTGGACACAGTGAGCCCTTCAAGCCTTTTTTGGTTCTATGTTCCTGTGATGTCAGTGTTACTTCCCCTCCCAAAACCCCCAACAGTGGCCGAGTGTCAGAATGCCGCATGACAAGACCCATGACGATCTTTGCGAGTTCTTCTTTTGGTTCCTCTTGCAGGAAGGGAGGGAGGAGGAATGAAAGATTGGAAGTTCGCTTTGGGGGTCACGGTCCTGGGATGGCTAACTGACGCCAAGATACCACCCCAGGAAGCCTGATTGCCAACCCCTGGCAGCATCCCTGTGCTGGAGAGTGTTGGGGAGGGGAGAGCAAAAGATACCTGATTTGTGTGGACAGGGCTTCAAACAAAAAACAGATTCTACTTTCAAAATTTTGGTACAGATCTTAGGACCTTCAGAAACAATCTAGGTGGAACTATGTTATCAAACCTCAGTGCACAGAGGGGGATGGTACCAGTGACCTCCCAGGGCTGCACTACAAATTGAATCAGAAAATGAATGTAGTGTTTCCAGTACCATGTCCAGCACATATGAGGTATTAAGTAACTGGTAGCTCTTTTTTTAAACTTTTTATTTTGTATTAGGTTATAGCTGATTAACAGTGTTATGACAGTTTCAAGTGAACTGTAGCTTTTTTTTTTTTTTTTTGGATACAACAGCAGATACATCCCATTATGGAAACAGATGATTTTTGTTTTAATTCTTAAAATTCAATTTGGTGGTATGTAGACACTGCTAACCTCAGGTGGAATTGCCAGTGGCAAGTCCGAGGTGCTGGTAAAAAATTTCTGAGCGGCTCCCAGCAAAGGAATTCTGGTTAAGAAACTCATACAAAGAAATGGTTATTGAAGGGCAGCATTATCTGGCCTTGGGCCCCACTGCAGACACAAAGCAGGTAATTTGCACAGAGAAGGCAATGGCACCCCACTCCAGTACTCTTGCCTGGAAAATCGCATGGACGGAGGAGCCTGGTAGGCTGCGGTCCATGGGGTTGCTAAGAGTTGGACACGACTAAACGACTTCACTTTCCCTTTTCACTTTCATGCATTGGAGAAGGAAATGGCAACCCACTCCAGAATTCTTGCCTGGAGAATCCCAGGGACGGGGGAGCCTGGTGGGCTGCCGTCTATGGGGTTGCACAGAGTTGGACACGATTGAAGCGACTTGGCAGCAGCAGCAGCAGCAGCCCTGAACCTTATCGGTTTCCAGCTGCCAGACTAGAACTTGACTGACTGAGTGGCTTATAATTTTTTCAGGGTTAAGGCAGGGTCTTACCCACTCTTGTGGGCTCCCTCATGTTAAGCATAATGGATTCTACACTCTAGGTGCTCGGTTAATGAATGTTTACTGAATGATGGAAGATATCCAGAATCACCCTGTATCCTTAGTACATCTACATCAGCTCAGGGCTACACTGGTCTTCAAATCACGGGCTAAAAATGAACATAAAGTATATGATTATACCTTGGGGTGTAGGAGGCATTCTATCTTCTGAGACCTTCACATTAGCTGAGTTGGAGAACCAGGACTCTGTTGAATTGGCTCCGTAATGAACCACACTGGCGGCTCCTCTGCTAGGGATTCTGGCTGACATTTAATTAGGCTTTGATAGAGCTCTCCCCAAACTCACTGAGAACTTTTACTTTTTGTCCTGTGCCAAAGTGTAAAACTAGATTCAAGGGAACTTCCTGAGAAGAGGCCAAACCTGGCCTCTTGTGGGTTCCACATGAGAACCCGCCAGAACGTCACCAGCCTTTGTAAGTTCCACCTGGTTTCCTGTCTCCCAGCCAGCTGTACCTGTTTACGTCACCAGGAGACCAGGCCCTAACCTGGACTTACCCCAAGGGCGCCACTAGCTCTCCTAGCAGGTGCTCAGAGGCTAGAGTTCTTGCCTCTGAACTTGTTCCTTCTGTCCTCGACCCTGTTTCCACCCTGACAGCCCCAAGGCAACCACTGGTCTACCTGCCAGCCCCCCTATCTGGGACGATATCCTAGACATTTTATCTCAGCCAACAGAACTTGAGCTTGAGTCCTTATTCCCCTTCCCTGTCTTCAGTCCATGAACCTTATGTAGCCACTTGCATTTATTAGTACACTTGTGCTTGTGAACTCAGACCTGCGAGCACCAAGCAGATGGGGTCAGGAGTGGAGGTGGCAGGGTGAGAGCGACACGGGTCTCTTTGCTAATCCTTCCCTTCCCCACTCCAGGGAGCGAACGGTATAGAGCAGCAGTTCTCCGCCTCAGGGACAAAGAGCAGCGTGAGATGCTGAGTGGTCAGCAGAACCCACTGTCAGTTCAGCTGCAGTGGGGGTGGGGTGGGTGATGGGAAACCAGAGAGTGGGTTAGCCTCTCACGACTGGATGAAGGGGCAAGCACCTCACTGTTCTGGCCAGTGTTCCCAAATCTTGCTCCTTTATTTTTCAGTTCAGTTCAGTCGCTCAGTCGTGTCCGACTCTTTGCAACCCCATGAATCACAGTACGCCTTTATTTTGAAGAGAAAGCAAACAAAACAAAAACTGGATTTTTTTTTAAATCAGCCAACACAGGTTTTTTTCTTTTTTTTTTTTTACAATAAGTGGGCCAATTTGGAAACTGGGGTATTTTGCATTAAAAAAAAAAATTCAGTTTTTTTTTTTTTTTAATGCAAAATACCCCAGTTTTCAAACTGGCCCACTTATTGTAAAAAAAAAAACCAAAAAGCTGTGCTGGCTGATTAAAACCACCCGGGGACTGGCTTGAGACCTGTGGGCTACTGGCAGGTGGTTCCTTGTTTCCTTGGGGCATTGTTCTTACCCGCCCTTCAGATGCGGAGGGCCCCCGTGAGTGGAAGAGCTGGGATCTGAACCCATTCCCTTCAACTCCAAGTCCGTGGGTCTGGCCACCACAGTCAGCAATTCCCCAGTGACTGAGCGTCCTCCACACACAACCCAACGGGCTGGTGCCCAGGACAAAGAGCCTCCATCAGGCTCCTGTTAACACCGCGCCCACCACACCCAAAGTTCTGTCTGGGCTGGTGCGCTCTGCCATGAAGCTCATCCAGGTCTCTAGGGTCACGAGTCAGACGTGACTGAAGCGACTTAGCTCACACATGAAGCTCATCCCAGCACAGCGGGAGCCTCGGGGCCTCCCACGATGGCCTCAGAGCATATCCTGTGTTCCCTGCAGACACAGGGGACACGTGTGCCCCAGCCCCAAGGCGGCCGTAGGGGCAGGAAGCCGGGCTCTCCTGCTGCAGCCTTCCCTGACACCTTGGACGTAAGCTTCTCTCCGCTTTCTTCCTCCGTGAGCCTGGGGTGAAGGCCACCCACCACCCCGACTAGTCTGAAGTTGGACCCGGATGGTCTGAGTGTTGCCCCCACCTTTGCTCTCATCTCCCAGCGTGATCTCGGATTCTTTCTTCACCTAGAGTCCGCATTAGGCCAAACAAGACCCGTCAATCAGTGCTCTGTCGAGACTCCGAATGCGCATGACGGAAAACCCAACTCAAGCCGGCCCGGGCAATCGCTTGATGGTTGGCGTCATTATGTAGAAACGGCAGGCGTTTGAACACGATTTCCGCAAATTGGTCTCTTAGGTCTCAGCTCCGCTATCTTCTGTTTTGACTTCCTTTCAAGGTGGCAGCCGGTCACTCCAGGCCTATAGCTTCCTGGACTCAAGTGCGGTGAAAAAGAGGAAGGTGGCTTCTCTCCACACAGCTGCAGCTAAAGGCTTACACTGGGTCACTGGCTCACTCTGTGTTGGACGCCTGACCCTGGACTAGTCCCTATGGCCAGAGAAATGCGATACACAGAATCGTGTTGCATGGGCTGGGCAAGCGGGAGGGAAGTCAGGGTATGGCCAGAGGGGGAAAGGGGTCCTGGGTATTCAACTTTCTTATTGGTTTCATTATATGTTTTGATATGTAGGACACTGAAATGCAACCCAAAGTCAAAACTATAGAGAAAGGAAGGCTTGGAGAAGCATACTTCCATGCTATAGTTCACCGTACCCGGACCCCTCACTGCCCTGGTGCGCCTTGGAAACCAACTACATTGCCTTTTGGATTGTTCTTCCTGTGCTTCTTTTCGTAAAGAGAAGCAGATATATTGCAATCTGATTATTTCCCTTATTTCATACATGGAAGAGAGCAGATGATACATGTTCTTTTGTACTTTGTCTTTTCACTTCGTAACATCTCCTGGAAATCATTCCATCTCTGCTCATAGAGCTCTTCCTCATATTTTGTAATATCTCAGTACCTTGTTGTGTGTGTATCATATTTAATTCAATCAATCTCCTGTGCTTGGGCATTTAGGGAGTTTCCAATATTTTGTGATGATAAATAATGCTGCAATGTATAACCTTGAGTATCTGTAGTTTATTGAAGTATAATTGATTTACAACATTATGTTAGTTTCAGGTGTACAGCAAAGTGATTCATTTATATATATTCATACATATATATATATTCTTTTTAGAATCATTTCCATTATAGGTTATTACATGATACTGAGTATAGTTCCCTGTGCTATACAGTGGGTTCTGAGTATCTATATATTTATATTGCTAGAGGTATCTATTTGGAGTCAATTTCTAGACGAGGAATCGCTGGGTGGAAGGGTAAATACATGCACATGTGTGTTCAGTTCAGTTTAGCTCAATTCAGTCGCTCAGTTGTGTCCGACTCTGCGACCCCATGAATCGCAGCACGCCAGGCCTCCCTGTCCATCACCAACTCCCGGAGTTCACTCAGACTCACGTCCATCGAGTCCGTGATGCCATCCAGCCATCTCATCTTCTGTCGTCCCCTTCTCCTCCTTCCCCCAATCCCTCCCAGCATCAGAGTCTTTTCCAATGAGTCAACTCTTCGCGTGAGGTGGGCAAAGTACTGGAGTTTCAGCTTTAGCATCATTCCTTCCAAAGAAATCCCAGGGCTGATCTCCTTCAGAATGGACTGGTTGGATCTCCTTGCAGTCCAAGGGACTCTCAAGAGTCTTCTCCAACACCACACTTCAAAAGCATCAATTCTTCGGCGCTCAGCCTTCTTCACAGTCCAACTCTCACATCCATACATGACTACTGGAAAAACCATAGCCTTGACTAGACGGACCTTAGTTGGCAAAGTAATGTCTCTGCTTTTGAATATGCTATCTAGGTTGGTCATAGCTTTTCTTCAGTATTGCCAATTTCCGCTCCCTAGAGGTTGTCCCACATCACAAGCCCACCAGCTGTGTTCCTGAGTGCCTGTTTCTTCAGGCTCACCTAAAGAGGGTATTGTTAAACTCTTGAATATTTTTTTGTTTGCTAACATGATGGATAAAAATGTTATTCAATGTAGATTTCATAGGCATTTTTATTAAAAGTGAAATTGATTACACTTTCATATATTTGAATGTTATATTTCATCTAATGGATTGTCTATTCCTATCTTATGCTCACTTTGCTATTGGATTTTTGGCCTTCCTTAATTTAAAAAATATTAGATATTAGTTCTTTATGATCTATGCTACAAAGACTTTTCTGTCAGTTTTCATTTGTATTTTGATTATGCTGAAGTTTTTTTTTTTTTGTAGTCAAATTTATCAGTTTCTCCTTTGCAGCATGCAGATTTTTAATTATATTAAAAAATATTTTCCTACCCAGCTTATGGGAAATAGATGGGGAAACAGTGGAAACAGTGTCAGACTTTATTTTTTGGGGCTCCAAAATCACTGCAGATGGGGACTGCAGCCATGAAATTAAAAGACGCTTACTCCTTGGAAGAAAAGTTATGACCAACCTAGATAGCATATTCAAAAGCAGAGACATTACTTTGCCGACTAAGGTCCGTCTAGTCAAGGCTATGGTTTTTCCTGTGGTCATATATGGATGTGAGAGTTGGACTGTGAAGAAGGCTGAGCGCCGAAGAATTGATGCTTTTGAAGTGTGGTGTTGGAGAAGACTCTTGAGAGTCCCTTGGACTGCAAGGAGATCCAACCAGTCCATTCTGAAGGAGATCAACCCTGGGATTTCTTTGGAAGGAATGATGCTAAAGCTGAAACTCCAGTACTTTGCCCACCTCACGCGAAGAGTTGACTCATTGGAAAAGACTCTGATGCTGGGAGGGATTGGGGGCAGGAGAAGGGGACGACAGAAGATGAGATGGCTGGATGGCATCACGGACTCGATGGACGTGAGTCTGAGTGAACTCCGGGAGTTGGTGATGGACAGGGAGGCCTGGCGTGCTGCGATTCATGGGGTCGCAGAGTCGGACACAACTGAGCGACTGAACTGAACTGAACTGAACCCAGCTTATACAAAAGTTAATCCATATTTTCTCCTAATACCTGTGAAATTTTATTTTGTGTATAGATCTTTGGTTAATTTGATAACTATGGGGGATCAACTCTGAATATTCATTGGAAGGACTGATGCTGAAGCTGAAGCTCCAATACTTTGGCCACCTGATGTGAAGAGCTGACTCATTGGAAAAGACCCAGATGCTGGGAAAGATAGAAGGCAGGAGGAGAAGGGGACAACAGAGGATGAGATGGTTGGATGGCATCACCGACTCGATGGGCATGAGTTTGAGCAGGCTGTGGGAGATGGTGAAGGATAGGGAAGCCTGACATGCTGTAGTCCATGAGATCGCAGAGCTGGACACGGATGAAAGACTGAACAACAAGTTCTTGTAGATAGTACAAGAAATAGATCTAGATTTATTTTTTAAATGACTATCCAGTTAGCCTAACACCAGTCAGCCCCAGTGATTCTGAGATATCTCCTTTATCATAACCTAGATTACTTCAAGTGTTCGGGCCTATTTCTTGACTTCTCATTTTGTCCCATTGGTGTGCCTTTTTAAGTGTTGCTACCCGTGGTTTTGATGATAGAGGCTTTGTTGTGTGTATTTATATCCTGTAGGACCACTCCTCTTTCACAGAAGATTGTTTTTAAAAGACAGGAGTTATTATAGAACATTGGTAGGCAGAGAGAAATGACCAAGTAGAGATATGAGTCGAGAGAGAGGGGGAAAATTGTGATGTCCTTGAATAAGCACAAGCAGAGAATTCTGAAAGGAGCCAGAGAATACAGATTCAGAAGGTGGTAGATTTGCTGGGGAGAAGAATTCTCTTCTGACTTTATTCCCCAGTGAAAGAGAACCAAAGTCAACAGCTGAGTGCGGGGGAAGCGGGGGAGAAGGCTAATCACTCAGACTATCCTGAAGGCCTACTTGAGGTCTGTGGTCGTAAATGGAAAGCAAGACCCATGTGCAGAGTTATGTTTTCCTCTAGGCTCACATGATGGCTTGAGCATGAAGGCTGAGCAGGCATGCCATTGAGTTTAAACTGAGCTTGGATTTAGCCAAACAAGCATGGCCAATGGAAAGAGGGGTTAAGTAGTAAAGGCAACATGGATGCAAGTAAGCAGAATGATGGGCCAGGAATCCAAGTTGGGTGAGGAGGGAAATGAAGAGAGTGGGCAAGGGGGGGGTGGATGTGAAGGCTATCATGACGACCGGTTAATCCTGAAAGCGTTTAAGAGATGCTGGAGTCTTTGGAAGGGGAAGTGATGGTCTTGGGGTGGGTGGATAAGATAGGATAGAAGAAAAGATGTCAGCAAAGATGTAAAAAGACTGAGGGGCCAGAATGTGGTCAGATTGTCTTTGTGGTTGGGATGGTAGCGAGGGGGAAACAGACAGAACAGGCTCCATCTTAAAAGCAGGACTCCATCGTGGGCTGGACTGTGGACTTTGAGCTATGTGCCCAGTACCTATAGAAATGACATACCAACTGGAAAACCAGGTCCCTGGAAGGAAGAGCCCCAGGGCTTGAACCTAGACTCTCTTTAGCCTAAAAGAATACCCTAATTATCTGTGTAACCCAATAGAATCATACATTCTATTATGCTTATTGGGGTATGACCACAGGCCTATTGATAATTGTCCACTGTTAACTATCTAGGCTTAAGACATATGAATCACAGGTTATCTTTGATTGTATCTTTCTTTTCCTTTGTTCAGACTAGTTTCAGGGAATTTGGGGAGGTGGGTTTGGGTACGTACACTTAGGGTATATAAGGTTTTCACAAAGACTGGTCTGGGTCCTTGGCTAAGAGGAGACTCTGCCTTGGGCCCGCCGGTGTAATAAACTGCACTCCACTATCTGCTTTGTCCTTCTGAGTGAGTTTGTTTCCCGGAGCGCATGGCTGCAACAGTAGTGCCAGAGAGAACCAGTGAGCCTGCTCCTAAAATCTCCAAGAGTGAAGGGCAGTGGCTGCCAGGTCGGAGGTACCTGCAAATGAGAGTGAGGAGTGGGTGGGATCTCAAGGCTCCTCAGGGACCCGCAGAATTTCAGCACTGGAAGTTCAGGTCCCCACCACCCTTAGGAATCTCCTCAAGCTCTGCTTCCATCTGTTCCCTTGGCAGCCTTCCAGGGTTGATTAAGCTGTGAAGTGGAGACTAAGAAGCTTGGCTAAGAGATTTATTTGTCTTGAAATCTGTAGAGCCTGGCATCCCTTAAAACACAAAGACAATTCAAGAGCCCTGAGGGAGATGGTAGAGCTAAGTGGGATGCTTTCTGCAGGGCTGGTGTGAATTCTACCATGGGGAAGATTCTGGAATTCCTTTACAGTGCTGGCCAGGTGAACAGAGAGGCTATATGCTGTCATGCAGGAACACAATGGGGTAAGCTTAAATTCTCAAAGGGTCAGGTACCCTGGACAGTCCTCCCTGGCTGCAGAATCAAAGCCATAGCTATTTCTAAAGGAGTTCCTAAGTGTTGAAAAGCCATCCTCCTACTTCAAGTATCCTGTTGCATCCAGACTTCCTGAGACTCCCCAACATTTGAAGTTCCATCGTGGAAGATGGTGTGTCCCAGCCAGGTGAGCCAGATCTGGGCCGCCTTCAGAAGACCAGCACTCTCACGAACCCTGGCTCCCATGGGTGACCTGAGTGTGGTTTAGGCCATGCAGTTGAGGCTGACTGTGCCTGAGACCTGTCAACAGGAAAGGGCCCAGGTCTTGACGAGGGAGAAATGGGTAAGGTGAGATGGTTAACCTTTGGGGGAGCAGGAATAGTCAATGGATTTAGGATGGGGTCCATTTGTGAGGTGACAGGACACGTGGAATGTCATATCTGAGTGTTGAGAATGAAAGTTTACAGTCTAGGGCCAGTTAAGATGTTAGAAATAAGATTCAAGGTTATTTTCAGTCAACACATAGTAATTTGGAAGCTGGCGTAGACGTAGAAGAAAAGTACGTACTGGACTCAGAGCCCACTGACTTGTGCTCACTCGGACTGGACAGAACGGGTGAGAAAACCCCATCTCTCTTTCCCAGCTGGGTCTCAGGAGGTCCTGTGTGGAGGAGGGCCAGGTCCTGTCGGCGCTTACTCTTAGGCTGTGATTTGCCAGTGGGACTGGGTTCTGAGATTGACAGATGGGGCTGGCACTGGGGTAGGAGAGGGAGCGGAGGTGGGGCAGGTTGGTTCCAGACACCTCCACCCACCCTCACCCATTCCTGCGGCTCCCTTTGCTCAGAAAGAAGTGGTGATTGGCAGTTCCCAACCTTGAGCCCCCATCCAAAAGAGACACCTCAGATCTTCTAGAAACACATGCACACACACAGCCACTCCCACTTAAGCATATCCTGACTTCCCTAGTAGTTCAGTGAGTAAAGAATCTGCCTGCAGTGCAGGAGACCTGGGTTTGACCCCTGGGTCCAAAATATATCCTGGAGAAGGAAATGGCAACCCACTCCAGTATTCTTGCCTGGAAAAATCCCATGGATGGAGGAGCATGGTGGGGTGTAGTCCATGGGGTTGCAAAGAGTCAGGCATGACTGAATGACTAACACACACAAATCCACAAACCCAAAGTTGCAATTTTTCTCCCTCAGCTGCACACAGTGGCTGTGGACCCTCTACTTGCTTGGTGACCTGGGGTGAGAGAGCAGCACCTCATCACACAGAGAACATCAACCCCAAACTCCAGAGTCTGATAAGATACCCAGGTCTGTGGAGATGTTCTTAGGCAAACAAATTCCACATCTCCCCAGTGCTTAGACTTATGTTTCTGTCTATAGCACCTGGCTCCAGGCTCAGCACTCAGGAAGCTCAGGAAACAAGTCTGAGGACCTCGGATGGGAATCCTTGCTGAGCTTGGGGGTCCTGGTCCTGCTTGACTCCCGCCTTGCTGCCCAGAGTCCTCAGGCCAAGAGTCTGACCTTGTTTCCCAGTCCAACTTTCTTGTCCAAAACCTGGGAAACACTGTCACGTCCCGTGATGCTGATCATCTAACTTCCTGGCTCCCAGACCCCAAACACACACACTCACACCCATACCCACACACACTGTCTGTCTCTTCCAGCTTGGACCAACTTACCATAATTCAGACTGAGTCTGATATAATTGAGATGTCAGCTTCTGCTCCCCAAACACTCACCTCTTTTCTTCCTGGTTGGGAGACCCCCTTTTACAGATTTATGTTTTGAACTCACGTCCCCACAAGAGCCTGCCTTTGGAATAGCAGACAGTTAGCTGTACCATTCTTTGGGCTGTGATGAGTCTCCATCGCTCATTCCCATTGCACGGGCTTTTCTCTAATTGCTGCAACTGGAGGCTACTCTCTAGTTACGTACGGTGCGCAGGCTTCTCGTTGCAGTTGCTTCTTTGTGGCAGAGCACAGGCCCTAGGGTACCAGGGCTTCAGAGGGCCTCAGTAGTTGCGGCGCACGGGCTTAGTTTCTCCGAGGTATGTGGGGTCTTCCCAGACCGCTTCCAGGGCCCAAGAGTAGGCGTTTGTCTAACACTTGGAAATGAATTGTCCGAGGAGACCCACGTGCTGACAAAGGAAAAGATTTTATTTGGAAAAAGGCACCCAGGAGGAGAGCAGGAGGGTAAGGAACCCAGGAGAACTGCTCTGCCACCTGGCTTGAGTCTCGGGTTTTATGGTCATGGGATTAGTTTCCGGATGGTCTTTGGCCAATCATTCTGATTTATGGTCCTTCCCGGTGGCGCACATGTTGCTCAACCAAGATGGATGCCTGCGAGAAGGATTCTGGGAGGTGGTAGGACATGTGGGGTCTCCTTTTGACCTTCCCCAGACTCTTCCTGTTGGTGGTGGCTTATTAGTTCCGTGTTCCTTGCCAGGACCTCCTGTCATAAAGTAACTCATGCTAATGGTTGCTATGGTGCCTGGCCAGGGTGGGCGGTTTCAGCTAGTGTGCTTCCCCTAACAAGACTAAGGATCACACCAGTGTTTGATCCTTAACCACTGGACCCCCAGGGAAGCCCTGTGCCATCATGTTTAAACCTTTGTGTGTTTGCTAAGTCGCTTCAGTCGTGTCTCTTTGGGACCCTATGGACTGCAGCCTGCCAGGCTCCTCTGTCCGTGGGATTCTCCAGGCAAGAATACCGGAGTGGGTTGCCATGCCCTCCTCCAGGGCATCTTCCCGACGCAGGGATGGAACCTACATCTCTTACGTCTCCTGCATCGGCAGGGGGTTTCTTTACCACCAGCGCCACTGTAAGTTCTATTCTGTTAGCCAGGACACATAGAAAGTCAGCCTTTAACTCAGTGTTGTCACAGCATTTTACTCCCACGTAAGCTACTGCGTATGTGTTTTTAAGGCACTTTGGCTTGCTTTTCTATTACATAGGTGATTACACGCAAATGTGAATTCTCTCTTCCTTTTTGGTTTGATGCTCACTCATGTGACCTCAAGGACATTGATATGATCAGTTTTGTAAGGCACTGAAGGGTGGGCCCTGGGCTCCTCCTGGGATCACAGCAGAGTGGGCACAGATTCCGAAGCCCGGGCCAGGGACTGTGGAGCAGAGTATTCAAAATGCGGAGAGCCCAAGACACACAACTAATTAACACTGGGTTCCTGGGTCAGGCCCCTCTGGGGCTCAATTCACTTAAGTAGAGAAATAGACTACCGCCCGTCAGAATTACCTTAAGGACTAAGCGGCGTGATGTGTGTGTCGTGCGTGTGGTAACTGCTCAGTAGGTGTTACTTTCTTTTCTCTTTCTCATCCTTAGTGGAATGTGCTTTCTGTGGCACTGTTGGTATCTGTTCCAGCTGATGAAACCCTTTAAAGAAGCTCAGATGCTTTTGTGCACGAAGCGTCCCTGACAATTAGAGACGCACGCTCTGCCATCCTGGCTCGTCCTCCGGCAGCTGCGCCCCGATCTGTTCAGGTTGGGGAGACCTTTCCTAGCCTTCCTCAAAACCATCATTTGTGCAGCGTCCCCGGGGCTACGAACAGCAAGGAAATGAAGGAAAGCAAGCAACATCTGGTGTTAAACAAATACCATCATCTTACAAATGTCTCGTCTCTGGGATAATGATTCTTGCATATGCAGAGCAAAGAGGGATGTCAACAGCAGGACCCAATACTAGAGAAGAAACAGCTCAAAGGCAGTCATAGCTCTTCCCTACTGTGTCTTCAGCAAAATTCCATTTTGGAAAACAAGAAAAGGTGCTGACGTTCATAGCCTTTTCTCACACCAGACTGAAAACCCACCTCCTGCTCTATGTTCTCATGAGCTGAATCCTGCAAACATACGTCGTGACAGTGGGTCAGTGTCTGGGGTGGTATCCAGCAAACGGTGAGCTAGTGTGGACTCCATGAGCATCTTCTGTCTTGCTCCCTTGCTCCCCAGCTGAGACCATTCCTGTTGTGCTGCTGCAGGTGCATTTGGGAGTTCCGGAGACATTCTCAAGCATCATCCAGAGAATTCTGCCTGTAAATGGCTAAGACAGATGTTTTATGTCTTGCTTCGTTATTATGGGTGTTATAGCCCAAAGAAGAAAAACGTTAATGAATCATTTCGTAACACTTAAAAGACTCCTGTTGAGCTGTGATGGGAATGGCCTGGAGCCAAATGGCGATGCAGACCTTTGTCCTTGGCATCCACTCACTCAGTCTTCTCTCCTCTTAGCATGATTTTTTCTCTCTCAACTGAAATTCATCACCTAGTTTCACATGAGGCAACCAGTCACCTCGCACTGACCCGGGCCATCAAGGATCCTCTTTGTCAGATCCCAGACAAGGCTGCTGCCACCAGATGTTGTATCCTGTGACATAAATGGCAGCTGTGGATGTGTTTGCTTTGCCTTGCCTAGTGTTTTGAACAAAAATCAATGATCAATGGTTTATTTACAACAGGGGTCCCCACCCTCCAGGATCTAATGCCTGATGATCTGAGGTGGAACTGATGTAATAATAATACGAACAAAGTGCACAATAAATGTAATGTACTTGAGTCATCCTGAAAGCATCTCCCCTACCCTGAGGTCCGTGGAAAAGTGATCTTCCACGAAACCGGTCCCTGGTGCCAAAAAGATTGGGGACAGCTGGTTTACAACACTGAAGAGATTTCATATTAATATCTAAATTCTCAGTTTCTCTGGAAAATAAAAACCCCAGAAAGGCTGGGTTAACATTTTCAAATTAGCAACACTTGGTTGAAGCTGAGACATGGCTGCTCCTTACTGATGTGCGGTTGCTGTTCAGTTTGCCATGGACCCCACTGCTCCCTATTGCCTCCCTTCTCACTTAGGTCAAAGTTAGTGCCAGGCAACTGGCTCTTTTTATTCCCTCATGTTACCTTCCTGGCCCTACAGGTACCTGTTTGCAGTCTCTGCTTTAGATCTTCCAAGCTTCCAGTGATGCCAACCGTGTGATCAGAAGGTTAGAACGTTCAGTCCCACCGACTCCTCCATTCCCCTAATCTCCAGGTAGGGGAGAGGGGCTGGAAATCACGTTCAATCACCAATGGCCAATGATTTCATTGAGCATGCCTAGGTAACAAAGCCTCCATAAAAAACTAAAAGGAGCCCTGCAGAGCCAAAGCTTTCCTGAGAATGAAGAACAAAGCCAGAGGCATGACCCTCCATGGTTTCATCCTCCATATTAAAACCAATGGTAAAGGCTTTCTTCATTATCCAGTGGTTGAGAATCTGCCCCTATCTTACACCATACACAAAAATCAATTCAAAACAGATTAAAGACTTGAATGTAAGAAGTTAGACCATAAAAATCCTAGAAGAAAGCATCCATGCTAGGCTCTGGGAATCAGTATTTCTGATGATTTTTTTTTTTTTTTTTTGGATTTTGACACCAGAAGCAGAGACAACAAAAGCAAAAATAAACAAGCGGGACTAAAAGTATCTGCACAGGGAAGAAAACTGTCAACAAAATGAAAATCTATGAATGGGAGAAAATATTTGCCAATCAGACATCTGATAAAGGGTAAATCCTGCAAATATATAAAGACCTCATACAACTTAACAGCTAAAAAAAAAATTCAATTCGAAAATGGGCAGAGGATCTGAATAAATATTTTTCCAAAGAAGACATACAGATGAAGGAGAAGGCTTTCCTCTAAAGTGCCTCAAATCAAGTCTGAGGCCGATTTCTCCGTGCATCGTTTCTGTGTAATTTGCTCCTGTTGTGAGCAGCGTCTCTAAGTGCTTCTAGTTTCTCAGAGGAGAAAAGCAAACCAGCCAGAAAAGTACAGAAAAAGGAGGGCTTTCTGTTTATTTTCTTATTTAAGTGAACACATGAGCACATCCTGGAAAGTACAGGGTGACTAAGAAGTAGCCCAAAGGGAAAAACCTAATGGGGGAATTTTGTTAAAAGACAGAATTTACATATCCACACTTCGGGTTTCCCTCTCAGCCTCTCTGTGGTTCTTAAAGCCCCAGGGAGAAGCCAGAGGGATGGAGGCTATATTCGAAGGTCCCATTGGCTTGAGGGCAAGGCTGCCGGACTGGGGTCCCAAGACCCCGTGGGCAGCTCATAAGAGCCCTCCACACAGGGCTGCCTGTGGACCGGAAGGTGCCTGACCACAAGCCTTGACTCTCGACAGGGTTCAACCATGGTAGATTCGTTGGCAGGGTTAGTTCAAGTGCATTCTCTTCATTCAGAAACACTTCTCTGGAAAGGAGTTTCAGAAGACACCCTTGCGGCAAAGGGGAAGCCCACCTTTTCTTTTTATAGGATTTCCTCATCTGTCAGGCCAGTCAACCCAAGAGGTGAGAGTCTGGGTATAGAGGAGGGTGCCCAGGGTAGCCACCGTAGATTGTGTGCCTGCCAGCCAGCGGCGGTCACCAGATGACCTGTTCCTAGTCAGTCACAAACATCTTTTGCATGTTTTAGCGGCAGTCACCAGATGACCTGTTCCTAGTCAGTCACAAACATCTTTTGCATGTTTGTGATCTGCTCAGCATTTGACAGGCTTGATAAGACTTCAAATACTCAAAGTGTGTTTCCTGGCCCCTCCTGCAGGATTTTCCCTCAAAGCGCAGGCTTTACTCTCATTTCCTTTTTCTCCTGATCCAATCTCTGTCCCCTACCCCACTCCCCCCAACAAATCCTGTCCTCACTGTCCCTTCCCTTTATGTAGAACTGCCCTCCAGCTCTTCACCCCACACCCCTCACCCCCAGCCTCGGACCTTCAGAGAAAAATGGTGGAGAATCCAGAGACAAAGCAAGTTCCACTTGAAGAAAGAGTGTCTGCCCATGTAAACTTCTTGAGAACAATCTTTGCACAACTTAATGTGCTGCTTAGTAAATGCTGAATGGCAAACCCAAACTTCCTCCTCTCCAGGCCCATCCCCCAGAGCCCCTGCTCTGGGAGGGGGAGGGGAGGAGAACTAAGATAACCTTGCTTTCTCCATCCCCAGCTTTCCTATGTCCAAATTCCTAATGTGAGGACATGCTCTACTGGCAGGACCTTTGAGAGTAAACAGAACAACACAGCCACAGTCCTGGTGAAGCAGTCAGGAGAAGGGAGGGTCTAAGGGTCCGCAGAAGTGGCGAGGGCCCTGGCTATCTCTGTGCTTTGCCAAAGGTGAATGCATGCCTGCTACTGGCAGTGGGAATGGGTGAAGAGTGAGAAAGTGTTAGTGGCTCAGTAGTGTCCGACTCTTTGCGACCCCATGGACTGTAGCCCACCAGGCTCCTCTGTCCATGGGATTCTCCAGGCAAGAACACTGGAGTGGGCTGGCATTCCCTGCCGATGGTTTAGGGTTCTCTTCTTAAAGTGATGGGGCAGACACACGTGAAGGTGACCGCTAGTGGTTTCAGAACGACTGTATGCATGTCTTCATGTACATTTTTCTTTTCCCTCTCCAATGGAGGTGAAGACCAAGCCAACTGTAAACTCTGTTCTCTTGTTCAAGCAAGACCCCCACGGTAGGGCTTGGATATATGTCCCTGCCTATAGTTATTTCCACGTCTGGTACACTCTGAGATCCTCTAATTTTTTATTGCAATGTGGCCTGTATAACCCAAGGATTCTTCACAAGGAGCCGCCTTCTCAGAAATATGTTCATACCTCAGTATGAAGGACTATTTAGAAGATGAGGAAGAATACCATACGGATGAAAATGAACGTGAGTAATTCAGTGGGTTTGGTGGGAGCTGCTGTGAAGCCACATTTTAGACTATTAAATAACAGATTGTTCTATTTTTAAGAACATGGTTTTTTGTGTAATGCAAAATAAATGCCACTTTTTGCAAATGTATAGAACTAATGAATAAACACTAACCAATATCCAGCTGCACCTGCAGGAGAGTAAGGGCATTCTGGAGGGTGAAAAATGAAGAAAGAGCTGTGAAGCTGCAGGAACCGACACTGGGGCTTCTTGGTGGGGGCAGGGATAGGGTAAGAGAGCAGACGAGGTACGGGTGGGAAAAGCAGTTGTTTGGGCTTCAGAACTGGCTGAGGAATTAAGGGACTTAGGGCCTAATAACAGCAGGTAGAGGAGACGAAACCTGGACCCCAAGAGAGTAGAAGGTTGGAACCGAGTCCCCTCTGCCACCCCCAGCAACAATGTAGGGGTGAACTAAAAACAACTGCCTACTCACCCGGTGAGATGACAAAGAAGCTTTTTTTTTTTTTAAAAAAAAAAAAGAACAAAAGCCTCTCCCTTAATTTATTAATTTATAATCATAGAGGTGCCGGTTACAAAGATATGGTATTTAAATTTAAATTACTGGCATGGTCCAGGACACATTCTACTAAAAGAACCTAGCATCAAGTTATGTGAGGCAACAAACTGATAAAACTTCAGAGATACATGGGCAATTTCATAGTCACAGGGGGATTTTGGGGCACATCTCTTTCAGCCACTGACAGTTTAAGATGACAAAAGTAGGGCTATAGACTTGAGTAACTCAAGGAGCAAGGTTGATCAGACACCGATGTGGCAAACACACATTCTTTTCGAGAGCACGTGACACGTACATCGAAAAACCACACATTAGGTCCAGAGCACTTCCTGACAAGCAGCAAAGAATCACGCAGACCACACTCTTGAACACACTCAACTGTTAGACTCCAGTAGTAATGATTCAGTCAAACCTCATCTTTGGAATTTTGGAGGGAAAAAAACCCTTTAAGGAATTCATGACTATAAGTGTCTTATTGGAGAGTCTAAGAACAAATTCTTTTTAAAAAAGATTTTTTATATGGACCATTTTTAGAGTCTTTATTGAATTTGTTACAACATGGCTTCTGCTTTGGTTATTTGACCGCACATGGGATCTTAGCTTCCCTGGACTGTGTGCTAAGTTGCTTCAGTCATGTCCAACTTTGTGGCCATATGGACCACAGCCTTCCAGGCTACTCTGTCCATGGGATTCTTCAGGCAAGAGTACTGGAGAGGGTTGCCAGGCCCTCCTCCAGGGGATCTTCTCATCCCAGGGATGGAATCTGCATTTCTTATATCTCCTGCATTAGCAGGAGGGTTCTTTACCACTAGCACCATCTAGGAAGCCCCTTAGCTCCCCTAGTAGGGATCAAACTCACACCTTCTGTGTTGGAAGGCAAAGTCTTAACCATTGGACTACCAGGAAAGTCCCCAATTATCAATATTATAAGAAAGTTTGGCAAGATCACTGGCTACACAAAAGTAAATTTTTATTCACTGGCAACAAGCAACTAGAAAACTTAGTTTAGAAAATATCCATGTGTAAATAACACCCTCAAATATACCTCAGAATACAGCGACCAAAAGACAGAAAATTTTTATGTATGAAATTTAAAAAATTCCTGAAGACCGAAATAAATGAAAAGATACTTAATACTGATGGATTTGTAGAATTGAGGTCTAAAGATGTTAATTTTCTGCAATTAATGAATTGAAATATATTCCTCTTAAAATTCAAACTAGATTTTTTTGAGGTTCACAAGTTGATTCTAATGTGTGTAAGGTAGAGCAAAGAACCAAGAGTTGCCAGGACAACCAACATCTGAGGGCTCACTCACTCCATCATCATAGGAACACTTAAGAAAGAAGTGTTAGTTGCTCAGTTGTGTCCGAGTCTTTGCGACCCCATGGATTGTAGCCTGCCAGGCTCCTCTGTCCATGGAGTTTTCCATCAAGAACACTAACTTTAGTGTAATTAAGCAATAAAGAAAGTGATATGAGCACAGGGAGCCTCCCAAGTGGTGATAGTGGTAAAGAAACCAGCTGCCCATGCAGGAGACATGAGAGATGCAGTTTCCATCTCTGGGTCGGGAAGATCCCCTGGAGGAGGAAATGGCAACCCACTCCAGTATTCTTACCTGGAAAATCCATGGACAGAGGAGCCATGTGTTTTACAATCCATAGTGTTGCAGAGTTGGACATGACTGAAGGGACTTAGCACGCACGCACGCATGCATTAGCACAGTGAGAGACAGGCCCACAAACATATGGAAATTTGTATATAACAGAGATGCTATTTCAACTTCAGTGGGGAAATAAGGACTTTAAGCAAGCAGCACTGGAACAATTGGTTATCCATATGGAAAAAATAATTTAGATCCCTACATCAAACCATAGTTAAATGGATTAAAGACCTACATATGAGAAAGCATGACTTTAAAAAGTCTTGGAAGAAAAGAAAAGAGAATGTTCTTCTGATCTCAGGGTAGGAAAAGATTTCTTAACCATAACACCAGAAGCATAAACCATGAATGAATAAAACCAATAAATTTGACTACATTAAAATATTTTTAAAAGTCCTTTTGTACATTAAAGGCATCATAAAGTGAGAAATACAAAACTTAGACTTGGAGAAGCTCTTTGGCACACACTGTACCAAGAAAGGATTTTGCTCCCAATTTATAAACAGCTCCAGTGGAAAAGGCCAAATGATATGACACCCAATGGCTTTGAAAGATGAGAAATAATTTTCCTTTGTCCTAGTAATCAATGGCATGTAAGTTAAACAAAGGGGAACTAATATTTCATATTCAATAGACTAACAAAAATGAAAAACAATCTGATGATGCCAAGGGAGAGTATAAATGGGCACATACATTTTGGAGAACAAAATGTCAGTATCTAATAAAGTGGTGGAATTGTTGGACCAGATTAAAGCATCTCCAGCTCCATGCAACACTGTAAGAATGGAAAGACAGCTTAGATGCAGGTATGGGATCTACCAAGGGACAGATGTTTAATTAAGAATCTATTAGAGCTTCCCAGGTGGTCCAGTGGTTAAGAATCCACTTTGCAGTGCAGAGGACACCAGTTCTATCCCTGGTCAGGGAAGGCCCCACATGCTGAGAATCAACTAAGCCCTTGCATCATAACCCTTGAGCCTGTTCTCTGGAGCCTGTGAGCCGTAACTACTGAGTCCGCACGCTGCAGCTGCTGAAGCCACTGCACCTAAGCCTGCCCTCCACAACTAAAGAAAGCCTGCCCTCCACAACTAGAGAAAGCCTGCTCACAGTAACAAAAACACAGCTCAGCCAAAAGTAAATAAATATTAAAAATTAGTGTGTCACTAAATAAAAATACAATTAAAAAAGTCTATTGCATACAGATATGTTTGACTATTTTCTTTTCTGTACCTAGTTTTATATCTTTAAAAATGTCTTAATTGAAACAGTAATTTTAGTGGGGGTTAAGAGGGAAAGGCACTTACACAGAGCTTGTGTGACTGTCAGTTGGTAGAGCCACATTCAGGGCAAATGAAAACGTCGTGTTCTGCCTTTCTTTTTAACTTCTTGAGAGGACAAAGGCGGAAGAGTTAGCTAGTAGTTTGCATCGGCAAGAGTGTTGGGAGAGAGGTATGTTCACGCACCACAGATGGGCATGAAGTGTGAGGACACCCCTGTGGAGCTAATTTCAGCAATATTTAACAAAGCTGTGAATTCCCTTTGACCTAGTACATTGTCCTCTAGGTATTTACTCTAAGAAAATAGATCATATTATATATATGTTATGAAGCAAAGTTTTATCTACACAGAAGTTCATCATAATAATCACAGTGTTGTTTTAATAATAGTGAAAGAAATAACTAATACTAACACTATCTAAACTAGTAACCCTAGACTAAGCATGTCTAACACTAGTAGGTTCTAATTTATCATTCAACTGTCAGATGGACTATTACGCAGTGGTGACAATGATACTGTTGAATCCTTTTAATGATGTGGAAGCTCTTGCAAATATGAAGTTAATATGAATTAGGTTACAAAACAGCATGTGGAGTATCTATGCACTGAAGCAAAGACTCCAAAATGTAACCAGAGGTTATTTCTGGTTGGTCAGAGGCGATCTCTATTTTATTCTGGATTTTAAAGAAATCTTTCTTATATATTTTCTCCCTCTCTCTGTGTGTATGTGTGCATAACCTTTGTTTTAAATTATTTGCTGAAATAATCTAAACAGGCTTGATGCTATGGATGACAACGCCAGCAGGCCGGGACGGGAGGTGGCGGGGTGGGGGTGGGGGGGCGAAGTATGATGGATTTGCCAGGTTCCTGGGGAAACCGAGTCTCATGATCATGGAACCAGGACAAGTGCGAAGACCTGGGTTCACCGTGATGTCACCACCGGCAGCTGGGCGATCAGGGGAGTCGCTCATCCACTCAGAACCTGGTTTCGCTTCCGCGCAAAGGACCTAACAGCCCCGGCGCGCCTGGCTCCCGCCTCTCTTTGCAGGGTGTCCGGCGTGTGCGCGCGCGGCTGCCGAGCCCCGGGAGCGGCGCGTTTCACCGGGACTGCGGTCGCCGCGGTAGGGTAGAGGCCAGAGCCGTATCAGCATCAGCGACGCGGGCTGGGGTCTCGGGGGAGGGGCCGGGCCAAAGGGGCGGGGCCGAGCTCGGGGGCGGGGCCAGGGCTCTTCGGGTGGCCGCCGCGGGGGCGGGGGAGGAGCACCGCCGCTTCCGCCGCCCGCGGGGATCCCCCCGGGACCGGCGCCCGGGGAAGTCCCGGGTGAGCGCGGGTACAAAAGCCGGCGCCAGGGCCCCAGGCCGGCAGTCCTCAGCGATGTCACGCGGGCTCCAGCTCCTGCTCCTGAGCTGCGGTAGGGCCTGCGGACGCCCGGCGCCCCCCGCCCGCCTCCCCGCAACACCCTCTCTTCTCGCTTGCTCACGCAGCTCTCTCTCCCTCTTGCAGCCTGCAGCCTGGCGCCCGCGGCGCGGGAGGTGAAGGTGGTCTGTTCAGAGGATGTGGACTTGCCCTGCACTGCCCCCTGGGACCCTCAGGTCACCTACACAGTCTCCTGGGCCAAGGTAAGTGCGGCCAGGCTGGCGGATTAGGGTTTGGTGGTTTAATTGCAGGAGGGGGAACCACCTCGCTCGAGCCGGTGACCCCCTGTGGCTGGGGGTCAGGGATATCGCCGATAACTGCACTCGGTACCGGGTCTTCGCACACGCCTCTCCCATCGCGACTCTAAGCCCGTTCGCATCCAGGTACAGGCTGACATAGATGTCGTTCCCCCGGGGACCTCAAATCTTCTTGCTTCTAAAGGTGGCCTGAGATGAATGATCCAGATAAGACGTTTTGGAGAGCAGAAAACCTCTTATTTGGATTAATTCTAGAGGCCACCTGTGGTTGTGGTCAGCAGGCCAGGGAGAAGGCAGCTGGTGAAGATTTGACATTGGCCGGAGGCATGTCTCTGGATTTATTATTTCTGCTGTTTTGTGACTGCGGTGCTCATACATGTGGGGAGAGGGGAGGGGGCTATTTGAGGGGAAGGATGACCAGATAGAAGCTGATGTAGGCTCTTTTCTTGGATGGTAGCTATCTGCCAGTCATCCCCTTTCAGGGAAACCCTTGGCCTCCTCCCGATCACTTTCTCCTCCTCCCTCTGAGCATTCTAAAAGTTCCAGCAAGGAGGGCTTCTGTGTGATGGTGCATTGGAGGGTCCTCGTGTGTAAGAGCAGTGTCATCTACCCTACCACAAGAGGATTGAGTCAGACTGGCGTTTTTTTAAGGTTTCCTCTCAACTGTAACCTTTTCAGCTTATAAGATTGTGGTTGTGGTGGCCTTGCAAACCCAAGCAACCCAACTGTTTGCTGTCACTGGTTTATTTATATTTTTTTGCACATCACCTTTAATGAGGTTACTGCCACAATGGCACCTCGGGTTGAAGCCCAGTGACTATGCTATCCCAGCCTTACTTTGGTTAGCTCACTGATTGGTCGTCTTACCTTGCTGGAAATCTCTGTGCCTTTGTAATTTTCCACAAAACGCTGGGTTTTCTTCTGCCCGCCATAAAAGATGCTGTAAGGACCTGCACAAGTATCTAGCCATTTAACAGGGCAGCCTAGGACCATTATCTCTGTGTGTGTGTATGTGTGTGTGTGTGTGCATGCGCGCGAACGTGTGTCTTCTCTCCTAACCAGATTGTCAGTTCCCTATGGACAGCGCCACAGCTTTTGTGTCTCCTGCATGGCACCCAGTGTTTGCCCTGTTCATTTCAAAGGTGCTCAGTGAATTCAGGCCAACCTTTTGTGATTATGCATGGTGGAAATGGTGCTGAGGCTTGGGGGCCCTGCGTTGCGTATGCAAATAGGTTTGTTATTATTCCTGCATCATTTCCACCTTAGTCACTGTGGAATCAGAGAAGACAGCAATTCCAAAATTGTTCCCTTGTAAAAACAATAGTATTTAAACAGAAATATTGGAAAACCAGTGTTATTTGGGTAGTCACCATCTGGCAAGCTCTGAGGTAAATGTCTTCATGCATCAGCAGTTCCACTGGATTTAAGAGATAAATCCTGTGACTGAGGAGGAAACTGAGCCTTAGGGCTGAAGTAACCAACTCACTATTACACAGCTGGCTAAACGCTAGAGTTGGGATTTGAATCCAGCAGTCTGGTTCCACAGCCTAAGTTCTTAGAGGTCTGTCTTGTTATTTCTGTTTTCTATCTTAATTCCTTAAAGAAAATGAAAGTGTCTTTGGGCTAGCCAGGCAGGGACTTGGTTATCTAAAAAGAGGAGAAAACATGAAACCATGATCCTTTCCAGACTGATTAAAAAGGGAAAACAATATTAATATCCCCAGGGGAGTAATTGCAAAGTGCTCATGAAACAAGTAGATGAAATTTCAGACTGTAAAGTTCAAACAGTTGTCAAGTTAAATCTTCTTGCACGAGGTCATTTGGAATGATGTAGTAAACCAGAGCGATTAACCTCTGGCTTTTCCTTGGATGTCAGCTGGTGATGTAACCCTATAATGTATGTGCTTGTTTGTTGAACACAGTTCTTACAAACTTTACCCTGAAGGGCTCTCAAAGCTCTGCTAAGAAAAAAGACAACAGTCTCTTGGCATTGTCTTTTTTCTGTTGGTCCATGGAATAGGGTCACTGAAAAATCATGCCCAATTTATTTTTTTAAGAAGGAAACTAGGATGGAGTCATGGTGGATAGGAGCGCTGTGCTATTTCAGTAAACTAATCAGATACCTTGAAAGTGATACGCTTTGTTTTTCAAGCTCTTTTTAACAGATCTCAGCATATTCTGTAGATATTTGTTATTTTCCAGCCCAGTAATTATACTTTTTGCATCAATTGTGTTTGTACAACAAAAACGGATAGAGTGTTCTGGAAATAAAGCCAGCGGTGAAGTACTGAAATTCTTCATCTTATGGAAGATTATCTTGTCATTTTCACCCACAACTTTCTTGTAAAATGTTTCTGCGAAGCTTTAGAGGTAGCTATAAAGTGGGGGATTTAAGCCTGGTGACCACAGCCAACCTCACTGCATCATCAGTAGGGTAACTGGTAAAACCACTTTGCACAGTTGTGGGCTGTGTGCTGGACAAGTAAGCAGAGAGTCCTTTGCAGTGTGGGTTTTCTCCGTCCGCCAGATTGAATCACATTCTTGCAGGATTTCTGCATACCACAATTACGGTTATAATGACTCACGATTAAAAAATCCATTGCCCACTCAGTTCCCTGGCACCCTGGAGCACTCTGCCACTGTCCAGTTGGCGCTGATTACATGCAGTGAGCGAAAGAGCCCGTGTAAACCATGTGCTTCTTCTCATGTGCCTTTTACCAAAAGACTCAAAGCAGACGGTGTCCAGTTAGTGTTTGCAACATGAGGGCAAGTTGGGAAGGAACAATGTCCATCTTATTCTCTGTGTTTCCAAGATGCAAAGACAGGGGATTGGGGTTGAGGAATGCAATCTAGACTTGCACGGGGCGTGGGCTCAAAGGTGGAGCCAAGAGTGGGCACTGGTAGCCCCATTCCAGTTAGCACAACTCTTCTTTCTCTTCCCAACTGGGATCCAAGAATGGGACCTCCTCTCATCCCTTCCTGTATTGTACCCTTTAAAGCAGAGTGAATGATTGAGAAGAAGTAGAAAATGCAGTGTATGCATCCAGTGTAGCTGTTAAGATCGTGAATAGATTGTGGTTGTTGGAGGAGACGTTTTGAGATATTATAAGGCACATAGGCCTTGGTCCAGCCCTCTTCTACCAATGGCTGTGACCTCCGATTAGATTTCTAGCATAAGAAGATCATAGCACAAATTCCGTGTCTGCCAGGAGGAAGACCATCCGTTTGGGGGCCAGTCTGTGCTTCTCGTGGGGCGGCCTGGTCCATGCTCTCTTTCATGAGGCTCCAGTAGGTCCGGAGGGGCAGGCTGGCACTGGGTGCACGGAGCGTCTGGGCATGGGTGAGGTTGGCCACTGCTAATGATGAGTGGTTGCTCACGAGGGAAACATATCTCTATCTTGTATTGTTCTGGGAGCCCCCACAGCCTGTGTGGATGCATATCGAAAGAGGATCTCTGAGATGAAACTCAGGTTTCCTCTCTGAGTGACACTGTGGAGGAGAGGACAGACCTGCGTCACAAGACAAGTGCCCTTTTTAGATGATTTCCAAAGGAAGGGATAAAGGGGAAGTGAGACCATGACGTCAGAGGCTAGAGCAGACTTGAACTTTATCATGTTTAGAAGAGCTGCAGCTGCGGCAAGTCCGGGGCTCTCCTGGGGACTAAGGGAGAGCAGGTTGATGGCTTGTGTGTGGCCACTTGGAAAGTTCCAGGATAGTCGCTCCACGGCTCTTGCTTGTCCTCGATGTGTTTAAGAGCCGTCCGCCGTGGGCACGGCCAGTCTCCTGTTTTCTGTCTCTACAGCATCTTGTGTGATAATGAACCACAAAGCAAGGAGGAGCCCGCAGAGGGTCTAGGCTTGATGAATGGCCCGGGCAGGTGGCAGCGGTACAGCTACCAACTCTGACGGCCCCTCAGGGAGACAACGCATGCCGCTCACCGCACTTACCTGATTCTAGAATGCCATCTGCTTTAAGATGAGATTTGAGATGTTTTAGGAGAAGAAGGAAACATTTCTATATTAAATATAGAAGCACTGAAACACTGCAATGTGAAAAACAAGGCCCGTGTGAGCGTCAAAGAAAAGTTGTATCATCCCCATGGGACCGGTATTACTTGACCTGATTGAATAACCTTTAGGTCAGACTATGAAAGGCATAAAATTAGTTTTCAGATGTCTGTCATATTTACATTTTCATCATTTAGTTAATATTTCTATGTCCCAAATGTGTGCCACGTCCTGGGCCTGGCAGTGACTGTCCTAAGACCAATCCAGAACATTGGCCAGAGGACAGAGGCCTGGACACAAGAATGCACAGGCGTTGTTTGGGGAGCTGATGGGTAACTGCTAATCTGGAAGGGAGGATTACACCGCAGAGAACCAACAGGTAGTACCAGCAAGCAGGCTGGGAACAGAGGGTGAAGACCCCCAAATGCTGAATCACAGGGGCTAGAATTTGGTCCATTCGGCATCAAGGAGCCTTTGACAGTTTTTAAGCAAAGAGGACAACATAATGGAAAATACATCAGAAGAAAATCGTATTTCTTATGGTGAGAGGCAGACTATAATTCATCCAGGCAAATGAGTGTCAGGGGCGGGCTTCAGCCTTGTGCTCCAGTGAAGCTGCCGGTGGGTTAACTGTGAGCCTGCAATGCGGGCCTGGGGTTTGCCTCCCCTTTCTCTCTCGGGCACCAGTCCTGTCGTCCATGTGGGTCTAGGGACCAGTGAGCCAGGATTTGGAAGAAATCCCAGCCAGATGAAAACGATGGAGCACTGAGATTTTTGGACCATGATGAGAAACGTTGCTAAAAATCTTTCAGCTTGGAAGAGGGGTGGGAGGGAAAAGGCAGCTGAGAGTGAAATCCTAAAAACTGCAAACACTTGTTTTCCATAAATAAAAGGGGGAACCCGAATCACATGACGACTGATTATCTTAGTTCTATATATGGTTATGTCACTTCACAAAGAAGAGGAAGTTAGGAGAAGGTCTCAGTGACATAAGGGAAGGTTTTATGTAGGGCAGGACTAAAAAGAGGTTCATTACCTTAAAGGGGGGCTTCCCCCTTCTATTAATACAACTGTTCTCCATAAGCCCTTTCTGGAAACTCTTGCGATAACCCCCAAATTTCTACCAACAATGCTTAGCTCAAACCAGAGCTGAACTAAAGTACTTCCCTAAGACTCTTTCCACCCTGAAGCACATTTTTGACTTTGTTTTTGCACTGAGGTATACCTGGGTAAAATTTCTCTGTGTGTCGTGTATTTCTGGTACAGATGTAAGAGCCCAAGGCTTGTGAATATCACTTGATATTTTTGTGGAGCACCAGTTAATCTACCGCATGTTCTTGTCTCAGTTGTCCAAGAGAAGACAGATCCCAGAACGGGTAGTTGTCCAGGATTATTGGTCCAGATGGGGAAAACCAAAGGGAAAAAAGACAGATGCTCGTTGCTGTGGATAGTTCATATTCACTTATGACCAGACTCACTGGGTCAGTTCTAGAGAACAGAGGTTCTGAGTCCAGTCAGACCCGGGTGTCTCTTTCCCTGAGAAGCGGGAGGCAGGTGAGCCCAAATGACAAAACAGGACTGGCCTTGAGGTTGGAGCCCTGTGAGGGTCCTCCCTTATATGCCACGTGTATTTTTGGAGGAAGGCAAGGTGCACGTATCAATTGGCAATCTTTCTGTTGTGAAGGCTTGTAATCCAGTCAAAACTGGCTTCAAGAAAAGGGAATATATCGGCTTCTATAGTTGAAACAATTTTTTGAAATGAACATATAGTTCATACTTCAGTTATGGTTGATGTTGTAGGTTAGTGTCCCACAAAATGACATGTGTCAGTCCTAATCCCTGGTGTTTGTGAATGGAACCTTATTTGGAAATAAGGTCTTTGCAGATGTAACCAAGTTAAAATGAGGTCATGCTTGATCAGGATGGGCCCTGAATCCAATGGCTGGTGTCATTAAAAGAAAACAGAAACAGACACACAGGGAGATCCCACGGGAAGATGGAGGCAGAGATTGGAGTGATGTGTCTACAGATCAAAGAACGCCAGTTTCCAGCAACACCAGAAGCTGGGAGCGAGACCTGAAACAGATTCTCCCCTTCAGAGAGAGCGTGGCCCCACCAGCACCTTGATATTGCACTTAACGGCCTCCAGAACCATGACAGAATACATTTCTGCTGTTTTAAGCCACCCAGTTTGGAGTAAGGCTAGATGTGGAGGTTCGTGGCTGTCCACAGGGCTTGGTGACTTTCTGTCTCTCAACTTGCCTTTCCTTAGTGTTGGTTTTATTGTCAGCCTCCACGAGGCAGTGAGATAGTAGCCGATAACTGCAGACCTGTCTGTCCTCCCAAGGTCAAGTGCCAGGCGAAAGATTATGCCTCTTCCATCTCAACAAATGTCTGATTATGCTCAAGTGGCTTTGATTGGGTCATGGACTCATCAGAACCAGTCTCTCTGGTCACAGAGGCCAGGCGTGTGTCAAGTGTGCCTTTTCTAGAATGAGAGGTAGTACCCTTGAAGAACATGAATTCAGAGGATTCAGGAATTCAGGAATACCCCTCCAGGGTCCAGCAGGATCTCTAAGAAGCTCTTGGGAGAAGGATGATTGGCATGAACAGTGAGTAGCCTAACCTTCTTGTCAAATCCTAGTTCCAGAGGGGCTTTGCCAATTACAATGATGCCGTAGAAAATTCAGAATATTCTGGCTATTTTGGAGACCTTGTGGATAGAAAAGTAACTTCTTTCTAGAGCAGAGATTGAGACTTCTAGAACAGCTTTGCCAGAGAGGAGACAGGAAGGGTCAGCAGGAAGAAATGACTGAATGGGTGGGTGGAGATAGAAAGCTATCAGATACAACACCAATTCCTGTGTCCTACATTACCACTTATAAAGCACTATTATATGTTTTCTCATTTGATCCTTAAAATAGCAAGAGGGAAGTAGGTACAGGTGAGGAAATCGGAATCAGAGGTGAAGGGATTTCCCAGAAATGACCCAGTTATCTGATGAAGCAGCCAGGGCTTGACCTCAGGCCCTCTGATTCTGGATCGACTTACTCATTGTTTTTAAAATTTACTCATTCATTCAGTAAATAATGTTTTTTTGAATATTTCCTACGTGCAGGGAAGTTGTTAGAATGCCGAAGGAAAACTTAGCTGTGAAAAAAAAAAAGAGTGGTAACATTTTTAGGTGTGATTGACATTATGCTCCATGATCCACCTACACCATCATAGGTATCTTAACACCAACTTTCAGTTCAGGTCAGTTCAGTCGCTCAGTCTTGTCCGACTCTTTGTGACCCCATGAATCGCAGTGTGCCAGGCCTCCCTGTCCATCACCATCTCCCGGAGTTCACTGAGTCACACCAACTTTGGGAGATGTTAATTACCCTTCCCCCACCTCAGGGGAGCAAACGCAGCCTGAGAGCTCTTCAGTCCCTTTGGCTAAGCGCAGAGCTGGCCATGGGGTTTGTTTCCACATCTGCCCAAGTCCAAGGCTCTTCATTACGTTGGCTCTGCCATATTCGTGGCTCTGTTAACAGCCATAAATCCAATGTGTCTGTTAGACCCAGTAAATTTCAAAGTGGAAAATCATTTTTCCAATAAAACTACACTTAGAAAAAAACGATGTTAATGCTCGTACATTCTACCCTCATTATGACATCAACCTCTGAGCCAAACTATTTTGCACGTTATAAAGAGCTGTTTTTATGATGAATGGGAATTATATTGGCACTTTAATTGAGTTAGAAACCAAGGTACATGAATGTTAGTGCATGGGAAATGCAATAAAAAAAAAGCTGTTCAATGTGATTGGAATATATCAGATTAATTTAATACCACCTTTAAGTACTTAATGTCCATTCCTTTAAATATGTTTAATTAAATTGTTGGATTAAATATTTATATGCACATATGTGTACACACATTTTTCCCCTCAAAAAATCTCTTCCTTTTCTTTTACTTTCCTGTCACATTCCAAACACATCACATATGTGATAAATTCAGATTTCAAGGTTGTCAAATCAAAATTCTTTGTGGTAGGAATGGAACAAATATGGTATAGGTAATCTAGATAATCTCGGTAATCTATGGTAATCTATGAAGTCAGTATACATTTGGATAAAAGTATGTAAACATCTAAAAAACTTCTCACAGTAAGGATTTTGACTGAAATATTGGTTCTATTTCAGCCATATTTAGATATTTACTTGATTTGTTTCTCTCTAGTTCAAATTTATCCACCAGTTTAAAAAAAACTTAATTCACATGCCTTTAAAATTAGTACTTGTTGTATTTGCTTGACTTCAGTTCAGTTCAGTTCAGTCCCTCAGTCATGTCCTACTCTTTGCGACCCCATGAATCGCAGCACACCAGGCCTCCCTGTCCATCACCAACTCCTGGAGTTCACCCAAACTCATGTGCATCGGGTCGGTGATGCCATCCAGCCATCTCATCTTCTGTCGTCCCCTTCTCCTCCTGCCCCCAATCCCTCCCAGCATCAGAGTCTTTTCCAATGAGTTAACTCTTCGCATGAGGTGGACAAAGTATTGGAGTTTCAGCTTTAGCATCAGTCCTTCCAATGAACACCCAGGACTGATCTCCTTTAGGATGGATTGGTTGGATCTCCTTGCAGTCCAAGGGACTCTCAAGAGTCTTCTCCAACACCACAGTTCAAAAGCATCAGTTCTTCGGCACTCAGCTTTCTTTATAGTCCAACTCTCACATCCATACATGACCACTGGAAAAACCATAGCCTTGACTAGACGAACCTTTGTTGGCAAAGTATTCAGCAAATTAAAGAGAGTTTATTTTAATTTAAGGCTTAGGTCTCCTTCTTAGAGAATGAACATGGTATTTAAATTATTTAGTCAAATTGGAGGCCTTGAGACAAGTCAAAGGTCTATAGGCCTTCTGAAAATGAGATATCTTATATTTCACCCTTTTCTGTTTCAATTGGAAATAATTTGTCAGCATAAGAGTTAATGCGCAGAATGTGGATTTTAAAAACATAATTGGGGTGAATGTTTTGAGGAACTAATTTGCCCACTTCGTGCTGTGGTCCAGCCCTCTACAATGTTAGCCTCGCAGAGTGTGCACTAAATAGTCCCCATCCATTACGCCTGGCTGTGAATGAATCCGAGGGTTCCTTTTGTTATAAATTATTATTTCCTAAAATGCTTCTGCAGAGAGGCAATGAAACACTTTGGGATTTGGAATGCTGGGAGTTGTTCTTGCCAGTGGTTGGTTTTGAGCCAGCTCAAGTGTTTATAAGAACTCATAAAACCAGGCGAAGTTGAGGATGGCCCATTTGCTGTAATTCCATGTTCCTCCCCCTGAAATTCCTCTGATTCTTGAACGGTGCTGCTCCAGCCACGGCTAACTCACCCTATACTGCAGCGTGATGGCTGCTTGGCCACTGTGCTGAAGACGAGGATTTGCTCTTTTGCAGGAAGTCTCTTTTGCGTGTGGTCTCTTGGTACTGCTAGCACCTCACTTCCATCATAAGCATGTGACATTAATGTGAAAACTACAACTGAATTTTTGCAGCAGTACGCAAAAGGCAGGGTGAGTAGGACAGGCAATGTACATACCTACAGCCTGAAGCTAAGGGAGGGCTCTGAACAATTTCCAGGTGCACTGCGTGAATTTACAGAAGCGTCCTTTTGTTACAGTGAGTTATCAGGCGCAGAGAACTGTTCATTACTTTGGCAAGAGGACTCAGGTTATCAGCCAGTACTTCTCTCAGTTCTCTGGGTCTTTCAAGAAGACCCAGGAAGGGGTCATTGAAAGATGACCCTGTGAAAGTTAAGATATTTTTGCCTGATCTCACTGAGGGCTGCTGCGGTTCAGTAAATCAGAATTCTGAAGGCCGCTTTGGGGTTCTTTGACTTTCCTCTCCTTACTTTCATTCATGATCTCACCCTGCCTTTGCTTTGCCATTTGAAAATAACCTCTCTGGAGGATTTGCCAGACACCTGTGGAAGTCTGACCATCACTTAAACTACTGTTTTGTTGTTACTGCTGATTTTTTAAAAATGAATTTTCTTTTGCAAGTAGACAGAAAGCCACTGCCAGTCAGTTCTGATCCCCACCGCACACTCGATTCAGCAGTTCGCAGCAGCCATCGTGATGAGGGGCCCATCTTCATGTAAAGCACAATAGTCTGTATTTCTACCAGCTCTCAGAGGGGCTCTCAGTTTTGATCTTGACTTTCAGACAGGCCTTTCTGAGTTGAGGGAGGGGTCACTGGATAGGAGAGAAGATCCCCTGATGGAGAAAACCGGAGGTAGATAATCTCAAAATGACTGTTGCAGCCAAGCTCACATCTTTTTGAATGCAGGGATTTCTAGCAAAACTGAGTTCCAGTGATATTGGTTAGAAAGACGGGTTTCCCTGGTGGCTCAGATTATAAAGACTCCACCAGCAATGCAGGAGACCGGGGTTTGATCCCTGGGTTGGGAAGGTCCCCTGGAGAAGAGAATGGCAACCTGCTCCAGTATCCTTGCCTGGAGAATCCCACGGACAGAGGAGCCTGGTGTGCTACAGTTCATGGGGCCACAAAGAGTCAGACATGACTGAGCAACTAACACGTTCACTTTTCATGCTGTTAGAAAGGGATCTGAGTTGAACTCGTTTGGAGGTTAATTCAGAAAAGCAAAGCAGGATGAGACGGCATCACGGGGACTGCAGAGATTAAGCTCAGTGAGTTAATTAGTTCAAACTGGTCTTTGAGCCGGGGCTGGCGGGGTGGCGGGGGGAGGGGGGGAAGCCTTGGAAGCAGTTGACCCTGAATGGTCCTGGGTAGCTGACCCACCAAAAGCTGTGGTCCAGGGGAGCCCTTCGTCAAGCAGTGGGTGAGGGGAGAGGTGCACGTACGTGATAAGGCTGCGCTTACTGGTTTCATCATGCCTGTAAAGAGGAGAACTGGGCTAACTTACACGTGTTCTAGAATCAGTCGGATACCTACAGTTCCTTGACCACAACTCCTTCTTTTGTTTTCTTGCTTTCTCTTTGAACACCTAAATGCCCCGGTCTGTAGATCCTTGATTATTTAGGAAGGAACTTTTCAGCACAAGCAGAGCTTTCAAGAATTGGAATTGATGTTCAGAGACTCGGCCTGAGAGAAGCTGTTAGTCTCAGCCCGGTGCTGGGAGTGAATGAAGCGGGGATTCTTGTAGGAGCGATAAATCTACCACCAGATGGCTCTGCAGGCCACTCCACAGGCGTGCTCACTGGCGCTGGGGCTGCGGAGGCGGGAACCCGAGCTTCCCATGGACCTCACGGTGCATCCCCCGACCTAATACCTGAAGCAGAAACCAAGGAGGGGGTGTGCGTGCGCGCACGTGTGTATGTCTCCTGTCTTGAGCTGCCTCTGCCTCTGTTCCCCGCATTCCTTGGTTATTTATTTCCCTGTGCTGATTGCCTGTTGAAACTAGGAGAGGAGTTGTACGGTGCTTCCTACAGGAGATGCTCCCTATAGGAGATGAAACAGTGGCAGGTACAGCCAGAGAGAGCAGTGGTGTCTTTTCCTAAGGGGCCCTCTGGTGTGGGCACCACTCCAGGGACCAGGAAGGAATGCCACCAGACCCCAGGCTCCCTGCTGGTTCCCAGCGACTCAGCAAAGGCTCAGGGCTGCCCTAGAGCCCTGAAAACAGTGATTGGCTTTCCTGTTTATGTAAATCAGGCTTAGAAGCTTTAAAACATTTCAGTGGAGGACCAAAGAGCAAGTTAACTAGGCCAGTTAAAAATATACCTGGGGAGAGAGAGAATTGATGGTGAACATGGTGTGTACTTAATCGTGGGACTAGGAGATGATGGAAAGACTCCACCAGTTTAATAACAAAGATTGTTCGGGAAAAGAAAACCAGCCAGGTTAGTGTGGGTAAACTTGGCATCTACTCCCGTCGGGCTGATCCATCCTGACTTCAGTGATTTAAGTCATAACTGCCGTTCCATGGGGACTTCCCTGCAGTAAAGAATCCGCCTGCAGTGCAGGAGCCAAGGAGACACTGGTTCGATCACTGGGTTGGGAAGGTCCCCTGGAGGAGGGCATGGCAACCCACTCCAGTATTCTTGCCTGGAGAATCCCATGGACAGAGGAGCCTGGTGGGCTACAGTCCATAGGATCGCAAAGAGTCGGACACGACTGAAACAACTTAGCACGCACACACGCCCTTCCACGTGTGTCTTGGTATGGCTGCCAAGTGGCCTGACGTATAAAGTCTCCATGCAGCGCTGTTGTCAGCTGTCTTCCTGCCATAGCAGAGGGCTGAGTGTGGTACATCCTGCAGGGTCATGGATGAGCCCACATGTGCACAATCTGTGAAGAACACAATGACTATTCATGGGAGGCTTTGCTCATCTGAATCTCTGTGTTTTTTTGGTCAAGTTGTCCGGCAATGACCTTAACAGAGTTAGGAACGTTTTCTAAATAAAACCCTGAGCTACAAAAATAAGAGTCAGTCACTGGATGAGTTGATATCTGAAGAAAAGAAGAGAACATTGAATAGACAACAACCAGCAAGAGAATGTGATTCAGCATGATTCATGCACTTCATCACGTAATCATTAATGATGCAAGGTTATTGTCAACAGGAGCACTGTCTGCTTCATGTAGAGTGGAAGTTGGGATACAGAGAATCATAAGATGCAGTCCTGATCTCATTCCAAAAAGAGGTGGAACCTTAAAGAATCCTCTTAGATTCTCTCCTCCCCCCTGCAAACATCACACATACTCACAGTACCTTCTTTTAAAACAGCCAGCTGAGGATAGATTTTATGAAAGCAAGAGGTAGAATCTTGACGTCTCAGAGACCCAAGGGCTTGTGGGTTCTGACAGTAGAGCATGATGCAAATCTGATTCTTGCTTTTTAAATTTTTTTTATTGAAGTATAGTTGATTTGCAGTGTTGTGTTCATTTCTGCTGTGGAACAAAGTGAGTCAGTTATACATGTATACATTCTTTTCCATCTTCTTTTCCAAGATGGTTTGTCACAGGATATTGAATATAATTACCTGTGCTATACAGTAGGACTTGTCTATTCATTCTCTGGGTAAAGTTTGCACCTGCTAATCCCAAGTGCCCAGGCCACCCCTCCCTACCCCATGCCCCTTGGCAACCACAGGTTTATATACTCTTGGTCCCTGAGTCTGTATGTGATTCTTTCTTAACAGCTCACAGACGGAGGTGCAGAAAGGGTGGAGGTGACCCAGGAAGACCTGCAATCCCCTCAGCAGAGGAACTCTTCAGAGGTCCCCAGGGAAAGGCTGTACTCCCTGAGGATCCGAAACACTACGAGCTGCAACTCGGGGACCTACAGGTGCACTCTGGTGGGTCCGGAAGGGCAGAGAAACCTGAGTGGCACCGTGATCCTCCAAGTGACAGGTGAGGTGGTCTGCAACACCTGTTTTCTTCCTACAGCGCACAGGGCACTTTCTGTAAGTCCTGACCTTGATCCACTCAGTCCGAGTTTAATTCAGAAGCTGCGGCTCACATCTGTGGCTGAAAGCTAAATTCTGCTGCAAAGGTAGCATAACTTTCTCTCCCTTCTTTTTGCTTTTTCCTTTTTTTTTTTTTTTAAAGGGATCTACCCCAGTTTGATTGGGGTAGATGCCAAATGGAGTCAAGCAACTAAATCTGACTGTTGTATATTCATATAAGGGTCCTTTGGAGCCAATAGGAAGTTTCCAAGTCTAGTTTTTGGAAGACAGAGAAACTGGGTAGTCTTGAATTTATCAGATAGCTGTGCAATATTCTGCTCACTGGGGGCTCTCTAATGTGGCCTAAGAGAGCTGCTACATGTTTCCGCCTTTTTCAATGCGAGAACAGCATTTCTTTCCCTCTTTACAGTGATTGGATGTCCTAATCCCTCCAGTCAGGCCAAAGAAAAGGCATCCAGCAAGAAAAGAGGCTTCCCAAGTAGAAGGCACGTTTTTGCTCTGTGCAGTAAGACCAGGACTCGAGTGTCAAGACAAGGATTATCTCCGTGGACTTTTTTCCATAACTTTTCTTGATGTAGCTTAAAATATGCCTTGAATCTGACTTTGGCCCAGCTCTTATTAGTGGCTGAGGCTTGAAATGACAAACATGTTGTTACAGAGACCCTGACTTTGTGTAGCAGCTATTATCTCCTTCCATGGAAAAGCTTAAAGGAATCTGACTCAAGATCATATTCCCACACTCATGAGAAGGCAAGCGCAGGTTAGGGGCCAGTGTTTGGATTTTTTTAAGTTTCCTTTTCTTGGCGTGGTCCATTTTCAGAGTCTTTATTGAATGTGCCACAGTATTGTTTCTGTTTTATGTTTTGGTATTTTGGCCACAAGGCATGTGGGATCTCAGCTCCCCAATCAGGGATGAAACCATCACCTCCTGCATTGGAAGGCAAAGTCTTAAACATTGGACCACCAAGGAAGTTCCTCAGTATTTGGACTTGGTTCACTATCTCGCACAAACACACACACCCTATATGCTTCTCAGTCTCCAGCCCTATACTGCGTTTGAGTTCATGGCACTTACCACGCCTGCCCGGATACAGTCTCTGCTTTGTTCCCTCCTGCCTCCTGGTGCAGTCAGCCCGGAGTATCATTCACGTGAATGAGAAATGGAGCGATCTGGCAGGAAGAGCAGAGAGGACGGGTGCACGCCCCGGGGAGCAGGGAGCAAAGGAGCAGAGAACAGCTGACTTGCTTCCCTGTCCTCTGCAAAGGCGGTGCAGTCGCCAAATTAAGTGGTCAGGCTAGAGCCACTTGGATCTGGCTCCAGTATGAGCTCAGCTGCTCATTTACATGGGATCTTGGGCAAACCTGTGATTGAGTCTAAGCCTTGCTTTTCTCATCTTCAAAATGGGGATAATATCATCTGTGACACGGGTTTGTGGTGATGATTGAATGAGGTATGGCACCGAGATGTTCGGTCCGCTGCCTGGGGGTGATCAAGTGCTCCATAAATGTTAGAACTGTCGGGACAGTGGCTCTCTCGGGTCTTCTCTTCTGGGATCACAGACCTCTGAACATCCATCCCCACTGCACAGACCACTGCACAGTGTTTGAATCCAGTTTCAGGGGTCACAGTTCTCTGGAGGGCCCCCTATGACCCAGGGGGTGGAACCCTCCAGTCACCTGGAGTCCGCCTGCTCCTGCCCCAGAGCTCAAGCTGACTCCAGGAGCAACCTCGCTGCCCGAAACAGCACGCTGGATGCTGTGCCCGAATGGGGAGAGCGTGTCCGGCCCAGTGTCCTCCTGGGCTGAAGGTGTCCCTCCTCCTGCACTTGCCCCACCCCCGCCCCGCCACTGTCGGCTTTGGTGGAGCGGCTTTGTTTAAAATTCAAAAAACAAATTTTTTAGAGGGATACCGTTGATTTACAATGTTGTGTTAGTTTCAGCTGTACAGCAGAGTGAATCTTTATTCATATACACATATTCACTCTGTTTTCAGATTCTTTTCCCATATAGCCCCTTACAGGGTATTGAGTCGAGTTGCCTGTGCTGTCAATCAGGTCCTTGTTAGTGACCTGTTTTCTATACAATAGCGTATATTGTTGATTGTTGTGCTCAGTTGCCTTCGACTATTGGTGACCATATGGACTGTGGCCCTCTAAGCTCCTCCATCCATGGGATTTTCCCAGCAGGGATACTGGAGTGGGTTGCCATTTCGTCCTCCAGCCACTCCTCCCAACCTCGGGATAGAGCTCGAGTCTTCTGTGTCTCCTGCATTGGCAGGCGGGTTCTTACCACTCGCACCCTAGCTAGTGTGTACAGTCAGTCCCAGGCTTTCAAGGTGGAAGGGCTTTAATGATCCTACAAAGACAGATCAGCACCAACCTGTTCCATAACAGCAGGGCAGCTCTGCCACCTGCCTTAGCACCTCAGCCTCTCTGAGCCCTGGTTCCTTCTTCTGCAGACAGGGGACACTCAGCCTTGCCCCTGAAGGTTCAGTGAGATGCTGGCTGTCGACTCCTTTGCACGCAGCCGGGCACAGAGTAAGCACGAGCGCTGGCGTCCCTGCCAGTATAACCCGTGTCCTTCCCCGCAGGACAGACTTGAGGGTAGGAAGGGGGGACAAGGAGGACTTCAAAAAGCCAGAACAAAGCACGCTTGGTTTTTCACCTTGGTAGAAGAGTCCATTCAGTGGCTTCATATATTACTTATTTCTCTTGCAGGATGCTCTAAGGAACGCAGAGGAGAGACTTTTAAGAACTACAGAGCTGAGATCGTCCTGCTGTTGGCTCTGGTCATTTTCTATGTAACACTCATCATTTTCACTTGCGTAAGTGTCTTTGCAAACGTCTCTCATTATTAAAAGATCACCTGGGGCACCAATCTGAATGTGTTTTGTAGATGGTGTGAATCATTTAATAATAGCAAGGGACCTGTTCTCAGAACCCTGGCCTTACTGAGGTCCCCAGACTGTGAGACTCTCTGCGGGAGGCTCCCAGCTTATTCTCCATCTGGTGGTTCTGCATAGAGCCGTGTGAGGAGAAGGTGAATCAGGAGGTGAAGAAAGTTTGTGAAAGGTGAAAGGATCCTCTTAGGGCACCAGCAGGCTGGGACATTCCTGGTGGTCCAGTGGTCAAGACTTCACCTTCTAGTGCTTGGGGTGCAGGTTTGATCTCTAGTCAGGGAACTGAGATTCCATGCGCCTTAGGGCCAAACAAACAAAAAATAAACAGCAGAAGTATTGTAACAAATTCAATAAAACCTTAAAAACAAATGGTCCACATCAAGAAAAAAGTCTTTAAAAAAGCACCAACAGGACTTGTAGATATGCTGGAAGAAAGTGGGACCTTGCCCATCCAATACTGGGAGAGGTGCTCTTCTTCCCACAGATGGATGAGCAAGCCTGTCCACTCCAGTGGTGGATTTGTCTCCTTCATCTGCCCTTGAACTCTGTTCTCTTAGAGCAGGGGTCCCCAGCCCCCAGGCCACGGATTGGTAGCTCTTGTTCAATCAGGGGTGGCAGCAGATTAAAGTCCACAATAAATGTAATGCACTTCAATCATCCCCAAACCATCCCCCTACCCCACCACCTCTGGTCCATGGCCCCTGGTGCCAAAAAGGTTGGGGACTGCTGTCTTAGAGATTCCCTCTAATAATTTTGGTACTTCCTCTCCGTTTTAAGCATTAACCTTGAGAAGTCAGAGATACACAGGGTGTGGCCTGGGTGGAGGATGGCTGGCCTGTAATGACATGCCCTTGAGCTGTTGGATGCAGACTCCAGCCGAGACTCCTCCCTGCCCCCCATGCCTCCTCGTGCATGGCTGCTCACCTGGAGTGACAGTGGTCGTTGGGGAGCAGGGCCAGCTCCAGTCCTGACCCACCAGGAAGTGATCGGTCTCGTATGCCTTAGCAGGAATAGGAAGTACTGGCCATTTGGGGACCAGGACATGGGTCACCCTGGAGCTATTCCAGGGCTGGTTCTTGTTGCTCGCTGGGCTCTTTTGTTCACTTAGTGAACTCTCTGGCCCAACACTCATCTCTCTGGTTGCTATTTTAGACGTGGATCCAGCCTGAGTGAGCATGTGCCGTGTACAGGGCTTTATATAAGCACTGAGGGGATGTAAAAAGGCTAAGACCTATGTCCTTCCTTCAAGAAACTTAGAGCTTGGTCTTTAGAGTTATTTGCATGTGAGAAGATAATTGTTGTTTAGTTGCTCAGTCGTGTCCAACTCTTTTGCAACCCCATGGACTGTAACCCACCAGGCTCCTCTAGCCATGGGATTTCCCAGGCTAGAATACTGGAGTGGGTTGCCATTTTCCTTCTCCAGGGCATCTTCCCGACACAGGGATTGAACTTGAGTCTCCTGCATTGGCAAGCAGATTCTTTACCATGGAGCCGCCAGGAAAGCCCATAATTAGAATGGCCTGGTGGTAAATTTTAAAAACAAGTGACTTTAGTGTTTTGTTGGCAAATGCCCATTTCTGTAGGCACTGACTTTCCATGCAAGAAATCCTAATGGTAGGGTCTGGAAATGGCCCCAGACTGTGACTCCTTGTTGAGGTTCGGAGATACCAGTGAAATAGTGCAAGCCCACCACAGAGTGAGTGAGGTAGCCTGCCTCAGGAGGGCTCCCAGATGAGCTGTCCAGCCAGCTCCTAGTGAATGGTGTTTAAATTAAGGTGATGCATTTTTCCAATTATTCACTTCTCAACGTATCTCTTTTATTTGACTTTATTTTTCAGAAGTTTGCACGACAGCAGAGTATATTTCCAGACTTTTCTAAACCTGCCCTGGAACATGCTTTCCTCCCAGTCACCTCTCCAAATAAGCATCTGGAACCAGTGACTCTTCACAAGACAGAACTGGTGTGAGCTGGGTTTCTGCACCTTTTTTCTGAGGCCGAAAGCTCTGTGGTGTGCATCCGTGTCAGGAGAAGCATGAGCCCCCCGTGAAGACAACAACCTTCCTGTGAAGCCCTTCTCTTGACCGAAGCATCCCAAAGTGGATCCCACCACACTGTCCTTGAGCAGGGCTTTGAGAATTCTGATGTGATCACCACGCGTGGAGCTGCCTGCAAGGTGCTTTCCAGTGTTGCTGCTTCATGACCTTCTTAGCGTTTTATTCAGCTATCTGGTCAACCTCTTGGATGGGGGTATTTTTTTTTTTTCCAGTCCTAGAAAAGCTATGGTGAGATGCAGTTGGAAAAGGACCTTGGGAAATACGAGTGCCCGGAGCTGGTCCTTTGTAGGCTCTTGAGGACAGCTGTCCTCTTCCACATCTGGAGCATATCTCTGAATGTGCTGTGTTTTCTTGTCTGAGCCCAGATGTTTTATGTCTGGGAGAAATCGACAGGCCAAGCTGTGAAACGGGGAAATATTTAGCAACTAATTTCCCACCGTGAAGGCCCTTCTATTACCAAGGGGTAGAATGTGTACATAGAAATAGCAGGTCGGTGAACCGCCCCCAACTGGGCCTTTTTAATCTGGGAAAGACATCCATAAAGAGGCAAGAGCAAAGAGTGCCACATTTATTTTTATTAATTCATCTGTGTATTCTTGTCAAAAAAGGATTTGTGGTTTTTCTCCTTTTGAAATCCGTATCTTCAGTTCAATGTCATTGTAACTGACAAGCAACGTGCTTATTGGAGGGTGAGAAGTCAGAGACCGTGTCAGTAGGAGAGAGACATGCAGGGACCTGACAGAAAATGCTGGAGCAATCGTGCAGCTTGGGTGCTGGCGCCAGTTGTCCCCCTACCTAGCTGTCTGATCCTGGACAAGATCCCCATGGTTTCTGCTTTTTCTGTTGTAAACCAAAAGGTTGTCATATGCGTTGATTGAAAAAAAAATGTATGTGGAAATGCTTTGAAAGAGTATAAAGCACTATCCAGATTCCAGACTTCTTTTGGTCATTTTCCTTATTACTCCAGTGGTGTTCTGGGCATGAGAAAATACTTTTCATTTTTCATGTTTTCCATTGTCCCAAACAAAGAAGGCAACAAGGGACACTTTCCCATCGTCTTATGTATGAATTCCTTTGGGGAAGTGAAGCCGATTGAGTGGTCTGTTTTTGAAGCAGCAGCCAAAAGTTAACTCCAAGATATGGACACTCAGGAGTTACCCAGCCATGGGGAGAAGAGCGTTCTCAAATGTTCCATTGATGGTCTGGCAATTGTTTGGTTTCTTTTATCAAACTTGGCCCTCTCCCCACTTACTTTCCAAGGAGAATATTGCCCACGCTATTATTAGAGAGTTAAAAGAATGCCAAGTTTACTGGTTTTGCCTCTGTCATAGTTCTCATGTGATTAAATGTGTGTGTGTGAAGAGGGAGTGCTTTTCTCTTTTATATTTGAAACTACTCATAAGATTTTGGGATCAGTGCTGGGAGGCCTGGAAACTAGTTTGAGAACCAGAACCCAAGGTGAAATTCTAGAGATGAAAGCTTGGCTGAGAACGTCCTCTGAGTGGGGAGTGGGGTGGGATTTATGGCAGGTAGACCTCTCGGAAGCAGCAGCCTCTTCTTCCCAGAGATGCTCCTGAATCCACTCCTGAGTGGGCTTGCCACCAGGCAGTACACGACCAGTTGGACCACATCCATGACCACAGGTGGGAAGGATGGGAAGGAGGGTTTCTACTTCAGAAGGATGTGTAAAGTCAGGGGCTCAGTACCTGTGACTCGTGGAGTTTGACTCAAAATTCTCAAATCGTTCCATTACCCCCCAAACGGCAAGAACAATCTAGTGCAAGTGGTGGTAAAAGTTATAGAAGCATTGTAGGTGAATCCACTTTGGAAAATGGCTCTTTGTGAAATGAATGCCCATAAAATGCTTGTTAAAGCTATAGATTCCCTCTCAGTGGAATCAATTCCATCCTCAAATGCTTGACCAGAAATGCTAGGGAGACCACTGGTGTAATGAAGAGCTCAGCGTTTCTACCTGGTTGGACGTCCAGCTTTACCACTTTGAGGTTTTACCGCTTGGGCAGGGGAGTCACCTCTCTAAGCCGCAGCTGGCAGTTCTTTAGAATGTGAATTAAAAAGAAAATCTGCATGTTATGTATTGTGGATTAAATGAGATAACATATCTAAGATGTCTAGCCTGGAAAGTGAAGTCACTCAGTCGTGTCCAACTCTTTGTGACCCCGTGGGCTGTAGCCCACCAGGCTCCTCCGTCCATGGGATTCTCCAGGCAAGAATACTGGAGTGGGTTGCCATTTCCTTCTCCAGGGGATCTTCCCAACCCAGGGATTGAACCCAGGTCTCTTACATTGCAGGCAGATGCTTTAACCTCTGAGCCACCAGGGAAGCCTAGCCTAGTATCTGGCAAATAGTACCATGAGAACAAGATTAACGTTAGAACAAGACAGGAGAAAAAAGCTGCAGAGAAAGTGAAGAGGACAGTGAATATTTGACAAAGTACTTTTGTTAAAAAGAACAGAATTGGGGCTTCCCTGGTGGCTCAGAGGTAAAGAATATACCTGCCAATGTGGGAGACACAGGTTCGATCCCTGATCCTGGAAGATCCCACGTGCCGTGGAGCAACTAAGCCTGTGCGCCACAGCTCTGGAGCCTCTGCTCTGAAGCCCAGAAGCCCAACTACTGAGCTCACAGACAGCAGCTGTTGACACAAGCATGCCCTCGAGCCTCTGCTCCACAACAAGAGAAGCCGCTGCAAAGACAGGGCACTGCAGCTAGAGAGGAGCTCCCACTCGCTGCAACTCGAGAAAAGCCCAAGCAGCAAGGAAGACCCAGCAGAGCCAAAAATAAATAAAATCTTAAAACAAGAACAGAATTGACTTGGTGGGAGAGTCATGATGCTTTCAAAGGATTAATACAAGGTGAGATTAGATGCCTAGTGATCATTAGATGTGTGTAGGAGAGAGAGAGAGAAGGATCAGGGTGGGTAGGGTGGAATTTATCAAAGAGAGTGAGCTGGTTTTCCACTGCCGTGGTTGGAGCCTCTCAAGGTATTTCGGAGGAGGTAGATGATCCGGGACCATATTTATTCTTTGTCTCTACTGCCAGGGAGAGCTTTGTTTTCAGAGCCCTGCTTGCCTATGGAATTCGATCTATGGGTATAATCATTTCACCTCGGGATGTCCCAAGACACAAACACAGACATGAATATTAGCTCCACATTCTCCCAAAAGAAGGCCTGTGGGTTTTGCTTTCATAATAATTCTTAGCAGATTTCATCACAGAAAATACTGTGCCTCACTCACAGAGCCCAACAGAGCCTGAGAAATTGCTAGGATTGCCATGGAGGAGATCACATGGCAGCCCGTGGACACAGAGTCCCTGAGGCTCATGTGTTCGACCCCACAGTACAGTGAAGAGTGGGGGTCCCAGAATAATTCAGTCTGGTTCCCAGACTCTCCTCACTGGCAACTTTATTTGACTACATTACTTGGATAATTGTTTAACACTCTATCCTCCCTATGTAAAATAGTCAAAGGCCTAAAAATCTTAGGGTAGGTGCTGTTTGGGCTCCCAGATGGCTCAGCAGTAAAGAATTGGGCTGCAGTGCAGGAGACTCAGGAGACATGGATTGGGAAGATCCATTCCCATTGGCTGGATTGGGAAGATCCCCTGGAGGAGGGCATGGCAACCCACTTCAGTATTCTTGCCTGGAAAATCCCATGGACAGAAGAAACTGGTGAGCTACAGTCCATGGGGTGGCAAAGAGTCAGACACGACTGAGCATGCACGCATGCATGCACAGGCGCTCTTTGCTTAATTCAACAGCAGTTGTCTTTCATAGTTTTTCGACTGATGGTTTGCGAGCCAGATTTGTCCTAACTGGTTCCTAAGATATAATCAATCAGTTCTTTGGTCAGACACTGGATTAATTCTATTTATTATCTTTCCAAGGCCAGATGTGTTTTTTTAATTTTCACCTTTAAATTGCATAAGAAATTAAAATTTTACCCTGTGCCTTTTTGTTGTGTCTCTCTGTGTGTGCTGAATGGGTGAAATTAAGCCAAAGCATCTTTGTCGAGCATGTACTCTGGCACTCTATGTAATACTCAGAAAAGGCAAGGTAGAGGCCTTTCTTTCAAGAATTTTATAATCTAGTCGAAGGAGAAATGAGCTCAGAGCCATATGCAGAGCTACTTGTTCTGCTTAGCATTAAAGAATTATACAAAGAATAGTGGGGATGCAGAAAAGGACTGTTCAGCTCCTTCTAAGGGCACCTTAAAAAGATTTATAGAACTAATTGTGCTTGCTCTTGGGCTTGAAAGATAAGCAGGATTTTAAGTGGTGGTAAGCATCCGGGGTTGTGGAAATGGCAGAGCCACAATCTCTAGGTAAAAAGGTAGAGAACACACTTGAACAGAGGGTTGTATGAGGGTTTTTGTAGGCACAGGTCATCCACAATCTAGGATAAGTAAGAAGAAGGTGATCATGAAAGATGGGCAAGTTGTCATAGAGGATTTACACAGGGGGGCAGGATGGAATGATTCTGAGTTGGGGAGCCATAGATTCATTTCTAGGATAGTAGCCAGGAAGACAAAGTGAAGGATGAAATGAAAGAGCTGGGGGAAATGGGAAGAGGAAGACCAAGAGGCTGATGGAAGTCCAAAGAAGCAGAGCATCAGTGGAAGAGAAAAGAGGAGGATGGAAACAAGCTGTTTCCTACACATTATAATCTCAATTTTCAATCTTTTTTTTTTTTTTATGATCCTAGCTAATATCTCTCTCTAACCCATCTGTCTGTCTATCTGATTTTTTTTTTGCTTAGTTCTCCTTTCCTCTTTTTATATTTTTAACTAATTTTTGTTGAAGTGTAGATGCTTTACAACGTTGCATTAGTTTCTATCGCACAGCAAAGTGAATCCGATATACATATACACACATCCCCTCTTTTTTTGCATTTCCTTCCCATTTAGGCCAACACAGAACATCAGGTAGAGTCCCTTGTGCCCTACTTTAGTTTCTCATTAGTTACCTATTTCATGTACAGTATCAATAGTATGTGTATGTCAATCCCTCCTTAATGGAAAGAAAGAAACAACCCCTTCCGTCTTGTCCTCTACATAAGCTGCAGAACTCTATCACCTTAGACCACAGGTAAGGCTTCTATGTGTCCCGAGCCACCTCAATAGCCAACAGGGCTCCGGTGCTCCTGCAATCGTAGACGTTAGGATAAACCAGCTGGTTAAAGTTGGTTTTAGCCATCCTTATTCCCAGTCCCACCTCAAATTCCTTGTCCCAGCGGAATAATCCTGCTTTCCCCCTTCTATAATTTGACATCACATTTAATCACTGATTGGCTGACTTAGAAAACAAAGAATATCATATTCTTTTTTTTTTTTTTTCTGTGATACAGCAAACACTTGCTTCTTTCATTGGTCCCATGGCTTTATACTTTTGTCCCACCGATTATGTGTTACATACCTGATGGTCCCTTAGCGATTTTTAAAAATAAAATCTGCCAGCAGTTGATTAATCACCTGCTAACCAAGCATTAAGATAAACCGAAAGATACCTTGAAGGGATCCTAGTGGATTGTGCGTGGATATTGAGGGATGAGTATGGATACATTTTAGAGAAAAGGAAAACGGTGCCTTAAGACCTTGTTCATTGCCCCAGAGCTGATGAATGACACATGAGCCCCATCCTGTCTTTCAGAGACAAGGCATTTCACTTGCAGACATATCTTTTCTTGTTAGCACTTCTTCATTTCATTCTCCCCACAGGATCCCAGGCAAGTGCACAGTTAGGCAACAAAGAAAAGGAGGAAAACAGCCTCTAGGTGGGGTATGTTTGTTTCCATGGTTCCTGAGAAGTTCGGGCGAAGGAAGGAAGCGAAACTTGGGCACTGAAAGCAAATCTACTGTTCTTTTCCCCTTTCGGTGTATAAACATGCACAGAATCCCTCTGGGCAAGGGAGACAGACTTCCCTGAGTGATTCATTCAGATTCTGCATGAGAAGGAGATATCGCTTGATTCTTCTTTATAGGAGGGGCCATTTCTTCAAAATGACCATTTTTTCCCTCCCTCTTTTCCAGTGGAGCCTGTTTACAATCTATTCTTGGAGATCTCAGCACTCAGCAGAGATAAGTAGGGAGACATTCAGATGGTGAAAACCTGCAAGACATCCCACCGAGTCGGAATGCTTTTCTCAAAGGAAAAAAAAGTCTGCAAATGCCTATGTACTGGCCTATGCACCCGAAAGAGCGAGCTGAACAGCCCATAAACAGCTCCCATTCAGGAACAACAAAAGCCCATGCCAGAGGTCAAGGGACAGGGGGGCTGAGAACTAATAATAATTTTGCACTTACACAGCAGTTTCCATCCGAAGACCTCAGAGCGCTTTATAAACATTAATTAAATGGTCCGACAGCCCTGTGAGGTGGCTGTGTATCACTATTTCCAATTTGCAGGGAGTGGAGGGAGGAGAGATGTGTGCATGGAGTGAAGTTGGAACCAGGCCACGCTACAGTACACGTGGATTGTGGACTCAGAAAAAAGCAGTGGGACTTTTTCCTCTGTGAATCTAAGGCTTTGGTCATGTGTCACGGTACCTGCTGAGCCAAGAAGGAGATGGCTTGGCGACAGGGCTGTCTGGGGCGACCTCTCAGCGGGGCTCACCTCGTGAATGAGAGAGCTACCAGCATGGGCTTGAGGGTGCCAGGGTGCTCTCACCCACAAGCTCACAGTCATTATCACAGATGCATCCCTTCAGTGGGACCCAGGAGGCCAAGTCGCCTTCACCCAAGGTGCAGACTCTGACTGCTTGGAGATGTCATGACAGCCGCTTGGAGAAGGGTTGTGATGGGTACGCAGCAGAAAATCTCACGATCAGTTACTACTGGCCTTGCATTTGGAAAGGTAGCTGTGTGTCGAATTGCATCCTCTGAAAAAATACGGTGTTTTAAAAAAATAATTGAAGCGCAGTTGATTTACATTGCTGTGTCAATTTCTACGTACAGAAAAGTGAGTCAGTTATAGGTCCAGATATACATAAACATTATTTTTCATATTCTTTTCATGGGTTATCACAGGATATTGAATATAGTTCCCTGTGCTATATAGCAGGAACTTGTTGTTTATCCATTCTATATATAGCAGTTTGCATCTGCTAATCCCAAACCCCCAAGCTGTCCCTTCTCTACCCCTACTTCCCCCTTGGCAACCACATCTGTTCCCCATGTCCATGAGTCTGTTTCTGTTTTGTAATAAGTTCATTTGTCTCATATTTTAGATTCCACATATAAGTGATATCGTGTGGCATTTGTCTTTCTCTGACTTACTTCACTTAGGATGACATCCATGTTGCTGCAAATGGCATGATTTGATTCTCTCTGGAAACATCTCCTTTCCATTCTTCCTGGGAAGTCCTAACCCCAGTACCCATGCCTGTGACCTTATTTGGAATCAGGGTCTTTGTAGATGTAACAAGTGAAGATGAGGTCATGCTGGATTAGAATGGCTCTAACTCCAGACCTAACAGAAGCAGAAGATATTAAGAAGAGGTGGCAAGAATACACGGAAGAACTGTACAAAAAAGATACTCACAACCTGGATAATCACTATGGTGTGATCACTCATCTAGAGCCAGACATCCTGGAATGTGAAGTCAAGTGGGCCTTAGAAAGCATCACTACGAACAAAGCTAGTGGAGGTGATGGCATTCCAGTTGAGCTATTTCAAATCCTGAAAGATGATGCTGTGAAAGTGCTGCACTCAGTATGCCAGCAAATTTAGAAAACTCAGCAGTGGCCACAGGACTGGAAAAGGTCAGTTTTCATTCCAATCCCAAAGAAAGGCAATGCCAAAGAATGCTCAAACTACCATACAATTGCACTCATCTCACATGCTAGTATAGTAATGCTCAAAATTCTCCAAGCCAGGCTTCAGCAATACATGAACCGTGAACTCCCTGATGTTCAAGCTGGTTTTAGAAAAGGCAGAGGAACCAGTGATCAAATTGCCAAAATCCGCTGGATCATCGAAAAAGCAAGAGAGTTCCAGAAAAACATCTATTTCTGCTTTATTGACTATGCCAAAGCCTTTGACTGTGTGGATCACAATAAACTGTGGAAGATTTTGAGAGAGATGGGAGTACCAGACCACCTGACCTGCCTTTTGAGAAACCTGTATGCAGGTCAGGAAGCAACAGTTAGAACTGGACATGGAACAACAGACTGGTTCCAAATAGGAAAAGGAGCATGTCAAGGCTGTATATTGTCACCCTGCTTATTTAACTTCTATGCAGAGTACATCATGAGAAATGCTGGACTGGAAGAAACACAAGCTGGAATCAAGATTGCCGGGAGAAATATCAATAACCTCAGATATGCAGATGACACCACCCTTATGGCAGAAAGTGAAGAGGAGCTGAAAATCCTCTTGATGAAAGTGAAAGAGGAGAGTGAAAAAGTTGGCTTAAAGCTCAACATTCAGAAAATGAAGATCATGGCATCCGGTCCCATCACTTCATGGGAAATAGATGGGGAAACAGTGGAAACAGTGTCAGACTTTATTTTTTTGGGCTCCAAAATCACTGCAGATGGTGACTGCAGCCATGAAATTAAAAGACTCTTACTCCTTGGAAGGAAAGCTATGATCAACCTAGATAGCATATTGAAAAGCAGAGACATTACTTTGCCGACTAAGGTCTGTCTAGTCAAGGCTATGGTTTTTCCTGTGGTCATGTATGGATGTGAGAGTTGGACTATGAAGAAGGCTGAGCACAGAAGAACTGATGCTTTTGAACTGTGGTGTTGGAGAAGACTCTTGAGAGTCCCTTGGCCTGCAAGGAGATCCAACCAGTCCATTCTGAAGGAGATCAGCCCTGGGATTTCTTTGGAAGGAATGATGCTAAAGCTGAAACTCCAGTACTTTGGCCACCTCAGGCGAAGAGTTGACTCATTGGAGAAAAGACTTTGATGCTGGGAGGGATTGGGGGCAGGAGGAGAAGGGGACGACAGAGGATGAGATGGCTGGATGGCATCACTGACTCTACGGACGTGAGTCTGAGTGAACTCCGGGAGTTGGTGATGGACAGGGAGGCCTGGCGTGCTGCGATTCATGGGGTTGCAAAGAGTCGGACACGACTGAGCGACTGACCTGAACTGAACTCCGAAGACTGTGTCCCTGAGACAAGGGCAACCTGGATGCAGATGTAGAGACAGTGCCCTGTGGAGATGGAGGCAGTAGCTGGGGCGATGTGTCTGCAAGCCAAGGAATGACTGGCACCACCAAAGCTAAAGGAGGCTAGGACAGAGTCCTTCACAGAGCCTTGGCAAGGGGGCACAGCCCCCGCTGACACTTTGGTTTTGAACTTTTGGCCTCAAGAATTGTGAAAGAATAAATTTCTGTTCCTTTAAGACATTTGGTTTGTGGTACTTCGTTACAACAGACTTAGGAAATAAATACGACAGTCTACATTTTGGAAGTTTCCAAAGGCAGGATCATTAAAATGCTTGTTTATTTAAGAACACATCCCACCATTGTAGTAAATGAAGGAAGGTTTTCTGGAGAGATTAGGCTGTGACAACGGAGATGAGGGCAGGATGAGAACATCCTCCTGATGGTGACAGTGGCACTATTGTGGTCCCCTGACATAGTACACGCTGATGGTTCTCAGCCACTTAGATGTTTGGTATGTCAGTCCTGTTGGAACATGGTGAATTAGAATTGTGGAAATTCATTTAATGCATCCCATGTTTTCATCCCTACAATGGTATGGCAAGAAAATCCAGGAAGGCATCCAGGAGCCAGATCAAGTGCAGCTAAAGACAAAAACAATCTACAAACAAACAAAAGGAAAAAAATAAGATACAAACACTGGGAAAATTAATCTGACATGGGTGAGGTTGCAGGTATTTGGGGCAAGAGATTGCTGTATTTATCTTTAGTCTTGCCCTTTGCTGCTGCTGCTATGTGGCTAAGTCATGTTCAACTGTTTTTGATCTCATGTAGCCTGTCAGACTCCTCTGTCCGTGAAATTTTCCAGGCAAGAATACTGGAAAGTCGGTTGGCATTTCCTTCTTCAAGGGATCTTCCTGACCCAGGGATCAAACCTGTGTCTCCTGCTTGGCAGGTGGGTTCTTTACCACTGTGCCAACTAGGAAGCCTGCGCTTTGCCAGCTCCCTTTTAAAAAAGTGCAAATAGTCCTGGGAGGGGCAACACATATAAAACAATACAATAATGTCAGGCTTTGGAGTTAGACAGATGTGAATCAAAATCCAGGCTCTGTCATTCACAAGCTCTATGGTAATAGGAAAGTCATTTGACCTTGCGGGGCCTGAACTTACTCATCTGCTTAGTGGGTGCATGATGTTTTCATAGGTTTGCTGCGAGAATTAAATGAGTTAATAATTGTTTCAAAGCCCCCTATATAGTATGTATAGCGTTACCAGTAGCATTTGCTTCTGCTCAATACTCTTCCTTCCCATGGACAGTGGATAAGGCAGAAAAGGCAAGATGGAGAGGCAGCGGAAGAAGAGGTTGCAGGAGGGGCCTAGCTGAAAGATCCTGCACAACGGAGCCTGCCACTGGGCTGTGGTTTGAGGAGAAGCTACCTCCTTTTCCACATGGCCTCGGGGTAGCCCAGCTCCAAGTATTCTCCTTTCCTGCTTGTCCAGGGTCCCCCAGAACCAGGGCGGTGACGCACTGCCCACATGGGGCTGCCGTGGGCAAGGGAGCTGCTTCTTCATCTGCCTTTGCTCTCTGAGCAGAGCTGTATTGGGGAACTGGAGACAGGGAGCGCCCTGGAGGCAGCCCCAGCTCTCAGCAGAGTCCTTTTTCAAAGGCTAGGAGCCAAGGAGAGCACAGACAGGAAGACAGAGATATTCCTATCAGACTGGCTGAGAAGTCAGCAACCTCACTTTCTTTGACAGTGATCTTTGAGCCCCAGTTAAATGGGTCAGCTCCTATTTACTATTTACTCAAGCAGACACAATCTTTCCAAAATGATTGTTATCTTTTTTTTTGCTAACGTGAGCATGTATTGAGTATAACTTATTTCCTCAGGTTCCACATAATCGAAGGCATGAGTGACAGCCTTGATACAAATCTAAATATCCCACTTTGAGTTCCCGCACCAAATATGGCCGGGAACAAACACAGACCCACCCCCTGCAGGTCCTGAGCGGCCCTCCACCGCCCTTGGCCACCATCATGGTTTCCTCTTGGGGCGGCCACGCCGCTCTCACTCTGCCACCTGGTGGACTGGCTCCACAACTTCATCTCCTCTACCCCTGGCTTTCATCACAGGAGACTGTTGCTTGGTTGCCGTTCCTGCGGCTACTGGGCTCATAAACATGGGAAAAACCGCTCTTGCCAATGAAAGCTCCCCAAATAAGAAGCTAGCTACTTGAAATTTCTTTCAGTTCCTAGAATTGGGGCACTTTCTATCCCTACCCCCAGTGCTGCATTCAGAAACATCTTGCACCCCACCATTAGCCAAACTCCCCAGCGGGGCCCTTGTTCAGTAGCTGAGTCATGCCCGACTCTCTGCGACCCCATGGACTGCAGCGCACCAGGCTTCCCTGTCCTTCACCATCTCCCAGAGTTTGCTCAAATTAATGTCCATTGATTCAGTGATGGCATCTGACCATCTCATCCTCTGTCGCCCCCTTCTCCTCCTGTCTTCGGTCTTTCCCACCATCAGGGTCTTTTCCCAACAAGCCAGCTCTTCAAATCAGGTGGACAAAGTATTGAAGCCACAGCATCAGTCCTTCCAATGAATATTCAGCGTTGTTGACAAAGACCCTCTCCTTTGACCAAACTCTAATCAGCCTCCTCAGAGCCCCTGACTGGACTAGGGATGACCTTGGACTTCCTTCTCCATCCTTGCAGAATCCAGTTTAAGCAAGAATCCTATGAAGTCAGTTGAGTGAAAACTCCCCAAAAGTGTCTGGCTACCCTCGATATCATGCTGATATCAGGTTGGCCTGCCTGAAGCAAGGGTTCTGTTGAGTCAGTCTTGCAAGAAGTGCCCTACCCATGAATACTCTCCTTAGTCATTTTCCATCCACTGGTCCACATCCTCGCCCTTCACTACGGATCCCCACTGTCCTTGTTGGAGTCAGAGTGTAGCCTGGTCTCTCTCCCCTACCACAAACCCCATCTTGGTAGCCTTACTGTCTCTGTGTACATGTGCATATGAGCGAAGCCTCTTCAGTCGTGTCTGACTCTGTGTGACCCTATAGACTGCAGTCCACCAGGCTCCTTTGTCCATGGGATTCTTCTGACAAGAATACTAGAGTGGGTTGCCAGGCTCTCCTCGAGGGGATCTTCCCGACCCAGGGATCAAACCTGCGTCTCTTGTGTCTCCTGCTTTGGCAGGAGGGTTCTTTACCACTCGCCCCACCTGGGAAGCTCCTTACCATCTCTAACGAGTGTCATAAACAGTTTTTTCTTTGACACACTTGACCTGTCCCTGCAGAAGGCATGCCCCACCCACCTGGGCAACCCAGGTTGGGACAGACATCCTTTCTCATCTTTGAGACACTTAATCTAAGAAAGGGCCTGACCCATCAGATTTAAAGTCTCCCGATAATCTCTCCCGGGAAGCCCACTGAAGTTGGCAGTCATATAGCTTAGATCTGGGAGCACATTCGTCATTTCAAATCATCTTTCTCACTGCCAGCCAATGAGTCCTGAAGTTTTGGCTTTGATAAAGAAGTCTCTATGTTTTCTGCTCTGGCTCTTGGTCTCTCCTGATCACTCCAGCTAAGCGCAATGTTACATTCTTCGAGTTTGCGTGGTCTGTTTCAAATGTCCAGACGTTTCCTTCAGCCTCAGAGCCTGCATCTCCTTCCTGACCTCACAGGAGGGTTAGCTCAGGATCGCAGCTGACTGGCTGTGGCCGGCTAGGCTTGCTTTCTTGGCTCTGTGGGACTAGATGGGAGCCCATCAAAAGAAGGAGAAGGCGAGGTGTGCCTTTGCTCTCTCTCTCCTCCCTGCCTCCCTGCCTAGCATCACGCCGCTGGGCAGGTGATGTGCTGAACCGACTACGTTTTCCTCCTGAAAGTCCAACCCCATTGTTCCCAAGGCCAAATGCTCGGTAAAGACAGGGCCAGGCTAAGCCTCCAACATGCTGACAGGAAGCGAAGGTAGCCCTGAGATTCTGGGCATAAAAAAGGACCAATTAAGAGATGAGAAGAAAAGAGATGGTATGTGGCGAGTCTCCGCTGGGAACAGACACACAGGAGGAACGTGGATGGGATCTGCGCCAGGCACTTCCCACCATTAGCTCCTCCCATGTTGTAGATTAGGTAACCGAACCGCAGAGAGATTAAATAATGTCCCCAGGTCCCGGAGCTCACGAGTGGAGCCAAGATTTGGACTTGGGTCTGCAGATCTGTTTGACTTCTACTCTCCAGCTCTTTCCAGGAAACCCTATTCCTCCCAGGGGAGGGGGTGTCTGGGCTCCTGGGGACAGGGGCGCAGTCCTCACTCGTCTTCTACTGGAGAGGCCTGGCGGCCATCGGTCAGCGCCCCTTCTGGTCTTCGGATCTCGTTACCATTCCTGCACTTTCCAATAACATATTTGTAGTCATCTCGGAGGTGACAGAAATGGCTCCAGCCCACTGCCATCTGGGAGGGCTTAGGGCTGCCACGACCCTTGGCACAGCCTCAGGGCTCCGCCGGCACTTGCTGTGAACCCTGGATGCCTGGAATCAGATCTGCGGGCCTGACAGGGCGCGAGCAAAGTGGCACCCCAGGGAGGGTTCCCTGAGATGGAGCCACGCAGCCATGAGCTACGGCCGATCTGTGCATAGCCCATCTGGGGAGTGGATAACCCAGCCTGACAAGCGACCTTGACAGAATTACAGCAGTAATATTTTCAGTTGGTTGAGCTAGTCTTGGCCAATTTCTCTAGAGCATTAGGTGCAAACATAAGTCCGCGGTTCCACATCGCTCACACTGGCGCCTGCCGCCTCCCCTTTGCTGTTTCTAGTATTTATCCTGTGGCTTGTACAAGCCTCGTCTTTCTCTTCCCTGGTGAGAGCGAGAGTCTCCAGGCCACCTTCGCCTTCGCTGGATGTGCAGTGAAGCAGTGCGGACGAGAATCCTGCCCCCAGCCCGTCGAGCCAGGCTGGCACTGAATGACCTCCTGCACCAGCCAGCCTGTCCTCTGAGGACTGAAATTGATTTTCCTTCGTTCTGTGTGTGAGCACAGCCCGAGGTACAGCTCTGTTCCACACCAGTCCCAGGTGTGCGTTTAAAGGTGAACAGTGACATGCTTGAAAAGATAAATGGGAAAAGTTCTTTAAGAACGCCCTCTGTCACCTCTGCTAGTGAACGGAATGCCTGCTTACATTTCCAAACAGTAGCTTTTAATTTCTCCATGCCACTGTGCGTGTGTGTGTGTGTGTGTGTGTGTGTGTGTGTGTGTGTGTGTGAGTGCATAGGGATAGGGTGAGAGGTTTCTGAAGGTGTGAGAGAAAATGTTCAAAACTCCAAACTCCTGTCCACATGGCCAAGTTGAGGTCTGATGTGTGATTTAAGGAGGTGACCAAAAAATCAGTACTCAAAACGTTTTATTGTCATACATTAAAAAAAAATCAAAATTAATGCAAAAAATCCACTGTGAGCAACATATCAAACTTTAAAATGAATAAACAGTTGACATTCTTAGTTTTTCCCTTTGTCTCAGAGTCCAAGATGACTCAACAAGACACTTTATAAGCTTCTCATATGATGGTCATCATGGATTTTTACGTTATTTATTTTCAAAATACTGTATGAAGATATTTATCTTGACGACTGAGTTGTTTCTGGTCCCTTTGAGTTTTGCATGCTGGAAGAACTGCCTCTCCCAGGTCTCAGCCCCCAAATCAGAGGTAGGGTTGTTTCTGAGACTAGCTGAAGGTCCTAGCTGGCGTTTATATTCAGCCTCCAAACTGAGAAAGAGTTGTTAACTCTTCCTCTAGATGGTGACTGTTTGAGCCCAGAATGGCATTTGGATTTTGTCATTGACTTGGTCACAGCTAAAGTCATCCCAAGTGCCAAGCGGGAGTGAAGAATAGGCTTTGATGGAGGTAGTGTCCGTTCTGTATATACCAGGGGTGGTCCAGCAACTGGCCAGGCCACAGGAGATTACAAGGGGACTCTTGGTAGATATCCAAGTTCAGTTCTGCTGCACAGTCACCTCACTGATGATGCTTGTAGAGGAACCTCAATCCCCACTCTCAAGTTGCCAGTTCATTGCTCAGTGGGGCACTCAGGCCCTTCCCCCACCCCAGCCCTCCCCCACCCCACCCCCACCCCCAAATAATCGTCACTGGTGTCCCTAGCAGCCACAAGGCTCTGTGTGGATATCACTTCAGTGACTGCCTTTTAAAGATATGGCCTGTTGCTTCTGGAAAAGCTAGCTATTTCATAACTGTAAAATTGACCTCTATTCTGCAGCTCTACTACACACTGGTGTATTTCCTGGCAAATCCATCTAACCCCAAATTAAATGACATTTCCTGGCGAGAGATGGGCAAGTGGTTGAAAATATCACAGCAAATGCTCCACTCAACTTGTAATATTCCTTTACATTAGATATCTCAGGGCTTTCCTGGGTCTCTTAACTGGCAAGCTAAGGGAGGACACTGTGGGCTCAGAGTCTGGCCATTTGAAATAAGAAGCCAGCAGGGAGAGGCTTCTTGACTCTGGTTTTTAGTTTTACCTTTTCCAACGTCTCCTTCCCATCTTAAACCTGCCCTTCCTCCTCCTGTATGCTTTCTTTCAGGAGTTGACATCATCACCTATACCCAAGCACGAGGTCCCAATTTTACCTCCTTAGCCATCTAGATCCCACTGTGCTGCCAGAATGAACCTGCCAGAATGTTGATGTGATCATGTCATTTTGTTCAGAACCCTTTGTAACAACTCCTCCTAGTCCCTCCTCCAGGGGATCTTCCCAACCCAGGGATCTAACACAGATCTTCAGGATTGCAGGCGGATTCTTGCCCAGTTGAGCTACCAGGAAAGCCCAAGAATGCTGGAGTGGGTAGCCTATCTCTTCTCCAGCAGATCTCCCCAACCCAGAAATTGAACCCATGTCTCCTGCATTGCAGGTGGATTCTTTACCAGCCAAGCTACTAGGGAAGCCCCCCGTAACAACTCCTCTTAGCCTAGAAGGTAGTGTTCACTGGGCCTGTTTTGGCTCTGCCCTTGTCACTCAGCTCATGGCTCACTGCTCTTCCCACTTGCAGCCCCAGCTCAATCCCTGGGCCTTTGCACACCCTTCCCTCCTGTCATACTCTAGTTTCCTGCCTTAGCCTAACTGCACGGCTGCCAGCCTTCTTGGAATGAGCCAGGTGGCAGTGGCGTCTTAGAGTTCCGCATGTGGACCTTTACTCATCGTCCTGATGTCAGTAGGGTACCGCCCCTTTGTCTTTCCTCATACCTGATGGCTTTGATTCTAGAGCCTATCACGCTAATTTTGTCCCCCACATAAGACTCCTGTACCTCCTAGTGGATGGGGATGGGGACCAATTGCCTGGCTGGATCAACTGATGAAACAGCCTGGGGGAATCTTGTCTCTTTCACGACTGGAAGAAATCAATTATCTTGTTTTCTTTTTCCTGCCGCCCTCCCATCTTTGACGAAACTCAGAGCTTCAACTTCCCAACTGGATTCTAGAGAACAGATCATTATTTATCATTGATACCCCTTTTTGGAGGCACTTAAGATACAGCTTTCTCAGATTGGCTAACATCTTTGTCCTGACTTCATTTTACTTATCTATAAAATGATAAAAATGTTACATCACTTTCAATTCCATCAAAGCTGTCGAATGAGCTAACCTCTCAGGTGACTCCTAAACCAGGACTATCTTACAAGCAGTCAAGGAATTTCGATTTGCAGGCATGTTGTATAATTTCTCTTTCTTTCCTAGTTGACTGTGGTCAGACACATTGGCTCCAAGGGAATCTGGCACATTAATGTATACTGTTTTTAGGTTAAAGGAAAGTTTGTTTATACATAACTTTTTATGATTCCCTGTCTTAGTGGACTTCTTGATTAATTGACTGACAATGGTATTATGGATAGTACGTTGGATAAGAGTTTGGGAAAGAAAAGTTTCATGCTGGAGGGGAGCTGAAGGACCTAGAGAGGCGTGAATGATGTCACTGCTGGTGGAGGGAGTAACCACATTACCTGTGTCCCCTCGTTGACTTGGCAGGTGATGGTATAAGCTTCAGGGGTAGGTGTTATTGGACCAGTTAAATAAAGTCCTTAAAAAAAAGCCCAAGTTTTCATGATGCTTTCCAAGAGTGGGCTGTCATTTTTATTTGCGTACACACAAGCACAGGAGTCTGAGATGCATTATGGCTCAATGGATGTGACTGCTGTTGGGTGTATGGGGGACTGCCCTGGACTGCAGCTCTGAGAGTCACGTGTGGTCACCGCTGGCAACAACCCATCACCTGGGCAGTGCTTTCCTGCCATAGGCTGGCTGGAGCTCGGGGCAGCAATGATGCTGGCAGGACACACTAGTGGCTGTGCCCCTCCACTGACGCCCCAGCCTGCCTTGGGGCTCACTTGCACATTACTTAGGGCCTCGGACACCCTAAGGTGTAGAGTTGCTTTTGGTTAGTTGTTACGACCGTGTGTGAGAAATGGCCAAGTCGTTTCCTTTGGACCAGAAATGGAAAAATCTTTCAGAGGATGAAGTTTGCTTTGGCATTTTGATAAGTCATTAGCCTGAAAATGTGCACTTGGCTTTTTTGCTGCTAGGCTGGAGGAAAGGAATGGTAACGCTTCAGGGTCTTTACATTCTGCTGACTGAGACCAGCCTCCTGTCCCCCCAGGCCCCCTAGAGCCTGAGGTCTGGCCCTGCTTCTGACCAAATGCTCCTGGCCCATCTCCTTACCATGGGGGTGGGGTGGAGGGCTACGGAGGAGGAGGGTGGGGCCACCCCCGAGTCTCCATTCCTTGGCAGGAGCATTTGGCTTTGCTGGACGTTACACGCCGTCTTTTCAGCCTCACTGCTTCCTGTGGCTACACCGGCCCCATCTTTTTGCCTCCCCGACTCCCCTACGTGACTTGGCTTCACTTCTGCCTTCTGGTACCCCCAACCCCCCGACCCCACATGGTCCATACCAGGAAGTTCAGTGTGGAAACTGCTGTCATTTCTTACTAATGCCCGAGTCCCTTCTTGACAAGCTGGTGATCCTGAGGGATTTTGTCTGTTTTGTCCTTTTTTTTTTTTTTTTTTAATTACATGGCTCCCACATACGCAGATGACCCAGCTTCTGACGTGACTAAATTTCATCCCATATGGAAAGAAATGTACCAGTCTTTGGACACTCAGAGCTGAGTCTGGAAGAAACTGATATAGCTCATGATGTGTGGGTTATGCAGATTTATGTGACAAGCTTCTCTGGCCAGCCACCACCGTGGAGGCCACAACTCCTAGTCTTTTCCAAACTGTAACCAAACTTATCTGCATCTCAGAGTGTCATGGACTTGAATGACGGCTGGTGCCAGAATGAGTCATGAGTTGGACGCTGCATGAGCGGGGGAAGAATGGGAGACAGGAAGGGCAGAGGGGGAGATGCAGAGGCCTGGTGGTGGAGGACTTGGGGGCTGACAGCTTGAGTGATGAGAAGGGAGAATTGTAAGGAAACGGAATTGATCTCTGGGACTCGGTGCTGGCATAGCTCAGAGAGGAGGTGGGGAAGGACAGGGGCTGGACACGCCTTCAGGTTCTGTGGGGTCTGGGTGCTGAGCGTGCTGGTCACTTGCTTTGAGACTAGACTCTGCACCTCCATTCCTTCTGCTGTTGACACCATGAAGACTAAACGGTCCACCTTCAGGGGTGCACACAGGGACTTTTAGGAGCCTGTTTCCAAGTATGGAGTGGGACGGCACTGTGAGATCATGAAGACCTGAGCTGTGTCCAGGGGTCCCTGAGATTCTTGTAGTAACTGGAGGTTGGATGTTAGAACTGGGTCAGTACAGAAGGGGGGTTATTTGCCCATGGATCAGCATGAATAGAGCCTGGGTGAGTAATACTCTAGGAAGAAATGCAAATCAAATCCAGGCAGGCCATCCTCAGGGGCAGAGTATATTGTATTGACTGTACCTTTCGAACTGTGGCCTCAGAAACTCCTGGAAAGTACTGCTCCAAGTTGTTTAGTTGCTAAGCTGGGTCCAAGGCCTGGACTGTAGCCCACCAGGCTCCTCTGTCCATGGGATTTCCCAGGCAAGAATACCAGAGTGGGCTGCCATTCCCTTCTCCAGGGGATCTTCCCCACCCAGGGATCGACCCCACGCCTCTTACATTGGCAGGCAGATTCTTTACCGCTGAGCCACCTGGGAAGCCCACACCACCAAGAATGAGCCCTAATTAAACTGCAGACTTTGGGTACTTATGCTGATGGAAGTTCAAGGTTTGAAACAAATGGACCACTCTGGTGGGCGATGTTGGTAGTAAGGTCTGAGCCCGTGGGGCATTTATGGGAGATTTCTGTACCTTCCCTCAATTTTACTGAGAGCTCAAAACTGTTCTAAATAAGTAAAATCTTAATAAAAAATTTAAAAAAAGTGTTCTAGCAAGCAGGCCCTAGATCCCATACGACCAATAAAGAACAGACCTGGGCATTAAACCTTTAATACATAATATTTTTTCTTTCTTTTTTTCCCTTTTAAAATATCAGCTTACATGGTGGTTCAGATTGGTTTGAGGTTATTTGAAACTGTATGTGAACATGCAGTAGGGCCCCTTCTTCCAGATGTTGTAGCTGAAGCTTTGATTTTAATAATTCTAAATACAATATTTTATATGCAGTTCTACCATATCAAATCATCTATATTATACCAACTTGCCAAGATCTTTTTGAGACTGAGGTCTTATTTCCAATGTGCTACATGTTATTCCCAGTTTTCTGGAATTTTATATTCATGCTATGCTTGTATTGACAAAAAGTGTTGAAAGATAAGGTGAAGAACAATTTTTGGTACGATTCTGTTAGTGATCCCTTTCCAGCTTGTTATCATTTCAGCTTTTTGGGATAATTTTAATCAGTCAGCTATGGATCACCTAAGCCAATATGCCAGGTACAGATTGTATTCCTGTTTAATGGCTAATGATCATACTGCCTGGGCCATGTCCTTATCACCCTTCCTGTCTAACCCACATCTCTTTTAAGGGAAATTCTTTTACTTAAGCTCCTACCTAGACAGTCTTGCTTTCTATCCTGTGGTCATCTTTGCTAGCTCATCCTAACTCAAAGCAGCAATCCTATCACCTTTGGCCTCCTGCGGAAAGCTGGACCAATCATATTCTCTAATTGCAAAGTCTGAACTAAGGAAAATAAAAAGAACTTTATACTTTGTGATAAATCTAGCAGTGAAGAAAATAGCCTGAAGTTGAGTTGGGGCTGAGGCAAGCCAAAACTTGCCTCTCTTTGGAGAGAGAGAGGTGATGACAAGGTTTGGAGGCTTCTTAAGTATCTTAAGTCATTCTGAGAAGCTTAGGAAAGCTATGGACTCTCTCCCCTGAGAAATATATAAATTAACACTCGGACAGCATGTTGCTTACGGTTTCAGGATGTTTATGTGTGTGTGTGCTAAGGTGCTTCAGTCATGTCCAACTCTTCGTGACCCCACGGACTCTAGCCCGCCAGGCTCCTCTGTCCATGGGATTCTCCAGGCAAGAATAAACTGAAGTGGGTTGCCATTTCCTCCTCCAGGGGATCTTCCTGATCCAGGGATCGAACCCGTATCTCTTATGCCTCCTGTATTTGCAGGTGAGTTCTTCACCACTAGTGCCACCTGGGAAGCCCCAAGATATTTATAGACCTTTTCAATCTTGTGGCAGTTAATCCCAGAAAAAAATGGTAATAAAATCTGGTTGGTATTGAGACAGTGAAGAGGATGTGCAGAAAAAATAAATAGGAGTGGAGAAAGACAGAGGCCCCTGGACCTGCTTTGTTTGCTGAGGTCTCCAGGTCTGATTTCTAGGTCACCTGACCCTTCCATAAACTCTTGAGATTAATTGAGTGAGTCCCTGTTTCTCCAACTTAAAGTGCTTTATTTAAATAATCAGGCCATCATTCACACAGTCACACAAGCTATAAATCCCAGAGTGGCATCTCGATCCCCAACCATCAATTTCCAAGGGCCTCGTGCTTCGGGTTTCTTACTGTGCTGATAGCCCAGGAGCCAACTCAGCCATTCTCTATCACTTGTTTCCTAATATCTTTTTCTTCTTCTTTTTTGGCTGCAAGACATGTGGGATCTTAGTTCCCCAATGAATCAGGGATCAAACCAGCTCCATGGCAGTGGAAGCTCAGAGTCTTAACCACTGAAGCACCAGGGAAGTCCCTAATGATTTTAATGCCTCCAGCTCAGACTGTAAACCCAGGTATTCAGGCACCTCCTTAACAACTCTACTTTGTCGTCCTATAGATATGGCAAATGCAGTAGTTTAAAAACACAGCTCATAGTTTTCTTGCCACCAAAAAAAGACAGAAAGCAAAAATGAAAACAAGGCATACAAAATACCTTGTTTTGGCCAGTGCCATCCATTCAAAGAAGCCTAAGGAGCATCTCTGATACCCTTCTCTCTCCCGGCCTCAATGGACTCAATCACCCATCAGCTGAAAAATGAAACTCTGACCTGTCTCCATGTTTCTAACCTTGACCACTCTAGCTCGTCTTCCAGCTGTAGCCACGTAATCCGTCTCAGATCCAATTCTATGGCATTCCCACTTAAAGTTCTCTGATGCTTCTCTGTAACCCACACGCCCTGCAGGGCAGAGGGACTTCCACAATGTCTCCTGCTTCTGGTCCTTCTAGTCTCATCTCCTGCCCAGCCCTGCACATCACTTCATGCTGCAGCCCACTGACCTCCTTGCACCTCCCACCCAGGCCATCCTATTTCCTGTCTCCAGACTCTGCTGGGGATTCCCTTCTCTAGCTGAAGTTTGTTTTGTTTTGTTTTTTTTTTTCCATAGGCTCCTCTTTGGTTAAACTCCTTTTGGAGATCTGAAAAAATAGGTATACAAACTACACAAAATTATGAACACTTTCACAAAGAAATGGAAAAGAATTGCACATCACACATTCCATGGCCAGACATAAAATTCCACTTAAAAATCTCTAACATATTGAACACATTCAGTGCTTACTAAGGCCCCCAGCTTTCCTCTTTTGATGGTCTCTTCATGGCTCCTTTCTGCCCCAGTGACGTTTACTCTGCAGCCTCTCTGGCCATGCTCACTTCGCCTTTCTCTCTTATATTCATACTCAATCACCCTAGTTTCCTTTTTTGAAATAGAGACCAATATGGTTCTCATTTAGATTTTCCAAGGAGTATCCTTCAACCTAGCACTCCATCAGCAGATGCAGTATTATTCTAGGAACTGGCCTTTATTGGAAAGCAGCTCAATCCCTGAGTTGGGAAGATCCCCTGGAGTAGGAAACACAACCCATTCCAGTATGCTTGCCTCGAGAATCCCATGGACAGAGGAGCCTGGCAGACTACAGTCCATGGGATTACAAAGAGTCAGACACGACTGAACATCACATCACCTTCATTGAAAAGCAGGGTAAATCTGAAATATGTGAATTTTAACTAATATGTGAATTTTCAAGGACATATACATTTGCAAATAACACTTTTTTCTGGTTTAAAAACTCATTTCTACTCATTGAGAAAATATTAGAAATAATAAAGGAATATAAAGAGGGCTCTAACAATCATCACATACCTAACTACACGGATGTAACGACCTTCTGTCCCTCCTTCTCCCTCTTTCTCCTTGGTTTGGCTAGGATCCCCACCATAAACCTGAAAGAATCTCTCCTAGGACCTCTTGGAAGGCTGAAATCAAGCCTACATTGCAAAAAAATAAATTCTGAAGAAAGTTGACTTTTTCTTTTCTTTTAATAAAAACAAGCTGTCGCAACCTGGAAACCCATAGGTATTCACTCTCTTAAAAAATGATTGATTGAGTTAATATTTGAATAAGTGGTTCATTCACATGGTTCAAAATTCTAGGACTATAAAAACTTAATGTGGTTTTTAACTATGTCTGCAAATTCTTTGCCATTTCTCCCATCAAAATATAGAGTCAAATTCCTCTCCCTTTGAATATAAACTTGCCTTAGTGACCCAATTCCTTGGGTATCCATCCAGAGATTTTTGTGCACTTGAAAAAATATATAAATATATACATTCTTTTCCCTTGTTTCTATATGTTATTTCATATTTTGATTGTTGTTCACCTATCAGTACATCTTTTATTCACAGTTGAATAATATTGTCTTGTCTGGGTACTTTCTAATGGACATTTTGGTGGCTTCCAATCTTTTGCTCTTACAATGTTACAGCAAATAATCTTATACATATATTACCTTGCATATATGTGGGTTTAACTGTAGGATAAAGGCCTGGAAATGGAACTGCTGTGTCAAAGGGTGGGCACATTTGTAATTTTAATAGACATTGCCATATTGACCTTCATAGTCTTCCAATTTATTCCTGCTCAAGTGATAAATTTTGTTTCCTTTGTTTCCAACTTCACTAACCCAGTATGTTACTGGACTTTTGGATCTTTGTCAATCCGAGCAACAAAAAAAATAGTATCTCAGTGCAGTTTTAATTTATACTTTTAAAATGAGTGACGCTGAACATATTTTATATTTTAAAGAGTTTTAAAAATATTTATTTGTCCATCCTCTATCTACTTTTATATCTTTTGCCCATTAAATTTTTTTTCCTTTGCTCATTTTTGAATGAAATGATGATCTTTTAAGAAATTAATTTGAACATATGTATTAGGGGAAAAAAACCTTTGTTGTTTGTCTTTTGACTTTGTAATTTTTATTACATGGAGAATTTGTATTTTATTTTTCCATGGAGAAATTTACTGAATGTTCTTTTTTTTCTTTTGGCTTCTGAATCTTATGTCACACTTGGAAGAGTCTTCCCCATTCTAAAGTTACTAAATAATTCCCTATGTTTTCTTCTACCTCTTTGGGGTTTTAATCTTATACATTTGGAATTTATCCAGGTGTGAGGTGTAAAGTGGTCTTCCCAGGTGGTGCAGTGGTAAAGAATCTGCCTGTCAATGCAGGAGACACAAGAGACATGAGTTCTATCCCTGGGTTGGAAAGATCCCCTGGAGTAGGAAATGGCAACCCCCTGCAGTATTCTTGCCTGGAGAATTCCATGGACAGAGGAGCCTGATGGCTACTGTCCATGGGGTCGAAAAGAGTTGGATATGACTGAGTGACTAACACACATAACTCATTCTTACTTTTTTGGTCAGAGGCAATTCATACCCTTTCTACCTAAAGACAGCCGTAAGTGAGCCCGAGGAAGACTCTGACTGTGTGAGTGTGGTAAGCCATGTCCTACTCTTTGAGACCCCACGGACTGTAGCCTGCCAATCTCCTCTATCCCTGGAATTCTCCAGGCAAGAATACTGGAGCAGGTTGCCTTTTCCTTCTCCAGAGATCTTCCAGACCCAGGGGTCAAACCCACATCCTCTGCATGGGGAGGCTGATTCTCTAACACTGAGACACCTGGGAAGCCCCAGGTCTCTCAAAGAGAGCAGTCTTTAAGACATCCTACCCTGGGGGTGGGGACTGGGTTGAACCATAGTTTCTAGTGGATTTCTTCTGGCTGATAACTTGTAAAAAGAAAAAACTGAGGCTCCTCTACATTTTAGGAGCAGAGGTGTCTCAGAAATGATGACAAAAGTTAGAAGAAAGCTTCAGAGTTTCTTTGCCATGAGTGGATGAGCTGGTTAGGGCCCAGGAAAAAAAAAGAAAGGAATCTGGGGCCGAAGAATCTCAGCAGCTGGCCTACATGGGACTCCAGAGTCAAAAATCACTGCTCAGCATGAAACTACAGACTTGATGTGAAGGGATGTGAGTGTGGATTGGGGAAGCAAGGGTTACAGCCCCCTTGGTCACATAGACCCTTCACCAATTTTGGTAAGTATATATTTTTAATACTCACCAATATGACAGCTGTCGCAATACAATCTAGCAAAATTGTTTCCAAGGAAGTTAAAGACAACTCAGTACTTCTAGAGCCATCTTAACAGAAAAAAACGAATGAAGCATTTGGCCAACCCAATACTTGATTTTTTTTTTTTTCAGTAAGAACTTTATTTTTTTAATTTAATTTTAATTTTATTTTTTAACACCAAAAACATTTTGTGTTGAGGTGCAGCTGATTCACAACGTTGTGCTAGTTTCTGATGAACAGTGAAGGGACTCATCCATATATATGCATGTATCCATTCTCCCAACCCTGCTCCCATCCAGGCTTGGCTGGCCCAAAGTTGAAAGCCTTCTCTACAACGCTTTCCTTCTCAACTACCATCTTTCTCAAATTCCCTCTGTTTGTTCAGAATCCTTCTCATTGCCCTAGCGGTTGGTCTGACCACCCCTGCTGCTGCCAATAGCCTTCAGGAACAGCCAGCCTATGCAGCTGAGCTCCTGGAGAGGTTCTTGAGTAGGGGGTTGTCTAGCCGCCTTCCCCTTGCCGGAGAGATGCCAATTTCCAGGGCATTTTCCTCCCACCACTGACTCTCTCGTTTGGCTTTGCACAGAGATGCTGTGACCCCTCGTCTCATTGGCTTTTGACACTCTTTCCTTTTGACCCATTTTCTGAAGAAACTTTCCATGCCCTTGGCATGTTCTATGGCTGAAAGCAACGTCTTGGCATTCCAGAATATCTCAATCCAGATGAGAATGTTTCATTCTAACACCAGGAGGAAGGATGAAAGCACATAATTTCCTACAAAATGGATTTGTAAGAAATAAAAGCCTGTTAACACAAGACCTACAGTCTCAAAATGGAGAAAGTAGAGAGCCTGAGAAGGCTCTCTGGAACCAAAACTTCACTGTAGTTTTGTAAGATCTAAAAGAATCACTTTAAAGAGGAATAAGAATTGCCCCATTAGGGGAAAAGCTCGACATAGAGAGCAGTTTTAAAATATACCTTCATTCACACATACAAGTGCAAAACCACTTGGGTTCTTCTTCCTCCAGTTGCTTTCTATTTCATTCTAACTCAACAGCTGTAAATGGCTTTGGTAAATCACGCTGGTACATTTCCATTAACATGAGCAAAATTTATGTCAACTGCATTGACAACAACTGTCAGCCTTGAAAGACCCCAATCTCCTCTTGCACAGAGAATACACATCTGTATCATACCTACAGCTTCTCATATGTACCAGCACCATTTGTCTATCTTGTTTCCATTTTGTTCTCCTCCTCTGGACTCAGAAATCTCCCAGGTCATCAATCAGCTTTAATGTCAATGAGGTGTATTCTGACTCGGTACAGGCTGTCCCCATTATTCCCTTCTCTGGCTCAGCTGCCTTTTTATTCCAATGAATGAGGTTTTCCTTGCAAAGCAGCTACATTTGTGTGCTGCAGAGATGGGAGATAAATTGGTTTTGAAATGGCACCATTCTGCACCACTTCAGGGTAATGTCCTTTATTCCATACACAGATTTTTTTTCCTATTGTAACATATATGAGGGCTTTTAATTCCCACACATCAGAAATCATTACCTTAGCTTTTACAGGGTTTCTAGAAAGTCATGGGATATGGCCAGCCCTCAGGCTCACATTCTGTTCTGTAGACAGAGTGAGCCACCTCTACAGTTGATCCTGCTAAGAACTCAGCTAGGGTTTCTCTTACTATTTGTGGTGAAGGGCTAGTGCTTTTTTATTTTCAATATATTAGACGGATGCTTTTGTAAAATACAAAATCAGGCACTTGGATGCCGCGGTGATATCAAATTGCACATAAACCTTCTAAGAGCTTGTTGTCATTGTCCGTACTTAGCGCAACTGGGTGGCCGTTGGTTCATGGACCAGCCCAGACCTATGGATCACACTGTGGGTAGACACTGAGTTTGGGCCTGTTCCCCACACTGTTCTAAGACTCATCTTGCAAAAACAACCATGTGACGTAAGATGTGCTCTTCTCTGTTTCCTAGAGCAGACAGTTTCGGACCGTGCAATGAATATTACTCAGCCATCAGCCATAAAAAGGAATGAAGTGCTGATAAATGGGACAATATGGATCAACATTGGAAACATGCTCAGTGAAAGAAGGCAGAACAAAAGGTCAAGGATGGTATGACTCCTTTTATGTTTAGAACAGGCAAGTCCATAGGGACAGAAAATTTGGTGGTGGATGGGGACTGGGGAGGGGGTGGGTGAAGACAGGGAAAAACTCAGAGATACAAAGCTTCTTTCTGGGGAGATGGCAGTGCTCTGGAGTTGGATGGTGGTGATATTTCCACAAGATTTTCATTACAATTGACCCGTGAACAATGCAGATTTAAACTGCACAGTTCTACTTATATGTGGCTGTTTTTCAACAGTAAATGCTACAGTGCCACTCGGCCCACATTTGGTTGAATCCTCAGATGTGGAGGACTGCATATAAACTATACATGGATTAACCCCCACGTTGCTCACGTGTCAACTCTGTCCTGAAAACTACAAAGCTGTGTATTTTTAAAGGGTTAAAATGGTGACTTTTTTCATTCAAATTTTTTCTCAATACAATTTTGTCTTTGAAGTAATGCAGTGTCTTGAAGGATTGTAAGCAAATTTGAGTATTCAGATACTCTGATTGTAGTAGGAGAATGAATTGCCAGGAGCGGCTATGCAGAGACCAGGTAACGGGCAATCAGAGTAGCTCAGGTGAGGGGTCAGACCCATGAGCAGGTCCATTTCAGCCACTAACACAACGGGCACAGTGCCCAGGGCCCAGAGCATGTCTTACTGGCCTGGGAAAATGTTTAAGTTTGGTTTATCTTCTAATCAGAATTTTAAAATGAATATAATAATGATGAACATAAAATAATGAACCCAGCTTGGTTTATATTCGTCTTGGTACCAACAAAGTCATAAAACATAATTTTTAATTTTTTCTTTTTATGCCGAAGGGGATCACAAAGGTAAAAATGCCCAGAGTCCATTGAAGTCGTATCATGGCTCTGGCCATAGGGCAGGGATGAGGTGACTTGGATGAGTTCAAGAGATATTTAGAAGATAACAACTGGTGGGTTGGTGATCGGCCGTAGGGATCACACAGCTGGGCGGATGGTGGTGTCGAGTGCTGAGATGGGAGGTTGTAGGAGAAGAGTCGAATTTGGGAGAATCATGAGGAGTTCAGTTTTTGGACGTGTTTACCCTGAAACAGGGAAGCCTGGAGTGCTGCAGTTCTTGGGGTCACAAAGAGTTGGACACGACTTACTGACTGATCAGAGAACAACTCTGAAAGGAATGAAATTTCATTTCCTGGGACCTGGACAGTGTCTGTCAATTGCAGGTAGCAGAGTTTTATTTCTATGGCCTCTGTAATGGGATTGGGAAGTGGCTTTATCAAATAGCTTCTTTTGAAGTGTACTCATTGCACGAGAATTTTCGTTATCTTACTTTAATTGGTGCAGTTTGAGGTCTGGGAACTGTTTGGTGAGATTCAAAGAAGTACTGTTCTTTTGCTGAAATGTGTAAACTCTATCAGTTTCTTCCCCAGTAGCTCAGTTGGTCAAGAAACTTTCTGCAATGCTGGAGACTCGGGTTTGATCCCTGGGTTGGGAAGATCCCCTGAAGAAGGAAATGGCAACCCACTCCAGTCTTCTTGCCTGAAAAATCCCATGGGCAGAGAAGCCTGGTGGGCTATAGTCCATGGGGTCTCAAGAGTCAGAAATAACTCCTTGACTAAACTCTCAGTACTGATTACATTTTATAAGATGTAGAAAACTCCCAGTAATTTAAAAATTAAAAAAAACAAGCAAATTATTATTCACCCAGTCCCCTCTTTGCACATTTAGGCAGATAATACTTTGAATGTTGGTGCGTAAGCAACAAATTATATCAAACAAGCCATGCCATGTACATCTCCATTACAAACACGTTAGGAAATGAAATTCAACAGCTGCCAAATGTACTAAGTGATCAAATCAGAAGGAAGTGAATGTTGTTTTGAAGCTCGTCAAGAAAATTTACAACTGAAGTATTAAAAAATACTAAGATAATATGCATTTGGTGGTGACCTTAGAAACATCTTAAATGTCTTTTGACCACATTTTCCTTTCAGTTTTCATAAAAACCTATTTCTTCAGTTACATCCCATGATATGAAGCATTTTGTATATTAGAGAGAAATTGATGTCTTTTGCTCATATAAAAAAAAGAGATATGACATCCAACTTTGTTTTTTTGTAATAAAATAAAACCTGACCCAACACATTGTAATAAAAGAGCAGTTGAACCAAATCGGATGATCTACCTCTGAGAAATACACGAGTCATAATTTTGCTAATCTCTTTCTTCCTGAAACATCAACAGAAGTGGAGTTTTTGTACAATTAAGTCTATGCTAAGAATCTTTTATCTTTAAATTTCTTCCAGACAGCTATGAATTTTCGAGATCAACCAGAGCTGTAAAATTTGTGTACACAGAGATCTAACCATCTCTTTTCTTCCTTTTGACTCTGATGCCTGGGGTAATGGTCAGGCCAAAAACAATTAAGCAGAATGTAGGTCATTTCACCAGGTGATAAATTTACCCATTCCTTTGGGCCCTCACTCTGAAGTTTCCGAGGCTAACGATATGGCAGGTGCTATTTTGAGCTGAGATGAAAGGAAAGAGTCTTCAAAGATCGTGCCTGCCCAGTGCACGATTTAGAGCACGTGGCAGAGGGGCCTGCCGGAAAGGGTTCTTGGCTTTAAGAGGAGCCTGCTGTCCTAGAAGCAGCCAGGAAGCTTCGAGGCTGCATCTGGAATCATGCTTCTTTCAAAAAGGGGGAGGAGAAAATGTGAAGTGGAAGAAACTGGCTGGAAGGGCTCAACTCTTTTGTGGGGTACCCTGGGCTGGGAGTCAAGAGTTGAATTCCAGGCCTCATCAGACCACGGAAGAGCTGTGTGGATGTGGCAAGTGCTTCACTTCTCTGAACTTCTGCTTCCTCTTCCGCAAATGAGGGCTTAAGTTGATTTTTTTCAAATCCATGGAAAGTCTTGATGGCCTAAGAATCTGTAAATTTATCTGCTCCCTGGCTTTCCCTAGTGGCTCAGACAGTAAAGAATCTGCTTGCCAATGTGGGAGATGCAAGAAATGCGGATTCGATCCCTGGGTCAGGAAGATTCCCTGGAGAAAGGAATGGCACGGCAACCCACTCCAGTATTCTTGCCTGGAGAATCCCATGGACAGAGGAGCCTGGTGGGCTCCAGTCCATGGGGTCACAAAGAGTCAGACATGACTGAAGGGACTTAACATGCTCACACGTTAGTTTCATAAAATGCCAAGTAAAAGTACTCATTCTATACTTTTATTTTAAAAGGGCTTTTAATTTATATTAGCAAATGTACGCAGCTGGATGATGGATGGTGCTGGCCCTCAGACTCTTGGAACATCTTACGCTCCAAGTGGGTGATGGTACGCAGAAAGCATTCTCAAGGAGGCAGTATTCATGGCGATGAAGCACAAAAGCTTGGAAATTGAAGAACCTGGATGCATACATGGTTTCTGCCACTTCTTAGCTCTGCAATGAAAGCCAGTTACTTTGCCTCTCCAGGCTTCAGTTTTCTCATTTTTAAAATGAAGGCTAAAATGGTACTTCCCTCTAGAATGCTTATGAAGGGGGGAAAGAAAAGTACTTAATGCGTACAAAATGGGAAACAAAGTGCCTAGCACGAAATCTGCATTGAACATCTCCTTGTTATTATTAATAATTAGTCTTGACGTGGATTATTTCTGCCCGTAGGTGCTACACGTGATGATCAGGCAGCCAAATTTGTGAGTTCAAAACCATACCTAGGAACATCTGCTTTTGCGAAAGAGCTGGGCATGTGGATGGAGCCCTAATTCTCACGTATTCCGGAAGTCTGGAGCACCTGCTCTTCAGCTTTCATGGCTTGGCAGCTTCTAGAAAGTTCTCTGGCAAGCGCTGCCCCATTTTATAGTAGAGGATTAAATTACCTTTCCATCCACTACAGGGCCAGAGCATGCTCTGGGGCCTTGGGCGTGATTAAATATGGAAAATCTAGGACTGGAGGGACATTTTTTATTTTTCTCTCTCCCCTGTGAGAAGGCACAGCAGGGGTCTCAGGGGTCTCCTCTTTTCCAGTGTGGTTTCAGACCATGGAATAATGGTGGTACAGTGACTTCTGGAAGAGACCATGAGCCCCGGAATTATTTAGATTCCAAGTTGATGTGTTGTGAGTATGTGGTAGACACAGAGGCCACCCAGCTCCAGCCTCCACTTGCTGCTGCTGCCATAGTGACGGCAGACATGAAACATCTGTACTCTGTTTCTAACTCCCCTTCTGCCTAGAGATGAAGTATGAAACATTTTGAGTTTGTAGACAAGCCCATCTATTGGGAGCTTTCTAGGAAAGCTTTACAAGATAAACTGATGCAATTGGCACCACCATTTCCTTACTCTTTCTCTCTTAAACCCAAATGTGATGGCTGGCATCTCAGCAGCCACGCTGTGACTGTGAGGCTGACCGCTGGAAATGACAAAGGAGACACTAGAAAGAGCATGACTGAACTCCTATACCAGCATTGGACAGCCTGTCTTCAGACTTCCTGTGTGAGAACTACAAACTCCCCTTGCCCTTTAAAAAAAATTTTTTTTTTAAATTTTATTTGTTTGGCTGCGCCAGGTCTTAGTTGTGGCCTGCAGTCTCTTAGTTGTGATGCCTCGTTTTTTAAAAAAGCCAGTACTTACTGGAGTTTCTGTTATTTGTGAATGGCACAGAGTCTAAACACATAGACTAATTCTGAAACCCTGAATCCTTACATCTGTTGGATAAGCTTATTTCTGCACAGTCTCCTGACTTCTTTTTCCCCTTCTCTTCTGCCCCAAACAGCTCCACATTCAGATTAACTTGCCACTTCTTCATACCTCAAGGTGTCCTGTGCAATGAGGACACTTCGTTTCCTGCAAGCAATATGGGAAGCATGCCTGGAGGGCAGCCTCAACCTTGTGTTTTAGTCTGGGTAAGAGTCTGCTGCTTCCAATTGGGTGGCCTTGCACGGGTCACTGAGGCTTTCCCGACCCCAGGCCCCTTCCCCTAAACATTGGCAGTTAAACAGTTAGTTCCTTTCAGCTCTGACATTCTGTGACTCCAAGTGCCCTACAAGAGTTATGCTTTTCCTTAAATGTTTAAAGAAATGGCATCAAGAACACTGACTTTTCACTTAATGACAAGTGAAGTCATCTCCTTACCTCATACCATTCACAAAAATACATTCGGCATAATTTTTAAAAATTATAATTTGAAGAGGACTTCCCTGATGGTTCAGAGGTTAAGACTCTGATGCAGGGAGTATGGGTTTGATCCCTGGTTGGGGAATTAAGATCCTTTATGCCATGCAGTACTGCCAAAAATAACTCACTAAACAAACAAAAGAAAAAATGCAGGTTAAATTATGAAAAATTATGATTCATATTAAATAGAAATATAAACTCTTGTTTGTTCTTATTTTTTGGGTAAGGGAAGCCTCCAGAAAAAGGCACAGGTCAACATCCCAACTACAAAGGTCAACGTCCACAAATTTAACAGCATCAAAATTAAAACCTCTCTGTTATGGGATGTAACGTGTAGACTGGCGGCTGGTATTTGCATGTATGGAATAGGCAGAGATTGCATCTGGAGTATGTGAGTGTGATAATGTGTACAAATCCATTGATACTGTAGAGCTTACCTCATCAATGCATTGCTTCAGTGATCACAGTTTGGCCCTTCATATTTCTCAAAGCCTGAAAGCGGTTATAATTTTATCAAGGCTGGAAATTGACGTTTTCTCAGGTTAACAAAACCTGTTTCCTTAAGTGTAGAAAAGTGGGTAAAATATATGTCAGTTCTGAAAAGAGGAAATAAACACAGCTAGTAAGCATATGTGGAGAAGAAATGGTAACCCACTCCAGGATTCTTGTCTGGGAAATCCCATGGACAGAGGAGCCTAGGGAGCTATCATCTACGGAGTCACAAAGAGTCAGACACCACTTAACGACTGAACAACAACCACAGGAGGCATAGGAAATATGCTCCAGTCATTCCTATCCAGGAAACTTGAGGTCAAAACTAGCATCACACGAACATAACTTGGTGGTGAGTTTAAAGAGAAATGAGAATAAACACCATGCAACTTGCATTGGTTGTATTGTCACCTTGGAGGGCAATTTGTTAGAATCTAAAAATTTAAATCTTCCTATTCATCTTTTTCTACAGTCTTTTTCTTTTGCTCTTTCTATGACCTCAAATGCATGGATTTAGATGAACAATAATCTTGGCTTGTGACTCATTTTCAATGTTGGTTCCATGTATATTCTCATTCATTTATTCATGTTTACCAGGTGCCTTGAACTCATCAAGCATTGTAAAACTAGGACCTTGACAGAGACTTTTACTTCATCATCATCCCCAGGATAGCACATCTCCTTCTTTGGCCCAAGGAAAGAATATCCATACTCCTGTTCCCAATTTTGTTCTTGCAGAGTTTATATAGTTTCACCTCGCCTCTATGGATTGCAAAAAGATAATGTTTTAAAATTTTAATGTTCTACAACTTTATATAAAAAGGCACAGAATATTTTTAAGAGGATAAAAAGAAAAAAAAGAGCCTTTTCCAGGAAGTATTAACTCATAACCCAGACCAGGTCAAGTCCGAAGAGAATCTGGTTTCATAGCTACATATTTAAAGAACTGTTCTCATTTAAAAATTATTTTCCAAATATTTTAGGAACCCACTGTGGGAGACTTTTAAATTAGTGGAAAAGAAAGGAACTCATGCCTCAGTGAAATTTTTATTAATTGAGAATTACTGTTGAGAATTTGGAAGAGCTTGTGTGAGATTTCAAATGGAAGAAAATTTTGAAACATTCACAAGAGTTCCATTAGAAAGTTTGAAAAGATGTGTTAAAAATAATTCAGAAAAAAAAATTAGGGGAAAGGGAGAGAGGAATAATTAGGAGAGAAGGAAGCTTTTTATGTGGCGTGGTGATGGAACAAGCTGGTGATTAACCTGGCAGGTAGAGAGAAGACCCACAGATGGTAATTGGGGTTGTGAGTGCTCAGGATGGTAATTCTTTCCCTTCTTCCATTCTTCTGAGGAAATAAATGCTTTATTGAAGTGGTTTCCATGAAAATCTTTATAATTTCTTGGAAGAGCTGGTGATTCAAGAGGCTTTTGTGACTACAGACAGGTTTTAAATAATTTCTGGAGGAAAGAAGTTTTTAAAAAATTAATGCCAGTTTAGTTATTTGTGTGGAAATAGGTGTTTAGCATCCCCACAGGGCGTTCTGCGGCTCTAATGGCAGCGTCATGTCTTGGCCCATCGGAGGGCTGAGTTGCATCATCGCAAAATAGGAACCACCTCCCTTCCAGATTGTTCAACGTAATTCTAGAAAGGCTACAAAAGATGTAATACTGTGTGTCAGGGCTTAATAGTAGGGGGAAAAACAGCAAGAAAAGTCAAGCTCAATGTCCTATATTTAACATCCTAAAGGACTTGTATTTGAAGAGAGAAAGACTTGTTTGGGTCTTCCCTGGTGGCTCAGACGGTAGAGAGTCCACCTGCCAGTACAGAAGACTTGGGTTCGATCCCTGGGTGGGGAAGATCCATTGGAGGAGGGCATGGCAACCCACTCCACCATTCTTGCCTGGAGAATCCATGATCAGAGGAGTCTGGCGGGCTACAGTCCATGGGCCACATAAAGTCGGACACGACTGAGCGACTAACACTTTAGACTTGTTTTACTAATAGTTCACTGGGAAATGCTTTAAGTCTAACAACTTTGTGCTTCAGCTGCCTACATCAGGAGAGAATCAGAACTCATGTTAATGAGGAACATAAAGTATTTTCCATACAGGACCTTTTAGAGTGAATATTCAGTATGTATAGAATAGACCAAACAGGTCTGGGAAAGAGTAACATAAACCATTAAAGGACTGGATTTATGTGGTTTCATTAGCATTAGATATGTTAATAAATAACTGTAATATCACAGGATCATTGAATTAAGTTGAGTATTTTCACTAGGGAGACAGAAAGTAGATTATCATGAATTTTATTACAAATGCTACCTGAATTATGGGCGCTTGGCTTACCTTTTTAGGAGCCTTATCCTAATGTCTTTAAAAAAAAATGTGTTTATTTATTTACTTTTGGCTGTGCTGGGTCTTCGTTGCTGTGCAGGCTTTTCTCTAGCTGTGGGCAGCGGGGCCTGCTCTCTAGTCGCGGTGTGCTGGCTGCTCATTGAAGTGGTTTCTCTTGTTGCAGAGCACGGCTTCTAGGCACCCGGGCTTCAGCAGCTGCAGTTCCCAGGCTCTAGAGCACAGGGCACAGAGGCTTCAGTTCAGTTCAGTTCAGTCGCTCAGTCGTGTCTGACTCTGCGACCCCATGAATTGCAGCACGCCAGGCCTCCCTGTCCATCACCATCTCCCGGAGTTCACTCAGACTCACATCCGTCGGGTTGGTGATGCCATCCAGCCATCTCATCCTCGGTCGTCCCCTTCTCCTCCTTCCCCCAATCTCTCCCAGCATCAGAGTCTTTTCCAATGAGTCAACTCTTCGCATGAGGTGGACAAAGTATTGGAGTTTCAGCTTTAGCATCATTCCTTCCAAAGAAATCCCAGGGTTGATCGCCTTCAGAATGGACAATTTGGATCTCCTTGCAGTCCAAGGGACCCTCAAGAGTCTTCTCCTATACCACAGTTCAAAAGCATCTATTCTTTGGCACTCAGCCTTCTTCACAGTCCAACTCTCACATCCATATATGACCACAGGAAAACCATAGCCTTGACTAGACAGACCTTAGTCGGCAAAGTAACGTCTCTGCTTTTGAATATGCTATCCAGGTTGGTCATAACTTTTCTTCCAAGGAGTAGGCGTCTTTTAATTTCATGGCTGCAATCACCATCTGCAGTGATTTTGGAGCCCAAAAAAATGAAGTCTGACACTGTTTCCACTGTTTCCCCATCTATTTCCCATGAAGTGATGGGACCAGATGCCATGATCTTCATTTTCTGAATGTTGAGCTTTAAGCCAACTTTTTCACTTTCCTCTTTCACTTTCATCAAGCGGCTTTTTAGCTCCTCTTCACTTTCTGCCATAAGGGTGGTGTCATCTGCATATCTGAGGTTATTGATATTTCTCCCGGCAATCTTGATTCCAGCTTGTGTTTCTTCCAGTCCAGCGTTTCTCATGATGTACTCTGCATAGAAGTTAAATAAGCAGGGTGACAATATACAGCCTTTCCTATTTGGAACCAGTCTGTTGTTCCATGTCCAGTTCTAACTGTTGCTTCCTGACTTGCATACAGGTTTCTCAAAAGGCAGGTTAGGTGGTCTGGTATTCCCATCTCTTTCAGAATTTTCCACAGTTTATTGTGATCCACACAGTCAAAGGCTTTGGCATAGTCAATAAAGCAGAAATAGATGTTTTTCTGGAACTCTCTTGCTTTTTCGATGATCCAGTGGATTTTGGCAATTAGATCTCTGGTTCCTCTGCCTTTTCTAAAACCAGCTTGAACATCAGGGAGTTCACGGTTCACATACTGCTGAAGTCTGGCTTTGTGGGATCTTCCCGGATAAGGGATCGAATCCGTGTCTTCTTCATTGGCAGGCAAATTCTTTACCACTGAGCCACCAGGGAGCCCCTAATTTCCCTTTATTAAAAAAAAAGCAACTATGTGGTTATTCAACTTTTCTTTTAATATTAAGTGCACATTGTCAGATTCTTTTAGGATTAAAAGCCATTTGTAGATGCCTCTCCTTTTCCTCCTTTTTAAACAATTATAGTTGCTGTAGAATGTTATATAATCGATGCCTTTCTTTTTTGTATCAGACTTTCCTCCCTTAATTCTTTAAAGAAAAAGTGAATGTGAGTCACCCGGTCATGTCCAACTTTTTGCGACCCCATGGACTGTAGCCCAGTAGGCTCCTCTGTGGAATTTTCCAAGCAAGAGTACTGGAGTGGGTTGCCATTTCCTACTCCATAATTCTTTAAGGGGCATAATATTCTTGTGTAATATCATAGCCACTTGGAGAGTGATGAATCGGGTGTCACTTTGAAGCACTCACAATGTATCATGTTAGTAGTTTGCATTAAGTTGCCAGTTAATTAAATAACCTCTGTCTTTTACTGCAAAAATCTTGAGCTTTATTAAGTTATAAAATTTACAACCAATAGCATAATCAATAAAACATTAACAAACATGTCGCCCTGACAAACCTTTCGTATTGATTTTCACATTCTTATAAAGCCTGCCCGTAGCCTGAAATGAAAACACCACCACTGGAATGGGTGTAACAACATTAGCCAAATAAACCATTCCACAGGGCAGTTGTGAAGCTTTTCAAATTGCTGTTGGTTCTAATTATTTGAAAGTCCCCACTCATAGATGCTTTGGGAACGGCTTCACGACTGAATGAATTTTAACTCCAGGGCCCACCAGTGAAAGAACTCGTAGCAGAGATGACATTTGAATCTTGAAGGTGACTGCAGACCGAAGGAAGAACTCAAGCAATTTTCTTGCCAAGCTGAATGGCAACTTCAGGTTTGGTTTAGTTGTCTGAATTTTTCAAGAACCTATCATTATTCTTAGTCTGAGATATCCAAATGACAGCTTTCTTTCTCTATGTGTGCGTGGGGAGAGGGCCATTTTATGGGCTAACTGTCGGGGAGCTGGGTCTGAAGAGACACTGGATGTGAGTGATGAGTAAGTTGCTTCTCTTGAATGGTCTCCACACCAGCCAGCAGGAGCCACAAATGTATTCCCAGATCGGAGCAAAGGAAAGCCTGTATCACGCTGTGAAAAGGGGACTTATAACCTGGATTTGCAATTCTGAGAGTGGAAGTCGCCTGAGTTGGCTTAGGGAAGGATTCTGTCTTATGGCTCCCCTGTATGATATTTCAAGTAAATGGGGTGCCAAGTGGTGAGGAAGGGGGCTTCCCTGAAAGGAGAAGGACCTTCAGGTAAGGGAGGCAGCCAGTGGGTGCTTAGGTGCCTCCCATGTACGCATGAGAAGCTACATTGTAAGTTTGTCTCATTAGTCCTGATTCTATACATGCATTCCACCCTGGCAAGTAGCGGAAATGATGTACCCACCAAGCTATTTAATTTCCCATTAGGAGAAAACCCCCTTGGGAGGAGGGGAAAGAACTCATGTAGAAAAATGTGTGTGTTTTGTCAGATGAATTTTACAGTTGAATTCTAAAGTGCAACTCTACTCTCTCAAAGTCACAAACATTTATTCATTCATTTATCCATTCAATAAATCATGTGTTGCACTTCAACCACAGGCCAAACCAGCCCTTACATTTTTTTTTTCTTTTAATTGCCATTTAGGTGTTTGACAATGTTGTATTAGTTTTCGCGGTACAGTGAAGTGAATCAGGTATATATATATGTATTTCTCCTCTTTGTCACCACAGATTATTGAATAGTATTGAATATTCCTTGTGCTATACAGCAGGTTCTCATTGGTTACCTATTTTATACATTTTCTACATAGTAGTGTAAATATGTCAATTCCAATCTCCCAATTCATCCCACCCCTCTTCCCTCCTTGGTATCCATATCTTTGTGTTCCTATCTCTGCTTTTTCTGCCTTGCAAATATGTTCATCTGTACAATTTTTCTAGATTCCACAATCCGTTTGAACACCTACAACAGTTACAGGGAAATATTGTTATCTCAGCTTCTTGAAGCCTATGGACTATATAGCCCACCACTCCTCCACGGAATTCTCCAGGCAAGAATGTAGGAGTGGATAGTCATTCCCTTCTCCAGGATATCTTCCCAACCTAGGGATTGAACCTGGGTCTCCTGCATTGCAGGCAGATTCTTTGCCATTTGAGCCACCAGGAAGCCCTTTTGAAGCCCAGGTCAGGAATTTGGAGGTGATGATTAGCAACCTGCTCAGCTAATCTGGAGGAGCAGTGCTGGAGGCTCAGTCCATCCTAACCACTTGACCGCCAGGGAATTCCCTGGTTGCCTCTTATTAAAACTCCCTCCTGTGGCCCTTATAGGGCTGGCCTGAGAAAACAACTGTCCTATGCCTCCAGTCAGCAGTCTTTCCTATGTCCTGTGGGCAGTGGTCATTGGTTAGATGAATGTAAGGAGGCTATTGGAAGAAAAAAACAAAACAAAACAGAACTCTGTGGAGTAAAATGACTCAGTGGGCTCCCTTTTGTGTAAGCGTTAATCTAGAGGGGATTCCCTTTAGGGCTTCACGCTGCTTTCCTCACCCCCCTTCCCATTTCCAGTGGTGACCATGGTGAACAGAAATGCTGAGCCCCGAAACAGCAATGGGTTTTGAAATGGATATCTTTAGTAATAGCAATAATTCCTGGTTTGGAAATGAGAAATCAAGGGACTTCAATCCAAACAAGAACCTTTAGAGAAAATTCTGAAACACAAGCTTCCCAGAGATTAGATAGGAGATAGAAGCTTCAACTGTTATGTGTCACTTGCTATTCAAAGTTGGATTATATTTTCAGCTTAGCTTTGAGATGAACGGTTCCCACCCCACCTGCCCACCATGGCAGAGATATCTCTGTGGCTCAGTTTTATTATCCGGAAATGTGACTTTATTTGAAATAAGGGGCTTTGCAGATGTAACTAAATCAAGGATCTGAGGATGGTATCATCCTAGATTACCCAGGCCTGCCCTAAACCCAACCACAGGTGTCTTTATAAGAGACAGAAGCGGAGAGAAGACCCTGTGAACACGGAGACAGGGTGGAGAAATGCAGACACAAGCCGAGGAACACGCAGAGCCACCGGAAGCGGTAAGAGGCGAGGATGGCATCTGCTCTAGAGCCTTCAGAGGTAGCAGTCTGCTGATGCCGCGATTTGGGACTTCTGGCCTCCAGAGGTGTGAAAGACAACATTTCTCTCGTTTTAAACCACCCATCTGGCAATAGTTTGCTTCAATAGTGCTCCATCGTTCAGCCATGTCCACCTCTTTGTGGCCCCTGTGGACTGTAACCCGCCAGGCTCCTCTGTCCGTGAGATTCTCCAGGCAAGAATACTGGAGTGGGTTGCCATTTCCTTCTCCAGGGAACCTTCCCGACCCAGGGATCAAACTCGTGTCTCTGGCATCTCTTGCATTGGCAGGCAGATTCTTTACCACTACTGCCACCTGGGAAGCTCCTGTTTCAATAGCTCTGGTACTGAAAAATGGCTACGTTTGCTTAGTACTTAGTCTCTGAACCACCCCAGAATCAGGTACTATATTTATTATAACCCATCTTATAAATAAGGATCCTGAGGCTCAAGGACACTAAGCCCTTGGCCTTTGACCTGACCGACTGGGTCCACAGTCTATGTATTGATACCTCATCATTGCATCAGGGTCCCCAGACAGACACAGGTTCCTGAGACTTGAGACCAAATGCTGCTTTCTGTAGGCTCCTCTAGTTTCTACTTCAATCCATTTTTTTTCAAGTGTTAAATGTGGAAAACTTGGACAACTCAGAAAAAAAGAAAAAAAGCATTGAAAATGTCCACAGTTCTACCTCCCAGAGGGACCCAGTGTTTACATATAATTCACACACACCCAGACCACACACCCACACATAATATTTCACTTGAAAGCAATGTGTGTTAGCATTCATCATGATTCCCAGATTTCCTAGTAAAATTTCAAAAACAACACATAGGATTACCATACCAACTGTTTATTTTGCTAACTAAGGCCACCAAAACAGCAGCAAAACAATAAACAAAACCTACCATCCAAAAATCACCACCATCATACAAAACAAAGGAAGTTTAACCCCATAAAAGCAAGATTATAATCTCAAATAAAGAGTATTACTATTAATTAAATATATTTAACTTTGTGAAAAACTTAACATATTGCCCGTTTTTCACACAATGCCACAGACCAGAGGAAACTTAATTGCCAACAAAGAGCAGTCTGTCATCCAGACCAGTGCATCTCAAACTTTAATGGGAATTCTGAACATTTAAGTCTTCTTTGTGGCTCAGACAGTAAAGAATCTGCCTGCAATGAGGGAGACCTTGGTTGGGAAGATCCCCTGGAGGAGGGCATGGCAACCCACTCCAATATTCTTGCCTGGAGAATCCCCATGGACAAAGGAGCCTGGAGGGCTACAGTCCGTGGGCTTGAGAAGAGTCAGACATGACTCAGTGACTAAGCGCACACACAGGGAATGCTGATACTGCTGATCCAGGGACCATCTCTCTCTCTTTTTAAATCCAGTGTTCATTTTTTAATGAATTTTATTTTTTAAGAATATTTATTGATTTATTTTTGGCTGCACTGGGTCTTTGATGCTGTGTGAGGGCTTTCTCTATGGGGGGCCACTCACTGCAGTGTGCAGGCTTCTCAATGAGGTGGCTTCTCTTGTTGCAGAGCACACATTCTAGGCACATGGGCTTCAATAATTGCAGCTCACAGGCTCTAGAGAAGGGTTCAGTAGTTGGGGTGCATAGGCATATAGTTGGGGTCCCCACAGCATGTGGAATCTTCCCAGAGCAAGGATCAAACCTGTGTTCCCTGCATTGGCAGGTGGATTCTCAACCACTGGACCCCCAGGGAAGTCCCAGGGACCATCTTTTGAGCCACCAGTAGCTCAGCTGGTAAAGAATATGCCTGCAGTGTGGGAGGCCTGGGTGTGATCCCTGGGTTGGGAAGATCCCCTGGCAAAAGAAACAGCAGCCCACTCCAGTGTTCTGGCCTGGAGAATTCCGTAGATGATATAGTCCATGGGGTTGCAAAGGAAAGTGAAAGTGAAAGTGAAGTCACTCTGCGGTGTCTGACTCTTTACGACCCCGTGGACTGTAGCCTATCAGGCTCCTCCGTCCATGGGATTTTCCAGGCAAGAGTGCTGGAGTGGATTGCCATTTCCTTCTCCAGGAGATCTTCCCGACCCAGGAATTGAACCCAGGTCTCCCGCATTGCAAGTAGATGCTTTACCGTCTGAGCCACCAGGAAGGTCTACACAACTGAGCGACTTTCACTTCACTTTTTCAGAACCTGTTGTGAACATTTTGGCTTGTCAAGAAACATTGTTCTACAAGATGACTTTTAATGGTTCCATTTATACCTAGCGACCTGAATGTATTTCAGTATAATCAGCCAATCTCTTATGGATTATCTGTGTTGCTTTTTCATTTTCTTCCCTCTCTCCCTCCTATCATAAATGGTCTGTGATGGACATTCTTTATCTGCATATCTGTGCACTTGTCTGATTAGTTCTTTAGGAAATGTTCTAGAAATGGAGCTGCTGGTTCAAAGGAAAAGCACATTTGGCATGTCTATTTTTTAAGGTGTTTAGCATGTTTTCCTTTCATCCTAACCCAGCTCCCAAAGACCAGAAATCATTCTTCCAGTCTCAATGTCATGATGCACTCTCTAGGAAGCCCTTCCTGACACCTAAATCGAGGTGTAGGGCCTCCCTCTTGCCTGCTTTGCCCCCTAGACCTCTCCCATCCTGGCAATTGCCTCAAGGCCCTGGGATCACCCTGGAAAATCTGGGAGTGCTAAGCTTCCTGAGGCTGGTGCCTGAGTCTGTCTGTTCTGGCCTCAAAAATGCATGTTAGGACTTCCCTGGTGGTAGAGTGGATAAGAATCCTCCTGCCAATGTAGGGGACATAGGTTCGATTCCTGGTCTGGGAAGGTTCCACATGCAACTAAACCCATGAACCACAGCTATTGAACCTGCTCTGTGGGTTCTGTCCTCAACAAGAGAAGCCACTGCAATGAGGAGCCCACGCACCACTCCGAAGAGGAGCCCCGCTCACCACAACGAGAGAAAGCCCACGTGCAGCAACGGAGACCAGCACAACCAAAAAACTAAATCGGTTAATTTAAAAGAATAGCCTAGGATGAAAGCAGGCATTAAATACATATTTTTAAAATGCATCTTGAATGAATGAATAAAAAAAGCGTTTCTAATAGCCCTTATAGCTAAATGGTTATTGCATGACTAATTAGCGTCAATCATCAACTTGAATGACCCAGTTATATATAAAAAAGACAAAATAAGAGAATTTCTAATAATTTGTTAGGTCTCTTCATATCGAGAACTTTAACACTGGTCTAGAAAAAAAGCAGAGGAAATTATAGTATCTGAAGCAATTAATGGACTTGGGCTATGAGGCCATCAAGTTTAATTCATATCTTCTTTTCCTTAAAGCAAACATTACGTATACTAAACTCTAGAAGGTTAGGGAGAAGGATGAAGTATTCTAGTACACATGGTCTTAACCCTCTCTCATATATGGCCCAGCTTTGACCTCTAGAGGAATTTCCCTAAAATACTGTGGAGAAGAGAAAGGCCTGGAGATCACAGGCCCTTCAGCTGGAATTCTGTCAGGGGAGAAACAGACCCTCCTTCTCTCTGGGATGAGACTCTGCCAAAGGTGGCAGAGTGGCCCACAAAGACGGCTGGAGGTCCCTTCCACTCTGGTATTCTGTGGGCATCAAGGGATACTCCTGTCATAACAGTCAGAGAACATCTAAGTGAATAGGTCTTTGGAAGAGGAAAGAAAAAACTGAAATTCAGAGGTCAAGGAATTTCAATACGTCCTGGTCTTTAATAAAAGTGAAACAAGACATTTGGGAGCGCCAAAATGACCCTCTCCTCTTCCCAGAGCATTAAAGGCAGGCAGCTCTTTTGCTTTATTGTTACGTTTTGCATTGCCCTGTCCCAGCTGTAAACACTTCCGTAACTCAACACTGTCTTGGCCATATGCACAACGCATGCCAGTTGGTAGCAAGGAAGGGTGAGTGTATTTCTGATGGCTCTTCACCAGGGATGACAAATCCATGATATGAACTCTGCAGCCTAGCCCACCCCCTCCCCACTGCTGCCCTCCCACGCTGGTGCTGTCCCTCTGTGGACATTGCCAACCGGTCACCACGCTCTTTCTAAACCTACCCCAGATCCTGGCCTCGCACTCCGGGCAGCTGGGTAGCACCACTCCAGGAGGTACCAGGTATATTGAAATCTGTGGGAGTGTCTCCCCATCCCCCTCTCCCCCCCCACCCAAACAATAAAACATAGCCTTGAGCATGGGACGTATTAGACAAAAATTGTTGACTGAACGTAGGTATAACAACATAGGCATAACCTCCGACTCCTTCTCAACATAGCCCTTCAAACAGTCACTGCATTTTGATTGGATTTGGCATGCGAGACAAACCCATTTGCTATTCCTGCTTTAAGGAAACACAGTAAGAGGCTGCCAACACAGAACATATTTAATCGTCTTTGCACAAGTGTGTGTTGGGTACATGCATAATGTGTATGCAAATACAGTTTGCTTAGAACATGTAATTCTCTCCCCTCCCTCCCTAAATACACAATTTCATGAAAACCACACCTGCGACTGCTTATTGGAATGGGAAGGGGTCCAACTTATGTTCTCAAATTTGTAACACTTGCCTGTGAATTTCTAAAACGTGGTTCCTGTAATAACCTATAGTGCCTGGCAGAAAGGTACAAAATATTTATATCTGGGCCCCACAACGTTTTCGTTGGCTTCCACAGCCTGAGCTGATTAGAGCCATGTTTGTGGACATCACTCTTTTCTTTCTCTGCCTCCCGGGTTACTTTCTTACCTGTCTCTCCCCATGGGCCCCATTTCATTAGACTGAAAAGAATGAGACGCAATCTGTAGTAAAGTAGATGTTGGCAAATTTCACGATCGGTTAACATTTCCAGGAAAATCAATGGAAAAAGTAGAACAGGAAAGGAAGGCAGAGTTTGTACATTTTATTTTTGTCTTCCAGGGTCCCTCAGTGTTGCTCAGCTTCATGGCAGGTTAGGGGATGCACTATTTATTCACCAGGAAACATTTGGAAAAGATGTTGAAATCCTGGTATAAGGACCATTTCAGGGAAATTCCTGATGGTCCAGCAGTTAAGACTCTGTGCTTCCACTACAGTGGGGCATGGGTTCCAGCCCTGGTCGGGGAATTGAGATGCCCTCTGTATTTGGTGATATGGCCAAAAAATAAAAAATAAAAGATCATTTCACTATGGACCTCCCTTCAATCTCATTCCCCATTTCTTTTTCTTAAAAAAAAAAAAAAGCATTAATTTGGAAATGTTCAGTGCCTAATCAATCAAGTGGAAAACTATTTTGTTGTTGTTTCGTCACTAAGTCGTTATCTGAGCTTTTGTGACCTCAGGAACTGTAGCCTGCTAGGCGCCTCTGTCCTTGGGATTTCCCAGGCAAGAATACTGGAGCTGGTTGCCATTTCCTCCTCCAGCAGATCTTCCTGACTCAGGGATGGAACCCGTGTCTCCTTCACTGGCAGGTGGATTCTTTACCATTGAGCCACCAGGGAAGCCCAAACTCTCTTACCTTCAATATCCTTCCCTTTACACACCCCTCAGAAATCTTGGGCTCAGGGGAAGAGGTCCTAAAATAAATTAATTCCATTATTTTCAGAAGCTTTTATTGAGCTTATAAATCCCTGAATTTGTGGTCTCTTTTGCTCAGGAATGGAAGGTAAACTTCTTTCCTTGGCCGAAAAGGAAACATAGCAGGCAATATACTTGGGATAGATAAACTATGGTTTGACTCAGTTAGGACTGTGACATTGGAGTATTAAAAGAGTCTTGACTGGATAAAATTTGGACCCCAAAATTGTGGTGAGGTTAAGAGTACCCTATGCAAACTGCAAAACACTCAATTTATTACAGTTTTGGAAAATATCATTTGTTTAAATTTTAAACAAAATTTAAAAGTTCTTTAAACACTATTGGAGTTGATAGCATTTCTTCTGGTGAAAAGGGGTAAACAGGAACTTGAAATTTTCTCAGTTCAACCTTCGGTAGCATTGATGATATAAGTTCAGTTGATCAAAATGGGGAAAAAGCTAATGACCCACTCGGGAACAAAAATAGCTCCTTAATGAAAGAAATGGAGTTAAGAAATTAGAATATTGGCTGATGTGCCCTTTGGAAATTATAAATTTGCAAAATCCCCTGATGTAGTTTTTACATGCATCTTACTCAGTCACTCAGTCACGTCTGACTCCTTGCAGTCCCATGGACTGTAGCCTGCCAGGCTCCTCTGTCCACAGAATTTCCCAGGCAGGAATACTGGAATGAGTTGCTATGCCTTCCTCCAGGGACTCTTCCTGATCCAGGGATCGAATCTGCATCACCTACGTCTCCTGCATTGGCAGGTGGATTTTTTTTTTTTTAACCACTGAGGAATCTGGGAAGCCCTGATGTAGTCATTATCTGGAGTAAAATTATTGCTCAATCTGACCCTGGAGACATGATCAGGAGGTACAGTAGAAGAGCTGAAATCCTGCTCCTTCTTCGAACGGTAGATTTGGTTGCTGTGAACAGTATGAGCTGGTGGCTGGATAGTGTCTGAGTCAACTTTGGGGTGGTTTCCTCACAGTTTGTTGACTGTTGGCTTCCCTTCTCTCCAATTTTCAGACATGGGGCTCCTGGGAGCAGTCATCCTCAGGTCAGACATTTGGAGAAGGTTCACATCCAAGGAAAACATGAATTTTCTGAGCCAATTTGATAGACGATCTGTCTGGAAAGAGCTCTTGTGTTACCAATGGGTAGAGATGAGGCTGAGAGGGTCATGGTGCCCAGAGCAGGGAGAGGATTTGAGCTGGGACCAAGAGACTTAGAGACAGGCTGAGTTTGCACAAGCTGAGGACCAGCCAACTGTCTTGAAGGTGGGTGATGGGCGACTGAGCACGGTTCCCTCATTTCATCCCTCCAACTACACAGTCACCAGCCAATTAAAGATTTGGGAGTAATGGCAAGCGGCACAACCAGTCTTCAGGGATCAAGGCCTTCTCATCTGATCTTGCCTAAATCCCCAGTGACCAGAAAGCATAGTAGGTTCCCAATGCTGGATGCTGTTGTTTGCCAGAAAGAACACAGTTCTGGTGAGCACAGCCCCCATTTCCCTGTTTAAAAGTGGAGAGTCCCTGGGTCCACTACTTAAATTTGCAAAACTTCAATTTTTTTTCTTCCAAACAGTGAAAAGATAAGAACTCCCCTCTAGGAGTTATTCTGAGGACGAAACAACACCAAGTGAATAAAATGCCTATCACAGTCTGTCAATAAATGTTCATTATTTTTATTATGCAATAACTGAAGGATTCACAGTCATAAAAATGAATCTGTACTATGTCCTAGACATTGTCCTAATGAGGTAGATATAATGTGTTAGTCGCTCAGTCATGTCCAACTCTTTGTGACCCCATGGGGTCGCCAAGTTCCTCTGTCCACAAAATTCTCCAGGCAAGAACACTGGAGTGGGTTGATATGATGACTCCTCATTTAATAAATAGAGAAATGGAAGCTCAGAGACCTAGAGGAATTTAGAGGGGCTGTAACCGGGACTGTGCTTGAGAAGAGAAGCTGCACGTTCTGTAATGGGCCGAGACTTGAGGAGAAGGTGCTGGCCTTCAACTTTCTTCTTGATGAGACCCAGGTCCTCTTTTCCCCTTGGCTCACCAGCCAGCCTTCACCTAGGGACTGGGTGGAGGATCCAATGAGCTGTCTGGAGCTGGTGCTAACCAAGGATTTATGGAAGATTTTACTGCTATTTCCAACTGAGAACTTTTCTTCAATCATTTATGGAAAACATAAAAGCCAGTGGGAATCAAATAGGATAAAACAAGGTCGGAACCACTCTTGCAGATGCTGCGCACAGCTGTTTTTTGCTTAAGCAGTGGGAGGAAGAAAGAAGGATCTTCGTTTGCTATTTGGGTCAGAAACAGGACCGTAAAATCTCTCCTCCATTATTCATCTTGTCCCAAACAGAAGGTCAAATTTCAGACCCTCAATCTTTTTTGTCAGTCTTCTTTTATTTTATATCTCGTGGGACTAGTCTGGAAAAATACTAAAGATTCTATTCCATAAAGGGAAAAAAATATCTCTCTGGGGTAGTGGATATGGAAATTCCAGAAACACAATGGGATGCATGGAGGGCTTCCTTACGTGCCAAAATGCAGGCAATTCTTCCAACTTCGTTTCGTACAGCCAGTGAGCCTTAGCCCTGGGAACAAAGAGAAAAGGGGGAATGATCCTGATCTTGATTTTCATAACTCATGTGCAGGCTGAAAGCGTTCTTAAAAAATAAATAAATAAATAAGTTGATGGCCCTTTCACCCAAGGGACTTTGGAGGGGGTTGAGATGATTCAGCCAGCCTGCCCACTCTTCCCTCCTCGTGACCTATGGATAGAACTCCCCTGGGGACTCAGCGCAGAGAAAGCATCTGTCCATCCGCATTGAGTCTCCGAGTGTCCAGGAGAACCTGACGCCCTCTGCCGGCACCAGAACTTTCTTAGGCTGTCTGCAATCTGAGTGTGAGCGCAGAAAGGACCACACGCAGGGTTGATATCAGATTGGCACCCGTTTTGGTGTGCTCATATGCTGGTCCTAACATGAATCCCATTCCTCCTTTGAGGGATACGAGTACCCTTGAGCAGGAGAGAGGGAGAGCTGAGGCTGGCTGCCTGAAGCATGGTGTGGGGACAGCGGGGCGAAGTGGGAAGGCGTGGTGGGCATTGCCTGCTGGGAGGAGGCTGTGCTGGCTGATCCCAGGGACCCAACCTCCTGGAAGCAGAGGGGAAGCCTGGATTTCTATTCTGATTGGCATCCTGCTGAAGGGATGAGACAGAAGAGTGATTGTCTGAAGGATGCAAGCATTTGCTTTTAAAGTGAGAGAGAAAGGGAGGAACTTAAAATGCCCTCAGTCCTGCTCATGGGAAAGCATTCTGGGAGGGAGTGATGCTGATCAGAAAGCAGGCTTGCAGGGGAGAACCGAAGAGTATTAGAGGCTTCCTCTTGTGTTTTCAGGAATGCTTGTGAGTAATCAAAAAAAGAGATCCTGGAAAGAAAAAGCAAGAGAGGGAGAGATAGGTAAATGAGTCCTTTGATTAGTCTGTGTGTATATATGCTCAGTTGAGTCTGACTCTTTGCGACCCCATGGACTGTATGTAGCCCACCAAGCTCCTCTGTTCATGGGATTTCCCAGGCAAGAATACTGGAGTGGGTTGCCATTTCCCACTCCAGGGGATCTTTGCGACCCAGGGATCAAACCTGTGTCTCTTGCATCTCCTGCATTGGCAGGCGGATTCTTTACCACTGTGTCACCTGGGAAGCCCTTTGATTAGTCTGGTGGTTCTCAGATTCCAGCGGCCTTATAATGGGGGGTGGGGGGGATGTGGGGGAAGGCAAGAAGGTCACCATTTAAATGCATTTTCCCAGGACCGCTGAAGACTACAGTGCCATCAGTCCAGGGGAGGGTTTGAGACGTTCACCCTTGTGGTCACGATGTGAGTACTCAGCAGATTGCACTCTGAGATCAGAGTGGGGGTAGTTTAGGAGACAGGGGCATGGAATCAAGAATCTCTGGAAAATTCCTCGAAGGCTCCCAGAATGCCTGAGGTGGGGTGGGGCTGAAAGCGCAGCAGCTGCCTAGGAGGCAGCCCCCCGGGTCTCGTGAGACCAGATCGCGGAGCTTGTGAGGATCTGCACAGCCCAGGGTGGGCCCGAGGACAGTGTGAGCTGCAGGGAGGATGGGGAGTGGCATGCGTGAGAAAGCCGCTCTGGTCGCCTCTGTGATGTGCGGATCATATAACATCCCCCTCCAGTCAGGGTTCCCAGGGTAACCTGTCTCCGTTCCCACCACGGAGAAGCTGTGCTGTCCAGTTGCTCATGGGCCGGGAGCCCACTGTACTTGGATCCTCCGGCCAGAGGTTTGCTGGAAGTGACATCGAAGTAATTACAGCTTAAGAACTAACTGTAATTATTAATTATAATCCTAACAACAATTAAGGCCATGCATAATTCTTTCTGTGGACTGCCTTTTGCCTGCGGAGCTCATTTCTCAAACATCTCATTAGTCTTACGATAGTCTTTTTTGCTATATATTTTTCTTCCAAAGTCAGTTTTCTGTTAAAATAAAAAAAGAACTGTAGTAAGAAATATACTTCTTTTTAGTCAAGAGGCAGCAATACTCAAGTTTTCTTTCTGGATACTGTGCTTGTTTCCCTTTTTCTACTAAAATATTTCAATCTTTTATTGAATTGAATTGAGATTTGACTTTTTTTTTTTCAGGTAAAATTAGGGTTTCCTTGATGGCTTGGATGATAAAGAATCTGCCTGCAATACAAGAGATGAGGGTTTGATCCCTGGCTCAGGAAGATTCCATGGAGAAGGAAATGGCAACCTACTCCAGTATTCTTGCCTGGGAAATCCTGTGAGCAGAGGAGCCTGGTGGGCTACATACAGTCCATGGGGTCACAAAAGAGTCGGACATGGCTTAGTAACTAACAACCAAAAGTAGTGAAATAAAAACACAGAAGCTCATCATATGTTTAAGTGCTAGAATAAAGCATAAGTTCAAATGGAATTCTTGATTTTTACCATGGATAGAATTCAGAATGCTATCAAAGTTAAAAAGAGGCCCAACATACTACATCCAGGAGAAAATGAATAACAATAGGTTATGCTTATGATTTTATTTAACAGTTTAATCTTTACACACAAACGCAAAACTACCTGAGAGGAAGCTGGTTTCTCGAAAGCAAAAGAGGTGAATATTATAAGTGCCCTTAATACGTCCCTGCTCATCACACAGAATCTTTCCCCCTGTCTCATTTAGCCTCCCCTAACATCAAGCAAGGGGCTTGTAGTCACATCGCGGCTCCCGACCGCTGTGCTTAAATTGCTTCTAGAAACACAGAACCCTTCCGTGGCTGTTGCAGATTTAGCTCTGGGCTGGGGAGAAAGTGGGGAGAAGTCATTTGCATCAAAAAAAACTCTAGCTGTCTATTCCCATTAGAAGAAACACTTGGTGTTTTACTGCAAATTATTTTAAAAGGGCAGATAACTTATGGATGCAGAAAGGGCAATCCACAAAGATGTATGCAGTTTTGTTCAGTTGAATGTCCTCAGGGCGAAAACATCAAGGATAACAAGTGTTCTAAATACAAACAGACACAATCATCAAATATGACACCCGTGATTAAAATACCCTTTTCAAGGGTCTTCTGCACATAGGGGAGAAGCTGCCTTGTTAATATCCAGGCCCATCATTTCCTAGACTCAGAGGTAGGTGGAAGTAATGATATCTCATCTTCCTTGACTGTATTCTGGGAAGGTTGTGAAATTCTGGGGCTTTAATTAGACTAGCCGAGAATCACCAAGCTGGTTAGCGAGGGTTATGGCTCTGGCTTTGTTTGGAGCAGGGCAGTTTGGGTTTTGAATCCAGGTCTGAGGCTCACACACTATCTTCTCTGAAGTCTAGGAGGCTTCATCTGCAAATGAGAAATTAAGTTGTTGAAAGGTTTAAACACAACAAAACAACTAGAAACCCAGAGGTAAAGTGCTTAGTGTAGTTAGTACCTGGCACAGAAAGGAAAAAAAATATGTTATGTGTGTTTTCCTTCCTTTAGTGCCTGATTATAGAAAAGATTGAAGCTTCTCTGGTAGCACACAGTAAAGAATCCACCTGGTATGCAGGAGACACGCGTTTGATCCCTGGGTTGGGAAGACCCCTTGGAGGAGATGGCAACCAGCTCCAGTATTATTGCCTGGGAAATCCCATGGACAGAGGAGCCTGGCAGGCTACAGTCCATGGGGTCACAAAGAGTCAAACATGACTGAGCGACTAACACATTCTTAGAAGAGATTGAGAGTGGAAAATACCTTGTATGTGATGGGAAGAGACTTTTATGGTTTCAAAGAAACTGCACCAAAATATGGGTAGCTTTAGATAGTAAGAGGGATGCAGAATCTCAGAACTGTCTGTGAATGGCACTGATATAATAATTGTTCATTGACAGGGTTTAGGTACACCTCCTGTATCTGAGTATAAGAGTTAACAGCTTTTGAGCACTTACTTGGTGTCAGATGTCATTCTAAGTGTTTTATAGGTATGGTTTCATTTAATTATCATGACATCTTCATAAGTAGGCTTATGAAGGTTTCCTGACCCCCATGCCACAGGTCAGGAAACATAGGAACAGAGAAGTTAAGTAACTTGTCCAAGGTCACACCATTAGCAAATAGTGGGCTCAGAATTTTAATTCATGCACGAATTACGGAGTCTACACTCTTGGCCACTATGCTGTGGGTTTTGTTTGTGTATTTTTAAAGACCCTGATGCTGGGAACAATTGAGGGCAAGAGGAGAAGGGGCAGCAGAGGATGAGATGGTTGGATGGCATCACCAACTCAATGGATGTGAGTTTGAGCAAACTCCAGGAGGTTGTGAAGGACAGGGAAGCCTGGCATTCTGCAGTTCACGGGGTTACAGAGAGTCAGACACAACTTAGCGGTGAACAACAACAAAATCGCTCACAGCATCATACCTGGTGCTTTGTACCTAGTGAGCACTGAATATTAAAGTAAATATATATAGAGAAATAATATATAAATATTTATTTAAAATATGTGGTATTTATATTTAAATATTTAAATAAGATATTTGCTTTTAAAGTGGAGGAGAATGAAAGGATTGACTTATTTTTATTGACATTTAGAAAAATGAAGTTCAGGAGGCTGCCTAGCTAGAAGGCAGATGGCATCTTACCAAAGACCAACAGGATAACAGTATTTATGCAGCCCTATGGGCCGTGAGCAAGTGACTGCATGCTAGGTTTAATTCTTCAATTCAGACCCAGAAAAATATCAGCAGTAAAGCATGCTGATACAGAATCTCTCTCAACTCTACGTGGAAAATGACCTAGAGAGTTAAGATCAGCATCATCACTTAAATCTTGTGAAATTATCGCATTTTAGTGGAAAGACCACAAGGTCTGGGTCTGACTACACCTAATCCAGATACCTAATTCCATCTCTGCTAACAGCTTCATGACTTTGGCTACATTACATGGTCTCTCTGAGCCTTCATTTATCGAATTTGAAAAGGTGGTGAAAACTGCTCAGTCGTGTCCAACTCTTTGTCACCCCATGGCCTATAGCCCACCAGGCTCCTCTGTCCAGGGGATTCTCCAGGCAAGAATACTGGAGTGGGTTGCCATTCCCTTCTCCAGGGGATCTTCCCAACCCAGGGGTCAAAACCAGGTCTCCTGTATTGCAGGCAGATTCTTTACCATCTGAGGCACCAAGGGATGGACACGGGGAGGTAATAAAAATAATACTTGCTCCAAGCTTTCTCAGATGAGATAAAATAAATGAAAGTGATAGTTGCTCAGTCACGTCTGACTCTTCGCAACTCCATGGAGTGTAGCCCACGAGGCTCTTCTGTCTATGGAATTCTCCAGGCAAGAATATTGGAGTGAAGCTATTGCCTCAATGATGAACACTGTAGAAATGTAGATTATTAAAGTAACATTAGCTACAGACAACCCCCACATATCTAGGATAAAATGCGATAAATTTTTTTGTTTTTGTTTTTCAAAATGAGTCTTTCCTACTCCTCAGGTAACTCCACTCTATGTGGAAATTTAGAGATCCATGCTCCATCCTGTGTCTCCTCTATCTCCCTAAGTTTGCTGTGGACAAGAAAGAGTATGGTGAAACTCCTGCAGGGGATTTCTACAGAGTCCATGACCACACCCAAGTTCAGAGGACACTGGGAAATGGAGTCTAGTGGCGTGTCCAGGGACAATGGAAAAGGTTCTGGTAATCAGCCAGCAATTCCAGCCTCCATCTTTTCACAAGGGTGTTGTTAAGAGTGAATGAGTTAAAGCATAGGAGAGGTCTTTGTCCATCATGAAACACCACAGAAATCATTCTATAGCCTGATGTCTATATGATAGATGTCTAAACAGGAAAATTCCAAATGATGGATATTTAAAGCCCTGATCTATTTTTTTTTTTCTGAATACCTAAACAGTTCACTGAAGCACATGGCATGTGACGATGGTTCCACTAGGTAAGTAGCCTCATGATGATTCAGCATGGGCAGGTCGTGTGGGTAGTAATGGGAAGATAATTGTGCTGGAGGCCATTAATCATGTGATAAGCTCACATACCTCACAGAACAACGGCCAATGACTGCTGTGCAGCAGACTCAGCAGATAAAGAGAGTGAGACAGAAATTTGGGAAGAAAAATATAGCAAGAGTGAACCAGCGATACAGATAGCTTTTGCAAAAGAGTTGTTGCTTCAACACTGAAGGCAAGAGACGTTGCCATTCCTCCATGGACAACCAACATGGATTTCTCACTGAGAAAAATTTCATATATTTTTCATTATAACATGGTTCTTTTTCATTTGTTTAGGATAGTTTAAGGTAGCAAGTATGCATTGAACAGTCTAATTTTCCAGGAAAGGATTGGAAAATGACACATATTCATTTTGTTTCCATCTTTAAATATTTTTTAGCATATTATTCTTATTTCAAGGAAACCCAGATGCATTCAATGGATGCAGAAGGATGACAGGTTTTTAATATATTCTTTGGTGGAGTCAAATGATATGTGTATATTATATAGTTTTCTAGGGTATATTCTTTTTAACTCTTTTTTTTTCTTATCTTTCTTTATGTCTCATTTTATGTGTCATTCTTTACTTAGTAAAACATTTTTTTTCAACTATTGTACTCTTTGGTGCTAATAGGTCTAAATTCTGGAAATAAAGCTAATATTAAAATGTATTATTTTAAGGGCCTTCTGTGACTACTTGATCTAACATAGTACACCATCTTCACTCTCCTTTGTTGCTTTATTTTTCTTCTTAGCCTAGTATATATTTATATGTTTATTGCTAGTCTACACCTGGGCTTCCTGGTGGCTCAGTGGTAAAGAATAAGGGTTTGATCTCTAGGTTGGGAAGATCCCTTGGAGAAAGAAATAACCCACTCCAGTATTCTTGCCTGGAAAATTCCATGGACAGAGGCAACGGCCGGCTATTGCCCCTGGGGTGGCAAAAGAGTCAGATTCAACTAAACAGTAAGCTTATTCCTATCATACCTATAACATATACATGTGAGGGAAGACTTGGATGTCTTGCTCCCTGCATCCTTGGTCCCTGGTCCCTGGAATAGTGCCTGGTACCTCCAAGGTGCTCAATAATATTGGCTAAATAAATGTATGTACATAGATCTTGGGCTTTCCAGAACAATGATCTTTTTTCTCTTAACATAAGCATTTTGTGGTTTAAAAAAACCAAGGTATTCCGCAGAAAACCTACACCAAGAGATTGGTAATGCTTGGGAGTGAGAGGAGAATGGAATCGAATAAATAAGTTTGTGGATGGCACTGATATAATTGTTCACAACCAAGGCTTCTGGACCTCTCTTTCGTTTGTCTAATTGAGCTAATTGAGTTCACAGCTATTGAGCACTGACAGTGACAGGCGCCATTCTAGGTCCTTTATGTGTTGCTTCATTTAATCCTCACGACACCTTAGTGAGAAAATATCTGAGAAGAATGACGTGGCCCTGCCCAACCACCTCTGTTTATGTTAGCCCCGTCAAAACGCAAAATTCAGCTGAGTCAACTGGAAGATCCCCCTGGCTTCACGAGGAGATTCATGGTCAGGGGCTGACTGCCTCCCGAGTGTCTGTGCTTTCCTGTAGTATGTCATTCACTTTGCACAACAGTCCTTTGAAGTGTTGTTGTTCCTGTCTCTCAGATGAAGAAACTGGGCCTCTGGGGGAACTGGCAGGGACTAGAGGAGCTCTGTCTGAAGGCGGCAGAGCAGAACTCTCTCTGGGACCCCCTGCAGCTTTCCCCAGGGGAGTGCTGACTGGGGTGGGGTGTTGGGGGTGGGTAACACTCAGCTTGGCATTTTCAAGTATTTTGGAAATATATGAAAGGTCCCCCTCAGCTCAGAGCATTTCTCAGTCTTGTTCCTTGCTTTGTAAGCCCTTCTCACCCTGTTCCCCTGCATGCACACACAGAGACACACACACAGACACACACACAGACACACACACACACACATGCAGACTCAGACACACAGAGACACACACAGACCAAGATAACAGAAACAAATAGAGACACATAGAGACTCAGACACACAGAGACACACAAACACACACACAGACACACAGATACAGATATACACGCACAGAAACATGCAAACACAGAGACAGACAGACAGACACACACACACACTGCTCTTCCTCTCCGTCTCTGGCCCTAGCCTCCCCAGTCCTTGCTCACTCCCACCTCTGACTTCTTCCTTGGTTTGTCTTCTCCCACTTGAACACCTTTTGCAGTGCATCTGCTGCCCTCCAGTCCCAGAAATGAGTGCTCATCCTTCCAAACGTTTTCCAAACACTTGGCTGTTAGTAATCAGAAGACATGTCACAGAAAGCCCCTGGTTCACAGAGATAGCCTAGAGTAAGGCCAGCACTTCAGAAGACCCTCCTAGCTCAGGAAATCTCCCAGTTTTTCCCTGCAGAGGAAGCTGGTCTCTGATGGGCCTGGACTTTCCGAAGAGGAGCAGGACCTGGAATGCTGTAGGAAAGTCTTGCCACCGTGAGCGGGGCTGGAATCCTCTGGGATGGAGTTGGTGTAGCCTCCTCTTTCTTCCGTCTTACAGGACATCACTATTAGGGTCTTTTGAGGCCCCCAGCTCTGCTCTATGAGTGAGGGAGGCAGCTCTGGTGGAGGCACCAGAGAGCAGGAACGCAGCTGCCAGATGACGTAGACAGGAAGTTCACGGCCATGCCCAGAAGGGACTTCTCAAGAATCAGTCCTATTTATACATAATTTAAATATATATATACTTCCCTGATAGCTCAGTTGGTAAAGAATCCACCTGCAATGCAGGAGACCCCGGTTCGATTCCTGGGTTGGGAAGATCCGCTGGAGAAGGGAATAGCTATTCACTCCAGTATTCTTGGGCTTCCCTGGTGGCTCAGCTGGTAAAGAATCTGCCTGCAATGTGGGAGATCTGGCTTCGGTCCCTAGGTTGGGAAGATCCCCTGGAGAAGGGAACAGCTATCGGCTCCAGTATTCTGGCCTGGAGAATTCCATGGACTTTATAGTTCATGGGATCTCGAAGAGTCGGACACAACTGAGTGACTTTTACACTCACACTATATATATATATATATATATATATATATAAGGATTTTAGATTTTTTTTAATATGGACCATTTAAAAAATCTTTATTGAATTTGCTACAATATTGCTACTGTTTTATGTTTTGGACTTTGGGCCTTGAGGCATGTGAGGTCTTAGCTCCCCAATCAAGGATCAAACCTGTACCCTCTTCACTGGAAGGCAAAGTTTTAACCACTGGATCACCAGGGAAGCCCCCTATCCCCATTAATATTTAGCTATAAAGTCTGCTTAGAAAGAACATCCTATTTAAGTCTGTTTGTCCACATAGAAAAGCCTTATACACCACCGTTTAACATTTTGACACTGGTGTAAACCACACCGGCACTTGCCTCCTCTGTCTCTGGCTCCAGTTTCATGAGACGTGGCCCAGTTGTGAACTGTGGTATAAGAGGAGCTCACAGGCCCTGGGATCAGAACAACATGCTGTAGGTTTCAGCTCCCCTGCTTAAGTCACTTTATCTCCACAAGCCCCAATTTCCACCTTTGTACAACTAAGGTAAAGGTATCTTCACCAGGTTGTTAAAGATTAAAGAGGGTGATTTGTCTAAAAGTACAAAGAATATATATTCCTGACCCCTTGCCACAGTTGTTGTTACAAACATGTGCATGCTAAGTCGCTTCAGTCGTGCCTGACTCTTTGCAACCCTATGGACAGTAGCCCCCCAGGCTCCTTTGTCCATGGGATTCTCCAGGCAGGAATACTGGAATGGGTTGCCATTTCTTTCTCCAGGGGATCTTCCCAACCCAGGGAACAAACCCATGTCTCTTATGTCTTCTGTTTATAGGCAGGCGGGTTCTTTACCACTAGCCCCACCTGGAATATGCAATACAAACATACAGAGTAATATTAAAGCAACCAGCAGTTTTCCAGGAGTCATGTATGGATGTGAGAGTTGGACTATAAAGAGAGCTGAGCACCGAAGAATTGATGCTTTCGAACTGTGGTGTTGGAGGAGACTCTTTCGAGTCCCTTGGACTGCAAGGAGATCCAACCAGTCCATCCAAAAGGAATTCAGTCCTGAATACTCATTGGAAGGACTGATGCTAAAGCTGAAACTCCCATACTTTGGCCACCTGATGCAAAGAACTGACTCATTGGAAAAGACCTTAATGCTGGGAAAGATTGAAGGTGGGAGGAGAAGGATTGGACGGTATCACTGACGGGATGGACATGAGTCTGAGTAAGCTCTTGGAGTTGGTGATATACAGGGAGGCCTGGCGTGCTGCAGTCCATGGGGTCACAAAGAGTCAGACATGACTGAGCGACTGAACTGAACTGAGCAGTCACAGGCAGAGAGAGGCAGCTAAGCAACAATCCTGCAAGTCCGCGTGAACAGAGTCGCTGATGGTCCTCTTTGGGCAGTTCTTCTTTCCCTTTGCATTTCCACTGAGGACCATTTTCGGCATAGACCGAAAATGGAAGAAGACACAAATTCCGGTATTTTTATGGGGCAGACACAAAATTCGCTCTAGCCATCCTGATTCTGGTATTCAAATAGGGAGAAGAACTTCTCTCTCTTAAATGGTTGAATCAGAGGCAAGTTCTAAAAGATGAAAGAGTGTCCTGGCCAGGCTGGAACAGCAACGTAGAGAAGATGACGAAGTCCAGCCGGAGGATGGCTTCGATGTAAAAATTCCTCCTCTTCCAGGCTAGGAATCCAGGAAGAGGGAGTCATGCAGATTAACTGTAGTGAAGATGAGGACAAGCATCGCGTGTGAATCACCCACCTGCAGACTCACACCTCCCCCTGAAGGCTCCCCTTTCCCAGTGCCTGGGATCCGGGAGGGGCTCCAATGTTCCCTTTGAAGTAATGAACATTTTCTCAGGTCAGCCCTTTTGGTTACGGTCGCTTCCGCTGCTCTGTTGCATTTCATCGTGGGCTTTTCCTGGGGGGTCTGGCTTTGCTATGGGTACACTTCTTGACCTAGACTCCTATCATGACAAACGGAGGCATAAGAGCACTGACCATGCATGCTAAGTTGCTTCAGTCCTGTCCAACTCTATGCAATCCTATGGGCTGAAACCTACCAGGCTCCTCTGTCCATGGGATTCTCCAGGCAAGAATACTCGGGTGGGTTGCCAAGCCCTCCTCCAGGGGATCTTCCCAACCCAGGGATTGAACCCGCGTCTCTTATGTCTCCTGCACTGGCAGGCAGGTTCTTTACCACTAGCGCCACCTGGGAAACCCCGTAAGAGCTCTGTAGGCAGCCTCTTTTTGTAACTGGGCTGGAAAATGGGTCTCTTCTCCCTGGAGGTACCATTCTTTATTAAACTCCTCACTCTTGCTGAATTTTTTTACCTGTCCTTTCTTTTGATGAAAATACTCGTGTCTGATTCAGAGGACAATAAATGGGTCTACTCAATGTCACATCTCATAGAATCCCAGTGCACCCAGTCTTCAATGTGCGCTCCAGGCTGGAACCCGGAATCCACCCAGGGAATTTCCTGGGAATCAGGCCGCAGCCTTTGCCGCTGCTTCCTTTTCACGTGCTTGCTTCCAGGGTCCCTGGCTCAGCCTCCAGTCCCCAGAGTCTCCTTTACCATTCCTCCCAGTGGATCCAGTGTTCTCATATGACAGAGACTCCTGGCTTTTGTTCATCAGACTTGAGCAAAGACATAATTTTAAAGCTGGAAGGAGTCTTAGAAAGACATCATTTAATTGTGCTCCCTCACTCTACACAGAACTAGAGAGGTGAAGTAATTTGTTTGAGAGTTCACATCCAGTTAGGGGCAGAGCTAGAATCAATGCTTGGTCTCCTTACATGGAAATCGGAGTTCTTTCCACAGGAGTTTTAGCTCATCCCTCAAGGGGGATTCCCCAAATGGTAATTATCACCTCAGGGAGCTGGTAGGAGGTTCACATAATACCTATGTGGTCAGCAAAAATGTAGGCCAGTCTTCAAGCCACTAAAAATAGATCGGGAAAGAAGTACATCTTTGTCTGCGAAATTGAATTTATAGGAGGAAGTGTAATTTACATCCACAATACAGATCAAGATTAATCTAATAAAAACAGCTAAAGGAGAATTAGCTCTTCCACTGTTAGTCTTGAGCATATGCATAGCTGCTTCCTTATTCTTGGTAATGAATGAGATTATTTTTTATTGTGTCTGACAGTCTCAGTATTTCAAAACAAAATGTGCAGTTTCTGGAGGCTGACATTTCTCAACTGATTATTTTCTACTTAATTCATTAAATACATGCTAAAAATTTGTGTACTTAAAAAATTGTACTTATCTTGTATGAGGCTCTTCTTCTTCATTTTTTTTTTTTTCAGTCTTGGGATAACTGGATTAACCCAAGGGGTCCTAAGGGAAAGGAAGCCTTGGTGGACCCCACCCAACAGCGAGTTTTTTTAGAGCAGGGGCTGTGTTTCATCATCTCTGGAGTATCACTGCCCCTTCTTGTATAAATTGCTATTTTTCATTTTTAACATCATGGAGACCCAAACATTCCCCCAAGGTCTGTGGAGAAGCAATGGGATCCTTTCATTCCAAGGACTCTTAGCCTTTGGTCATGAGGCAGGTGGGGCTGATGCTTTGTCTGATGGAGCGTGTGGATGTTTGGCAGGGTGTCCAAGCAGGAGCAGTGACCCCAGGGCAACCAAAATGGGAAGCCCTGTCCCCCATGCTGGACACCCAGCTTCCTGAGAAGGAGGTTTCCACTGCTATTTCTCCACACATGGCATCGTGTTCTTTACACACCCAACGGGGGATCTGGGCACCAGGCTTAGTCTAAGGGGCATGTGAAGAGAGGTGACAGGAAGGTCCTGGTCAGGCATCACTGGGCTCCTCTTGTCCCTCCCAACTCAGCCATGTCTGGACAGCTGTGGCCTCCTGGATTCTGAGTGCTGGGGCACGTTCACCAGACAGAAGTCTACTCTCAACCCTCAGAGGCCCGGGCGTGCCGACCCCCAGCCCCTCTCTCTGCCCCCCTTGTCTCCAGCACCCACTTATGGGTGCCTCTCTGAAGACAAGACGGCAGTAACCAGTGTAGAGCTGATCACTATTGGCAGCTCTGAGAAAGTCGAGGTGAAAATCTGATATAAATTAAAGATCAGGTGGCCCCCTTCCTGGATGAACTCTAAGGCAGTTCTGTGCCGTGAAACTGCGGCCGAATCTTGGGATCTGGGGCCAAGGTAGGTTCCAGTGCTGGAGCTGTCACTTCCTCACCATGTGACCTTGGACAAGTTTCAAAACCTCTCTCAGTCCAGTTTCCTTATCTGGAATATGGTGAAAATAATAATACACACATCACAGGGTTGTTACAAGGGATATCTGATAAAGAAGGCAAAGTGCTTGTATCAGGAAACATAAATGATGATTATAGTTGAGCTTTGTGATACGGAATATGACCCAACTCAGCCTCCCTCATCTTTCAGATAAACAAACGGGAGCTCAGAGATACGGATTATGTTCTGATTGCCACACAGCTAGAGATAAGGAGAGTTAAGATGGGCTCTTTGGCCTTGAGAAAACTCAGTTCAGTGCTTTGGTAACATGCTTCCCCCAAACTTTGAAACAAGAAAAAATCAAGTGAAAAAAATGTGTGTTTTTTGAAATATTTCTGGCATAATCTTATTTTATTTGTTGCTTAGAGCGGCGGATGGCCTTCTCTGTGACACCTGATGATGTGAAAGTCTGTGCTTAATAAATAATTAAGTTGACTAGCTGGAGGAGGCTAAAGTTGGATGGCTGGGGAGAAGTTAACATGGAACATAATGCACTGTTTCCTCCAGGACAGACAGTTAAGGACAGTAAGTCTTTAAGGCTGATGCTTTTATTTATGTTTACCTTAAATGTGTTGCTGTCCTGAGATAAACAAGGAAAATTAAAAAAAAAATATATATATATATATATAAAGCCATTACGGCGAAAGTGAAACTATACCAATTTGTGTGGACTGTGAGATGAACCTAAAAGAGCTGCCTGCAGACAGCATCATGGGATTAGAGGTCACAAAGAAGGTGGACCATGCGCATCAGTTGGGTACCATATTGTTTACCGCTTGGAACAAAATCCCCTCTGCTCCCACTCTTTAAGCACAGCTTCAAACCAATTACTCAGGTCCAAAGTTTACTTCCAATTCCAGCCTGAACAAACCAGGACTGAGCCCATCAAGTTTTATTGCAGTCAATACATCTCCCTTCCAGAAGTAACTGGTCACAGCCATTCCCAACATAAGCTGCTTGGGCCACCCTTTCTTCTTTTTTATGGTCTGTTTCCAGACACTCGGTGACCCATAAAGTTAACTTATAACCAAGTCACAGCCATGACCAGAGCTGTTGTTCTTCTGTCTAGCCCTAAAGTTCCCCGGCTTCCCAGGCAGGGCCTGTTGCTTTTTCCCAGGACGTGCACTCTTGGAGGCAATGAATCAAACTGTATGCCTCTTGTGGGGTCGCTCCTTTTAATCCTGCCCCAGGTCCTGGGTCCTTAGCCCAGACTGTTTGCTTGAAACCTTCCCCAAGCCCTGGGATTTTGTGGTTTGCCCTTATGAATACCCATGTTGCGTTCAGTGCCTAGCAGGATACTTATTAATGGAGCTGTGGATCCCGCTTGGTGAGCCGAGGTGAAGGCACGCTGTGAGCTCCAACCACCTGCGCAAACACAGCAGTGATCCAGTGAATACTTCTAGCTTGATGTCCTGATGGTGTCATTTACAACCCAATTTGTCTTCTTCCCCACACCCCTCCCCGTCCTCTCCGAATAGCGTGAGTATATGTACCGAGGAGAGTGTGATGGAGCGATCTGGCTTGTAGGCAGGGTGGAATTTGAAACTTACTGAATTTAGAGAAACTTATTAGGGCATGGAGCCCAGAAATGATCATGTGCAACTCTGTGATTACGAAGCCACCACAGTTCTTAACTTTACTGATTTGGAGAGGTAAGTTTCCTTGACTTGATCCAGCCAGGATCAGGGGTGGGTTCGAACACAGTGAGAAGTGTTTTTCTCATTACAGGATACTGTGTCCCATTAAAATCTAATTTCATTTTGTGACAGAAAGGTTGGATTCACAAATAGGAAGACTGTAATGAAATGTATTCTGGTTTCAGTGAAACTTGTGTCTATCTCCTGTATTAATTAATGAAGGAAGAAAATTGGAGTTTTCTTTTCCAGTATTGGAACAATTTGATTTATAGAATTTTAGGACTTGAAGGTACTTTAAACATAATCATCTAGTTCAGTGGGTTTCACACTATGCTCAGTGGGGTCACACACAGGTGGCTCAAGGGTCTTCTAAGGATGGGGGAAGAGGTAGATAGGATTCTTAGCTTTCTCCCTCAAGGCCACCGGAGCAAGCCTAGTCTTTGTCTGTTTTACATGTTGGGGTTTTAGGTTAGATTTTATCTCAAAAGCAGAATTCACTTCTAAAGAAAGTAAAAATTAAATCTAGTTCAAACCTCTCAAATTACAGATGAGAAAACCGAGGCCTTGAATCTTGACCCCATGGAGTTGCAAAGTAAGAATGACCCCACTCTCAGGATGAAGGAAATAAGATTCAAAGTTTAAGAGATTTGTAGAAAGGTATGGATTTCATCAAGTGGCAGAACCAGGCTGGAACTAGGTATATGGTATATTTTTTTCTTATTCCTAGTCCATGACTTTTCCTATCACATCACATTGTTTAATAATACTGACATGTGAGTGACCTTATTGATTCATGATTTAAGAAGTCCCCCAAAGAATATGGGGCTGACATAGAGGAGTTTTAGGGAGCAGCCATCAGTCAGCATGGGCCTACTCCTGGACCATGGAAACAGGCATATCCCTCCTCACTTCTATTCCTCCTGAGTATTTCCTTATGCAAGTTCCCTGCTGCAGTGCTGTATTCCCAGAACCTACACAAAGGCTTGGCACTTAGTTCGAGCTCCATTAATGTTTGTCAAATCTTCTTGACTCCTTCAAAACCCTTTCTTGGTCAAGGACTTGAGAACATGATGGATTAAAAAATCAAATACTATATCAAATTTATATACACCTAGCCATCAAATATAGTAGGTTTATTTCCACACACAGAAAAGTGCACAAGCCCTGTTCACCGAGTGAATCAATGAACTCAGCTGGCAGCATTATAGAAGAAAGTATGACTCAGAGTTGATCTCCTTCTCGGAGCTGCCCAGGCAATGCCCCACAGAGTCTGGGCATCAGGCAAGGTTCCTGGTGGCAGCTGGCCTCACCGGCCTCTGTGGCTGGCAGAGGGAAGTGCACCGTCCTGTCCATAAGCTGCTAGGCAGGTGTTCAACTGCCCTCTGGGGTAGCCTGACCCTGAATGAGCTTAAATAGAAACCAATAAAACCTGGGATCAGAAAGTTCTTATTATACCTTACCCAAAGTGGTTAGCATTTGTAGTAGGTTATTAAAGGCTGCTCTTTGATATCTTTGCCTAGGTTACTTTAAGAATAGGAATGGCTAGATCCTGCTGGTTTCAAGATATTCTCGTCTCTATAATACCACCTCACAACAGTATCACAGTCTATTGTCTTTCTTTCAAAGTGCCTTGAGGCAGGGCAAAGGATTAGATGCCCTTCTGAGGCCATCTACACCCTGGATTCATTTCAGAGAAAGAAAACACCAGGTGAACTCCCAAACAACAATAAAGAAGTAAAAGATCTTCCAGGAGAACATTACAAAGCAACGAGAGACACACACACAGAGAAAGAGACGCCCTATTAGAGAAATCACGCGTGTGCCTGACCGTGAAACCAGAATAGCAAGAATCGGATGGAAACCATGCTTGTCTCTGTTGGTCCTGGGTTAGCCCATGCCCTGGAATAGACCTCTGACATTCTGTGTTGTGGTCTTCTCTGTATGCGGGGGTGGGCTGGTTTATGTCAGCATGGTGGGATTGCCATAAAACTCATTAGATGTCCTTCTGGATGTGGCTTTTCCACTTACAGTAATTAAAACCAACTCCTAAGCGGACTTCTTCTTTTGATCCAATTCGTGACCTTCCTCTGCTTCTGTCTCTTAAAGGGCTAAGTCTTCGGCTCCGTGAGGGCCTAAGGACCGTGCCTGTCTTCTCTACCTGCTACAGGGTTGCCAGCACGGACAGGCCACGGCCAGGAACTTCATTATTCGTTTTGTCTTAATCTCCTTCTGTGGATCCAAGTGGCCGTTTCAGCCCCAAGGCTTTGGCAGGGCAACAAGTAGGTGGGGCGGGGAGAGGGCACCCGAACCCAGGCTCTGGGCGGGGCTCCTGCCGCCTGCTTCCCACCCCGCCGCCGCCCACTGCCCCCTCTCCCCACCCCGGGGTCATTACTTCGAGTCCAGAGAGTGGGAAAATCCTATTTTAAAGCTCTCTGCTATTTTTCTGTCTTTCGTCCGCCCCTCCGCCGCCAGGGGTTCCCTGCACGAGAGGTGCACCCATTTAGGGAGCCTTTCCGCGTCCCGATCCAGCCCCGGAGCGCAAGGACGCCTCTACTCCCGCCCGGGCCCTGCCGCGAGCGCCGAGCACACGCACCACCTGACTCGCGCTCCCATTGGCTGCTGCCTGTTGCTAACCCACGTGATCAGCGCCGGCGCGCCCCGCCCCGGCCCCGCCCCCAGCCCCGCCCCCGCGGGCTCCCGCGGCTCGGCTCCGAGGCGCGTTCCTGCGGGGGTGGCGTGGGCCGCGCCGGGCTCCGAGCTCTCGGCGGCTAGCCTCTGCAGACTGCAAGGCTCCGCGCGGCGCCCGGGAGGGCGGCCGGCGTCCACAAGGTGGCAGTGCCGCGCTGCTGGTGTCCCGGCCGGGGGTCCGCACGCGCCGCGCCGGGCGGCCGGAGTCCGCACTTCCCTCCTGCCAAAGTTTTAATGAACATATAGACACACCCGGACCTGGGTCACCCCCAGGGCCGGCTGGCCGCGCCCCACAGATCTGGGGGTTCCCCTGGGAGAGATGCAGGCCCCGATGGCGTCTTTGTCCCAACTCAGGGAATCAGAACTTGGGGCCTGTCACTGCAGCAGGTATGTTGATGTTTTCAGCAGTTTTTTCCCCCCCCTTTGAGGGCCATTCTGAGAATCCATTCGGAAAGAGACAAACACTTGGACCATTACTGTCTTCTTGAGAATACCGCCTCTTTCCCCCTCTTCCCCCGAAGCAATCTGCAGCCTTTTTTTTTTTTTTTTTGGTAAAAGGTCTACACCACCACCGTTTCGGAGGATCTCTCCACGCACCCGAGTCCTGGAATCCTAACCCGCTCAAGTAGAGAACATCCCGGGAACGTCCTGGTCCCGAGGCTTGTCCCGGGCTGCCCTTAATTCCAGACTCAGAGAGAGATAAGCTCCTCTGACCTCGTTTGACCCCGCTGCAGGCGCCGGGTGTCCTCATTCAGTGTGTGCGGGTTGGAGGGTCGACTTTTCTCCTTGCTCACTGGAATTTTATTTTTCCCCCTTCGTTCACTTTCCTCCTTGGCTTGTGGCTGGGCTCACGCCCCCTACTATAGTCTAACCCCGCCCTCCCCCCACCTGCGCGCGCACACACACACACACACACACACACACACACACACACACAAGCACATGCTTCCCACTCTTTTTTGATTTTTCTGAGGGCTGTCTGGGAAAGAGAGAGGCCAGAGGAGGTGAAGGCAAGAAAGGGACTGGGTTGTACATTCCCACTTATGGAGAAGGGAGGGAGAAACACCCCCTTGGCTTCCCATTGTCTATACCACCCAGCCTAGTTCCATGCCCCAGTAGTCAAGCCCTTCCCTTGGGCTCCCTAAGCTGTCCTCCAGGGAATTTCCCACAATGCTCCTAGTCTGCTCCAGCTTAGCAACGGTCCACCTGTGACAGGACTACAGAGGGGGAACTCCTGTTCATAGATGGTGGGGTTTCTATTCATGCTCAAACATGGAACAATATATGTGCTGACTAAATGCTGCCTGCGGTCTCCAGTGAGATGGAGGTCATCTCTGCAGGAATGCTGGACAGACAAGGCCATCTCTCACCTCCAGGCTGTGTGACAGGAGGCTAAGGACTCAGGAAAGGCCAGTAGGGAGCATTTTTTAGAAAAAAATGTTATGCTTTCCCACCTCCCTTAAAATAGGGGAGCAGGGCTTCAGAGAACTACCTGGAGAGCTTTGCAGATGTCTCCTGGATTTGGGGGTGGGGGGCCACAGGGCCCAAGGTGGCTTCAGAGTAGAGAGACTGTTTACAGTGGCGAAAGAAAGAGCTGGCAAGGCACACATACACTGGTCAGTCTTCCTGTTGGCAAAGTGGGCCTACCTCCCCAGGCAAGGGAGGGGCATAGTCAACAGTGGGAACAAGGACCTGTGGGGGAAGGGTGGCCCGCCAGCAGAACCCTTGGGAGGGGACCTCCAACCATCAGAAAAACCCATGGAAGGACCCCACAAGGGAAAGAGCCAACACCTGTACGTCTGCCTGAACTCCAGTTATCCCCAAGCCCTCCTTGAAGAACTTTGTTCTTTGGCTCCGAGAGATCTGAGCCACCAGCAGTGATTGGAGGGTCTGAGAGGAAGAGATAAACTCTGATCAAGTCGTTTTCCCAAGCAAAAATCCCCAGCTTCCAATTGGTGGAAGGAGAAAAAGTGCTGATTTAAATGAAAGAGACAGGTTTTTAATTTTGATTGGACTAAAATTTTTAATACTGGGGACTGATAATACTGACAACAAAAAACATTTACATCATCTTTCGTGTTTTACCTGTATTCACTCATTTAATCCTCAACAACAGCCTTGAGGGATAGTCTTATTGTCCTTATTGTCCCTTCTCCCTGAGGTCTGAAGAAGTTAAGGAAATAGTGCAAGGTCCACAGTTAGTAAATTGCAGAACCAGGATTTGAATCCAGACTTCAGAGTCTAGGTGTAGAACCCAAGTGCCTCCCCATCTCTGAATCTTTATTCCTATTCTTGACCAATCCTCACTCGACTTCAAGGCTCAGCTCTGCCTGTTCTGGTCTAAGAACCCTCCTTGGCTGAGCCAGCTGAAGGGGCCTCTCTGCTCTGTCGTGTTTTCACAAGAGTCTGGTCATGGCTGTGGAGACGCCAGTGCCCTAGGAAAAGATGAGGCATCGTCTGAGGAATCGCCTTCAGAACCCGAGGCACATCTGTTCAGACCTTCGATGCTGACAGCTGTTTTTGAAGGTGAATATGGCGCTTGGAACCATCCAGAAGTCATCTGGAGTCCAGTGAAAAAGCCAGCCATCAAGGTAAGAGAAACCATTTTTGCTAAAGGGAAATAGGGTACACTCCAAACTTCAGTGCCTGGATCAGTCTGGTTTGCTTCTGTGACTTGAACACTGAATGAGGCTGGTTTGCTTCTGTGACTTGAACACTGGATCTAAACGTAATTCCAGAAGAGAAAATTCTCCAAAAAGGTGAGACCTGTCAGCCTTACTGGAGAGCATATACTCTGAGGAATATGGGCAGAGTACAACTCATTGGGAAGTACAGGTTGTTTATATATATATATATTCTAATCATGCTCATCACCTTTATCCCCAACTTTCATTTATATTCTTTCTGTACAGCTGGATTATGAAATGTGAGGACAGAGACTGCATCTTTTACTTCTTTCTGTTCCCTGTCACACCAAGTGTGTAAGGTGCAAAATGAGTATGTTAGGCTCATAAGAGGAGAAGGCAATGGCACCCCACTCCAGTACTCTTGCCTGGAAAATCCCATGGACGGAGGAGCCTGGTAGGCTGCAGTCCATGGGGTCGCTAAGAGTTGGACATGACTGAGCGACTTCACTTTCATTTTTCACTTTCATGCATTGGAGAAGGAAATGGCAACCCACTCCAGTGTTCTTGCCTGGAGAATCCCAGGGACGGGGGAGCTTGGTGGGCTGCCGTCTATGGGGTCGCACAGAGTTGGACACAACTGACGCGACTTAGCAGCAGCAGCAGCAGCAGCAGCAGCAGGCTCATGAGAAGCCTTGTATGTTGGGGAAATTTTCTTTTTTTAAAAAAGTTTTAATTAATTTCTTTTTGGCTGTGTTGGGTCTCCGTTGCTGCGCGTGGGCTTTTCCTGGTTGGGGGAACAGGGGCTGCCCTCTGGTCGTGCTGCGCAGGCTTCTCATTGCACAGGCTTCTCTTGCTGCAGAGTACAGACCCCAGGGTGCACAGGCTTCAGTGCTTGTGGCTCCTGGGTTCTTGAGCACAGGCTCAGTAGTTGTGGCGCATGGGCTTAGTTGCCTCACAGCATTCGGGATCTTCCTGGATCAGGAAGATCAATGCAGGAAATCCATGTTTGTTTCCTGCATTGGTGGCGGATTCTTTGTCACCAAACCACCAGGGAAGCCCTGGGAAATTTTTTATTTGAGTTTAAAAGAGTGTCCCAGTTGCAGATGAGCTGGTGTGCAAGGTTGCAGGAAATGGACACAATAGAAAAATTTGAGACTTACTTGGCCTCCTTGAGTAGAGTGTTTCTTGGGAGCAGAGTTTATTTAGTAGAACCACAGGAGATATAACTAGGGAGGGATGTCTTATAGGCAGTCTTTATCTTTTAGGCCAGTAGTTTTTTTGATTAGAAAGGGCAGGGGAGCCAGAACAAAGAAACTCCCTGCTCACCACCACACCTTGTGTTTGACCGTGGACTTGCAACCTTATGATCAGCTGGGCCCTGACAGCACATGCTAGCCCATTGTCCTGTCTCAGGGTGCTTTGAGAAATGGTAAGGAACTAAACAGTTAGTCAAAGCTATGGTTTTCCCGGTAGTCATGTATGGATGTGAGAGCTGGACTATAAAGAAAGCTGAGTACCAAAGAACTGATGCTTTAGAACTGTGGTGTTGGAGAAGACTCTTGAGAGTCCCTTGGACTGCAAGGAGATCCAATCAGTCCATCCTAAAGGAAGTCAGTCCTGAATATTCATTGGAAGGGCTGATGCTGAAAATGAAACTCCAATACTTTGGCCACCTCATGCAAAGAACCGACTCATTGGAAAGACCCTGCTGCTAGGAAAGATTGAAGGCAGGAGGAAAAGGGGACGACAGAGGATGAGATGGTTGGATGGCATCACTGATGCAATTGACATGAGTTTGAGTAAGCTCTGGGAGTTCGTGATGGACAGGGAAGTCTGGAATGCTGCGGTCCATTGGGTTGCAAAGGGGATACAACTGAGCTACTGAACTGAGCTGAACTGAACTGAACGAGAAGAAATTCCCTGAGTTGTCAGTATCATTCCCCTTTGTGTAAAACTGAGCCGCTGTGCAGAAAGCCAGCTCTCTTCAGCATGGAGGTCATTGGCATCTACGACTGTTGGCACGTTGGTACCTTCCTTACTGTCCTGAGCCATTTGCCTGTGAGGAATGGACATCTGAAGTTGCTGAGGAAAGATCAGAAGTTACCTCATGGTAACCCCTGATTTATTTTAGAGGTTTCCGCTCTGGGTATTACTGTGTGGGTTTTTAATGGAAAAGAATAATCAAGACCAGTCTGCTCAAAGAGCTTATGGAAAATATATGAAATTTAGAGTGTAAAAACCAGATTTAATTGTTAAACCTATTTTTAAAAAGCGAGCAAAGGAAAGCAAGAAAAACGATCCCAATGGCTCATTATGTAACATCCAGATGTTTGGCTTGGAACAGGCCAGATGAGGAGGTGATTTTTTCTCTCTCTGTCTACTTGCTTTGGCCTCACTGGAGAGTCAGTGAGAGAAGTTGTATAAGAATCTTGCTTGAGTGGACTTGTCCCCACTCTCCACTTGCCCTTCGAGAGACCCATGAGCCTTCAGCTGCGTTTTTAAGCTCTGACGTGGCACATTCTTAATGAACACATTCCTTAGACCCAGCGTGGGCTTGAGACGCTTCTGGAAATCATCTCTTGATGACTCCAGGTGGACCAGGCAGGGAATGGAAAATATTTTTCCTTCTCATTCAGGTGTTGTGGGCTCAAGGAAACCTGAGGTTGTTTGATCTTAAATGTGTGGCTCTAACAAAATATTTAAATGTGCCTGTGGGGTTGGAAAAAGTAACAGCTGCTCTTCAGCATGATAGAGAGATGTCCATGGTTCCTCTGGCTTTGTTTGTCAGCATGGATGTTTGCTCTTGCCAGAAATGCCAGCGAAGGGCAACAAGCACCGTTCTGCTAGAATGAGAAAAGCAGGACCTGATTAGCAGACAGGTTTGTTGAAAAAGCATTTCTGCTGCACACTAATCTCTACATATCCTGTCGGGAAATCCTCTCAATCCCATACCTGATAAATAAATCTGGCAAGTGAGTAAACACTCTGGAAGTCTCTTACTGATGGATAATTCCACCTGTGATGTGGGTTCCGCCGGCCTCTGAGCTGGGGCAGCGTTGTGTACCTTTCAGGCTGACCTGGAACAAAGCTTGTCCAGGAAAAGATGTCTGTGTGTCCTCCCTGCCTAGCACTGAGCCCTTGGCTTCAGCCTTTCACAGGAACCAAGGGGGTGTTTGGGGCTCATGTTGACGTCCTGGATTATGGATGCTATTATCCGTGCTTTTGTTGAACTTGAGTGCTCCGCCAGGCATCATGTAATTCTGCAGATCAGAAATACCACGCTCTGTGCTCTTCTGGTTTTCCACTCAGGGCCAGGGTGGGGGGTCCTTAAGCTGTTACAAAACTCCTTTTCAAAAGTTAACATTCAGTCTGCACAAACACTCTCCCTTCTTGAAAGCTCACATGGTCTCCCCACTCTCCTGCAGGGGTCTTGGAATGCTGTTCCACAGCAGTGGTCCATGATGACGTGATGTGATTTTCCTGAAGGTTCTTGAGGGCACAGGCCATGTCTTTTTATCAGTGAAGATCGGTGCCTGGTATGCTCATTATTAATTAGTTAGTAGTAATTAATTAATGCTGAATGAATGAATGGCAGTCCTTGGTTAAGTTTGAGGGTGCACGTGTGTGAGACATTGCCAGAGAATGACACTTAGGTCTTATTAAGTTAGTGGGTGTGTGCTTAGTCACTCAGTTGTGTCTGATTCTTTGCTACCCCATGGACTGCAGCATTGCCAGGTGCCCCTGTCCTCTGCTATCTCCTGGAGTTTGCTCAAATTCATCTCCAGTGAGTCGGTGATGCTATCTAACCATCTCATCCTCTGCTGTCCCCTTCTCCTCCTGCCCTCGATCTTTCCCAGCATCAGGGTCTTTTCCAGTGAGTCAGCTCTTTGCATCAGGTGGCCAAAGTATTGGAGCTTCACCTTTGGCAACAGTCCTTTCAGTGAATATTCTTGGTTGATATCCTTTAGGATTGGCTGGTTTGAGCTCTTTGCATTCAGTTCAGTTCAGTTCAGTCTCTCAGTTGTATCTGACTCTTTCTGACCCCATGGACTGCAGCACACCAGGCTTCCCTGTCCATCACCAACTCCCAGAGTTTACTCAAACTCACGTCCATCGAGTTGGTGATGCCATCCAACCATCTCATCCTCTGTGGTCCCCTTTTCCTCCTGCCTTCAATCTTTACCAGCATCAGGGTCTTTTCAAATGAGTCAGCTCTTCCCATCAAGTGGCCAAAGTATTGGAGTTTGAGCTTCAAAATCAGTCCTTCCAGTGAACAATCAGCACTGATTTCCTTTAGGATGGACTGGTTGGATCTTCTTGCAGTCCAAGGGACTCTGAAGAGTCTTCTCCAACACCACAGTTCAAAAACATCAGTTCTTTGGTGCTCAGCTTTCTTTATAGTCCGACTCTCAAATCCATACCTGACTACTAGAAAAACCATAGCCTCAACTAGACAGACCTTTGTTGGCAAAGTAACGTCTCTGCTTTTTAATATGCTGTCTAGGTTGATCATAACTTTTCTTCCAAGGAGTAAGCGTCTTTTAATTTCATGGCTACAGTCACCATCTGCAGTGATTTTGGAGCACCCCAAAATAAAGTCTGACACTTTCCACTGTTTCCCCATCTATTTCCCATGAAGTGATGGGACCAGATGCCACGATCTTAGTTTTCTGAATGTTGAGCTTTAAGCCAACTTTTTCGCTCTCCTCTTTCACTTTCTCAACAGGCTCTTTAGTTCTTCACTTTCTGCCACATAAGGGTGGTGTTATCTGCATGTCTGAGGTTATTGAGATTTCTCCCAGCAATCTTGATTCCAGCTTGTGCTTCTTCTAGCCCAGCATTTCTCATGATGTACTCTGCATATAAGTTAAATAAGCAGGGTGACGATATACAGCCTTGACGTACTCCTTTTCCTATTTGGAACCAGTCTGTTGTTCCATGTCCAGTTCTAACTGTTGCTTCCTGACCTGCATACAGGTTTCTCAAGAGGCAGGTCAGGTGGTCTGGTATTCCCATCTCTTTCAGAATTTTCCACAATTTATTGTGATCCACACAGTCAGAAGCTTTAGCATAGTCAATAAAGCAGAAATAAATGTTTTTCTGGAACTCTCTTACTTTTTCGATGATCCAGCAGATGTTGGCAATTTGATCTCCGGTTCCTCTGCCTTTTCTAAAACCAGCTTGAACACCTGGAAGTTCTTGGTTCATGTATTGTTGAAGCCTGGCTTGGAGAATTTTGAGCATGACTTTACTAGCATGTGAGATGAGTGCAATTGTGCGGTAGTTTGAGCATTCTTTGGCATTGTCTTTCTTTGGCCATCCAAGGGACTCTCAAAAATCTTCTCAGCACCACGATTTTAAAGCATCAATTCTTCTGCACTTAGCCATCTTTATGGACCAACTATCGCATCTGTACATGACTACTGGAAAAACCATAGCTTTGTCGGCAAAGTGATGTCTCTGCTTTTTAATATGCTCTCCAGGTTTGTCATCGGAGAAGGCAATGGCAACCCACTCCAGTACTCTTGCCTGGAAAATCCCATGGAGTCCATGGGGTCGCTAGGAGTTGGACATGACTGAGCGATTTCACTTTCACTTTTCACTTTCATGCATTGGAGAAGGAAATGGCAACCCACTCGGTGTTCTTGCCTAGAGAATCCCAGGGATGGGGGAGCCTGGTGGGCTGCCATCTCTGGGGTCGCACAGAGTCGGACACGACTGAAGCCACTTAGCAGCAGCAGCAGCAGGTTTGTCATAGCTTTCCTTCCAAGAAACAAGAGTCAGTTGCCCAATGTGAGAAACAGGTTGTCTGAAAAGCAGGACCTGGGGTTCTGAATGCTTGACCTCATACCTTCACTTTGAAACCACTTTTGTTTTCTCTGTCTGCAGCATGGTGAGGCTTCTCACAGAAATCCATTTGCAGCCTCTTAAAGAATAACAGTAGCACTCACTAGGAGCCATGCCAAAGTTCCACAAATACTGTCTCAAAAGATTCTCACAACCACCCTGTGAGCTCGGTGTTCTCATCATCATGGCTGTTTGACTGATGGGGACGCAGAGGGCTGACGTGGTTTGCCTGAAGTCACCTAGTCAGTAAATGGTAACACTGGGATTTGAACCCAGGCAGTCTGGCTCCCGAGTCTGGGCTCTTTCTTTCCTACTCTGTTAGAGGGTCATCTCTTTCCACGCGGTGGGCTTCTCTCTCCACCCAAGGCCCCTAAAGTTAAGTTTGTATGTATACTGTAGAGCTTCTACTTTATATGAGACCATTTCAAAAGCATTCTGCCAAGGAGGAAGTGATTATTTACCACCACCGTGGTATTTATCACCACTACAGAGCCGCCATTGAGACCTCCCCACTGGCATACCAGGTGGCTCAGTGATAAAGAATCCACCTGCCAATGCAGGAGACATAGGAGACGCAGATTCGATCCCTGGATTGGGAAGATACCCTGGAGTAGGAAATGGCAACCCGCTCCAATATTCTTTCCTGGAAAATTCCATGGACAGAGGACACTGGTGGGCTACAGTCCATGGGGTTGCAGAGAGTCAGACACGACTGAGTGTGCACGTACTGCCATGCCTCATTCTTGGATTGGGAACTCATCCCTTTTTCTTCCCCTTCAGGTCTGGGAGTAATAATAGCGCCTCCACTGCGGTAGGCAGAATCATGATCCTCCCTTCTCCCAGAGATGTCTGTCCTAATGCCTGGGACCTGTGAATATGACAGAAGTTGCTTTGCGGATGTAATTAAGTATTTGAAATGGGGAGATTATCCTAGATTATCCAGGTGTGGCCCATATACATGGATCCTTATATGTGAGTCAGATTTGATAGAGATTTGAGAAAGCTGTGCTGCTGGCTTGGAAGATGGAGAAAGTGGCCGTAAGCAAAGGGAAGGGGGCAGCCTCAAGAGCTGGAAAGGACTGGGAACCAGATTCTCCCCTAGAGATTCCAGGAGCGCAGCCCTTCCCACGTCTTGGTTTTAGCCCAAGAAGAACCACTCTGCCTTCCAGAACTCTGTAATAAATGGCAATAAAATTGTGTTGTTTCAAGCTCCCCACCTCTCCCCCCAAATTCCACAGAGTTGCTGAAAATCCACCCTGCTGTTTTTATATAATACAATAACGGAGAAAGAAAGTACGAAACTATGTCTTATTAGAGATTATATAATTATATTAATTGAGCATATGCGCAAGTTCCAGGCTGTTGGATACAAGAAATTCATTGTGAGAACTTAGAGCTTCATTGGGAAGTAAAGGTGCGCACATAGACAACAAGCAGCAGATCTTTATTTCAGGGCAAATATGAGCAGGACCTTCCCTGGTGGCTCAGACAGTAGATGCAGGAGATGAGGGGGCGCAGATTTGATCCCTGGGTCGGGAAGATACCCTGGAGTAGGAAATGGCAACCCATTCCAGTATTCTTTCCTGGAGGATCCCCACGGAGAGAGGAGCCTGGTGGGCTGCAGTCCATGGGGTCACAAAGAGTCAGACATGACTGAGCGACTCAGCACAGCACATGAGCAGGACCAATAGTGAACCCTGGGAAGGTATGCAACCAGGTCGGGTGACGGATGCTGGTGTGGCTGAGCGTGTTCTGGAATTCTGCTGTTATCTTACCATGTCTCAAAGACCACACACGTGCATGTGTAGTCTAAGTCGATTCAATTGTGTCAGACTCTTTGTGACCCTGTGAACCTTAGCCCTCCAGGCTCCTCTGTGCATGGAATTCTCTAGTGAGTTGCCATGCCCTCCTCCAAGGGATCTTCCTGACCCAGGGCTCGAACCCATGTCTCTTAACGTCTCCTGCATTGGCAGGCAGGTTCTTTACCATTAGCACCACCTGGGAAGCCCAAAAGAACATATAGGAAGCAAGAAAATAATCTTGCTGATACATAGACTCAGTCACACAGCTTTCTAGAAGGTGTCAAACAGTTCTCTGCTTTCCCCATTGGAAGTGGAAGTGAAGTGAAAGTCACTCAGTTGTGTCTGACTCTTTGTGACCCCATGGACTATACTGTCCATGGAATTCTCTGGGCCAGAATACTGGAGTGGGTAGCCTTTCTCTTCTCCAGTGGATCTTCCTGACCCAGGAGTTGAACCAGGGTCTCCTGCGTTGCAGGCGGATTCTTTACCAGCTGAGCTCTCAGGGAAGCCTTTTCCCATTGGTAGCCCTTTAATTGACTAAGAGCAGCCTCTGCTGAGCCCCCGCTTTCTCTGCTCTCCCCACCTTTCTGTGTTATGCCCCCCCCCTCCTCAGGGTCTGTGTCATCCTGCCAGTCCCTGGAATGGTCCAGAGGTGGAGAGGCTCCAAGCTCTATCTGGACAGATGGTGGGGATTCTAACACTCGTTGGTCCCTCACCGAGCATCCTTGCACTGAACGCAGGTTTGCCAGTCTTTAAGACAAGCATCCAGAAGATGACCTAACTCCCTCTCATCCTAATTACAGTTCATCTCCCACAGTCCAGCTCTCACCCACCTGAGTGCGAAGGACAAGGACAATCAAGCAGATTCCAGGGTCTGATAGACTCTGAAGAAGGGCTGGGATGTGAGGGTGGCGATGGGTATTAAGAGCATTCCAGGCTGGGAGAAAGCATTTCCAGAGGCCAGAAGGGAGGGACAGGCAGCCCTGTGCTAGAGAAAAAACAGCAAAGATGTCGACTCACTTGGGGTGGAGGAAAATGAAAAAAACTGCCTGGGGCGAGAGGGATGAAGTTTTGGTGCTGGGAGAACTGTGGTGACGAATGTATGTTTGGGGAACCCTTCAAGGGAATGACTGGATTCCTCCATTTTCAGCCCAGTTTTGGACATCATTTATTTGTGCCTACAATCGTGAGGTTGTTTAGTCACTTGGCTGTGTCTTACTCTTCTGCGACCGCATGGACTGTAGCCCACCAGTCTCCCCTTTCCATCGATTTCCCAGGCAAGAACACTAGAGTGGGTTGCCATTTCCTTCTCCACGTGATCGAACTGCATTGGCAGGTGGGCCCTTTACCACTGAGTCACCAGGGAAGCTGAAGCTCCACTACTTTGGCCACCTGGTTTGAAGAACTGACTCATTCAAAAAGAGCCTGATGCTGGGAAAGATTGAAGGCAAAAGGTGAAGGGGACGACAGAGGATGAGATGGTTGGATGGCGTCATCGACTCAGTGGGCGTGAATCTGAGCAAACTCTGGGAGATGGTGAAGGACAGGGAAGCCTGACATGCTGCAGTCCATGGAGTCGCAAAGAGTTGGACACAACTGAGCGACTTCACTTTCCTTTAGCAACTGAACAACAACAAGCTGTGAGGGGTGGCTGCTGGAGGGAAAATTCCCTCTGCTCCCATTCCTCTTCATGCAGAGCTCAGATCACTGACCTGGACACTGTGCTACAGAAACCCCAAGAGTGATTGGCCAGGCCTTGGAAATAATTAATACACTTACTAGTCAGAGTCACGTCCCCTTACCCAGGTATGTCCCAGGGTGGGCGGCCCAGCTATTTGTCACATTTTCCGGGAGGTTGCCTGGAGCCTCCGCCTGCTGGGAAGCTCGCGGCTGATCGTGCAGGTGTCTGACCGAGTTAGCGTTGATGCCCGGCCCGGCTGTCGCGTTGCACTCCGCGCAAGCAGCGCATTGCTGTTTCTCTAGCATATTAGAGCTGAGTCCTATGCTCCCTGCTATGTGCATATCACACAGAAATGATTTCAGGCCTGGTCTTTGCGTGTGTAGAGACTGCCTTTCTGCAGGAGAGTATTTCATGAGGTCTTTTCTGACGTACTGTTTCCGTGCTGCTCCTCTCTGATATATCACAGCATTTCTGTGGTTCCCGGCACTGAGGGAGAGAAGATGTTGTCTTGGTGGCGATATCTCATCCAGAATCCCTATCACTTTTGTAAGTGGGAAGGAGGATAATCACACCTACTATAAATATTCTAGGTCCTTACTAAAATATTTTTTCATTGAGAGTGGTATTTGATATACGAAGTTTCCTTCTTGGATTCCTGCCAGTGAGTTTTAGGGGATTACCCAAAGGATTTTGTTATGAGCTGAGCTACTTACAGATTGCTCCTACGGATAGGGGGCTCAAGTGATGGAATGCGGCTGCGGGGGAACCCAGAAATGAGCAAAGAACTTTGGGAAATTGTCCCGGTCGGTATTGCAGTGAGGGGGGAGAGCCTGCCAGGTACGATTGGCTTTATTAGGAAAAAGGGTTTAGTGCTTAAACAGTGAATTTCTGCTCTTTCGCTTTCTGTCCTGCCACATGGTTTGCGTAGCGAGGCGACGCCCGTTTCCGTCTACAAACTTGGGTCCTGGGGTCAGATGGCTGGGATTTGAAACCCAAGCACCAAGTTATTTAAATCCCAAAGCCTTCGCTTTATAATCTGGAAATGATAATAATAATAACAGCAACAGCAGCAATCGTATCTAACTCAGAGGGCTATTTTAAAAATTAAATGATAATGATTCATGTGACGCATTTAGTGTCTGGCTTATAGCATAACAAGGAAGTCAGAATGCCATTATCTTCTGTTGTCAGTAATAGTATTATATTTATATTGTTTTAATGAACTGGAAGGCTCAGAGTACATAAAAGAGAGAGAATGCTGATGATGGGAAAATTTTATGAAAAAAGTACAAGACATCCCAAATTTTGGATAATAATCAGGAGTGAAGTATTTACATAGACCCTTACAGGAATCATCACTGTGTTTCTCTCTGGAGAGATTTGCTGCCAGCTCACAGAAGAAGCCCTTCCACATTCTTTGGGCTTGCACACATGTGGGAGTGTGTGTGTGTGCATGTGAGTGTCTGTACATATGTATATTGCTTCATGGAATACTCCCTTGTAAAATGTAGAGAGAAGCATTACGGGCTGTGAAGGAGACCGTCACACACAAAAAAAGAGATTTCTCTTGTGTCCTTTCAAATGGACCAGTGCCCACTGAAGCACCTTTTTCTTCTCTCTAAAGCCAAGTAAAGGCATTGGGGCCGATTGTCTTTCAACAGCACTCTTTCTTCTTCTTCTGTTTGGATTTCTCTAAGCACGCTTCCCCAGGCGTCTGGAAAATTAAATGAAAGAAATAAAATAATTCATCTTTTTTCCCCCTTGGAGTGAGGACCTGCAGAAATAAAGGAAACCAAGAAACTTACAATAGGATCCGTGTAGGTTTCAGGGAACAAAGAGTGAAACAACTGCATGGATGGCTTAAAAGAGCTACACCTCAGGGTAGACCCGTTATGCAAGAGGAACGGAGCTGGTGGTAACTCCAGCCACTTAAAGAAAGAGTCCACTGTCTTACAGAGGAAGATGCATGTGTGCCCTTGCGTGTGCGCTCACTTGTGTCCCAGTCTTTTCGACCCCGTGGACTGTAGCCAGCCCGCCAGGCTCCTCTGCCCGTGGAATTTTCCAGGCACAAATACTGGAGTGGGTTGCCATTTCCCATTCAAGGGGATTTTCCCGACCCAGGGATAGAAACTTGCATCTCTTGCATCTTCTTCACTGGCAGGTGGATCCTGTACCACTGAGCCGCTTGGGAAGCTCCTGCAAAGGAGGATACTCACTGTCATAAAAAGATTTGCCTTCTGGTTGGGGATCTCTCACTTGGGTGATATAGACAGTGCTAGACAGCACCGTGGGGGAAACTGAATTGGGAAGGGACAGTAAAGAAACAAAGAGGAAACAAATTGGGAAACAAAAAGGGATCTTCCTGATGTTAACTGGAGCTAGCACCTCTGACTCAGGAGGTGGTTTGCAGGGGCCCCGGTCAGGCCTCTTCAGAGTGGGCGTGGCGGTGAGCTGCAGGCAGGGTTTTGAGAAAATCTGAGCAGTGGTGGAGAGGGCTTCCGCTGACCCTGTTCTCTGCTTTGCTGTCAATCCTGAGAGGTGATAAGCACGTGGGCCGCTGGGCGCGTGATGCTTAGAAACACCCTTCCTCAGGGGAGCCCCAGCTATCCAGGCGGCGTCTCTTATGCTTCGGAAAATCAAAACAAGTGAAGAATCAGAAATGTTCTGGGAAGAAAAAACAGCGATTGCATAGTCTGTAACCTAGGGAAGATTTTTATATGTTTGGGGAACTGAAAGACTAGTAGGGAGGGAGAAGAGAGAGCAAAGGAGGGGAGCGGCTGGTCGTGGGGGAGAGAGCTGGGCTGCGGGGCGGTGGATGTGGGTCGTGGGAGGGAGCTTAGATTTTTATTGTCAGTGTGTAGGTAACCCAGGGCCTTTAAGCTGGGGAATTGCAAAGGATATGATATGTATTCACTCAACCTTTAGGAAGATCGCTAAGAAAATTCTGGACACTCTCTGAAATGATAAGCTATTGTCCTCATTGATGTTTAGCCCAGGATCTGCAGGGTAGGCTGGGGTACAAGAGACCCGTCCATCTGCTTGTAGTATCCCATCCGCTGGCCGCACAGCATCCCAGATGTCTCTCTTCAGCACCTTCTGGTGTCTACAGGTCTTTATTCAAAATTGAGCTTCTCACTGTTTTCAAGAGGACAAGGCAATAGCCTATATTCCTGGTCCCCGGTTAACATATTGAAGGGGAAGGTCACAAAGTGAAATTTCACCTTGGACATTTTTCTGAATTAGGAAGCTCTCCCAAATGTAACTGAACTGGAGAGAATGGAGTGATCTCTTTAAGAAATCTTCAAAATACCCATAAAGTTTTCTCCAAGTCATTTTTCTCCAGATCAAGCTGTAACAATTTGTAGGATTTCCCTGGTGGCTCAGCGGTGAAGAATCAACCTGCAATGATGTGGGTTGGATCCCTGGGTTGGGAAGATCTGCCGCAGAAGAAAATAGCAACCCACTCCAGTATTCTTGCCTGGGAAATCCGCTGGACAGAGGAGCCTGGCGGGCTACAGTCCACGGGTTTGCAAGAGTCAGGCACGACTTAGCAACTAAGCCACGACCACCAATGATGTGTAAGAAAGCGACAGACCCTACTCTAAGGCTTCACCTACTTGAAGTGGGTAAAATACAGGTATATATCCATCAGCTGAAGTTTAGTTATGCTGCAGGAACAAAGAACCCCAACTCCGTTCACAAAGACAAGGTCCTTTCCTCCCTAAGTTACAGTTTGCAGGCCACCTGGACTCCATTCTGTGCTGTTTTTATCCCAGAACCTCGGCTGAAGGAGCAGCCCCGCCTGACACAGCAGCTTCACTGTGGAGGGAAGAGCAGTGGCGAGACGACCCATCAGCTTTGAAGGCTCCTGGCTGAGATGGCACAGGCTGTGCCATCTCTCACGTTTCATTGTCCAAAGGGAATCAAATGGTCAAGCCCAATGTTGGCAGGAATGGAAGGATAATTGTTCTGTAGGAAGTGGTCTGCAGAGGAGGGCAGTGAATAATACGAACAAATAATACAGCGTGTAACAATGCAATATTTTGCTCTCTCCATTTCTTTGAACCAAATTTCAAGGGAAAAATTCAGTGACAGTCTTTTATTAATAGAACTGAAAACTTTCAGATACTGCAATTCAGAATGTGATCCAGTCCCTGAAAATTAGCATCACACGCATTCCTTTTGAAGGATAACTTGTGAAAGTCTGAAACGTGCAGTTTGGAAGTGATTAGCCCAATTTTACTAGAAGAAAAGAGCATTTAATAAAGCAGAGTTCTCAGTTTCTAATCTCATCTTGTACCAATTCCTCAAACATTTGAGACCAACTGCTAGGAGCACTTTTATACAGAGAAAAGAAAAAAGGAATCTTGTATTTCTTTCTTCAAGTTAGGGGGAATGGGATGAAAAGACTATATTGTTCACATAATTTTGGTCAGTGTTATGTCCATTTAAGAAAATCTGTATTGTGTGGTTAGCTATGGAGTAGGAAACTTTATATTCACCAAGGAGGGAAAAAAATCCCAGCTTAGGTAAGTCAAAGAGAAAAGTGAAAGTAGCTCAGTCGTGTCTGACTCTGCGACCCCACGGACTGTAGCCCTCTAGGCTCCTCTGTCCAAGAATTCTCCAGGCAAGAATACTGGAGTGGGTTGCCATTTCCTTCTCTAGGGGATCTTTCTGATCCAGGGATCAAACTCGGGTCTCCTGCATTGCAGGGGGATTCTTTGCCATCTGAGCCACCAGGGCTGTAAGGAGAGTATAAGCCAAACATCAAATATGTCAGTTCTAGTAGAGGACTCACCCGTTCTTGCCTGGACTATTGCAGTGGCCCCAACTGACCTCTTTGTTTCTGCCCTGGCAGCACTGGCATCTGTTTATTCTCCACACAGCTGTCAGAGTGGGTCTTCTGGAACTTCGAGTATATCATGTTCTGGTCAGAATCTGCACAGAACCTTCGAAGGAGACTTCCAGCTCGCTCTGAACCATATCCAGAGTTCTCTCCATGGTTGGTGGGACCCTGAGTAATATGCCCTCCGGACAAGCTTTCTGACCTCATCTGCCAGCACTCACCCCTCCCCCACTCCGCTGCAGCCACACTGACCTCCTCCACCTTCCTCTCACCTGCCAAACCTCTGCTGTCTCAGGACCTTTGCACTGACTGTTCTATTAGTTGGGACACTCTTGACTTCAAAAACCCACATTCCCAATACATTTGCTTCATCAGGAGGCCTTCCCTGACCATGCCACCTAATAGAGCACCCAGACCTTCTCTGCCTACTTCTCCTGCTTTGGTTTTCCTCCTTTGTGAATGTCACTCCCTGACGTCATATCCATGGTCATGCTCCACCTCCTTTTCCTAGATTATCATCTCCAAGAGATTGGGGTCTTCCTTTCACTCACTGCTTTATCTCTGATGTTAAGAACAGTGATTGGCACATAGTAGGTGCATAATAAAATTTGTTGGATGAATGAAATAAACCATTGTTGTTATTCCTGATTTCATGAGATGCGTGTAAATACTAACATGCTGTTAATACAGAGACTAGTATTAACAGAAATGCGTTTCTGTACATAAATTCACTCCATAAAACTCTGATGAAAAACCCTACACACATTAAATGTTTCACAACAGAATTGGTCTCTTTTAAAACATCCCATAATTTTCTCTGCTTTTGTTAATTTTCTTTCTTTCTTTTATTTTTTGGCCACACGGTGTGACATGTGGGATCTTAGTTCCCTGACCAGGGATCAGACCTGTACCCATGGTGTTGGAAGCACAGACCACAGTGGTCTAACCATTGGACAACCGGGGAAGTCCCTAGAAATTCTCGGTGTTAACAGTACCGTGAAGCATCGTAGGTGATCACAGAGCCCTGAATAACAGGTTAGATGAAAAAAATCCTCAGATATGTTCGCTCATGAAGGATGAACTGTCCTTTGTAAGCTGGACATAGTGGATTATAGTTACAGCAGCAATGATGAGAGTGAGCAGAATAGCAAATATAGGGGTGATGGGAAAACAGAAGTAAACACGGAGCCTAATCAGGCTGATGAGATGACTATCAAGATGACTAAATGGAAGTCATAAACAAACCACCAGGCTCAGAGCCGTCTGGTTATGAGTCAGCCAACACGCTAGTGATCAGGACTTCCATAATCTTGGAAAATTGCCTTCCGAATTCTCCTGTTCTTCTGTTTCCATGAAGACAGCTGCAACCAAAATGATGACACATGGTGAGTCCTCACTGTGTATTCACTGAAAGAAGGCGTAATGGAAAGAGTGAGCTGGATTTCCTTTGGAGGTTGGATGGACCCTCCACAATGATGATGAGTCATTAAGACACTTTAATGGTTGAGAATGGGGATGACTGATTATGACCCCAGAACTTGAAGCTTGTTGAAATACCACCCCCGAAAGGAAAGCCTCACCCAGCGAGATGAGTGTTGTTATTATTTTTGTTCAGTTGCTAAGTCGTGTCTGACTCTTTGCAACCCCATAGACTGTTGCATGCCAGGCTCCTGTGTCCTCCGCTGTCGCCTGGAGTTTTTTGCTCAGATTCATGTCCATTGAGTCTGTGATACTATCTAACCATCTCATCCTCTGTCGTCCCCTTCTCCTCCTGCCTTCAATCTTTCCCAGCATCAGGGTCTTTTCCAATGAGTTGGCTCTTCACATCAGGTGGCCAAAGTATTGGAGCTTCAGCATCAACTCTTCCAATGAATATTCAGGGTTGATTTCCTTTAGGATTGACTGGTTTTATCTCCTTGTTGTTCAGGGGACTCTCAAGAGTCTTCTCCAACACCACAGTTGGAAAGCATCAATTCTTCGGCTTTCAGCCTTCTTTATGGTCCTACTCTCACATCCATACATGACCACTGGAAAAACTATAGCTTGGACTATATGCACCTTTGTCGGCAAAGTGATGTCTCTGCTTTTTAATATACTGTCTAGTTTGTCATAGCTTTCCTTCCTAGGAACACAGGTTCTTTAATTTTATGGCTGTGTCACCATTTGTAGTGATTTTGGATCCCAAGAAAACAAAATCTGTCACTGCTTCCATAATTTGGTCTCAAAGAAGGTATCTTGGGTCCAGCAGGCATTTGTGGCCTTCTTTCTTAAGTTAGAGCACAGGCTTTATCTTTGGCTGGAGATGGTTGCCCAAGCCTGTATCATACCCATGCTTCTTCCCCAGCTGTGAGCTGACAAAGACATGTCTACACAGGCCAGCCAGGCTGCTAGGTTGGGTAGCTCAGAGCTGCTGGACCCTGGCCATAGGGGGCAAGTCCATCACTGCCCTCATCCTCAGAAAGCGTGGTAGCAAGGTGCTTGTTGTAAAAGTCAGAGAAAAGGAATTCACGCCTGTAGAATTTGTAATCTAACTCCAGGCACATAGCGGGTGCCCCATAGGCGTCATATTCTGCTGTTGCCTAGAAACAAACTTTCTCGCTTAGTATCAGCATCCTTGTTTTAGAGGCAAAGGAGTCACAAGCTAAGTCAGACAAGCTAAGTAGCTGCCCCACCATTCAGGACCTGGGCAGGAAACTCACGACCCACTCAAAAAGCTTAAACAGAAGAGGATTTCAGGAGGGCTGCTATTTACTGAGGTGTGGGCAGGGGGCAAGAGATGGCACCTCTGGGGCTGAGTGGGAAGCCGTGACTGGCCCCAAGCCTGCAGGGGGCCGGGTGTCATCAGAAGCTGTGAGTGTGGGAGGGAGGGCAGTGGACGGGAGCTGGTCCTGTCCAGCGATGCAGCATGGCCCCGTTAAACCATATCCTCAGTGTTGAAGCAGGGAGAAGCGAGGGGAAGAGTACTTCTCCTGCTCTGTGTTCCTGTCGTCCTATCACCGCCCTTCACCCCCTCCCTCCCTTCTGCTCTCTGGTGCTCCTTTCTCCATCCCTCCTCCCCCCTTCTCCTCTCTCTCCCCCCTTCTGTTTCTCTCTCCCCTTCTGTTTTCCCTCCATCCTACTTTCCTTCTATCCTTCCCTCCCTCCTTCCCTCTGCCAGAACCCACCAGGCCTTGAGACATCACTGAATAAGACCCGACTCCCTCTGCAAGGTATTTACTGCAGCATTAGGCTATTAGGGAGCTTGTTCCATTAAGGACACTCTGTGTTTTCAAGCCTCAAGCGCAATTTACTTTAGAATTTTATTTTTCAAAAGGGGCTCCCATCTGCGAACGCCTTGAAGATCCCCCAGGCAGGAAGGCAACCCGAGTTTGCAGCTCCTTCTCCGAGGGCCACACGTATCTACAGCTGCCCCCACTCAGCTGCCCCAGCCCCAGGCCTTTGCTGCTGTTGCTCCTTCATTTAGTTTTAAATATGTTTTCCACTGTGCCTCTGACCCAACAGGACCTGTGTCTTTCTGCTCTCTCACTTTGGAGATCTCCAACACCCATGAGTTTTCTTGGGGAAAGTGGGGTATGTGGGACCAAGCCCAGTGACCAGGTGCCCCCTGTCTGGGCCAGGAAAGACTTCCCCATGTGGGAGCTGGGGAGGGCTCAGGCTTCCCTATTATGGACCAGGGCAAAACACTGGTGCCTTTCTCTGCACCCCCGTTTATAAAACAGAGATAATGACCTCTTTTCCTTTTAGCCAGAGTGCAGGGAGGCTTTGGTGCATTCCGAAAGGACTTGGGGCCCCCCATTGGCGACTGGAGCGTGCTGGGCACGCCGTGGTTCTCAGCATTCACGGAGAAGCACCTTCACTTCAGTTCGCTCTGCGCCCTCACCACCTCCCCGGCATTATTGACTCAAGAACTCTCCAAGAAGAATTTCTCCGAGGCTCCCATGTTGACATCCTTCCTACTCGTGTTTTGAGAGCCAGGCTTGCTAGCTGTTTGTTCCTTTGGATGAAAGCCTGCGATCACTCTATTAAGCACTTTCCCTTCAGTGTGAAGAAAGAAGAGAGGGTAGGGAGTCGGGGAAGGAGCAGGAATCCAATAACTGCTCCCCAAAGTAGACAGTAGGCCTTTGCTTCTCAGGGTTCCCCCTGCTGTCTTGTAACCCTGGACTTCAGCCCTCGTGTGCTTTGAGAAATTAAATCTGGAGCAGGTATACCTGCTGCAGTGGGGACTGGGCTTTCCCATAGGATGGGTTGGTGTGAGAAGCCTTCCGGTGCTGGGGAGGCGTGATGGTGCATTGGCCGGGGTGGATTCCAGTTGCAGTGACTCAGTCTCTCTCTGTCTGTGTCTCTGCCTCTGTCCTCTTTCCAGCAAAAGCATCTGGCCCTCAGACTTTCCTTCTGTAATCCTCTGACCCTGTTTCCCCACATCAATTGCCTTGTTGCCGGAGAAACCAGCCAACGAAAAAAACTTGAAGACCACGAACACATCTTATATGCTCTATAGGGAGGAGAGACCAGTGTCTGTGTGCAGGGGAGCCTAGACTTCTGGGCACATCAGACAAAGCAACAGCACCTTCTTCTGGCATCTCTGGGGCATCCTTGGCAGGCAGCCTGGGGAGGAGGAGCGAGTACCACCCACTGATTCAAGAATCAGAACTCACAGGTTCTTTCATCTGGGCCTCATCTTGAGCAGCCTTGTGACTTTGGACAAGTCCCTAAACATCTCTAGCCTCAAATCCCAATATGTCACAGGATTTTTGTAAACATTCATTCAATGATTTAGCAAGTATATGTTGAGTGCCTGTGTGCCAGGCACTGAGCAAATGTTAGGGCTGTCAGTCTTGGCTTCCAATATGTTCCTGGTCTACAGGAGAAAGTGAAAGTGAAAGTTGGTCAATCGTGTCCAACTCTTTGTGACCCCATGGACCATAGCCTGCCAGGCTTCTCTGTCCATTGGATTCTCCAGGCCAGAATACTGGAGTGGGTAGCCATTCCCTTCTCCAGGGGATCTTCCCAGCTCAGGGATCAAACCCAGGTGTCCTGCATTGCAGGCAGATTCTTTACCATCTGAGCCACCAGGGAAGACCAAGAGTATTGGAGTGGGTAGCCTACCCCTTGTCCAGCGGATCTTCCTAAGCCAGGAATTAAACCAGGGTCTCCTGCATTTTACGTGGATTTTTTACCAGCTGAGGTCTATGGGAAAAATGGATGTGAAATAGATCAAAGACAATCGTGTCTGATGAGCAAGCACAATGGGCTACCATAGGAATGAGAGGCGAGTCAGGGGAGGGACACCCCGCCTCGTCTTGGGTGGTGATGGAGGAGGCCACAACCAAAGTGAGAACTGATTGGTGGAATAAGTTGGCAGGGAAAGGGGGTGCAAAGACCCAAGAGGGCATTGCCCATCATTTCGGAGTGGCTGCAGTGGAGAGAGAGAGGAAGAGCAGCCAGGTTAAGGGGAACCATGGGCGGTGGAGGCGTTGATGGGTGCCCGCCCAGAGACTTAGGCAGCAATAATGCAGGGCTGGTGTTAAGAGGTTCAAGCATCATCTGGGGCAGTAAAGAGCCATCGAAGGCCTTTAAGTGAAGGGATGGCATGATCAGATCTGTACTATAGGAAAGATGCTTTCGCTGCAGTGTGGGGCTGAAATAGAGAGGGTGTGTGGGATATTTTCCATTTGTCACTCCAAACCTGCCTGTTGCCTCTCTCCATCCTGCTCTGTGTTCCAGCAGGCTGACAGTTTTGGGTCTGCCACAGAGGGTTTCTCTGCTTCCTGATTTGCAGATGAGTCCAGACCACAGAGGGCAGGAGCAGGGGATGGGAGGGGAGACGGTGTTGGAAACTGGGGCATCTGTTCCCCAGCTTCCTCTCTGCTGTGGCCTCAGATGGGCAGAGGCTCTGCTCCCTCCCTCAGCCCCGATCCTGCCTGGCTGCCCTTTCCCCTCTTCGTGTTCTCTCTCTCTGGGTTATACGTAGCAACAGCTCCCTTCAGGTCCAGGCGCCTAAGGCTCCCCTTGTTGCTAGCCCCAGGGGACATCACCATCCCTTGTGGGTTTCCATCAACCCTGCCAAGACCCTTTGTAAATAGGGATTCTTCAAGGACACGTGGCAGGGTGCCATCTGCTGGGCTCTGGCCCTGGCACAAGGGATTGTGGCTGGAACAGTGCAATGTGAAGCTGTTAACATCTGCCCAGGCCAGAATGAGAGTGGGGAAGAGTCAGGACGGAGTCAGTGGAGTCCAAAGTTACTTGTGAGATAAAAGCCAACAGGACTTAGAGGTAGGGATGAGGGTGGGAAGCTGTGATTGACCTCTAGGTCCTGGCTTTTAACTAGGAGGATGGTGGTGATGTTCACTGAAATGCCAGGGGGGTTGGAGTAGATTGGTTTGGGGTAGAAAGAGATACTGAGAGTCCTTAAAATGGAAATTCTCCATAGGCACTTGGTTGTAAAAATCTGTTTCAGAAGAGGAATCTGGGCTGGAGATTCATTAGCATAGACACAATAGATGCCATAAAAGAAAGTCTAATGACCCAGGCAGAAAGCAGAGAGTGGGAAGAGAAGGAAAACCAGGCAGCTGCCCTGAGGAAGAAACACCTGGAAGGCCTGATGCACTGGAGGCTGAGAATCCACCATCTGGGGCGACAGGAGTGGAGTTAGAAAGCTGGAGACTGAGCAACCTTCATCAGACATTCTTCCATGTGTGTGAAAGATGATGTGATTGACAGCCTCCTCATCCAATCAAAGCTTTCCTGTCTGGTTAGAAACCTTTTCCTTTATTGAGGCCCCTTGGTGAGAAAGGGGAGTTCAAGATAGTTTTGTGTGTGAAGTGTGAAAGTCTCAGTCATGTCTGACTCTTTGCAACCCCATGACTATACAGTCCATGGAATTCTCTAGGCGAGAATACTGGAGTGGGTAGCCTTTTCCTTCTCCATGGGATCTTCCGAACCCAGGTCTCCCACATTGCAGGCACAGCTGAGCCACAAGGAAAGCCTAAGAATATTGGAGTGGGTAGCCTATCCCTTCTCCAGAAGATCTTCCCAACCCAGGAATTGAACCGGGATCTCCTGCATTGCAGGCGGATTCTTTACCAACTGAGGTATCATGGAAGTGCCCAAGACAGTCTTTCAACTCCATAAACATCCGTTGACTGTTTAGTATATGTGAGTCTCAGAAACTCCTCCAAAACCAAGTGACCCCTGGGAATACCTGATGCGCAGGGCTCATGTCTCCTATTAAAGATGTGGTAGGGACTTCCCTGGCTATCCAGTCGATAAGGATCTGCATTGCAATGCAGGGGATGTGGGTTCGATCCCTGGTCAGCGAGCTGGGATCCCAGATGCCACAGAGCAACTAAGCCTGAGTACCATAGCTACTGAGCCCATGTGCTCCAGAGTCCAAGTGCCACCACGAGAGAGCCCCTGAGCTGCAGCTACTGAGACCTAGTGCCACGACTAGAGTCCGTGCGTAGCAACGGGACATCTGTATGAGAGAACGAAGAGTCTGCAGCTAAGCGGAAGGGCCGCAGCTAAGAGCCAACACAGAGAAAAAAAAGGCTGTGGCCAAAAGAACATAATATAAAATTATATAGATATAAAATTTGCCACCTTTATCATGTTTAAGATTCAGTAGTATTAAGTATCCAAAACCGCTGCAGACGGTGACTGCAGCCATGAAATTAAAAGACGCTTACTCCTTGGAAGGAAAGTTACGACCAACCTAGACAGCATATTAAAAAGCAGAGACATTATCTTGTCAACAAAGGTCTGTCTAGTCAAGGTTATGGTTTTTCCAGTAGTCATGTATGGATATGAGAGTTGGACTGTGAAGAAAGCTGAGCGCCGAAGAGTTGATGCTTTTGAACTGTGGTGTTGGAGAAGACTCTTGAGAGTCCCTTGGACTGCAAGGAGATCCAACCAGTCCATCCTAAAGGAGATCAGTCCTGGGTGTTCATTGGTAGGACTGATGTTGAAGCTGAAACTCCAATACTTTGGCCACCTGATGTGAAGAGCTGACTCATTTGAAAAGACCCTGATGCTGGGAAAGATTGAGGGCAGGAGGAGAAGGGGACGACAGAGGATGAGATGGTTGGATGGCATTACCGACTCAATGGACATGGGTTTGGGTGAACTCTGGGAGTTGGTGATGGACAGGGAGGCCTGGCGTGCTGCGGTTCATGGGATTGCAAAGAGTCAGACACGACTGAGTGACTGAACTGAACTGAATGTTAAAGTATTGGATTTCCTGGTAGCTCAGATGATAAAGAATCTGCCTGCAGTGCAGGAGACCCCAGTTCGATTCCTGGGTCATGAAGATCCCCTGGAGAAGGGATAGGCCACCCACTCCAGTGTTCTTGCCTAGAGAATCCCAGGGATGGGGGAGCCTGGTGGGCTGCCGTCTGTGGGGTTGCACAGAGTTGGATACGGCTGAAGTGACTTAGCAGCAGCAGCATTGTTGTATAATCAATCTCCAGAACCCCTTTAACCTGTAAAGCAGAAACTCTACCCATTAAACAATAGCTTCCTCCCCCGCAGCCCCTGGAAAGTACCATTCTACCTTCTGTCTCTATGAATTTGACTGCAGGCAGACTGCTGAGATATTGTGGGTTTGGTTACAGACCTCTGTGATAAAGCAAGTCACATGAATGTTTTGCTTTCCCAATGCATATAAAAGCTATGTTTATGTTGTACTGTAGTCTATTAAGTGTGCAATAACTTTATATCTAAAAAAACCAATGTATACAATTTACTTTAAAAACACTTTATTGCTAGTCCCTTCACTGTTCACCTGAAACTATCACAACATTGTTAATTGGCTATACACCAGTACAAAATTCAAAGTTTAAAGTTTGGGATAACAAAGAAAAATACTTCATTGCTAAAAAAAATGTTAATCACCATCTGAGCCTTCAGTGAGTTATATTAACATCACAGATCACTGATGACAGATCATCAGAACAAATATAATAATAATAATAAAAAGTTTGAAATAGTAGGAGAATTACCAGAATGTGACCCAGAGACATGAAGTAAGCAAATGCTGCTGGAAAAATGGCACCAGTAGACTTGCTGGATGCAGGGTGGCCACAAACCTTTAGTTTGCAAAAAATAAAAAAATAAAAAAGAGAGAGAATTGCAATAAAGAGCAATAAAACAAGGTATGCCTATATTCTAGATACCTCCTATCAGTGGAAGCATACAGTATTTGTACAGTAAGGGGTTTCCTACATACGAATGTTCAAATTGAGAAGTTTCACAGATGTGAACGTGGGTTTGCAAGTCCAATCAGGTAAGTTGTTAATAATTCACGTGTCTGGCATACGCTGTCAAATTCGGGCATGCTCTACAAGTGGTTGGGCCTTGGGGCAGTTTACTGCACAGTGCTGTAAAGAGTACCGTAGTACAGCATCTTTATTTCAAGCCCAGGATATCCAGAAGCAAGGGGAAACGCAGCGGTATATAGCCGACTGTGCTAGGCTAACTTTGTTTACCTTACAAACAAAGTGATGAGCGCTCAGAACGGAACTTGTTTGTATGCACTGTACGTTGTGGCTTATTTCATGTAGTATAATGTTCTTAAGGGCTTCCCAGGTGACTCAGTGGGTAAAGAATCCACCGGCAATGCAGGGAGGGGGAATCCCCTGGCGGAGGGCTTGGCAACCCACTCCAGTATTCTTGCCTGGAGAATCCCACGGATAGAGGAACCTAGTGGGCTACAGTCCATAGGGTCTAAAAGAGTCAGACACGGCTGAGTGACTAACACGCACACACAGTGTCCTCAGAGTTCATCCCTGATGTAGTCTATGTCAAAATGTCCTCTTTTTTTTAAGCTGAATAATATCCCTTTGTATGGATAGACAGCATTTTGGTTTTTCACTCACCTGCCAGTGGACACTGGGTTTCTTTCCATGTGTCTGTTGTTGTGAGCAATGCTGCTATGAACAGGAGTGTAAATATCTGTTAGCATTCCTGTTTTCAGTTCTTTGGGGTTTATCCCTGGAAGTGAAATGCCTTAGGATTTTTTTTTTTTTTTTTTGCATTTAACAAAATACTAATTTGTCTTAATGAACATTTAAATCTCAGTGATTGAAGAATAGTGAAGAGTGGAGGGTTTTATTCTATTTTTGACTTAGGCAACGTGCATTGCTTTTCCATCCTGTGTTGCTTGGCATCTCTGAAACCTCCCAGAGGCCTCCAGGAGAGACTTCTGGAGCACTGGGATATTCCTCTGGAACGCTCGTCTCCTCCTCCAGGCTTGTGCATCCTTACTCATTGCCTGAGTCGGTGCCCCAGGGAGCTGCTACTTGTGTGACTCTCGTGCTTCCTTAGCATAGTGTCAGGGTTTGTGCCCGCTATGGTGCATCAGGAGTGCCTTGCTTTTTAGGTGGTATGTCCGTCTCCTCTGTTACATCGTGGGGCGTTTCTCAGTTCACTAAGGCCTTTTATACCCAGCAGGGGAGGGGGTAGTTATTATTCCTGGATTGCAGCTGAGGAAACAAGCCCCGTGGCTTCGGGACCACACAGAGACCAGCACACAGGCTCTTGTGTCTGATCCATGGTGCTTTCCCTGGAGCACAGCTGTTATGGGCAGAGCCCGCGGGGCGTGCACTTGGCAAAGTGGACCCTGGAGGTGGAGAGGGGACAGGAGGCCCCCAGGTAGAGAGAACAGGTCCAGGGACAAGTCAGTGACAAGACAGGAGTGGAGAAAAAGCCAGGGGTGGCGGAGGGCCTGGCAGCAGGCCTCCTGTGTGTGGGGCAGGAGCTCACTTTCCTCTGGGACACAGGAAAGGGGGTGTGCCAGGTGGCCCTGGGAGCAGGGTGACTGGCCAGCCCTAAGGTGACTCCCCAAAGTTAACATCAGTGATGAGAGCAGCCAGGCAGGAGGCAGGGTCATGAAAGGCAGGTGTGACCTATGCAGTGCCTGCTGTGGGCATGTTGCCTCGAGGTGCCATCACTGTTGTTGAGTCGCCCAGTCGTATCCAACTCTTGTGACCCCATGAACCATAGCCTGCCAGGCTCCTCTGTCCATGGGATTCTCCAGGCAAGAATACTGGAATTCCTTCTCCAGGGGATCTTCCTGACCCAGGGATCGAACCTATGTCTCTTGCATCTCCTGCATTAGCAGGAGGATTCTTTTATCACTGGTGTTAGAAGCTCCCTAAATAAACCAAGTGAACTGTGGCCTTCTGGGAGAGTTCCCCTTGGAGCATCTTGCAGCTTGATGGGGAGAGTAATCGCCTCTCCCTTAGGGTTCACGTCCAGACCATCAGACAGTCCAGCGTAAGAACAGACCTTTTGTGCTTGGAGAACACACACGTCGTGAACATTGGCCGCCTTTTTGGATGCCCCTGGCCATCAAGCCTTTGAGCAGTAGCTCTTCTGTCCCTGAAACAGCTGAATAAACCCTGTGGCCACACTAAATCATAACCTCCGGGACCTGGGCTTGGCCAGTGGAGGAAATGAGCAGAGGGCTGCTGCCTCTGCTCAGGAGATGGCTTCATATACTCTGCTGCTCAGTTTCCCGTTTGGAGACTGTTCCAGAACGTTTGCTATCTGTCATGGCATGCAGGTGGGTTATCCTGGTTAATCATATCTTCTGGTTAAAGGTGAGCTCTTAGTTCTCATTCGTGGAGCATGACTTTTCAAGAGCATTAGTCTGCAAGAAAATATTCTGAACTGTAAATTACAAGGAACATAATCCAATCTATCTTATAAACCACTGATGCCACTTGTATTTCCTTAGGGACCTAATTATGAACCTCATGCACCAAAGATTTGGTAAAACAGGCAAAAGAATGCTGGATAAACAGCTTCTAGTGAACTTCCCAAGTCTTGATTCTGTCTTATGTTAATTTCCATAAAAGGAACGGAGCTTGTTGGAAGGTGATTAAGATTCAATTAGCTCATAGAAGAGAGTGACCTTAGAGGCACCTTAAGCCAGCTCTGCATCCAGCATGGAAGCCCCTCTCCAAACTTTCTGATGGTCATTTTTTTCCTGCCTTTTCTCAGAAAAACCTCACTACCAAGGGGTTCACAATGCCATTCCATTTGTGAGTGTACTACTGGAAAATCCCGGTTGATTTTCCCCTCTGAAGCCATAGAGAATCAGTCCCATCTCTCTGTTTGACAGTTCTTCCTTTGCCCGTGACTGGGACATTTGAATACCCCTTTCCCAGTTTCCTTTTAGCTAAGCCTGTCATGCCCATTTCCTGCAGTCTTCCTCAGTATTTGCAGAGCATCCTCTGAAGATTCGTTTTGCCTTGGAGGCTCTAGAGAAAACTATGAGAGTAGATGTGCGAGATGCCGTGGGACCGTCCCCTCCCTCCTCCTGCGTTGTGTGCTTCCGTGACCGTGCCCAGGAGCTCTGCCGCTCTCCATGGTCATTCTCTCTGGGCTCAAATCCTGGCTCTGCTACTTTCTACTTTGTGACCCTGGGCAAGCAGATAATCTCTGTAATGCTATCGAAGGGGAGAAATTGTAGTATCAACCTCACAACCTCACAGATCTATGGCAGTTGAGAATCTCATGTACAGAATAAATACCTCGACCTGCAACTTGTTGTTGTTCGGTCGCTAAGTCGTGTCTGACTCTGTGACTTCACGGATTGCAGCATGCCAGGCTCCTCTGTCCTCAACTGTCTCCTGGAGTTTGCTCAAATTCATGTCCATTGAGTCCACGTGCAACTTATTTACTGAGACTTAGTAAATACTCAGTAAATATATCGGCTTGGAAGACACTGATCTGGATGGCTGGACTCACATCCCAGTTCAGGTTCAAATACTGACACTATCACCTCTGAACCAAAGAGCCTTCAGTAAGTGGCTAAAACTCTCTGTCCCTCAATTTCCTTACCTGCCAAAGGGAAGTATAAGACTTTTATGAGGGTTAACTGAGCTGTTATATGTAAGGTGCTTGGAACAGAGCCTGGAAAGTACGAAGGGCCGTATGAGTGAGATACTAGACCACCTTACCTGCCTCCTGAGAAATCTGTATGCAGATCAAGACGCAACAGTTAGAACCAGACATGGAGCAACAGACTGGTTCCAAATTGGGGAAGGAGTATGTCAAGGCTATTTATTGTCACCCTGCTTATTTAACTTATATGCAGAGTACATCATAAGAAACGCTGGGTTGGATGAAGCACAGGCTGGAATCAAGACTGCTGGGAGAAATTTCAATAACCTCAGATATGCAGATGACAGCACCCTTATGGCAGAAAGTGAAGAGGAACTAAAGAGCCTCTTGATGAAAGTGAAAGAGGAAAGTGAAAAAGCTGGCTTAAAACTCAGCATTCAAAAAACTAAGATCATGGCATCCTGTTCCATCACTTCATGGCAAATAGATGGGGAAACAATGGAAACAGTGACAGACTTTATTTCTGGGGGGCTCCAGAATCACTGCAGATGGTGACTGCAGCCATGAAATTTGGAAGAAAAGCTATGACCAAACTAGGCTACATATTAAAAAGCAGAGATGGGACTTCCCTGGTAGTCCAATGGTTTAGACTCTGAGCTCCCAATGGAAAGGGCATGGGTTCGAACCCTGGTTGGAGAACTAAGATCCCACATGCTGCATGTCCAATAAATAAATAAAATAAAACAAACAAACAAAAAAGGCAGAGTTAACTTTGCTGATAAAGGTCTGTCTAGTCAAAGCTGTGGTTTTTCCAGTAGTCATGTATGGATGTGAGAGTTGGACTATAAAGAAAGCTGAGCACCAAAGAATTGATGCCTTTGAACTGTGATGTTGGAGAAGACTCTTGATAGTCCCTTGGACTGCAAGGAGATCCAACCAGTCAATCCTAAAGGAAATCAGTCCTCAATTTTCACTGGAAGGACTGATGCTGAAGCTGAAACTCCAGTACTTTGGCCACCTGATTTGAAGAACTGACTCACTGGAAAAGACCCTGATGCTGGGAGGGATTGGGGGCAGGAGGAGAAGGGGACGACAGAGGATGAGATGGTTGGAAGGCATCACCAACTCAACGGACATGAGTTTGAGCAAGCTCCGGGAGTTGGTGATGGACAGGAAGGCCTGGCATGCTGCGGTTCATGGGGTCGTGGGGAGTCGGACACGACTGAGCGACAGAACTGAACTGAGTATTATTATTATAGGTTGAAAAGGCATCTTATCTTTTAAAAGAGTCACATCAGAAGCTGGCCCATGTTGGAGCCCTGGGTACCGACATGCCGGGTCCCACAGTTCTCACCATCTGATGGTCTGTGTAACCACAGTGATCACTACTTATACTTTGGTATCTCAGAGTACTCCTTCAGCAGATCATCCTGAGGATGACAGGTGCTTCAGAAATCCCTGGCGTTTGCAATCACGTCTGTCTTTCCTCTGAATATCTTGAATCTGCTTTCTCAGTTTCCAGATCATTTAACTACATACACTCTCTCTAAACACTGCTTGAGGATTGCCTCTTCTGAAAACTCCATGGATCCTTCTAGATGGAATCCCACCCCCTCCCAGCTCACTACACCTCCAGTATTCCGGAGGCAGTGCACTGCCCATGTGTGTTCAATAACCTTATTCCCTGTGAGACCGTAAGGCCTTCAAGACAGGGCTGTACTAATTGATTTTTCTGTATTTATTGCGTCCAGGCACATTTAGAGTAAAGCCCGACTTCTTCATGCTTTTGTCCTACTGCCAGTTGGCAAGAAATTCTTCCCTTTTTAGAGGCATTTAGCATAGGGTAGGGGCTTAAAAAATGTTTCTGGAGTAAATGCTATGCTTAACCTGGCCCAGAAGCCCCATCTGTGAGAAAAGGGATAACGTGGAGAAACTTGTTTAAACTGCAAAGAATTTCCAAATGGTTATTATGCTTGCTTCTAAAGCAGCAAAATTACTTTTCCAAGAGCTTTTCTTCCCCTTATATCCCAATTGACCTTTCTCTGAAGAAAAATCAGAATTAAGTCTGGAAGGGAAAGCATCCTTCTTTATTTTTCATTCTTATTACAGTCTAGAGACTCAATTGTTTATTAAATAAAATACAAATTGTACTTTGTTTTTAATAAAATGAGGCTTACCCCAGATGTCCAGATGGTTGAGAGATTTCCACTGCTTCTGTGTATTGCCTTTAGGCCAGTTTCACCACTAAGGGAAAGCACTGGATTATTTCTTCCCATTGTTGCCCTTCTGCTGGTTCCCAATTCCAGCTTCTCCACATGATGATTTTAGCCTGATTTTACTTGTAATGGAAATATTAAGCAAAGGCACCACAAACAAAATAAAAAACAAACAATCGAGGGAGATACCTACAGGGTATATTACGTATAAAATGTCAGTGTCATTTCATTAGTAAGAGAAAAACAAAATCCAAGTCTAGAAATGGGCAAAGAATAGGAACAGGCAATCTACAGAATTGGACTTCCCTTGTGGCTCAGCTGGTAAAGAATCCTCCTGCAATGCAGGAGACCTGGGCTCGATCCCTGGGTTGGGAAGATCCCCTGGAGAAGGGAAAGGCTACCCACTCCAGTATTCTGGCCTGGAGAATTCCATGGGGTCACAAAGAGTCGGACATGACTGAGTGACTTTCAATTTCAATCTACAGAAGAAATATGAATGTTTCATACATATTTAAAGACCGCTTTACTTCACTAGTGATCAAAGAAGTTAAAATGTAAACTGTAATATATTTTTCACGAATCAGATGGACAAGAATGAAAAGAATGAAAATAACCAGTATTAGCATGGAGTCATGGAAACAGGCTCCTCAGGAAGTATTAAAGGGAAGCTTCATGAAGTAACTTAGCTGTATTCATTGAGAACTTTAAAATATTCATACTGATAACGATAATCACTTTCAAAATGTATTCCTAAGGAATAAAACCATCTATTATACAGAGATATATATGAAAGGACAGCCATTGTAGTATTTTATAATAGCAAAAATATTTGAAACAACATACATTTCCATCAAGTAGATAAACGAACGGGGAAACACATCTGCACAATAGAGTAGTGCACATCCGTTTCAAAGGATGAGGTGGAGGTTCACAATACTCATTTAAGAGAAAGTGAGGAGCTTTCCTGAGGGTCCACTGGTTAAGACTCCATGCTTCCAATGCAGGGGACATGGGTTCGATCCCTGGCCAGGGAACTAACAGCCTGTATGCCATTTCAGCACAGTCAAAAACAAAACAAAACAAAACAAAAAACCTTAAAGAAAATGATATAGTACAGAATAGCATCCTTATTTTGTAAGAACCAAAAAGAAAGCTGAAAATACAGTCATTTTCTATTTTATACACTTCTGTACTTGTTGGATATTTTAACATACGTGTACTTAACAAAAAGCACTTGTACCTGAATCCTTGATATATATTGGGAGTAATTTGGAGGTTGGTGGATAGGCATTAATATCCCCAAATACTTCAAGCTTGAAAGCTTTAGGGGAAGCGTAAGCTCACTACTTCCCTGGTGGCTCAGACAGTAAAGAATCCTCCTGCAATGTGGGAGATCTGGGCTCAATCCCTGGGTTGGGAAGATCCCCAGGAGAAGGGAGTGGAAATGTACTCCAGTATTCTGGCCTGGAGAATTCCATGGACAGGGAGCAGGTTACGGTCCATGGGGGCACAGAGAGTTGGACTTGACTGATGCTTTCACTCTTTCAGGCCCATACAGATGGTCCTAGCCCTTTACCGTTATGGGCACATATGTCAATGGGCTAATCTTAATACAGAGCAATGTCTGGGCATTCGTGAAGCAAGTGTTGTAGAATATAGTAAGGGGATTTTTATTACCTCGATTCTGCCTTGACCAATCAATCCTCTCTGCCTCCCCCTCCCAACCACCAGTGCTGGATCTTTAATTCCTTCCGACCATCTCTTGGGCATCCCACGAAACACAGTGTGGCAACAGCTTATCAGGTTCCTCTCCAAACAAAGGATCCTTTCCCGCTCATTTCTTCTTAGATCCTTCTAATCCCCTTGGACTTTTCTGGGGGTCCCCGCCATGTGTGGCCACGGACCACTCGCAGTGTGGCTGATCTGTGATGTGGTCTGCTAACACACGCTGGATTTGAAAAGACTTAGTCTGAAAAAAAAAAAACCCAGTAGGTAAAATATTAACTTAATGATATTGGGACATAGTGGGTTAAATTTTAAAATTATCAAAATAGTAATATTATATATCTGTTTCTTTTTTACTTTCTTAATGTGGCTCCTATCTATAGAATGCATTGCATTTTAATTGTATGAAAGTACTCTAGACTTTGCTTTCACATGATGACGCTGGAAAGGACTCTTGCGAGTCCCTTGGGCTACGGGGAGATCAAACCAGTCAGTCCTAAAGGAAATCAACCCTGAGTATTCACTGGAAGGACTGTTGCTGAAGCTGAAGCTCCAATAGTTTGGCCACCTGGTGCGAAGAGCCAGCTCACTGGAAGAGACCCTGATGCTGGGAAAGACTGAGGGCAGGAGGAGAAGGGGACAACAGGGGATGAGATGGTTAGAGAGCATCACTGACTCAATGGACATGAATTTGAGCAAACTCCAGGAGCTAGCATGTTGCAGTCCTTGGGGTTGCAGAGTCGAACACGACATAGTGATTGAACAACAACAACTCTAGACTTCGCAATCCTGGAGTTATTCTTTATGTTTTGCTCGTGGTTCCGTACCAAATCTGTCAACAAGCCCTGGTACCCAGTCTCTTAGACCGGTACCCAAGCCCTGGTACCACGTCTCTCGTCCTTTCATCCTTCCCCTTCCTTTCCTGAATCCTGAATCCAGATGAGCCCTCTCCCTGTAACAGCACCCCTGCATCCGCTTGCTTCCAGAGCCTGTACCCCAGGCCCCACTCAGCCACCGGCAAACAAACTAGATAACCTGAATAACTGGGAGTTAACCTTGTTAACATCCCCCCCGCCCCGGGATTTAAAAGAAAACAAATAACAGAATAAACTCTGTGAATAACTGCTTTGTATAAGAAGAATGCTAATGTACTAGAAATGAAATAACCAGCCACTCACTTAATTTTATACGCTGCCATCAACATAAACCAGTGTTCGCAGCCACAGAAATGAAAGGCTCCTTGAGAGCGTAGCAGGAAGCCCTTTTCAAGCTCCAGAGGAAGGAAATGAAGTCCCTGACCTTCTAAACCACAAAAAGATACACAAATTCTCTTCTCAGTTTGGTTTTAGCTCAGTCTTTGAGACACAGCCTTCAAGAGCCAGGCTTTCTTTCAAGAAGGCGATATGTATAACACACACATTTCTGATCCAGGACTCTGAGCTTTCATGAATTGAAGAAAAACAATTTCGGGGAAAATCTAGTAACTCCTCCACCCAGGGAAAGAATCAGTGGTGAGAAGGTAAGGATGCAAATGGCCATTCGATAGGTTAGATCTTGGCGGCGCCTAGGAATGACTGAGATGAGGACTGTTGTTGTTTTAATCGCTAAGTTGTATCTGCCTCTTGTGACTGCATGGACTATAGCCCACCAGGCTCCTCTGTCCATGGGATTCTCCAAGCAAGAATACTGGAGTTGGGGTTACTATTCCCTTCTCCAGGGGATCTTCCCAACCCAGGGGTTGAACCCTCATCTCTTGCATCTCCTGCATTGGCAGGTGAATTCTTTACCACTGAGCCACCAGGGAAGCCCGAGATTTTCACTCTCTTCATCCATTTCCTGCCTTTCTGGGGGCAGTCACCAGCGCACGTGAGGGGTGCCAACGAGAAGTGAATACATCTGGGTTTGGGCAGAGCCTGGAGACCCCGGCCTGGGTCAGAACGCCTGGCCTCCCGCCAGCCATGCTCCTCTTCTTCTGAGCAGCTGTCTGCTTCTCCTGACCCCCTGGGCCTGCCCCTCAGGCAAGGCCAAAGGTCACTCAGGACCTGTGCAAAGAGCATTCTACCTGGATCCCAAAGCTCCTGGCTAAACCCCCCAATCTACGGCCACTTCAGAAAGAAAGGCAAGCCTCCCAACTGCCGGGCACGGTGCTCTGTGGGGTCCCCGACTGACGACACAGAGGAACTCGATGGATTCCACAGGTTATGAACCCAAACTGATCTCTTTCCCATTTTCAAGCTCACACCTCATCAATGTGTCCCTCTGACCGGTCCAGCTGACGGGGCTTGGAGAGCAAGGCTGTTGTCAGGACATCAGCTCTGCTTTCTGACAGTGAACACCAAGGGCAGCAAGGAGCTCGTGGAGCTCTGGAGGAGAAAGCACAGGGGTTCCCTTTGCTGCATCGCAAATGTGGATTTCCTCCCTGCCATCCCACATGCACACACACATATACAGACACAGAATACAAACACACACACAACACACACAGACACAACACACACACACACACACACAACACACACACACACACACACACACGCTGACAGGGACCCGCAAGACTTCCACCAGTGGGAAGTTACATAGAAACAGAGGCTCAGTGAGCCCGATGGGCATGTGGTGATGAGGGATGTCCAGTGCCAGCCTTTTCATTCTTTTTCTCTTAGGCACCAACTGGCAGAGCTAATTCCTCTGTCTCAGGGGCTGGCTCTGTGAGTCACTGCCCATCTGCCAGCAGCAAGAAGAAGGAAGGGAGCCTCTCCCAGAACCCGGGGTACCTGCCCTGATTTGCTGTGAGGATGGCAGGAGTTTGCAGTGGCCCCCGGGAGGACAAGCCATCCCAGGCCTGCCCCACACTCGTCCCCTCCTGCCACCCCGATAAAGGACAGTGTATTCTCTGTGACCGGTCCCTATTGAGACCAGCTCGAGCTCCTTAGGCTGAGGCAAATGCATTTCAGATGCCACTGCATTGGCACTGATTCTATCATACTGACTGTGGTACTTGGGAGGTGTTTAGACTGTACTAAAATCAATCCGGGGCTTCCCTGGTGGCAGTACCCAGGCAGTACCTACCTTCCAATGCAGGAGATACAGGAGATGTGGGTTCGATCCCTAGGTGGGGAAGGTCCCCTGGAGAAGTAAATGGCAGTCCACTCCAGTATTCTTGCCTGGAGAATCATGTGGACAGAGGAGGCTGGCGGGCTATAGTCCATGGTGTTGCAGAGTCACTCAAACCTTAGCCACTAAACGACAACAAGAATCAACCAGACCTGGAGCTCTCACTGCTGAAGAATAAAGAAAGGCTTCTTCTAACAGAACAGTCTTAGCTCCATTTCACAGATGAGCAAACGGAGGCTGAGAGAGAATGTTAGCCAGAAGAAGCCAAGCTATGCTTTCATAACCACCTCACAATGGCGGTGGTTCGAGATACCAGCATGCAGGCCTGGGTGGTTCTCCAGGGCACTTGTCCTCCACGTGGTGACTCAGAGACCCAGCTGCTTGGATCTCTGGACTATTGGATCTGTCCCGTGTGAGGCTCTTAAATGCACCCCAGCAGGGCAGTGAGAGCCTGGGGCAACTCAGAGAGGAATTTTGCTGCCTCAGGCCACATGGTACTGCTAGTCTGATGGCCCTGCATAGGTGCTGGAGAGGGCAACTTCTTGTCGTCAGCAGAGGAGAGGCATTGGTGAGCAAGCACTGATGCCCATCAGAGGGAGGCCTAGGAGCCCTCCCCATCCCTGTTCTGTGCCTGCCTGTATAATTCTTGTCTCTCTTGTACACTGGCTCCTTTGAATTTTGTAATCTGGGTATTAAAAACAAGGAGACCAGCAGTACTCAATGTTAGTGCGTGGATTCAACCACATGAAGCATCCAATCTCTCTCTCTCTCTAATCTCCTGAATTCCCAGGGAGAGAATGGCCCAGTTTGGGTTACCTGTCCTCTCTAGATACCTGTACCTGGAGCCGAGAGCTATATGATAGGAATTTGGTAGTTCTTGCTGCAACTTCGTAGATGGAACGTGGGTAAGGGGTCATTAGAGATTGATGGGATGAAGATTCTGACCCAAGTCTGTCTGCCTTCGGAGTCCTTTTACATTTATTTACACACACAGCCTCCTGGATATGTGAAGTCAAATAATTGGGAGAACAAGTCCCTGTTTGTACAAAACCATGGATACTGCCGAAGACTGTGTATCTTCAGACGTCCTGTGGCATGCATGCGCTAGTCTAAAACTAAAGCACACAGTAACGGATTTGACAGTGTCTTCAGTACTCCAAGTGTGGTGTAGCCATCCCAGTGCTGCGTGATAAAAGCACATTTCTTTTCTTCTCAGAGTCTGGGCATTGAATGTGCTCTCCAATGCAGTAGCCACTGATTGTGTGTATTTATTTGACTTTATTATTTTTTAAAATTGTGTATGTGTTTGTTTGGCTGCATCAGGTCTTAGCTGCAGCCCTCAGGATCCTTCCTGGCAGCGCGGAGGCTTCTCTCTAGTTGTGGCACAGACTCCAGAGTGTGTGGACTCAGTAGTTGTAATGCATGGGCTTAATTGCCGCGATGTGTAGGATCTTAGTTCCTCTACCAGGGATCAAACTTGCATCCCCTGCACTGGAAGGCAGAGTCTTAACCAATGGACCGCCTGGGAAGTCCCCACTTATCTGACTTTAAATTCTTTAAAATTAACATTTCAGCCCCTCAGTCACGTAAGTCCATTTCAGGCACTCAGTCGCCACGTGTGGCTGGCCAGTGAGGACCACAGGACAGCTCAGACATCTCCACTGCCCAGTGCATCCGGTGGGACAGCAGTGGCCTGGACCTCAAACTCAAGACTCTCTATGCAGGAGAAGGATATTCTGAGATATGGGGGGAAAATTAAAACATATTAGAATGAATTAAGAAGTTTCACACTAAAAGAAAATGAGTTGGCTTAATAATAAAAACTCAACCAAACCAGAACACCAAAAGAAGAGATGGCAGGAGAGGCGAAAGAAGAAGTAGGATCTCATTGCCCAAGAGAGGAATGGTTTGAACATAACAAAGTGGCGGCTGAACCATTAATTATGTTCCTAAAAGCTGATGGCCTCGCGTGGATAGAGTCCCACCTCATCCCTCAGGAGTGAACCACACAGGTGGGCTGCAGCCTCCCACAAAGCCAGTGTACCCTCCCTGTCGCTCTCTCATGTAGCTCTTCACCCTCTTCTCCTCTCTCCTTTCTCTGCCAGGGCTTTCACACTGTCTGTATTTTGTGCTGCAAAACTTTTACCCTCCTTCCGCCCTCAACTTCCTTCAGCGTTTAAGCCAAGTCGGAGAGCTAACTGTGATCCTTTTCCAAAGGGGACATTAGCATCCAAATAGCTGTGAGGGCAAGGCCAGATCGAAGGGCCTTGATTATCCACTGTTGAGTGTTGCTCTAGAAGATGCTTTTTTCCCTTTCATAGGATGCAGAGCTGAGCGTTTATAGGGTGCCAGTGAACACGGAAAGTAGACGGACAGTGTCAAAGTGTGGAATGAGAGCTAAAAGGTGTTAGTCAGCCAACCAAACCAAACAGTATTTCTATGGTCAAAAGAAGTGAAAGCCATAGTAGGTTAAAGAATATATCAAAGAGCTTTTGATATCCAAATGTATCTTGTGAATTTCCAGGAGGATGTAAGAATGCCACACTTCCTAAACTTATTTCCTCAAGCTCCCTTTAGTCTGGTGGGGTTTTCTCACTAGATGCAACATTCAGGCCCAAAGTACAAAGGCTGGTTTTCATGAGTGACTTGACCCTGCGCGTAGTGTCAAAGGAATACTTGTTCCAGAAGAGTTTGAGATTTGAGAATATCACTGTAATAAGACCATCCCCACGCTGATCATGCAGAGAAAGGCTTGGTTGAGCATCTGTTCTTTTGTAGTCAGAGACAAAAGTTGCTTTCTAGACACTTGGTATGTTTGGCTGACAGAAAAGTTTGGAAGTAAAGAAAACAAGGAAAAGGAAAAGAGAGATGTAAAGTATGAAACCATAGAGGGGAAAAAAAAAACCTAACTCTTAATCTGGACTAGGCTTGGCTTCAAGCATTTAAATTGCCATGTCTAATGATATGATGGATAACTCCTTTAGAGATGGGGTGACAGTTGTTAAGAAAATAGGATAAGCAGTGTGTAGCAATCCTTGGGGATGAGGTAGTTATTTTTCCTAGTCACATCTAGGCTGGCAAGGTTAGAGCCTGTCTTTTTTTCCCCAGACCACTCCCTAATGCACGTGGTTTGGTCAGGTTGATCCACAGATAACATGGTATTGGCTGCTGGACGGCACATCTCAGTGCTTCATTTTCTTTCCAATCTGTCTTGTCTGCATGGTTTTTGATACAAAGGGAAGACCTGCAATATTTCTGCGTTTCTTTTTCAAATTGTGAATTGATGAACAAGCCAAGTTCTGAAGATTTGACTACATTTGTCTCAAGAAGTGGGGTAGGTGAAAAAAAAAAATCTCTGTAATAACTATTTCTAATAGTTAAATATGTAATTCTAGCATGATTTGGCTCAAAATTAAAAACATTCCTACAATGAACAGTATTTGAGTGAAAACAGAAGCTACCACACAAAAGTACAGCTGTCAGGAAATACCAGATTTCAGTCACGTATGAATCCAGCTTCATGCTGTGTTGGAGTCAGCAAAATTGCCTAGGAGACCACACATATCAGAAAACAAGGAGATAAACAGAAAATAGCTGGAAGAAATAATTGGAGCTCAGTTTTAAATAAAAATACCAATAGGTAATGAGATGGGAAAAAAAGCATTTGACAAAATTCAACAACCATTTATAGATAAAAATTCTTGGTAAAAAAATGAAAACAAAAGCTTCTTAAGTCTGAAAAAGGGCAAAGAAAAAATCCTTCTGCTAACTTAATGAAGAACTATTGGACACATTCTATTTAAGATAAGAAATAGGACAAAAGCATCTGCTTTCATCTCCTATATTCAACAGGTTCTGAAGGTCCTGGCCACTGAAATAAGGCAAGAAAAAGAAACAAAAGACATAAAGATTGGAAAAGAAGTGACTGGTTCTTCAGTTCAGTTCAGTCGCTCAGTTGTGTCTGACTCTTTGCGACCCCATGAATCACAGCACGCCAGGCCTCCCTGTCCATCACCAACTCCCGGAGTTCACTCAGACTCACGTCCATCAAGTCAGTGATGCCATCCAGCCATCTCATCCTCTGTCATCCCCTTCTCCTCCTGCCCCCAATCCCTGCCAGCATCAGAGACTGGTTCTTAGATACAAATGATTGTACACATGGAAAATCCTAAGGGATCTACAAAATAATGCCAGAAATAGCAAATAATTATTAATATATAAAATTGATTTTATTTTTATATGCTAATAGCAAATAACTTAAAATGAAATAAAAATAATTCACCGTAGTACCAACACATAAAATACTTGGCAATAGATTAAACAAAATTATAAAATAATGCTAAGAGATATTTAAGAAGACAGATTAGTAAGAGATATATCAAATATTCAAGGACTTTCTTTCTTGAATCAAGAATTAAATGTTGAGATGTCAGTTGTCTACACATAGATTCAGGGCATTCCCAATCAAAATCTCAGACTTTTTTTTTGATAAAAAGTGACAAACTGGTTCTCAAATTTATATGTCAATGCAAGTGACCTAGAATATAAAAAGAAACTTTAAAAAAGAGCAAAGTTGGGGGACTAAAATTATCTGACTCCACGATATATTGTCAAGCTATAGTAATTAATATATTGGCATTATAATAGACAAATAGATCAATGGAATAGAATAGAGTACAGAAACTGACCCACACATATGCAGCAAATAAATCTATGGTGTTAGAAATTAGAATAGTGCTTGCTCGCAAGGTAGGAAAATAGAAATTTCTTGTGTGATAGAAATATTCTTATCTTGACTGGGTGGTAATTATGCAGGTGTATAGTTTTGCCAAAACTCACTGATGCACACTTATGATCTATACCTTTTACTATGTATAAAATGTACCTTTAAAAAATGAGCTATTGCCTCTGAATACCTGCTTTCTAACTCTTGCTTAAATACTGCATATTGGATTTTTGTTGGTGGTGCTGGTGGTGATCTTGTGGCTTGAAAAGGAAACTCTGACGAACAAACGTCAGGTTGTGTGTAAAACCGAACTTCCCATTATGCAGAGGAGTCACTTGTGCAAATGAGTCTTGGTTCATTGTAGACACATCACATTATGCATAGAGGGAAGAAAGTGACTTGATAATTACCCTTCCAGAGGAGCCAGTTCAGAGCTAAGACTTTGGGTTCAGGCAGACTGGGGTTTGAACCCAGGCTCCAATGTCCCCTGGCCATTTGACTTTAAATTCCTGAAATTGGGTAAATTACTGAAGAAACCATATTAAAAAGCAGAGACGTCACTTTGCCAGCAAAGGTCCATATAGTCAAAGCCACGGTTTGCATGTCTGGATGTGAGAGTTGGACCATAAAGAAGAGTGAGCACTAAAGAACTTCTGCTTTCAAATCGTGGTGCTGGAGAAGATTCTTGAGAGTCCCTTGGATAGCAAGGAGATAAACCAGTAAGTCCTAACGGAAATCAACTCTGAATAGTCATTGGAAGAACTGATGCTGAAGCTCCAGTACTTTGGCCACCTGATATGAAGAGCTGACTCGTTGGAAAAGACCCTGATACTGGAAAAGACTGAAGGCCAAAGGAGAAGGGGGCAGCAGAGGAAGAGATGGTTAGACAGCATCTCTGAGTCAACGGACATGAATTTGAGCAAACTTCAGGAGATAGTGGAGGACAGAGGAGCCTGGTGTGCTGCAGTCCCTAAGGTCACAAAGAGTCAGGCACGACTTAGTGACTGAACAGCAGCAACAAATTACTGGACTTCTTATCCCTTAGTTCCTCACCTCGTTATGCAAGGAGCATGATGCTTACCTCCTAGAGTTATTAAGAGACTGGATAGGAAAATGCATGCATGTTGATAGCACACGTACTGTACATGCTTAACTATATTAAGAATAAAATGAGTTACTTTTATTAGACATTAATACATTAGACAATAATGTATTAGATCATACTCCAGAGAGAATTTTGGAATTTTACTTAGAAATGTGTGTGAAAGCTCCCAGAAACATTTCCTTGGATGTTTTTTTCCCACTAAATTAAAAACGTTAGCTTATGATGAAGAAAAAGAAATGGGTCCCCTGGACTCACATCTCTCACCCTTCCAAAAGATTATTTTCACTTCCCATTCCCATCTTTACCTCCCATTCTCACCTCGTTCTTACCTCCCTGAGAGAGGAGAGGTTCTCAGATTCCAATTTCATGCAGTCAAGATGCAGCACTTTGTTCATGTATCACTGAGATCTGGTTACTTCAGGATAGCTTCAGGCCTTACATGGGAAAGCTTGGAACCTTGGTGCCCGTTCACAGAGCAGGTGAGACGTGCCCATCTCAAGTGGTTTTGGGTGTCAGGGCCAGTGCCAATCTGATGACATTTGAGGTGCACGAACACAGCCAATCAAAGAAGTTCCTACGAAGGAGATATGCTTCCAGGATTCGAGTTGTGTCCTGAGCTGTCCTGTGTCCTCCTCTGACCCTCTCCCCAAGACAGGAGTTGGACAGCATCTTGTTTAATTACCACCTTTCATGGCTCGGGGATCTGTGTGGCACTGCATACGTTGCTTACTTTTCCAGATTGCAGTCAGACGGACCTGGGAATGAAACTGCCCAGCGCTCACAGCTCTCACACGTGACCGAGACCAGCCCAGCTGCCAGACCGGTCTTTTTACGTGGGTCTCAATTCAGGCCAGGTTTGGGGCACTGCTGACGTAGCAGGCATTGCCCTGTGGTCTTCTTTGTCTTCTCCGAATGACCCCAGCAGTCCTCTCTGGGCCACTCACTGACACATGCGCAGAACAGACCTCAGCGCTTGAGCGCTCTGAGGTCAAGCAGACCTGAGTTCAAGTCCTGCCTTTCTGGCCACGTGACCTTGGGCCAGTGCAGACCTCTCGGTCTCTGTTTCAGCTGAATCAGTCTAATAACAGCGCTTGTCTTTGTCTTCTAAAGTTTTGATGAGATAACATGTGTCAAACGCTTACCAAAGGCCTAGGACTTATTGTGTATCAACCACTGTTCTTATTGTATTCACTAATTACAAGAATTCTTTGTATTGTTCTCCACTTGTTCCCTATAGGTAAAACCTTGAGTCCCCGTTTATGTGAGGGTGAAGCAGTTTGCATGTTCTTTTTATTGGTATATACCCTGCTGTACCTTGGGTGGTTTGGGGTTTAGGAGCATCATCAGTAACAGCTGAATCAGTGACTATAGGTGATTTGATCCACCTCCTGACGTGGGATGACTTGCTGTGCTTTCCCACATATAACTTGTATATATACAATGAACAGGTGATCTGACCTAATTGTTCTTATACTACAGTGCTCTTCCCCAAAGCCTTTTTTTGGAGACATGTTCTCTACAAGCAGATGAAATATTGAGATGTGTGGCTGGTTCATATTACACTTGTAGTTTTAAAAAGTTATGGCACGTGGAACTCTGCTCAATGTTATGTGGCAGCCTGGATGAGAGGGGAGTTTGAGAGAGTGCAGACACATGCATATGAATGGCCAAGTCCCTTCACCCTTTGCCTGAAACTATCACAACGTTGTTAATCGACTATATCCCAATACAAAATAAAAAGTTAAAAAAATATATAAAAATACGGCTTTTCAGTAAGCCCAGCTAAAACCTGGTGGAGTATCAGTTGCTGTCTTCCTTTTTGAAAGAGGACAAAGGATCAAGGCATTACTTAGCAGATTGCAAAGACTTTTTTCTTAATCCTCGTAACTGGTTCAGTTACAGTGTACTCATTACAGTGAAAACGATGGTCAGCGCCCCTGGAGGGAACACAGGGAATTGGTGACAGGAAGGTGCAGGCCAGCTGGATCCATGCAAGAAGCGTCCTCAGGTGACCCAGGCTTTTTCATGAGGAAACAAGAGTGTCATCAGTGCTGAAAACCCCGGAAAGTGACACTATTCTTGCCAGGTTATGAAGTGACTGGAGTGGAGGCCTCAGGGAGAGTTCCCAGGGCTGCTGGTGAATAGCAATGCTTGTCCTGTCCAAGACCCGCCGTGAACCTGCTCCTGCACACAGAGAAGGGCTCCCGTGAGCAGGGGTCAAGGCAAGCCAGTGTGCCTGAGCAGTGGCTTCCTGTTTCACCCCTGTCAAGATGAGAACGAAGCCGATGACCCCACAGCCTGCCGGCCCTGCCAGTGCTGCTTGTAACCCTGTGGAGAGATGCTTGGGGCCATTTCTGCAGGCTTTTCACATCGTTTTGTAAGGGGCTGGCGTGAGGGTGAAAGGACAGAGTGTACAGCCACTTCTCTGCCGTCTCTTCCACATCACGGGCCCCCGGGGACATGCCAGAGAGCAAGACAGGAACCCCAAGTTACAAACAGAATGCCACGCGATTCCCAGAACCTGCCTTCTTCTGTCCAACCCTCACCCGTGTCTTGAAGACAGAACGGTTCCTGAGCACCCTTGTCTATTCGAATTCTCCAGGATTTCAGTGGTCACTTTTCACTAGAGCCTCTTGTATTAAGTATGAGGCTAAATTAAAAAGTGAGATAGGCAAAAGAGTGTATAGTGTTTTAATGTCTTTTTTTGCATTCAGTAACAATTTCATTCCTATCTTGAGCCCCTATTCAGCCAAGTGGTAAAAACCTACCCTTGGTCCAGTCAGGGTCCTCCATCTCAAGGCTGCATCCGTTCTCTGGGAGGCATGCGATGCTAAAATGAGGGGTCTGGGAGCAGGAGGGTTGGCTTAGCCTGGGTTTTATCTCTGGTCTCTGCTGAGAGGCCCTTCTTCCTCCCGTGGGTCTCTGTTGGGACTCCTTTGCTTCTGATACCGAAACCTCTTAGGGTTCTCTCTCTGTCTCCCTCCTCTTCCTTCCCGCTTCCCTCCCCCTCTCCCCTCCCTTTCCCCTCCCCCTTTGCCCTCCCCCTTCTCCTTCCCTCCCCCTGCCTCTGTCCCCTCCCCTTCCCTCCGCACCTCCTCCCCCCCTTCCCTCCCTCCCTTTCCCCTCTCTCCTTCCTCTCTCCCTCCCTCCTTTCTCCTCCCCTCCCTCCTCCCCACCTCCCTCTCCTTCTCTCCTCCCTCCTCCTCCCCTCCCCCTTCCCTCCCTTCTTTTCCCCTCCCTCCCTTTCCCCTTCACCCCTTATTCCCTCCCCCACCCCCACCCCCATTTCTGTCCTCTCCACCACTCTTAGGAGCACTGAAAACACAACACCTGTGTGATCCACACTCAAGGAGGACTTCTGAGCTGCCTCAAGCCCACCCACAAAGACACACTTCACAGACACTTCTTCCACTCCTCACCCTGCTGGGCATGGTGGAATCGGGCGGAAGAAGAGATGGGCACTGCAGGTTGTGGTCCTTGGCCCAGAGGCACAGTCGTCTCTGGAACTCAGGAGTTTCTGTCACTCCTTACCCTTCCTTTCTGACTTGGCTGGGTGAAACTCAACAGCATCTCAGCTTTCTTTCCTTCCCTTTCAACTTTTTTCTTCCTCATTCTTCCAGCCCAGAGAATCTTTGTTTCTCCCCAGGGTGGGGATGGAGAAGGCAATGGCACCCCACTCCAGTACTCTTGCCTGGAAAATCCCATGGACAGCGGAGCTGGTAGGCTGCAGTCCACGGGGTCGCTAAGAATGGGAAACGACTGAGAGACTTCCCTTTCACTTTTCACTTTCATGCACTGGAGAAGGCAATGGCAACCCACTCCAGTGTTCTTGCCTGGAGAATCCCAGGGACGGGGGAGCCTGGTGGGCTGCCGATTATGGGGTTGAACAGAGTCGGACACGACTGAAGCGACTTAGCAGCAGGGTGGGGAAACCTTGCCTCTATATCATGTATTTTTAATGCCCCAGTGTCCAAGCTTGTACTGACTTTCCCTCCCTCTGTGGTCTGGTGCAGTACTGTTACTGACTTGGAAAAATGGGACCCCTGCCCAGGCCCTGTGCCTCAAGGAACCCCATGCTTTGAAGTGTCTTCTCTGAACTTTTCTAAATCTTCCTCCGGCCCCTGAAAGGCACATGGGCCCACCTCCATTTCTCTCCTTTGGACCACTGTCTGACCCTTTCCTCCATGTGTGGGTCTACCAGATACCCAAGGGGCCCTAGACCTCATACCTGTAAGATCATCCAAGGGCCCCAGGGCTGGGCTCTTTATAGAAGAGTAGGTTGGTGATGAGATCACCTCCACTGGATGGAGCAGTGATTCTTTGTCAGAATTGTATGAAGTTGGACCCCTATTCCAGTGCTTCTGCTGCTGCTCCTAAGTCGCTTCAGTCGTGTCTGACTCGGTGTGACCCCATAGACGGCAGCCCACAAGGCTCCCTCGTCCCTGGGATTCTCCAGGCAAGAACACTAGAGTGGGTTGCCATTTCATTCTCCAATGCATGAAAGTGAAAAGTGAAAGTGTAGTTGCTCAGTCGTGTCTGACTCTTAGTGACCCCATGGACTGAAGCCCACCAGGCTCCTCCATCCATGGGATTTTCCAGGCAAGAGTGCTGGAGTGGGGTGCCATTGCCTTCTCCGATTCCAGTGCTACGGACAGGATAATTTAGGGTAACTCCAACAGTTTATACAGACAGTTCCCTATCCCCTGCAAAAATGTCTGCCTGGCACCCTGCATACCATAGGGGAACTTTGTTCTTATATCTCTTTCCTTCACTCAGCCTGTAAGCATAAAGTATTAGGCTAATTCTAGAATAAAGGGAATAGTCACAGGGTAACAGAAGACACAGGGAAGAATTACCTCAGCAAATCTACTCTAATATCACGCTGCCATTCTCATGAAAAGTAGCATGGTAATAGTAGATACTGTTTTGAGATTCAGAAGTTGAGCTCTGTATTTAGTTCTAATCCTGACTCTGCTACTAACTAGCTGTGTGATCTTGGGCAAGGCACTTCAGTTCTCTAGGCCTGTGTCTGTCTTTGAAATGAGGGGAATGGATGAGTGGATGGATGGGTGAGTGGGTGGATGGGTGGATGGATAGATGGATGAGTACCTGGATGCATGAATGGATGAATGGGTGGGTGGGTAAGTGGGTGGGAAGATGGATACATGCATTGAGCACCTGAATGAATGGGTGGGTCCAAAGAAGGGTGGATGCATGGACAGATGGATGGGTCTGTGCGAATGCCTGCCAGACAGACTGAGATGAGCAGGGAGGAGAGCTGGGGGCTGTCCAGACACTCGGCCTCTATCCAACTCCTGCGGATTTACTGTTTTCCTGGCCATCGTCCTTGCTCCTGCTTTGTTTCAAAAGCAGTTTGAGGTAGTTGAAAAGATTGCTCCAGGAGTCAGAAAACCTGAATTTTTCTTCTACACACTTGTGGTGCCCTCAGTGACCCTTGGGCAATTCAGAAACTCTGCACCGATTTTCTAATCAGTAATACGAAGTTAATGCTGCCTCTCCTGTCTGTCCTCTGTAGTTTTCTGGGGATCAGATATGATAACGGCTGTGGAAGATGCTCCGCAGTCAGGAAGCCCTCATACAGGGTCATATTCTGCGAGATGTTTACTGAGATTGCTCTCCTCTCCTTACTCCCCTTTACAGCCACCTGAGGCTGGGCTTCAGTAACCCATACACGGCTTACTGAAAACAGGGTTCCAGGGGATTTCATAGCCCCGGAAAGAAACAGAGTAACAGAAATCACAAGCTAAGGCTATGTTACCCTGTGTCCGGGAAAAGGACTTCTTTTTTGTCCTTTTACTTTTGTTAAAAATGCTAGAGCCAGAAGGCATACAGTTATTCCAGGGAGAGTAGAAACCAGGGGTTTATCTTTTAGTGTATGTGCGCTTATCCACCTGAACTAAACGAGGCAGTGGAAAATTTCCAGCGATAGGCTGAGCCGGCGTCTAAGCATTTGTGGGATGAAACAGCTTATCTACGGAGACACAGCAGTGCTGGTGAAGGTGAAGGGTGAAGTTGTTCTCTTGTTAAACGTGCATATGAAGTTTGTAAGAGAACTGTCACACCTCATCCCTTTACCAGGCACTCTTGGTCACTTCTTAAATAATCCTTATTTTGTAACATCATAAAATCTTAGCCTCCAGAGAGAGTTAAGGGATCTAATCTAGCCTTCTCCTTAGTTTAATGGTTTCGAAGCATGTCCTTGGACCAGCTGCCTCAGAGCATCACCTGGGAGCTTATTAGAAATGCAGTTTCTCGGGACTTGCCTGGTGGTCCAGTGGTCCCAGCACAGGGGACTGGAGTTCAGTCCCTGGTCAGGGGACTAGATCCCACATGCTGCAACTGAGTTCCAATTTGATGTTGTTGTTGTTACTCAGTCACTAAGCCATGTTTGACTCTTTGTTACCCCGTGGATTACTGGAAAAACCATAGCTTTAACTATATGAACATTGGTTGGCAAAGTGTTGTCTCTGCTTTTTAATACGTTATCTAGGTTTGTCATAGCTTTCCTTCCGAGGGGCAAGTGTCTTTTAATTTCATCCTATGACTAAAGATCCCAAGTGCCACATCTAAGACCTGGCACAGCCAAATAAATAAATATTTAAAAAAAAATAAGAAGAATGCAATTTCTTGGACTCCTCCTCAGACTTAGTGAATTAGCAACTATTGGTGGGAGGGACCCTAGAGATCTGTGAACAAACCTTCCAAGTGATTCTGATGGACCTGATATTTGAGACCCAAGGTCCTAATTCATTACTTCCCTAAATGGCATACCTGAAGGATAACAGTGAGAGACTTTATTTTTTGGGGCTCCAAAATCACTGCAGATGGTGACTGCAGCCAGGAAATTAAAAGACGCTTGCTCCTTGGAAGAAAAAGGAGAACAACCTAGACAGCATATTAAAAAGCAGAGACATTACTTTGCCAACAAAGGTCTGTCTAGTCAAAGCTATGGTTTTTCCAGTGGTCATGTATGGATGTGACAGATGGACTATAAAGAGAGCTGAGCACTGAAGAACTGATCCTTTGGAACTGTGGTGTTGGAGAAGACTCTTGAGATTCCCTTGGACTGCCAGGAGGTCAAACCAGTCAATCCTAAAGGAAACCAGTCCTGAATATTCACTGGAAGGACTGATGCTGAAGCTGAAACTTCAATCCTTAGGCTACCTGATGTAAAGAACTGACTCATTTGAAAAGACCCTGATGCTGGGAAAGATTGAAGGCGTGAGAAGAAGGGGATGACAGAGGATGAGATGGTTGGATGGTATCACTGACTCGATGGAAATGAGTTTGAGTTAGCTCTGGGAGTTGGTGATGGACAAGGAATCCTGGCGTGCTGCAGTCTATGGGGTTGCAAAGAGTCGGAGAGGACTGAGCGACTAAACTGAACTGAACTGAAGGATAATCTCTGTGGCCTCTACCTGTATTTCTGGCTATAGAGAGCTCACTGGTTCACGAAGCATTTGGTGAGAAGCCCTGACAATTAGATATTTCCTCAGTTGTAATGAGATATTTCTGACTTTTTGACCCTTCCACCTGCTGGCATTGTCTCTATGCCCTGAATACAGTTCAGAGTTAGAGCTGACTGGAATTCACTGGTAACTGGACTGATTATTCGCATGGTAGGAGTCGGGGAAGGTGAATACAAGAGAATCAACTGGGGGGGGGGGCCAGTGCTTTCCATTTTCCTTTCAACCAAATAAAACAGCAAGATTAAGGGCTGTCCCAGCATTTGTGAGATTATGATAAATATCAGTATTAATAACAATAGTGACAGTAATAATTACCCACGGCTGGATTTGGACGCAGGTCAAGAAACCATCCAAATCAAATTACATTTAAGAAAAATGTGCGTGTTCGGTGCTGGGAACGTTTTCAAAGAGGAAGAAAAATTGATGCTATGAGAAAACATTTCACCTTCTAGTGGGAATAACTGCTCCTTCCCATTCTGAGGAAGTTGTAAAAGAAAGGAATGTCCCAGCAGGATAGAAATATTTAATGGTGATTTCCCAACCCCCTCTGACTACAGAGAGAGGTGTGTACAGTCATTGAGGCTGGAGGGGAAAATGAAGCTTTGCTTGGTTGCCCTTCCATCTCGAATGCTTTGAGTTTTTTGTTTTTGCCTGGTTGCCCTTCAATCTCAAATGCTTTGAGTTGGATACCCTTGTTTGGCCAGATTTTGTGAGTGATGATTTTTTCTGTTTGTTTCTGATGGGTGCTTGGCACAGGGGCCAGAGAAAAAGAAAAGAAAGAAAGTGAAGTTACTCAGTCGTGTCAGACTCTTTTCAACCCCATGGACTAGAGCTGACCAGGCTCCTCCATCCATGGAATTTTCCAGGCAAGAATACTGGGATGGGTTGCCATTTCCCTTTCCAGGGGATCTTCCCGACCCAGGGATCAAACCTGGGTCTCCCGCATTGCGGGCAGATGCTTTACCATCTGAGCCACCAGGGAGGCCCCAGGGCCAGAAAGAGTATGATAGTTTTGGAATCCTCCGGGAGGCAGGGAGGCTGGTAGGGTGGAGGCTCTTTGCCTGAGGGTGAAGCCGTGCCCAACAGGGGGGCCTTCCTCCATCTATCGTTGGTCTCTTCCCGCTCCAGCGTCTCCCCTCTTTGGACTGACAGCAGCGCAGCTTTAAGCCCTGCCAGGACGCTCTCACAAATGATTTTTCCTCCCCCCAATTTGAGCCTGGAGAGTGTTTACTTCCTGTCAACCCCCAGGGACCTGCTGATTTTTCCCATTACTGCAAATTGCTGCTCTCGGTGCTTTGCATTTGTTATTAAGATGCAATCAGGGTTTCCTAACTGATTAACAGCCTCACCCCGCGGGCCCCCCTGACCCTCGCACCTGACTTGGGGGCAATGACAGTGGAAAACAGAGTCCCTGGGCTGCTGGGTCGTCTGTTCTGTCTGGGGCTAATGGGTTGGGGGGCAGGCAGCTGGTGGGAGCTCACGGAGGGCAGCGGGGAGGAGAGAAGAGGCGCCTCCGTGGATGCTGTGCTTGTCGGAAGGGGCCTGGTGCCTTTCAAGTGCCCAGGAATTGCGGCGGGTGTCAGGCTGTGTGACAGGCCTCTGGAATGATGATGGCTGATGGCTGCGACGGCCTGCCCAATGAGGCAGAGGCCAGCCTGAGCCGGGCCTTCCGGACGGATAAACACAGAGCATCTCTTCAGGCTGAGTGGCAGGTTGATGAGCACACGGGTGACGGCCTGCCAGGAATCGTATGTCAGGCAGCAGCTCCGAGACCACACCCACCGCCGCCACCCAGACGCCCTCGGCCTCCGCTGCCCCACCTGAGGACCCCTTCTTCTTCCCCACCCATGGCGTCAAAAAGCCGCCCAGCCCCTTCCTGGGTCCTGTCCATGCTCAGAGCCAATGCAATGCACATAAGACACATGTCCACACACGTGCAGTGGCTTCTGAGCACGCACACAAAGCTCATCCTGGTGCAAAGCTCGCTCTCATGACCCTTTCTCTACCTGCCTGCCTGGTGCTTTTTTTTTTTTTTTTTTTTTTTTTAAGTGTCTTCCTGGTGGCTCAGACGGTAAAGAATCCACCTGCAATGCGGCAGACCTGGGTTCGATCCTTGGGTTGGGAAGAAGGGCCTGGCAACCCACTACTCCAATATTCTTGCCTGAAGAATCTCCATGGACAGAAGAGCCAGGCAGGCTACAGTCCATGCAGTTGCAGAGTCGGACACGACTGAGCAACTAAGCATAGCACAGCCTTTTCATTAAACAGGTGTCTTCACCCTTGCCCTCGCTGAAGGTTCATTGTTGCCTAAGGAAAAGAAAATGCCCTGAAGATCGTGGATGCAGAAATCTTACTGAAGTCTTACTGAATCACTGAGAAGTGAAAGGGTGAGAGGACGGGGGAGAAGCCCAGCACCGCAGGTGTCATGGGGCCAAGCAAAACCTTCCCAGCTTGATTACAGGTGAGCAGAGCCGAAGGTCCTTACGTGCTGCTCCACACGGGGCAGAGCCAAGTAGGGCATCTTGTAGCCGATGGGGTCCTGGTCCTATGTCACCTGGCTTTTCATTAGATCTATTGATTGTGTTGCAGAGAGAAAGAGGGTGTAGGGGGGAAAGGAGAATGACAGGGAGGCGGGATCTTCATACCGCTGCACGTGCCCAGGCTTCCGAGGTGGTGCAGCGGTGAAGAATCTGCCTGCTAATGCAGGAGATGCGGGAGACATCCCTGGGTCAGGAAGATCCCCTGGAGGAGGAAATGGCAACCTACTCCAGCATTCTCGCCTAAATAATCCCATGGGCAGAGAAGCCTGGAGGGCTACAGTCCATGGGGTCGCAGAGTTGGATGCCTGCACACACCTGCCCAGACTCAAAAGCAGATGGACAAGAGCAAGTTCCATCCCTTGTTATATAAGCTCTAAAGTGACAATAATAAAGGCTGTTCTGAGGCGAACACAAGGGGTTATATACCCAGTCCACTTTTCTCTTCCTTTTTCTTTTGTTTGGGGAAGTGGGTAGTTAAGGCAACATTTGAAAACATAAAATTATTATTTGTTGTCGTTCAGTCACTCAGTCGTGTCCGACTCTTTGCAGCCCCGTGGACTGCAGCATGCCAGGCTTCCTTGTCCTTCACCATCTCCCGAAGCTTGCTCAAACTCATGTCCATTGAATTGGTGATGACATCCAACCATAAAGACTAAGATGAAATCTTTTTAAAGACCAGGAGGGATTATGGCTGTCTTATCCTCCCGTGGATAAAAGGTTCCGGTATTAAATTTCAGAGTTACATTATCTCATCCTCCTGACTAATTATATTAGTTTTTCCTGCACGCTGCTTAGACAGCCAAAAGCTGATAGAAAGGCACAGATGTGGAGGCTTTCCCGGTGGTCCAGTGGTTAAGAATCTGCCTGCCAATGCTGAGCACGTGAGTTCAGTCCCTGGTCTGTGAAGATTCCACATGCCGTGGGGCATCTAGGTCCATGTGCCACAACTACCGATCCCATGCTCTAGAGCCCAAGCTCTGCAGTGTGAGAAGCCATCACAGTCAGAGGACTGTGCACCACAACGAGAGAGGCCCACAGCAGCAACGAAGACCCAAAGCAGCCGAAAATAAATTTAGAAAGATTCAAAGGCTTGACCCAAGATCCTCCCTGAGTGTTCAGGAAACCCTCCTGGATGCAGCTTTCAAAGCAGGTTGTAGGAGCAAGGAAAGAGTGATTGGAACGGGCGCTGCGTTTGGTACTAGGAGGCAGCTCAGAATATGTTTAAGGAGGATAGAGGGTGAAAACTGGGTGATGCAGAGAGAAACTCTATATGGAAGAGCTCTCTAAGGAGTGTACATGGTTAAATAGGCTACAAATAGGCCACAGACACTGTTCACTTAGGGCAGCTCCATCTCCCTAGTCTTTTCCAGGCTATGGAGCAGAGGGAAAAGGCCTAATGTGCATGGAATTAGAGTCCCAATTTATAATTATAATCCCACAAGAAGACGATGAAACAGAAGCAAAATTTGATGAGATGACAGCTAAGAATTTTCCTAAACTGATAAAGAGACCAGCCATAGATTCTAGAAGCTTATAAACCCCAATGGGATAAATACAAGATATAGATATATCATCTAGATATGTTATGATCTGATACATCACTGTGAAAACTAAAGGTAGAAATCTTAAAAGTAGCCAGATTAAATAAAACAGTTTTATTATTTTAAAACATGCAACACTAACCCCAGACTTCTCAACAACAGGAATGGAAAAAAGGGACATCATTACATATTCTCCTTACGTTAAAGGAAAATCAAATGATATGATGAATTTTTTATTCCAATACATTTGATAGTTTATAAAAACACATCTTATCAAAATGAATACAGAGAGAATTAGGAATTCCAATATCTATTAAAATTGAATCCATTATTAAAAACCTTGCCCTCAGGACAACTCCAGGTCCAGTTTGGAAAAATTTTCCAAATTTTAATAAATAAATGATCTTGTATGACTCTTCCAGAGAATAAGAAAACAAAAGACATTTTAAAACTTGTTTTATAAAGTCAGATGTAAGGAAATGGCTACCCACTCCATTATTCTTGCCTGCAGAATTCCATGGACAGAGGAACCTTGCAGGCTACGTCCATGGAGTCTCAAAGAATCAGACAGAACTGAGCTACTAACGCTTTCACTATAATTTGAAATAATACAAGGACATCACAAGTCAGAAAAATTACAGATGAATCTCTTTCATGACTGTAGATTTAAAATTCTTAATTAAAATATTTGCAAGTCAAATCCAGTGATGTATAAAAAGTACAAATCAGAACCAATTTGGGTTAATTCCAGAGATATAGGAATGGTTTAATAATCAAAAGACTGCAGTTATAATTGAACACATTAATAGTATAAAGGAGAATGATAAATTAGACATAGGATAATATAGGCAATTTAGAATAATAAAAACAGAATAAAGGAGATGTGGCCATCTCAGTAAATGTAGAAGCATTGGATACAATTCAGTATGCATTCTGGATAAAATTCTTACTTCTCAAAATAAACATAGAAGTCATTCTCTTAATCTGATAAAGGGCATCTTCAAAAAAATCTACTGCAAACATCATACTTACAGGTAAAATAATGAAAGCCATCCCCTGAGATTAGGAATGAGAAAAGATACCAGAGTCATCTTCTTTAGCGTTGTATTTGAATTACTAGCAAGAAAAAAGAGATAAAAGCAGCAAGGTTTCAAAAGGAAGATACAATATTATTGCTATTGTAGATGACATGATGGTACATTTAGAAAAAGACAAAAGAATGTATAGAAAAATGATTAGAATTATTAAGTTCAGCCACGCCACTGAATACAACACCAATATACAATAATCAGTTTATTCCTACACACAGTATTTCCCCTTTATCTGCAGCAGATATGTCCCAAGACTCCCAGTGGATGTCAGAACCGTAGATAGTACCAAACCCTATATGGACTATATTTTTTTCTGATACAGGGAAGACTGTATATTTTTCTGATACAGGTAGCGAATACAGTGTGGACACACTGGAAAAAATGATGATTCTAGGTCCTCAGCAGGATGGATAGGAACAGTGAAAGACTCCATCATGCTACTCAGAATAGTACACAATTTAAAACTTAGGAATTATTTCTAGAATTTACCATTTAATATTTTCAGAATATGGTTGACTGCAGGTTACTGAAACTACAGAAGTTAAACTTTGGGTACGATGGTACAGCAACTATTAGAAAGGAAATAACATCCATACTATTTATAATAGCATCCCCAAATCATCAAGTATCTAAAATAAATACAATGAAAAATGTGCAAGAAAACATTATGAGAGAAATCAAATAAGATCTAAATAAAAGAGGAATAGGAGAAATCTGTATGCATGTCAGGAAGCAACAGTTAGAACTGGACATGGAACAACAGACTGGCTCCAAATAGGAAAAGGAGTATGTCAAGGCTGTATATTGTCACCCTGCTTATTTAACTTATATGCAGAGTACATCATGAGAAACGCTGGACTCGAAGAAACACAAGCCGGAATCAAGATTGCCGGGAGAAATCTCAATAACCTCAGATAGGCAGATGACACCACCCTTATGGCAGAAAGTGAAGAGGAGCTAAAAAGCCTCTTGATGAAAGTGAAAGAGGAGAGCGAAAAAGTTGGCTTAAAGCTCAACATTCAGAAAACGAAGATCATGGCATCTGGTCCCATCACTTCATGGGAAATAGATGGGGAAACAGTGGAAACAGTGTCAGACTTCATTTTTTTGGGCTCCAAAATCACTGCAGATGGTGATTGCAGCCATGAAATTAAAAGACGCTTACTCCTTGGAAGAAAAGTTATGACCAACCTAGATAGCATATTCAAAAGCAGAGACATTACTTTGCCGACTAAGGTCCGTCTAGTCAAGGCTATGGTTTTTCCTGTGGTCATGTGTGGATGTGAGAGTTGGACTGTGAAGGCTGAGCACAGAAGAATTGATGCTTTTGAACTGTGGTGTTGGAGAAGACTCTTGAGAGTCCCTTGGACTGCAAGGAGATCCAACTAGTCCATTCTGAAGGAGATCAACCCTGGGATTTCTTTGGAAGGAATGATGCTAAAGCTGAAACTCCAGTACTTTGGTCACCTCATGCGAAGAGTTGACTCATTGGAAAAGACTCTGATGCTGGGAGGGATTGGGGGCAGGAGGAGGAGGGGATGACCGAGAATGAGATGGCTGGATGGCATCACGGACTCGATGGACGTGAGTCTGAGTGAACTCCGGGAGATGGTGGTGAACAGGGAGGCCTGGTGTGGTGCGATTCGTGGGGTTGCAAAGAGTCGGACACGACTGAGCGACTGAACTGAACTGAGGCTACATTCATGGATTAGAAGATTCAATATTATAAAGATGCCAACAGATCAAGATATTCAGAATCTAGGATATTTAAGATGTATGTTTTGCTTTTTCTCTTTTTTGGGAAAGCAACAGGTTGATTGTAAAATTTGTATGAAAATTCAAAGGATAATAGTCAACTACTCTTTTAATTAAAAAATAAAAGTGGAGAGTTTATTATATAAAAAGTATTGTAAAGCTGCAGACAGTTAAGGGAGCTTACTGTTCATACAAAATAGAAATATCAGGTAGTATATCAGAAGAAAGTATTAAAAGTGTACTCATTTATATAAAGTCATACTTGATTTTGGACAAAATTAATACAGTAGTGCATTGGCTAAAAGATTTCTTTTTTTTTCATAATGGTCTGAGTCAATTAGATAGGCATATGTCAGAAGTCTTGATTCTTCTCTTACATGATATAAAAGATATCCGTTCCAGGAAAATGACAGACCTAAAGGTGAAAGCTAAAGTAATTTGACTTCCAAAAGGGCAAACAGATGACTTCAGGCAATTTGCAACACTAGTTCATCAGACACCCAGATTCTAGCTCCTGTTTTGGGCCTATGTGGATCCCTGGTACATGATGGGTCACTTAGAAATGCTTTGGGCTGCAGGGAATAGAAATCCAAAATGGTACCTTAGGCCCATAGGTATTTGTTTTTTCACTTAAGAAATCTGGTGGGAGCTGGAGGCTGGTGTTGGTTCAACCACTCAATTGAACCTTTGTGGAGCCAAGTGTTTTCTCTGTTCACTCTGACATCCTGAGGTGTTGAGTGTTGTCCCTTGTCCTTGCCATCTTGAAGCTGTAAAATGACTTTTGCAGCTCATAGCATCAAAACCATGTACAGGGTAGAAACAAGGGGAAGGGATAGGATAGCTTGCTTGCTTACTAAGTTGCTTCTGTTGTGTCTGACTCTGTGCGACCCTATGGACTGTAGCCCACCATACTCCTGTGTCCATGGAAATCTCCAGCAAGAATACCAGAGTGGGTTGCCATGCCCTCCTCCAGGGGATTATCCCAACCCAGGGATCGAACCCACATCTCTTATGTCTCCTGGCTTGGCAGGCAAGTTCTTTACCACTAGCGCACCTGGGAAGCCCATAAGATAGCTTACCTGCCTCATGAAAGCCTTCCCATAACCCAACTTCATTCTCATCCTCAGCAAACTGACACCCGTAGATACAAAGGAGACTGAAAAGGAAGTAGTAGTTCGTAGTTCAGGATAGCTCTTGTGTAGCCAGCCAACAACGGCGGGAGGCAGTCGTTTAGAGTAAGAAACAATACCCAAGCTGTTGTATGATCCACCTACAAGTCTGCATAATCAAGAGTGGGTTTACCTGTTCAACTTGTCTTTCTTTGGGGACAGATGTGTACTTGACTGTCTTTCTTAGGCAGCCTTTGAAACTGCGTGATTTTCCTGTGTTTGCTGCGAAAATGAGGTTTTTCCTTTGGTAAATATAAGGATTTCCTAATAAACGTGCTAAATTATTTCATTGAGTGGTGACTCCAGACACTCCTCCCTGCTACTCGTTTGAACATCGGAGTCAATTTCCCCAGTGTCTTCCCAGACAGTTTGATGGAGGAAAGGAATGAGAAACCTCTGTTCAATCAAGTATCTGATTAATACAGGTGCGGTATGCAAATTGCTGACTTTCTAAAGACTCTAGTAAGATAAAAACATGCTTACAACCATTCTTACAGTGTCATTCTCTTTTTTTCTGAATCTCTTAACATCTTCTCTGAACACTACCTGTTTTGGGTGGTAGGATGATATATTTTCAAGACTGTTTTTATTTTTTCCTTCTTTTCCCCCCACCCTAATTGCTTTCCCCCCTGTCTTCTGTGCGTCTCTGACACTCTTGGCTGACTGTCTAATGTGGGTGAAGCACAAATCCAGCTGAGAAAATGACAGGTTGGGAAATGTTTATATGAGTGTTAAATCTAATCACAATATATGCCCTGATCTGGACATGGCACCTCCCCGTGAACAATAGATATTTATATACAAGATGTTTTTACGACCTAGTTCTTCTATCATTGCTGGTTGAATATTTCCAATCCTCTTGCAGCAAATGCAGTGTCAGGGATTCTAGATTACCCTTCCCAATGTAGTGAGAGGAGAGACATTGACAAGCTGTTTCTGTTTTTGTGTCTACCTGTATTTTGTGTGTACATATATACAGCGTGAATTGTAAATTGTTTCTATTTTAATGATTCCTTCAGTCAAAACAGTCCATGACCCTGCTTGCAGCTCTCAGCAAGTTAAAGGTGTGATGTAGTGAAATGCTAAAGGTTTAAGGGAAAACCAAGGATAGAAGAGATGGTTTTAAAACATGCAGGATGTGCTAAGTAAGGGAGGAAAGGCAAAGAGCCTGCATACACGGTTTTAGGGCACAGCTAAGAGGGAAAATTAGACTTATAAGGTCAGGGTCTGAGAGGTGGGCAGCCTGACTGATGAATCAGGTGGCTGAGGAATCAGAACTGCCAAAACCAAGGGGTTCTGCCCGCCACCAAGTGCCATCTCCTGCATGAAACACTCACCCGAAGCTGAGCTCAAATCTCAGTGGTGACACACAGGAAACAGCCAAGAATGGGGAGTGGGGAGGCAGATAAAGACAGTGCAAGGCTGCTGGCAAAAAACTCTGCTAGTACACACTGCTGCTGCTGCTGCTGCTGCTGAGTCGCTTCAGTCGTGTCCAACTCTGAGCGACCCCATAGACGGCAGCCCACCACGCTGCATCTTTAAAAGAAGTTTTCACAGACACAGTTTAATTGGAGCTTTAGGTTTTTTGCTTTTGTTTTTGCAAAATGTGTCTTTTTTACTTGTTTGCATTTTTAACAATGGCTTTATTGAGATACAGTTCCTATATCATATAATTTATCTGTTTGAAGTGTACAAATCAATGATTTTTGGTGTATTACATTATTAATCTTTTCAAATCATGGTGAAATATATCATGGGCCTGCATTCAAACTTGACTCTGCTTTGCTCAAGACCGGTTCACCCAACAAACATCTTCTGCAGGTCAGCTCTTGGCCGGACACTGGTTGTCTCCTGCACAGAGCCGGAAGCAGCCTGCCTTTCCAGCCTGTTGTTTTCCTTTCCCTGCCTCGCTGGCGGGGTGTGGCCGAGTGGATAGGTACCTGGGTTTTTTTCCCAGACTGCAGGCTTCGGAAGATTTCACCCCGGGAGGATGGTGACTCCACAGTCTTTGAAGCTTGTCACCACTTGTGGCTTTTCCTCCTGCCCCTCCGAGGGCGGCATGCCGCCTTTGATCCAAAGCAGCTCCTCCTGCGGGGAGAGCTGCAGGCAGGGGTGGTGTGTGCAGCACCCACGTCGGCGAGCTGGGTGCTGGGCCCTTTGGAGCTCAGGTTCTCGGCGTGTTCTGTCTGCCTCTACTTGGCTCGCAGCGGCTGTCTGCGCATCCGGTTCAGCCTGCCCGCCCGGTCTTGTGCAGAAGAAGGGGGAGGCAGTCATCCTCTCGGGCCCCCTGCCCCTCTGTTCTCCTCGCCCAGCAAATGTGGAGCAAGGTCTTTTTCAAATCCTGAAAGATGATGCTGTGAAAGTGCTGCACTCAATATGCCAGCAAATTTGGAAAACTCAGCAGTGGCCACAAGACTGGAAAAGGTCAGTTTTCATTCCCATTACAAAGAAAGGCAATGCCAAAGAATGCTCAAACTACCACACAATTGCACTCATCTCACATGCTAGTAAAGTCATGCTCAAAATTCTCCAAGCCAGGCTTCAGCAATACGTGAACCATGAACTCCATGATGTTCAAGCTGGTTTTAGAAAAGGCAGAGGAACCAGAGATCAAATTGCCAACATCCGCTGGATCATGGAAAAAGCAAGAGAGTTCCAGAAAAACATCTATTTCTGCTTTATTGACTATGCCAAAGCCTTTGACTGTGTGGATCACAATAAACTGTGGAAGATTCTGAAAGAGATGGGAATACCAGACCTCCTGACCTGCCTCTTGAGAAATCTGTATGCAGGTCAGGAAGCAACAGTTAGAACTGGACATGGAACAACAGACTGGCTCCAAATAGGAAAAGGAGTACATCAAGGCTGTATATTGTCACCCTGCTTATTTAACTTATATGCAGAGTACATCATGAGAAACGCTGGACTCGAAGAAACACAAGCCGGAATCAAGATTGCCGGGAGAAATCTCAATAACCTCAGATATGCAGATGACACCACCGTTATGGCAGAAAATGAAGAGGAGCTAAAAAGCCTCTTGATGAAAGTGAAAGAGGAGAGTGAAAAAGTTGGCTTAAAGCTCAACATTCAGAAAACAAAGATCATGGCATCCGGTCCCATCACTTCATGGCAAATAGATGGGGAAACAGTGGAAACAGTGTCAGACTTCATTTTTTTGGGCTCCAGAATCACTGCAGATGGTGATTGCAGCCATGAAATTAAAAGACACTTACTCCTTGGAAGAAAAGTTATGACCAACCTAGATAGTATATTCAAAAGCAGAGACATTACTTTGCCGACTAAGGTTCGTCTAGTCAAGGCTATGGTTTTTCCTGTGGTCATGTATGGATGTGAGAGTTGGACTGTGAAGAAGGCTGAGTGCCGAAGAATTGATGCTTTTGAACTGTGGTGTTGGAGAAGACTCTTGAGAGTCCCTTGGACTGCAAGGAGATCCAACCAGTCCATTCTGAAGGAGATCAGCCCTGGGATTTCTTTGGAAGGAATGATGCTAAAGCTGAAGCTCCAGTGCTTTGGCCACCTCATGAGAAGAGGTGACTCATTGGAAAAGACTCTGACACGGGGAGAGATTGGGGGCAGGAGGAGGAGGGGATGACCGAGGATGAGATGGCTGGATGGCATCACGGACTCGATGGACATGAGTCTGAGTGAACTCTGTGAGATGGTGATGAACAGGGAGGCCTGGCGTGCTGCAATTCATGGGGTCGCAAAGAGTCGGACACGACTGAGTGACTGAACTGAACAGAACTGAACTGAACAGATAATCCTGCCAACCCCCCCATTCCTGAGATCAGAGTATAGTGTTAGATCACAGTGGGCTTCCCAGCTGGCACTAGTGGTGAAGAATCCACCTGCCAATGTGCCCCGGGGCTTCCCAGGAGGCACTGATGATAACCTGACTGCAAAGTGCAGGAGACGTATGAGATGAGGGTTCAATTCCTAAATAGGGAAGATCCCCTGGAGGAGGAAATGGCAACCCGCTCCAGTATTCTTGCCTGGAAAATTCTATGGACAGAGGAGCCTGGTGGCATCCATAGGGCTGCAAAAGAGTCAGGCATGGTTGAGCCTCGCTTACTAGGTCACAGTGTGATGACACACAATTATTAGAATAAGGAAGATTTTGGAGCAGGAGTGGGGCTAGGAAACAAATTCTACAGGGGATCTGTGGACCTTTTAAACTCTTGGATTCAACAGTTACTGAACTGGTTGAAAAGCCTCACTCCTTCCCGTTGGCATAATGATGTGTTAAAGACCCACTGCCTCAGCCCCTTTATCACAAGGGATATTGGATAATACCACAGGTCCTCTACATGTGAATGAGTTCCATTCTGAGAGTGTGTCCATATATCCAATTTGTTCCCAAGTTAGCTTAGGTGCCCAACTAACACAATCGGCTACACAGTACTGTACTATAACAGGTTTACAATACTCTTCACACAAATAATACATTTAAAAAACATTTTAAAAATACAGAAAACATTTTTAAAAATTAAAAAAAAATTTTTAATCTTACAGTACAGTACCTTGAAAAGTATAGTAGTCAGTACAACAGCTGGCCTACAGGGACACGTTGACATCTTTGAAAGCTCGAAACTTGAATGTTCGTATGTAGGGGACTTACCGTAGGTCAAATTTTCAAATTATTCCATGCCATCTCAACTGTGAAGTTCAAGCAAAGCTAGAAACTGGCAATGAACTGGCTTTCTAGTTCTTACACATTTTTTTTCACCTCCTTAGTAGGTTGAAAGTGTGAAAGTGTTAGTCAGTCAGTCGTGTCTCACTCTTTGCAACCCTATGGACTGCAGCCTGCCAAGCTCCTCTGTCCATGGAATTCTCCAGGCAAGAATACTAGAGTAGGTTACCATTCCTTTCTTCAGGGGATCTTCCCAACCCAGGGATCCAACCCAGGTCTCCTGCATTGGATGGAGATTCTCTACCATCTGAGCCACCAAGGAATCCTAGTAGGTTGGAAGGATCATTCAAAATCTTTGATAGGATCATCCCATTTGGCCAATTTGTGATAAAGAGGGCAAAAGCTGGAGACAGGGGAATTATTGCCACTAGTAAGATTTGGGTGCTCCATGCCTGACCTTGCTCATCCAGACACAGAGGGGACCACAGTTCCTTCTCAGGGAGGTGATATCAGGCAAAAGCACAGCCCATAGGACTCTAACCTCCTGGAGGATGGGACTCCCTTGCTCTCGCCGCATCCTCACCCAGCACCATAGGCACCTGTCCGGCAGATCCTTCTAGATGGCCCACCTTCCTCCCTTCCATTCCTCCTTCAAACCACAGGTGGGGCCCTTATCTCCTGGATCAAGACCTGGAGTTTGCTGGGATCCTTCTAATCTCTTCCGCATTTCCCCCACTTTGTGGAAATAGCCGGTTCCAAAGAATAAATGACTTCCACACAAAGCCACACTCAGGTGGTAAAAAAGGTCAGGAACCAAAATGAAAGGGGGAAGAAAATGAAAAGATGAAAAGGGTGGGAGGGGAGAGTGAGAGGGTTGTAGGAGCAGGATGGACAACCACCCTTGAAGGGATTAGCGCATGTGCAGCCTGACTCCTGCATGCCAAATACCTCCTGCTGTGCCTCTGAGTGGAAAGAACGCTACGCTGCAACTCACAGCGCCTTTGAGAAGCTATGCACGCCACTCAGAATAGGCCAAGTTTTGCTTTCCGACCAGAGGAGCCTTTTCTGGCGAACAGGACCATGATAGCCGGCAGAAGACAGCAAACCCTCCATGGCCGTGACCTCTAGCTCTGCCCCTCTGTCCCTGTCGAGTGCATTCCGTGTGCTTAAAAAGGCCACACGTGTTTCTACAAGGAAGGTGAACACGAGGTGTGTGAATAATAAATTATCTATCAATAGGGTCTTACATCTGACTGCCTGTTAGCAAAAACGTACCTGTAGGTCTCCATCAAACCACTCAGCCGGATGACTGAGATGTTCTGACTTGACATTGACGGAGTCAGGCTGAGATTTGAATGAAGGATCAGGTGCACTCCCATCTGTTCTTAACTCATTTCTAATTTGGGTTAATCATGCCGTCCTCATCTCGAGCCAGAAAAACCTGGAACAATCCATAGCTCTCTTCTCTTTCTCACTGCCCACCCCTACCCCACCCGACCCAGGTGGCCACCCCGGCCCACCTCCCTTCCTCCATTCGGGTCCCATCTGTCCACCTTCTTCACTGCTCTCCTCACCTTGATGAAGGAAGCCACCTCTCCTGGCTTCTAATCTTTCCTTGCTTAACCTCAAATAGGAAAAGAAGTATGTCAAGGCTGTATATTATCACCCTGCTTATTTAACTTATATGCAGAGTACATCATGAGAAACACTGGGCTGGAAGAAGCAGAGTCGGAATCAAGATTGCCAGGAGAAATATCAATAACCTCAGATATGCAGATGACACCACCCTTATGGCAGAAAGTGAAGAAGAACTAAAAAGCCTCTTGATGAAAGTGAAAGAGGAGAGTGAAAAAGTTGGCTTAAAGCTCAACATTCAGAAAACGAAGATCATGGCATCTGATCCCATCACTTCATGGGAAATAGATGGGGAAACAGTGGAAACAGTGTCAGACTTCATTTTTTTGGGCTCCAAAATCACTGCAATGGTGACTGCAGCCATGAAATTAAAAGCTGCTTACTCCTTGGAAGGAAAGTTATGACCAACTCATGCAGCCAAAGATGGAGAAGCTCTATACAGCCAACAAAAACAAGACCAGGAGCTGACTGTGGCTCAGCTCATGAACTCCTTATTGCCAAATTCAGACTTGAAGAAAGTAGGGAAAACCGCTAGACCATTCAGGTATGACCTAAATCAAATCCCTTATGATTATACAGTGGAAGTGAGAAATAGATTTAAGGGACTAGATCTGATAGATAAGAGGGCCTGATGAACTATGGAATGAGGTTTGTGACATTGTACAGGAGACAGGGATCAAGACCATCCCCATGGAAGAGAAATGCAAAAAAGCAAAATGGCTGTCTGGGGAGGCCTTACAAATAGCTGTGAAGAGAAGAGAGGCGAAAAGCAAAGGAGAAAAGGAAAGATATAAGCATCTGAATGCAGAGTTCCAAAGAATAGCAAGAAGAGATAAGAAAGCCTTCTTCAACGATCAATGCAAAGAAATAGAGGAAAATAACAGAATGGGAAAAACTAGAGATCTCTTTAAGAAAATTAGAGATACCAAGGGAACATTTCATGCAAAGATGGGCTCGATAAAGGACAGAAATGGTCTGGACCTAAGAGAAGCAGAAGATATTAAGAAGAGGTGGCAAGAATACACAGAAGAACTGTACAAAAAAGATCTTCACGACCCAGATAATCATGATGATGTGATCACTAATCTAGAGCCAGACATCTTGGAAAGTGAAGTCAAGTGGGCCTTGGAAAGCATCACTACGAACAAAGCTAGTGGAGGTGATGGAATTCCAGTTGAGCTGTTTGAAATCCTGAAAGATGATGCTGTGAAAATGCTGCACTCAATATGCCAGCAAATTTGGAAAACTCAGCAGTGGCCACAGGATTGGAAAAGATCAGAACTGTGGAAGATTCTGAAAGAGATGGGAATACCAGACCACCTAACCTGCCTCTTGAGAAATCTGTATGCAGGTCAGGAAGCAACAGTTAGAACTGGACATGGAACAACAGCCTGGCTCCAAATAGGAAAAGGAGTACGTCAAGGCTGTATATTGTCACCCTGCTTATTTAACTTATATGCAGAGTACATCATGAGAAACGCTGGACTCGAAGAAACACAAGCCGGAATCAAGATTGCCGGGAGAAATCTCAATAACTTCAGATATGCAGATTACACCACCCTTATGGCAGAAAATGAAGAGGAGCTAAAAAGCCTCTTGATGAAAGTGAAAGAGGAGAGTGAAAAAGTTGGCTTAAAGCTCAACATTCAGAAAACGAAGATCATGGTATCTGGTCCCATCACTTCATGGGAAATAGATGGGGAAACAGTGGAAACTGTCAGACTTCATTTTTTTGGGCTCCAAAATCACTGCAGATGGTGATTGCAGCCATGAAATTAAAAGACACTTACTCCTTGGAAGAAAAGTTATGACCAACCTAGATAGCATATTCAAAAGCAGAGACATTACTTTGCCGACTAAGGTCCGTCTAGTCAAGGCTATGGTTTTTCCTGTGGTCATGTACGGATGTGAGAGTTGGTCTGTGAAGAAGGCTGAGTGCCGAAGAATTGATGCTTTTGAACTGTGGTGTTGGACAAGACTCTTGGAAGTCCCTTGGACTGCAAGGAGATCCAACCAGTCCATTCTGAAGGAGATCAGCCCTGGGATTTCTTTGGAAGGAATGATGCTAAAGCTGAAGCTCCAGTACTTTGGCCACCTCATGAGAAAAGTTGACTCATTGGAAAAGACCCTGATGCTGGGAGGGATTGGGGGCAGGAGAACAGAGGATGAGATGGCTGCATGGCATCACCGACTCGATGGACGTGAGTTTGAGTGAACTCCAGGAGTTGGTGAGGACAGGGAGGCCTGGCGTGCTGCAACTCATGGGGTCACAAAGAGTCAGACACGACTGAGCGACTGAACTGAACTGAACTTGGATTCTGCCAAATCTGGCTTCCTTTCCCCAGACCTAATCATATTACTCCCATCTCCCCATCTCTGCTGGATCCTCCTTGACACCAGAGAAAACTGCCAAGATGGAGGTGAGGGGGTGGGAGCTGGGGGTGGGGGGAGGTTGTAGTGGGTGGAGCCTGTCCTGGGGGTGCCCTGGGGCCTGCATTGGCTGTTGCTTTGAGCCTTGATGTGTCCCTTTATTTAACCAAGCGGCAACTTTGATTAAGCTCCTATTATGTTCACGCAGCATTCCAGGCCCTTTAGATTATCTTGCTGGACGCAAAGCCCACCCTGGCCCTCCTGGACTTAGTTTACTGTGGACCCGCTTCCATGACAATCAAGCACGTGGGCAGAGGGACTGGGGCCAGGGTCCTCCCGGGAAAGGCCACGAAGAGCTGAGCAGGAACCCCTGCTCAGGAAGGCCCTCGTGGTGTCAGCGATGGGGGGAAGAAGTACAGCTGAGCACATCTTAGATGTGTCGACCTGGAGCTCTCAGAACAGAACTCAGGTAAGAGAATAGTGAGACCGCAAGACGCAAGCTTTCAGTATCTAAGGAGTTACTCTAATTAACAAGCAATAGAGAAAATGATATTCTTTATTCCTGACCCTGTGTTCATTTATCCTCTATATCATATTCCTTCTTCCACTCCTGATTCAATGCACAGTTTTGCCTTTGAAAGAGCTAGGGCAGAAGTACGAAGTCACAGGCTTTCTCTTCAGATTTAGAAACAGCAGAAGACATGTCAGTCAGTTGTGTTACTTGTAAAATATTTCTCGTTCACCTTTTATGCTCACAACATTTAAAAGATGCAGAAATAGCCCATTAACACATACAGGTTAGCCATACTATATCTCGTACCCTTAAATTTCTTCAGAATGTAAAAAGCATACTTCCCTCCCATCTTCCCATCCCTCATGCTAAACAGTTTTGATTTCAAACCTAAACCTTGAGACACATAAGTCCTCAAATTATGAGCAACATGCGTTTCTGTAATTGATTTCTTCTTTCAGGTTATTCAATGCATCCTCTAGAAATATGATTAATTAGATCTGCATGCATAATGACACATACCCATTTGACAAAATCTAATACTGTGTTAAGCTGCTTGGACCTTTGGTTCAGTTTTGAAAAGAAGTTGTCATTTCCCACTGCTCAGCCCATCGTGTTTCCCACAGTAGAAGCTGAAAATGGATGTGCTGATTAATTGTTAGGCCACTGTTTATGTGTAGGTGAGAGAGATTCCAGCCCATCAGTCAGCGAGTTTGCTGTCGCCTCTTATGTAAGAATCATGGCTCTAGGCTCTCTGAGTCAGCTCAGGCTGCTATAATAAATTACCATAGACCCGATGGCTTAAACAACAGACATTTCTTTCTTGCAGTTAAGGAGGCTGGGAAGTCTAAGGTCAGAGTACCAGCCGATCTGGTTCCTGGTGAGAATCTTCTTCTTGGTTGTGGTCCCAAATGACCTTTCCTTGGTGAGAGTGTAGGTACAGAGACCAGGTGAGACCTCTTGTCTGATCTTCTTTTTAATAAGCCACTAAACCCCATCACGGGGGACCCATCCTCATGACCTCATCGAACCCTACTGATCTCCCAAAGACCTCACATCCAGATACTGTCACATTGCAGCTTAGAGCTTCAACATATGAATTTTGCAGGGTTGATACAGGCCAAAGGTAAATGAAGCAGTGAGATCCTCTGGGACTCACGGTTCATAGATAAACATACAAGCAAATGCAGCATTTAGGAAACAAAAAGAACCGTAAGCAAAGTGCCCTGGAGAATTGGGAAGGGAATAATGGCTCTTTATGAGCAGAGGGGCTAGAAGGACCTGTCGCTTTCAGAGAAGGGCTCCAGCTGATGATGACAGAGGTGGCGTTTCTCCTCTGACCACCTTCTCCCAGGCTGTTGGACAGCTGCTGCTCCCATTTTTGCTGTCACACCTGGCTTCACTGACCACTCCTCTTGGGATGTGGTTCTACCCAGTGAACTCAGCCTCTGCAAGCTACGCTTTTCCTGTTGCCTTCTTTGAGGAGCCAAAACCAGCTTCCCAGAGACAGTAAAGGAGGCTCCACTGAGGTATCCGACCTAATACGGCAGCCAAGTTTGCTCTTCCTGGCTGTATTCCAACCGGTGTCTATGGGAGGGGCTCTCTCTGGCCACCTTCAGGTTGCTGGGTGTGCCCGGTAGAGATGTGCTGGGGTAAAGGGGAAGCAGCAGGGTATGGCCGGCTCTCGGGTGGAAGCAGGACCCCTACCTCTGCTGGGTGGAAGCCGCAGCTCAGCACAGAGAAGCCCTAGGGATGCTGGCTCTCCTGCAGCCCAAGTTCTAGGTGTGCACCAGGGGCCAACCTAAAGAGCTAAGCAAGTAAATGGATGTGGGAGCCGGAATGTTCCATTTCAAATCCTCAAATGGGAACCGTGTCTCTATGTGAAATGCAAAAAGTGAACAACAGAAACACCCCTCTGAAAATCCATCTTGCTGAAAACTCAAGTTCACAGAATAGAGCAAGGATGATTACCCACACGTCTCTCCTTTTTACCCTTGGCAACGCCAGGGCCTGACTATCTGTCTTCTTGCCCCCGTTTCTTCACAAAGCCTTGAAATCCTTCATCGAACAGGACACCTGCTGGCACCTCCTGGTCCCAGGGTTCCCTGGGCCTCACATGCAAGTTAGCTCCTCACCATCATCATCCCTTTACTGTGAGACAGCCTGGTTTCCTTCTGCTGAGTTTTGGTATACACTAACCCCAAGTGCTAAGTACCTTCACCATTCTAATTGACGTGAGGACCATCAATGCTTCCAGAAGTTTCCTGCCACCTTCACTTGAAGGACTTTTGTCAATAACTATGGCTCTTTGAGCAAATCAGTTAGTCCCAGAATTCACATCTTAGGACGAAGGGGTAGAATTAGGTAATTTCTAAACATCTCACCAAGTGAAGAGAAGAATACTAGCACCAACTCGGACTCCTCCTATACACATCGAAGCTGGTGGAAAGTAAATTGAAAGGAAATGGGAAAGAGAGACAGCACGTATTGGATTTCTCATTAGCCCCACTGCCTGGTTCTCATTAGTGAGCCTTCTGGGTTATGGGCACAAGGGCCAGAACTTATTTTCATGGCTGAGTAGCACATGTGAAATGTAGACTATTTCTAATCCATATTATATGAGCTCCACACTTTGCTATCTCCTAAAGTAATGGGCAGCGCTCAAGGAAAACCCCACCAGAATGACGGGCTAATCCTTGAGGGGGAAAATATTGCTGTTCTGCATAAGCTTTTGCTCTCTGCTTAATTAATCCCTAAAACTTTCAGGCCTTAATGAGAATAATTAGACTTGACAGTACTGAGCTTAATGCCCAACTACAGACAACAAAAAGCGTGTTCAGTCTGTAAGCTTCCCAGAGCTCACTGAAAGACAGGTTAATGTTATTTACAGCAGCCCCAGTGAGGGGCCGGATGAGGGTTCAGACTTGAAATGTGGCTGGAGCTCCCTGGGGACCATTTCTCTGAGGAGCAGGGTACTGGAGCCCCCTCCTTTGTGGTTTTCACTCCCTAACAAACCGTGATCTAGACACGACCTGGCTAGAAATTCCCTTATTACCACGCCGGCCAGACCACATTTATCATCCCCTTGAGTGTGATGCTAGTGCAAGCCTCCAGGCCTCTCCTGTTCAAATAATGAATCGAGGGAGCCAGACCACTGCACTCCAGTGTCTGCCAGCTTCTGGAAATACCTCATCTTCCAGAAAAGTATTCATTTGTCAGCAGAGGGATAATGTTAAAACCTTAAAGACAAATCAGACGGAAGGCAGGGATGGGAGAAGCAGGCAGGGGATGGCCTGGGAGAGACAGCTGCTTTGGTTCAGAGCAGCTTCTTTGATTTCTTAGCCTCACGCCAGCCTCTCTGGCTTCTCCAAGAAAAGGTGTAGGTCTCTGTTTGAAAGAGTTTGGGTTCACCCTTCCCAGAGGGAGCGTCTAGAAGCATTCCTCGGGCATCACAGGGATGACCAGGTTTATTTGCCTGTGTCTGTGAGGGGCTGCCCAGAGACGGATGGAACGACCAGGCAGGTTCCCGGGTATTTTGGTGGTGATGCTGTCAGAGCTGAGTGCACAGACTCAGAGAAGCGATGGCGGGCCCTTCCCACCTGGTGGGGTGACATCTGGGTCCCCAGGAGTGGGGGCGGGTTTCTGCACATTCAGTTGGTGGTAATTCCTGCAGGAGGCAGGAAGGTGGTGAGTGAAGCTTCCTAAGCCATTCTCTAGGTTTACACCAAGAGTTATAACGTCCATTTGGAGAAAGATCGTTCTCTGAATCAAAAAACAACAGCTAAGCAAAATGCCTGCTGCTTCTCAGTTTTAAAATAATATGAACTTCAGGGTTCTTGTAAATCTAAAGAGATGAAAGCAAAGAGGTGCAGCATGTTATTAGAAAGCCAACATGTGACCCTTTTAAAAACAGGCATTAACACAATACATACACACACACACACACACACACACACACACACACCCCCCAACATAAGGACAGGAACTTTGACCCTATAAGTGGCACTGGGCTAGCGACTTTGTTTTTAATTTTCAATCAAGGATCTAAAACAGACTTCAAAGGGCATTTAAGCTGACAGTTTTATTTTCTCCTTGAGGAAGAGGGAAGATGAATAAGCGTAAAGCCAGATCATTCTCAAAATAATTGCAGCCCTGACATATCTAAATGAGTTTGTAAAAGAAAATACAGTGGCAATTGATCTTATTAATTAGAGATGTACCAGGATCGTAATACCCACTTATTCACAGACTGCCTGCAGCTACAAAAATAAAATAAAATTAACCACTTTCTCCTGGGGAACACAATTTCTCTCCCTCCCTGTCATAGAAAGTCAGTTGGAAAAGCCCCCTTGTTCCTGCCTTTCTCCCTCCGCAGTGGGGAACAGCCATGAACAGTTGGGACTGGTTTCTTCTCTGTCTGCAGAGCCTGGAGTTTACACTGGATTCGCGATGCCTTGCATAGCCCAGTGGCTTGTCACAATTGATTGAATGTGTAATCTGACACACAAACAAACAAAAATGTGCTACAAGAAAATGAGAGAGTTGTTTTTTTCTCAGCTTGTACATGTCATTTACCTGTGAGAGATGGCAGCGGGAGCCCAGGGCAGGCGGGTCCACCTCTATCAATTGCTCATTCTGTCTCTGCAACAATCCCCGCCCCTCGTGGTCCTATGTCTACTATCAATCGCTTAACATGTGGAATAGACTCAATGGAACAGTGCAGTGATAAAATGTTGAGTGACAGTTACCTCCGAGAGTGGCCCAGCCCTGAAATAAAGGAGATGAATCTTCAGGTTGACTGCATGGAACGCTTATATAAACAAAACATTCACCGGATTGTTGCAGAAGAGAGAGAGGAAGGAGCAAAGGGGATAGAGAGGAAGGAGAAAGGTAGACGAGCAGTGAATTCCCCGGGAGGAGCACCTGGTACTCCGCTGGGGATTTCAGTGTGTGTGTGTGTGTGTGTGTGTGCTTGCGTATGTGTGTCTGGAGCAGATGTGGATACAACTAGGAGGGCAGGCAGTCAGTTCCTACAGTTGTAAGATGGATGGGAACTAAGACCTAGTGTTCACGGAGATGGGCACCCTGGTGGGACTCCAGCCTGTCCTCTCTAGAACTTATGCTAAGACACAGCAGGGGGCCAGAGGTGGTCCTGTAGGGAGAAGTGTGGTGTCTTTTGAAATCGAAGCACGGCGAGGGTTTTGATACTGAGAGTGGCTACATCAACCTTTATCTTCCTACCCCTCTAGAATTGACAAATGCATGGTCCACAGGCTCTGTGCCCATATTGGCATCACCTCCGCAAAGCCAAGCAAACACACACACAAACAAAAAGGTAAAAATCTTTCAAAAGCAAAATGCACTCTTAATGATTCGACTTTATTGGAGTAACAGGATTGAATTGGTTATGAAATTCTGAATAATTTAAAGGAAGGCCTCGCAGCATCTACTGGATCTAGGGATGTCAAGGCTATTTTTTACCTTTGTCTTATGTCCTGGAAACAGGGTTCTGATTTAGGTGTGACAGAAACCTGAGACCACATGTCCCCGGTGTAGGGACTCACCAATGCTGACTTCCAGATTGGCCAGGGTGAATGCCGATGCGAGAGATGCTGTCTGGATGTCCGGGAAGTCCGTGGAAAAATACAGACCCTGAGAGCAAGGCTCCAGTTCTGCCTGGAGGAGTCGACAGGTCCCACTCAGGGAAAGAAAAAGAATGCTCCCAACAGATCAAAGCCCTCGGTCTCTTAAAATGGAAATGAACGTTTTAAAAAGGCCTCTCTCGAGGGAGAAATACGCAGTAAATCAGAGCTTTTGAAAGACAACTGGGGCCTGTGCTGGTTTTTGAATAACTTGCCATTTAATAAATGTTCTATTTTTGACCCTTTAGGGAAATACACAACCCCATCTGAAACTCATGGGCCAAAATAATTTAACTTTTTTTTAGAAAAAAACCTCATTTTTATAAATTTTCGTGATGGAGACAAATGATCTGAAAAGTTTTCTTTTTATGGTTCCATGATGAGGCGAGGTCATTTAACAAGAGGGAGATGCTCTCTTGGGCATGCCAAGTCAGACTTGGTGAGTTTTTGGCAAGTTAAGTCCAGCGCCCTGGGTCTCAGCATCCCTGAGGAGAAGCCAGTGGGTGGAGCACTGAGGATCTGTTTTTGGGTTTCCTTTGCAAGATCCTAATGATGATCACGTTAAGTACCAAGAGACCCATTATATTTTGTCTCTTCGAAGACGTGTGTGTACAAACAGAGAATTTGAAACTCAAGGCTATATTTCATGCATCTCCAGTCCTGGTGAAAACGAGGTACTCCGTGTATGTTTGGATTGCTGCTGGGTGTTTTTCTCTTCTTTCCTGATCCCTACAGCACTGGGTACACAGTCTGCCACAATACACTCTTGCTGTCTTGTAAACTCTTACCTGTCCTTGCCCATCTTTGGATTGGGGCATAGAGGACCCAGGAAAGTAGCGTCTTACTTACTAGAGCCTTGGTCTGTTAAAAATCACATAGGCAGGCTCACTTCACCTTTGTTTCAGGGATAGAGTCTCATTTTCATGAGTGGGTGCAGCTAACATATTTATTCACACCACTTCACCACCGTCCTTCTCTGCTGACTCTTGAGAGCAACCGTCCCCACGGCATCCAGCTGGCATTCCCACTAATCCAACTCAGATTCAGGGGTTGAGAGAATTCAGGATCTCAGGAATGACTCAAAGACCACATGCAGTTCGGGTTTGCTTGTTTTCTTTGAGTACCGGCCAGCAAAGACCGTGGCCTCACATAATTTTTCTGCCGGGTGTGGAAGAGTGCCATAGAAAGATGATTCATGAGAAGAAATTGTCGAGTTTCTGCCTGGAACGGAGTGGAAAAAACTTGGTTGAAAAAAATCCCAGACATGCACACAAAAGACACATAGAACCAAATTTATATCTTTAGCTTTGGGAATCTACATTCATTATTTTCTCACTTGATTTGAAAAAGGGTGAAAATTGGGCCACAAAGCTCTTGTTGGGTTATAAATAAGGTTTTTGATTATACATTAGAGTCTGGGCCACAATAGTAGCCAATATTTTCTTTGTGTTTCTCAGTTCATAAAGTGCTTTTCCAATATAGTTAACCCTCACGTTAGCCCTGAATATGACCATTGTCCTTTTACCAACACTACCTGATGAGAAAAATGGAATCTTTAAGAGAAGTTACATGAACAGTAACAATATGAGCATTTTAACCCAAGCCTTCTGCATCCTGGGACCTTTTGTTTTAGCCTCAGGGTGACATACTGGAATCTGATGCCAATTCTGCAACACCAACTAGGTATCCACAGTTCAGTCCAGTCGCTGGGTGTCTGACTCTTTGTGACTCCACGGACTGCAGCACGCCAGTCTTTCCTGTCTATCACCAACTCCTGGAGCTTACGCAAACTCATGTCCATCGAGTTGGTGATGCCATCCAACCATCTCATCCTCTGTCGTCCCCTTCTCCTTCTGCCTTCAATCTTTCATCAGGGTCTTTTCCAAGGAGTCAGTTCTTCACATCAGGTGGCCAAAGTACTGAAGTATCAGCTTCAGCATCAGTCCTTCCAATGAATATTCAGGACTGATTTCCTTTAGGACTGACTGGTTGGATCTCCTTGCAGTCCAAGTGTTTCTCAAGAGTCTTCTCCAACACCACAGTTCAAAAGTTTCAATTCTTCAGTGCTCAGCTTTCTTTATAGTCCAACTCTCACATCCGTACATGACTACTGGAAAAACCATAGCCTCAACTAGAGGGATCTTTGTTGACAAAATTATGTCTCTGCTTTTTCATATGCTGTCTAGGTTGGTCATAGCTTTTCTTCCAAGGAGCAAGCGTCTTTTAATTTCATGGCTGCAGTCACCATCTGCAGTGATTTGGGAGCCCAAGAAAATAAAATCTGTCACTATTTCCATTGTTTCCCCATCTATTTGCCATGAAGTGATGGAACCAGATGCCATGATCTTAGTTTGCTGGATGTTGAGTTTTAAGCCAGCTTTTTCACTCTCCTCTTTCACTTTCCTCAAGAGGGTCTTTAGTTCTTCACTTTCCACCATAAAGGTAGTGTCATCTGTGTATCTGAGGCTATTGCTATTTCTCCCTGCTCAGTTGGGTGTCCACAATTGAGTTCAAGTCTGATGTTAACTAACCAGAGTTTGCATCAGATCCCACAAGTGAAAGGGCAAGGTCTCTAATAAGACCACCCTTATCCACACACCAGCCACAAGTGAGGTCCCCAGGCTACCCACATTTCTACCATCTTGGATATAAATTCAGTGGTTTCTATGATCCCTTCTGATTCAGCAGTTCACTAGAATGACTCACCAAACTAAGGGAAGCACTGTACTTACAATTACCATTTTATTACAAAGCAGGCAAACGAACATCCAAGATGAATACACACATAGGCCCAAATCCTGGGGAGTGAGAGGGTGTAACTCAGCTCCTATGCCTCTCCTCCTGGAATCCAGGTGTGTTCACCAGCCAGGAAGCTCTCCCGGCCTCCTTGCTTTGTTTGTTACTATTATTGTGTTTTTTTGTAATCAAGGTTTCATCATGTGGACACGGTTGATTCAATCACTGACCAGTGACTGAACTCAATCTCCAGTCCCTCTTCCATTCCCAGGGGTCAGAGGAGGGGGCTGAAATTCCAACCTTGTAATCTTGTGGTTGGTTTCTCTGACCTTAGTCTGGATGCTGAAATTGTCTCCTGGCCCTACCCTGAGTCATCTCGTTAGCATAAACTCAGGTGTGGCTTCCTAGGTGGGGCTGGTGGTAAATAATACACCTGCCAGTGCAGGAGATGCAAGAGATGAGGGTTCTGTCCCTGGGTCAGGAAGATCCCCTGGAGAAGGGAATGGCAACCCACACCAGTATTCTTGCCTGAAAAATTCCATGGACAGAGGAGCCTGGTGGGCGACAATCCATGGGGTTGGGGTCGCAAACAGTGCGATGCAACTGAGGATACAGACACATACACACACAGATGTGGTAAGAAAAAAAAAAAAAGGTCTCATTATGAATTTAAAAGGATACTCCTAAAGTTTATACTTTAAAAGGATAGCTCAGGATAGCCCACGATCTTCTGAAGCTTGGTGCCAGACCATAGACAAAGACCACCTACGTTCTTTATCATATCACAGTGGTCTGGAGTAGGTAGGTTCCAACTAGGACCACTGATGATACCTACCTCCCACCCCTGGAGCTGAAGGTGGCCCCCAACCATCAGAGATGGATCTGTTTCTGGGAACGGGAGAGGAACTGGAGATTGAGTTCAGTCACTGGTCAATACTTCAAAGCGAGCAGTCTTCTTTTGTATGTACAGAGTCTGAGCTGTTTGGCTTTTGTGTATCTATAATTTAATTAATTTATTTATTTGTGGCCCTTCTGGATCTTTGCTGCTGTGAGGGCGGCGAGTGGGAGCTCCTTTCTAGCTGCGGTGGGTGGGCCTCTCGCTGCGGTGGCTTCTCTTGTTGTGGACCACGGCTCTAGAGGACAGCCTCAGTAGTTGTGGTACTTGGGCTTAGTTGCTCCTCGGTTCATGGGATCTTCCCAGATCAGGGATTGAACCCGTGTCTCCTGCACTGGTAGGCGGGTTCTTTACCACTGAGCCACCAGGGAAGCCCTGAGCTATTTCTTTAAAAAGCCCATTGCACTATTTTTAGTCCTATCTGATATCCTTCCCTTTTCAGTCCCCCTCTCTTCTCCTGAGAGCCAGACCAACGGGGGCCACAGCTCAACAGCAGCAGGCCCCGAGGAGATGAGGAATAATTGCCAGACAGCGACTCCCATTCTGCCCACTACTTCCTTCAGCTTTACTTTTGGAATAAGTATGCAGAGCCATTTCCTTATTCTCCTGACTTCTAACAGCCCTTTCTCAACCTCGTATTTTCGCCAGTGTTAACTTGTGAGGGAAAGCTTGCACCTCATTTTGTGTGACTTACGAATTGCCACACATCAAATGGACATGTTTGATTCAGCAGCATACATTTCAATGTTTAAAATATGAGGCGTGTTCGAGAGATGCCATTTCACTTAGCAGTCAGTGCTAACATCATTTTTTGAAATGCTCCCCATTTCCGTGATGTAGCCAAAGCTTTATTTATCATCAGATTTGCATTTTGTGATGTATTCTTGAGCCAGCCAAACTCATCTAAAAGCGAGCTCATTTAATGCAAAGTAGATTTAAATGTGACTGCTTTAAAATGGACCACCCTGTTTAAATGCTCCTCCGGATGTAATTAGAAGAAACTTGAGTTCCATAGGCAGAAAAAAAAAAAGGCAAGCTAAATGAGCTCCTTCTCCCTGGGTAATTTCTGACCACGCACCAATAAAACTGCTTATCAAGAAATGATTTATTTTAAATGTAACTTTCCCACAAACAGTGTAATAGGAGGTAGTTTAGGAATGACAACCGCAATCCAAAATGAAAAAATCATGATGTTTCCCACTTTCAGAATCCCTTGTCTCTTCAGACAGAGAGAAAAAGAGAAAAGGGGAAAGAGGGAAAGAGAGAAAAATAGAAACACATGATGCAAAAAAAGAGAAAAAAGGAGAAGAAAAAATAGTAGGATTATGAGACAGTCTAAACTCCGCATATTCAGAAACATTACCTCATGAGTGAACTAAGATTCTGTTTCTTAACTCCACTTACATCCCAGCCGCAGTGACTGATGGAAATATTTGTTGGGAGCTATTCACATAATACATCACCATCCAAGTAGGATCTGGTAGTATGAGCATGCTTGTCAAATCTCCCATCCCATACACTGAACCTCAGAACAGCACTACCGTCTCCCGAGTCCTGGTGGATCCAAGCTGGGTGCCAGCCATTAAAAATAAAAGCCCGTTAAACTTTCAGGACATACTTGCACATTTTTGGGAGCCGCCAAGCTTTCAAGAGTTGAGCCAGTTCAGTGGTGATATCACCAGACCAGCGTCGCCTAGGCAATGAAAGTAGTTGCCATGGAAACCCCAGTGCTGCGCCCATCAACAGCTTTACAATTTTGACAGTTCAGAAAGTGACTATTTAGGAATTTCAATTAGAGCAGAAATATACACATTTAAGTGAACAAAATGCTTTAAAAATCTATAGAAAATAATTTAGATTTTTTTTTCAAATCAGAAAGCAGACCCCGAAATACATTCTGTGTGTGGAAGTGAATTTCAGGAATAATGTAAAAGGCACTCTGTAAAGAAGAAAAGATGTTAAAGTTCTTTTATCCCCCTTCCTTCCTTGGAAAGGAAATAGGCACCAAGAATAAATAAGTTGTGAAAAATGATCAGCGGATTTTTTTTAACAGGGTAGCCACAATATGCCGTGCTTGTTAAGTCAGAACTTGTGCATACTATTAAGAAATATTTTAGAATTTTATATCTGCCAGTTCCTTATATTTGTTCAGTTCTGGCAGGGTATTCTTTTTCACAACTCTGCCGTGAGAGTTAGAACTCTTCTTTCCCTTTTATGTTAAGGGAAATTGAGGCTCGCCAGGGCAGGAGATGGTTTGCAAGCAGGGGAGTGTTTGAGATTCCAAATCAGGATGAAGCTCCAAGTGCTTTGGGCTCTGGTTGCTCTTTAATTCATGGGCAACGAAAACTGCCCAAATGTAAACAGTGATGTCGATACATCCTTCAAACAGGAAGCCATTTAAGAATAACACTGAAACCATAACGAAAGAAACAGGTCCTGTTATGAATAATAGCAATAGTATTAATTTGCACTGGTTAATACTAATACCAGGATCATTGCTAAGGACAGCTATGCTACTTATTCTTGGTTTGCCCCCTCCATCAGGTGGGGGCTCCAGAGGCTGACCCCACGGGCAGCATCACCTGGTCCTGTCTGTCCTCTGCTTCTGATTGGTTCAGGCGACGGAGACACAAGCAGGAGATCAGAGGTGGGAGGAGAGAAAGGTTGGTGTGTCTCCTCCCATTTCTGTGTCTTTGACAGCTCCCGCCTTGGACCCTTGCTCTCCGTAGTCATGTCGCCGTCCCTCATTGACTCCTGAAACCTGCCGCCACCTCTGTGAACAGTACCGACATTCAGTAACTCTAGTTAAACATTTTTACCATCTGAGTCCTGCCCAGATCTGACTTTTAAAATAGCAAACATTTATATAAATGCTTACTCTGTCTTTGCCACTATTCTAAATGCTTTGTGTGTGTTAACTCTAATCTTTGCAATAACCTTGTAAGGTAGGTGCTATTACTATGCCCGTTTTACAGATGCAAGGTTAAGGCAGCAGCTATTGCAGTGCTTTTCAGATGTTATTTCCTTGGTCCTCATGTATCACTTGTTGGGCGGGAGTTTGAAGTTAGAAGGGGGACTTGAGGGCACTCTTCCCTCCTTGCCCAGTGGATTTTCTTTCTTCTCCCCATTCTGTCATGTATCTCTGGTTTTTTCCAATGGGAGGTGTGAGATTCCGTGATATTATTTTAATCCTCAGCTCTGGCTTTCTGCCAGATGCCCTCACTTGGTGAACAGGGCTTCAGGTAGAAGAGAGAGGAAGAGCCTTGTGGCCTCCTTTGGTTCCTAGGTCCTTGCTCAGGGTTGTAGTTGGAGTTAGAATATGTGAATACAGGTTTGCCTAGCGCTGGTAAAGTGATTGTCAGGTTCCCTGTGGTGTTTTTAATCAGACAACTAGAACTACTTTAGGGTGAGGGGAATAGAGAAGAGGGAGGGGGAGGTTCCACATGAAAACTTGTTCAAAGGTTTTAAAAAGTTCCCATACTGAGGACTTTCCCAGGGAGCCCACCAATAATATCATCTCCTCGCCCCACTCCCACCCCACGTTCTCTCCATCTCCACCGCAGACTGCAGGTTACCCCTCTGGGACATTTCTTTCTGTTTCTTTCCCAAGGGTTTTTTTTGTTGTTCCTTTAAATTAGATGCTACATTTTTGAAGAAGCCAGGGGGCAGATCTGTCCTTCTGTAGGTTGTGATTTATCCTGGATCCATTGCTCCATGTGGGTGGCCCTGGCCACTTTTATCAGTAATAAAAGGGACACTCTGCACAGCTCCTCAGGGTCAGTTACCATCCTGGATATTGAAACAAACAATCAAAATTCCTGGCCTTAGAAGATCTTGACGGAAAAGAGGCATCTCATGCACTGTGACTCTTTCAGAGTGGAGCCAGATACGCCTGTGATATAGATGTGCTTAACAGATATTTGGTGTATTAATGAGTGAAAAAGTGGATCAATCTTCTATTTATAAGTACATGCTTGTGGACAGAAATGAGCCACAACATACTGAAGAGGAAGACATTGAAACAGGGGTCAGTTGCCTACTTCAGAGCAGGGGTTCCTGACTGCGGAGGAAGGGCTGGACTGGTCAAGGGCTTCCTTCTGCGCCTGCAGGACATCCCGGGACTTGGAGGTGGGGGCTTGCAGGTCAGGCTGGGAGGCAAAGGTGGGAAAAGATCATTCACAGCCCTCTGCTTTTCTCTCCAAATGGCTTGGAGCTGCCAGCCTCAGTCAGGATTCCAGAATCAACGATACAGGATTGAAAGGGGAGACGTGCTCAGCCTCAGTCATGTTCAACTCTTTGTGACCCCATGGACTGCATCGCCCCAGACTCTGCTGTCCATGGAATTTCCCAAGCAAGAATACTGGAGTGGGTTGCCATTTCCTTCTCCAGGGGCTCTTCCTGACCCAGGGAGTGAACCCGTGCATGCTCAGTTGCTTCAGTCATGTCTGACTCTTTGTGACCCCAAGGACTGTAGCCCGCCAGGCTCCTCTGTCCATGAGATTCTCCAGGCAAGAATACTGGAGTGGGTTGCCATGCTCTCTGCTCCAGGAGATCTTCCCAATCCAAGGATCGAGCCCCTGTCTCCTGTGTCTCCTGCATTGCAAGCAGATTCTTTACTGCTGAGCCACCAGGAAAGCCTGAAAGAAGGATAGGCCACTTCTAAGACAGAGGGGTACAGCCTGAGTCATGTGGCAGCTTCGGGTTACAATCGTTGAGATGTGTCCAAGATCAATCCACAAGTTACAGCTCTGAGGTCAGCCCCCCACTTCTTTTCACACTCTCATTTCTCCAGTGAAGAGGTCACATTAGTGACCTTACTTTGTAACCAGCGTCACCCCAGACCTGTCTCATTCATTTCGATGATGGTAACAGGAAGCTAGAGGCTCAGTCTCTCCGAGGCTTGTGCGCACAGTGATGACTTCACAGAATGCGACAGGCCCCCTCCAGCCTCAGCCATGGCTGGTTAATGACCAGGACGTCTTAGAGTCTCTGCGTGGGCATAGACCAGAGTCACGGCTTCAAAGCTCAGCCCGATCTGAAGGGCTGGAGGATCTCTTCCCATCGTGGAGAGAGGTTATGTTGACCCTAGTGAGGGAGTGGAATAGGGGATCAACCCTGCTTTATTTTTTCTTCCTTTAGCAAAAGCTATCCCTTAGAATCAGAAATTTGGGAAAACAAATATATATTTATATACACATCAAGAAAAGGAGAGAAGAAATATAGGATTACTTCAGTATTCATGATGGTCACAGACCTCAGAGCTGCCTATATCTCTGTCATCAGACTCCCCACACAATCCTCATGCCCTTCTCCAGTGCATCTTTCCAATATAGACTATCCTTTGTGTTTTCAACTGAGATGAGAAGAAATTGTCAGTTAATCTTTACTTTTAAGCAGTTTTGAGACTTTGGGACTTAAACAGCTTTAGGACTTTTGGTTTAAAACAAGACCTTAGGACATTTTCTGCTTTTAAACAACTTGCTTCTCGGGTGGCTCAGACTGTAAAAAATCTGCCTGTAATGTGGGAGACCCTGGTTTGATCCCTGGGTCAGGAAGATCCCCTAGAGAAGGCAATGGCTACCTACTCCAGTATTCTTGCCTGGAAATTTCCAAGGACACAGGCGCCTGGTGGGCTACAGCCTATGGGGTCACAAAGAGTCAGGAAGGACTGAGTGGTTAATACTTTCCCTTTACATTATTTAAAGCATCTTCACCTCCTTATGTTTATTGTCTCAAGTGTTTACAATTCTGCAATGCATTTAAATGTTCCTTTATTCCCAAAGCATCTTCAGATTCTGGTTCACGCTCACACCAGAGTCCCTGGGATGTAAGTCAGCTGAGGTACCAACCTCATCACTGTGATGCAGAGACCAAACCACAGATCCAGTGCCACCAGCCTCCCTAGTGGTGGAGCAGGATTTGAACATCAGTATGTGTGACTCCAAAGTGTGTGCCCTTTAATTCACCATGCTGCACTGAAAATTTAAATTTCCTTTTGGAACATCTGGTAGACCTTATTTGTTAGTGTCACTGCAATCCCAGTCAACCAGCATTCCTTCTGTCTTTACCAGGGAATGGGCTGTATGTTAGGTCAGGAAATACGGAGCTGGGTGACTCAAGTCTACTCAAGGAAACAGGCGCTCCAAGGAGTAGTTAGCAATGAGTCGTCTTCATTCTTCACCTAATTTAGTTTTGCTAAGAGCTTTCGGAGCCCATATTAGAAACATCCATGGGAAATAGACTATCTGTCGCCCAGTGGGAGGTCAAGGAAATGTTTATGAAGCAGAAGCAAAGAATTTCCTTGGCCTTAGCTAATGTCATCAAGGTTTATAGCCGACCTTTAGATAGGATGCGACAGTGATTACAGATCTCTCTGGAGGAGCTGTGACATTGTAAAATCATTGTGGGATGTTTCTTCTCTTGTGGGTGCTGTTGGGGACTTCTACCAGATGAGTTTCCAGAACCTTCCACCCTTCTTTCTGCAACCTCTTAGTTCTAGAGTAAGACCTGCCTCAGAGCTGAATTTCTTTTTAACTTTTTATATTGGAAAAGTTTTTAATATACTTGTAAATAAACAAAAAGAATAATGTTACCCTAGGTCCTCATCCTCCATTCCCCAATTTCAATTTGGTACCAGTATGGAACCACTTGTTTCATTTCTCTCTCCCCCCTCCACTTCAGTGTTTTTGTTTACTTAACATGATCTCATTTTGCTCCTAAATACTTGAAGGAGCTTAACATTTCAGGCAGCAGTTAGACTCCAGACAGAGCCCTTACCCTGCCTGCACAAGGTTCTTGAGTCCGCAGTCTCATTCTGCCTGAGCGTGAAGGAACTTTGTTTCTAGGGAACTTTCATTATGGTCCCAATCGTTTAGTTAAATGACGTCTATTAATGAGTGTTGATTTTCACAATTCTTTCTCAATAGTTCTTACCATGTTTGCTTTGAGGATCTAGTTTTTTACACCTCCACTTAAGGACAAGCCTGAATAGTTTCATTTGCTTTGAGAGAAAAGCAAAAGGAGCCAGTCAACATCATGAATGAATGGAAGGAAAAAACAGTCAGAAATTCGTAACTGAAAGTCATTGAGTAAAGATGGGCACAATTTAAAAAACAGAGGGAGCTTTCCCAAGCATTGAGATAAACAGATACTGTTCACTGAATAGTGTGTACAGAGTTGCCTGCCAACCATTGTTAGTGTTGAATCACCAGTTTTTAGTACCAAAAATAACTTTGAGAGACTGAACTAACACTCTTACCATTTCATGGATCCAGAGATATTGAGTCATTTTCTTAAGGTCACACAGCTTGCTTTCTGAAGCTAAAAACCTGAGCACCTAACCACTGTCCCACACCACCTCCAAATTCTAATGATAATGTCATGGGATGAAGACCTTTAGAGAACTTGGCAAGATGGGAGCCTGACCCTAACACCTTTAACTGTTGATGTTTTCTTCAAGGAAAACAGTTGCTTCCTTTATAAACAATGCATTCCAGGTCAGTACTACAGTATAGCACAGAATCACCTGTAGTATAAGGAAGTCATTATTTTCAAGGAAAAAGACCTCTCCGTGGCATGGTTAGCTCAGATGTGAGAGTGGGGCTGTGATGATGTTGAAAAAACTCTCTCTGCCCCAAGAAGGCAGGACTTGTTGTTCAGTGGCTCAGTCATGTCCAGCTCTTTGTGACCCTGTGGACTACAGCACATCAGAGTTCCCTGTCCTTCACTGTCTCCTGGAGTTTGCTCAAACTTGTGTCCATTGGGTCGACTGACAAACTGTGACTCCTCTCGCACTGGTGGTAGAAAAATAATACCAGGCATGTATCTACCTAATGGTAGGTAAGGTGTAGCGTCTAGAAAGGTAAAAAAAAAAAACGAAACTCACTTAGCATAAAAATATCCAAGGATACGGGTGTGTGAATGCCCTGAGCTATAGGAAATCATCTTTGCAAGCTCTGCAGCCCTGACTCATTGCTTGTGCTTTCGTGTTTGAACAGCGCTTGTGTTGACATGAACTAGTGGTTATCGTCAAGAATTAACTTTCATTTATCCGTATGGGTATGGGGGCCCTGGATAGTCCCTGAAGCAGATACAAGAAAAGGAACCACCCTCTGCTCCTCCACGCGTGGGGTACTAGATGCCACAATTGGAGAAGAGAGGAAAATCGCTCCCTATAATATGGGTTGTTGAACATTATGGGCTACCTCGGAATGAGTTAAGTTCTCTTCTGTGACTGACCATAATTCACTCCTGCAGCTCCTCTCCAAAGTCTCTATTTTTGAAATGACTAGAAATGCAGAGATGGGCCATCCTGGAACCTGTCACGGAGCCCCTACCTGAATGAACTCACGTCCCCAAGGGCCAAAGGTGCTGCCTGTGACCTGTTCCAGGCAATACGCTTTATCCTAAAAAAAAAAAAACAAACACCAAGCCTCGAATATTCTTGGCTTGCCATCTCCTGGGTAATTAAAGGGAGAGAGTAAATCACACGCTGGAAACCAGCCCTGAGTGCTTAAGTGCGTGTCAGTCACCGAGACTGGCGTGTGCACAGTGGAGGGGACCTGGGGTTTGCATTACATACAACACCCCGTGAGATCATCAGGACTCCTTCAAGTCCATGGCTTTCTGGGTAGCCACAGCCCCTCCTGGCTGCCCAAGTAAAATGCAATCAGATTCGACTGGGAGCAAATTAGGGAGGCAAAATAAAGCACGTTACTGAAAACCAGCAAGGAACTCTACTGTCTCCTATTAGAAAAATTAGAGACCATTTAACAACACGAGACCATTTTGTGTTGGAAATAAAAGAGGCCCTGAATGGAGGGGCCAGGCCAGAGCTGAGGGCCGGCGTCCAGGTGAGATCAAATAGGGATCAAGGGGCTGGCTCCGGACTGAGCTGGGTTCACGTAAGTCCTTATTAGCTGATGAGCAGAGACTGCCCGGCAAACCAGATGTGTCAAAGTTGGCCAGGCACCAACTTTCCAAATCCATGACATGTTTTCTCAGTAGACTTCCTTGTATAATTTCCCATGTAAGAGGAAAAATAGCCCTGGCAGCATTTTCCAAAAGACTGGCACTATGTCAATTTCAGTTCTTTAAAACTTGGACTTCTAACAGGGCATCCAGAACTGAAGTCCTGGCCAGCCTTTTTTCTTTTTCTTCATATGTTTTTCTTCCCCACTTCCCTTTAGACCTCATAGTCACACCTCATATATTAAGATGCTAATTTGTTTAACATCTAGGTGCTGAGCATGAAGGCAGCATTAAACACTGAGGGATTGGGGAGCTACTGGGGAGCGCTAAGTGGGGGCGGGGCCCCCCTGCAAAGAGAGAAAAGTACACAGATGATTCTCATTTCCTAATAGGCATTCTGCCTGAAAACCTGTACAAAGACCTGAAATATGTATTGCTCTAAAGACTGAGAATGTTTAAAATGTCATCTTAAATTAGTAAGCGTCTTTAAATCTTCACTCTTTTGTCACGTTTTAGTAATGTTTATTACACACCATAAATCTTATTCATATCCACATAAATCGAGCCCCCCAGCCACAAGGGAGACAAGCGCTTCTACTGGCTGATTCTGAAATCCTACAGCGGTGGATGACATCAAATATTATGGCTGAAAGAAAGGAGTTCTCCAGAGCAAACTGGCTTGGGGAGAAGGAATAACAACCTTCTGCCTCCACTGGGGAGAAAAATTGTCATATCTCTAAAAGTCTGTTTAGTGATTTTAGAAGTTTGAATAAATGGTCACATTTCTAACTCAAGTTTAAGTTGTTTTAAATAAGCCTGCATTCAGGTTGATTTCAGGAAGGACAATATAGTGAATTAAGTTGAACAGGGAAAAAAACAAAACCAACTTGATAAGATAGTAACCCCTCCCCTCAAAAGAGCAGATTTAAAAGGTTGAGTGTTGTCTGCCATGTAACTTGAGTGTAAGGGCGGTGCTAGTGGTCAAGAACCCACCTGGCAATGCAGGAAACAGTAAGAGATGCAGTTTCGATTCCTGGGTCAGGAAGATCTGCTGGACGAGGGCACGGCAACCGACCCCAGTATTTTTGCCTGGAGAATCTTGTGGCCAGAGGAGCCTGGTAGACTCTAGCCCATAGGGTCGCAGAGTCGGACATGACTGAGTGAAATACTAAACACTGGAGGAGAAAGGGAAACCCTTCATCACCAGGGAGAAGACGAAGGACAGGGAATCCTGGCCAGCTGCAGTCGATTCGGTCATCAGGAGTCAGACACAACTTAGCAACTGAACGACAAGGAGGAAGGGTGGAGGGGGGATAACGCTTCTGTTTAGGAGACACAGAGTGTTCTCAGACTTGTGGGTTTCAGAGACCAGTAAACCCTTTGTAAATTCCAGGGACTGACATAAGACTGACAACTTTTTATTTTTTCCAAATAAAAAAATTTAAAAGTTGACTATTATCTTCCATACTCTAGATAGTAGGGATCCTTTTTTTTTTTTTTAAACCAAGAGTTTTAAAAATTGAGTAAGTTTAGCTTTAGTTTTATTTTCTCATTTTATCATGAATTAGCAGTGAAATGTGAACAACTATTCTGGAATTGCTGCCGGTTCCAGGGAGACCTGTTTTCCATCCCAGTGAGATCTCAGTCTTGGAGGAAGACGCTGCCCACCCTGCACCTTGGTCTCCTGAGCCTGCTGACTGCTCGGTCCCCCAGTCAGAGGAATGTGCAGCTTGAAGGCCTGGGTGCAGGATGCATGCATGCTCAGTCACCAAGTTGCGTCCGACTCTTTGCGCGACCCTGTGGACTGTAGCCTATCAGGCTCCTCTGTCCATGGGATTTCCCAGGCAAGAACACTGGAGCGGGTTGCCATTTCCTCCTCCAGGGGATCTTCCCCACCAACCCAGGGATTGAACCCGCATGTCTTGTGCCTCCTGAATTGGCAGTCAGATTCTTTACCACTGATGGGTGTAGGGCACACTGACCCATCAGCTTTTGTTTCACCAGGGAGGTCAGAAGTGGCCTGGTGGGAAATAATGGTCAGCTGAGGAGCTCTGGACTAATCTAAGACCCCGTGTGTGTGCACGTGTGCTAAGTTGCTTTGGTCGTGCCAGCTCTTTGCCATCCTATGAGCTGTAGCCCGCCACATGCCTCTGTCCAAGGGATTCTCCAGGCAAGAATAGTGGAGTGGGTTGCCATGCCCTCTTTCAGCGATCGTCCCGACCCAAGGATCGAGCCCATGTTTCTTACACCTCCTGTGTTGGCAGGAGGGTGCTTTACCACTAGTACCACCTGGGAAGCCCCCCTCTAGAAGTGTGATATCTTAAATGTTACCTCCCTGACCAGGGATTGAATCGGCAATCCCTGCTTTGGAAGACGAAGTCTTAATCACTGAACCACCAGGGAGGTCTCGGGAACCTGTAGTTTTAAAAAATAAGACTCCCTGCGTGCTTCTGAAGCCCAGTTTGCAGACGAAAGTGGAGGGCTCACTCCCTCCTGGGCTGTCTCCCATCCCAGACAGACTCGGTATCTTGTCCCTTATAACACAGAGCAAGTACGAGATGGCATTTCTCCCCTAATAACTGTCCCTTCCAACCCGCAGGTCCCCCCTGGCACCAGCACCAACACATACACGTACACACACACATACATGCACGCACACTCGCACGTGCATGCCATTCCCTCCCACCCCATTATGAACACTTTGGGCAGGGAAGTGACTTACTTCTGTTAGCTTCCACAACATCTAATGTCATCCCGGGCACATAACAGGGGCTAGCTACATAAATATTTATGTGATGTCTATCAGTCAATAAGTCCTTTCCAACTCTAAAATTCTGCATTTCTCTCTTTCCCACTGATAAGCAGTCAGATAAGGTAACAGAAAGTTTAGACGCACAGAGAATGATAAATGGGGAGGCAGGAGGCCTGGTGTCATGGAAGGATCTGGGTGTGTGTACAGCCTGTACCACTGCAGTGACGGGACCACGAGCCACTCGCTTAATTCCTGAGCCTTGGAAGGCTCGGTAGTCAAGGGTTCTGTCAAGGCCACGTGATTTCGTGATCCCTTTTCAGCCCTAGAATTCAATGATAAATAGATGAACATACTTTTCTTTTGAAAATGAGAAACTGGCTTACATGTTACTTAATACTTTTAAGTATGAAAGATAACTCTTAAGTATCTTAAGTATTAAAATACATCTTAATATGGAAATTCTACAACGTCAGGGAATGCACCATTCTAGCCCAAAGAGCTGGCCCCAGATTTAACTCTTTATGATTACTGTGAGTGTGCGTGCTTAGTCACTCAGCCATGTTCCACTCTTTGCGACCCCACGGACTGTAGCCCACCAGGCTCCTCTGTCCATGGGATTCTCCAGGTCTCCAGGTGATCATCCCGACCCAGGGATCGAACTCAGGTCTCCCCCATTGCAGGCGAGTTCTTAACTGTCTGAGCCACCAGGAAAGCCCCTATTTTAAAGGTTTAGGATTTTCTTCCCCTCTCTTTCCACTAGCACAGTCCAGTCCCCCACTGATGAGGTGGTTAACAGAGAAAGCCTACCCAAGACTTTACCTGAGTTTTTATTAAAAGTCTTTTTTCAAAAAAAATAGATTTTGTCACCCATATTGCCAGCTGTCACTAAGTCAGCTGACAATCTAAAAAAAGACAAAGGAAACAGTAAAAATACAAGCACAAAGTTAAAAGCCTAAATGCCCATCATTTTAAAATAAGAAATTTTAAGTCTCCCTCGCATGCAACATCTACCCAGACCATCCTCTGAACATTGCCTCATTTAGTGGGATATTTTTGGCATAAACTGAAGTTAACGTAGATTGGTGTCAACTACTACCTTTCAGAAGGTGTTGGAAAGCCATGTCACCATGAGAAATGGACCAGGAGAAAGAAATGACCTCCAAAATGATCATCTACAAATACTGACACACATCGCCAGGGTTCTATTAATACATAAACACAGCACAGATCTAAACCTGAGGGCCCACACATTTATGTATCCTGGTTGATCTGCTTTTCATAAATCTGCTTAGCACTAATGACTAGGATGCATTTTTAATAAATTAATTTTGAATAGATGGTGCTCTAGAGGGAAGCTGGGACGTGCCTGCATGTCATTAATAGTTAAAAATGGAAGCATCCATTTAGGAGGAGATCTGCAGCTGTTGAAATAAGAGCCCAATCACACTGACCCCCCGACAGATGACCCTGATCGCACTGCGAGCTCTGGAGCCCTTCAGACTGTGCGGTGTGTTTTCATGGATGTGGTCATTTTGGACCAATGACCTGCTGTGGTTAGAGTATATGTTTTAAGCTGTTGATCCTATAGTTGCGCCAACCACAACGGTCTTATCCATGCGCCTTGTTCACGTGTGTTTCCTGTTGCCAGCGTGCGCAGCAGCCAGTGGAGTGTGAGAACGTGATAGGAAGCTTTAACTGGCATAAAGAGGATCGGGTCCACGTGCCTGCTTTATCCGACTGACCTAGAAAGAACCACGTCTGCGTCAGAGCCTGTAGGTTAATCCCTACAATCTCAAATGCTCAAATATAATGATTACATGAAAGTTGACCTTTTTCTAGGTCACCAGTGGCTAAAACTGGGTGATCTAAGAGCCAGAAGTAGTTAAAAGACTTGGTGGGTGCCTGCGATGGCTCTGTGACTGTCCTGAGTGCAAGACCTCACAGGATCTCCTGAGACCTAATTCATTGTGGCCAAAGCAAGGTGAACTCCCAGGAACTTCCCCAGCTACTGCATGGGTAGAACTCCACACTTCCACTGCTGGGGGCACAGGTTCAATCCCTGGTCCAGGGAGCTGAGATCCCACTGGGCACCTAACCATGACTGGGCCAGGACTGAGGACCCCTCTACTCACATACTGTCCTCTAAGTACAACCCTGAGTGAGGACCCAGGAGCCAAAAGAGGCCACGAAGCCCTTCTTCTCTCTGCCTCCAGAAGCCTGTTCTCCAAGTGAGGGCATCTGGCAGAAGGCCAGAGCTGAGGATCAAAATAATATCGTGGTTCCCAGATAAACTGCCAGCGGGCAGAGTGGTTTCTACTTTCTGGGCTTCTGAACACGCAGGGCCACTTGGAGTGACTGACACTTAGCAGGTATATACTGGATACATTTCTGTTCAAGAAGTGATCGAAGGAATGGATTTTAGGGTTTCTGCAATGAGCAGAATATCTTCCTTCTCTGTGTTTTCTTTAGCACCCAGTGTCTTACTGTCTGTCCCCTTCTTTGCAGTGATCTAACTTCTTAGATAAGGGGCTTCCTCAGTGGCTCAGCGGTAAAGAACCCACCTACAATACAGGAGCCTCAGGAGATACAGTGTTGACCACTGCGTTGGGAAGATTCCCCTGGAGGAGGGCACGGCAACCCACTCCAGTATTCTTGCCTGGAGAATCCCATGGACAGTGCAGCCTGACGGGTTCCAGTTCATAGGGTCACAAAGAGTCAGACACGACTGAAGTGACTTAGCACTCACACATGTATCTTTTTAGATAACTTGGGCTAGTGAGATGATTCCCATCTCCCTTCCATAAATCAGAGAGTATTGTTTCCCCTACATTCACCAAACTCTCAGGGATATCCAGGGAACATTTTCTGCATAAACATGCAGGCCTTGTAATATCACCATCATCCCTGTATTGAAAATTAATGACTATTTCATAAAATATTGAGACCTAAGACGGGTACTTAAAACACGACCATCCATTTCCCTTCCCTTAAAACCGCTCCCACTTAGATAACTGCCAGACTTCGGTAATATTGTGAAATAAACCTGCAAACACTCTGCGATCAGGGTGACACCGCGTGAGTGGCTTTCACGTGCCGTGCTGGTGGCTGGGTGGTTACAGAGCCATTAGCATGAGTTAATGACTAAGGCTTCCCTTCACTGTCACATTCCTCTCCTGTTATTAGCCGAAACCTGAACTTTAGCTTAATTGCAGAGACCAACCCGCCCCTGGCAGAGGAGGGCACACTCTCCAATGTTGTGATTGCATTCAAAGTGCTAATTGGGGGGGACCCTGACAGATAACATGCCCGGCAAAGGCACAGCAGAGAGCAGTAGGTGAGGCGCTGGGAATACGGATTCCAAGATGAAAAACCGTATCTTCAAAAGCCCCGAGGATTTGCTTTTCCTCTCCTCGGCTCAGCCCAGCACACGGAACCAGATTTGCCAAGTACGAGAGGGCCTGACACATCTAGCTTCTCGAATTTAACTTTAGTCTCTCGCCAACTTTTCTGATTTTGGAATTGATCATATCACTGACTCTGGGTAAGCCCCCTTCCCTGTAAATGCCAAACAGCTCTCCTGAAGCCTCTGTTTCTCTCCCCAGAGATTTTACTTTCTTTAGCACTGAAATGACTGGAGAATCAGAAATATGTGAAAAGGGAAAGACATAGGTTTTTGTATCTGTGATTTTAAGCTTCTGATTTTTGAATTTTGTTAAAATCCTGTTGTATTTGCAAAAGGTCCTTTGGCTCTGGAATATTTAGGATCTGTTTACCCTTCTGTATTTAATTTATGCAACTTCATTACTGACTGGGTATTATTTCTTTATACGCCCATTTCTTCATCTTTGAAATGTTTCTAATCCTACCCAATGTCCATCTGCTGCCTGTATCAATTAGGATTACTTTGGCTGCAAGTGATAGTCAACAGCCCAACTGGATTAAGCTGAAAAGAGATTCTTGACTCGCATAATTGAAAAGTCCAGGGTAAGGGCTGGTTTCAGACAAGCAGTGATTCGGGAGCTTAAATGTGACGGGCACTTGTTTCTCTCCTACTCTTGGTTATTAGCTTCATTCTTACTCAGCATCCCTCATGGGGTCAGCAAATTGAGGCTGTAATGCCCAGCGCATTTCTCTATTCCTCTTACCCCAGGGAGAGAAGAGAAATTGGGCTTCCTACACTTGAGTCTCATTGACCTGCACTGGCCAGACGTGGGTCATGTGCTCCTGACCCCGAACCACTGTGGACAGAGTGTGGGCAGAATACACTGATTGGATGATCCTAGGTCATCACGTGCTTTGCTCTTGGAGCAGGAGGTAGAGCCTTCTTTAGGAAAGCAGTATGAACTGAGTCTTGGGGAACCGGAGTACCCTAAGCAAAATCTGGGTGCTGTTGCCTCAAGATGGGAAAGTACTCGATAAATACTGGGTGGCATAAACAAACATTCACTAAACTGTAACTAAAAAAGGACCACTAGTTGAAATTAGCAAAGCACTTCAAGTCTCTTGAATTCAAAAAGCAGTACGAATTCACAAGCTGCAGCCAATTTTCTGTTTTATATCCTGACACGGGGAGATAGAAGTTGCGCGCTGTATGAACTAAGTGTTATTTGGCATTTGAGTGAGAGCATCTTAATTCAGTTGATACAATGTGACCTAAACGAAGTTCAAAACTGAGACTATGCTCCTGCCAGATTGAGGTCCCCCTTTGTAATCTCATATTAACAGCATGGGCTATTGTAAGAAACGAGTTTGCGGTAATGAATTGATCCACATTGCCTAATCTTCTGTTTTTTCTTGCCTGCTATGGACTTTGGGAAGGAGTCAATTAGAGAAGTCCTTTAGCCAGTATCGTAATGAGTAATGGGGGCATTTACGTGATTGCTAATGGCGGAGTTTACATGAAGCCTTAAGCATGAGTGGTGGTGTCTGGCAGCCACACATTATGGCTGTGATTATCACTATAAATTAAGTTTATGTTGATATAATTAGCAGTTAAAAGCTAAAGTAATATTTATACTGATACAAGTTCTATCAAAGCCATACTAGTGCAAACAGACTGCAAATGTTGATACGGCGGGAATACGTTGATCTTGGAAGGCAGGGTGTTTTTGCAAATGAGGTATCCTGTTGGTTTATAGTTGACCAAACCACTCTGAAATTTCAGGGGCCGTAACTCTCTCTGCCAAATGATCCCAGCTGAGGGGAAACACAGCTCACCTTGGTAGCTCTGTTCTTGAACCACCCAAGCCAGAAAGAGAGAGAGAGGAAACCCGCTGAGAGAGGAGGTGGTATCCAGGTATGAGGTCAGTAATGATGACGACAGGGTCTCGCCAGTGTCCTTGAGATCAGATGTCCCAAGGACCACCAGAGAGAAGGAGGAGGGGTCGTTTCATCATAAGAATATGATCTTCCTTGAGAAAGTCTGGTTGGGGCCAAGGGTTGTGGTCATGTTGACTCCCTGCTCTGCCTTGGTGGATCCGAGGTGTGCAGTATCTCAAGGTCACCAGCATCAGGATGATAAGGCCAGGTGCTTCTGACTCCAGGTCCTCAGGTGCACTACCTAAGGGCTCTAGACCACTCTGGTTTCTTCTCTGCACATATTTCACATGTACTGTCCCTAGTCCATCAGACTCTCCCCAACATCAATGGGGTTGTCGCTACTTTAGAAGTAAGGCTACAGAGTGAAGAGTCAGTGACTTTCAAATGCTCACTGCTAGTAAGTGGTCAGCGGAGAAGGCAATGGCACCCAACTCCAGTACTCTTGCCTGGAAAATCCCATGGATGGAGGACACTGGTAGGCTGCAGTCCATGGGGTCACTAAGAGTCAGACTCGACTGAGCAACTTCACTTTCACGCATTGGAGAAGGAAATGGCAACCCACTCCAGTGTTCTTGCCTGAAGAATCCCAGGGACAGGGAAGCCTGGTGGGCTGCTGTCTGTGGGGTTGCACGGAGTCGGACACGACTGAAGCAACTTAGCAGCAGCAGTAAGTGGTCAGATGGAAAGCAATCTGAGGCCGGCTACCTTTGAAGCCCCTGAAGTATTCATCTGCTCAGCAACTATTTGTTCATTCAACACATATTTCTGAGGACTTCCATCCACTGGGCACTTTTCTGGGAGCTGTATATACATCAGTGACCTGACCAGGTAAGGCCCTCTGACACATGGAAGCCTGTCTTTCAGATCTCTCTTGGGAAGTGCTTGGTCTATGAGGAATCCTGGAAAATCCAGCACCAGCTTACTCAGAGCCCTTGCCCAATGGTCTGCTGGGGTGGCATACTCTCTCAAGGTGGTCACAGTGGTCTCCTGTCTCTCTTTGCCTGAAAACGCTGGATGGAGGTGCTGGTTACTCAGCACTTTGAATCCTAAAAAGGAGGCAGGCAGTTGGTGGTTCTTGCAAATTGAGGGAAGCAAGAAATGGTGGTGGCAACTAGTTTCGATCCCTTCTTCATGCAATAAAAGTTGTTTGTTTTTTGTTGTGCCTCTGGTGGGAGAGAGAGAGAGAGGTGCCGGGTGGCCTCACACCTGAATGCAGTCTTGTCCCCTCTGTCTGCTTAGGTGACCCTTAGAACCAGCGTCTCGTGACAACCTGTTGGGTGCCAGGTTACTTTTATACAGCATCTTACTCGGTCCTCACAGCAGCCCCTGTGTGGTGGACATTATGTTTCTAGTTTTCTCAGCGAGGGAGCTGAGGGGCAGCTGGTAAACCTGTCCACGTGGGTTCTAGTTACTGGGCTGGGATCCAGACCCTGGCCTGTCTCACACTCAGGCAGGCTGCCTTCTGACCCTCCTTGCTCTGGTGGGCACCCAGGGGAAGAAGGGTGAGCAGCTGCCTGACTTCCTCCTCCTCTGGGTATCCTCCCCATGAAGCTCCCTCCCCACGGAGCTCCCTCCCCACGGAGCTCCCTCCCCACCGAGCTCCCTCCCCATGGAGCACTCTCCACGGAGCTCCCTCCATGGAGCTCCCTCCCAACCAAGCTTCCTCCCCACAGAGCACCCTCCCCATGGAGCACCCTCCCTACTGACCTCCCTCCCCACGGAGCACCATCCCCATGGAACACACTCCCCACTGAGCACCCTCCCCATGAAGCACCCTCTCCACAGAGTTCCCTCCCCTCCAAGCTCCCTCCCCACTGAGTTCCCTTGGGATACAGGAGGGAACTCCTGCCATTGAGGCAGCTTCTCTTAAAGGGACACGGGTGACAGACTTTCCACAGGAAGCAGAGACTAAACCTGCAAGAAGATATCCCTTTTTTGCTTTTAAAAACTGTGTGGAGACTTGTTTTTTTGTTTAGTCACTACATCGTGCCCAACTCTTTGGGACCCCACGGACTATAGCCTGCCAGGCTCCTCTGTCCATGGGATTCTCCAGGCAAGAATACTGGAGTAGGTTGCCATACCCTCCTCCAGAGGATCTTCCCAACCCAAGGATCGAACCCGCATCTCCTGTGTAGGAGGTGGATTCTTTACCACTGAGCCACCAGGGAAGTTCTATAGGGGGACTGATGGTCTCTAAAATTATATGGAAAAGGTCCACCCACCAAGACAGAGGGAGTTAAAAAGAGCCATCTCGGGTGTTCAAGAATAACTAAGAAAATCAACTGGGGGGAGATGTTTACTTTTCATGTTTTGAGGTTTGGCCAAACCAGCGATGTCTGCAGGAGGGCTTCGATGTTGGAGGTTTCTGTGTTGAGACCGAGAAACTTCTCTGCTCCCTCTCCAGGGTGATCCCCGGGGTGGGGGCAGGAGGGTCTGTTCATTCGTGGCCTCCACAGATCTGGGAAGAAGGAGGTCTTCCAGGCCCCACTGGAGCACTGCCCAGGCAATATTTGTTGATGTCATTTTCTCCTAATTAGACTTCTTTTAAAAACAAGACTGTAAGTGAATAACAAGGACCTCTCTAGGAGAGTGGGTGGTCGTCCTGGGGAATGATGGTGCGGGTGGGGGCTCAAGTCCAGTGAGGCATGCCACCAGCTTTGTATCCCTCCATCTGCCAAGAGTAACACCTGCATTTCCTACAGGAGGATTAGAAACTGCTGGAAGACTGTGGACACCCCAACTCCTGAGACTGTCAGCTACTGCTAATTCCCTCCTGGGCTGGGCTCGTCTCGTCCTCCTGAACACGTTGACAACCTCGGTCTCTTTCATCAAAGAAAGATGTGCTTCTCCCGTGTGGTCGGAAGAGCTTGGGTTGAAAGGGGCCATCGAGTCCCAGGCCCTGCTGCGCCACCATTAGGCGTAGTGGGGTTGGTCTGTGGACAGGCCACCTCGTGCTTCTGGAAACAAGATGAGTTCTCTCCAAAGTCATTTCTCTGCAGTTCTAACAGCCACAGTGCTTTGTTTATTGGCTGTTGGTTGGCCTTTGTTGGTTTTGTTTTGTTGAAGATTATTGCACTGGGTCTTCATTGTGGCGTAAAGGCTTAGTTGCTCGGCTGCATGTGGGATCTTAGTTCCTCAAGCAGGGATCAAACCTGTGTCCCCTGTGTTGGAAGCTGGATTCTTAACCACTGGACCACCAGGGATGTCTCAGCCGCAATGTTAAGTACGAGGTACAAGCAGGCACGTGGGTCTGCCCGGTGCCATCACATTCCCACACACCAACATGCACACACTTCTTTTTAGTGCCCAGGTCAGTGACAGTTTTATTTTCAAGGTGAAAAGCAAAAGGTCAGACTATCCTTCCCTTAAGATCTGCTCGGGCTGCCCTTAGCCACCTCTGGCAGTGAAAGGGGTGGAGGCTGGGGCTTGCTGTCGTGGAGTGTGGTGTTGGGGCCACCCCTGCTATTTGTGTTTGGGGCCCAGCCGCTCCACCTCTCGGGGCTTCGGGCTCCTTCTCAGTGAAAGTGGGGCTGGCCATGCTTCCTAGCTCACGGGCTTCTGTTGGGAGTCACTGCGTTAATACAGATGAAGCCCCTAGAGCGGGGCTTGGCACCTGCCCCTAGAAAGAGCCACTGTTAGCCCCTCACCAAGCTGTCTTTGGGTAAACCTCTGGCTTCACTTTTGCTGGGATTTCTTTCCTTCTTGTCTCAGCTCTCGGTCCTGCCAAGTTAGGCTTAGAAATGTACTGACAACCATCTCTGGAAGTCCCTAGCCAAAGTGCCTTCCCAGAAGTCATGTTTTTTAGTTTCAGCCACAGACAAAAACCAGTCAGTCCAAACCTCACCCCATTGAAAACACAGGGAAAACACAGACATTGGGAGCACATCCTATGGTGTTTTATCATTGGGATCTGAGCCCTCCTCCCTCCAATAATAGTAATACAGAAGGAAAGGGATGATGGCTGGCTGGAGTGTCAGAGGAAGAAGTTTCTGCTAACGGTGGCCTTGAGATGAGGGTGCTACCCTGTTAGCAAAGCTGGGATTAGCCCACCTCCAGAAACCTCCCAGAGGAAGTGCTGGGACAGGCCCTATCTGCCTGCAGCTTTGTCCTTTAGCTCATCACTGGTCAATTCATTAGGGCTGAGCCGCAGAGAGAGCTCGGCTTTAATATCCGGAAAGAGGAAGGGTGCCCAGCCGTTTCTTTCCAGGTTAGATTTGCGCTCCTTGACTGTCCTTTGCAGTTGTTTCAGTCTGGTGGGCTGCAGTCCATGGGGTCGCTAAGAGTCGGACACGACTGAGCAACTTCACTTTCACTTTTCACTTTCATGCATTGGAGAAGGAAATGGCAAACCACTCCAGTGTTCTTGCCTGGAGAATCCCAGGGACGGGGTAGCCAGGGCTCCCCCGTGGAGCTGTGTGGGCAGCTATGGGCTGCTGTCTATGGGGTCACACAGAGTCAGACACGACTGAAGCGACTTAGCAGCAGCAGCAGCTAGGGGGAAAAAATTATACTAATCGTGAAATATTTGACAGCACTTTCTGTTAGCTTACAAACAAATTGGAATAAATTTGAACCTTGTTTTATATTTTATAGACACTCCAAAATAAAATCCCTCCCACAAGTTGCTTATATGCTGAGGTCCTGGATTCCAGTAAGGCTTAATTTATTTTAATGCACAAATAGTAAATCCTTCCAAAGGGGGTGTTGGAAATGGAAATACTGATGGGTCCTTTCACAGTGATGTGCTGCCAGGTGCCAGCCCCTGGGGGAGCTGGTGCCCCGCGTGAGTATGACGGGGTGGGAAGGGGTTGCTGAGCTCAGATGCAGTGCTTGGGCCCAGGGGTGTCATGTGAGTGCAGGAATCAGCAGCATGAAGCTGGGCATCCTGGGCTCGTCGCAAACAATGTGTTGTAAAAATGTGAACGGACGTTGTCATGGTGTTTATGGCATGTGCTCACACTGCGTGCCTCCCAGGTGGGTTCTTACTCTTTGCTTAGTCCGTGGAGCACTGTTAATATCACTTAGAGTCATAGGAGGTTAGATGTGGGTCAGATATGAAAGGCCATCTCATTTCTAAAAGCCTGGCCACAGTGGGGCCCAGGGGTCCGAGGGGACAGCCAGCAGCCCTGAGCTCTCTGCCTCTCACACCTGCTCACACTCACTCTCGCTCGCACTCACGAAAGGGCATGTAGTCTCACTCCTGTCACATCTGAAGGCCCCATCTGTCAGCTGCTCCCCAACCAGGATCTGCCGTTTTCTTCCTCTCCGGGGACCCCCACTGGTGATGGTCTCTGCCCTGAGGGCTCCACCCTACTGCCATTGCCAAGCCTCCCAGGCAATGCCCCCATCACCCAATACCCCCAGGGGGGTGGGAGCTGGGCTGCTGCAGCGGGGCCTCACGCCCCTCCCCCTCCTGTCATCTAGCAACGTGTGTGCAGGGCCTGTGCCTGCTGCCATTTCTGCGGGGCAGCCCCTTCTGCTTATCTTCTGCTGCACTGACACCGCAACCACACTCCGAATGCCTCTCCAGCCCATGGGCACCTGCTAACATCCTTCCTCTTCCTTAGCTCCAAACAAAACCTAAGCAAGTCAGATTCTGCAAATCAGATCATTTTGGATGCTCCTACACAGAGTTAGACTTGTTAAACACTTCATTCAGGTTAAAAAAGGCCTTCCTGGGAATACCAGTAAGGAGTCCAATGTTCAGAGAGATTGAACTGTGATCTTCAGACATCTTTGGTATCAGGAACATTAGCATTTTGTTTGTTTGTTTCTGGCTGGATCTCCCTACGCCTTTCCCCAAGGGCGTGTGGTGCAGTGGATGGAAATTCAGAACCTATGGCTCCTCCAGGGTCTGCTCTCTCCTCCGGATCTCAGGTTGACTGACACGTGGCTTGAAGAGTGGAATCTCTCGACCCCCTGTGGTGATGTTCTCCGTGGACCTGCACACATCTCCTATATCCCCTGACTGCTCCATTCCTCCCTGCACGCGGACGAAGGGGCATCTGAAATGCCTGCTCTCTGAGTATCTATGACTGGATTCTCACCAGGTTCCGATCAACACACGGATAGGAAAACATGTCACAAGTGATGATGAAGAAGATCGTCCTGAAGGACAGTTGCTGGCCTAACAGAAGTCTGATGCTGTGGGACCCTACACACTGGTTGAACTGAACCCAACAATGGAGGTGGGGAGGATGACAGATACGGTTTCACATTGCAGCATCACCGCACAGGCAGGTCACTTCTCTGAGCATCAGTTTTACCACCTGTAAAGTGGGGCCTCTGCTCCAGCATCATCATAGGCATCAGAAGATAGAGGGCACACACCTGCACATCCATGTTCACAGCAGCATATTTGCAATAGTCAAAAGGTAGAGGCAACCCAAATATCCATCAGTGGGTGAATGGATAACAAAACATGGTCTATCCATACAATGGAATAGCATTCAGCCTTAGTAGAGAAGGTCATTCTGACCCACAGTACAGCATGCAGGAACCTTGAGGACATTCTGCCGAGTGCAGCAAGCTAGTCGCCAAAGGACACGTGCTATATGATTCCAATTACTTGAAGCCCTTAGAGTAGTCAGATTATAGAGACAGAAAGTAAAATGGTGCTTGCCAGGGTTGAGAAGGGGAGAAACAGACTAATTATTTAATGAGTATGAAGTTTCAGTTTTGCAAGATGAAAAAAGTTCTGGAGACGGATGGTGAGGGATGCACAGTGGGAATATAGTAAACGCCACAGAAAAATGTACATACAATGAAAATTTGGGGGGATCTATATTTGATCACAATTAAAAAAAAAGACGTGTAGTGCTCTTAGCATGTTGCTTGGCACATGGGCTGATGCTCAGCAGATGGCCATCATCTTCAGGGGAGTGGACGCTTACATCTGGCTCCACCGGGAACCAGCTGGGATAATGTATGTCCCTCTTTGTGGGGCATTTGCTCCACTTGTAAAAGATCGCTTCCATGTCTCCCTTCTTTTCCTCTGTGAGACCCAAAGGAAATTTAGGAGATATTCAGGAAATATTTAGTGTAATAGAAACAAGAATGGAAATGGGGCTGAAACAAGAATGGAAATGGGGCTAAAATACATTAAGCACTTTCTCAATTTGCTTTTTGGAAAGAGTGCTGTGTGTGCCCTCCCTCTTGCCCCCAGCCAGAGATCTTCTCTTTACCCAGAAACCAAAAATGACAGGTAACGTCTGGACCACCTGTTCATTCTTGGCTCGGAATCTGCAGACACCCCTCTGCCCGTGGAGGCCATTTACCTCCAGAACATCCACTAAAAGCAAGAAAACATTTTCTTCTGCCTGAAAAAATGTAGCCCTGGCCTGATCCTCCTTCCAAATGGTCACTAAGAAAGCAGAATACGTGGACCACTAACAGAGCCTCAATTCATCGCTTCCAGAGCCTGAAGCATTTTATGCTCACTCCGCGGGCATAATCAGGGGAGTGATTCTGAACCTTGTTAATCAGAAAGGGCCCTTTAAAAATGTCATGCTGTCAATATAAAACTTGGCTAAATTGCATTATAAATGCCAGATTCAGTCAACTAACACATTTAACACCATTTCTTAAGTACAGTTTAGATTTTATCCGTGCCAGGGAGAATGAGAAAAATACCTCAGGAGAGCCAATGCCTGTGGATTCCTTGGGCTAAGCTCAGTGCCCCCAGAGAGGGATTATAAATATTTCATTCCAAATCTGAGCTGCCCTTCTCCTGGCGCTATTGTCAATAAGGTGTTCCCCGCCCCCTGAAAGTTGCTGGCTTTACAATTGAATGATTCTCATAGCTAAGAAGGTTACCAGGGGTGAGAGTCTTAGAACCATTTTTCCATCAGCAGAGAATTCCCATAGCTGTTGTTTTATGCCCGAGAGGAAGGTTTTCTTGTGAGTCTAAGCATTGTATGCACGCCTCCATGGGAGGAAAGTGACAGTCGCTCAGTTGTGTCTGACTCTTTGTGATCCCATGAACTATACAGTTCATAGACTTCTCCAGGCCAGAATACTGAAGTGGGTAGCCTTTCCCTTCTCCAGGGAATCTTCCTAACCCAGGGATCAAATCCAGGTCTCTTGCATTGCAGGCGGATTCTTTACCAGCTGAGCCACCAAGAAAGCATGGGAAGAAAAGTCTTCCTTATTGATATCTGTGAAGTCCAAGATAGCTCTCCAAGCAGAAACTACCTTGTTTGGGGGAAGAGTCATCATCATATAGAAATGAACAGAGATCTAACCCCTGGTGGCCCCCCCTCCCCCTGCCTCCTACCAAATATAGCTGAGTTGGGAGGCAGACTCTGTGAGGGCTTCAATTGACCCCAGAAAGGGCTTGGAGGTGGAAGGGCCCTTCAGCCTTGTCCCAGGTTGTGGCAAGGCATTTGTGTGTATACGCCTGCATCTGCTGATCATTGGATGACGGCTGCCCTGAGCTCTTGTGAGGGCTTCCGGCCAGGGCTGTCAGGGACATTGCTCCCGGTGCTGGGGGTAAGTCCTTCAGTCCTGGAGGGGGTCTGGGCGGCACGCTACAGTGTCCACTACAGAAAGAAAGATGGCCAGAGAGAGCATGATTGCGGACCTCTGCCTGATCCCATGGCATAAAGTATGCCTCAGAGTTTGTGTTAACTCGAGATCAGAGAGTTGGGCTTCCATGTTTCCTCCCCCATCCATCTTTGGCTGAAGGCTCCCCCGGAAGGGGGAGGTTTGGATTTAAACTCTTGGACCCTTCAGGCTCTCTGCGTGTATATGAGCCTGGGCTTATGGAAAGCAGTTCCAGTAGCCCCCAGAGGACTCAGAAGAGAGTCACAGGTGCAGTACATTAAAAGAAAATGGACCTGGAGCCAGGAGATGGGCCCCAAGGGACTTTGAAGGGTCCCTGTGGTTTGGCTGAGACACCCACTCTGTCTGCTGCAGCTTCTGTAGGTCTGAAGGGATTTCTCAGGCCGGATGAGGGCAGGACGTCAGAAGAGAGATGGGGTCACGAGGTAGAGGCCCTGCATCTGCCAGGAGAGCCCTGAGCCTTGGGGGCCTGAGGGTTGGGAGATGGAATCTATTTCACCCTCGGGGGAGCCTGGCAGGGAAAGCAACTTCTGAAGTAGAGGTGTCTGAGTACGGAGATCTAGGTGGGGTCTGCAGCCTCTAGAGTGGCACCAAAGAAGTTCATGGACCTGGGAGAGGCAGGGAGGTGGCTGGAGTTTCCTAGAGTTTTTAGCATCCCTGCGTGAACAAGAGTAAAATAGCCAGTGAATGAGAGAAGGCAGCATAATGGAGTAACATGGAGGCTGCGGCCAAAGGTACGGATGGGTCTCTGGGGACCAGGCCAGCACTGGGCATCTCAGTGGATGCCAGTGTGAAGACAGGGCAACAGGGAACCCATGCCCTGCCTGGTATCTTGGTAGAACATTGTCACTCTAGAGTTTACATGGAGAAAGGGAAACTCTGAATTGATCGAGATTATGTCCCAAGTACCTGGACATTTATAGACTTGCAATAGAAATAGATTTAAAGGAAATGAAAAAAAAATTAAATATCTACATGCATTTATGGGCAGTTTCCTGCTGCCACGTGTAACAATGAACAAGATCTCTTAGAAACCTCTAAATGATATAGTGTGCGGATGCTTCAGACACAGGTGTGTGTAACGCCCATTTAGCTCAACGTAATTACTGTTTTGTGGACGGGTTCCTCTCCTCACATGAAGAAGGAATTACGCTGTCAGTGAGGACTGAATCAACTGACTGAGGGACAGAAGATGACGCAAGTGAAACCCAGGGCTCCAAGGGAGAGAACACAACTTTATGGACAATGCTGTATTTGTCTGCAGTTTTGATATTATAACCCATGTGCCCAGCGCAGCACTGCGTGGGCATACACACATACATACACTTCTGAGCCTGTTGTTTCTTTCTCTTTCTTCCTTCTTCATGCTACAGTGAATTGGAAGAACAAAAAAAGCTAAAGGATACATGCTAGCTTAAACCGCGCACGTGTGTGTGTGTGCATATGTGTGTGTGTTCCTTTTTACACCAGGGGTCTCAGAGCTGGTTTCCTGCTTGGAGCTTTTCTTGTCTGTTTCAAAGCCCCCTTCACAAGCTTAACACTGATAAGGCGAACAATGGAAAGTGAGCTGGAGCTTGGAAATGAACAGAAAGCAGGGACTGACTTTGGGCTACTCTGGTGGGGTAAATGGACTATAAAATGCAATTTTAAATTAAATAGGTGCTTTATGGGCAACACAATATTGATTTTGCTTCCACAGGCAGAGGCTGAAGAATTGCGTGCCGTCGTGTGTGTGTGCGACAATTTAGGAAGTATGTAAGTAGGCATTTTAATTTAACTTAACTGCCCAGGAAGGACTTAATGATTAATATCTTTGGTTTTCAACTCTTGTTGGCCTGGAAATAATGACTCTTCCCCCTTTTGACCTGTATGTTTGTAGAACCTTTGTCAACTCTTTTAAAAAAAAGTCCCTCCCCTCTCCCCACGCTGGTGAGGGCGACATCACTGACCATTCAGAAACAGGAAGATACTGGTCCCCTTCCATCATCTTGCTGCCAGTATCCCTTCCATGTTTCCAGAAAACAAAAATAAAAGGTACAAGATCACATAGAGAGGACCCTCGGGTTCTTCTTCCAAAATGCTGTTTGAAAAGTATCTTCAGTAACAACATAGAAAGAGAGTTTGGACTCTGACGTCCTGAGCAAAGCTGAGAGGAGGGATGTTTGACTTCACTGCCCTAGGTGTTACCACCTGTCTATACCTTTTTTTTTTTTGCTTTCTTAAAAGATTTTATTTTTTTTTAATTTTTATTTTTACTTTATTTTACAATACTGTATTGGTTTTGCCATACATTGACATGAACCCACCATGGGTGTACATGAGTTCCCAAACATGAACCCCCCTGCCGACTCCCACCCCATATCATCTCTCTGGATCATCCCCGTGCACCAGCCCCAAGCATGCTGTATCCTGCATCAAACATAGACTGGCGATTCATTTCTTACATGATAGTATACATGTTTCAATGCCATTCTCCCAAATAATCCCACCCTCTCCCTCTCCCTCACAGTCCAAAAGTCTGCTCTACACATCTGTGTCTCTTTTGCTGTCTCGCATACAGGGTCATCATCGCCATCTTTCTAAATTCCATATATATGTGTTATTATACTGTATTGGCGTTTTTCTTTCTGGCTTACTTCACTCTGTATAATCGGCTCCAGTTTCATCCATCTCATTAGAACTGATTCAAATGTATTCTTTTTAATGGCTGAGTAATACTCCATTGTGTATATGTACCACAGCTTTCTTATCCATTCATCTGCTGATGGACATCTAGGTTGTTTCCATGTCCTGGCTATTATAAACAGTGCTGCAATGAACATCGGGGTACATGTGTCTCTTTCTATTCTGGTTTCCTCAGTGTGTATGCCCAGCCGTGGGATTGCTGGGTCATGAGGCAGTTCTATTTGCAGTTTTTTAAGGAATCCCCACACTGTTCTCCATAGTGGCTGTACTAGTTTGCATTCCCACCAACAGTGCTAGAGGGTTCCCTTTTCTCCACACCCTCTCCAGCATTTATTGCTTGCAGACTTTTGGACCACAGCCATTCTGACTGGTGTGAAGTGGTACCTCATTGTGGTCTTGATTTGCATTTCTCTAATAATGTGCATCTTACATAATGCATCGAGAGATCATCTTATCATGTGTTTGTTAGCCATCTGTATGTCTTCTTTGGAGAAATGTCTATTTAGTTCTTTGGCCCATTTTTTGATTGGGTCGTTTATTTTTCTGGAATTTGGCTGCATAAGTTGCTTGTATATTTTTGAGATTAGTTGTTTGTCAGTTGCTTCATTTGCTATTATTTTCTCCCATTCAGAAGGCTGTCTTTTCACCTTGCTTATAGTTTCCTTTGTTGTGCAGAAGCTTTTAATTTTAATTAGATCCCATTTGTTTATTTTTGCTTTTATTTCCAGAATTCTGGGAGGTGGCTCATAGAGGATCCTGCTCTGATTTATGTCAGAGAGTGTTTTGCCTATGTTTTTCTCTAGGAGTTTTATAGTTTCTGGTCTTACATTTAGATCTTTAATTCATTTTGAGTTTATTTTTGTGTGCGGTGTTAGAAAGTGATCTAGTTTCATTCTTTTACAAGTGGTTGACCAGTTTTCCCAGCACCACTTGTTAAAGAAATTGTCTTTACTCCATTGTATATTCTTGCCTCCTTTGTCAAAGATAAGGTGTCCATAGGTGTGTGGATTTATCTCTGGGCTTTCTATTTTGTTCCATTGATCTATATGTCTGTCTTTGTGCCAGTACCATACTGTCTTGATGACTGTGGCTTTGTAGTAGAGCCTGAAGTCAGGCAAGTTGATTCCTCCAGTTCCATTCTTCTTTCTCAAGATTGCTTTGGCTATTCGAAGTTTTTTGTATTTCCATACAAATCTTGAAATTATTTGTTCTAGTTCTGTGAAAAATATGGCTGGTAGCTTGATAGGGATTGCATTGAATCTGTAGATTGCTTTGGGTAATATACTCATTTTCACTATATTGATTCTTCCGACCCATGAACATGGTATATTTCTCCATCTATTAGTGTCCTCTTTGATTTCTTTCATCAGTGTTTTATAGTTTTCTATATATAGGTCTTTAGTTTCTTTAGGTAGATGTATTCCTAAGTATTTTATTCTTTTCGTTGCAATGGTGAATGGAATTGTTTCCTTAATTTCTTTTTCTACTTTCTCATTATTAGTGTATAGGAATGCAAGGGATTTCTGTGTGTTGATTTTATATCCTGCAACTTTACTATATTCATTGATTAGCTCTAGTAATTTTCTGGTGGAATCTTTAGGGTTTTCTATGTAGAGGATCATGTCATCTGCAAACAGTGAGTTTTACTTCTTCTTTTCCAATTTGGATTCCTTTTATTTCTTTTTCTGCTCTGATTGCTGTGGCCAAAACTTCCAGAACTATCAGTCAGTCCTAAGGGAAGTCAACCCTGAATATTCGTTGGGAGGACTGCTGCTAAAGCTGCAGTTCCAATACTTTGGCCACCTGATGAAGAGCCAACTCATTGGGAAAGACCCTGATGGTGGGAAAGACTGAAGGCAGAATAAGGGGGAAGCAGAGGATGAGATGGTTAGATAGTATCCCTGACTCAGTAGACATGAATTTGAGCAAACTCTGGGAGACAGTGGAGAACAGAGGAGCCTGGCGTGCTGCAGTCCGTGGGTTCACAAACAGTCAGACATGACTTAATAGTTCAATGACTACAACAGCGTACTTTTAAAACACTTTTAGCAAGTCTTACATAGCTCCAAACTTAGGGTCTAATATTTCCTAGAATGTTCTGTGGAGCAGAAGAGTGAATGAACTCATTTTCACTAAGAATTCAATACATTTGAAGTTAAAAGAAAAGAAAAATCCTTGGAAGATATCTTTTAATCACTGGCAGGGTGGGAGAAGGAAGAAGCGACGTCCTCTTTTTACACTGCCTGTAGGGAAGAATTTTGTATTAAAGTCTTAATCTCTATACCCCTTGCTTTAGTCATTCCTTTTCTAGAACTTTATCTTAATGAACGAATTGGGGAAATGCACCAAAAAGGTATGCATTTGGATTCACTGCAGTGTAATTTATAATGTCCACAAACTGAAAGTTACCTAAGTTTTGAAAAAATAGAGTGCACTGAGATTCTACAGAGGCAAGAGGCAGAAGCCAAGACCAGCCAGCCTAAGCAAAGGAGGAAGTTTGATGATATGAAGATAAATGTGTCTCATGGGAGTGAGTTTAGGAAAACATCTGGGCAGACCTGCCTTTGACATCTGTAGCTTAGGGCAAGAGGACAAACGCAGGTCCCCTTTCCAGTTCTCTCAGTATTTAAAAGTTATAACCAAGCTGTGCATATAGTGTTTACACTGTTAAATAGAATGTTCTGTTTTCCTACTTTGACAAATATACCTTCACAACAGTCTGGGGAACCAGACTTCTCAGAGTTTTATGCCAGAAAATTCAGCACATGGAGAGCAAGACTCTCATCCCAGACCCCCTTGCCCCTGGCCCTGACCTCTGTTCACCTCCTGGTCTGTAGGACCTTGCTGACCATCACACGTGTGGACTCACCAACCCACCCATTCAGGTCCACCCTCCTCCCCACAAAGAACTCCCCTAGCTTTGTCTTTTGATCTAGGAGTGTATGTACCAGCAAGGTGAAATGGCTTTAAAGGATGGACCCAGGGTGGGGTCCACAGTCAGTGAATCAGTTCAGCCACTCAGTCATGTCTGACTCTTTGCAATCCCATAGACTGCAGCACACCAGGCCTCCCTGTCCATCACCAACTCCCAGAGTTTATTAAACTCATGTCCATTGAGTCTGTGATGCCATCCAACCATCTCATCTTCTGTCGTCCCCTTCTCCTCGTGCCTTCAATCTTTCCCAGCATCAGGGTCTTTTCAGATGAGTCAGTTCTTCTCATCAAGCGGCCCAAGTATTGGAATTTTAGCTTCACATCGGCCCACAGGTGGTCTTGGGCCATTTGGGCTGGAAGTTTAGGGACCTTGCTTTTCTGGAGTTCAGTTCAAAGAAGGAAGTTTGGGTTTCACATGGACACATCGTTTAGCCCCCATGGGGAGGGCTTGACTAGAAGGAGGGCGCAGCAAGGATCCTCACATGGGGGCTCCAAGGCAAGGGGCTCAAGACAGGGGCTTCCTGGGTTTCCCTAGAAAGAAGCTAGGGGGCGTTTCTAGCTAGCAGTGGCTCAGTGGTAAAGAATCCGCATGCCAGTGAGGGAGACTCAGGTTTGATCTCTGATCTGGGAATATCCTGCATGCTGCAACTCCAGGAGCCCGCATGCTGCAGAGCCCGTGTTCCACAACAGAAGTCACTGCAATGAGGTGTCTGTGCACGGCAACTAGAGAAGAGCCCCTGCTCGCCGCAACTAGAGAAAGCCCACACAGCAACGAAGACCCAGTGCAGCCAAAATAAATAAATAAATGCATAACCATTTAAAAAGAGATTCAAGACCCAGTGCAGCCACAATAAGTAAATAAATACATAACAATTTAAAAAGAGATTCAAGACAGGACCCCCACTTGCCTGAGCCGAAGATCAGTAATTCAGTTGGTCCTCAGGAAAGGTCTGGTATTAGTTTCTTCTGGCTTTCATAGAAAAGTACCCACAAACCAGAAGGCTTAAAACTCTCACAGCTCTGGGACCCAGAGTCTGAAACCAAGGTGTAAGCAAGGCCTCACTCCCTTCAGAGGCTCTAGTGAAGAATCATTCTTGCCTTTCCAGCTTGGTGGCCCCAAGGGGTAGGTGTCCCCTGGCTTATGGCAGCGTAACTCTAATCTGCCCTCTGTCTTCACATGGCTTTCTCCTCTGTCCCTGGGCTCTACCTCCTCTTATAAGGACACCCCTTATTGGATTGAGTGCCCACCTTAAATCGAAAATAATTTCATCTAGAGATCCTCAATTACATTCACAAAGACTTTTTTGTAAGGCTGTGTTCTGAGGTTCCAAGTGGATATGAATTTTAAAGAGACAACACTAATCAACCCACTGTAGGAGCCCAGGAATGAAAAATCACAGAAAACCTGTGAAATTACTCTCCTTCTGCCTCCTGTCCCTTCTTTTTCATCTGTGTCTTAGTCAACTGTTTACTTCTGCCTCTCCTTCCTCATGGGGAGTTATGACCACCCCTCAGCTACCAAAAAAAATGTGCATAACAACACAAAAAGCTGGGAATCTATAGGTCCCGATTCCACGTTCCTGGGAGAGTGACTCTTCCTGGCTGAGGTTGGATCCTGGGTCCCCTCCAGGCTCATAAATGTTGTCCTGAGGAATAGAGCCAAAGGCACATCAATGCTGTGGAGCAAAGGCAATTAATTTCTGGTTGGCTTATGGACTGAAGGGACATTCAGTGTCTAATAAATAAAGAATTGATTAAATTATAGCCCAGCCATAGGAAGGAAGACCGTATGGCTATCCAAAATTGTACTTTAGAATAAATGCTAATGGCAAGACAATGCACTGATAATTAGGTGAGAAAAACAAGTTATGAAACAGTGCATGTATAATATTGTACCATGTGGTTAATAAACACATACAGACACACACACATAGAAGTGAAGACAGAAGAATGTACATTAAGTATTTACAACACTGTCACTAGATGATAGATTATACGTGGATTTTTTTCTTCCCCCCCCCCCCAATTTACTGTTAAATTGTTTAATTACTAATATGCCTAAAGAAGGATTTCTAACAAAAAAAGTAAAGAATTACTAATAGTGGAACTTACAAAATAAGGGAAAATTTGGAGTAATAAGCTTGGGGCTATCTATTGGGATATTTGCCTAATATGCAAAGATTCCTCTTTTTCTGGACTTTAGCTGCCACAATTACTATAATCTCTGGCTCTAAAGGAGTATCAGGATTCTCCAGCTTGGACCAGGAATGCAGGACAAGTCAGTCTGCAGAGAGGAGAGATGATAATGGGGCTGATGTCGGAACAGGGACAAAAATGAAAACGGGATCTGGGCCGCACTTCAGTCTGAATTAAACTCTCCCCAAGATGTGTTGACATTTCTGCTCTTGGGTTTGTTCTGATGCTTCTTTATATTTATAGTAAAAGTCTTTTTGTATTTAAACTGGCTTGAGTTGATTTCTGTTGCTGGCAAAGAGTTTTGACCAATACAAGATCTTTCCGGATCATAACCCACAAGGGACCATGGCCTCATACACTCAGTTCTCAGAAGAATTCAGTGAGTAAAAGCTTCAGATATGAGATCTGGTCTCTTGGATAAAGTTATACCCTTGGGTGCTGAAGATTCAAGCAGATGAGTAAGAGAAAAGTAATAAATACAAGAGGTTGATGCAAAGGAAGGGACTGAGCAGGAGGCAGATCAAAGAGAGATGCAGGGGAGGGTGAGAAGGAAGCCACATGGTGAGAGTTCTAGAGTCTAGGATGCAGAAGGCCCCCCATCGCTGACCTTTGGTGATCAATTCACAGTCAGCTTGCCTTTTATGAAAGGTGGATGAGTACCAAAATTAGTCGAGTTGATCTTTGTGGCTTTCAAGTCGGCCAGCATACCGTCCAACTCCTGTGTGTCCAAGTTTCTTCCACTGGTCACAGCAACCGTCTGAACCATATTGGATCTCTGGGCGAGATTGTTATTTCTTAACACCACTCTCAATACAATGAAAAACTTCAGACTGGGCAGCTGTGGGCCACCTGATTCAAAGAGCTGACTCATTGGAAAAGATCCTGATGCTGGGAAAGATTGAAGGCAGGAGGAGAAAGGGGAGACAGAGGACGAGGGTTGGATGGCATCACTGACTCAGTGGATAAGAGTGTGAGCAAACTCTGGGAGATGGTGATGGACAGGGAAGCTGGTGTGCTGCAGTCCATGGGGTCGCAAAGAGTTGGACATGACTTAGCAGCTGAACGATGACAAATTCTAGTTTAAAGGATACAAAAGAGACAAGATAATTAAATATAGCACATGATCCTGGACTGAACCCTGAACCAGAAAAAAAGAAATTATTTTGCTGCAAAGAACATTATTAGGATAAAATTTATCAGCTAGATAATATTATCTGAATGATGGGGGCAAAAGGACACAATAACCACCACTTAGTTCAGAAAGAAAATGATATGTGTATGTACACATATATCTGTACATCTGTGCCTATACATCTATGTATCCATCCGTGCAGAGAGAATGCCACAGCAAATGTGGTAAAGGCAAGCTATCAACATTTGGGGAATCTGGGTGAAGCTGTCATGGGAATTTTTTGTTCTATTTCAACTTTTTTTAAAGTCTGGAATTATTTAAAAATAAAAATAAATACCACTCAACTCCCTTAGGACCAAGCTGTTGTGGCCCATTTTCCCAATAGCTGATAAAATGTCATTTTGTGCCAGCAAACTGTCGGTTTTGACTTTCTCCTGAAGTTTACTCCATTCCTTTCCCAGGTTCTTCTTGCAGCTGCTTGGCATTTGTCAGCCCTGGCCTTGTCCCAGGCTGTGAATGACCCAGTGAGTCTCCCCTCGATGCCCATCAGGAAGCCAGGTGTGGTCCTGGCATCTTCCAGGCCCCGTGGCGACCTGGGGCTGCCCTGGGCAGCTGGATGGGAGGAGGAGCTCTGCTTCCATCCACCTAGGACCTGAATATAATAGTGAGGGAAGGAGGTGAGAGGGAAGTGGGGGAAACAGCTTAGCTTTTCCTTCCTTTCCAGGAATGTCTTTAAGAGCTTTTCCTCCTCATCATTACTATCAGATACATATTCTCTTGGGTTTCCTGGCACTTCAGAATAATTCATCCTTCTCTACTAGAATTTACCATATTCCCTACCCCTTACACAGGGCTTCCATGGTGGCTCAATGGTAAAGAATCTGCCTACAATGCAGGAGACACAGGAGACTCAGGTTCAATCCCTGGTCAGGAAAATCCCCTGAAGAAGGAAATGGCACCCCACTCCAGTATTCTTGCCTGGAAAATCCCATGGACAGAGGAGCCTGGTGGGCTACAAGAGTCAGACACAACTTAGCTACTAAACCACCACTACCCCCTACACACGTGCACACACGCATACACACACACACACACACACACACACACACACGCAGACACAGACACTGAGAATGGCTCCCTACACACGACTTCTCTGGGAGCCCACCTCAGCCTTATGTGACTTAGCACTCAAATTCTGTAGCTCTATTTTTGCTCCTCTGGGGAATCATGGAAAGTGAAAGAAAGTGAAAGTGTTAGTCACTCAATCATGTCCAACTCTTGTGACCCCCACCCCCCACCCCCCGCCAGGCTCCTCTGTCCATGGAATTCTCCAGACAAGAATACTGGGGTGGGTTGACTCTTTCAGCAAATCCCTCACCTCCAGCAAGAGAAGGAAACTAACCAGCAACACTTCAGTGTACATCTGGGTACAGTCACCAGTCAGGCCACTTAGCAGGGCTCCAGGTGTGAGCAGAACAATGGGGGTTTTCCTGGAAATTATGAGTACCCAGTGTAAGGAATCTGTGTCTGGTTCTGTCAGACACATCGTAAAACCTTGGAACTTATGTGCTGATGGTAAACGTCTTTTACAGTTAGCTGTCTCTCCTTAGGGTTTTCGATAGGGCATTCATTGAAGGCAAGAAAAATACACTGATGTCCCTGAAGGGAAATAAATGGAAAACTTCAGACGTGATGCAGACGGCATGGTCATCACGCTTCTGTTCTACATGGACTGATTTGGGCAGTGATGCAGATCCGTCAGGAGCCCGCCCTCAGATACCCATGATGGGAGCTTCAGCGAGTCACTGTCTGGACGTGGTTTGACTGGAGATGGAATTGGGAGGCACCGAAGGGAACTGGACGGCTGGTGGAGTTGGGGAACCAGCTAAGTCATGAGGCGAAGCCTATGGCTGGTGGCGGCTTGGTCAATAACAGCCGTGAGAGGCTCACATACCACACGCGTGATGTGCCATCTACATTAGAAAGTAGATGGAGACACCAAGGGGCCAGAGGTGACACAGGGAATTCATGGGGACTGTTGTTTTGAAGGGATCTCTCAGGAAAATGCTTTTCTTTGAGATGCTGAGCTCACTTAGAGCTGTGAGTGTATACCTAGCAGGGTCCTCTGCCCTGAGGATGGGCGGGGGGTGGTGGTGATGGACTTGCCACTTGGAGGAAGCTAACTGCAATGGGTGAAGAAATGCCAGGAGAGAACTTGGTTCCTCCTAAGGAGCAGCAGGGTGTGATGGATGGACGATGAATGTGACATGACTTAGCGCGATGTGTTCTCAGGACATGGTCCAGATCGTTTCTTGATTTGTGTTGCTGTGGTTCTCCATCCTGGACATTCATTACAGGTTGTTTCAGAGCCTGACTCAGAAAACTCCTGGGGTGGGCATCTTAACCACTGGACATCGTAGAATCCTATCTCGTGGCAATGGAAGAAGATGCTTTCAGAGACTGGGATGAAGTCTCACTGTGAAACCTTGTTTTAAAATGCCTGGGGAATGGCAAGTCATCTCATCTTGGCAAAACTGGAAAACTGCTAACGTAGCTAGCTAGTGAACTTGATTTTGTTCTCAAAGCTTGCGACCAAGGTTTTCCTGGTAAGCATCTTGGTTATCTGCAAAAAGAAGTTAAACTTTTATCCAAACTGCAATAATATCAATATCAAAAGAATATCAAGAAAATAGGGAACAAAGTGAGTTTAACTTAAAAATACTTCACAATGTTCAGATAATCTCTTGTGTGTCTTCTCATGTCATCCTCACAATAGTCTTTAGCAAATGTGTACTGTCTTTCAGTGGATATTTCTGAATGCCTCATAGGCTTTGTAACTTGGGATATGACAGGGGAACAGACAGACATGGTCTCTGCTCGCACAAATTTAGCCTGTCCGAAAGAAGAAGATAGGATTTCCAGGTGGCATTAGTGGTAAAGAACCTGCCTGCCAGTGCAGGAGATATAAGAGACATAGGTTCAGTCTCCGGGTCGGGAAGATCCCCTGCAGGAGGGCTTGGCAACCCACCCCAGTATTCTTGCCTGGAGAATCCCATGGACAGAGGAGCCTGGCGGACTACAGTCCATAGGGTCACAAAGAGACGGACACAAATGAAGCAACTTAGCACAAAGAAAAGACAGTAGTTATAGATGCTACTTAATTCCAAGGTAGAATAGCAATATCTTTCTTCAATTTTACTGAGGGAAAAATGGAGCCTTATGTAACGTCTTTGTCACACAAAAGTAAGTTTAGGAGAAAGTTTGCAATGTAAAAATAACTAATATTATAAGAATTTTTTAAATCTAGGCAATTTTTTCCACCTCTAATATTTTTGGTTTGTTTTTGTTGTATTACTAATTTCTGATAAAATATCAAGAGTTCTTGCTTCCATTACATACAATTGCAGCGGCACTAAATCCTACAGAAGGCAGGACTAAATATAACAGCCCAAATCTATATTTTTTTACAATATGTTAAACGTCCCCAAAGCATCCTTATAAAGAAGATTCGCAGGAGTAAGACTGCTTTACTCCTTTCTGTCTACTCAGAACCTAGAATGATGCCTGACACATTATTGTTCAGTTGCCGAGTCATGTCTAAATCTGTATGACCCCATGGACTCCAGCATACCAGGCTCCTCTGTCCTCCACTGTCTCCTAGAGTTTGCTCAAATTCATGTCCATTGAGTTGGTGATTCTATCTAACCATTTCAACCTCTGCCACCCCCTTCTCCTTTTGCCTTCGATCATTCCCAGGATCAAGGTCTTTTCTAATGAGTCAGCTCCTCACATCCGGTGGCCAAAGTATTGGAGTGTCAGCTTCAGCATCAGTCCTTCCAGTGAATTTCAGGGTTGATTTCCTTTAGGATTGATTGACTGGTTTGATCTGTTACAGTCCAAGGAACTCTCATGAGTCTTTTCCAGCACCACAATTCAAAAGCATCACTTCTTTAGCACTCAGCCTTCTTTATGATCCACCTCTCACATTCATACATGACTACTGGAAAAACCATAGCTTTGACTGTGCGGACCTTTGTCAGCAAAGTGATATCTCTGTCTGACACACAGTTGCTAGATAGAATGTTGAATAAATGAATGACCAATCTCACTATTGTTTTAAGGAAAGAAAGCCCTATGTTTTTCTACTTTCTTCATATCGAACATGATCCTAAATTATGTGAACTGCCCTGATTACTCACTTGAACCCACACAACGTATAATAACTAACGTCAAGGTGAAATAGTCTTAATCTTATATATAAGATTTTCAATTAGCCAAGCTAATTAAGAAGGGCTGATTTCCAAATAATTCCAGAAGTTAATAGGACCAGAATTGTTATAATAGAATATTCCCAAAGATCTTTCCCAAAAGGGATGGTCTAGTTGAGAATGAGTCCAATTGTATATAAACAAACTTGAAATCACCTCGAAGCACGTTTCAACATGCCTGTTGACTGTGTTTTTAATATGGACTTCATTTGCATTTGCAATATAGAGTCGATATTTTCTGGGATGACAGAATTATAACTTTTGAACTTTTTGTTTCTACTAGGGGAAAATAAAGCCTGGATTTCCCTGGTGATCCAGATCCCATGCTTCCACTGCAGGAGGCCAGGTTCAATCCCTGGTTGGATGAACTAATATCCAGAATGCTGCATGGCCAAAAATAGAGGAGGGGGAGGAAAAAAAGGAAAGAAAGGCAGGAGCCACACACAGAGGAACACGAGAGATGAAGAGTCCCGAAAGGAGTCAGGCAAAACCAGTTCAGACAGAAGGTAACTAAGTATGTTTTGTGGCCTTTCCGAGGAGTCTGTGCTTCACAGTGTTGTACAGCATTCTGTAATGAATGTTTGAGCATGTACACGGAGACCTAAATTATCACCACCTGGCTTTGGTCGACCTGGTGGTATGTTCCCCTTGTCCAACGATACCTTAGCTCATGCTGTATGGTTGACTCACTTGGAAATCCAGAAAAAGGATGGGATCAGTTCCCATGCATAGAACGATTGGCCAAATCTTGCAGCATTGGACTGCGGTTAGTTCCACTCCCGGCTCCTTTTCTACATGGCGACTTAGGACATTGATGGTATTAAAGCGTCATGTTGTCTGTTTGTAAATCCGAGAATTAGTTCCACCATCAGAAGGGACTGCTTGATGAAAGATGGGTCAGGGTCATTTGAAATGACAGGCTGTATTTAGCAGAACAATCTTGTTTTCTTCTTTTATTTATTGCCCAATAAACTGAATGTTCATGGGAAAGAATTTTTAGGCACCCTAGTATTTGTCTTTGGAATGTATTTTTCTACATATGGGAGCATGCAGCGTCTGCATGATGGATGGTAGAGAAATTATTTTACTACAATTCTTCATTACAAATAGGAGAAAACTGGAGGAAAGGGAGCTTAAGTAACTTATTCAAGGTAATCAGATTTGTTAGTAGCCACAGCTAAAACCTGGGACTCAAGGTTCCCTGTATTTCACAGATGATTTCATAAGTATATGCAGACATTCCAAATCAGATTCCTCTCTCTCTCCCAAGCTCATTCTTGATTTGAGTGTCATTTATTTTTTCCTGGAACTAATTACAAATTTACAGTTTAGGCACCAAGCCAAGCCCAGCTATTACTGCTTCAGGCTCTATCAGGGTAAATGTAAGCAGAGATGTTCTGAGTCTTCTGTGAAGACTCTTTAAGGGTCACATTGCAGATGTGTGTTCATGTGCATCTGTGCACATGTATTGCTCATGTACACACGTGTGAGTGGGGGCAGGACATCCTTTAACTTTGACAAGATTGGTTCCTTCTTTGCCTACTCACCTATGGGTAAGACTTTGTTTAAAAAACAACAAAAATGTCTGTGGGGTCAGGTGTTCCTGTCACACATATCAGCATAACCAATAGACACCTTCTCTTGAATCCCAGAAGAAAATATTCTATTTTAATTCTAAATCACTCTTTATGATATAGGGTACATATTACTGAGACTTCTATAACTCTGGGCTTTTTAGTTCACAGAATCCATTACATTACGTAGTGGTGAGTTTTTATTTGTTCGTTTACTTGCTTGTTCATTGAATAATCAACAAGGCTAAAAGACATTTTATGTACAGATTCATTTCATCATTTATGTGTTACTGAAAATCAAAACTTTACAACCGAGCGATATGCTGATGCAAAGAATTTATTAGTTGAGGCTCTAAGCCTGGATCTTTCAGAAAGAGCACATCAGATAAAGCCACGTCAGGATATTACTTTTGATAATAAATGTAGAAACTGGACCATCCCTCTGCCCATCTGTAGACCTGGATTGTGAGCATGCCCCCTCCATCCTCCCATACCCTCAACACACTTTTTGGCCTGAAAGCACGTCCTGACTTGGCAGAATAGAAAATGTGGAAAGTGTTAGGATTGAAGCTGAAACTTCAGACAAAAACGCCTTGGTGTGTCTAGTTTATTCTTTGGTAAACAATGTACCTGAAGGTATCTGAAAAATTTCTCTTTTTCATAAGCATATGATGTTGTTGTCTCTGGGGCTCAGATGGTAAAGAATCCGCCTGCAATGTGGGAGACCTGGGTTCCATCCCTGGGTTGGGAAGATCCCCTGGAGGAGGGCATGGCAACCCACTCCAGGATTCTGGCCTGGAGAATCCCACAGACAAAGGAGCCTGGACCACAGTCCATGGGGCTGCAAAGAGTTGGATGCGACTGAGCGACTAAACACACAAGGCGAACAACCATGGGAGAGGCGGGACAGAGGTCTTATTAGATGATTTGCTGTAACAAGATAGACTAGTTAACTCTTTCCTAAGAGTTCATGTGCCCATGGAAGTAGTGGACGCTGAGGTAGGAGAGGGATGCAACTGAGGAGGGAGGCCAAACAGAACTGGATGACACGCGAGAGATGCTGAAGACAAACTAAGCAATGTTATGCCTTAAATAGAGACACAAAGAACTAAAATTTGGAATCTGAAGCCATTTCATTCCTGACTTGCTTATGTGCAAATAATCCGGTAAAATGTATAGGCTTCATAAAGGCAAAGATTGTGTCTCACCAGTTTCTGCATGTCTAGTGGGGTCGCACAGAGTCGAACACGACTGACGTGACTTAGCAGCAGCAGTGCTTAATATGGGCTTCCCTGGTGGCTCAACAGTAAAGAATCTGCTTGCAAGTTGGGAGGCATAGGAGGTACGGGTTTAATCCCTGGGTCAGGAAGATCCCGTGGAGGAGGACAGAGCAACATACTCCAGTATTCTTGCTTGGAGAATCCCATGGACAGAGCAGCATGGCAGGCTACAGTCCATAGTGTCCCAAAGAGTGGGACACAACTGAAGTGACTTAGCACACATGTAGTGCTTGGGCACCCCACTCCAGTACTCTTGCCTGGAAAATCTCAAGGGTGGAAGAGCCTGGTAAGCTGCAATCCATGGGGTGGCGAAGAGTCAGACACAACTGAGCGACTTCACTTTCCCTTTTCACTTTCATGCATTGGAAAAGGAAATGGCAACCCACTCCAGTGTTCTTGCCTGGAGAATCCCAGGGGCAGCGGAGCCTGGTGGGCTGCCGTCTATGGGGTTGCACAGAGTCGGACACGACTGAAGCGACTTAGCAGCAGCAGCAGCAGTGCTTAATATAGAACTGAGCACATTGTTATCACTCCTTAAATGTTTATTGTTTTTAAGTAAATGAATGAGTGAATGCTTAATGCACACATATATATTTTCTTCTACCAGAGAAAAAGATTGCTCTTTTTTTTTCCAGGTTGATGCATTCCATGGTGATGCATATGAAATGAGATGCCCTTTTAATCCACTATGAATGACACTGACCATTCTGAACAAAGAAACTGGCCTTCTCTGAATTCCGATGCTCTTAGAAATTGAGATAAATATTTAACCATCCTACTCTGCCCTCGTGGATCTGTGTGGAATCCTTGATCCAGCTAATCGAACATTCAATGTCTAAATTAAACTACTCACCTCTCAGAAACGGAGAAGGATAAAGCGAGTATAAAAGAACATTCTTCTTCCTCACCTGTTAACATAACACAAAACAAAAATCTGCAAGAGTATTTTGAGATAGCAAGTATATGAAGAGCTCTGACATGCACATACACATATTATGAACCTTTGACATTAGTAAAACTACATACTCATAAAATTTTTCAGAAACTCTTTAAAATACAACCACACCACATACCTTTTGCTGTTCTTCTGGGGAAAAAAGATAGGTACAGTATTTCCTAATCCATGGAGTTTCCATTCACAGAAAGAGCTAAGTCAGGAAAGAAAAAGTCAGCCATAGAAAGGCATTATATTAGGTAAATGAACCAAATCGGGATAGGAGAACACTATTTGCAATTTAACCAGCCAAGTTAAACATGACACGATTAGAGCCAATCTTTGGGGACCAAGTTAGTAGTAATTGTGCCTTATTTAACTTGGCCAATTAAAGGCTGAACTCTTTTCTAAATTGGCTATTTTCAAAGCAATCAAACCTTTGCTCTCTGAATTTTTTTTTTCAGCTTGCCATTTTTAATTTAGGTATTTGACTGCTTAATGGATGTATGTGTACATGGGCCCATACCTAAATATTTGCACATAATACAAAATTAATATGCAGTTGTATTGGGCAGAATAAATGGTTTCTTATTATAATAGGCTTTTAAGCCAGATCTTGGTCATATGTGTTTTCACATGTCCACTAATTTCCTGCATCTGAAGAAAGGATCTAAGCTGTGAAATATATTGCCTAAGGGAAGGTTCCTAGAAAATAACTATTATAACCTGGGAAAACGAATCTAAAGAACTAGGGTTACAATATCTAGAAAAAGTAGAGAAGAGAACAAAATGTTGGTGTTGTCTGTCAACTGTAATGGCATCTTTGTTTACTTTGTCACCATGGGTCAGATAATATTTATTGAATCCTCATTCTGTGTGGTGAACTGCTCTTGACAAGATGATTCCAACCAAAGCCCCAGAAATCATCCCTGTCTGAAGAAGCATCGACTCTAGGGACTTCTCTGCTGGTCCAGTGGCTACGACTCTGAGCCTGCAGTCCATGGGGTACAGGTTCAGTCTCTAGTTGGGTAACTAAGATGCAACATGTTGCTGGGCATAGCCAAAAAAAGGCATCTACTCTACAAAGAAAGAAAAGACCCAAATTGTGTGGAGGCATAAATACAAAGGACTGATCGTTTGAATCAGCTATTCACCTTTTTACACTGGAATTAAAGGATTCATATACATTAGGGTTAAAACTCAAGAATCAGAAAAAGAGAAGAGAAAACAAACAAAGAAAGTCATCATAGCTCTATGAATTGAGTCTGATGGAGTTAGTAAAAAAATTCTTTCTGGAGAATTCTAACAGAGTAAGTACCAGGAAGAAGGGTAGGGGGCTTTAAAGTGAAAGGAAATTGCGATGCTATGGACTGTAGCCCACCACACTCCTCTGTCCATGGGGTTCTCCAGGCAAGAACACTGGAGTGGGTTGCGATGCCCTCCTCCAGGGGATCTTCCTGACCCAGGGATTGAACCCACATCTCCTGTGGTTCCTATATTGCAGGCAGATTCTTTACCTCTGAGCCACCAGGGAAGCCCAACAGTAGCTAGTAGGGTAAGCACCAGGAAGAAGGTTCAGTTCAGTTCAGTTCAGTTCAGTCGCTCAGTCGTGTCCGACTCTTTGCGACACCATGAATCGCAGCACGCCAGGCCTCCCTGTCCATCACCATCTCCCGGAGTTCACTCAGACTCACGTCCATCGAGTCAGTGATGCCATCCAGCCATCTCATCCTCTGTCGTCCCCTTCTCCTCCTGTCCCCAATCCCTCCCAGTATCAGAGTCTTTTCCAATGAGTCAGCTCTTCACATGAGGTGGCCAAAGTACTGGAGTTTCAGCCTTAGCATCATTCCTTCCAAAGAACACCCAGGGCTGATCTCCTTCAGAATGGGCTGGTTGGATCTCCTTGCAGTCCAAGGGACTCTCAAGAGTCTGGGAAGAAGGTTAGGGCATTTTAAAATAAAAGGAAATGACTGAAAGCTGTGTAGAAAAAAAGACCAGTAGATTCTCTACATTAAAACAAATCTATCTTTCCAATGCCTTTAGGAATTAAGGACAGATGTGTTTTTACATAAAGTGTGGATCCAAATACATAGACTAGAGTAGACTTTACTTTTCAAGATCTAAGACCATTTTCTGCCTAACAGAATGAGTAGTTGTGTAAGAATTTCAATACCATGTTGTATGCATTACGGTTAATTTTATAATCAGCTTTTCTGCACACACTTTCCCACTCTTTGTGGAGATGGAAACCTTAACTCTGTCACCTGTTTTGATCACAGAAGGAACTGATTACAAAGAATGGCAATCCAACTGCAGGGTAAAGTTATGGCAGAAGTGAAATGAAAACTCGTAATCTGAGGCCATGTGGTGGGGCTGGGTGGGGTGAGCTAGAAGGAGCCCTGGATCTTTGACTTCTAGAAAAAATAAGTCAAGGTTTTCCCTTTAATTTCCTTGGGTTAATTTTCAGGAGGGAACTTCACCCTCCTGAAGGAGGTGTTGCCGTCTTCGGTCAGGTTTTGTGATCTTTCATTGGCCAATGTGGTGGTGGGTGTAATGGCTGTGTTAAAAGATGGCTCCTCTGAAGCAACGCCTCTCTTACTATCAATTTCAGATGTTCTTTCTCCCCCCACGGAGTGAACCGCTGACCGGCTTAAGAAAGCCTGAGGCTGAAAACCTAGGCCAGCATTGTTCAAGCTTTGGCTGGGGTTCTTGCTTACTTTCTGGCTCTCTGGAAATTTGCATTGCCCTTTCTTCTCTTTGGAGCGATACAGTGTGAAGGCTTATGTTTGGGGGAAAAGAACAGATGACATCAGGCCTCTCTCTGCTGTGATCCTAGGCAGAGCTCACTGAGACAGGATCTGTCCAGCCATTGAAGTACATTGTAGTTTAGGCGTTGAAATCCCAGTTAAAAACAAAATGTTGTTTAACTTTGCATGTCATTTTTCTATGCATGTATTTATTCTGCAGGCCTCGTCGATGGGTAAGACTACTCAAGGATAAAGTCTGCATATTCTAAAAATTTCTGGCCCAAACACTATCAACATATTCCAATAGACTATCATAATGATTATCCTTTTGAGGAAAAAAAAAAAAAAAGAAGTGTCCATCGTTTAAGCCAGGCAGTCACCGGAATTCTGTTACAGCTGACTGAACTAAGGTAGCCAGGTATGAGGCAACTACGGTCAGTCCCACGCCTGCGCCCCAGAGCCTGCTGAAATCCCTAGAACTAGCCAATCCTAAATCTGTTTACAGGCTTCCCAGCTGGCTCAGCGGTAAAGAATGTCTGCCAAGCAGGAGACCTGTGTTCGATCCCTGGCTTAGGAAGATTCTGTGGAGAAGGGAATGGCAACCCACTCCAGTATTCTTGCTTGGAGAATCCCACAGACAGAAGAGCCTGGCGGGCTACAGACCACGGGGGTCACAGAGTCGGACACGACTTAGCGATTGAATAATGGCAGCAGCAGAAGCAAGCCTGTTTGCCCTGCCTCACTCATTCCTTCCCACACAAACCGCCGTAAAAGCTTTGCCCACATTTCCTTTTGCTCTCTTGCCTCCTGACAGACCCTGTCCCTTGGGAACTGTGAATAACAACCTGTCTTTTCTTTTTTATTTTTTTGGCCACTCCACAGGGCATGTGGGATCCTAGTTCCCCAATCAGGGATCAAACCCGCGCTTGCCCCCTATATTGGAAGCGCAGGGTTTTAACCACTGGATGGATCGCCAGGGAAGATCCCAAACTGCCTTTTCAGTGGCAGTCATCTCCTGATCTGTTGGTCTCAGTACACCTCAAAAATAATTAAAACTACATTTTAGAACCAAGAGTTATACATCAGTGGAAGATTGTAAAAGGCCACCAGGAGAAGAACACACAAGACACTAGAATCTCAGAACAGGAGAGGGTAAACATGCAGCTGGAGACGTGTGGGCCACAGGCCAGGTGGGAGATGCCTGGACGACATGGCCGCCTTGTGTCAGCCACGGTCAGGGAGGGGAAAGACATTTGAAACATGCAGCTTAGGCTCAGAGGCAAAGTCAGCTTTTATGCTGGTTTTCCTGCTTTCCAGTTTGTTTTGTGTGATCTCCTGTTAAGTACATTTCTGTCTCCTCACTTTGCAGTTAGAATGCTGGCAGGAGAATTGGAAGGCATATTTGCACTGTACTTCAGATAGCCTGAGATAGCTAGGATAAAGCCAAGGTGGTGGCGGGCTAGAGAGGGGACCCCAGAGGAGGGGTGAAGATGCTGCTGACGTCGGAAGCTTCCAGCTGTCTGTCACTTCGTTACACTCATGCTGTTCTCATCTTCTGAAGAATTACATCTAAGCATGCTCTCTCCTGTTTAATTTTTTTAGTAAATTATTTATTTTAATTGATTTTTGGCTGTGCTGGGTCTGTGGTCTTTGTTGCTTCGAGGCTTTTTCTCTTGTTGCGGCGAGTGGGGGCTCCTCCATGTGTGGTATGCAGGTGTCTCATCGCCGTGGCTTCTCTTCTTGCAAAGCACAGGTGGGCTTAGTAGCTGTGGTGCACGGGCTTAGTTGCTCCTTGGCATGTGGGATCTTTCCAGACCAGGGATCAAACCTGTGTCCCCTGTGCTGGTAAACAGATCCTTATCCACTCCTCCACCAGGGAAGTCCTACTCTCCTGTTTTAAACACTGCAGCTGCGACTGGCACACATAGCGTGGCCGAGAGGAGCTAGCCCACATCCGAGGTCAGGGGCAGAAGCCGGGAGGACCCCATTCCCGAGGGCCCGCGGCCAAGAGGAGTTACCCCACATCCGAGGTCAGGGGAGGCAGCCGGGAGGAGCTACCCCATGTCCAAGGAGTGGTGGCTGTGCAGGCGCAGGAGGGCCTAGAGGAGCTATTCCATGTTCAAGGTCAGGAGGGGAGGCGGTGAGGAGATACCGCTCATCCAAGGTAAGAGAAACCCAAGTAAGACCGTAGGTGTTGCAAGAGGGCATCAGAGGGCAGACTCACTGAAACCATAATCACAGAAAACTAGTCCATCTAATCACACTAGGACCACAGCCTTGTCTAACTCAATAAAACTAAGCCATGCTGTGTGGGGTCACCCAAGATGGGCGGGTCATGGTGGAGAGGTCTGACAGAATGTGGTCCACTGAAGAAGGGAATGGCAAACCACTTCAGTATTCTTGACTTGAGAACCCCATGAACAGTATGAAAAGGCAAAATGATAGGATACTGAAAGAGGAACTCCCCAGGTCAGTAGGTGCCCAATATGCTACTGGAGATCAGTGGAGAAATAACTCCAGAAATAATGAAGGGATGGAGCCAAAGCAAAAACAATACCCAGCTGTGGATGTGACTGGTGATAGAAGCAAGGTCCGATGCTGTAAAGAGCAATATTGCATAGGAACCTGGAATGTCAGGTCCATGAATCAAGGCAAATTTGGAAGTGGTCAAACAAGAGATGGCAAGAGTAAACGTCGACATTCTAGGAATCAGCGAACTAAAATGGACTGGAATGGGTGAATTTAACTCAGATGACCATTATATCTACTACTGCAGGCAGGAATCCCTCAGAAGAAATGGAGTAGCCGTCATGGTCAACGAAAGAGTCCGAAATGCAGTACTTGGATGCAGTCTCAAAAATGGCAGAATGATCTCTGTTCGTTCCCAAGGCAAACCATTCAGTATCACAGTAATCCAAGTCTATGCCCCAACCAGTAATGCTGAAGAAGCTGAAGTTGAACGGTTCTATGAAGACCTACAAGACCTTTTAGAACAAGACCTTTTAGAACTAACACCCAAAAAAGATGTCCTTTTCATTATAGGGGACTGGAATGCAAAAGTAGGAAGTCAAGAAACACCTGGAGTAACAGGTAAATTTGGCCTTGGAATGTGGAATGAAGCAGGGCAAAGACTAATAGAGTTTTGCCAAGAAAATGCACTGGTAATAGCAAACATCCGCTTCCAACAACACAAGAGAAGACTCTACACATGGACAACACCAGATGGTCAACACCGAAATCAGATTGATTATATTCTTTGCAGCCAAAGGTGGAGAAGCTCTATACAGTCAACAAAAACAAGACCAGGAGCTGACTGTAGCTCAGCTCATGAACCCCTTACTGCCAGATTCAGATTTAAATTGAAGAAAGTAGGGAAAACTGCTAGACCATTCAGGTATGACCTAAATCAAATCCCTTATGATTATACAGTGGAAGTGAGAAATAGATTTAAGGGACTAGATCTGATAGATAGAGGGCCTGATGAACTATGGAATGAGGTTCATGACATTGTACAGGAGACAGGGATCAAGACCATCCCCATGGAAAAGAAATCTAAAAAAGCAAAATGGCTGTCTGGGGAGGCCTTACAAATAGCTGTGAAGAGAAGAGAGGCGAAAAGCAAAGGAGAAAAGGAAAGATATAAGCATCTGAATGCAGAGTTCCAAAGAATAGCAAGAAGAGATAAGAAAGCCTTCCTCAGTGATCAATGCAAAGAAATAGAGGAAAACAACAGAATGGGAAAGACTAGAGATCTCTTTAAGAAAATTAGAGATACCAAGGGAACATTTCATGTAAAGATGGGCTCGATAAAGGACAGAAATGGTCTGGACCTAAGAGAAGCAGAAGATATTAAGAAGAGGTGGCAAGAATACACAGAAGAATTGTACAAAAAAGATCTTCACAACCCAGATAATCATGATGATGTGATCACTAATCTAGAGCCAGACATCTTGGAATGTGAAGTCAAGTGGGCCTTAGAAAGCATCACTACGAACAAAGCTAATGGAGGTGATGGAATTCCAGTTGAGCTGTTTCAAATCCTGAAAGATGATGCTGTAAAAGTGCTACACTCAATATGCCAGCACATTTGAAAAACTCAGCAGTGGCCACAGGACTGGAAAAGGTCAGTTTTCATTCCAATTCCAAAGAAAGGCAATGCCAAAGAATGCTCAAACTACCACACAATTGCACTCATCTCACATGCTAGTAAAGTCATGCTCAAAATTCTCCAAGCCAGGCTTCAGCAATATGTGAACCGTGAACTCCCTGATGTTCAAGCTGGTTTTGGAAAAGGCAGAGGAACCAGAGATCAAATTGCCAACATCTGCTGGATCATGGAAAAAGCAAGAGAGTTCCAGAAAAACATCTATTTCTGCTTCATTGACTATGCCAAAGCCTTTGACTGTGTGGATTACAATAGACTGGGGAAAATTCTGAAAGAGATGGGAATACCAGACCATCTGACCTGCCTCTTGAGAAACCCGTATGCAGGTCAGGAAGCAACAGTTAGAACTGGACATGGAACAACAGACTGGTTCCAAATAGGAAAAGGAGTACATCAAGGCTGTGTATTGTCACCCTGCTTATTTAACTTACATGCAGAGTACATCATGAGAAATGCTGGGCTGGAAGAAGCACAAGCTGGAATCAAGATTGCCGGGAGAAATATCAATCACCTCAGATATGCAGATTACACTACCCTTATGGCAGAAAGTGAAGAGGAGCTAAAAAGCCTCTTGATGAAAGTGAAAGAGGAGAGTGAAAAAGTTGGCTTAAAGCTCAACATTCAGAAAACTAAGATCATGGCATCTGGTCCCATCACTTCATGGGAAATGGAAAAATAGTGGAAACAGTGTCAGACTTTATTTTTTTTGGCTCCAACGTCACTGCAGATGGTGATTGCAGCCATGAAATTAAAAGACGCTTACTCCTTGGAAGAAAAGTTATGACCAACCTAGATAACATATTGAAAAGCAGAGATATTACTTTGCCAACAAAGGTCCGTCTAGTCAAGGCTATGGTTTTTCCTGTGGTCATGTATGGATGTGAGAGTTAAACTGTGAAGAAGGCTGAGCGCCGAAGAATTGATGTGTTTGAACTGTGGTGTTGGAGAAGACTCTTGAGAGTCCCTTGGACTGCAAGGAGATCCAACTAGTTCATTCTGAAGGAGATCAGCCCTGGGATTTCTTTGGAAGGAGTGATGCTAAAGCTGAAACTCCAGCACTTTGGCCACCTCATGTGAAGAGTTGACTGCTTGGAAAAAACTCTGATGCTGGGAGGGATTGGGGGCAGGAGGAGAAGGGGATGACAGAGGATGAGATGGCTGGATGGCATCACGGACTCGATGGACATGAGTCTGAGTGAACTCCGGGAGATGGTGATGGACAGGGAGGCCTTGTGTGCTGCAATTCATGGGGTCTCAAATAGTCGGACATGACTGAGTGACTGAACTGAACTGAACTGAATGTTGGGTGTATAAATGCATTCATGACTGAGTTCAAACCTACCTTTCTAGCACTTTCACCCAGCGGAGCTTATTGAACCTTCGTTGTCATAGAATTTCTCACCACTTCTTGAACAGACCATGCTTTTATAACCAGCAGAGCGCTAACTCAAGACCGACAGGAAAATGGGAAAGTAATCCTTTATTAAGATGGACAAAACCCTGCTTACTAGAAAGGCAAGGTTCTCTGATAACAGCGTGATTGGAAAACATGGTTTCCTTTCAGGATGGAATCTGTCCTCCCCTTCATCACAAATAAGCTGACGGATGGCTTAAATACTCAGGGGCACTTGAGAGAGAGAAGGATGTGGCCAGACCTGCAGGGCAGACGTCAGATCCCCTGCAGTAGCCAGCCGCCTGGGCACAGCTAGTGGGCTGGCACAGCAGGGAAGAGGGAGCTAGGAAGATGGCCAGGCTGCCTAAACTGTTTGTGACCAGGAGGCTCAGTGCGGGAGCGGGAGTTAGGAAATTCCTACTTGTCTCTTCTAGCCCCATCATCCTGCCCAGGGCTAAGGCCTGGCTCAGGGAATATCTGATTGTTCATCATGCAAGAGACATTTGTATGTATAGTTCTCTCCCTCCAGGCCAAGGCTGGGAGAGGCAAAAGTAAAATGGAGCAGGACCTTAATGGGCAGGTCCTTGCCCCCAACATCCTCTGCCTGCCTTTTGTCTGAGCAAAAACCTTAGCAAAAGAATAAGTTTAATCAGAGAAGTGGGACCCTGCAGAAACAAAGGAAAACAGTCAGAGGAGACCAAACAGTAATAGTTTAGCCATTAAGCACAGTCAAGGGGACCTTCAGCTCTTTCCCAAGGGCTATAGATAACACCTAAACCATATCCTGTGGGCTGTCTCATGGATACTGAAACCCCCACCGGTGAGAAGCTAACTACACGATGACTAGATGGTAGCCATGGCACACGTCACAGTTCCAAGAACTAGCCTCTAGAATATGGGAACAAACTGACCCTGGAAGTGAAGACTAACTGTGCTTAATCAAGATGATGCTGGTCAGACCACTGATGACTAACTCCAAGATGACTGTCAGAACTGACTGTGCTGTTTCTGCATGTAGCCCCTTCCTCAGCCTATAAAACTCTTGCCCACTAATTGCAGGGTTGGGGGGAGAGAGTCAGCCTTTGGACAAACATCTGCCCTCCCTCCATGGTTGCCAGTATCCAAAATAAAGCAAACTTCCTTTTCCACCAACCTGGCCTCTTTATTGGCTTTTGAGCAGTGAGCTGCCGGACCCCGCTTTCATTTATAAAAGTCCTCTGAAACATGAGAAGAAAGAATACAAAGTTTCTCCATTATCTTTAATAAGTGGACTCTATTTTTTTCAATCCACTCTCCCCACTGGCCTCCTTCAGGGTGGGAACCACATTATCCATCAATGCTTAACACAGCAGGTGGTGAGCAATAATAAATTTCTCTTTAGTGAATCATAAACAAATGAAGAAATGAGTGATGAATGAATCCCAGGCAGTGGGGAGAGAATGTACCTATACAGACTTCTATATTTTTATTATAAAGGCCAAAAAATAAGCCGTAACCATAAAGATTTCACATACACAATGTGGGTAAATCGTCAAAACAATCTTGGGAGGGGGAATGATCCCCATGTTTTCTCATGAGGAAACTGGGGATCGGAGAGCCCGTGTCAACCACCTAAGTGCTCATGCACGTGTTGTCACTAGGAAGTGATGACTGGGACTGAGGCCCCACGTCTTCCGGGTCCAAGTCGTTGATACCAGAGCCGTCTAGTTAGTCTTGTGGACAAGCTCATCAGGGAAGATGAGAAGAGAGCTTTCAGGGAAAGAACAGAATGAATGATGGTTCAACTGAAGGAGAAAAAACACAGAACAGGCTCCATCTGGAAAGCAGGACTCTTGGGCCAGACTGTGGACTTTGAGCTGTATGTCCAGTATTTATGGAAACACTGTAACAACCCCTCCACTCTGATGGAAGAGCCCCAGGGCTTGTATCTAGACTCTCCATCCTAAAAGAATACGCTAATTATCTGTGTAACCAAATAGAATCATAAATTCTATTGTGCTTATTGGGGTATGACCACAGGCCTATTGATATTTGTCCACTGTTAACTACCTATGCTTAAGGCATACGGATCCGGGTTTAAAGCATATGAATCATGGGTTAGCTTTGATCGTATCTTTCTTTTCCTTTGTTCAGACTAGTTTCAGAGAATCTGGGGAGGTGGGTTCAGACACATACACATGGGGTATAAAAGATTTTCACAAATGCTGATCGGGGTCCTTGGCTAAGAGGAAACTCTGCCTTGAGCCTTCCACTGTCTGCATTGTCCTTCTGAGTGAGTTTGTTTCCCGGAGCGCATGGCTACAACACAATATTCAAAGATCTAAGTAATGTCTATGAGTCAGTAAGAAAAAGACAGAACTCAAAAAATGAGCGGAGAAGATAGGAAGATGTAATTCACAATAAAGACTCTCAACCTTTCTATCAGGGAAATGGAAATTAGAGGGATGAGAAGTTCTTACACCCAATATTGGTGAAAAACTTGAGAAGTTGGATAATTTCAAGGGTTGGTAAGAATATGAGATAATGAAATGGGTACCATCTCATCTCATAAGAATATGAGATAATGAAATACTGCTGATGGGAGTATAACGTTGTGTAGCCAGAGACCGTTGGCAGTTTCTGCTAAAATTTAAAATGCGTGTTCTCCGGACTTCCCTGGAAGTCAGGTGGTTAAGACTTCACCTTTGAGTGCAGGAGGTGTGGGTTTGATCCCTGGTTGGGGAGTTAAGATCCTACATGCTTTGCAGCCAAAAAACCCCCAAAATATAAAACAGAAACAATGTTGTAACAAGTTCAATGAAGATTTTAAAAATGGTCCACATTAAACAATAAATAAATAAATAAAATGCATATTCTCTATGACCCAGCCATGGTCTAGAAGGTAGATTCTGTGTATCTCGGGGATGGGCCAGCCTCATTCAGTATCAGGGAAAGTATGATAACTTCTGTTTGAGTTTGACTGTACACCATCCTTTTAAATGTCTTGTTGAGGGTCTATGTTTGAGGAAGGTGCTGTGGAGCACAGCCTAGATGCCCTTTCTAGCTGGTTCCCCAGCTGGCAGGAAGAGTCACTGCCAAAGACTCATGGCTGAGCAACGCCTAGGGGGTTGCCCTTGGCCCAGGGGAGCTGCCTTGCCCACCCTGGGCAGCCTGTGTCTGGTGACTGGTCAACGTGGGGGTAGAGAGCCCAGCCCCTTGCCTCAGTTCTAGGCAGCACTGAGGGGCCATCCAATCCTGAACTCCAGGGACCTGCTGAGCCCTTGCTGGCAATTGCATGGAGCTCACCTCCTTTCCCCACTAACCCAAGCGTGCACAGCTCAGAGCCTGGGTGTCTGGTTCCTGGGGAGCCGGCCTAAGGAGGTTCTATAAGGCACACAGGTGTGTAACAGTACACACATATCACTTCAGTTCAGTTCAGCCACTCAGTCGTGTCTGACTCTGTGACCCCATGAATCGCAGCACGCCAGACCTCCCTGTCCATCACTGACTCCCGGAGTTCACTCAGACTCACGTCCATCGAGTCAGTGATGCCATCCAGCCATCTCATCCTCTGTCGTCCCCTTCTCCTCCTGCCCCCAATCCCTCCCAGCATCAGAGTCTTTTCCAATGAGTCAGCTCTTCGCATGAGGTGGCCAAAGTACTGGAGTTTCAGCTTTAGCATCATTCCTTCCAAAGAAATCCCAGGGCTGATCTGGGATATACACACATATCACTTACTAATATTTAAATGCACATATATTTTAGCACCTGCTCAAAGACATGTTTTACCAACACGGTTGGCGTGTCCGCTTAATATTCTTATGGTGGAGTCCTCACCTGCCTGCCCAGTCCCTTAGATGTAACCTTTTTTGTAAATAGGGTGATTGTGGATGTGATTAGTTAAGTTGAGGTCATACCCCAGTCCAACATGACTGGTGCCCTTATAAAAGAGAAGTGTAGACACAGAGACACACACAGGGGGAAGGCCACATGGAGTCTAGGAGAGAGGCTTGGGAAAGGTCCTTTGCTGGCACTGTCACAGGGAACACGGCCAACAACTTCATCCTGGACTTGTAACCTCCAGGGACAATAAGGTTCAGTTTTTTAAGCCACTCAGTTTCTGGTTTTTGTTGTTGTTACAGCTGCCCCTGTGAATGAATACAGGGCCTGAGAGAAACAGCCCCACATATGCACTGGGATGTATTCTTTGCAAATTCATAGTAGAGAAGCAGAAAAAGAATAGTCTAAACAATGTAAAGGTTTATCAATAAGTCCTCACAAATAAAATATAGCATATTCAGGCTTTGGATATTTAACCTCAGTTTAAAAGCATCTAGTAGGTTTCATTGCATAAAATCATCAGGTTTGGTGTGTGTATTTAAAGGACCCAAGGGCACAAAGAGCTCCCCATGGTGTCAGGCCAGAGACGGAAGGGGTAATTCCCTTATCAGTAAGTCCTCACAAATAAAATAAGGTAATGCCCTTATCAGTAAATCCTCACGAATAAAATATAGCATATTCAAGCTATAGATATTTAACCTCACTGTAAAAGCATTTGATAGGTTTCATTGCATAAAGCTGTCAGTAATCACTGTATCTGAGTTAACAAAGGGAGAAGCTGAATGACATGTGCAGAACAAAACCATTTAACTTATGTTTGAGAAATGCAAAGGAATACTCTATCCGTTGAGACATTCGTCTATGGATATGAACACACAGAACAATGACCAGAGGGATAGACTCTAAACTTTTGACATTGTTTGCCTCTGGGAGTGGCTAAAGGAATTTTTCATCAGTAATAGTTAACTTTTACTAAGAGAATATATTCACAAATTTTATTTGTAATTAAAAATTAATAAAAACAAAAAATCATTGAAGGAATGTAATATGGCATCCTAGAGCAGAAACAGGACATTAGGTAGAAACTAAGGATGTGAGAGTTGGACTGTGAAGAAGGCTGAGCGCCAAAGAATTGATTCTTTTGAACTGTGGTGTTGGAGAAGACTCTTGAGAGTCGCTTGGACTGCAAGGAGATCCAACCAGTCCATTCTGAAGGAGATCAGCCCTGGGATTTCCTTGGAAGGAATGATGCTAAAGCTGAAACTCCAGTACTTTGGCCACCTCATGAGACGAGTTGACTCATTGGAAAAGACTCTGATGCTGGGAGGGATTGGGGGCAGGAGGAGAAGGGGACGACAGAGGATGAGATGGCTGGATGGCATCACTGACCCGATGGACGTGAATCTGAGTGAACTCTGGGAGTCGGTGATGGACAGGGAGGCCTGGCGTGCTGCGATTCATGGGGTCGCAAAGAGTCGGACACGACTGAGCAACTGAAGTGAACTGAACTGCACTGAAGGAAATCTGAATAAACTATGAGTTTGAGTTAATAATAATGTCTCTGTATTGGTTCTTCAATTATAATAAATGCACCGTAGTGATGTAAGGTGTTGGTACTAGGAGAAGTCGTGGGCAGAGAATGCTATGGAAACAGTACTCTCTGTTCACTTTTTCTGTAAAATCTAAAAAATAAGGTCAATTCTAAAAAGAACTCACTGGAGAAGACTCTTAAGAGCCCCTTGGACTTCAAGGAAACCAAACCACTCAATCCTAAAGGAAACTAACCCTGAATATTCATTGGAAGGACTGAGGCTGAAGCTGAAGCTCCAATACTTTGGCCACCTGATGTGAAGAGCCAACTCACTGAGAAAGACCCTGATGCTGGGAAAGATGGAAGGCAAAAGGAGAAGGGGGTGGGAGAGGATGAGATGGTTGGATGGCATCACCGACTCAATGGATGTGAACCTGAGCAAGCTCCAGGAGGTGGTGAAGGACAGGAAACGTGGCCTGCTGCAGTCTATGGAGTCAAAAAGTCAGACCCGGCCTAACGATTGAACAGTAACGACAACCAATGTAAGGTGTTAGTACTAGGGGAAGCTGTGGGCAGAGGGTGCTATGGAAACTTGGTACTGTCTGTTCACTTTTTTATAAAATCTAAAATCTAAGGTCAGTTCTAGGGAAAAGAAAACTCATCGAGGGCACTTGGGTTTTCTCATGCGGATTTCCAGTCCCCACTTCTAGATATTCTAATTCAGCAGGCCCAGGGCGGGGATGTCCAGTAATTTTTTTCTTATTATCCTGAAGAGGTTCTGATCCTTTGAGTTACCGTGGACAAGAAAAAAAAAAAAAAATCAAAGAAAATCCAGCCGTATGCATTGGGTTAACAAAGCTGGTGCCTGAAGCCTTTTTACGGTTTGGATTGAGGAGTTAGAAAGGCAGAGGGGTGGTGTGGCCCACGTGTCCACTCTGGGTGGCCAGTTCAGGAGGGGAGCCTTTTCCCAGCGAGGAGACTGCCCTCCATGTGGGCCGCCAGCACGCAAGGAGCCGCCTCTGCTTTCCGATCACACGGCTCGGCACATGGTTAGTTCTGCGGCTTTTAACTGTATTTTGAGAATAATGTTATAAATAATTGATCCTCCCAATTAAAATGTTTTTCTTCCAGTTAAAATTTTTATGCGTGACCTGAAAAGATGGCCTATTTAGCCCGCCTCCACCTCTCCACTCAGCCACTCAATTTGCTATTCGGAGTTCTTGTTCTCTTAAGACTCTACACGAACACAATCAGAACTGCTCTTATAACAAATGGTCGGTGTGTGTTACGTGGCCTCCCCTTTTTGGTAAGCAAGGGTGTTTGGCATCACACTGAGCATGTTATTACTCACTCCTTCCCTCATTCATTTATCCTACCAGCGGAGACACTATTGTGTACTCAGCATTCTTCTTGATGCTGGTAAGATAGCTGAGAAAAAGACAGGTTTGTCCTTAATGAAACAGGTGATTGTTAGTTGGACTGAATTGTCCCTCCCTCAGTCGCTACAGTCTGATCAATGAAGTCACAGTAAAGCTGATAAATTATTTTAACTGGAAAATAAGACACTACCATGATAATGTTTAACACAGATGGACTCAATTACAAGAGTAGATATTTTAGATATTCCTCAAAACATTACATCTTGAAGATTTCAGCCGTTCTGAATACCAGCACTAACCGTCCTGTTTCTGAGTTGGGTTAGTGCTGTCAGAACCTCACCACTGGCTTTGAGGATGGCCCAGCTGGACTTGGGGTCCCACAGATGCCTGGTGGCACTGTTACCTCCATCATCACACGTATGGCTTTGGAGACCTCCAGCATCCTTTGGGGAAAATCCACTGAATACACAGGGGCCTTTGCCTTTAAAGCACTTAGAATAAAAGGAGAAAAAAACACACAGAAACTCCCATCATGTGCACTTTCATTCATCATGCCCTTAAAACCAGAGGAAGTTGATAAACTAGGAAGAAAGCCAGAAAACTAAGGGAGGATGAAGCCAATTAGAATATGGAGGCGAGGAGATCATCACAGATGCGGGACACAATTGGAGTCTATATGAACCTTCCAGAAGCCTGGGTGTGAGAAGGAGAGGAGGGGAGGAAGAACAGGAGGAGGAAGGCAGACTAGGGGCACAGGGGCTGGTGTGGAAAGGGTGAAAGAGGAACCAGAGTAGCAGAGGGGCGGGGGTGATGGTTAGCGCCTTTTGAGCACTGCAGTCGTGTGGCTGGTAATGTACACACATCTCTCATTTAATCTGAGCAACAGGCGTTGAGATAGAACACCAAAGGCTGAGCTTCCCAGTGCAGGCTCTGCCCTACCTAAGGCAAAGAGGACAGCGGCTTAGCCCTCTTCCCCTGGGGTTGCGGCACCTGTCGGCACCTGTGGGCAGGAGCTCTGTGACCCAAAGGGTCAGCTCCAGCTGGGTGTCTACCAGGGACTTGTGGTCACGTCTGTGTGGGGGCAGTGCGTGGCCTTGTATCTTCGCTAAGAGAAGCTAGCCTCAGCTAGTCTATACAGTGACCCTTGTGCACCCTCGTGGGTGGACTAGCTAGAGAAAGGTATCACTTCCTCGGGGTCTGTGACTTGGACCCCAGCCAGGATCCAGGGCTTGAGGTACACAAGGGTGCCACCCGGGCCCAGGCATGCATCTGGGTGGAGGGGCAGCTCGTATTTCCCCCACAAAGTAGAGAGTAAACCGTGTCAGGCAGCACCGTCCTCTTTTAATATCGAGCATTGAATTATTCAAAAGCGCTTTGATAGGGGAGCTGGTTTTCCTCATTCCTATTAATCAAATGGCCAAAGCATAAATTGGCTTTCAAAAGGTAGTTGGAAATGAATTTTATCCTTTAAAAAGGAACAAGAAGAAGAAAAAAAAAGATGAAGTGCCATCCACAGATCTTCACAATGGAATACCCAGGAAAGATAGACAGTCGCAATAAATAGTAAAACTTTGTATTGATAATATGCCTGTCTGCAAGGGGTTCAGAGCCTCTTCCTGCATTTTTAAATGTACTCACGCCTCTCAACCTGTGTGTGAGATACAGTGCGCAGGTATCATCATTCCCATTATTGAAAGAACCGATTCAGAAAGACGGAATGCCTGGCATACGCTAATATAACACATCAGCATCTGAGAAAGATTAGATTTCAGCCACCCGATGGCCATTCCGTGGTCGTATACAAGATCGTAGAGCTGGAAATGACACGACGTGGCAGAGCGGCAGTTAGGGTTTAAGACAAGCAAACGAGCGTTTTGGATGGCCATGCTTAGCAGCTGAGATGAATGATGCTTCATTTACTGTTATTAATAAACATCTGCCTTCCCGCAATCCCAGAGGCAGACTTGACTGCCCAGCCCAGGCCGGAGCTGACTGGCTTCCAGCGAAGCAGGAGGAACAGGGCTCAGAGCCTCCAGCGTAAGCACATGACAAGCTGCTTTCCCATTAATAACAATACTTCTTTCACTGGGAGTAGACTGTCTTGGGGGAACTGTGCTAAGCCCTTCATCTTTCAAAACTCTCATGAGAACCTTGTGAGCAGACTCATTGTCCACGTGGCGCACAGATGTTAAAGGGCCCATCTGAGCCCGTGCCACTGCTTCAAGGGCAAAGCTGAGACTTGAACTCAGGGGCACCTCTGACTCAAAAGACATGGGTCTGAAGTGCTCTGCTGAGCTCCCTGTAACCAAAGTATGTCCCTAAAACTTAAACACTGATTCTTCGCCACATCCTTGCAAATGCTAACCTGTGCGTGCATGCTCAGTCATGTTCCAACTCTTTGCAACCCCATGAACTGTAGCCTACCAGGCCCCTCTGTCCATGGGATTTTCCCAGCAAGAATACTGGAGTGGGTTGCCATTTCCTTCTCCAGGGGATCTTCCCGGCCCAGGGATGGAATCTGCGTCTCCTGCGTCTCCTACACTGCAGGTGGATTCTTTACTGCTGAGCACCAGGGAAGGTTGGGTGAAGCCCACAGAAATTGGTGAGGCCATCTGCTTTCCTCAGCCTACCCACTCACGTGGGAGATACGCTCACAGACACAAACCGGAATAACATTTTACCAGCCCTCTGGGCATCCCTTAGCCCAGTCAAGTTGACAGCTACTATTAACCATCACATCAGGTTAGTTCTCAGCCAACATTTTTGGAAAGATCAACAAGATTCGACTACATAATATTAGAGTGCATCTCAGGCAATAAAGGTAGTTAGTATTCCGTGAAACAGCCGTTTCAAATGTGCCTGTGTGTGTGAGTAGGCGCACATACTCCTGGGTCATCAAGAAAAGCCTGAGAAGCACTGATTCTGGGCCCCCTCTGCCCCTCAGCTTCCTTGAGCTTCCCTTCTCCCCTCTCACAGCCACTTCAAAAAGACCCCTGCATCCTGGAACACACCTTGATATGTGGTTTCAGAGACATGTTTGCTAAAGATTGGCAGCAAAAGCTAGAAATCTTCCTTTTGGCTCCATGTGCCACCTGGGTTTTCGTTGTTTTCATTTTTTGAATTACGTGTGGACTGCACGCTGCAGGAGGAGCTGGTGGCAGGATCTCTGTGAACCGACGCTGGTGACGCCAACCTGAGTCCACTAGCAAGTCTGGGGTGTGGGGTGCAGTCAAGAAGGAGCAGGAGATGCTACATAATTAATAATTCAATGATTGAGGCTTGGAGCAAGCTTGGAACTTGCAAAAGTGAAGGAGAACTTTTAAACCTCGAAACCAAGGCCATCAGGGGTACCAGCTTTGTTGAGTGAATTTCTATCTCAGCTAAGCCGGCTGAGAGCAAGAAACACATGGAGAATGTGATTCAAAGGTGTGTAGGGGGTGCCCCAAGGCTTTCTCCCCATTATAGACTGGCAAGTTTACCGGTACATGGGGACCTTCAGGGACCCGGACTGAAGTACAGACAGAAGCAGAAGGTCCCACTGGGAGGAGGGAGGCTGAGTCCAGACACACGCAGGTGTGTAAGAGGATACTCCTACCCACCGATCCCACTTTCAGAGTCCCCGAGCTGGCAGTAGGGAAAGAAATGAGAGAACAGCAATGTCGGGCAGGGGCTGAGATGGGGGGACAGTGAGGTTGGGTGTCCTGCTTCCCTCCCTCTGCCTTCATTAGCTCAGGCTGCCTAAGGAAAAATCGTGAACTGTGTGGCTTAAATCTTAAACAACAGACATTTATTTTCTCATAGATCTGGAGCTGGGGGTCTGAGATCAGGGGGCCAGTGTGGCCAGGGTCTGGTAAAAGTTCACTTCCTGGCTTGCAGCTGGCCGACTGCTCCCCAGGGAACCCACAGGGTGGAGAGAGAGAGAGCTCCGGTGTCTCTGCTTATAAGGCTGTCAGTTCAATCAGATCTAAGCACCACACACGTGACCTCCTGAGCCTTTATTCCTTCCACGAAGGCCATAGCTCCAAATAGTCACCCTGTGTTAGGGCTTCAACAAGTGAACTCAGCATGGGGTGGGGATACAGTTCAGTCCGGGCGTCTCCCAGGTGGCGTTAGTGGTAAAGAATCTGCCTGCCAATGCAGGAGATGCAAGAGACACGGGTTCGATCTCTGGGTCAGGAAGATCCCCTGGGGAAGGAAATGGCAATCTGCTCCAGTATTCTTGCCTGGAAAATCCCATGGATGGAGAAGCCTGGCAGGGTTACAGTCCATGGGGTCGCAGAGTTGGACACAACTGAATGACTGAGCCCGGCACTCTGCACAGCACAGTCTACCCCATAGCACTCCCATTTCAGCACATACCCTGACCCTACACGGATCCCCTGTCCGTCCTTCACACTAGCCAAGACTAGAGGAGCCCTGCCAGCTGAAGGCAGGTATGATCTGGGGGGCAGAAAGTAGTTACAGAAGTCAGAGCACACCCACCTGCAAGGGAAAAAGGCTCAGCCTGGCATGCTAAGCAGACTTACCTGATTATGTGGTGAGCTTCCAGCTGGTTTCCCATCCGACCAGCCATCCTCTTGTTTTCCCCGTAATGAAGGTGGAAAATTCAAATAAAAACCCTCTCACATCACCCAGATCTCCAGAGGGTACAATTAATAGGGGTCTTTCGGTCTCTAACTCACATGTTTCGTGAATGCTTGCATTTTTAGCCAATGTGTTGAATGACTTTGTAATTAAAAAAAGTAACACTTTATAAAAACAGCACAAAAAAACACTTTATAAAAACACACAGTAATAACACAAGCGACTCACTGAGTAAATATGCAAGGGTGATGAAAGCCCTTGGCTGGCGTTCTATAAAGTGCCATGAAAGGGTGGGATTTGCAGAAAGAACCGCCTCTGAGGGGGCTCTTTTCCAGTCTACTACATGATTTCAGAGGGTAGAGTGAAAAGATCGTTTCTCTATGCCAAAAGAAGGTCAAGGAAACAAGTTAGCTGCGTGCGTAAAGGTAGTGATGCATCCCACTGCATCTAGAGCAGATGGGAGCCACGCTAGAAACTTCTAGAAGCTTCACAACTCCTGGAAATTCCTGTCACCTGATTAGGTTGGGAGCTACCCACACCTGATTCCCTTCCCCACCCGGGGTTGTTGAAATCCATGCCTGCTCTCAACCGTGTCCTGAGTATAAAGAAAGCATCCTTTCTGTTTCAGACGCCGGTGTAGCAACTGCAGGCTGGAATGGTGAAAGGGCTTTATTAGAGCGCCAAGTGTGGGTAGCAGCAGCCGCTGGGCCCCAGCTTTATTAAACTGTAGCTCTTCCCCGCTGGCACCTTGTTATTGCCAGGGCTATTGTGAGGCTGAATGAGGAGCATGCGAGGCTAAGGGGAGAGTTTTAAAAAGGAAAGATGAGCCCAGACACAGGAGGGGTTGCTTCTGCTTATCAATGCACAGGAAAGCTTAAGACGAACAGTCGTGTAGAACATTCACATGATGGAGAGAAACTGGGTCTTCCTCGGCTGCATCCCACACTCGAGCATGACTGGAGATGGGGTTCCCTTGCGGGCTCCCTTGTGTGGCTTTAAGGGACCACCTTCCCGCACTGTTTCTCTGTCCAGAGCTGTGCATCCTCCCAGCAAGGATACCATCAGCACCCAGGCAGCCTGCTGGTTCCAGAGACGTTGTCCTGCCGGAGGAAACACTCCACTTCGCTGCTATCAAGTCCCTGCCTCGCAACAGAGGCGAGGGCCCACCCGGGGTGCCAACCCAGGAGGGGAAGAGCTCTGTGATCCCTGAGAAGGATCCAGAGGGTTTTGCTCACAGTCCTATGCTCTCTGCTTCTTGTTTCCTCTGGTCAGTGTGCCCCGAGGAGCCTGTGCAACTGTGGACGGTGCGGGTCTGTCTGGTCTCAGCCACACAGAGCTGCCCTGGGCCCCATCTGTGGATGGGTCACCCCGCACTTGCCAGCCTTAGTGCAGAGAGAGCCTCATCCCCACGCAGCATAACCGGTGACAACCCCAAGCCTTCCCTGACTGGAGAGAGGTCTCTGCAGCCTTAGGTGCCTGGACCATTCGTCTCCTACTCTCTGCCCATCTTTGTGCCTTTTCCTCCTCTGTCTCTTCCATTTTTCTATACAAAGAGAGGCCTCCAGTGGTCTCTGCGCTGCAGCCCGTAACAGCCCCTTAGGGCATGTGTATAAGGAGGCTCCTCTTGAATTAGGGGAAATGTGAGCATTCGCTGTGTGACCTTGGATAAGTCTTTTCATCTCTCCAGGTACCACAACTACAAGATGAGAGAGTTGAGCCCGCTGGCATCTAAGATTCCTTCCAGCCTTAAGAACTCTAGCTGTGTGCCTGCAGAGACCCTGGGACCCTGCCCCGTGCCTTTTCCGTAGGAGCCACTGTGAGAAGTCCTGCTGTGGCTGTTCTGTTGAAATTGGGGGCTTTATCCCCCAGCTGCTCAGAGAAGAGCATTAAACACCCTTGCTCCCACTTTTCAGTTATTGTATTACTGTCTGTTTTACTTTTCGGGTCTATTAATATTTGCTTTATACATTTAGGTGGTCTTATGTTGGGTGCATTGGAGAAGGAAATGGCAACCCACTGCAGTATTCTTGCCTGGAGAATTCTATGGACAGAGGAGCCTGGCGGGCTACAGTCCACGGAGTCACAAAAGAGTCAGACACAACTTAGCGACTAAACAACAACAGCAGTGTTGGATGCATGCATGTGTGTGTGTGTGTGTGTGTGTGTGTGTGTGTGTGTACTCCCTAAGTTGCTTCAGTCGTGTCTGGCTCTTTGTGACCCCATGGATGGTAGCCTGCCAGGCTCCTCTGTCCATAGAATTCTCCAGGCAAGAATCCTGGAGAGGGTTGCCATGCCTTCCTAAAGGGGAGCTTCCTGACCAGGAATCGAACCTGCATCTTCTCTGCTCCTGCATTGCAGGCAGATTCTTTACTACTGAGCTCCCGGGGAAGCCCGTTGGGTGCATAAATATTTACAAATATTCATATCCTCTTGTTGGATTGATTTCTTCATCACTCTGTAATGGTCTTGGCTTAAAGTCGACTTTGGATGATTCGCCTGGCTGTCCTTGCTTTTTCATTTTCATTTTTATGAAAATGTCAATGACACTTAGAGTAATTATTGATAGACATGTACTAGTTGCCATTTTGGTGATCGTTTTTGGGTTGCTTTGTAATTCCCTCATTCCTTTCCTCTTCTCTTGCTCTCTGTTTGTGATTGAGGGCTTTTTGTAGTGGTTTTCTTATATCCCTTTCTCCTTATCTTTTGTGTATCTACTATAAGTTTTGCTTTGTGGTTGGTTACCATGAAGCTTATGTAAAATACCTAAACACATGTTCATTACAGTCTCTTTTAGGCCGATGATAACCTAACTTCAAATGCATATTAAAGCTCTACATTTTTGCCCTTCCCTCCCAATTTTATGTTTTTGATGTCGTAATTCATAACACATTATCATAGTTGTTTTAAATAAATAACCATTGTGTAACCATTAACAAATTATTGTACAGTTGTTTTTAATAATTTTGTCTTTTAACCTTCATACTAGATTGATAAGTGATTTAGCCACCACCATTACAACATGAGAGTATTCCAAATTTAACCATATTTTTTTTTACCAGTGGGATTTATACTTTCATATGTTTTCCTGTTACTAATTAGCATCCACCTGTTTCAGCTTGAAGACGCCCCGTTAACATTTCAAGTAAGACCAATCCAGTGGTGCTGAACTATTTCTTTGTCAACTATAATTTTGTGACTCACATGGATACAAAGCCTCACTGACTTTCAGAGCAAGGTTCTTTGGGGGCCCATCCCTCAAGGGGGTTTCCCTGGTAGCTCAGATCATAAAGAATTTGCCTGCAATGCAGGAGACCCAGGTTCAATTCCCTGGGTTGGGAAGATCCCCTGGAAGAGGAATGGCAACCCACTCCAGTACTCTTGCCTGGAAAATCCCATGGACAGAGGAGCCTGGTGGGCTGCCATCTATGTCACACAGAGTCAGACATGACCAAAGCGACCTAGCAGCAGCAGCAGTGCCAAAGTTGGGGTTTAAGGCAAGAGCATGTCTGAGCCTTTCCACCTGTTTTGATGTGGGGATTTTCTCATTCACCTCATGTGTAGGGGCCACTCAGCTGTATCTGGGTTTCTTCACTGGGAATTTTCCATGTGTAGCTATAGGTTTGCGTGTGTCCACGGGAGGAGATGAGACCTGGGCCCCTGTGTCATCACCTTGCACTGGAATCCCATTCCATACTTTGTTAGGCTGTGAGTGAGTCTAAGTCTCCGGATGTGCTTTATATGCTGTGAAAGGCCCAGCAGAGCAGGGAACATGGAGACAGCTTGGTTTCTCGAATAAGGTGTGTGGATTTCCGCATCCTGTTGCATTGTCCCTGAGAGTGTTCGTCAGAGTGCCCGGCTTCCGCCCACTCGCCGTTACGCAAGTGTGCCCTCTCTGCCCAGCTCTCACCCTGCCTCCCCTCTCTGCCCAGCCCTCACCCTGCCTCCCCTCTCTGCCCAGCTCTCACCCTGCCTCCCCTCTCTGCCCAGCCCTCACCCTGCCTCCCCTCTCTGCCCAGCCCTCACCCTGCCTCCCCTCTCTGCCCAGCCCTCACCCTGCCTCCCCTCTCTGCCCAGCCCTCACCCTGCCTCCCCTCTCTGCTGCTAAGTACTCCCTCTGCCCTGCTTCTAAATGTTTATTTTCAAACCCAAGTTCCCAAACGGGAATGATTTAAGCAGTTGCAAAGGCGACAACCTGGGGGTGTGGGAGGGATGTGTTGAGCTGGGGCTGGCGGCTCAGGCGTGCCTCTCTCTGGTGGCACTGGAAAAGGGAGCCTAGCTGCTGGGGTGGGGGTGGGGGGTGGTTTGCCCCAGGGGGCCCGCCTGTGGAGCTGCTGCTGCTGTCGCTTCAGTCGTGTCCGACTCTGTGCGACCCATAGACGGCAGCCCACCAGGCTCTGCTGTCCCTGGGATTCTCCAGGCAAGAACACTGGAGTGGGTTGCCATTTCCTTCTCCAATGCATGAAAGTGAAAAGGGAAAGTGAAGTCGCTCAGTCGTGTCCGACTCTTAGCGACCCCATGGACTGCAGCCCACCAGGCTCCTCCGTCCATGGGATTTTCCAGGCAAGAGTACTGGAGTGGGGTTTCATTGCTTTCTCCCGCCCTCGGAGCAGGCCCCGCATTGCAGTCTTTCCCCTGATCCTCTTCTGGCTCAGGGCCTAGAGGAGACATGGGACCATGAGAGCCTGGGGGGGCCGGAGTCTCTCCTGGATCAGGACTGAACAGGGCCGTGCCTGGAGCCAGACATGGCCCTCACAACCGGAGGCACCCCTGTAACCCCAGGGCCTTATATCAGCCTCCTTGAGATTGGTGGTGAGCAAGGTGTATGTTCTGAGACCTAGGCAGATGGAGCCCTTCCCTTGAAACCACAAGTGAAATCAAGACCAAAGTGAGAGGGAAAAGGAAATGAGCTGAAGGAAGGGGAAGAACGCCAAGCGCAGAAGCTGGGAGGAGAGAGCGGTTCATATTAAAGAAGCCTGAGAACAGACGGGCATGACTTGCTTTGGTGTGGGGATGCATCCCCTCTTTGTCAGAATGTGATGCTGTCAGACAGCGTGCTTCTAGGAACACCCGTCTTTTAAACCCAACAGGGCATGTGTTTCCATAGTGTCTTTTTCTCTCCTAGTCTCACTGATTATTCATGGAGCTCCTAGTGGGTGCCAGATACAGTGCCAAGCAGTTGATATCATCAGAGTAAACCTTCAAAATGCTAGTCAGTCAGTCGTGTCCGACTCTCTGCGATCCCATGGACTGTATGTAGCTCACCTGGCTCCTCTGTCCTTGAAATTGTCCAGGCAAGAATACTGGAGTGGGTTGCCATTTCCTTCTCCAAAACCTTGTGAGATAGACACTTTTATCCCATTTTAAAGGTGAGAAAAATGAAGTTCAGAAAAGGTAGTTGTTTTGGGCAGGCAGCGGGGACAGCTGGAATTAGAGGCTCTTTCTCCGGACTTCTTGATCCTTCTACTTAAGGGTATTGTCCCTCTTTCTTTGCTCTCTTTCCCTGCTAATTGGCAAAAGGTCATGATGATAGTCACTTTCTCTTTTTCTTAAGGATTCTTTAAAATTATATGTGTTCATTTCGCTGCGCTGGGTCTTCGGTCACACGGGATCTTCGATCTTCCTTGAGGCATGCAGGATCTTTGGTTGTGGCTTGGGAGCTCTTAATTGCATCATGAGGAATCTAGTTCTCTGACCAGAGATCAAACCTGGGCCCCCTGCATTGGGAGCACAGAGTCTTAGCCACTGGGCCATCACTGTCTTTCTTAAACTAATAAGATCTGCAAGTGCACACTCAAAGTTTGTTCATTCAGTAAAGACTTAACTGAAGTCCTACTGTGTGCCAAGCAACATGGCTTCCCTGGTTGCTCAGTAGTAAAGAATCTGCCTGCCAAGCAGAAGTCACAAGCTTGATCCCTGGGTGGAGAAGATCCCCTGGAGAAGGAAATGGCACCCCACTCCAGTATTCTTGCCTGGAGAATCCCATGGACAGAGGAGCCTGGTGGGCTACAGTCCATGGGGTCGCAAAGAGTGGACATGACTTAGCGACTGAGAATGCAAGCAAGCCCAGGAGCACACCGGCATGAAGACATGTGAGCCACACAAGAACCCCAGGAAACGCCCTTCTCCCAGGAAACGTCTTCTCCTGATGCTCTGCATCGCTGCTTCCAGTAGGGCTTCAGGATGTAATCTGAACCAGTGCAGGCCAGGAAATTTAGAGCTGCAGTTCCTTTCCTGTACCATCAGAATCATGTGGGTTTCTTAGAAAAATAACCCGTAGATGAAATACAGATTTCTTCGGTGGCCGGAAACCTGGGTCATGGTACTAGCATCACTATGCCCAGGTAAGCTATGTGACTCCCTGGGCCTCAGTTTCCCCATTTGTCCAACCAGGGCTTGGACCACATGATCACTATGTGCTTCTCGGCTCTAACATTTCATCAACTTAACCAAGTTCTCCACTTCAATCCACTGTCCAGGTGAATGAATCCTGAGGCCCATTTTGAAAATGTGAGCTGTTGGCAAGTTTTTCTTTCCCCTAAGCTTTAGGTTCTCCTGGTGACATACAGCTTCATCCGTTGGTTTCATTCCTGTACCTCTGAGTCATTTGTCATTTGCAGACGCTTTATCTTTGTTGTGGTTACCAACGCTCACTTCTGTAAGAGAGAGGCACATACCCCAAATCTAGAAGTATACTTAGTTATGAGCTATATGCTTTCCTTGGAAAGCAACCTAAAGTCAAGAAACTGCTAACGGAATCCTTCTTTCAATGTAGCCGAACCACTTGCATTTTTATAAAGAGAGAATAAAAAGTAGCTGCTGCTGCTAAGTCACTTCAGTCGTGTCCGACTCTGTGTGACCCCATGGACAGCAGCCCACCAGGCTCCCCCATCCCTGGGATTCTCCAGGCAAGAACACTGGAGTGGGTTGCCAGTTCCTTCTCCAAAGCATGAAAGTGAACAGTGAAAGTGAAGTCGCTCAGTCGTATCTGACTGTTCGCGACCCCATGGACTGCAGGCTACCAGGCTCCTCCATCCATGGGAGTTTCCAGGCAAGAGTACTGAAGTGGGGTCCCATTGCCTTCTCCAAATAAAAAGTAGAGGCAACATACTTTTGTTTGCCTGATCTGCATTTTTATATAATCAGATTACTTTCACATGAGATGCAAGAACAGAATTTAAAAGTCTACTCAAGTTGGTACAGTTTGTTTAAGACAGGGGCCAGAAGCAATTTCCTTTTTTTTCCTAGAAACTTTTAAAAACTCATTTCTGTCTTCCTGGTGATTTGCTGACTATCAATGGCGATACGTTCTATGCCAACTGTATATGTCATACAGATATAATCCTTCACCAATCCTTCCAGAACAGCTATTGCTGTGCCCATGGTGTGGATGGGGACACTGGAATTCAGGGAGGGTACGTCATCTATGCAAGTTCATTTGGATGAGGAGTGGGAGATGTAGGGTTCAAGTTCGGTTCAGTGTAAGCCCAAATGGTTACACTTTCTCTGCGTGGAAGGGAGAGTATCCATACTCAGTCACTGCCTGGAAGCCAGAGAAAAGTGGACAAAAATCCAGATGATTTAAAACACAACCAGAAATTAGCAAGAGAAATTGGCTCTGTAAGGCTTTCTCCACAAAATAAGAAGGAAAAGTAGGCTAATCTCAGCCCAGTACACCTTTATATGAATTAGTAAAAGGTACCCCTTCCTGGCTCCCAGGTGGCTCAGATGGTAAAGAATCTGCCTGCAACTGGGGAGACCTGGGTTCCATCCCTGGGTCAGGAAGATCTCCCGGAGAAGGGAATGGCTAGCCACTCCAGTATTCTTGCCTGGAGAATCCCATGGACACAGTCCATAGGGTCGCAAAGAGTCAGACATGACTAAGTGCCTAACACTTCCACTTTCATTTCTTCCTGGAGGCAGGTACCCCCACATGCCAGTGGCTTGTTGCGTGCAGGGGGATGACCTTCCATCCCTCGTAGAGGGGACCCTAGCCTATAGGGGACACTTCAGACATCACTGCCCTACGGACGGAGAAGGGGAGAGGGGCCAAGGGTCACCAGGAGGGTCTCGGGATGTTGGAATAGCTGGTGACCAGAGAAAGATGGCCGTATTTATTTCATGATCTCCAAACATTTATGCTTCTCACTCTTTGTTTTACTTTGCAAATAGTTTAGTGGGCAGAGGGAAACTCTTCCTATGGTTGAAGAGGTTTAGCTTCATTTCCAGAGGCCAAGTCAGTTACAGTGTGACAACACTTCCCAGAAATGGTCAGGCTAAAGGCCAGGGCAAAAGTAGCACACGGTTCTTCTTGTTACTAAATTGTCCCAACGAAAGTTCAAGGAGTCTTGGAGGTATTCCCTTCTGATAACTAGGCTGCTGGTCTGATCGTTTGTGCCTGTGACTGTCTGCTGTGTCTCGGTTTCTCCTTCTCCTCTGCTTTCTTGAGCACGTCCCTGCGCAGTCTGTGATGTTTGGGCTTTAATTAATAATAGTAATAATAAATAATAACAATACAGAGATGGAGATGGAGGAGGCCGAGGAGGAAGGAAAAAAAAATCACATGGACTAAGATAACCTAGTGTGAAAATGTTAGTTGCTCAGTTGTGTCTGATTCTTTGTGACCCCGTGGACTGTAGCCCCCCAGGCACCTCTGTCCATGGGATTCTCCAGGCAAACAAGTACTGGAGTGAGTTGCCATTTTCTCCTCCAGGGGATCTTCCTGACCCAGGGATCGAACCGTGTCTCTTATATCTACCTGTATTGGCAAGTGGAGTCTTTACGGCTTGTGCCACCTGGGAAGCCCCTTGACACTAATAGGTATTTCAAAAGTGTTTGTTTCAGGAATAGGTGAATTAAGTTATACATTGGAAAAAATACCTGAATCTTGTTGCAAATGTGAGGGAAAACTGTGAGAATGTGTGTGTGTGTGTGTGTGTGTCTCTGTTAGTGTGTACAGTGTGTGTATGTGTGTGTGTGTGTACAGTGTGTGTGTGTGTGTGTGTGTGCGTGTGTGTGTACAGTGAAGGGATGGTAGGGAGAGGCAGCAGAAGGGGAGAGTTATGGAATCTAAGAGGAAGTGGGCCCATCTGTCTGCTCGAGGAGCCCTGCCTGTAAATCAAAGGGAGAAAATCATTACTTTTGCCATCAAATTGGGATGTGGGGAAAACCTCAAATCACTCAGTGACAAGGGTGGCTGAGATGGGGGCATAGCTCTGTCCACTGCAAGAACCCCCCCCCCCCAAGTTTTGAAGGGAGCTCATCAATTTATTCCCTCCCTTCCCTGCTAGCAAAGGCTCTTGCCTGCTTCTCTGGGTCCCAGATCATCAGAGTAATAACCTGGGCCAGGGGTGGTAGTCAGGGGCGTGGGGATGTGAAAGCCTTCTTTCTCCATCTTCCAGCTTTCCTTACAGTGAAGTTGTGGATTGAGAGTGGTTTTAAAAATTCATATAACAATTAAAATAAGATACTTTTAAAAAGCAAATGCCAGCATAAGGAGTATTGGTGTATTGGCTCTCTCTTTCTCTGCCATCTCCTCCCTTCTCTTCTTCTCTCCCCTCCCTATGCCCTTATGCATATCAGGTATTCCGTTTATTCCAGTTCATCTGTGGTCCGAGTGAGCTGTTTGTGACGAATCTGGAGCCCTTCTTCCGGAATGTGTACCTCGGGTGCTGCAGGGCAGAGGTCCCCAGGCTTTTTGGCACCAACAGCTGGTTTCATAGAAGACCATTTTTCCATGAACTGGTGAGGCCGGGGATGGTTTTGAGGTGATGTCATAGCTCAGTTGGTAAAGAATCTGCTTGCAATGCAGGAGACCTGGGTTTGGTTCCTGGGTTGGGAAGATCCCCTGGAGAAGGAAATGGCAACCCACTCCAGTATTCTTGCCTGGAGAATCCCATGGACAGAGGAGCCTGGCAGGCTACAGTCCGTGGGGTCGCAAGAGTCAGACACGCCTTAGCGACTAAAGAGAGAGAAGCACAGTGCATTTCTTGTGGGCTTTATTTCTGTTATTATCACATCAACTCCACCTCAGATCAGCAGGCATTAGATCCTGAAGGTTGGGGACCCTGCTGTAGGGCACACCCAGCGAGTGGATTAACCAGTCCCTTAAACCCATCTGTCATGATGGAGGCTTCATTGGGAGGTGAACTTCACAAAAGGAGGCTTCAGATGGGAGGAGCAGTGGGAAGAGGGACCAAGGGACCAGCACCCCAGATAGTGAAGGCAGGAGCTATAGGCATCTCCCTTCAGGAAGGAAGTGGTAGGCCCACAGGGGCAACCCAGTGCTAGACCACAGGGGAGAAGAGGTCTGCCCCTGGGTGTCTGGGACAGGACAGCAGCTCTGAGGGACCATGCCTGGCCATGCTGGTGGCAGGGATGCGGGCGAACCATCCGCGGGAGGGCTCTGAGAGGGGCAGATTACATGGGAATAAAATAAGCATCACCATGCGAATTTCAGCTGACTTCCAGATCCCTCTCCAGGACACCCTTCAATAATAGCTTTGGGGAAAAGAAACAGAGAACTAGGTCCTGCCACCTCTCTCATTATACTCACAGCCCTTCCTGTCACTTTTGGAAAAACAAGCAAATTAGGTTTGCCAGCAAATTCTATTAAATTAGGCACATTTCATTTTTGCAAAGTTGAAAACTCAAAAATTGGTTTTGGATCCACAAGCCAAGATCTTATAAGCCAAGGGCAAGATCATCTTCTTAAAAAACCCTGATTTTCCCACCCTTGGTGTTTCTCTTCTAGGAGAGGGTATGACAATTCTAAGCCACTCCGTTAAACTTTCTTTCCATAGAAAGTTTATTCATCCACCAAAGTACTCAACTCGTTCTCCAGGGAATTAAGGCCAGAGGGGGACAGGAATGGTGAGTGCGAGTTGGATTTATCACACCCATATTTATGTGTGTGGTGGCCGTGTTCTCCCCTCCAGCACGTGTGTACCTTAGTGACTGTGTCATGCTCATATTTATGGGGGCCTGGTCACGTGGGAGGCACTCAGTGACCAGGATACAAAAAGCGCAACAGTTCTAGGGCAATTACAGGGCTTCTGACACAACACGACATATACATACTAAATCTCTCCCGGTGTTTTGAGTGGCTTCGAACATTTTTTAATACTGCTACTCAGAGCTGTTTCTTCATATAAGCACAGAATTATAACATCCTGCCTCCTGATTTGCTGTACAGTAAAATTACCTTAATTGGGCCCAGCATTTTGGAATTTGTATTAATTAAGGCACGTGATCTTATTGGGTAAGAAGTTTGAATGAAGGGTTGTAATTTAGAAATCTGTAAGTTTATGAGATCTACACTTCTTACACAATGTTTGTACAAATGAAATCCTAGATTCATTTAGCTAATTTTCCTTATTAGTACCCCATTCATTTCTGAGTTTATAGCAAAAAAGAAAAAAGAAGAAAGAAATACTGTAACATAATTATTAGTATTTCTTTAAACAAATCCTAGAGGAAGAATGTTTTTTAAAAATTAATTCAAATGAGGCTCACACTCTCCCATTTCTCAAAATAATAAGAGATTTTACTCTATTTAATTCCAGTTCCTCGGCAGCTCTCTTTATCTATGTGAGAAGAAAGTTAGCGAAGCCTTGGGGAGGAGACATGGTGGTTCAGAGTGACGAAGCTGAAGTCCTGTGTTTCTAGGGGCTGTTTGGTAGATGCCATTTCTTCCTCCGGACCTACTATGGCCAAGAGTCACATCACCTTTGCTACTGACTACAGCTTCCCCTTGATCGTTACATGTGTTCGTTTCCTGGCCTGGTTTTCCTACAGCAACCAAAAAAAAGTGGGATTGTCACCTTCCTTTTCCCACAGCTCAAGAGTCTGGACACATTTTGATGAGGCTTTATCTAAGGGGGTGGGTACGGGCATAAGGAGATGTCATAAAGGAAAGCCTCGCCCACCATCAGAATCTCCCCTTTGGCTCACCTCCTCTGGGAAGCCTTCCTGGGACCCTTACCAGGCCTGGATGAGTTGTTTTTGCTCTCCTGGTGCACTTAGGAGCAACATGCAAAGAATAGGAGTTTTAGAGCCTCACAGCCCAAGCTGGGATCCCAGGGCTGAGAAACCTGTATATAAGTCAGGAAGCAACAGTTAGAACTGGACATGGAACAACAGACTGGTTCCAAATAAGAAAAGGAGTATGTCAAGGCTGTATATTGTCACCCTGCTGATTTAACTTATATGCAGAGTACATCATGAGAAATGCTGGGCTGGCGGAAGCACAAGCCAGAATCAAGATTGCCGAGAGAAATATCAATAACCTCAGATATGCAGATGACACTACCCTTATGGCAGAAAGTGAAGTGGAACTAAAAAGCCTCTTGATGAAAGTGAAAAAGTTGGCTTAAAGCTCAACATTCAGAAAACGAGGATCATGGCATCCAGTCCCATCACTTCATGGGAAATAGATGGGGAAACAGTGGAAACAGTGGCTGACTTTATTTTTCTGGGCTCCAAAATCACTGCAGATGGTGATTGCAGCCATGAAATTAAAACATGCTTACTCCTTGAAAGGAAAGCTATGACCAACCTAGACAGTATATTCAAAAGCAGAGACATTACTTTGCCAACAAAGGAGATCAGTCCTGGGTGTTCATTGGAGGGACTGATGTTGAAGCTGAAACTCCAATATTTTGGCCACCTGATGCCGAAAGCTGACTCATTTGAAAAAACCCTGATGCTGGGAAAGATCGAGGGCAAGAGGAGAAGGGGACGACAGAGGATGAGATGGTTGGATGGCATCACCCACACGATGGACATGGGTTTGGGTGGACTTCAGGAGTTGGTGATGGACAGGGAGGCCTGGCGTGCTGCAGTTCATGGGGTCGCAGAGTTGGACATGACTGAGCGACTGAACTGAACTGAACTGAACCTTAGGCAAGGTCTCTGAGTCTCTTTAAGTTTCTTTCCTTAAACAAAGGGGATAATAAAACTTACTGGAGGGTTTTGTTCTTGTTTTTTAGATGCTCAGTCGTCTTCTACTCTTTGCCACTCCATGGACTGTAGCTCACCAGGCTCCTCTGACCATGGGGTTCTCCAGGCAAGAATACTGGAGTGGGTTGCCATTTCCCTTTCTGGGGGATCTTCCTGACCCAAGGATTGAACCCCCATCACTTCTATCTCCTGCAGTGCAGGTGGATTCTTTACCACTGCACCACCTGGGAAGCCCTATCGGAGAGTAGAGGGAGGATTAGAGAAAATTTGCTTTAACATACACAGTACCAGAATAGATAATACTCAAAAATGGTAACTCTTTTTATTTTGACAACACTTCCCACACTGTTCTCTGATCATGTTTACCTATCTGGCATCTCCTTAGGACTGTGAGCTTTTCTAGAGGATATTTCTCTATCCCTAGATGCTGAGACAAAATCTGGCATGGAGGGGATATTATATGAATGTATTTTGGATGAGTGAATCAGTGAGTCCATGAGAATACCTGGATACATCTTTAATAGCCTGATTTGGTTCATCTATCATGGAGCAAACTTATTACTTGAAACACATTGATAAAGAATCTGCCTGCCAATGCAGGAGATGCAAGAGACGAGGGTTCAATTCCTGGGTCAGGAAGATCCCCGGGATTAGAAAATGGCAACTTGCTCCAGTACTCTTGTCTGGAAAATTCCATGGGCAGAGGAGCCTGGCAGGCTACAATCCATAAGATCACCAAGAGTCAGACACAACTGAGCGACTGAGCATACACACACATATTTGAGATGAGGCAATTTATTCTAAACAGTAAGGAAATCAGTAAAAAGGAAAAGAACAAAGTAAAGAAATTGGATTCAATATTTTGGTTCTTAAAAATGGAGCATGCCCATGGATCATTATAAAACTCAGTATATGAAATCAAGAGGTAACTGGCCGTGTCACAGGCTAGAATGTGCACACTTTGTGCTTTCAAATGATGGGTGTAAAATGAAAAACTGGAACATGGCAGGTTTTTTCCTCCACCTCAACCCCCAGCACCTCTTATTTATCAGCAGGACGATCACCATTTTCCTTCTAGGTACCACTCATGGGGAGCATTGAGATCTTACAGAAACTTGCAGAATGAACAATTGTTGGCATCTCCTTGGGAAGAAGAGAAAAAAGCCAAAGCTTTGATAGATTTTAAACTGCAGCCCTCCTGGGATGCTCCAAATGGCTCATAAATACAGCCAGTAGAATATTGCCTATGTGTATTTTCCACTTACACTCACCTTTGAGTTCTGCTCTGGCCCCTTGAGAATCAATACACACAATAACAGAATTGCTGATGTATTAATCTTTTCTGCTGATCTAAGCACTTTTTCCCCCCCCCCCACCAAAGTGGGAATACGGCTGGGGGAGGAAGTGAAATCTAGAGCATTCTGGAAGTAATGGGGGGAAATTTTAATCTCCAGACTTCAGGAAATACACTCTTTCTCTTTTTCTAACCTCACTAAGGCATCCTGATGGAGTGCCCTGCCTGGCCCAGAGCCAGGGTCTTCAGTTTAAGCCAAAGGTCTTCAGATTATCACAACCATCGTCTATCTTTGTTTTGTGACCTTCTTAAGACAAAGCCAACCCTCCAGGTCACATCTGGGCCAGAAGTCCCTTTCTCCAGAGCTGTAGCCTCTGCCCTAAGCGTTTCATGACCATTTCTGTAGCCTCACATGGCAGTTTTTGGGGTCGTGAGAACTTTCATTTGTGAATATATTTCATCAGGGGGAACTGGTGGTGAACATCCACAGGTGGGGAAGGAAGGAAGAAGATTCCTACTGGAGATGAGTCTGAGAAGGAGAACATTGTAACCTAAATTCTCAGCATGAAATGAGTAGGGTCATATTGTGCTTAGGAGGCATCAGAGAAAGAAACAAAGGACGAGGGGGACTGGTTCTGTTGTGGCCTTGATTCTCTGCTGCAGCTTCTGTTAGAGATGAAGAGACTGACAACCACTGGAGAGGGAAAAAAAGCAACTCCTTTATTTATTTTTGTTTTGCTTTTGTTTCTCTTCCTGCTCCTTAGGACACTGGTAAGATTCTGATCCAACAGATAAACAGATGAAAGGTATACAACTTCCTCCACCTCAGGGTGAGGCATGAAGTCAAAGGGCAGGGGGCAGGGAGCATGGTTTGAGGGTAAGAGAGTGCTGGGCTTAAGTGGCAGGACCTTTGCTTCTTGGGTAAATTGCTTCACCCTTAGGATCCGGGATCCTCCTCTCAAAAATGGCAACAATCCTATCAGCTTCTGCCATGTAGGGAAGGGTGGATATCTTTTCCCTCTGACTTTCTAGGCTCTTGGTTGGATCCCTGTAACATCAACAACTCATGGTTATTCAATGCAAGTTTTACCCCACAGGGGGGCCTTCACCAGAAAATGAAGACTGGAAGAAACTGCTGAACCTGGGTGCTTTATGCTAAGCTTGATGAAGAGTGGACAGTCAGTGATAGGACAAAGGCTACAGGGTAAGTCTAGTGGACAGGTGAAGACTTGGCCAAGCCTCGGTGTCCCTCTCTGTGTTCCGTTGTCTTAGGAAACAAGGATGCTTCTCTCCAGGTTAGGGAGGGCACTTCTCACATGAGGGCTTTACAACCTACTTCAGGGGGGAATCAGAATGTCCCTCCTGCAAGTGCCACTTCCCAAATCCTTAAAGTATTCAGTATGCCAAGGTATCATATTTTGGGGAACCTGGTCACCAAATTGTGAGGATCAAGCAAGATAATGAAAAGCTGTGGACTCTGTTTTGTTTTAGGACAACCCTGGGGGAATCCACGATGTGAGTCCCATGGTGGGGGCAGGATTCCAGCCCCATGGGGGAACTGAGCCTTTCACTATTCTGAGGACAGCAGCAAAGTCCCTTCTGGAGGCTACATCAGGGACCCAGAGTCTGACAGTGACGAGGTCCTGGCCAGAGTGACTCTGTGACAAGGTCCAGGCTGTGTCCCCACTGCTCAGCCTTCCTTGATTCCTGCTCATTTTCAGAGCTCAGTTTTCTAGCCTTCCATTCTGACACTGTTTCAATAATTTTCTGCTCAGAATTACTCAGCTGTGTCTTTTTGCTTGAATCCAGGAATGCTGACCATTACAAACTTGAAGTGTATGATACAGCCAGGGCACACAGTCAGGCGCTCTGCAAAGCAGACTCTCAGTACCTGGTACCTATTGCTAGAATTACCTTAATGGTATATTACTATACTTGGCATTCCAAGATTTCATATCTGATGCTTCATCTATTCAGATGTCCAGGATGTGTCATATTTTGCTGGGGTACCAATTTAAACTGGGAAGAATACACATTAGATCATTCCTTGTTTGATTTTTTTTGATTTTTTTTATTATGGGGAATATATGTCATCTATAATCCTCAAAAATGATAAATATATTTCCATTTGAAAAGACACATGACTGATTTGAGTTAGATAAACTCATAAGCAACAAAGCTTTGGAGATTTATTAACCTCAGAGTAACAACTAGCAGGCCTAGATTATAAGAGAGAGAAATGTATTCTATAATTATATTTTAGAATGGTACCCCGTGGACGGGCAGGGTCTTCTGGTCAGATTTACCAGCTCTAAAGAAACTTCAGTGGTTAAAGAAAGAAAGTCTAAGAAAATAAAGCTTAATATTCTGAATTAAGGCCTGGGTTATAATCTATACTCAACTGATAGTCTGCTAATAGAGATACTTGGTCCATTCTCAAGCTTGAGTCTGCATGGACCAGCACCAGAGCATCTTGTCAGTCAGCCAAGTCCTTGCTACTCAGGGAATGGTCCCCAGACCAGTAGCATCAGCATCACCAAGGAGTCTGTTAGAAATGTAGGGTCTCAGGCCTCATTCATCCACACCTATAGTATCAGAATCTGTATTTCACAATATTCCCTGGTGATTCATAAGCATATTAAAATTTGAGAAGTATTGATAAGTAACTTGGTCATTAACAGCTGGGAGAAATGTCAAAGCTAGTTTCCCCAAACCAGATGGGGATAAAATTTATAACCCATTTTCAAGTATCAATGATTTACTCTGGAGTTGTTAACGTAAATGAGTACTATATTCTTTAAGGAGGCAACTCAAGGAAATTTTTGTCTTGCCTCCTATAAAATTAGCATATTTTTGTATTTATTTCCCTTCAGATTGAGGGGGTGAGGGGAGTAGAAGCCTCTTTTCTGTTTTATCTGCCTCTGGCTTGAAGTGAGTATGTAAAGGGCAACGGAAAGTCATCTTAAATTATCGACATCTCTGAAAAGTAGTGAGTTCATCTTCTGCGGTAGGACTGGGTCAGCTCTCATCTTGCTCGAGCCATTTGTTCAGGACCAGAGGTTCCTGAACTAGAAACAGATAAGTATAATCGGCAGAATGGATTAGATCCTGAGGAAGCCATTATCACGGAGTGTCAGTGAGTAAAATTAACATGTATTTTTAATAAGTCTGTAATTACTTATTCTACCATAGACCATATGGTCTGTTCTCTTTCATGGACTCAAACACTTAAGCCTTCAAATGCTGTTTAGTTTTACACACACACGCACACACACACACACACACACACCCCTCTTCCCTGCAAAGAAAACAAAAGAATCACTTTTCAAGCTCCACAACTTTCCTTACGGAGTAAAAATTCAAATTGCTGTCAAAGCCAGGACTTTTACACCTGTATCTAGAAGGCTAGTGAGGCATCTTATCTTGTACCTTGTGCCTCAGGCCTTCTTTTAATTTGTTGACTCAATAGTCTGAGCTGAGGGCAGCCAGATTGTGCTAAGTTTTCAGCTGTTGGTATTGATTTCCTCGTTTTTGTGAATTTTTGTGTCAGACCTGGCATTGTTATTTAAATGGATCATTGAGTGTTTTTCGATTAGAATTCCATTAAATTGAGAAACAAAGAACCCTCTGCTACGCTCAAGAAGAAAATGCCTTCACTTCCCCCTCTTCTAGATTGCAAGTATTTTTTTAGTCAGGTCTTTTTATGATAGCCTCATGAACATACTTTCAGAGACGCGTGCATTTTATGACTTCACTTGGGTCTCTTTAAAACTGCCGATTAAGCAATACCCCTAAATTTTTTTTTTCTCCTCTAAAAGGCTGCAGGAAGTCTCATCTTGCCATCATTGCCTTACAAGGGGTCCACAAAAAATTGCTGTCTTGCAACACATTCTGAGGAATGGGGTAATAAATGCCGGCCTTTAGGGGGACTGATCAGACAGTTTAAGATGCTAGTGTATTTTGAAAATTCACTAACTGAATTTTTCAAAGTCAAGCTGATCACCAAGGACAGTTTCACCTTTTAAGTAAATACGAGATGTAGATTTGGTTGAAGAATGGGACGTGGATTACCCAGGCCCACAGCCTGTTTATGGCAGTCCTTGAGCTGGAAATTTAGAACTTCAGTCCTTGAGTTGGAAATATCTGCAATTTGGAAAGACACATTGCAGAGAAGACTTGGGAGTCGAGGCTCCATTTGCCTTTCTAAAATTTTTAACTCAATGTTTTAAACAATCAAGAAAAGGGGTTCAGGGCTTCCTTGGTGGTCCACAGTGGGAAAGAATCTCCCTGCCAATACAGGAGACACAGGTTCAATCCTGGATCCAGGAAGATCCTACATGCCACACAGCCACTAAGCCTGTGCGCCACAACTATTGAGCCTGTGCTGTAGAGCCCGGGGGTCCAAACTACTGAGCCCATGGCCACAGCTACTGAAGCCCATGCGCCTTCAGCCCCTGCTCCACAACGGGAGAAGCCACTGCAAGGAGAAGCCCAAGCACCGCAACTACAGTGTAGCTCGCACGGGTCACAGCGAGAAAAAAGCCCGTGCGGCAATGAAGACCCAGCATGGCCAAAAATAAATAAACAAAAATTATTATTTTTAAAAAGGGGCATCCAGACTTAGGACTTAGGCCGTCCTGTTGTAATCTCTTCGTTCTCATGGAACTGCATACAATCACTGGGTAGAAAGAGGGGCTAAAGTTCCCTGTGCCATGCCCTGTATGGGAAGCCCCGGGACCCTGCTTCTTGGGTTTCGTCTCTCTGTCCCCAGCACATGGGCAAGTCTAGGACTCAATGCGTCTGTTATCTGTGGAGCAGCTTGAGAGTCAAAGCTGCAACCTTAGATGAGTGCCTCCCTCTGGGGACCACCTGACTCTAACCGGAGTTTCTAACTAGACACCTGGTTCTTCCTTCACGTTTGAGAGAGGGGCTTCAACAAACTACCAGAGAGCTGGATGCGTGTCCTCTGCAGCTGGGAACTCACAGAGGATTTATGCCAGATTCATCCCTGGGGAGAGCGCCAGTGAGCCACGGTCACCAGAAGGAGAGCTGTGTCATGATATGCCCTGCAATGGCAGGGCAAAGTCGCCTGTATCCTAGGGACCCGAGATGCAGCCCAGTTTGGTACTGTTGGCTGGGGCTGTTGTAGACAGTATACTTAAGAGTCAAGAGGAGATAATGCATGGGAGTGCCCTTAAGAAAGTCAACTCAAAACATCTATGGTCCAGAGGTCACGATGCCATCGTACAGCAGTGTCATTCAACTAAGAACTTTATTATCTCTGTTTCCTTTCTTTTCTGCCCCAAAGGGTAGAAACTAGAAGGTGGACCAGAAAAGGGGAAAATTCAACCATATCCTCTCCTGAAAGAGAGGCAGTGCAGTTGCTGGAGAAGCAGGTGCCGTATCTCCACGGGGTTCAAGCCACACCACCCCACAATATGGGCCTTGGCAGAGTGACTATTTTAAGCTGAAGGGGTTTGAGAAGACCAGCAGTAGCAGGAAGGTCACTCTGACTTTCCCCCACCCTTCTCATGAAACAGGTCATAAAGCTCTCCGATGAGAAGTGACCCCCCATACCTGGAGGAGAGGAGCATCCTTATCTCTGAAGACAAAGGGTTTCCTGGCCAAGTCTCCCCCAGTTCACTCCCCTGACCATTTTTTTTTCCAACTCTTTAACCTGTCTTATTTCTCCACAACTATCTACTGTTCATCACCACTAAGACAGAGGGCTTCCCTGGTAGCTCAGTGGTAAAGAATCAGCCTGCCAACGCGGGGGACACAGGTTCGATCCCTGATCTGGGAAGATTCCACACGCTTATGCCGTGGAGCAACTAAGCCCGTGCGCCAAAAAAAGCAAATCTGAGACATGACTCGGGGCTGCTTCTTCAGGTCTTCATTTCCTCATGCAGGCTCTGGGTCACGTGAAACGTAACAGTAAATAAATGTGTATGCCTTTCTCCTGTTGCTCTGTCTTCGTTAGTTTCGCGTTCAGACTCAGACAGGGATCCTAAGAGGGTTGAGGAAAACTTTCTCCTCTCCTGCAGTCTTCCTGTGAATACTGAAACTGTTTGGTATAGCAGGCTGTACACAATCTGTTACTGAATTAGCTGAGACATGGCTGAGATGTGAAAGGACAGTGTGGTTTTTCTGTTGCCTGAGAGTAAATAGAAAAGCTGTGGGGTATGGAGTGGCTGCACTTTTATCCTCAGACAAGGCAAAGTTTCCCCACTGGGTGGTTTAAAAGAGCAAGGCTGTCAGAAGTCTTACACCCCTTGAGGACTGTGGGATTGAAAAACTGGATGCAGGCTTGTGTGTGTGTGTGCTCAGTTGCAAAGTCATGTCTGACTCTGCGACCCCATGGACTCTAGCCCACCAGGCTCCTCTGTGCATGGGATTCTCCAGGCAAGAATACTGGAGTGTGTTTCCATGCCCTTCTCCAGGGGATCTTTCCAACCCAAAGATCGAACCCATGTCTCCTGTATTGGCAGGTGGGTTCTTTACCACTGAGCCACCTGGGAAGCTCCTCAGCAGCCATATTCAGTTGTGATTTCGTCTTGGGTCCATGTCAATTTTTAGCAAGGGAAGGATCAGACTTGCACTTTTGAGTGATTTCTCAAAGAGGAATAATAAGAAAGTTTTAGATTCTTTAATCATATTGTTGAAATTTTTCTCTTTCTCTATGTGGTTTACACATTCACTTTAATATGGTAGCCAGAGTACCTGCCTGTCATTTGGAAATAAACGTATATTTGAGAATTTGGGGACAGTTGCTTCAGAAATGTCGCCCGACCGCAGCAGATGACAGCGTGGAATGCGGACTGGAGGCAGCAAGGGTGGGGGCTCGGAAACTAGTTGGGAAGCTGTCGTGCCGACTGAAGTAGGAATGGCAAATGGCACCGAGGATGGAAGGAAGTGGCTAGGTATGAAGCCGGCGATAATGTCACTGCAGGCTTGCGTGGGTGACTGTTCCATCAGAAACCTCAGCACCTACAAGCAAGCTGACAGATCAGGAGTATAAAGAGCAGCGATGTCAGAAGATCCAGCCGTCAAGTCCTGGTTTCCTCACTTAATATGTGATTTGGGCCAGTCATTTACTTTCTGAGCCATAAAAATGGGGCTATTGAAACACGAACTTGCTACTGCCTGGAGCAATTGTGCTGACCCACTGAGATAATGAATAAGAGGTGATTCTGAAAATAGTGAAGCACTAGACACACGATAGATGTTATTTCATATCTATCATTATTCCATGATAGAAAGATTCCATGGGCACTATATTTCTGAGTGTGAGTTGTCAGGCTCCACCTCTAATTCTAATAAAGGAAGCAGACTACTCTGGTTCTTAGCAAAAGCTAGCATCATGTGTCAAAAATAGTAATAAATGGCTCAGGAGACCTGGATCTGCCCTTTCCTCCCTGCAAAGGGCCAAGACTCAGCTTCCTTATATGTGCGTGGTGCAGAACGGCCCTGTCTTGCCTCTCTCTCCACTGACCCCAGAGGGAGTCAATGAGCACACCCTGAGCTGAAGAACTCGCCTTGGCTCTGCCCTTCCCACGACTTCCCTGGCTCACCTCTAACAAGTCACCTTCTCCCTCTGCGAAGTGGGGAGGCCATACGTATGACCTTTCAGTTATGACATATCATCATTGTATTAAAGATGGATCCTGAAATGAGATGAAATACAGAGCGCATTAGTGACGACTGAGAGTTAATTTTTCTCTGTTCTGCCTGGTTTGGTGGGGAGGAGGGGATAAATAGGTTGAAAGGGGGAATAAAAAGTTTACCACTAACATTATCCACACATTAACCAAGCCATGGAAAATGGAAGAAGCTGTGAAGATGTTCTCAATATGCAGAGCCACCAGGCAATCAGTGACAATAAAATTGTGAATTCAGCACTTCCATGCTGGGTTTTAATTTTCTGGCACTGGCGTGCCCATTATTTAAGCATGCATTTGGGTTGGTGCCAGCCTGCCCGTCTTCCCCACAGCAAGGGAGGGGTCCTGAGAAGCCTCCCACATCACACACCGGCGGGTTCAGGGCTCCTGTAAACCTGCTGCTCTTGAAGGTTCAGGAAAGGGAGGTGGCACAACAGATCTTGTAAATGACAAAGGGAAGCTGGGGGAGAACTGATGAAAAATGAAGAGCATGGAAAAGGAGGGCGGAACCGGAAGAAACATGGGAATAGGATTAAGGGAGGAAGGCGAGAAGGCCATGATTGTCAATGCTGTTTCATGGATGGCACGAAAGGGGGAAACTGGGTGTCAGAATAAGGTATGAGAAGAGAATGGAAGATGGTGATGGACAAGGACTGTGTGGTCCAGATCCCTTTCGTTTCCCTGGTCAAGGATGCAGTCAGGAGACACCTCCAGCTGCAGAAATGTTGCACCTGCCACAGTGTTGGTCCTGAGCCTGGCAGCTCCCAACCAGTGGTGAGGGTCTAGGGTTTTTGCCCAACATGAACCCTGCCCCAGAGCGCCCCACTGGGCAGGGGCTAAGGCTTTCTCAGAGCTGCCTTTACATGGAGACTCTTCCTACCCAATCTCCCTTCCTTCCCCTTCATGGTGGTTTGTTCTGTATGTCAGCTTGGCTGGACTATAGACCCCAGTCATGTTAGCACACTAATCTCAGTGGTGCTATGAAGGTACTTGGTACATGTGGCTAGCACTCTCTAATGAGCTGATTTTAAGTGAAAGAGATGGCTTTCTGCAACATAGTTCGGGCTTCATCCAATTGGTTGAGCACCTTCAGAAAAAGTAAATTAATAAAACTGAGGTTTCCTGGAAAACAAGGAATTCTGCCTCAAGGCTGCAGAATCAACTCCTCCTAGAGTTTCCCGCTTGCCAGCCTGTCCTCCAGATCTACAGATTTCAGACTTGTCAGCTCCCCACACCCCAAATCACATGAGTCAATGCCTTAAAAATAAATCTCTTTCTCTCTCTCTCTCTCTATATATATATATATAGGAAATATATTATTGTTTTTATTGTTTAGTAGCTAAGTCATGTCCAATTCTTTTGCAACCCCATGGACTACAGCCTGCCAGGCTCCTCTGTCCATGGGATTTTCCCAGGCAAAAATACTGGAGTGAGTTGCCATTTCCATCTTCGGGGGATCTTACCAACCCAAGGATGGATCCCACATCTCCTGCATTGGCAGGCAGATTCTTCACCACTGAGCCACCTGGGAAGCCCAAGGAGATATACAGGTAAGCTCTTCTCTTGGTTCTGTTTCTCTGGAGAGTCCTGACTCTTCTTTCACAAGCATCAGACCTGTAATCTATCTGAAGGCTCTCCCTACTTGCTCCTGTCCCGTCTCCTCCCCTTTATCTTTCGAGCTGTGACCCAGATAAATCTCTTGCACTCTAACTCCACCAGGCCCTCTACTTCCTGAAGAAGCCACCACTCAAGTTCTGTAGCTTCATTTACACTTTCCAGACTGTGTCCTCATTTTTATTTTAGAAAAGCTGGGCATGATTAGACACAGGATCTTATAACACTTGAGTGGGAGGAAAAGAAATTGAAGAAACACAGTGTAAAGGGAGAAATGAAAGGCCAAGAGAATCCTGGGGTCACAGCTAGGAGAAGCATAAAGGAAACTGCCTTTTCCCCAAAAAAATGTGTCAATGTCAGATTTGGATGTTTTGTTAAATAAAGTGCTTTTTGCAAACAGTGGATTGGGAAGACACCAGGCAGGAAAGCAGAGGAACAAACACACACTGGTGTTGATCTCCCGTTTGCTTTTGCTTATTGGAGAATCCATTGAAAATGTATATTTCTCCTTTGCTGATTGCCATCTTTTAAATTACCTTACTTGAGAACACACACAAAAACAGTATTCATCGCATCTGCTTCAATTTTCTCCCCAACTTTTATGGATTCCTCTGCCTGGCTTCTTAACAAAAATTGAGTCTGAATTGTAGAAACGTCTGTTATTCCACAGTTGATTTTTTCCCCCCTCGGGTGCTTTACTTGTGGCTTATAGAGAGAGTAACTTGGATGGGTTGATTCCGGGGCCATCCCAGGTGATACGGGGATGCAGTGATGAAGTGATGGCAGTGTGACCGAATCAGCCTGCTACACAAAGGCAGAAAGGAAATGGCAAGTGCTACTTAAAGCCGCTGAACCTGTATCCTGGCTCGACGTTACCTGTGAGCCTCCGGGGCTGGGTTTCTACTTCCGCGTTTGCACTGACTCCCCTAAATCTGAAGAGCTCCCACGCACTCTTTCAATTTCTCTGGTGTCAGTTGTAATGTTTCCTCTTTGATTTATAATTTGGTTTGAGTCCTCTCTCTTTTTTCTTGATAAGTCTAGCTAATTCTGTCCATATGGTTTATCTTTTCAAAAAATAAATTATTAGTCTCATTGATCTTTTCTGTTGTTTTCTTTCCTGATTTCATTATTTCTGCTATGATCTTTATTATCCCCTTCCTTCTGATAACTTAGAGTTTAGCTTGTTCTTTCTCTAGTCCCTTGAGATGTCAAGTTAGGTTGTTTATTTGAGATCTCTCATTTTTCTTCATATAAGTGTTAATCACTGTAAACTTCCTTCTTAGAACTGCTTTTGCTATATTCTACACATTCTGGCATGTCATATTTTCACTTTCATTTGTTTCAAGATTTTTTTATTTCTTCTTTGACTCACTGGTTATATAGGAGTATTAAGTTTCTGATGTTTTTCTTAGAACAGTAGAAGCATACTGCAGCTAATATTTTGTTAACTTGCTATTTGCACTCGATCACATACTGTGTGAATTATTCCAACATAATATATATATATTTCTCCATAACAGCATTCTTAATTAGTATAACATATTCTGTTGCATGAATATACCACTGTTTATCCAATCAATCCTCTATTGATGGACATTAAAAGAATTTCCTAAGGCGCCCCAATTATAAACAAGTCTACACTGATTGTCTTCAGACATACATCTCTGTCCCTTTGTCCAAACATTTCCCTGATAAATTCCTAGGAAGGAAATTACTAGGTCAATAGGTGTGTGCTGTTTAAAGGGCCATTGGTGACTATTGATAAACTGCATTTCAGAAAAATACACCAGTTGATACCAGGGCTATTATTTTAATAGCATATGTTTATCAGCTTATATTAGTTCCATATGTTACTAAAGACCTCTAAATCCTCTATTTCCAAAATTAACTTTGGAAGAAAAATGTTGTTAATCCTGAGATAATAAGAGTAATTAAGAGACAGCTTAATCCTAACCCCTTTGACTTTAAAGAAAATTCTCTTTATTGACTTTAAAAAAATTAAGTGTATTTCTCTTTGCTGATGAACTAGTCTACAATAAAATGGATATAGCATTACCTAACAGTAAAGAGATTTAAGAAGCAGATGCTTTTTTAAAGAATATATGTATATTGTTGGGGTTCATAACACACTACCCCAAAATGTGGCAACTTGGCATATTGATTATTTTAAGCTGAAGGTCATAGAAACAGCAAACCCGAAAGGATTATCTAATCTCCCCCTTATTCTCTGATGCAGGTCTTAGACCCTCCCGTGGCAGGTGGCCTCTCTATATACCTGGAGGAAAAGAACATCCTTATCTCCAAAGATGGAGGGGCCCCAGAGGAACCCACATGAAAAGCCTTTGCTGTGTTTCCCTCAGTTTACTCCTCATATCTCATACTCCTTCCTCCTATTATGTCTTCCTCCAACTATCCACTCTTCATCAAACCTAGTACAAAACTCTCTGGTCTAACCATTTCTTCAGGTCTTCCTCTCCCTCTGAAGGCGCCTGAGTCATGTAAAAGTTATATTTGTATTTTTTTTTCCTCACTAATCTTTATTTTGTTAATCTAATTTAGAAGTCCCCAGCTAGAGAATCTAGGAGGGAAGGAGAAAAACATTTTTCCCCCTCCATTACATGCATATAAGGGCTTCCCTGGTAGCTCAGCTGGTAAAGAATCCCAGTTCAGTTCCTGGGTCTGGAAGATCTGCTGGAGAAGGGATAGGTTACCGGCTCCAGTATTCTTGATCTTCCCTGGTGGTTCAGACAGTAAAGAACCCGCCTGCAATGCAGGAGACCTGGGCTTGATCCCTGGTTTGGGAAGATTCCCTGGAGAAGGGACTGGCTACCCACTCCAGTATTCTGGCCTGGAAAATCCCATGGACAGTCCATGGGGTCACACAGAATCAGACACGACTGAGTGACTTTCACTTTACGTATATAAACAGAGTTGATGATGTGGCTTAATGTTTGAGCACAGGCAGCCTGGATGAAGAAATACAGAGACAGAAAAGCTAGATATCCAGTCTTTGGAATCCAGACATTCAATACTTTTTTAGTAGAGACAGATTTTCCACAGTCATCAGTATTATAGCATTCCGTCATTTCAGATCCTAGAAACTCTGCAGCCAGGCTTGAGGTAAGTTCAGGATAGCAGGCGAGCACTCACAGGAGTTGACACTAATGCCTTTCTTAACAGCTAGACATCATCAACATCAAACATCCCAGTTTCCACTGGCCGCTATAAACACACACCCACGTGGCTAACAGCAAGAATCACCTTGACTTTGTCTCGAAAGTCACAAAAGGGATTCTGTAAATGACTCGGCACTTTCAGTCAGTCGTAAACTGAGGCCCATACATGTTTGTTGCATTGAATTGCTCAGTGTTAATTGTCTCGTCCTTAGGTATTGTTCGCTTTCTAAGCATAAATGGGATTGAGAGACAGAAATTTTTATTCATGGGTCCCTAACAAGATGGGAAGCAAGGGAAGCTGGATGAGAAGTGTGCTTAGGCGCCAACTTTATTAACATCTATCAGGGGGCAGAGGGGTGGAGGGGGAAAAGAGATTGGTGCTCCTGAGCGCACGGTTAGCATAGCATTTGGACTGTGGTCCTGTGGTCTCAACCCTGTCTGCCCTCCGCTGACGGCAACCACACACAATTCCTGTGAGTCGGCACACACACGAATTTCATTCAAGGCAGCATTAACCTGGAGGTGAAGTCACTTCTGCCCCCACGATGCCGACTTCTGAACTGTCATCACACACCTTTTACAATCCGAACCACCAACGTGCCAATTAAAAGCCAGGTTTGCAGTGGGACAATAGAATTGAACGTGGGTTCCATTCTTTTCCAGTGGAACAAAAGCAATGGCTTTGCTCCTTGAGCTCTGGGGACAATGAGCCTTTCTTGAATGGTCCCTTCCACCGCACACTTTCCAAGTACAATCACTGGCTAGGTAGGTAACAAAGGGGAGCAAATGGTAATGAGTCAGAATTTGCAGAGTTGAGCTGCTGCGGGGCGAGGGCTGGCTCCAAAGAACAGCAGAGCGACCGGTTCCATTTGTATCCCTTGTTAACCAAAATCGTCAGTGACTTTTGGAACAATTACCGCCTCCCTGACACCAAAACCCTATACAGCATAATAACTCTTGAGCCTTCCCCCCTCTGCATTATTAATCACGTTCACGGCGCCTTCCTTAGCAGGTTACGATGTTAGCTGACTCCCCGACGCTCCTAACAAACAAATTGAAGAGGCTCGCTCCGCTCCAAGTCTATTCATCCAGTCTATTCATCCGCCCTAAATGCTTTTCCACTTCCAATTGGCATTCTGGCCATGTTGCACATATATATATATATTTTAAAAGCCATCTTATAGGTCAATAATGTTAAACTCTTACCCATGACAATAATTTCCTCTTGTCCACTGTGTACACACAGAGAGGTACACACACAGAGCGTGCGTGCGTGTGAGCACGGGCACTGAGCCCTTTGGTCTCTCTCTGCATCAGGGGGCCTCTCTTCCTATTGTGTCTCAGCCTTTTACTGGCAGTCGCTTTCTCCTGCAAAGAGAGATTACAAACACAATCCTAGAATTGCAAATAGAATGGGGGATGCCTTTTGTTCAGCTTCCTGTCCAAGTTGTTACGACCTTTGTCATGGTAATGAGCCATCAGAATTTCATAGCCTGAATATTCTCTCCACTCCTCATCCCTGTGTATGCAGGGCCTATCTGTGGGTGAGTTTATGGTCTCCTTGCTGGATAAAGACGACTGTGAAAGTTGACCGGGTTTAAGAGGACTGAGGGTTCTAAGCGGAAGGTAATGGTTGTCAACTGCAAATTGCCACTTGCCATGGGCACTTGCCGTCCACCTCTACAAGGATTAAATTATGTGTTGCTGCAGCTGCTGACCTTCGCCACCCCCTGAAAGGAGTTCAGGGTGGAGAGCAGAAATAAGGCACTCTGGGGCTGGTGGTGGGGCAGGGGGACAGGGACTGTCAGGGCAGGTCTTCAGATAGTTAGATATTTTCAGGAGCTGATTTTGTGAGCCCAATTCTTGTATCTCCTCATATCTAGCAAAGCACTAAATCCTTCATGGCGTTGACTGTTTGTCATGACTAACAAAAGCTTCACAAGACTAGTAGAAGACTTATGAAAAATAAGTGCTTGACTGCATGTATGCCCCTTTCACCAAAATCACACATTTACTGATCTTTACCCCTGCCTCTTCGGAGCTGTTTCTCAGAGCTATCTGAGGTGCTATCTCCCAGGATACAGTCCTCGCTTTGCCCCATACAAAACTTAACTTGCCACTGTCACCTTGTGCGATTTTTTTAATGTCAATGTGGGTTACTGATGTTTTTGAAGGGGTCACACTGCCACACATATCAACTCAGGGAAGCCCTATGTGGAGATCTGAAGATTAAGATACGCACTTGCCAAGTTTTCCATTGGGTTTCGAATGAGGTGGTGGGGTCTTGCATGCTTAGATGAATTTCCCCTAATTGTAACAGAGCAGTTTTCATCATTGATTCAAGGGATGCGTGTGGAGTGCCTGCTCTGTGCCAGCATAGATGTACTAGGGGAGAACAGATATGGCAGGCCAAGAGAACAAAGGCACACATGAATTTGTATTTACACCCAGCGCACAGTGCAGAGAAACAAAAAATTGAATTCATCTCTATGTATTACTGTTATATGACTCTCAGATCAAACTTCACCAATGAGAGCCCATTTATAACCGTCAGTATGTTAATTAGTAAGTCACAGATTCACCAATGAACACTCATTTCTGACCCTGACCATGCTCTTTCAAAAACTGTCCGATATCGTTCAAGATAACAGAAGTGCCTTTGTAGTAACTGGACTTCCCAATGAAAACTCTGACTGCCCGCCCCTAAGAGGTAAGTTCCTTTTAGTGCAACTCCTACACTTTGGTTGTGAATTAAGCAAACACATACATGATATTCCATTATCTATGCTAAAGCACTTTAAAGCAAATTACAGGCCTCAGAACAGTTTACAAGATGATCCGATCTATATTTGATTTCTGACATGTATGAATAATTTATTTCACCAGTGTTTCATCAAAATTGTGCCCTGTTAATTAGATGGAGGGTTTTTGTGACAAAGCACAAACTGTTGGGGTGGGTGGTCCTGTGAGGTTGTAGAACATAAAAGGGCTTTTTATCCCCCCAGCAGATGGGGTCCCCCAAGGATAAAAGAGACTCAAGAGCCACTTAAATGGGCCTCGGGCTGTTTGTGATTGAAGCTAAGTGCTAGCTGTGATTAAATTTATGTAAAGTACCCAGCACAGTGCCTGGCACTAGCCGCTGCTTGATAGCTGTGAGATGTTTTTCCTCTGGAGTTGGGCATGCATAGCTAGAAAATCACTGCGCTGAGATACCTGAAACCGTCTCCAAGTAGCTGTGACTCTTAGTTCAGTGACTCATCCTGAGTTTGCACTGAGAAATCATGGATGGAGCTAAAAATAGAACTCAGAATCTGTGTTCAATTTTCAGTCAATACTTCCTCTCTCTGGGATGCCTGCCCTCCACCAGCACCTTTGCCTAGAGAGAACGAGAGTCTCAAAGAAACCCAAGTGCTCTGGTAGTTTTTAAACAGCCAGTTCTTGCCTCCTCTCCAAATATATTTTACTCTTATATTTGCAATTTCAAAGCAGCTAAACACAGAGGCTTTTCTCCCTCCCTCCCCTCCTTCCTGCCTTTTAGTCCAGTCACCTCCAGTAGTAGGTTGGGGATTGGGCACAATGGGAAGGAAAGACAAAATAATTTTCCCTCTGCCCTTCCAAGCTCCTAGCTGAGACTTCTGTAATAAAAGATTAACAAGAGAAAAACAAACAGAAGTTTATCAACATGGGTGATACCAGGGGGAAATGAGTAACTCAAAGAGGTGGCTTAGAATTCAGGCTTAAATATCATCTTAATAGGCAAATGGCAGAGGAGATGCAGGTCTCTCAGAGGAAAGTCAGTGGTATTTAGGAGAGACAAATGGGCCCATAGAAGAATAAACAGGAGGAATGACTGTTTGTGACAAAATCTGTCTGGATGTGGTGCCAGGTGGCACTAGTGGTAAAGGACCCGCCTGCCAAGGCAGGAGACGTAAGAGACACGGGTTCGATCCCTGGGTAGGGAAGATCCCCTAGAGGATGGCCTGGCAACGCCCTCCAGTATTCTTGCCTGGAGAATCCCATGGACAGAGGAGCCTGGTGGGCTATGGTCCATAGGGTCGCAAAGTGCTGGACATGACTGAAGCGACTTAGCATGCAATGGTATCAACTTCTAATCTTGCCTCCTGCAATTAAGGTCAGTCTCTCCTGGCTGATCAAACTCCTGGGGAAGGTGGGCAGGGGACTTAAAAGATAGAGTTCCTTTTGGAGGGTTTGTCTTATGCAGATAAGGGGAGTTGAGAAAAAGCCTCTACCTACATTTGCTGTTGCTCAAAATAGTCAAAGTGCTAAAGTGGCATATTTGGGGATGTCTTGTCCTAAACCCCTGCTATCATATCTTGGAGTGGCATATTCTTCTACCCTTCAAAAGAAAAGAAAAAAAAAGTGCCAACTGCTTTATCTCTTGTGTGTTGGGGGCACAAAGGTGGCAGGAGGTGGGGGGTATAGAAGGAGGAGCACAGACTCATCTGATGCGAAAATAATCGGTTCTAATTTGAGAGAAGTCTGACTTCCGGCTGGCGTAGCCCTGTTTTTGTCTCTTCAGCTCTGCTGTGCTGCGCTCAGTCATATCCGACTCTTGTGACCCCGTGGACTGTAGCCCCCCAGGCTCCCCTGTCCATGAGATTTTCCAGGCAAGCATACTGGAGTGGGGTGCCATTTCCTCTTCCAGGGGATCTTGTTTCCTTAATTGCAGAGGAGGAAAAAGTTTTCCTTGAGCCTCTTAGGGTGCCTGATTGGGTCTGAACATTAAATTGACAAAGATTAACAGGAGATACGCATACAAATGTATTTAATGTAAGCTCTAAACGTCGCAGGAGTTTCATAAGGAAATGGAGACGACCTGAAGAAAGTGAGATATGGGTGTGTCTTCCCCGGATTTGATGAAGAGGGCAGTCACGAAGTAATACCTAGGGCCAAGGGTGTGAGGTCAGGGGAGTAAACCAGGGGACACGTTGCCAGGCCTGTGCGCTCCGATTCTTCTTGGCATTCCTTTGTCTTTGGAGCCAGGCATGCTCGTCTCCTCCTGGTCCAGGGAGGGCACCTCTCACAGGAGGGTTTTGACTTGTTTCAGGGAGGGCAATCAGAGGAAAAGTCAGCATGACCTTCCTGCATCTTCTGTTTTCTCAAACCCCTTTAGCTTAACACATTCGATGCGCCGGGTGTTGAATTTTGAGATAGCAGGTCCCACACTCCATCCTTACCCTTACTCAACCAGATGATTAAGAGATCTCCGGACTCTGCTTTCTGTAACCACAGTCTCCTGAATTATCAAGACGAGAACCATGGCGGGGAATGGACCTTGCATCTACAAATATTTTATTCCACAAGGTCAAGGCCAATACTGCTTTCCAACAGCTGCGACGCCCACAGCTGACATTTCCTCACGCTTTGCCTGGGCCTGAGGCCCAAAAATGTTAGGAGTAGCCTTGCCCTTTCTCCCCATCCCGTCTCCTCCTTCTCTTCCCAGCTCCCCTCCCTGCCAAAGGGAAACTCCTCTATTTTGCTCAGAAGTTTCTCAAAAGCTACAGTGCAAATCACCCTAATTGTTTGCTAGATGAACAATGATCACTCTAACCTCCTAATTAACATTGTTAAAATCTGCTAACAAAGGACATTGAACAATATCTTAATTAGGAAGGATTTCCAATTTGTGATATGGAGCATGTTAGACAAACAGGGCATAAGTCTGCCTTTGTTCCTGGGCTCGGCAGCCAGGGAGATTACTTGATACGACACAACACGGTCGGCGTCTGCCGTTTGTCATTCTATATCCTTTGCACATTTGCGCTGCATAATTAGTGTCGTGCCTAATTTTACCTGTGTTATTGTTTGCACTGTAATTTGGAGAGAATAGAGTGGGTGATGCGGGTGATGGAGACTGGGGCAGGCATCTGGTTCTGCCTAGAAACGACTGCAGCTTTAAACACCTCTGGAAGAAGACTGTGGTTAACAAACACACCAAACTTCTGGGGGCTTCCAGTCGTGGATAGTGGGGTACAAGGTGAAGAGCCTTTTGGAGTCATTCCCAATAAATATGTGGGTGACAAATTATCTTGGTTTCCCTTCCTTTTCCAAGCTCTTACAGCTTATTTTAAAAGCTCCTATTAGCTATCACTTAATTATTAAAAAGTGTCTACTCTGTTTTCATAAATTATCTATGTGTTAGAGATATTGGCATGTGAGAGAGAGTCATGGGGATGAGGGAAGATTCTAAAGCCAATTATCCCAGCTGGGAAGGTTTTAGAATCTAATGGGACCCTTGAATTATTCTGTATTAGACATTAAAGGGTGTGTGTGTGTGTGTGTGTGTGTGTTTGGTTAGTTTCGTTGGGTGCTGGTGGTGGGAAGAGGAAGGGTTAGGAACTCTAATGATTCCTATTTTTTATGCTCATCTGTTTGCAAGAACATCCTTACTGTTGAATCCTTTCCCAGGTATCTTAACTTCTTTATTCTGGAGATCTGGAGACAGGAAAAATGCTTGGGAGAAATTACTAACACCAAGTGTCATTTGAAATTACCATTTATATAAACTACATCATCTAAAGTAAATGAGAAAACATAAGAAAAAGGCTTAATAGCATGTCTGGCACATAGTTAATATTCAATAAATTGTAGCTGCAATAAACTATGCCATATTATAGAGCTGTATATTCTATATGATGGCATCTTGGGTGTACTGCACAGTCGATGGTGTAATATATAATAGATAATAAATTGCATATAATATGTAATCTAATCAAATGTTCGGAGGCTATTACTAGACTCTGGTCTAAGTCCTCGAACGGTCTCTTCTATGGAGACATCAGGGAAGAGACCAGGGGTGCAACTTCCTCCTCCCAATTTGTCAGGAAAAACCTCCAAGGATTGTCCAACAAGAAAGGCACCAAAATATAACAGAGCAAAAACACAAAACTTTACAATTAAATAACTGTGGTCCAAGGCCATTTGAAAAGTTGCTGACCTTGAATAGGCATTTACCGCTTCTCTCTTTTCCTCACTCTCCCCACACCCAAAAAAAACCTCCAAAAATCAAAACTAAACACCCAGTGCAGGCCATGCTTACACCCTTAACTAAGGAAGAGAGAACTGTACTGACAGGGTACTGTAGAGAGGTTCCTGGTAGAGATAAGAAGCTTGGTGAGTGGTACTTTCACCACAAAATTTCCTAGCTTCCCTGGTGGTTCAGATGGTGAAGAATCATGCCTGCAATGAGGGGGACCTGGGTTTGATCCCTTGGGTCAGGAAGATCCCCTGGAGAAGGAAATGGCAACCCATTCCTGTATTCTCACCTGCAGAATTCCATATTATGACACTTTCCTCATAAATTTTTTGTTTGAACAAAAATACTACTCCTAGCCTCACCCTTTCCATCCGCAGTTCTATAACTTCTACACACACACACACACACACACACACACAAATGTCAGGGGAAAAAATTCCTTTCTACTACCCTGTATGTTCTGTTCATAGGAGCCTGCAAATTAAATTGACAAAAGGCAGATTAGCAAGAGAAAAGACAGATTTTGATTTATATAGATACATGAGAGTTCACAGGAAAAAAAAAATGTGATTCAAAGGAGGTTGTTGGAATTTGGGGCTTACATGTCACTGTCCCTTATGGCTCAGCTGGCAAGGAATCTGCTTGCAATATGGGAGATCTGGGTTCAATCCCTGGGTCAGGAGGATCCCCTGGAGAAGGGAAAGGCTACCCGCTCCAGTATTCTGGCCTGGAGAATTCCATGGACTATACAGTCCATGGGGTCACAAAGAGCCGGACACGACTGAGCGACTTTCGCTTTCACTGTCATTTTTTTATAAGGGAAGGAGAAGAACACTTATGAGAAGACAAATGACTTTCAGGAGAAATAAATGGGCCCTTAGGAGAATAGATGAGAGGTATGATGGTTTTGTGACAACGCCCGGCTGGGTGTGCTGCTGACCAGGGGTCTCTGAGAAGAAGAGGTAACGGTGGCTCCCAGGGAGGGCAGCTCGTTTATTTGGAGGAGACTCTGTTTTTTTTGGCAGATAAGGGATTCGGGAACTCAGCTGACTTTAGCTCAAAATAATTCTTATGCCAAAGCAGCATATTTGGGGTTGCCATGTCTCCTTCAACAACACATACCAAACTACTGTTGGACCATATATAGGTAACATCCCTAGTGGCTCAGCTGGTAAAAAAAAAATCTGCCTGCAATGAGGGAGATCGGGGTTTGATTCCTGAGCTGGGAAGATCCTCTGGAGAAGGGAATGTCTACCCACTCAAGGATTTTGGCCTGGAGAATTCCTTGGACCATATAGTCCATGGGGTCGGGGTCACAAAGAGTAGAACATGACTGAGCAACTTTCACTTTCAAGAGTTGGAAGAGATCTTAGAAATCATCACTGCCTTACGTTATAAATTAAGAGAAGGGAGGCTCCCAGTGGAAAAGAAACTGCCTGATTTCCTCATGTTCGAGGGGAGAAAAGGATGAAACCCTTGGAGCCTGATCCCCAGGGTCTTCTGTCCCTGAAGGCAACAGCTTAACACAGTTCTCATTTCAAAGAGAGAGCAGAAGAAAAAAAAAAGATGTGGGAAGAAGAAGAAAGACCTCTTGTTCATCAAGCTTTGTCAGTTTCTGCTCATTTGTGAAAGGCTGGAAAAACCAAGATGATAGCAGTTCTCCTGTAGAGGGTGAGGGAGCAAAGGAGTGAGAGGGAAAAAAAGAGATTATTTAAATTGACATGCTCTCTCGTGATTGCTTGCAAAAACAATCACTTTTTGATGATACAGCAGCCTTAACAGGAGAAGTAATTTATAGACACCATTTCAAAGCTAGGGTGGGGGTGGAAATTCTACAAAATCTAACAGCATAGAAATGCAGAAGGAAATATTGCTTAGGAGAAAAAAATAAAACAATAAACTTCTCCTGCGCTTTCTATGTTGAAAAGGTTTGACTGTAAATCCTGATTTTGACATTCATCCCAGATCCATTTTAGAGGCAGCCCACAGACTCAACAGGGCGAGAGAAACCACTAAATCATAATTAGCTCATAAAAGCCAAGCCTGTTTCTCTGAATGCCTGAGAACTGGTGTCGCTTCTCAAAATATCATAAATCTATTGTGTTCTCTCCTGTTTTACTTAACAGCCAATTAATGTTACGGTTTAAAAGAATTAAAGCCATGGCTTGGATGAGGGTGTGTGTTGGGGGGAATCAGAGGTCTTTAAACTTTGACTAGCACCCAGATGCTGTTTGCAGATCGGCCTTCATTACGAAACAGCTCATTAAAAGCCTCGGCCACGGAACAGTCCTGCCGCGATACACATCGGCTGTATATGATTGTTCTTATTAGCATACCGGAAAGGAAAACATTTTTCAACACTATCTCGAGTCAGTTTTAATATCCTACAGGGTGACAGCGGGCATGATGGCAGCAGGCCTTGCTCCTCTCTGGGAAGTCCTCCTGCGAGAGAAGCTTTGGCCACCCACACGGCCAGCACAATTAGCAGGAGCTGTAGGATGTGTCAGAACCAGACAGACAGGAAGCCCCAAAGGCTCCTGATGCCATCGGTGACTCTGGACCTCAATACAGTTTTGTGACTACACCCCATGTTTTCACACAAAGACAGTAAAGTCCTCGTTTGTTCTCTGAGGTCTCACTAGGTCATTCCATCAGTTGTCACCCTAAACTCACAGCAAAGACGGAGGCAGCTGGTTGTGGGCATTCCTTGGCACTGTAGGAGAACCAGCATGAACAGAAGCTGAGTTGGGAGCATTCAGATCCCAGCCTCAGTTCCTCGATCTGGAAAATGCAGATACCAGTAACTACCCATGTGCAAAAATATTCTAAAATGACTCAGACTCTCACTTTTGTCATATACGGATCCCTCTATACTATTGTGAGATGTGGCCCGTGTGATATTCAAAACATGTAACAGCCAGTAACGCATGGGTACTGGAATGGATGTCCAGCCCATTGGAATGTGGTGTGGTCCTTAGAGTAGATGACAACTGGATATAACCAGTGTGGCAGGACCCCTGCGGATGGGAAAAAAATCCATCAATCTCTTTATCCTTGAATAATCTTGAAGGTGACTGCTATACACGGAACATTTGTGTGTCCCCCTCAAATTCATATGTTGAAGTCCTAACCCCCAACATGTTGGTATTAGGAGGTGGGAGCCTCCCTGGTGGCTCAGATGGTGAAGAAACTGCCTGCACTGCAGGGGACCTGGGTTTAATTCCTGGGTCAGGACGATCCCCTGGGGAAGGAAATGGCTACATTCCATTACTCTTGCTGGAGAATTCCATGGACAGAGGAGGCTGGTGGGTTATGGTCCATAGAGTCACAAAGAGTTGGACATGATTGAGGCACTAACGCACACACACACACCTTTGTGAAGTGATTAGGTTATGAGCGTGGAACCCCAGGGAATGGGATTAGTGCCCTTATAAAAGAAGCCCCAAGGAGCAACCTCACCTCTTCTGTCATGCGAGGACACAATGAAAAAGACAGCTGTCTACGAACTAGGAGTCAAAGTCACTCAGTCATGTCTGACTCTGCAATCCCATTGGCTGTAGCCCACCAGACTCCTCTGTCCATGGGATTCTCCAGGCAAGAGTACTAGAGTGGGCAGCCATTCCCTTCCCCAGGGGATCTTTCTGACCCAGGGATTGAACCCAACCCAGGGATCGGACCCAGGTCCCTTGCAATGCCAGCAGATTCTTTACCGTCAGAGCCCATGAACTGGGAAGTGGGCTCTTCTCAGACACCAAACCTGCTGGTGCCATGATCTTGGGCTTTCCAGGCCCCAGAACAGTGAGAAGTAACTGTGTGTCATGTATAAGTCACTCAGTCTACGGTAGTTTGTGATAGCAGCCTGAGTGGGTCAAGACAGTGAGAAGGAAGGAAAGGAAGAAGAAAGACAATCAAGGGTATTATGTCAATGGAGAGAGTTTCAATAATGATGATATTGAAGGCTGGGGTAGCTTGGGAGATGTTATAGCTTGATTCTATGTGTATAATCAGTTCTTTTTTTCTTTCAAAATTACATTTCTTATATGTCTACCTCCCCCAGCAGCAGCCATTATCATTTTATTAATAATATATATTTCTTCCCATGATATATTCTGGGCATAGTTTTGTCACAATGTCTCACATTTATTTATAATTTTTATTGCGAATAAGGCCACGTCTAGATTGCCACGATCAGAGTTAGAACTTTTGAGACTTCAAGCAAAATTTTGCTAGGAACTGCTGTCTTCTATTTTTTCTTTCTTTTCTCTCTCTTGATCCCTCTCTTTCTTTCTCTCTCTTGGTTTTCTAACCTCACTCTATTTCCTCCAGCTAATTATCAGTTAATATGAGTGAATTACTTGTTGATCGTTTCCCTTGCTATGGCCAGGTCTTAGGCCTTTTCCTGTGTAATGAATAGAAAAAAAGCAGGAATTATTCAGAGCCTCTTGCTCTACCCACCTGTACAAGACAGCTGCTGTGCTGCTCTTTTAGTCCTTCGTTTGCAGAATCGTGGGGTAGGGCAGGACTGAGAGTAGCCAAGATCAGCTGGAGTGAAGCCCGTTGGAGATGCCAGTGTTTCTGGTGGAACAGAATTCAGCAAGAGGTGAGAAAAGGAGTAGGGTGGAGCAGAGTGCTGGGACTGTGAAGTAATGTGGACCTAAGAAGTTTCAGGAGTTTGGAAAAAGAGAGAAGAGATGTGGATGTGGGTGGGGCACAGTCAGTGGGAGAGAAAGTTTCAAAGGATATTTGCATAGTACTAGAGATGAAATGCCATTTGGAGGGAGAAAAGTTTCAAATAGCCTTCAAATAAGGTTCAATAATTGTGGTACATGGGCTTAATTGCTCCAAGGCACATGGGATCTTCTTGGATCAAATAGCCTTTAAATAAATTTTAGTTGCCACCGTTCTTCCTTGTTTTAGTAGCTTACTTAAAAGAATTTATGTAACTATAACTGTTTCATTCAATAGTCATGATGTACATGCCATCTTGTTGCTGTTTTCATCTTTTCCATTTCATACTGATGACCAGCGAAATAATTGCTTAGGTCAGTCCTTGAAATGCCAGTCTTTAAAAATCCATAGAAAATTGCTGTAATTAACCAGACTCTCCAAATTGAGCAGTATATATATCTCTTATGCCCTGTCTATAGGTCAAAATGGAGGAATGTGCTCAGTTCAGTTCAGTTCAGTCGCTCAGTCGTGTCCGACTCTTTGCGACACCATGAATCGCAGCACGCCAGGCCTCCCTGTCCACCCAGTTCAACTCCCGGAGTTCACTCAGACTCACGTCCATTGAATCAGTGATGCCATCCAGCCATCTCATCCTCGGTCGTCCCCTTCTCCTCCTGCCCCCAATCCCTCCCAGCATCAGAGTCTTTTCCAATGAGTCAACTCTTCACATGAGGTGGCCAAAGTACTGGAGTTTCAGCTTTAGCATCATTCCTTCCAAAGAAATCCCAGGGCTGATCTCCTTCAGAATGGACTGGTTGGATCTCCTTGCAGTCCAAGGGACTCTCAAGAGTCTTCTCCAACACCACAGTTCAAAAGCATCAATTCTTCAGCGCTCAGCCTTCTTCATAGTCCAACTCTCACATCCATACATGACCACAGGAAAAACCAGGAGGAATGTGCTAAATTGCTCCAATTGTGTCTGACTCTTTACAACCCCATGGATTGTAGCCTACCAGGCTGCTCTGTCCATGGGATTCTCCAGGCAAGAATACTGGAGTGGGTTGCCATTTCCTACTCCAGGGGATCTTCCAGACCCAGGAATCGAACCTGCATCTCCTATGTCTCCTGCATTGGCAGGCGGGTTCTTTACCACTAGCGCCACCTGGGAAAACCCATGACTTCCTCAAGCCAATTGGTGAAAGCTGACGTTTTCTCAGCTTGAGTAATAACTGGGACACAGCTGCTCTCAACAGCAGACTCGTGACAGAAAATCAGTCAAAGCAGGCTGATTCAACAACTTACGCTCAAAGGGCCCTGCAGTGCCTCCTGGGTGTCTCATACTTCTAGAAGCATGAAGACAGAGGCATGTCTATATCCTCAAAGACTCCTGTGAAATGAGGAGTGCTGGAAGAGATGTGTGGGGACCAGGGCCGCAGTCAGAGAAACAGAGTTTGGCTGCAAATTAAACAGCCAGTCTGCTGAGACCTGAGTCACCACCAGACACTGCAAATTATTAATACCCACTCCTGCTAAATCCTTGGAATTTGCAAGACAGTGTCTCACTGGCTGAAGCTGAGTTTTCCAGCTGATGACTTTACCCAGACCGAGAAAGGTAGGAACAACAAGAGAATTAGTCAAGGTCTGCCCTGGGGAGACAGTCTCAGCAGCTCATTTCCTTCTTCCTGAAAGTGAACTGGTCACTGGACTGCAAGTCATCCAAGGATCTCAAAGCACTGGGCAGGCTAGTGAGTCAGAGTTTTATTGTGGAGTTGGCTCTTTTGCTTGCTTTCATAATTAACAACTTGCAAATATGCCTTTCTGAAATCTTGGATTTCACTTTCTAATTAAGCCGATGACTTAGAGTTAATTGAAGAAAAATCTTCCACTCAGTCACAAATAACGCTTTCATTCCATAGGATTCCAATACATCTTCTGGGTCCCTTAAAACTGAAGTGAATAATCACTGTATTTCTGAATCTTTTTTTTCCCATTACAAATATCCACACCACTGGGCCCTGGGGCTGTAAAGTTAGCTACAGATAGAATATAGCAACATTACACCTGGGGGCCGAAAAAAGGGAACTTGAGGGATGGACAAGTGGACAGCCATGTTCTCCTGATGTGGGTGCTCTCGTGGTATTAAGAGTCAAGCTAGTGGTTCCTATGAGCAGATCTCTGTCACTTTTCATGTGAGTATATGTCTTATCACAACCCCTCCAGGGAGACGTGCTTGCATCCATTTCCCAACTGTATATATCCCACTCCACCAGCTTCAAATGCCTTCTCTGATAAGAAAGGGGGGGAAAGGTGATGTGGGGGAGGGATGTGTGATAACCATTTGTGTTATCTACCTAACTTGTGTTATCAAACTCTGTCGTGTTTCAGACCTTTATGACAGCATATTAAAAGATAAGAACACTAGCTGCAACCTAAGTTTCTATAGAAAGGGTTTTGCTTTATTCCCAGTGCTCATCCATAGACTTCAACCACGGGACCATCAGGTATCTGGGACTCTGATTGACAGTAGGAAGGCAGGGCGGGGTACAGAGAGCACTCACAGCTGGGACAGCGTGCAGAGCAGGAGGGTATTCTCAGTGGCCATCTTCGCGCACAGGTGGAAAGTGGTGCCCCAGTCTTCTTCTTGTCAGTGAATTACCTTTAGCTTCTGCCATATGGTGATGCTTGATATTTTCCGAAATAGTAACAGAGACCCTGAGTCATCAGCTACCATTTCCTCCCTGGACAGGTCACTTCACGGGCACGGCCTCTCATCCTTATAGCTCAGCGCAGCCCGGGGAACCTCAATGTTGTTCTACAGACTCCACCACCTAGACTATCCCATGGTCTCTCAAAAGGTCCACTCTTATTCTGTCCTCCTTGTGAATGAGAAAGGGACTGCATCTCAGTTGAGAGATCCTTTATGCTCCAGGACAATGGTTAGCTTCTTTTGTTCTTTCTTCTCCAGAGTGAATAATTCTATTAACATTTACTAATGAACTTCTTTGCAAACTTTCCTGTCATCTTTTTTTGCCTCCTTCTGTGCTTAGAAAATTGGGCTAATGGTTCTCGAGGCCCTGTCTAAAACACAATGATCTCATTTTTGCTACATATTTCTGATTAAGTATAGCATGTCTAAGTAGATTCTAATTCAACTTTAGAGTTGAATTGAAAATTGTATTAACGTGGTCATTTGATACATAACTGTGTTCATTTAATCTACATTTCTGCCCCCATAGCTAATGTTTTTCTAGCTATAAAATCATAGTTAGAAAAATTAAAAGATCTAATAAGCCAGTTCTCAAACCTTTGACCGCTAAAATTGAGAAATATACCAAGTTCTGAAAAACATCCAGGCTTCATCGTCTTTGTGTATATTCTTTCTTTCTCTGCAGGGTGTTATAGAAAAACAAAACAAAAATATTGGATTGGAGCCCTTAAACCAATGCTTTTGTCTTTTATGAACTCAGCTGAGTCATTTAAACCTTCTGTGTCCCCATTTTCTCATTTATAAAATAATAGGAATATAAATAATTTGATTATATCAAGTGGAATTTCCAAAGTTCTTTTTCTTTTTTTGCCATGGAACCCTTTCTTAAAAGAACTCTTTAAGTAGAAGCACAACGCGTATGGACAGAGGAGCCTGGTGGGCTACAGTCCATGGGGTCACAAAAGTCAGACATAACCAAACGGCTAAATGATCATCACCACCACAATGCATATAACAGATAAAAGCAGAGCTCTCTGGTTGAAGCGGGGATGATGGGACCCTCAAGACTCACCCAATTAACCCCCCACACCCACCCAACTCTCACCTATTTCCACTTCATTTTAACAGCATATGGTTTCATACACAAGCATAGCTTGGGTATGTGTGAGCATTTCCATTCATAGTACATGTCTCGATAGGAATGCACGTAAGTGTGTGAGTGTATGTGTGCCTCCATGAGTAGATTGAAGAACTCCAAATTTCCACCTCCCCTCCACCTTCTGTCTGAGACTAGGAGTGAGATCTAAGGTTGCGAACTCCCTGGTCACCAGCCTGACACAGAACGGCAGCCTCATGCCCATTACCCCCAAGGATTCCTGGCACCTGCTCTCCTGGGAGGGACAATAGATGGCCTCCTTTGCTCTAGGAGCTTCCCTGATAGATCAGTTGGTAAAGAATCCACCTGCAATGCAGGAGACCCCGGTTGGATCCCTGGGTCGGGAAAATCCCCTGGAGAAGGGCTAGACTACCCACTCTAGTATTCTTGGGCTTTCCTCATGGCTCAGCTGGTAAAGGATCTGCCTGCAATGTGGGAGACCTGGGTTCGATCCCTGGGTTGGAAAGATCCCCTGGAGAAGGGAAAGGCTACCCACTCCAGTATTCTGGCCTGGAGAATTCCCTGGACTGCTTTGACCATGGGGTCGCAGAGTCCGACACGTCTGAACGACTTTCACTTTGCACTCTAGGAGATGCAGCCGCCCCTCCCCTGCTGCTCGAGGAGAGGACCAGAGGCCTCCTCTCCCACCAGAGGCCAGAACTTCCGCTGGTGACCATCATAGCCGCTGTTCCACCAGACGCGATGATCTCTTTGTGGTTGTTGATTCCACACCACCCACTGCTGCTCTGAAGCGCAGGCGGAGCGCAGGGATGCGCCTTTGCCAACAGCGCCCGGAGGAGGCCGTGCCACTGCGTCGCCCCCCCCCCTCGGGGGTAGCTGCAACCTCAAGGCGGAGAGTTCTTACCCAACAGACACCTTGCAGCGTGGCGGGAAGAACGCCCCCTTCAGTTTAGAAACAGAGCCACTCAGGCCTTGAGGTTTTAAAATATTTCAAGAAAAACCTCTTTCAGTTTTTATTTACACTCTTTCCCATTTGCCACCCCTTTACAGGACTCAAGCAGGAGGGTGTTGAAGCTGGGGACTCATCTACGTGACGGAGATCGCACGGGCCTCAGAACTGCTCCTCCCCGGAATGATGGAAACTTAAAAAAAAAAAAAAAAAACTGAGTTAAATTCATGTGCCTGGCTTATTTGTCCCTTAATGCTCTCCCAGGAGGCCTCCCAGATAACCCTACAGATAATCTTCAGTTCTCCAGATGTGTCCCAGGGTGTTGGAGCTCCAGCTGAGCCATCCTGGGCTCTTCCTGAGACCCTTTATACACACGTGTGGATGAATCAGTGTGTGGTTACAGAATAAATCAAGAGCAGCTCATCGTCAAGATAACCCCACAGCTAGAGGATTGGGATCTTCCCCTCAAAGTTTTTATTTCCGGATGCATATGGACACTCTAAGTGTGATAGGGAGGTATTAACTGATCGATGAGGCAACAGGATCCTTCAGGAAGTACCAGGAGGTGCTGTGCTTGGCACCCAGAGGGTGAGAGAAAAGAAATTGCAAAGGTATTAATAGGGGAAGGTAGGTATTGTTTAGCTGGGATCAAACTGGGAACCTTCAGAACAATCATGCTATGCTTAAGAGGAAGGGGCTTCAGATCTGGGCAGAAGTCTTACTTCACTAGCTGTGATACTGCTTTGGTTTTTTGGCAGCTGGTTTCAGAAATAACACAAAGCATATGAGTTAGAACTCTGTTTAGTATTTCCCAAAGAGTGCTGTGCACAACCGCCTGGATTATGAGATTCGCTGGAAACAGACACATGTACGACCCTGATGCTCGGAAAGACTGAAGACAGAAGGAGACGGGGGCAGCAGAGGACGAGATAGTTAGATAGCATCACCCACTCAATGGACATGAATTTGAACAAACTCCCAGAGATAGAGGAGGACAGAGGAGCCAGGTGTGTTACAGTCCATGAGGTCACAACGAGTTGGGACGATTTATCAACTGAACAACAGGGAACAGGTTTGGAGACCTCCACATCCTCTGTCTTAGAGGGTCACGATGTATTCTGGCCACACTCCACCGTAGAGAAAATACTGAGTAGAGAAACTTATAACTTTTTACAATTCATTGTGTTTAAATACGTTGACAATAGAACTCAAAAACTCTAACACAATATCTTCAGAAATAATGTTTTATGGAGTGCATTTTGAGAAAGTTAGCTTAGAACAGGGGTCAGGAAACTTTTCCTGTAAAAAATCAAATAGGAAGACCTTTCTGGTTAACAGCCGTGCGGTCCGTGGCAATGACTGAGCTGTAACATGAAGACAGCTATAGACAACACATAAACCAGCCTGCGTGGCTGTGCTCCAAGTAAACTTTGGTTGCGGACACTGATATTTAAATTTCATGTCATTTTCGTGTGTCACAAAATATTATCTTTCTTTTGGGTTTTCCAAGCCTCTTAAAAAAATGAAAACAAAAACAAAACCCAACTTAACTCAAGGGCTGTACAAAAACACGTGGTGGGCTGCATTCGACCTCCAGGTTGTAATTTCCTGACCTTGGGGCTTGGAAGCAGCATCCACCAATAAAGGAAGTGAGCATTTGTGCAGATACCAGAACCAGAGTCCACGGAGCAGCACCTTGTCTATTCACCACCCCATTCAACCTCCAGTGCTCTGTTTGCCACTTAGGACTGTGCTGAACTATATGGTGCATGCTCGTGAATATTTATTGAATGAAGGGATAGCCATCAATTCAATTTACCTGTCAGTAGCATGGGCAGAAGTTATTTTGAACTGGTCCTGATCGCTGGATATGTCAGCGTAGAAGGCAAGGAACCCATGACTCTGATGTGTTCAGTGCCAACAAGAATTCCACGCTTTTCTGAATAGCCTTTGGTTGTAGGTAAAGACTGTTGCAGCAGCCTGGGGTACAAATAATGAGCAGATTGACTGGCTGGAGTAACAATAAATGCATTAGAAAACTCACCTTGTCTTTGCAAGATAGGAATTTATAGTCAGTGGCAACCATCTGGATCAGAACATATATCTGTTTCTAGATACTTCTTTTACCCACAGTTGACTTTTTACTCGTTTCCTAGAAAGGCTCTGTTTTGGTGTCCCCGCGGCATGCGTTTGTCTCCATCAGTCTCACCAAAGTTCATTGTCATCAGCCTGCTTTCTGGGCTTACTCTCAAGTTAGTGTCTTTCTGGGACTGTCTTGTCCTTCGGAAGTTTCCGCTGGTAACATGGAATCAATCCCTGGATGACAAACCTTCGGCCTGGCTGCAGACTCACCTCCTCATTGACATCTTTCCTGACAAGTCCAGTCCTTCTTCCTCTGAACATATGGATTCATTCATCCATTCATCCATCCATCCATTCATTCAAAAGATGCTTACCGAGAAGATGCTTACCCTCACACTGCTATAGCCTGGAGGGGGAAAATCACCTCCTCTCAAAGAGCTCACAATTTAATAGACGAGCAAGAGCCACAGACAATGAGGACAACTTCGTTAACACTGGGAGCCTCTCCCCCAGCGCCTGACCAGACACTCTGGTACCTTCAGTTCCCTTTTCTGGGGCTGATGATAGCCTCCGACTGGTGGGATTTGGTGGTGAGGCTTCAGAATTAAGACTACATTGGTTTAGTATCTTTCTCTCTGTTGTCTGGGACAAATGATTTTACCCTCCTGAGCCTTAGTTTTTGCATCTGTAAAATGGGAAGATGAATACCTTTTGCTCTCATGAGGATTGCAAGAGAGAATGTGAAGAGCCGGGTACCAACAAGCACACCACGATGGTAACTAGTATTATTACGTTTCTGCTGCAGGGACAGCCTTCAGGGCCATGCTCACTCCCAGCCACTGCCTTCGTGGACCCCATGCCCAGGACGTCCCTCTGTTCTGCGGAGAGAATGGGCTTGATTAGCAATGGTAACCCCCACTGGGCTTTCAGGTTTGACTTTCCATAGATCTACTAAACACCTTACCATTCCTCCATCTGTTTCTCATCTCCATATATACTGTGGTTCCAGATTACAGATGTCTCCTGCCCTTGAAGAATACAGGGCCTGTGTTTTTGTTTCTTGTTCTCTTTGCTGTTTTGGAGCAATTCTGAAAAGAGGGAGGCAGGGACATCATTGCTCTGTCATCGAAGAACCTGGTTATCTTTTCAGATACATCGAAAAGCACAACCCAGAACAGGGTATCTTAGAAATCAAAAGTAAAAGCCGAGCTCTCCCGCTTCCTCCTTGCCTCTCCCCAATGGAATAAAGACACAATAGCTTGCTTATTCTGTTTCCCCACCATCAGCACATTCCTCCTGTGGGTCCCTCAGGCCCTGCTCACGGATGAAGCAGTCAAGTCTGGAGCTTGACTGACTGGAAGGAAGGGGGGATGGAATCAAGGGAGGAGAGAGCTTTTCCACAAACCAGCTGCTCTTCCGAGGTTGATTTCCATTTTGGAAAATAGCAGAAGCAATTACCGTGGCTCATTAGAAGGCCTAACACACTGGCTGCAAAACTATATTTGGAAAACCGTATTCACTTAGCTCCCAAGTGGTGAGAGGGTGTGAGCGGGTGGCAGGGAGAGGAAATGACAGACAGGGGCCAGCCATGTGGTGACTCGAATCTGCAAACAGGTGATCTGATTGAATTGTGCGAGGAAGGAGAGACGAATAGAGCCAGGACACCAGTCTACGTGGACCTGTGTCTTGATGGACCTCTTCGTGGACCTCTGACGCTTGGAAAACTCCAGCCCGTCAGAAACCTGAAAACTGAGGTTGCTCACAGAGAAGCCCTTCTTCCCAAGTAAGGGGGTCGCGCTAGAGTCTCTTTCATGAGTCCTTCTGAGAAAGCCCAGCTACCACCTCGAGTGCTCAGGGAGCAGGGGTGGGCTTCCGTTGTTGCCCCTGAATTTACCATCCAATTACATCAGGGCCGTGGGCCCTGATAACGTTCCGTTCTTATCTCCCTGCTGCTTTTTGGCCAGCAAGTGTCCACAACACAGGCTGCTTACTCCTCTCTTGTATTTGCTCATAACTAAAGGAAGAGTTCTGGGACAGAAAGGACATATTTTGGGCAAGAAAAGGCACGGTTCAGGAAGCTTGTCGGGTGGGACTACCCCAGAGAGAACTTGAAAAAAATATCACCTCTGTTTTCTATGGCTGGATGAGGGTACCTGGAGCCCTTCATCCCAGGAATATATCTTATATAAGTTGTGTGATGGAACTATCTCATTTGTACTTAATCCTAAGCGTTTTTATGGTTCTTTATAATTTACAAAGTACTTGATATTTTGCCAGAGCTGTCAAGAGCTGCTTCTTGCTTAAAAAAAAATAGAGAGAGGAGTTCCCCTTCAGCAAAGCAGAAGTGGGGAGAATGGTCTTTGTCCAGCGTTTGTATTGACAGGCAACGGACAGGAGCCCGCCACCTTGGGATTCCACAGCCTGGCTAATTTGTATTAACTTCCCCTGCCCTGTTGATGACCCCTGGATCTATCATAAAATATGTCATTTAAAATCCAGGTACTTATTATTGTTTCTATTTTACAGAGGAATACAATGAAGTTCAAGAAATTTTTATGACTTGCCCAGGGCCACCCATCTGCATGGGGCTTTCCTGGTGGCTCAGTGGTTAAAAATCCACCTGCCAAAGTCGGAGACGCAGGTTGAAAAAGCTGTCCGATTGCTTCTGCTGTATCCCCGGGTAAGGAAGCTCTGAGCGCTAGTTTTAAGGCAGTTTTTCCCCAAAGGGGCTCCTGATACTGGATAGTGATTAGACAAATCAATCAAACCCTTTCTGGAGGAAGTCTGACTTCAGAACTCACAGAGACTGGATGATGCTGGAGAGCCCAGAACAGGGGCCTGGAGGAGAGCACGAGGGCGACTTGATCTGAGCAGAGGTGAGCAGACAGACGCTGTGTCGTCAGGGCTACTAGCAGGTCTTCGAGCTCTGTTTCTCCAGTCGCCTAGTCGCGTCTGACTCTCTGCCACTCCGTGGACTGTAGCCCGCCAGGCTCCTCTATCCATGGCATTCTCCAGGCAAGAATATGGAGTGGGTTGCCATGTCCTTCTTCAGCATAAAGCTCTGACTGGACCCCAAATAGTGAGAGCCATGCTCCATATCCCAGGGGAACCTCTAGAAGAGTTGCCTGAGCCCTTGCTTGCTTGTGTATCGCTTATAAATGCCCCCCACTGTGCAACCCCACTGTGAGGGGGTGCAACCCCACTGTGTCTCTACTGCTTGCAAACTGAAAGGACTCAATGTAGAAAAATAGCTTGATAGATTCACTGAATACTCCTGAAGCATTTGTTTTACAATGAGAATATAAACAAGATCAAGAACAAACATACTTTTCACTAAAGAAGTGGTGAATTAGACAAGACTGTGCTTCTCTTTGCATGGAGCTGGGGTCCTGGCCAGTTAATTGAACAGCTATGAAGAAATCATGAGATGGTCTCAGATGAGAGTGAGTGCTGTGTTCGAGGATGAAGGGAGAGGGTAGCACTTGCGTTACCTGGCCGGGGCAGATGTCAATAATGATGGGCATTTTTCTAGATGGCACATATGTGCATTAATATATTTATTTTCCTCTTTCTTACTTCACTCTGTATGACAGACTCTAGGTTCATCCACATCTCTATAAATGACCTAATTTGGTTCCTTTTTATGGTTGAATAATATTCCATTGTATATGTGGATGCAGGGGAGGGATTAGGGGAGGGTGGGCCGAACTGGGAGATTAGGATTGACATATATACACTACCACGTATAAAACAGCTAGCTAGTGGAGACCAGTTGCAAAGCACAGGAGAGTCAGCTCGATGCTCTGTGATGACCTAGAGAGGTGGGATGGAGGTGCAGGGTAGGAGGTTCAAGGAGGGGGCGATATATGTATACATACAGCTGGTTCACTTCATTGTAAGCAGAAACTAACACAATGTTGGAAAGCAATTATACTCCAAGTAAAAAAAAAAAAAATATATATATATATATATATATATATGTGGGCAGCCCTTTGTTCTTTCCATCACTTGGGGCCAGTTTCCTTCCTACCTGGAGAGGTTGGAGGACCGCAGCAAAGGGTGGAGGGCCAGGCATATTTTGCAAATTATGAGGGACTCCTGGAGGCAGAAGCATCCCATTGCCACCATCTGACAGCTGTCTGAATATCTGTCTTCCCCAGAGACTGGAGGGGAGAGGAGTGAGAGAAGACAGAGGGAGCACGAGGAAGGGAAGGTGATCCTCCCCAAATCTATTAGCAACGGATGTAAGGTTTGCTCCCAAATTTAAAGAACCGTCCACTAAGGGCAGGTTTCCTTAGAGTCGTGTTTAGATGCTCATGATCTTCAGCTGCTTAGAGTTCCTTTCCCCTTCTCCCCCTCCTTGTGCCCGGGTCTCTCTCCCCCTCAACCTCGCTGCCTGCCCCAGTCCCTCCTCCTTTCTTGCCTCTCTCCCTCACACCATGTTCCCATTATTGTCAGTAGAACGAGCTGCATGCATGCCAAATCAGGTCATTCACAAATATAGAACAAACGTCTGTCACTACAGACTTACCACGATGACTAAGGCTTGGCCCTTCTGTCTGTGAAACATGTGCCCATTAGTTACGTGGGATCACAGCCCGCGAAGCCTCTTAACCCTATGCCTTAGCTTCCTGGAGGTGAGCATTCCTCCAATACACATCCGTTGGAGTGTCTTGGAGTGATTTATTGTGGTGGCTTGTCTAAAGCCAAGACAAAGTCAGCCTTTCCATTTAATCCCTACCCCTCCTCCAGCATACACACAAAGCCATTTTCTGGAGTTGAGGGTTTAACTGTAAATATTTGTTCTGGCTGAAACCTGCTAGAGGATATTTACCTAAAATGAGATAACTAACAACACTCCATTAAAGAAAATAAGCATGAACGGAGGCGACTTGTCAAGAAAAATTGCTAACCAAACATTCAACTCTATTTACGATTTTCAGAATTCTCTTTTGGATGTTTTAAATTCATCATGCACTTTTACCTTGTAAAAAGCAGGTCAATTTTCCATCCAATCTGATATTAAAATATAACTGGTGATAACTGAGAGAAAGAAAAACTGAGAAAGAAATAATAGTAATTTTTAACAAAACGATAAGGGATTCCCAGGTGGCTCAGTGGTAAAGAATCCACCTGCCAGTGCAGGAAACATGGGTTCAATCCCTGAATTGGAAATTTCCCTTGGAAAAGGAAATGGCAACCTACTCCACTATTCTTCCTTGGAAAATCCCCTGGACAGAAGAGCCTGGTGGCCTGCACTCCATGGGGTCACAAAGAATCGGACATGATTGAACAACTAACACACAGGCAAAAAGGATAAAATGAATTTTTGAAATATCTATTTATCTTTAAAATGGTCTTGTTTTCAAATGGTTTAGTCCATGTTAAAGCATAGGTCCGACCTGAGTTTTACAGATAACTAAAGCAAAGTCAAAAGGTACATATGTATGAATGAGAAAATTGGTAACGAAGAATATGATTTAATACTGAACACAAATTCCAAAAAGCTAGAGTCTTTATTTTAATTTCTGCAGAATAGTCCAGAGTAATTTTAAAAGACTTCTGAAGCCTAAGGAGAAAAACATAAATAAAAGCACAACTACTTAACCATACAATTTGTTTCTATTTTGATCATTAGGCTAGGTCTATTTTCATTGAGAATTTTTGTCTTTAAAAAAATTAAGGCAGGTGAAACCACAAATGTTAAAATGAGAAAATCAGACATGTATTAACTGCCTCCAAATAACTATAATACCCAATTGACCCCCATTGTAAATGCCAGTTAATTATTAAAACATCAGTATTGTTGTCACCTTTGTTAGTATTTTGTTCATTTCTTTGATCATTAGTTTTCTGGTTCAACCATGTTACATGGTGGTAATAGAAATTCATTACCATGTGATGGCTGTGGGGCTGCCTATGGGAAATGACTTGATAGTCTCACAAACACGGAATCATGCAGAAAATTAACACTCATTTTCATGTACGTTTCCTTGCATGTTGATGACCTAGAAACACATGCTTACACTCCATATTTTTCCTTGTTGCTCTTGATTTGTTTCTTCTCTGGTAGGAATAGAACAATATGGGCTTCCTCCAGGGAACAAAACAACACCTAACTCTGTGACATGGGAGGGCGAGAGGAGCAGATGGATGTAAAGTGTACTGAGAGGAGGCTGGCAGAATGCACACAGAGGGGAAGTGCAGCTACCTGCATCGCACCTGGGCACTGCCAACCACCTTGGCAGTTGGGCTGCCTGAGAAATGGGAAGGCGTGGGCCAGAAGGAGAGTGGGAGCCAACTATGGCTTGCAGAGCACTCCCTCGAGAGAGGATGTTCTAGGGAGCTCACTCCTGAGGCCATGGAGTTCAGAAGCTCAGTCTTTACCCCACTCTTATCACATGGAAGAGGGGAATGACTTCTATGGATGCCATTTCTTCACTTCATCAAATACCTCCTGGCTTATCACAGTCTCTCCTCCTTCAGTGGACAAGAAGGCCAACTAAACTAGTCCTTTATTCACTGGACATCATCTTTCTTAGTCTCTAGAGTGAGGCCAGGGACAACCACTTTGTACTATGAGTAGACTACCTCAGCAGTGCTGTACCGAAGCGTTCCACATCGCCACGGCCCTAAGTAGCCACGAGCTAACACGTGGCTGTTGAACACTTGAAACGGGCTATCTGAACGGAGGAGCTAAGTTTTTAATTTTGCATGATTTTAATTCATTTAAAATTAAGTGTAAGTTCAATTCAACTTGCACTTTCCATAATAAAAATTGTGATTGTTCCAAGATTAAAACTTTGGTCCTTATCTCCCCCTCTTTCCTTCTATTACAACTTTACAATCTTCTCATTGAGAACCTACTAATTGTGAAGCTTGGCTCTAGGTACCATGTGAGACTAAGCCAATAAGATCCATGCCCTTTGCTCCCATGTTATCTTCTCTGTGAAAATTTTCTCAGAACTTTCTCACATGCCCATCTCTTCTTTTGCTTTCCCATCGCTCTTTATTTGCTTCACTCATCTGGCTTTTATTTCATACTATCTTGGTTGGGAATTCCCTGAAACAATATCCCAAATCTTGATTGAAAACAGGATCTGGACTGGGCAAAACAATCTCCACCTCCAAGTTTGATTTTGTCACCCATCTGTATTTAATCTTTCATTCAAAAGTAAGGTTCAACAATTATATCAGCCTTGTAATTGATCAGAAAATTGTGACAATCTTTTCAATTACAATACCACCTTATACTAATATAAATATATTTTGGAGTTGTGCAAAATGTCAGTTAATATTTGGAAATGTTGCAAGATGACAGGGAAAATGAAATAAAAATCCACTTCTAAGCATGTTAGCACAAGACAAATATTTTAGGCATTTACGTTTATCGAATTCATTTCAATGAACATGTATTGACAGATCCCAATATGCAAAACACAGTTCTATTATACTTGCCAATGCAGGAGACATAAGAGATGCAGGTTTGATCCCTGAGTTGGGAAAATCCCCTGGAGGGGGGCATGGCAACCCACTCTAGTATTCTTGCCTGGAGAATCCCATGGACAGAGGAGCCTGGCGGGCTACAGTCCATGGGGTTGCACAGAGTCGGACATGACTGAAGCAACTCAGTATGTGCGCACATGCATTTTTTTCCCTTCTAGCCTATACCATGCCACTTCAAATTGGGTGGGAGGTGGGATATAAATTGGCCTTGCTGGGAGTTCCCTGGCAGGCCAGGGGTTAAGACACTGCGCCTCCAATGCAGAAGGCACAGGCTCAGTTCCTGTCTGGGGAACTAAGATCCCACATGCCTCACTATTTGGCCAAAAAATGGGGGGGAAATGAAGAGGAAAAAACCAAAATTGGCCTTACTGCCTCCCTTCTGCATGTAGCAGCTATCCGTCAAAGTAGTGTTCATCTCTGTGGATGTCTGTGTTTTAAATGGATATAAGTGGGAACTGGGGAGAATATTTTCACATAAAATCTGAGTAAATGTCAGTGGAAACCTCTCTGAGCTCTCTGTGTCCTGTCCTCCAGACTCTTTCTCTGTGATACAAAGTGCTTACAGAAGACGTCGGAGTTGTAACTGAAATCCAAGCCTGACCTGGTGTACTAGGTCCTCAAATGTTGACCTCTCCTGGGCAAATAAGTAGTGTGGGATGGTATTTGGGTAAGAAAAATACAGAGGAGCCATGAGTAAGCCAGTAGATCTTTGAAATCAAACAACTTAACATAGAATGAATATCAGGCAATTCCTGGGGAAGGACAGGAATGTCATTCTGCCTATTGGCTCATCTTAGGACCATATCAAATTTAGAATAGCCTCATACCTGTCTGTGGTAAAGAATCTGCCTGCAATGCAGAAGACCTGGCTTCAATCCCTGGGTCAGGAAGATCTCCTGGAGAAGGGAATGGTAACTCGCTCCAGTATTATTCCCTAGAGAATTCTATGGACAGAGGAGCCTGGTGGGCTATAGTCCATGGGGTTGCAAAGAGTAGAACACAACTGGGCGATTAACGCTTTTCACTTTCACCCCTTTCTGCATCGTAGTGGAGACATATCACACTCACATTCAACTTATATGTACTCAACCATATTTTTGGAAAAGCCAACAGTCACAGCAACCACAGCTCTTACTTAACATGGCCCCTAAAGCCAACTACTTCATCTGATGCTCAAGAAACAGAGATGCATTTCAATAACAAAACAAAACTGGCTCTATTGGCTCCACTGAAAGATGGTGTGATATATGCAAAGCTTACACACTGTTCTCCATGGGCGATTTTTCAGTGGAAAAAGAGCTGATGTCTCAGTGCCCCTAGGGCTTCCATAGGCAGCTGGGGAATCAGACTAGTGGCTCTCAGAGGCTGCTCTTCCAGACCATCAGAGGATGAGGGCACCAGGAAGGCTAGGTCTCTATGGAAACCACCTTCCCCTTCCTTTCTATCCTGCATACTCCTCCTTCTTCCCTCTTTTCCATTTCTCTTATCAGAGAGCTTTCCTCACTTCACAAGATGGGGCAGTAGGGGTGATGCAGTGAAGGTTTCATTGATGGGGAAAGTTGGTACCGTGCACTTTGGGTGGGATCTCTCAACCCAGATAAACCATGTGGATCCCTCAGGGCTCCTAAGCCCCAGTGCAATACAGTAACTGCATCCGGCTAGACGCCATCACAGCTTGATGGTTTCCTAAGCATGAGAGACCTTGGGTCATCTTCACTATAAATTCAAGTTCGGATTATTTCTAGGCAGGTCACCATGGAGACTATTTTTATCTATGCCAAACAGTAGCCCTTCTTCCAGCTGAATGGTTACCAGGTTTTTAAGAGGATAGAAGTTATATTTATTTTTACTGTTGTGCAGAATTAGGGAAGAAATATGTAATTAGGAAAAAAAAAATCCAGATCTCCTGAAAGAAAATGGGAGGCAAGTGGGAACTACGGTATGATGGCAAGTTGCTAATCCATCAGGGAAGCGTTGTGATTGCTCCTGAAAATCGAGGTCACCAGGAAAACCTTTGCTTAGAAACTAAATTAAGAATAAGGTCCCCATTGTTTGTCTTACGGTGGCCAGAGTTCACGAGTGCCTTGCTTTGTCCCCGGGGGCTCTGTTGCTCCACTCTAGGCCAGCTCTGATGAAGAGGAAGCCATATATTTTCTAAGAATATTTCTGTCTTGTGCTTAACTCAGTAACGATCACGGAGGGAAATGAGGTTATGTGAACTCCCCATGGATATCTGGATGGGAGCGACTCAGTTGATACGAAAGGTTCCCTGTGAAACATATCCAAGTAAATGGAGGTGAGTTGATTCTTGTGATTCCCCTAGGTTTCACCAGCTCAGCTATCCTCAGACATGGTGACTCCATAACTATTTGCAGATGGCCAAACCACATGGTAGGAGATGCCCCCACATAAAACAAAGCCATGCAAAAAGCTTCCACTGCAAATGGGTTAGATGTGGAATATTTTAATGATGGAGTCATTTCTGATGCAAATAGCTTCCTCATTGTTCCATTTTCCAAATAAAAGATTATTCTTGTTGCTAGTTAGTGTGTTAGTTTCAAAACCTCTTATCTTTGAAAACTTCCAGAGCAGAAAATTGATAGCAATGAGGAAAATCAACTCTGAGGCAAACTAGTTTATGGATTCACTCAGAATTTAGCAAATGTGGAAATTAGTACATTTAAAAAAGATATCTAGCCATTTAATCCTAGAAACAAATTTCTTACACTCAACCCATACATACACAAACACACGCACACACATATACACATGCTGTTAGATTTCTACTTTTCAGGAAGTGTTAATTATAGCCCCATCGGAACCATAGGAAATATTTAACCTTAACATGGGGAAAAGCAGGTCATTTCCCTAAGCAAGGGATTAGACTAGCATACACATTCCCATTTTTGGACCTCGCAAAGAATCAGTTTTGATCTCCTCTCTGAAATACGAGTGAAACTGGAGTGTCTAAGTGGCAAAGTAGAACCGCAGTGGGGGTAAACTGGAGGGAGAATAAAGGTCTTTGGCATTGATCAGTAGGTTCTGTCTGCCTTTGGAATTGCCTGAGACACAGAATGCTTGCCTCCCCTTCTTCAATTCTTATCCAATCAGTTACCATAGTTTCTGTTAATAAACAAAATAAATAATAAATATATAAATAATAATATTAATAATTAATATTATCTCTTCCCTCTAATTTTTTATTCATCCCTCAGAGTGCTAAGCCAGTATCCTTTAAAATAGTAGTTGTTCAATAAATATTTCATGGACGAATGGATTTTTCTCATTCACTTCGCGGCTTCAAATATTTCTACAGCTCTATCTCTCCACAGATATTGGGGTGCAGGAAGTTTAGAAATACCACTATGGTAATTACTACAGGAATTATTTCTCCTATTTCCTTGGCATTATATGCTAGAGTGGGTTACTGAAACCTGAAATTACTTATCACTAAACAATGTGAATTAGGATCAAATATGAATGGGAAGAAGACTTTAATACCTAGATCCACTCTGACATCACAGAAACCCTTAAGCATCTTCCTCCTCTTTCACTCTTTCTTTCAGGAACAGTAGCCAGTAAGTGTGGCAATAACTCAGATGCAAAGGAAAGCAAAAGGCCACTGGAAGCTTTAGACAGAGAAATGCTTCTCTAACTCTGACACAACTCTCTTAAGAGCCTCTGCCCCCTCCTTTAAGAAAGCCACTAGTTTTTGTTTTCATCAATAACTTCTATCACCAGGTCCTGTGTTACGAACATAAATTATGGATAAAGAATCAGTAATAGAAGTTCCATAGCTTCTCTGGATCAGGTAAAATGAGAGGAAACTGTATTCCTTGGTAGAAATGTTCCCCCCTAACAAAAGTAAAGGTAGAAGGAAAAAAATCTGCCTTGATGCCTGTCCCCCTTGTACTTCCTACTTCCTCACCTTGAAAGCAAACTATTGAAAACGTTCACAGAAAGAAGGTTCTGCTCAGCCTTTGGGAGAGCACAGCACCAGATTTATATTCTGCAATGCCCTGAGTTGACAGTACCAGTAAATATATTGCACTCAAACAAAACCGTTCCGGGAGAGAATAGTAGTCCCAGCCATCGAGAAACGAGGCTAGGGCAGCACACAGCACTCATCTGAGTCACCATAGTTGAGTGGGTAGAGGGTGGAGGGCGTTCCAGGCTTGGAAGAAACTAGACTCATTTGACCTGCATGTGGTTTTGCGCTTGACCAAAATGAGACAGTAGCAAATGTCCAATTATACATCGAATAGACTTCAGAGCGTTTAGGTGAAACTCCAGTATAGCGACATCAAGACACCATTATATCAGCTTTGCAAAGTCAGATCCTTCGGAAAAGCCAGATCTTGTGTAATATTCACATAACACACATGTGTCCAAAATCAGCCCTGGGGACTTGCTCATAATCTTCTCAGATGTTCCCAGGCCTCTGTTTTGACTCCTAGAACCACTTCATCCCTTTCAACATATGACAACCCACCAAAGAAGAATCTCTTGGCCTTTCAACTTTCCCTTTTTTTCTGATGAAAGGTTCATTGTCGTTACTGAGTTTTCTTTTCTCTCACACAAGATGGTACCCAGTATTCACTGTTCTGGACAAAGCATTTTGTAAAGCGCTTCCACAAGTGAATTCAGATGATGGGTAATATGGGGGTTCTTGAACCACTGGTGGGAGACTTGGGTCTGGTAATCCAGAGATTGTGAGGGTTGTGCCTTTGGTCTTTGCTGTGTGAAGCAGCTATGCAGTCAGAATGCAGAATGAATCTTTTGGGGCCACTAGACCCAGATATGATCATGAAACATAACTAAGAAGATACTCATAAGGTATAGAAGTAGAAGAAAGAGGTTTGAATGATCCAGGAAGGATCTTAACCCTCAGTGTTGATGGCAAGGAGAGTGGCTTTAACAGGAAGTGGATGTCTTCCATTGTATTCTTAGTCTTTTGGGTCAAGCTGGTATAGATCAGGGGTCAACAAGCCTGGGGCCCCTGGAGCCAAATGGCCCCTTGTCCGTTTTTATATGCCTATGAGTCGAGAACGATTTTTACATTTTTAAATTGTTGGGGGGGAAAATCAAAAGAAGAATAATATTTTGTGACATGAAAATGATATCAAATTTACATTTTAGTGTCCATAAGTAGTTGCATTGGAACAAAATCACACTGTATTGACAAAGGATGATTTTGCACTACACAATCAGAGCTGAGTAGTTGCAATAGAGACCATATGTCCAGCAATAGAGACCATATGTCCAGCAAAGGGAAAAAAAAAAAATCTTACAAAAAGTTTTCTGACCCCTGATAAAGCTCATTCTTAAGTTCAACCTTGTTCCTTAAATAGATATCTGATGTCTTGACCAACTCACTTGACCAACATTGACTATTAGTCAGGCAAACACAAAACCACAAGATACTGTTTCACACCTACCGCTTTGTGAAGGTACCACCAGCCTTCCCAGGTGGTGCTAGTGGTAAAGAACCTGCCTGCCAATGCGGGAGACATGAGAGATGGGGCTTTGATTCTTTGGTTAGGAAGATCCCCTGGAGGAGGGCATGGCAACCCACTCCAATATTCATGCCTGGAGAATCCCCATGGACAGAGGAGCCTGCTGGGCTACAGTTCACACTGTCACAAAGAGCTGGACACGACTGAAGCGACTTAGCACACACGCACACACTTTGTAAAGAAATCTTAAGTCTGGTAACGCACTGTGTTGTGAAGGGGCAGAGTACTGTATCTGCAACGAGGGTTCCAGCAGCTCGATGGCAGCCCCCTGACAGAGAATCAGATATTGGCTCTTGTAAGTCAGGCTGGTGAGCATAAGAAAGGCAAGGGGGCATATGAGTGGAGCCCCAACAGGGTCTGCTTAGCAGCCCTGTCCAAACGTTACAAAAAGAACAGCCAATGAACCCAAAGAGAAGGCAATAATTAAAATAAATTCAAATGTATGAATAGATAAAGCCACAAAATTAGAGATTGGTTCATTAAAACACTAGTAACATTTTTAAATTATTGTTAAAACATCAAAAATAAGCAAGATGAGGGATTTTAAAATAGGACACTGTTATAGATCCCACAGACATGAGATCATTAAGAGGAGAAATAGAGATTAAAGAGACAGCAAGTAGCAATTCTGCTTCCCAGGTGGCTCAGTGGTAAGGAATCTGGCTGCAATGCAGGAGCCTCAGGTTCAATCTTTGGGTCAGGAAGATCCCCTGGAGAAAGAAATGGCAACCCACTCCAGTATTCTTGCTTGGGAAATCTCATGGACAGAGGAGGCTGGCGGGCTATAATCCGTGGTTCACAAAGAGTTCAGACATGACTTTAGTGACTAAACAACAAGCAGCAATTCCATTTCTAGGTATGTAGTCATCAGAACTGAAAACAAGCTCTTGAACAGAATACATGTATACGCATGTTTGTAGCGGCAATATTCACAAACGCCAAAAGGTGGAAGCAACCCAAATTTCCATCAGTAATTCAAAGAACAAGTTGTGGTAGTCCATACAACAGAATATTCTTCAACCAGAAAAAAAGAATAAGGTACTAATCCTGCTACAACAGGGATGAACCTTGAAAGCATTATGCTAAGGGAAAGAAGTCAGACAAAAAAAAAAACATATACTGCATGATTTCATTTATATGAAATATTCAGAAATTGGTAAATCCATGGAGACAGAAAGTAAGTTGTTGCTTGCAAGGGCTCAGGAGGAGCAAGAAGGATGGGGAGTTACTGTTTAAGGGGTTCAGAGTTTTCTTTGGAGGGAGAGATAAAAATGTTTTGGAACTTGATAGAAATGTGATTGTACAGCCTGTGAAATTATGAGATGACACTGAAGTGTTCATTTTGAAATGGTTAATTTTACTTCCATTTTGAAAAAAGAGGATGAAACAGGAGTAGAACCACTTGGCGGTATATAAGTATGGAGCACAGACCATGTGCCAGACTGACCGTCGCCTGACTGTCAATTGTCAAAACCCTGAGAATTTTTAATATTTCGACGATCTCAGCAAATGTTCCAGCTGTTCCCGTAAGGCTGTTGCTGTTGTTCAGTGGCTAAGTAGTGTTTGACTCTTTGCAACCCCATGGGCTGCAGCATGCCAGGCTTCCCTGTCCTTTACCATCTCCCAGAATTTGCTCAAACTCATGTCAGTTGAGTCAGTGATGCCATCCAACCATCTCATCCTCTGTCATTACTAATAATATTCATTTTTACAGAGGAAAAAGGAGTTCATGGGAAAGAATCTGGTCATTTCCCTGTCTTTGTGTCACTGTATTTTGCAGAGTTGGTCCAGAATATCTCTTTTGAGAAACAGAACCCAGAAATGTAGATAAGCTTACTTTAAGACTTGGAGATGTCTCAGCTAAAGGAAGTGGGCCGGGGTGGAGTGAGGTGCTCTGACATTCCAAATATAGCCCAAGCTTGGCCACTTAGGAAGATGGATTCGTTGCTAGCAACAAGTACTTAGCACGTGTGTGATTTGGCATGTCTTGAGCTGTGAAGTAGATGCAATTCAGGCAAAAAATTGATGATGTTACAGGGAGGGGCTGTGCAGGGTGCTAATTGCCATCTGCAATGCCTGGAGGAGGTGGGGGAGAGGAATGAAGAATCTCTTTCTTTTTAATAGATTCTCAAGATGGGAAAATCATATTTCAACCCCCAAGCATTTGGGAACAATTATACATAAGATGGAAAGTATACCTAACATGAAGCTGGGAAAACTGAAACTTTGCAGATTCTTGGGTGTCAGAAGAAAAAGATCAGAGCATTTCAATTGCCAATGGTCCCCTTACTCCTTCCAGCCACTTATATGGAGCCCCAGAAAGACAGCAAAAAGAAGAACAGCAAGTACTGATGGCTGTGGGATTTCTAATAATCACCTAGGGTGACTTCTATGATTCCTGGAAAAGTATGCAAAAGATGCTTGGTGAGATGGGAGCAGAGAAGTGAAGGAAGTCTAAATCTCAACCCTATAGGCATGTCACGAAGCTAATTCTTTGGCCCGGTTTAGAATTTACATTAGAAGGTATATTAGCAAAATCTCTGAGACTCATGTATGTTATTCCCTATAATTATACCTGTAGAAGTAGGTTAATATTTAATCTTTATTTTAATTTTGCTGCTGCTGCTGCTGCTAAGTCACTTCAGTCGTGTCCGACTCTGTGCAACCCCATAGACGGCAGCCCACCAGGCTCCACCGTCCCTGGGATTCTCCAGGCAAGAACACTGAAGTGGGTTGCCATTCCCTTCTCCAATGCATGAAAGTGAAAAGTGAAAGTGAAGTCGCTCAGTCGTGTCTGACCCTCAGCGACCCCATGGACTGCAGCCTTCCAGGCTCCTCCGTCCACGGGATTCTCCAGGCAAGAGTACTGGAGTGGGTTATTTTAATTTTACCAAGGAGAAAATTACATTATAAATGTTAAAGTGCAAATTAGCATAGAATCATAGGTCCAAAAGTTGAAGACTTTTGACTAAGTCCTGCCTGGAAGAAATCAGACTATTGAAAGGAGAGGGAGAAGAGGAAGAAGGATTAAAATAAAACTAAAAGTAGAGAAACTTAGACTCACGCTTCCTTTCTTAAACCCTAAAACCCTGAGTTTTTATTATCACCCATTCATCAAACTGATCAGCACTTGATCTGTTGATTTAAACTCTGCATTCAAGTCCTTTCTGCCACTTTCCTGCCTTCATTAAACCTGGGCTATTTCTTTTCCTTTTTCTTTCTTGTAAGTATGTTTTTTATTGTGGTAAAATATACATAACGTGAAATTTACCATTTTAACTGTCTCCAAGCATACAGTTCAGTGGCATTAAGTGTGTTAAGTGTCTGTTGTATACAACCACCACCGCAACGGTGAGAGTGGAATAGAACTGTAAGGATGAGTTTTCTGAATCAGTTCTGGGAACTGACTCTCTAGTCTGATTATATTTGGAATAATTCACTCATCTGAAACCCTAATTATGTGTACACTTTTATGAATGTACAACATACTTCATTACAATTTTTAAGTAAAAAAAAAAAATGCTACTGATTTCTATTTTCAATACTCAAGGCAAGAGTAAGTTACATGAAGAAGTAGTCAAAATGCCAGTCGTCTCTCCCTTCTGCTACACTGCCTTCTCTCTCCTACAGGAAGTGATTCGAGTCTAGTTTGCTGAGGGTTCTGCGTGGTATGCAGGCACCAGCCCAGAGTGAACAGCTGCAGCGCCGCAGCCCTTCTTTCTGGAACATCCCTGAAGGACAGTGGTGAAGGGGAATCCTCTCAGTGGGCAGAAGTGTGAGCGGTGCCCTTGGGTTGTTTTCTTTGCTTAGAAGGAGAAATGACCAGATGTGTGACTGTATGACTATATCCTGATTCATGGGCGGTGGCCAATAGTTTGGCTGGATGGGCATGTACTTGGAAGGAATATGATGGGAAAATTGGTGATAAGGAGATTTGGGGAAGAGGTACGTGGATGAGTGTCTTTGATAGGGCAAAAAATGTGTGTCAGGGTCCAAGAATTCTAAAGATATCTTTCACAGACAGAAAAAGTATTGCACATGTTGATCTCCTTTAAAAGGAGAACTTAAAACAAGCCAGTCCTGGAGGCAGAGGAGAAAAGGCAGGTGACAGCTCAGAGGCAAACGGCCCAGGGCTGGCTCAGATGGTATTCGATCTATTGCTGAGTCGCTCAGTCATGCCCAATCCTTTGTGATCCCATGGACTGTAGCCCACTAGGCTCCTCTGTTTATGGGATTCTCCAGGCAAGAATCCTGGAGTGGGTTGCTGCTTCCTACTCTAGGAGATTTTTCCGACCCAACTATCAAACCCTGCCAATCTCTTGCATTGGCAGGAGGGTTCTTTACCACTAGCGCCACCTGGGAAGTCCGTTCCCCTGGGTAGGAGACTCTGAATGAGATTGCTTCCAGTCTGTTTTTGTTGTTATTCTCACAACTGTTCTTTCCGTTTTTTATCTGAAAGAATTGCCCCCAATATAGGGAAGATGTGGGGTAGAAACCTATATTGACATTGTAGATCTTGAAAAAGGGCTCCAGAGTCCTAAGCGGGTGGACTGGACTCAGTTTGGGGCCAAATCATTGCGGAAGGGTACATCCTGCATCCTTCCTTCTCAAATTAGAGTCCAATGCTACTATCTGGGCCAATAAGTCTATTTTTAGGAAAGAGGCTCCCTTCTCTCCTTAACAACCAATTTCCTCTCAAATGTATGCTGTGTCCCAGTGCTGGGCACCATCTCAGATCACCAGGCCACGCAGAGCTCCCCACTAACTCCGCCCAACCCAGCCGCTCCTCCACACAGGGGCCCCTGGAGGTTACAAGAGTTCATTTTTAAATGAAAGGGCCACTGGAAAAAGCTTTTATTCTCATATGGGAAAAACCTCATAAAGCATTGACTTCTCTTGATTAGCGTTCACAACCCAGGATGCTTCCTCTGGCCAATTTGCTGTTGATCTTATAAAACAGATCCCTCTTCTTGATCTGATTTTCCCCCGCCCTGTGCATTTGTTCTACTTAAACCTTTCAGCACATTTGTTAACTTGAGTGACACCGAAAAAACCCGCCACCCCCATTAATGTGGACTCACGCAGTCCATGGGATGTGCCTCATTCATTTCATCGGGGCAGCTTGGTTCCTCCCCAGATGTTCCCTTTCAGCAGATAACCATTGTTTTTTAAAGCTTGGGATAATTATAGCTCTGTAAACCTAGAGGACAAGATTGGTTGGCTCCAGCCAGCTCCTCACTCCTTATGTAATAGCTTCATTGTTTAGTAATTGCCTTATTCACGGGGCAAAGGGACCCACGTCAGCCAAGACATCTATTCAGAACGCTTCCCGGTGGATAAACAGGAGCTGGAGCGGCCCTACCCAGAGAACCAAAACCTCTGTGAGAGACTTGCTGCAAGTTTGGCCTGGGCTGCTTTTCTCTGCTCAAATGCAACCCTCCTTCAGAAATGGCTTCACCTTTTCTTTAGTAACAAATCAGCCCCCAGATGGGTCTTTCCCTCTGCTGGTAAATCCTGAATGAATGGAGTGGCCCATGTGGATGATGAGGAAATGCTGGACCACTGAGCAATGAGATGAAGGGTGTGGGATGAGACACAGCATGGGGCAGTGGTCTACACCTGCTGTCCCTGTTGGGGAGGAAGAAAGTTTCCTCTGTCCTTCTAGGTTATCCTTCTGGTCTAAGAATTAAATTGACATGAGACAAACGAACAGGAGAAAAATCAAACAAAAATTTAATAACACGTATCCGTGGGTGAAGGACATGTACACTGGAAGAACTGATGCTGAAGCTGAAGCTCCAATACTTTGGTCATCTGATGCAAAGAACAGACTCATTGGAAAAGACCCTGATGCTGGGAAAGATTGAAGGCAGGAGGAGAAGGGGATGACAGAGGATGAGATGGTTGGATGGCATCACCAACTCAATGGACTTGAGTTTGAGCAAGCTCCGGAAGTTGGTGATGGACAGGGAAGCCTGGCACACTCCAGTCCATGGGGTCACAAAGAGTTGGACACGACTGAGTGACTGAACTGAACTGAAACATGGGTGAGGGGCTTCCCAGGAGGTGTTAATGGTAAAGAACCTACTTCCCAATGCAAGAGACATAAGAGATGTAGGTTTGATCCCACATCTTCCCCTGGGTTGGGAAGATCTTCTGGAGAAGGGCATGACAACCCACTCCAGTAGTCTTGCCTGGAGAATCTCATGGACAGGTGACTGGCAGGCTACAGTTTATATAGGGTAGCAAAGAGTTGGATGTGACCAAAGCAACTTAGTACTCATGTATACATGGGTGAAACCCAGGTATCTCATTTGCAAAATAGACAAAACCCTCAACTACCATCTTCAGCTAAAACCAAAAAGGGATGTTGAGGGTAGTGGTTTGGGACTTCAAAGGGAAGGCAGTCAATTGACATGGAGGTGGATGAGTAAATGGTGGGTAAATAAGTACCGGACTAGGCAGAGACAATGTGACATGGAGGGAACTCTGACCTTTATATCTTTATATTTAGCCTCTGCCTAGATATCCCCCACCAGACCCAGCCTATATTCTCTGATGACATCTTTGGTGATAGCTCTATTCCGGGTATGTGCCCTCTATCTGAATTCTTTTAGGTGATAAGGGGCAAGGTCAAAGTTTCTTCCTGAGACTTTTGGGCCTTGATTGTTTTCAGCTTGAAGTAATCCACATGCCAAAGAGACATTTTGGGGTGATGAGTTTTGCTGCCCTACATTCCGAAGGATAAGTGAAAGGAGAGATAAAAGCACCAAGTTATTTTCTGGACGAATCCAGAATGATTTCTGGGAGCGCTCCTGGGGACTCTGGGATGGGGGAGCTGCACAATGCAGGAAGAGGTAGAGAGCTTTCAGACTTTGTGGAGGGTCTTCCCCATGAAGTCTAGACCTCTGCTTCCCAGCCTAAAGCATCCCAGTGAACATCAGAGCCCAGTTTCCACTGGCTGTTGCTCATGTGGGCTGCCGTGGAGAACATGCCCCAGGGAAAGCGGCCCCCGCCCCTCTGGTGTTTCAGAGATTCTCTGGGAAATCTACTTAGAGAGTAAAGACCTTGAGCCACAGAGACTCAATGTCCTCTAACATTCCTGGTGGGCCCAAGAGCTCGGGGCAGAACAGTCAGGAAATGGCAAAGCACCCCAGTACACAAGCCATACTTCCACCTCCTCAGCCCTCTCCCTGTCCTGATCCTACAGCCCCAGGAGAGCAAACAGCGGAGAACAGGAGAAAGAAACAGAGGGAGCTTTAAAACCTAACAATAAAGAGTGATACAGAACAGCCGCTGAAGCTGGTTTAATATGGACTCAGAAGGTACAGAAATGCTGTGACCCATCCTTAAAAATCAATGTGCTCATGATTGATTATTAGAAACATGTCTGTTACTTCTATCTTTCTTTCTACATATATATAGACACATACTCTTATCATCATATGTGTATATATTTTGTAGGAATATATCTCTCTATATATGCACACATACATATATATGTATGCATATGTATGGGCCTCCTTGGTGGCTCAGGTGGTAAAGAATCTTAAGTACATTTTATATATATATATATATATATATATAGCAACATGATTTGGGCATAAAAATTAATTTAGAGTGAAAATATTTGAAATCTTCTCTGAACTTCCCTTATCTGACCAAAGCAGAGCCTTCCGAAAAACACAGCTGCCACCAACCCACCTCCAAGGGGTTCCCTGCAAATTCTAGGAAGGAGACAGGCGGACCATTCCCAGCAGCGTCAAGGAAAACCCAAAAGAACTGGGTGTAGTGAAGCCCAGTTTTCCCAGCAAAGCCCCTCGCCCTTTTAAGCTGATATATATGCCTTTACCTCTGAATACTGAGCAAGTTACTCATTACCGAGAACTCCCCAGGCACACGCAAATGAACCTTGTCTTTTCTCCGGTTCAGCTGTCTGTCATCAGTTAATTTGCAGGTCCTGACCATTCAACCTAAGTGGGTGGAAGAAGAGTTTTTTCCCAAGAGTTTTAATGTGCAAATACACACACACACACACACACACACACACACACACACACACACACATTCTGTTGACAGTGACTGCAAGCGTTTTCAGATCTTAAAACATTCTGACTTCCTGTTTCACAATGCCGCACTGTCAGCCCCACCCTGACACACACGTCGCACACTTGCCACTAAGAGCGGCTCTCCTCCCATCAGGCTCTGCTTCTGTCAGGCGGCATCAGCTGTGTTCCTTCTGGTCCGCTGGGCACTGATACCTCCAACCACAGCTGAGGCCCCGGGGCTTCAGGACACCAGAGTCGTCAGCGAGCCTCCTATTGTTGCCAGGAACTGGGGGTGCAGGGAAGTCCTCTATTCCTTGTGTGATTTTCTGTGCTGCTGCTACTAAGTCACTTCAGTCGTGTCCGACTCTGTGTGACCCCATAGACGGCAGCCCACCAGGTTCCCCGTATTTTTAAGCACACAGTTTTAATTGTTTTGCTTTGTTTCCTTCCCTTTCAAATCCTGCCTTCTCCCCATGGGGCTTATACCTGAATCTGACGTGACCCAGAGAGTTCCCGTTCCCCATCAGGGACCCCCAGCTCCTGCAGGCACCTGGGCTGCAGTCCTTGGGGCAGCAAACACCGCCTGGCACCAGGCCCAAGTCCACAGTCATGCATCCATAAATCTAAAATCCAGAAGTCCCCCAAAACAGAGAGATTGTTCATAACCACCTTGGTGGCCAACTGTGACGTGATACAAGGCTGCATTTATCCCCCTAGTGCGGCTACTCATGTCCTATTTTGCTGATACAGGACTGTGGAAATATTGATGCGTTTGATCCCAGGGGTTGCCTCTGACCTCTTTGGGATGTTATCAGACATTTGGTTTACGCATCACATTTATGCCTTGCTAAAATCGGAAATGTTCTAAATTCTGAAACCTGTCTGTCTTCCAGGGCTTCAGATATGTGACTGTGGCCTTTGAATGTTGCGGTACGTGCTCTGATTGAAGTCCAACTCGCTCCCCACTCCTCACACCTGGCTTTCCTTGCAGGTCAAGTTCTCCATCTCTTGACTCTACAATAGCAGCTGTCCCCAGGCTTCACACAGACTCAGTGTAACCAGTGGGGATGACCCACGCAAGGTCCAAAGCTGGGCCCTCACTGCACGTGGGAGTTTATGACACAAAACTCACCCTTAGCATCAAGTTAAGAAAAAATAATAGACAGAATGTTTTCAGATCTCAGCAGACACTTGGTTCCAGCTTAGTTAATGGGAAAAAACTTAACAATATTGAAAAAGAAAATTTTTTTTTAAATCTTCCTAGTAGTCAGTTGGGGTTTCCTGGTTGCTCAGTTGTAAAAAAAAATTTGCCTGCCAATACAGGAGGTGTGGGTTTGATCTCTGAGTTGGAGAGATCCCCTAGAGAAAGAAGTGGCAACTCACTCTAGTATTCTTCCCTGGGAAATCCCAAGCCTGGAGGGCTATAGTCCTAGTCCATGAGGTTGCAAAAGAGTCAGACATGACTGAGAGACTAAGCAACAACATCTGAATGGATGAAAACTGATGCTCCAGCCATGCTGGATCAGTCTGATGGGTGTTTTAAAATCACTTTTGTTATTTTACTGCCCCTCCGTGTCCCCTTCCCTTTCTGCACTGCCCAAGGTCTGGACTCTGCCCTCCTGGTGTTCCAAATGGACATGCTTGGATTCATCAAACCTCATTCAAGGACCTGTGTCTACCTTCATATTTGCATTCAGGATTTCTACTCCTTCAGAAGGCGCCTCCCCCCAGATTGATAAGGTCCAGACTCCACAAAACAAGGATGCTCTCTGGGGAGCTGACAGGCATTCCTGGCCCCAACCTGGGGGCCAGTGGGGGGGGGGGGTCCCTGCCATCTTGAGTTTTTCACCTTCTTCCTATGGATCATATACATGGCAGACCTTCCTCATGCTGGTAATGATGGCTTCTCGCTACCTGACTTCAATATTTTATGTTAAAATGCTTCCTCCCGCTCAGAAGTCAGAGGCCAGAGAAAATAAGTGACTTAAAGGAAAGTGTGTCTCTCAGTTAGGCATTTTTGCTTTCATTTATAAATGAGAAAGATGATGCTCCAAGAGCTGAATGAGTCATTTATCTAAGATCACAGAGCTGGTTAGAAACCTGGTCAGAATTTGAACCCAGGTCTTCAACTTCTCAACTGCTGTTTCTTGCTCTCTCTGTGGCCCCACGGCAGCACGCCAGGCTTCCTTGTTCTTCATTATCTCCCAGAGTTTGCTCAAACTCATGTCTATTGAGGTGGTGATGCCATCCAACCATCTTATCCTCTGTCACTCCATTTCCCTCCTGCCCTCAGTCCTTCCCAGCATCGGAGTCTTTTCCGATGACTCTTCCACTCTTTCTCATCAGGTGGCCAAAGTATTGGAGTTTCAGCTTCAGCATCAGTCCTTCCAATAATGAATATTCAGGGTTGATTTCCTTTAGGATTGACTGGTTTGATCTCCTTGCAGTCCAGGCGAATCTCAAGAGTCTTCCCCAGCTGTTTCTTAATCCCATATTCCTAATCCATCAGAGGCATTCATTTGAAGAAAGAAAGAAATTGGATCTTTCTGGTCAGAGCTGGCTTCCAAGGCAAAGTGGTACTAGTGGTAAAGAATCTGCCTCCAACGCAGGAGACATAAGAGATGCGGGTTCGATCCCTGGGTCAGGAAGATTCCCTGGAGAAGGAAGTAGCAACCCACTCCAGTATGCCTGCCTGGAGAATCCCATGGACAGAGGACCCTGGCGGGCTGCAGTTCACAGCGTCACAGAGAGTCAGACTCGACCGAAGCAACTTAGTGTGGTCAGAGCTAGTTAAGAAGCACATTGGCTTTTGAGTAGCCAAGATGTCATGTTCTCAGCATAAGACATAATTTTTGAGGCTGTGTCCTCTCCTTTCATTTTTTTACATGAATAGGTGTTTCAGTAGGAATGGGATTCCTACATTTCAGATGTTAATGTGCCTACCCCATTTAATAATGTTTTGGCTTAATTTTTACAGAGTACTGAAGATGTTTGGTAGGGTTGTTGTAATAAAGTACTGCAAACAGGTGACTTAAACAACAGAAACTGGCTGAATTCATGGTACTGGAAGTTAGAATTCTGACATGGAGGTGTTGCTGGGGCCAAGCTCCCTCTGAAAGCCCCAGGAAAAAAGCTGTCCCCGCCTCTCTGTTAGCTTCTAGTAGTTTCTTGGATTGTGACAGCATAGTTCCAATCCTTTTTTTTTTTTTCTTTTAATTCATACTTCTTTCCAACTTCCTCAGTTTTCCCCTACAGTCCTTTATTTTTTCCAGTATCCCATCCAGGATACATCGTACTCAGTTGTCGTGACTCCCTAGGCATCTCTTGGCTGTGACAGTTTCTTAGACTTTCCATGTAGTTTTTGCTGTTTTTTTTTTTTTTTTTTTTCCCTCCATTTTTTGGCCACACCATGCAGAATGTGGGATTTGAGTTCCCTGACCAGGGGTTGAACCCAGGCCCCTGTATTGGAAGGGTGGAGTCTTAGCCAGTAGACCAGCAGGGAAGTCCCCAAACTTCACACGATGTTCTCTAGTGTGCATGTGTATTTATGTCCAAATCACCCCTTTTTACAAGGACACAAGTCATGATTTTATCTTTTCTAACTGTGTCTGCAGTGATCCTATTTCCACATACGGTCATGTTCTGAGAGTAGGGCTTTGACACATGAATTCTGCGGGACACATTTTAATCATAATGACCTATCCTCTGGCCCCCTAAATTTTTTGTCTTTCTCACATGTAAATCACATTCATCTTATTCTAACAGCCCTGAGAGTCTTCAATTATTCCAACATCAACTCAGTAAGTCCTGAATCTGATCTAAATAAGGTATGGGTGAGAGAGTAAGATTTACCCAGGGCAAAATTCCTTTCCACCTGGGAACCTGTGAAACCAGACCACAAGTTACCTGCTTCCAAAACACAACAATGGGACAGTCAAAACACAGACCTTTCTATTCCGAAAGGGAGAAATCAGAAGGAAAAAGGGGCATAGATCCTGACAAAGTTTGAAACCTAGCAGAGTAAATTCCATTAGATTTTCAGGCTTGAGAATCATCCTCTTCTGCTCAGTGCTTTGTCCTTTGAGCCCATTCACATTAGAAAGGGTAATCTGCTTCACTCAAAGTCTACTAAGGTGAAGGTGAAGGTGAAAGTGAAGTCGCTCAGTCGGTGTCCGACTCTTTGCGACCCCGTGGACTGTAGCCTACTAGGCTCCTCCGTCCATGGGATTCTGCAGGCAAGAATACTGGAGTGGGTTGCCATTTTCTTCTCCAGGGGATCTTCCCGACCCAGGGATCGAACCCAGGTCTCCTGGATTGGAGGCAGATGCTTTAACCTCTGAGCCACCAGGGAAGCTAAAGTCTTACTAATGTAAACATAAATCACATCTTTTAAAAAAAAATGCTTACCAGCAACATCTAGACTGGAGTTTTACCAAACAAGTGGGCATCATAACCCAGACAAGTTGACACATAAAATTAGCCATCACAGATACTTTTTGAAAAATGTACTATAATGTGTTCAGGATGGGGGAAATTCAGGAAGAGAAAAGTGGAGGAGACTTTCAGGCTGTTAGACCTGAGGGAACGTACCAGTGGGGCAGAACCCAGTGGGATCAACTGAGTGTGTGAAGAGTAGTTTTCATCTGTCCCAGTAGCTTGGATCAGAGAAATGGACAGAAATGATAGTGTGGAGGGGGGAAGTTGGGATTGTGGCACAGGAAAAGACCTAAGGGAGAACAGCTGGTCTGCAGCTGGGTATGCTGGCACAGAATGATGGGCTGAATGTCTATGTCACCAGCCTCCATTCCCCATATTCATATGCTGGAGCCCTAACCCCCGGTGTGATGGTATTTGGAGGTGGCTCTTTGGGAGGTGAGGTCATGAAGGGGGAGCCTCCATGATGGGATTAGTGCCCTTTACAAAAAGAGTAAGAGACACAGAGCTTCCTTTCTCTGCCACGTGAGTGGGAAGAGCTAAGAGTGAGATGTCTCTGAGAACTGAATCTGCCTCACCCCCACTTTCCCTTGGACATAGATGCTCTAGAACTCTGAGAAATCAATGTCTGTTGTTTAAACCACTCAGGCTTTGATTTTTTTCTTAATAATTTTTATTTATTTATTTTTGGCTGTGCTGAGTCTTCATTGCTGTGTGGAGAGGAGGGGCTACTTTAGTTGACGTACACAGGCTTCTCACCATGATGGCTTCTTTTGTTGCAGAGCACAAGCTCTAGGGTGTGTGGGCTTGAGTAGTTGGGGCATGTGGGTTCAGTAGTTGAGGATCCCGGGCTCTAGAGCACAGGCTCAGGAGCTGTGGTGCACAGCCCTAGTTGCTCTGTGGCATGGGGGATCTTCCTGGATCAGGGGTCAAACTCATGTCTCCTGCATTGGCAGGCAGATTCTTTACCACTGAGCCACCGGGGAAGCCCAGTCTTGGATGTTTTATCGCAGCAGCAGGAGCTAAGACACAGAGGAAGCCACTCATGGCCTCTCGAGTGCCTCCCCAGGGCAGTATTTTATCATATTGTTGTCTCCCTGTCTCCCCACAAGACCTCAGCTTCCATGGGTTGGTTGTCTTATGAGAGGCTGTCTCTTCAGCAACCAGCACAGGACCTGGTGTCCTGTAGGTGCTTAAGAAAGAGTTGTTGAATGAAGATGTCAGTGGACTCTACCCAACTTTTTAAAACGCAGTGGTGGCAATGACGTTTTGTAAGAGTGGAAGGAGATGCATGCAATTTAGTTGGTGGGGTGCAGGAAACCTATCCTGAAGCTGTATTTGCCAGGCAAGCACACTGCTTTTCCCTCAAAGGCGTGGTTGTTTGAATTGGCTTGGGGAAGGCTGATGGCTGAAAAGAGAAAGGTGTTAAAACCCTCCCAGCCACCCCTTGGCGCCTACAAAAGCCTGGTGGTTGTGTGAGCCTGCGTTAAGATAAAGTGACTTTTTCAGGAGACCAGCCTGCAAGTGCTTTTCTGTTCCTAGTCTGTAACCAGAGATCTTAATCCCCACACAGAGCAGAGGTTCGTGTCTAGACACTCTCCAGTCTAAAGAGTGTGGAGGGGGAGGAAGGAAGGAACACTTCTTGAAGGGATCAGGGAATGGAGGTAGAGCTTGTGGTCCCAAGGAGAAATGCCCGCCCCCGGGTGGGGCAGCACTCACCCACTAAATCCTTCTTGGAGCTCTCAGACTGTTCGTCTGTCATGGGCCTGTCTACTTTCTGCAAAGGAGGGCGGCATGGAAGTGGGCAGCTGGATTTATGATGATACTTCCATGTCAGGCTGCTCGGCACCCCCACATTACACATCACACGTGACCTTTGATTCCCCTGTGTTGCTAATGTCATTCGGGGCCCCCCTCCTTTGAAGAAGACTTGGGAGAGGACCAAAGGGTACTCAGTGCCTCTAGCTTCCCACTGACAGCAAGGCAGCTCCAAACTGGGTCCCCTGATTTCCATTTCAAAACTGCGTTCAATTTAGTTGATTTAAAGGACTTGACTTTGCTCTGTGAAGTGACTGTGGCCGGGCGAGCTCCGCCCGTGGCTCTTTGAAAGACATAAACACGCTCCCTGCGGGGACTGATGGAGCTCCGCCACCCATTGTTTATCTAAAAACAGCGTTTTATTATTGTCGCTCAATTAGTCCAGACAGCGGACACAAATGACTCTCCCCGGCTCCATGCCTGCCCTGCGCATCACATATAAATGCCAAAGACGGCTCTAATAGCTGGCTAATAAAATCAAAATGTGCCTGTATTGACTCCGTGATTACGCAGATCGTCACCCTTTCTTCTGAAATCTCTTCTTAATCTAATTATGTACAACATTTTCACTTTAGTAAAAGAACATTAAACTGAGTAATCAACAATTCTGTTCTCAATTTATTTATGAGCAGCCAACCAAGGTTCTTCTGAACGCAAACTTTGGAGGGGAGTTTATTGTCTATAAACAAATGAGCATATTTTCCCCCTTCAAGGTCAAAATATTATTGCCTGTGTAGGGTTTTTTCCTATAAACTTTTTTTTTCTAAAAATTGCACAATCTGTCATTTCAGAGACACCCACAGAAAGCCACTCCTAATCACTTGCAGAAGATAAGTTTGTCCCTGTTTACACTCACTGCTGTGAAAATGCTATTATACGCAAATGTTTCATGTGTTTTGCAAACATGTTCTCTCACGCACACGTACTCACCACAGAGGTAGTGTCTGAAATAGGAAAGGTCTTTTGAAAAAGAGAGAAAAAGGAATGCATTCAGCCCCTTAACATTTCCCATTTTTCAGATCCGTCTTAGAAGCACGGGAGACCGATGCTTAAAAATCACACGTGCCATTGATTGCGTCCGAATACCGCTCTGTGAATGGAGAGACGCCTGCTGTCTGCCTCAGGCCCCTAGTTGATGACTGAGCAGGCTGAAGGTCAGAGAAGGAAGGAGATTTAAAGAAAGTGAGCAACCACATTAGTGACAAGCGGACGGCTGGGACTGAAGTGTGCCAGTCGCATCCCTGGACCGGTGTGTGACTGAAGCACAAAATCCGAGAGCTGGAGTAGTGAGGCTTCCTCCTCCTAGCGGGGGTCATCAGGAGATGCTGCAGGTAAGGATAGGTGTTGAGTTCAGCTGCTTTGCAGTGGCCTCCCCTCCCCTCCTCCCACATCCTTCCCCCCCAAACGTACACACGTGCACACTTCGGTAATAGAACATTGGTAAAGCTTTCATTTGAGTTTCAGGTTGGAACACCTCCAGGCCAAACATAAAGAAAATCTCCAGGCTGGCGCTCTGCTCCCTCAGGGCCCCTGCCAGGCTCGCTCTGGTTCCTGCCATGGATGGGGAACCGGCATTACCTCACGTCTCAAAGCTCCGTCTCTGGGCAGGCTCGCTCTTGCCCCTCTGTGCTCCCTCCTCGGGGTGAGAAGAAGGCGGTTGCAGGGGGTACAGAGTGGAGGGGCTGATGTTGGCACAGCAGAGGGGTTCCTCTTTCCACCCTGAGAAATTACACTGTCGGAGGCAAAAGGCCACGGTGAAGGAGGCTCCAAAACTGTTCCAATGGCAGAGGTTGGAGGCGGTGAACGGACCTGGGGTTGGGAGTTCGGGCTCTGCCCTGCTGAGCGGGCTTCGTGCTTGTTTCAGTGGACGAGCCTCCACCGTTTCATGGGAAGAACAGGAAGCCTGAGGTCATCACCAGGACAATGCCTAACTGTTAAACAAGCTTACCTTTGGTGCCCAGCAAGTGCCTCTGCCGCTTACCCAGCACTGACCTGGGGCACACGTCATGGCTCCATCTCGGCATCTTTATCTACAGATATTTCCCACGATTCCTAGCCTTGCCTTCTGGCCATGAGGGACACGCTGAAAAGCACAGTGTCCCCTCAATGAAGTTCCTCATGGGGATGATGGTAAGTGCCAAGGAGAAGGAAGGGGTGGCCGGCGTCTGATTAGGGAGTGAGAGAATGGGTGCCTTGGCAGGAACACAGTGTTATTCCATCAGGTATAAGCTGTGACTTAGGGCTCATCTGCCCTGTGCACGCCTTTAAAAGAGAATACAGTTTTTATAATGCCACAATCCTTCACATCGGTGTCAGCTGGCCGCCTTCCCTTCGCTCTCCGTCTGCCCTCACGGGGTGAACCGCCACTCCATCTGGAAGCAGTTGCCAGTGAGCTGCTCGGTTGAGGGATGGGCTTCCTGTGTTTCCACAGCCCATTTCAACGGTATCAAACTGGGGCTAGAAAAGCTTTTCCTCAGGAAGCCACACGAATGACCCGCCAGACAAGTCTATCGTCCTGGAGCGATTCACCCTGAATTTTTAAGCTCTCACCCCGCTTTTAGGTCTGTCTCCTTTTGCCTTCTGAAACCGCAAAGCAGTTAGAGATTCTAATCTCTCAACCCAAGTCACTTTGTCATCACAGTCAGATGTCACCTGGGGTCACCATCGCCGTCTGTGGTGGAAAGTTCCAAGGGGCTGCAGTTGCTTTTGTGATCTGCCGGTTGACGTGGAGAGCACGCCCTGAAACCCAACAGGAAGGTGGTTTCTGAGGCGGGTTAAAAATATATTTACGTTTGTTTATATCCGAGAGATTATTTTTAGTCTGAGGCAGAGGCCTGACAAGGATCTGGAGGCCTGTGACGGTGTGGCTTAACCAGCAGGATTTGCACCTGCACAAAGCCAGGAGTTTGGCTGTTTCTGCTTCTGGGTGGTTGTCTCACATCCCTGACTCCCTACCGGTCTCCCAAAGGCTTCAGGATCAGGTAAAATGGATCCCAGAGCTGCTAGTTTCTGTTTCTCTGCAGGCTGGCAGGCCACCTCGAGGCAGGCCACACTTGAGAGGCCAAGGGCTGCGTTTCAGGCTTCTCCTTGAGGTTCAGGGGCAAGGGATGTGCCTTCAGAAGTCTCTGTGCAAAGCTGGGCTCTGTTGCTAATGACGGCGACGTATGTGGCTTCCCAGCTTATGCACCACCATCCCACAATGACCCCCGCCTCCATGCAGTCAAGCAGGGGCCTGGGGACCAGAACAAGCTGACATGAATGGCACACCCCCAGGGGACCACAGGCTGACAATAACTCTGGGATCGGTGGCAAGGTCGGGGGCAGTCACGAATCACCAGTGACCACGTGGATCCTCCTGTCCGTGCGCCCCCACGGATGCTCCTGTCGGGTTCTCTTGGACCTGCTCTGTGATGACCTGCCAGCCCAGGGCTCTCGGGTCCAGACACGATACAGCCGATGCAGGCAGTGCTCGGCCCACACCCCCAGGGGTCCCCTTCTCATTTTCCTGCTCCAGCTCCAGGTGTGCCGAGCAGCACCTGTGTCTCTTTGGCAGCAGGTTACCCTCTAGGATCTGGAACTACTTTGCCTGCTTGAGGAAAGTAACAATGAGAATTTGCATCCTTCCAGGGATGACAGGGAGGCCTGGCGTGCTGCAGTCCATGGGGTCGCAGACAGTCAGACACGACTGAGCGACTGAACAACAACAAAGGGATGACAGCCCTTAACCAGCAGACGACAGGCGGAAGTAGGATGTAGATACTCCGACTTCTCTGGGTCCTAATCAGGACCATGGTAGGGGCCATGGGGAGGCGCTGGAGAGAGTGTCAGCCCCTCATCGTTCCCCTCTCTGGGGCTTTGCACCACGCTACACCCTTACTCAGTATCTTCTTCTCTGGGCCTGACTTCCCAAACCTTCTACTGGATTCTCCTGGGGACGTTCCTTCAATGAGTCACTCAGTGTCTGCTTGCAGTGAATCTAACTTAAGTAGGAACAACACAAGGCGTGGAGGCAATGTTTTCTCCGTGACCCAGGCTGACTTAAAAAAACAGTTCTGCACAAAGTGAGAGTTGCAAGTTGAGTTTTATTTGGGGCAAAATGGGGATTGCAGCCCGGGAGACAGCACCTCAGATAGCTCTGAGAAACTGCTCCAAAGAGGCAGATGGCAAGGTTAAAATGCATGTGATTTGGATGAAGAGGGAATACGGGCAATCAAACACATATTTTTCCAGAAGGTTTCTACTAGTTTCGTGGAGTCTTTGCTAGTCACAAGGAACAGCCATCGCCCTGAAGGATTTTGGCACTTTCCTAGATATGAGGAGATATAGGAATTGGGCTCATGAAACTGGCTCCTGAAAATATCTAACTATCTGAGGACCTGTCCTACCAGGTTTCTGCGCCCTCAGCATGGAGCGCCTCATTGCTGATCTCCACCCTGAACTCCTTTCATTGAAGGCCAGCAGTTGCAGCAGAAGCTCGTGACTTAATCCCTGGAGAGGTAGATGGCAAGTGCCCGTGGCAAGTGCCAATTTGTAGTTGACACCCAGAATCAACCCAGTTTCCCCTCAGCTCACATCGTTTGTCATCTTAAAGTTCAGGCTTCTCAGATCAGCCCATAAAGATTCTTCGAGTGAAAGAATCTCTCACGCTGCCATTGCACAAGCATAATGGGCCACTGTTTTCCTGTTCCACAGAGTCTCCTGTAAGATTTCGACTCAAAGTCAGCACCAGGGCCCCCGGGGGACATTCTACTTCCTAAGTCTTAACTCTGAGTAACACAGGCCTTGGCCAAAGCTTCCAACCACACAGTCACCTCGTGTCTCTCCCTTCCTTGACCCGGCAAAAATGAAAGGCAATGGGGGCCTTATGCGGCCTTCACCGACTTTGGAAAACTTTTCAAAAATAGTTTTAGTTCCTTTCTTATCATCTCCCCGGAGTCTGATAATTCCTGGAAGGAGGACTATAGCTTCATTGATTCTTGGGGACTCCAGCAGAAAATCAGTCCTGTAGTTCAAGAAAGCTGGACAGAAGCCCCATGTGCTCCCCTGTTGGGAGCTGTCAGCCGCCCACCCCCCTCCCCCCGCCCCCCCAGGCCCTTTGAGCCTTGGTATTAACTCCTGCTTCTCTGTGGAGCAGGCAGCCACAAACACTACACAACCAGGGAAGAAAATGGTGCAAATTGGGAGAATGCCAGTTCCTCCAGCTTCTCCTTCCTCCTCTTTACATAAACTCCAAGAGCATCAAGTTTAGGACAAACACCAATGTCGGTTTGAACATGACATGTACCCCTGGGCTTACTGTGATCACTGTTGGTCTTGACTCGACTTCGGAATCATCGCGAAAATACCAGCTTAGGCCAGAAGAACTACAGGCAAACACTCCAAAGTCCTGTGAGTGATTCTGTCTTGGTGCTCACCACTCGTATCAGGGCTTGGGTGTGGGGATGGGGAGCGGGGAGGGAGAATCAGAAAGAGGAGAGTCAGGCACGCCCTCCCCATCCCCCCAGATCTTGGGCTGAGGTTCACCTGTCAAGGCCTGACGGCCCGGTCATGGTGGGCTGGGACCTGGGTATTCATTCAAGGTCTAATCCTGGAGAGGATGATTCCTAGGTGTGTCAAGGGAAGGAGAAGCCCCCTGGGAAGGAGAGAGGTGGCCTGAGGGAGAAGACAGAAGCGGGTGGGTTGGAGGGCAGCAAGAAAATGCACCTTGTGTAGGCACTCAGTTGTTCAAGTTGGGCCAAGAATGTCCTTCAGGGCCTGGCTTTTCCCCCCAACCAGCAGACCCAAGGGAGGCCCAGGAGGCATGGCCACCCTCAGCAGGACTGTTTGGGTTGGAGGAGCGATTGTCTTGAATGCCAACTTCAGCAAAATTCTTGAGGACTCTGCCAACCCAGGTGTGGCAAACAATGAAATGGTTTTTTTCCTTTCTTTTCCTTTCTCTTTCCTTTCTTGCCAGAGCAAGGGAATTCTGTGCTTGCCATGGTGTTTTAATTAATTTTTGATGAAAAAAAAAAGGGGGGGGTGGTGGGTAAGGGAGTTAAAATTAAAGCCTGCTATATAAAAGCAAAGCAATTTCTGGAAGGTCATGAGCTGCTGCTGGCAAGTGCGTCCAGGAGAAACAATGTGCTTGCTGTTTTGGGAGCAAACTGGCAGAGCACAGCAGGCTGGAGGGGCTCCCTTGGCATGAGTCAACGCTGGGTTCGGTCAGGGCGTCACATGAGCCTCGCTGAAGCCGACCGAGGAGGCCAGGCTGCAGGAGCAGCGGCCCATCCATAGGACCTGTTCTCAGGTCTTTGCTCCTCAACGCTTCCGCAGGAAGGAGGTGGAGGGGTGAGGAGGGAGGAGGCTCTTTCCTCATCACCCAGCACAGCACACGGCACGCCACAGCACGGGCTTGCAGAGGATAGCCGAGCTCCCCAAAGCTGTCCTAGTCTCTAAAACTTTTCACTAAAGAGGCTCAAGCAAGATCCAGGGGAAAAACATATAGGATCTCCTTAGTTTCTCTCTATCATAAACTATAAAAATTAGATGTGCCATTAAGATTTGTGAGAAAGGTGAGAAAAGAAGAGTTTCTTTAAGTGAGCAATCCATAATGTATTTCTACACATCAGGGGCAGAAAACCAGTTTGGTATAGTGGAAAAGAACAGATGTGGGCCCTGGGTCCAGGCTGCCTGGGTCAGTGGCCTTGCTCTGACATTTTGGGCAAGCTATACCTCATTTATAAACCGATCATATTAACAGGACCTATCTCACAGGATTGTTGTGACAATTAAATGTGCTGACATATATACTTCCCATACAACAATGCCTGGCACACGGTAAGTGCTATTTAAGTATTCTTCTTCTTCTTGTTGTTTATTGCTGTGGGTCAGTCATCGCCCTAGGAACTGTACAGAGCTTGTTTTGTGTTTCACATACAATGTCTCTATCGAAGAAACTATTTATTTTATAATTGAAAAAACTGAATCTAAGCAAGATGCAGTCATTTGTGCGCCTGGTGATTGTTGGACATTTGTATTTGAGCCTAGATCTGTCTGACTCCAAAGTCTGTGCTTTTTCTCAGTTCCACTCAAGGCGACGTGTTTGGAACCTTCCCTGCTCGCCGTCCTGTCAGCATTCTCTCAACCACCAAAGCTCAGAAAAACAGCACTGAGGTTAGCTTCTCCCCAGACTCCGACAGAGGAACAGTTGTATCTCTGTCAGAGAAAATTCTGAGCCCCAGTAACGGTTCTAGCGGCAGTGGAGTACTTAGAGGAAATGAATTTAGGAAGTCTCAATTAGAGACCTCTCAGATTTCAAGGATTAGATGAGAAAAACATGAAGCAGTTGAATAATCATTCTTCTGCTCTGATTGGGGATAGTTCCAGGACTCAGGAATAGAGTTCTCAGCTACCGCATATTAAAAAACAATAGAGCTTCAAAAATATCCAATCAATCCTGCCCAACTCTAGGGGAACTTAAGTCTGAGCCACTGGGTATAGACAGCCATGTGTCCTGTGAGTAAAACCACATCCCATGAGATGTAACCATGGAGACTGGCAGGAGAAAAGGGGGACCAAAGTGGGGCTGTTGCTAGAGACCAGAATTGCATTATAGTTCTTCTGACTTGACCTCATGCTGTTCTCTTGACCTGATAATTCTGAGATGAACCTCTCTGGTTGTACCCAGGAACTATTCCTTCTGTACAATGGTCACTAGCTCAGATGATATTTTTAAAGACTTTTTATTTTCTATTGGAGTATAGCTGATTAACAGTGTTATGATAATTTCAGGTGAACAGCAAAGGGACTCTGCCAAACATATACATGTATCCATTCTCCCCTAAAATCCTCTCCCTTCCAGGTTGCCACGTAATGTTGAGCAGAGTTTCCTGTGCTGCACAGTAGGTCCTTGTTTGTTATCCATTTTAAATACAGCAGTGTGTACATGTCCATCCCAAACTCCCTATCTCTTACCCCCATCCTGATGACCTTTAAAGTTTAACATATTGAAGCCATCTGGGCCTTCGTGTGGACATTTCCAAGTGCTGTCTCTATGTACAACTGTTTTGCAATCTCACCTAAGAATCTGTACAGCTGGTATGTCTTGCCCTACTTTGGGGATTGAAACAGCTAGTTGGAAGAAAAATAGTTTTTTTTTTTCTTTAATTTCAATAGACTTTTAAGACCTTCCTAATGAAGTATTGCATACATACAGGAAAGCACATAGATCATTAAGTTTATACCTCAATGAACTTTCACAAAATGAACATACCTGTGTAATTACCACCCAGCTCAACAAACAAAACGTTATCAGCATCCAAGAAATCCCCAGCAAGTTTCCATCAATTATTACCACTTCTCTCCAAAGGCGCCCACTCCTGAGTTGTAACACCGTAGGTCAGTTTTATTTGCATTGAGGCCACAACTGAGTAGAACTGTACTTTATATATTCTTTCTGGTCTGGCTACTTGGCATTACATTTGAAAGCTTTTCATGTATATGTGTAATAGGAGTTCATTTATTTTTGTTGCTGTATAGTATTCCATTTTACAATATATTTATTCATTCTGTTGTCCATTTAATGGACATTTGGGTTGGTTACAGTTTGAGACTATTATGAATAGTTCTTTCCTGACTTATAAGTGCAGAAGGGGACCCCATTGGTGACTGCTGAGTATAGGCACAGTCAGACATGCCCTGGGTATGACTTGGGGCCTCTGACCATCAAGAGATTCCTTAAAGAGAAGTTATTTCCCCACTGGTTTGTCAATTCTTGAAATGCTTTTGATCAAGACGAAGATTTTCAAAGAAATTTCTCTGAGAGAGGAGACCTCTGGAGAGGAAAACAAGCAAAAGCAAAAAGAATGTGAGGAGAAACCACTGGCGGTGGGCCCTGGTGCCTGGGCAGAAGTGGAATTCCAAAAGAGATGGAGCAGGACGAGGGCAAAGCCTGGAGGCAGATGCGGAGCGAAGCTGGTAGTGCTCCCGTGGGAATTCATCTCCAAATCATCCATCTCACAGAAAAGATGAATTAGGACTCTGCTTTGAAGGTCTTTAGAGAAAAAGTCACGCTCAAGGGACAAGGAAGTGCTGCCATTTTTCTTACAGTCTGAGAGCAATGAAGATAAATGGGCAGAACACCAATGACTGTCAAAATTCAAGCTCCTCCTTCCCTAGGAAAATGCTTCTGATGGGCAAAAACTACCCAATCAGTGACTGTTTCTAGCACCCTCTGGGTTGGGCCAAGAGGATATGTGTAGAATCAGGATTTGTCACTCTGAGCCACAGCAATTGAGAAGAAGACAGAGCTTCTCCACCCTCAATTTTTCTTTCCCTGGCTGGATACTAAGCACATTTAATTCCTATGAGACAGCAAAGCTGTGAGATGTCAGCCTCTCCATCCTCGACTTACCTCATTGAGGAAGTTGGTGCCTACCTGGCACAGCTGCATTGGACTGTCCTGTGAATGAGACATAGACTTCTGCTGTAAGCCACTAAAGGTTGGCTTTATTTGTTACAGCAGCTAGTGTTATCCTCACCAATGCAGTTGGCTTCTGAAATAACTCACAGTATCCACAGAGAGGGGAAAAAAAAGAACAATGTCGTTATATTACTGCCATTTGATTTGATAGAAGATAAAAAATGAGAAGGGAAGTGAACTCAAAAGAACTTTCCTTAAACTTTCTTAAGTCATTGGAGAATATTCACTGTTAGTATAAAAATAGGACAATGATAATGTCAACACATAATATCTGTGCCTAATAGATTTACACTCCCCCAATTTGCATTTTAATTTCCTGGAATTGGCTCATGACACATTCTTATGTGGGATTCAACATTTAGCAACAAATAAGAGTCCCTTTTCTCTTGGCACTTCTTATTCCTCCCTCCCCCTCACCCCAGTCCTCCCCACTGCTTTCTTCTTCCCACAAAGCTCATTTTTGGCAAAACAATTTTCATAAAGCACACATTTTAATGAATTAAGCGTAGCCCCACAGTCACACTCGCCTTCTCCCAGAGTCCCCCAGCTGACACATGCCTCCAGCTATGGGAATTCTCCCTTACCCCTCTAGGAAAGAAAAAAAAAACGCATTAAAAATTCTGTCTATAAGTAGAGAAGCTATGCAGAATGTGATGGCTCTTCTTCTTTTACTTTTTGGAAAGTGCGAGAAGGAAGATGATTTTCAAACATTGTGTGTCTTCTGAGAAACTAAAAAATTCAGCGCTCTTTTGCTTTTGGCAGTAGCAGAACTGGTTATAATCATAAATCCACCAATTCCTCCTTTATCCTTTTCAGCGGGAGCTTCATGGAATGGCTGCTGTCTTGTCAGAGAAGAAAGTTGAGGTGTTTGACAACAGGAAAATTTTGAAGAATTCCAAAGAAGAAAAGGACCTTGTAAGTCACGGTTTCCAACTTTCTTTTTTTAATGGCGAAGTTCATGTAGGTGGTTTAAGTTGTCCAAAGTCATCCTATCAGCTGACGGCTTTTGGACAGTTCAGCTACAGTTGACCTTTATAGTTCACATCACGTGGAGTTTCAGGCACGTGACCTTCCTGGGTCATCATGTCAGACAGCTGACACTGATAGAACCACTTCTCTTGACAGATTAGGGGTCAGGTGAGCACTAAGAAGAATGCCAGGTCTTAGGAGCTAGCCCCTCATCACTGAATCCATGTCCTTAAATCCAGCATCCTTTCTTTGTTCTTTGAGGGTGGGGTGGGGTGGAGTGCCGCTACACACTAGATGCTTGACTAGACAAAGACATGACCCCTGCCCCTCAAAAGCACACAGCTCCCCGAGGGCAGACGAATAAACAGACAATTCCAACGTGGTATGATGAATGCTCCTGGCAGGCAATCACTTCCACGGCAAGGGTGGCTTTTCCCAGGAAGAACACAGCAACAGAGCAGCAATGCCTCGCTGAATCATTCAGCGAGGAGGCACCAGCAGCATTGCCTCCCAACTCGGGAACATCTTACCCAGCCTCCTCCCACCCACCATCCCCGCCTGTAGGTTTGGAACCGAGAAAGACTTCGGGAACTAAAGATCATGGGCTAATAGGATGCTAAAGGGAAGCCACCCTCACCGCCCACCACCAGAGGTAGTTTGTGTTATTCCTGAGCCCCGCACTTCGTTTCATGACTCCAGCTCCTGCCACTTTGCTGGGTTTGAAAGTGTTGCTTATCCAGAGAGCTCCGAGATAGCTTTTGGCAAAGGACTCGAGGCAGGCGGTTCCAACACTCCTCGCTGTCTCTCTCTTGTTGCCAAAATATAAGACTCTTGGTTTTATGGGAAATGCGTGTCGATTCTCCTTCCAATGATAACCTGAGACTGCAGTTAAAATGAAGCAGGAGAGGAAGACTGGAAATCAGGAGAACTAGGATTTGGCTCTGAACTGACTACTTGTTAAAATCATTTCTTAGGTTTCTAACAATTCTGGCTCCACATACACTCAAAATGTTATTTCATTTTAGAGAATGAGTACATATTACACGTCAGTCATCTTAATAGGGAACGGGATAAAATGATGAAAACCCCAACATGAACGTGAAGTCGCTCAGTCGTGTCCAACTCTTTGCGACCCCATGAACTGTAGCCTACCAAGCTCCTCTGTCCCTGGGATTTTCCAGGCAATAGTACTGGAGTGGATTGCCATTTCCTTCTCCAAGGGATCTTCCCAACCCAGGGATCAAACCCGGGTCTCCCACATCATAGACAGACACTTTACCATCTGAGCCACCAGGGAAGTCCAACCCCCTAACAAGTAGATTTCCTAGAGGGTTAAGCAGTTGAGGTGTGCGATCCCAGAGCTGTGCATGGATGTCTGTGAGGCTCAGAAGAATGGTACCATGTACCTTCTGATTCACTAAAGAGAACCAGAGCAGGCCACCCCAGAATATGTCCCTTTGGCATATGGTTTTGAGCTGAAAGCACTTGAGAAGCAGCAGTGGCAGGAAGGGCTCCCCACACACCCCTCTTTCCATCTGAAAGTGGGACCCAGACTTTCCACGAGAAAGGTGCTCATCCTTCACCAGGAAGAGGTGAATATTCTTGCACCCAAGAAGTGGAGTTGCAATGGAGATAAATCTGAAACAAACCTACTAGAATAGCCTTTATCTTCCATTAGCCTCCGCAGTACATTTCCTAGTCACTGCCCCATAATTTACTGCTCCTAGCCCAAACCCTTCTCTCCTTTGTCTTGTCACATCTCCACAGTATATCTTTCTTTGAGGAAATGGCATATAAGCTCTCAGACCTGCCTACTTCTTTGGATCTTCCTTTCTATGAAGGCTCCCGTGTAAAAATATTAACATCAAATAAAATGTGTTGCTTTTCTCCTGTTAATCTATCTTTTGTTGGTTTAAATCCCAGACCGGGTCAAAACTTAAGAGGGTAGAAAAAAAAGTCTTTCTTCATCTATACCATTTTTTTCTCTTCCCTGAGAGGCTGGCCTACATGGACCACAACCAAAAAAACTCTCATAAGCTTCCATCAGTGGAGAGCACTTCAGGAGATAAGAGAGGGAGAGAGGGGGTCCAGGGGCATTTATTTCCCTCTCTGGAAAATGAAAGTGAAGTCGTGTCTAACTCTTTGCGACTCCATGGACTGTAGCCTACCAGATTCCTCCATCCATGGGATTTTCCAGGCAAGAATACTGGAGTGGGTTGCCATTTCCTCCCGGGTCTCCCGCATTGTAGGCGGACGCTTTACCGTCTGAGCCACCAGGGAACCTAGGGTTTCCCTTCCCTCTCTGGAAGGATGGCTCAATTGAAAGCCACTGCTCATCCTCAACGGACCTACCCACTACCTCACCTTCTCCCTGGGGACAGCTCCAATGCCGCTGGCCCTAGATTCCTATACTAGTTCTTGTGGTTCCACTCAACTCCACCCACAAGTCTATAATTAGTCCATTGTCGATAAACTCTCCTTTAGTCTAGACTGATCAGAGGGCCCATCCGTTTCCTGTTGGGACACTGGCTAATATAGACATGGAGGCCACTTTTGAGATGTGTGTACCTCGGAGGTCGATGCGGGAATAGCGAGATGAAGAGAAGAAAGGGGCAGGACACAAAAATGGGAAAGTTATCCCAGAGGAAAACAAAGCTAAGTCTTGGAAAGTATCTTGTAGGTAAGGAAATTCCAATTAAGGAGATGATGAGAGGGAGAGATCATTTCAGAGAGCAGGCAAGGTAATTCAACAAAGGTAATTATCAAAACCAATGTGTAAAGTCAATCCAAAACAATCATAAAATTTCTTTGCTCATTCAACAAATACTTTTTGAGTGCTTGTGTTGTGCCTATTTTTTTATTCCTTATGTGGACAGCTGTCATGAAGCTGAGAGAAAGGGCTTATACTGTTAAAATAATTCATGCTTTCTTCCTTTTTTACTTTGTATTCTTTCTAGCCTTCTTTCCCTCCAGCTTTCTTTCCCCAATATGTACATAGCTTCCACTTCCAGAAGGAAAAACATCCCAAAAGTCAGATTTTAAAGACAGGACGAAAAAACTTGCCTGAATTATTGATTCATAGCTTTATAATGCACCCAGGATAGTAAGGACATTTATAGATTTCATGAGCTGTTTAATATCTATTTGTGGAGCACCGCCACGTGCAGTCATCTTGGACTCATTATGTTTCTTTGGCTGCCCAGTGAGTCATAATGAGCCTCTGAAAATGTAAAATAATGGGTTAGAACTAGAGGGAATGAAGTAACAGGCAAAGTCAGATATAAAATTATTATTACACATGGTCTGTAAGAGTGATCAAGACAAGAAGGGGATACAGGGCTTATTATTACACATGTGCACACAAACGTTAAAGAGAGCTCACAGTAAAGTTGGGGGGGAGTAGGTGGGGAGCCCTGTGAATAAGATCCTCACAAGTGATGGGTTGCAGATCTATTTCCCATTAATATTCAAGCAAGAGGGGGCAGGGAGCTCAAATTATGGGGAAGAAACAGAAAAGCCAATGGAGACCCTTTTGAGAAGATGGAGCCCTATACTGAGAGGATAAAAGAGACTTTATACTCCAGCACTTAAAATGAAGAGGAAGAGATCATTGCTAAACAGGGCACAAGAAATAGCTGCGCTTCTCTCCCTATTAACCTCTGGGCTTCCAAAGAAAGCCAGCTGAAGCAAAGCAGGACAAAAAAATTCTATTTGAACACAATGAAAAGTATCTTCTGTAATGAGAGCCATATTTTGGAAAAGTATTCATGTAATTTTCCCTTTGAGTTTGCAAGTATAGGTCCTTCTTCCTAATTGGTTCTAGGGTCATCTGTCCAGAGGTCTGTGGGTATGTTACATACAGTATGCAAAGAGAAAGAAAGAGCTGATATTCAGGTTTTTGATATTCAAAATCTAAAAAAAAAAGTTTTTTTGAAGCAAGACAATAGTCTCGCAAAAAGACCATTTTTTTCCCTCAGATCCATGGGAATTCCTTTATCTCCTCCTTTGACCTGCTAAGCACCAACCAGAAGCACCCAGAATCTCAGTGTTCTCCTGCAGATAGAAAAGTTATTCCCCTAGAGATACAACCTGCTTTTTGCTCCAGTGAAGGAGGAGATGCCTCATTGGAGCACAGATAAATCCTGCCCTTCCTGTCCAGTAGATGATGAGTAGACAAAGGGAGTTGGGGGAGGGCTTGATTTAGGAGCATCCCAAAGGAGTTGATGCTGACATCAAGGGCCGGAACACTGAGACAGCACAGAAGAACCCAGCGTTGTTAGGAGGATAGGGTGGAGTTCAAGCCAAGGTCTGCTTTGCACTTCTAGGAGATGAGGTCAGACTGTTTATGGTAGTGAGAGATGGGACAAACCAACAGGAAATAGTTCAGTTCAGGTCAGTTGCTCAGTCATGTCCAACTCTTTGCGACCCCATGGACTGCAGCACGCCAGGCTTCCCTGTCCATCACCAACTCCCGAAGTTTACTCAGACTCATGTCCATTGAGTCAGTGATGCCATCCAACCATCTCATCCTCTGTTGTCCCCTTCTCCTCCTCCCTCAATCTTTCCCAGCATCAGATTCTTTTCAAATTAGTCAGTTCTTTTCATCATGTGACCAAAGTATTGGAGTTTCAGCTTCAGCATCAGTCCTTCCAATGAATATTCAGGACTGATTTCCTTTAGGATGGACTGGTTGGATCTCCTTGCAGTCCAAGGGACTCTCAAGAGTCTTCTCCAACACCACAGTTCAAAAGCATCAATTCTTTGGTGCTCAGCTTTCTTCATAGTCCAACTCTCACATCCATACATGACTACTAGAAAAACCATAGCTTTGACTAGACGGGCCTTTGTTGGCAAAGGAAATAGTTAGGCCATGTTTAAAAATAGAACCCTGACCTAAAATCTGCCCAGAAGGCCAACTCCTTATCTACGATAATCAGCCTAGGCAGGCAGCCTAATACAAGTCAGTCTTGTGGGAAGGAAGCCAGATTGCTATCCCTAGTGAGACTCCAGGAAGCTAAACAATAACTTCTATAATAATCAGCTCCAAATGGCCAGTACTTGAGTAATAACTGACATGTTTCCTAACCTTTGTCCCCACCTCCATCTTAGGGCCAATCAGAAAAAATCAAATGCATACACCTCCCAGTCAATCACATAGGACACCCTGCCTCTAGTGAGCCTGTCTAGAGCTTCCCCACACCAACAGATCCAGTCAGGGCACACGTTTCCTGCCTTCCCTTTTTCCCACTATAAAGCTTTCTTTCTCCTCTGCCTGCCCTTGAGTCTGCCAAAATGCAAGTGATGGTGGCTGACTCCCTCCATATATAGCAAGCTAAAAATAAATAGCCTTTGCTTTCCTCATCAGGTTGGTCTTCATTTATTTCCATAGTAGAGAAGCTTATCTTGAAGCAAGTTGGTCTAATCTAGGGGCCCTAGGGCAGGGTAATTCGGTCAAAATGTTTCTTTCTCCCTGAAATTCATCCTGGCTTCCCTGGTGGCTCTGTAGTAAAGAATTCACCTACCAGTGCAGGAGATGTGGGGTCGACCCTTGGGTCAGGAAGATCCCCTGGAGAAGGAAACGGCAACCCACTCCAGTATTAGTCTTGCCTGGAAAATCCCATGAGCAGAGCAGCTTGGCAGGCTACAGTCCATGGGGTTGCAAAGAGTGAGACGCTGAGCAAGTAACACACAGAAACACACACACACACTTAAACGACTACATCGTTGACTTTGTTGTTATGTCCCCAGTAGCTGACTCATCCAGAAGAGCAGATCAGTTGTTTGCAACATATTGAAACCGTGTTTTCTCTGTATGCTTAAATTGTAGTATAAGCAAAATGTTCAAACCCAACAGAATCAAAAACTAACATATTTTTCCATTCTTGTGCTAAACGGTTCTGGGATAAAGCATAATTTCCTGGTTTTGAGCTGAACAATGCTGGAACCAGGCAAAAATTACCTAACTATCAATAAATGCTTGCTCCTGGCACATTAGACAGTGTAACTACTAAAATAGCAAGCATAGTAGTCCTGTAGCCAGCAACTTTACTGAATTCATTGATTAGTTCTAGTAGTTTTGTGGTGGAGACTTCAGGGTTTCCTATAAATAGTATCATGCCATCTATAAATAGTAACAGTTTTCCTTTCCCCCTTCCAAGCTGGATGCCTTTAATTTCTTTTTCTTGTATGGTTGCTGTGGCTAGAACTTCCAATACTATATGAAATAGAAATGGTAGAGTGGGCATCCTTGTCTTGTTACTGATTTTAAAGAGAAAGCTTTCACCTTTCCATTATTGAATATGATGCTACCTGTGGTTTGTCATAAATGGCCTTTATCAGGTTGAGATAAGTTCCCTTTATATCAAGTTTGTTGAGAGTTTTCATCAGGAATGGGTGTTGAATTTTGTCAGATGCTCTTTCTGCATCTATGCAGAGATGATCATACACAGGAAATATAGGTAATATTTTATAATAATTTTAAATGGAGTATAATCTATAAAAGTATGGAATCACAGTGTTGTACATGTGAAACTAATATAACACTGTACATGAACTAAACTTTAAATAAATAAATAAAATTCAAATAAAATGGCTAACTTATCAAGACGACCAGTCTCTTCATCAAAGCTCACTTTTAGATACTCACATCTGTGCCTACCAACCCATAGCTATTGTGCATTAAAATTCTGCCTAATCCCAACTAGTTCCCTGCCTTGCAAAACCCACCGTAAAGCTACTCAGTGCAAGCCTAAGTAACCTACTTCAAGTAATCTTCCCCTGACTTCTCCCTTCTGAGGTGCTTCTAGATTCTGTCAAGGTGAAATTCCCCCTTACTGCAATAAGGCGAAATAACCTCCCTTTTCTCAACCAGCATTTTTTTCCTTTTGGCAGTCTTTTAGGATAAGCCATAGCTGATAATTTTTGGTATTGTATGGCCCGGCTGTGAAATCCTAGGGAAAAACAGCCATGAAACTTCACACGGCAACGGGAAACAGATGAACTCCTACTGAGCAAAAGTGCCTGCAACTCAGGAGGTCGAAGACCAAAAGTCTTCCCAGGAGAAACTAGAAACTCAGACTGTCGTGGCAAATGCTGGCGCGGTTTCTGTACGTGGCGGAAACTAATCACCCACTTTTATTTTCCATTATTTCCTGCACACAGAAAGAGCAAGAGTTAAAGAAGGGTATAAAAAGGAACATAGCAAACACCTCCATAAATGTAAGCATAGATACAACAGGTAATAGACAGCACACAAGTTAGAGGGCTCATTTTTCACCCTTTTCATTCTTTTCATTCAAGTGACTCAGTATGTTAGAAAAAAAATACAGGGGGAGGAGGAAGAAGAGAAAAAGAAGGTGGCCCCAATTTTCCTAAGGCCCTTTAGCTGCGCTAACTCCACACTCTCCTTTCCAAGCCTGCACAAAGAGAGGCTAAAGATGGGCCTGGAACTTCCCTGGTGGTCCAGTGGTTAAGAATTAGCCTTACAATGCAGGGGACACCGGTTTGATTCCTGGTTGGGGAACTAAAACTCCCACGCACCATGGCACTCTCACGCCACAATTCCTGAGTCTGATGAGCCACAACGCGAGATCCCACATGAGACAATGAAGATACTGCGAGCCACATCCAAGACCCCACACAGCCAAATAAATTAATTTCAAAAAAGAGGAGGGGCCCCATGGACAATGGAAGAAACCCGAAGAGCACACGGATCCAGTGCCCCCAGGCTTCACAGGTTCCCTTTGCACATGTGCTTGGTCCTCACTCACGGCTCCAGGGTCCAACTACGGTGCCTCTGTTGTGGAAGAGGGCTCAGAGTTGGCCTTCTTGTTTTCCACATAAACCTTTAGCCTGTATCTTGACACCTGTAATGAATTCATGCACCTTTTTTGTTGTTATGTTGCTAAGTCATGTCCAACTCTTAGCGACCCCACGGACTGCAGCAGGCCTCTTGTCCATGGAGCCAGTGATGCCATCCAACCATCTCATCCTCTGTTGCCCCGTCTCCTCCTGCCCTCAGTCTTTCCCAGCATCAAGCTCTTTTCCAAAGAGTCAGCTCTTCACATCAGATGGTGAAAGTATTGGAGCTTCAGCATCAGTCCTTCCCTTACCCAGGTCTACAAATCCCCTCCATGTCACCACCAACCCAGAACGCTTTATTCCCTCTGCCAGTCTGTCCAGTGAGAACTGCAGAGAACTGGCTTCTATATTCAGCTTCCAGATGCATGGCTGTGGAGTCTTGGAAGTAGCCAGAACTCTCTCAGCTCCACCTCAGTTGAGCTGTCATCTCCCCATTGCTGGCTCTGATCACACCTCCGTGATTTCTTGGACCATGACTGCCCCGTGTCAGGCCTCTGGAAGGACCTCAGCTTGCACAGTAGCACATCCACCTCGCTTGCTCTCCACCCCATGCCCACCCACCTGGCAGCCCAGAGCTGCCAAACTTCCTGGTGTGACCCAGCAGAAAGGCCCTGGATTCCTTATGCCGGCAGACACAGTGCTGCTTCTGTTTATCTCCTTCTATTCCTTCCTTCTAGGACAGTCCCCAAACATCTGTCCTCTAAACATCCCTTTGCCTAAATGAGTGAGTCCTTCAACCTTGTACGTCTCCTTACGTCACCTCTGCAATATCATTTCGTTACAGACAAATTGCTTGAAAGAAATAAGATTGTATAACTTGGGGCAGGGGGAGAAATTTGGTGGAAAGATAAATATTTAAATACTTAATGGTGAGAAAATATTGCACTTTTGTGTAACTCCATAGAGCTAAAACTATCAGTGGAAATTATAAGAAGGAACCTCTTAGCTAAAATAAAGGAGACTTTCCTAACAGTGATGTAAAAATGAACAACCCGTTTGTAGAATTTTAAAATTTGGGTGCAGATTATTTGGATGTATTCTTTTTGTGAGGGTTGCCCAGGTGGCTTAATGGAAAAGAATCTGCCTACCAATGCAGGAGATGCAGGAATCGCAGTTTCGATCCCTGAGTTGGGAAGATCCTGTGGAGAAAGGAATGGCACCTCGGCCCAGTATTTCTGCCTGGAAAATTCCATGGACAGAGGAGCCTAGCAGGCTACAGTCCATGGTGTCACGAAGAGTTGGACACAACTGAGCATGGTAACTTGTAACTTATATTAAGCAACGCACTTAGGTCTTAGCACTCGTCTGTATGTATGGTATGTCTCAGATACAAATCACTGAAAATGAGCAGGTCCATCCCTCCACTGTCTGAGCCCAAATGACACTTCACTGGAGCCATCATGGGAGAGTCACACCCAGGACGGAAAGCTGGACAGCATCTGTTTCCTCAAACTTCACGGTTCTGTTTTCTGGTTCTTGCTAAGATAGGGAAATAGCACAGTGTGCAGACTCCTGCCAACAAAATCAGCCCTTGAGAAACCACAGCAGCAAGAGGGAAAGCTGGGTTCTGGGCAGTGAGAATGATAATGACTGCACAGAAACCTGAGTCACCACTGGCCTGTCTTCAATCCGTGTGAATGTGGGATGTGGGGCTGAGGAAGGTGGCTGGAAGGGAGAGTGAGAGAAGAGGATGGAAGAAAGCTTTGAAAATGCTGCTCTGGTCTCCCTGCCTCCACCACACCTTCCAGGAGCCTGAGGACAATCCCTGACCACCCCTCCCCGCACAGAAATTGGCTGCAGGTTTCTAGGGTGTTGGGGCGGGGCTACTATTTGAGCAGAAGAAACCCTGGTGGGGGATAGTGGAATTAAGGCTGCATAGCTGCCCTCAGGCTTGCTCTGCCAACACCCCCACCACCCCCAGGCTGGTGAGCAATCCTTGGAGATGGCCCCCTCCCAGTGCAGTCCCTGGAAGGGCTTAGAGTTCAACCGAACCACAGAGGTTTCTGGTGGAATGATGACCGGTGGTGGTCCTGGGGTGACCAGGGCTCCCCCCGAGGGCTCATGACCTCTCCCCTTAAGCTCACCTAGGCAGGACTTTGTTCTCCAAAGCACAGCACTAGAAAATAGTAGCTGGTATTCCCAGGGGCACCGCGAGCTCATCTGACCACAACGAGACCCCTGAGGAGTTCTGATGCTGAAAAATGTATTTGCACAACAAATAGCATCTGATGCCAAAGAATTAAAGGGCTAGGATTTCAACTGATTATGAAAAACATAAGCGAAGACATAAAGACTTCCACATACATACTGGATGAAGACAAGTTTCTGCCACCCAGGAATAACTCCAGGTTCTGTGCTGTCGTTATCATTCTTACCACCCAGAATCCATTTTATATTATCAATAAAATATGGTGAAAAAATTGTGAAGAAAAATAAGGAAGTCAAAGCACTACATATGAGAACACTATAGGTTCGGTTATCCTGTTATTCTAAATGCTCTATACAGGTTATTCATTTACTTCTCACAACATGGGCTGGGTACTATTATTAAGGCCATTTTACAGATGAGAAAGTCGAGGCACAATTGGTTAACTGGTCGACAATTACAGGCAGAGCTGGGATTTGAACCCACGCAGAGCCTAGCTTGTATCACTGAGCTCGCTCTCAGGCTGGATGAAAGAGCCCAATGGAAGGGGAAGTGGTGGACTGAGGGCAGTTACGGAGTGAACCCAGGGGATGGAGTATCAGATTAAGGAGCCCTTCCCTGGTGGCTCAGAGGTTAAAGCATCTGCCTCCAATGCGGGAGACCTGGGTTTGATCCCTGGGTCGGGAAGATCCCCTGGAGAAGGAAATGGCAATCCACTCCAGTATTCTTGCCTGGAGAATCCCATGGACAGAGAAGCGTAGTAGGTTACAGCCCACGGGGTCGCAAAGAGTCGGACACGACTGAGCAACTTTACCTTCACCTCCTGAAAGCATAGGAATGGATAAGGAATAGAAGCTACAGTAGGAAATACAAGACACATATAGAGGCTGAAGTCAGAGTGTCACCATTCAGACCTGGAAAGTGGAAAAGAGGCAGAAAATAGAATTCTATTATATCTATGTTGTTGTTTAACCACTAAGTTGTGTCCAGCTCTTTGTGACCCCATGGACTGTAGCCTGCCAGGCTCCTCTTTCCGTGGGATTTCCCAGGCAAGAATACTGGAGTGGGTTGCCATTTCCTTCTCCAGGGGATCTTCTTGACCCAGGGGTCCAATCTCCATCTCCTGCATTGGTAGGTGGATTCTTTACCACTGAGCCACTGGAGAAGCCTAATACCAAACTGCTTAAGGGAGTTCCTAACACCTCCCCCGACTGAATTTCAGCGCCTACACTCTCTACCTGTCCTGTGGTGGGGGGTTTATCAACAAAATCCTGAACCCTGAAGTCACCAGCCCAGTGGCTTGCATTGCGGGGTCTCCTCGTCCAAGTCCAACACCCAGAGTCAGTACCAAGAGAGAAGCAGGGTGGAAAAAGCAGAGCCACGTGAAGGAGCCAGAGGTCACCTCTCCCCGAGGTAGCTGGCTAGATGCACACACAGACTGCAGCCCATGAGCCAATCCCGCCTGCCGCCTCTTGCTCTGAACCATCTTTAATTGGGGCCAGAGACACGCCCATTCGTTTACCAATCGTCTGCGGCTGGTTTTGCCCTACAACCACAGAGGAGTTGGGACAGAGACTGCATGGCCCACAAAGAGAACAAATTATTTACTACCTGGCTCTTTACGGAAAAAGTTTGCTGACCCCTGCCCTAAGTTGGAGAAGGCAATGGCACCCCACTCCAGTACTCCTGCCTGGAAAATCCCATGGATGGAGGAGCCTGGTGGGCTGCGGTCCATGGAGTCGCTAGTCGGGCACAACTGAGCAACTTCACTTTCACTTTTCACTTTCCTGCACTGGAGAAGGAAATGGCAACCCACTCCAGTGTTCTTGGCTGGAGAATCCCAGGGACGGGGGAGCCTGGTGGGCTGCCATCTATGGGGTTGCACAGAGTCGGACACGACTGAAGCGACTTAGCAGCAGCAGCAGCAGCAGCAGCAGCAGCAGCCCTAAGTTAGTGTTTCTCAGTCAAAATGTGGCAGGCCATTTTAACCCTTGCTTGTCCCCATCCCTCCATCTGTCCTCAGAAGACTCTTCCACTCACTCCCCCTGTTCCACCCCCACCCTCCACCCACGCCACCACGTGGCTCGCTAACTGGGATTCATCCATCACCTGGGGGCTCCCGGTGGAACGTTCAGTGCCTTTGTCGGCATCTAAGCAATGAGAAGGGTGGTTTCTATTCCCCTGTGAGGTGCCGTGTGTGTGTGTGTGTGTGTGTGTGTGTGTGTGTGTGAAAGTTGCTCAGTCGTGTCTGATTCTGCAATCCCATGGACTGTAGCCCAACAGGCTCCTCTGTCCATGAAATTCTCCAGACAAGAACACTGGGATGGGTAGCCATTTCCTTCTCCAAGGGATCTTTGCCACCCAAGGATCGAACCTGGGATTCCTGCATCGCAGGCAGATTCCTTATCATCTGAGCCACCAGGGAAGCCACTTCAAGGTGCTGCCCATCTGTAAATCCAGCCTCCTTGATGGTGGGTGAAGGGAAAGGGGAAAAGCCGTGAACAAGCAGGCGGGCAGTTCCCTCAGCTATAACGTCACTCAGTTTATACAAAGAAGAGAGAGCACTTGACTCACTGCTCAAGGGGGAAAAAAATACAGCAGAATCTGGGGCTGGGAGAGAAAGAAGGGGCTCTCTGGCTGATCTGTTGGCCTTGCCTGGACTCCATCCCCCTGCTGAGATAACGTTTCACTGCCTGAGAGGAGCAGGCAGTTTCCCCACTGCAGGGGCTCATGACTTGGCTGGGTGTTCGGCTTTGCTGACACACTTTCTTTCTTCTCAAGTTAGCTGAGCACACAAATCACCTCACACTTATTTGCAAAGTCCATATGTGTGATAGAGGCGAGACGGTTGGCCTGAGCATGGGAGAAAGGGGTGAAGAAAAGGAAGCGATGGAGGGGCAGGGATGTCTGGCCAGATGCAGATGGAGTCTTCCTCAAATCAGGCCACAGTTTATAGAAGGAGTTAAAATTAAACCAAGGACTCATTTCCAAGTTCTCTGACATTGGACATGGCTCCCTCCGCCGCCCCTGAAATGCAGTGCAATGAACAGTACAGAGCACGTGACATCACATCCAGAGAAGCATGAATCATGGAATCACATTGAGGGAGAAGCAATGAATTCCAGACGCTACAGAAGTAGGCTGGAGGTGGATGCAAACTCATTCTCTCTCTCTTTTTTCAACATCTTAAAAAAAACAATTTCATTTATTTATTGGGCTTCCCAGGTGGCTCAGTGGTAAAGAAAATCTGCCTGCCCATGCAGGAGATGCAAGAGATTGTGGGTGTCAGGAAGATCCCCTGGAGAAGGAAACGGCAACCTACTCCAGTATTCTCACCTGAAGAAGCCCGTGGACAGAGGAGCCTGGTGGGATCCAGGCTCCACGGGGCCTCCCCATGTTTCCATGGGGTCACAAAGAGGCAGACGTGACTGCGTACAAACACACATATCCATTTATTATTCAGTTTTGGCTGTGCTGGGTCTTTGTTGCGTGCAGGCTTTTCTGTAGTTGCAGAGAGGGGGCTAGTCTCTAGTTGCGGTGAGCAGGCTTCTCATTGAGGTGGCTTCTCTTGTTTTGGAGCACAGGCTCTGGGGTGTGTGGGCTTGCGTAGCTGTGCCTGTGGGCTCAGTCGTTGTGGCTCATGGGCTCTGGAACGTAGGCACAACAGCTGGGGTGCATGGGCTTAGTCGCTCCGTGGATGTGGGATCTTCCTGGATCAGGCATCCAACACGTCTCTCCTGCACTGGCAGGCGGATTCTTTACCACTGAGCCACCAGGGAAGCCCTCTCTCTGACTATTGCCTCTAAGTTCTCCCAAAGGTTTTGCCTGTCCTGCCACATTTTTATCCAGGGGCAGCCACATCCCCTGAGAGCTACCACACGTGGGTTTGGCCGGTAGAATAAGACTCCAAGCCCTTCTTCCACCCTCCAGTGCACTGTTACCCTGTAATACTGCCTTCGTGACTCTTCAGTGTGACCTCAAAGGAACCACTAGGTTACAGAAGGGAAAAGGAGAATTTCAGAGACTCGCTTAAGGTCCCGGAGCAAGCAAGCTGCCGAGAGATGCTGCATGACTGGTTTTCTGGGAGCTTCCCGCTACATCACGGCTACCTGCTGACCGTCTCTGCGTTCTGTGCACCTCCCTATGCCTGGGACATTAAACAGCAACTAGAATGGGTGCTCCCTGAGGGCCAGGATTCTGTCAGTCATGCTCCTCCGTGCTCCCCGGTACTCCAGCACACTCCCTCTGCCTCATACCAGGCAGTCAGTACATCCATGTTCCAAGGTCTTACATCTGCCTGTTTGTTATCTACGTGACTTGTTTCCTTAGTCGTCCTTAAAGGACTGAATTGTGGTTTTTCTTTAACATGGGGTCAAGCCAGTAACCTCATCCTCTGCCTCCTCAGGATTTAAGTGAAAATAAAATCCTGAGGTTAAGTGGAACCCACCCAATTCACCAAGCATCGATCCCTCTATAGCTTCCCTGCTGTCAAAAACGTCTCCTTTCCTGCCTGGGCATTGCAGCCTTCATTGTTGACGTGCTACCTCACTCAGCATCTCCATCTGGTAGTCAGATTCCCTCCTCCCTGCTTGAATTCTATATCTACGTGTTTAAATAAGCCAGAAAGCACTCACTGCGCCAGCTCCAAATTAGTTCTTCCTTTCATGCCTTTTCTGCTTCCTGGCTCCATGCCAGACTCTCCCTCCATTAGAATCAGGAAGTGGAGCTCAGAGTCATATGTCTTCACCTAGTTAGCACCTCTCTTCTGGGATGGTTTTTCTTAGGGTGGTTCCTGCACATGCCAGGCTCTGCTCCTAGTGATTCCCAAGTTGTTAGTGTTAGGCGCGGGGGCCGGGCGTTGTGAGCCTGAGCTCTGACTTTCAGCATGTGGGAGGTGGGTTGGGGGGAGGGTGCATTGTGTTGTCATGTGAGATGTTCTGTCTCGGTGATGGAGGGAAACAGTTTCTTGGCCTTGCGTCCAGGATGTGCTTTAAGGAAGCCAAGAAGGATTGCTCATATCTCGAGAAGAGCTATATTTGAAACCTTTATATGGATAACAAAAGCTTGCCACTCCATCTTGTCCACCTCTCTAGCTGTTGTTGTTTTAATTTTAATTTTTTATCCTGAGCTTCATCAAGGTACCTAGAATTCAATCACCCCAAGTCAGGGTCCCATAGAAGTCGTGAGCCAGTCTTGGGAAGCCGCCTCAGCTTCATTCTTTCCCTCCGTCCCCCATACCATCCTGCATGGGTCTTATCGCTCTGGTTGGGATCACTGACTTCCCCATCTCTCCCTCCTTCCCTGTCTCCTCTGTTCACACGGAGCTGGGCTTGTAATAGAAGGTCAGCAAAAGTCAGTTGAGTGGATAAACAAATGAATGAAAGCTTCGTGACATCCAGATTTTTTCCTCAGACTTCGAAAAAGGGTCACAGAAGCAGAAATGACCCAGGGAAATCACCTACATGACTGTCGGATTATGTTTTAGATTTTAAAATACATCGCTTTTGTACTCCTCCTGTTTCAGCTTCCTGTTACTTCGTACCTACCACCTCCTATCACTTCTTATGAGCCTGCAGTTGACTGGAGTCAGTGGGAAGTTCTTTAGTACTAAGTGCAATAGCTGAGGTTACTCACGAGGCTGTGCTCACCTGGAAGCTGGGCTGGGACATCCTAGCTGTCTTCTGACCTCTTTCTCCATGGGGTCACTCATCATTCAGTGATTGTGTCCATCAGCCTGGCAGGTGGATCCAAGAGGAAGCTTTCCAGAGAAGAAGCCCCAGTGTACACGTGCTGATCAAGACTTGGCGTCGTCACCTTTGTTGCTGTTCCATTGGCCGAAACAGTGCATGTGGCCAAGTCCAGAGTCAACACAAGGGCCTGTCCACACGAGGGCCTGTCACAGTCTAATACCACACCTCCTGTCCTTCCTAAATATGTTTTTGTCTCATATACTGGTGGTTCAAATGTGCTGTGTAAGATGAGTTAACCTTGAGTTGATCAACAACATGTACTGAATACTGACTAGAGGCCAAATGCCCTGGAAAGTGAAAGCGGAAGTGTTAGCCACTCAGTCGTGTCTCTCTTTGTGACCCCATGGACTGTAGCCTGCCAGGCTCCTCTGTCCAGGGGATCTTCCTAACCCAAGGATCAAACTTGGGGTCTCCCGCATCGTAGGCAGACTCTACCATCTGAGCTACCGTGGAAGCAAGTGCCCTGGAGTGACAGGAAATAAGATTCTGGCCTCAAGGAATATATATTTTATTTGGGAACCTACAAAGACACATCTTTGAAAGGATTTTAAACCTCTCATTGGTGTTATTTATGCACATCATAAATATGTTATTCACTAAAGCCACTGAAGTAAGCACAGTGAAAAATTTAATTATCAGAGTTACTATGTGATCCGGACTGACACCTTTGTTTCCGTGTGAGAAGGCTGTTGTCTGTTGATGCCAATTCTAAGTACGAGGACTCCAATAATTCTCCTAGAGAAAAAAATGCCCCATGAATCAAACATAATTGTAGCTCTCTGTCATGATTATCACAACCTATATAGCTGTTTTGTTTAGCATTTAGCTAAACAAAAGGCAGTGTTTTACACAGTTTGGTCCTTAACCAGCAGTACTTTGGAAGTGGTTAGAAATGAAGATTCTCAGGCCCCACTCAGATCTACTGAATTGGAAACTCTGGAGGTGGAGTCTAGCAATCTGTGTTTTAACATCCCTCAGTAATTGCGATGGACTCTAAGGTCTAAGAATTACTACCATAAGGACCACAGTGTTCAGTTCAGTTCAGCACTCAGTTGGGCTGTGGTTTTTAATGTAGCTATACATTGAGGTGTTTCCCAGGTAGCATAGTGGTAAAGAATTTGCCTGCCAATGTTGGGTGAAAGAGATGAAGGTTCAACCCCTAGGTGAGGAAGATCCCCTGGAGAAGGAAATGGCAACCCACTCCAGTATTCTGGCCTGGACAATCACAATGGACAGAGGAGCCTGGCAGGCTATAGTCCATGGCCTATAAAGTCCACTCTTTTTGTCCAAAGAGTCAGACACAACTGAGTGACTGAACACACACGTATGCATGCTATTTCCCCAAAGTTCCTAGGCTGAAATCTAATCCCCAGCATTATGGTCTTTGGAGTTGGGGCCTCTGGGAAGTGATTAGATCAGAAGGGTGGAACTCTTCTAATTCCATTAGTGCCCTTATAAAAGAGACCTCAGAGACCTCCCTTGTCCCTCCCACCATGTGAGGTTACAGTGATAAGATGGCCATCCATGGACCAAGAAGCAGGTTTTCACCAGATTCCAAATCCACCAGTGCCTTGGACATTCGGGCCTCTAGAGCTGTGAGAAGTCTATGGTACTCTGCTTTAGCAGCCCAAACCAACTAGGACAGGTGACTTAGCTGGGGCAGAAAACTCTAATTATAGGATGACTGCTCACTTGCTTGCCCTCTGGTCATTGTTGCAGCATCTACCCTAATGAGCAATGAGGAATGAAATGTAATGTCTTCCATAAAATTATCCAATTTTTCAGAGGTTAGAAAATCCTCCAGAGGATTTCTATGATATGGGTTTAGCATGTTATTTGTACTAATTTAGATATACCAATCAGAAATTTCTTTTTACTCCTCTTCTACAGAAATTTCATACAGATGCTCAGAATTCCAAGCTTAAGTAACTGCTAGAGGAACTCTTCAGAGAAGGCAATGGCACCCCACTCCAGGACTCTTGCCTGGAAAATCCCATGGACGGAAGAGCCTGGTAGGCTGCAGTCCGTGGGGTCTCGAAGAGTCAGACACAACTGAACGACTTCTCTTTCACTTTTCACTTTCATGCATTGGAGAAGGAAATGGCAGCCCACTCCAGTGTTCTTGGCTGGAGAATCCCAGGGCCGGGGGAGCCTGGTGGGCTGCCGTCTCTGGGGTCGCACAGAGTCGGACACGACTGAAGCGACTTAGCAGCAGCAGAGGAACTCTTTGGTGGAGTGTCTACTTTCACTCTTTTTTTTTTTTTTTCCTTACTACAACCCAGGCAACACTGGTAGATGAGAAATCTGAAAATCAGGTCAGAAAGAAAGTAATCATACTTCCTTGAAAAAAAGTTTATTCTCAGACCCAAGATGAATATTATAAAGAATTTCATCACTCCAGAATTGTCAAGCCATCTGGCAAAAGAGCTGACTGATACAATTTCTATTTCATTGACCAGATCTTCGTTTCCACTTCCTTTTTTCCTTATAATTGCAAATATTTTCCAGTTAAATCTTTGGAGTTGGCAGTGGTGGTGTGGGTGGTTTATCACTAAAACACTGTTGATTTTTTTCTTTGTAAAACTAAGTGGAGTAAAATTAAAATTATGAATTAAAAGTTTTACACATTCATCTTTTTGATCCGACAATAGCATATCTAGGAATTTATACCAATGAAATAAATTAAGAATGTGTGCAAAAAATAGCCATAAAGTATCCATTTCATCATCATTTATAATAGGAAAAAAACTGAGAACAACCTAAATATTCCACAGTAGAAGATTGTTTAAAAAAGTATTAATATAATTAAGCATACACAGAACTAGAAACTATAGCCATTAAAATGGTAACTGATATGGATTATAGAAGAATATTAACTGACACGGAAATATATTTAGGATATATCATTAATAGGAAGAAGCAGACTTTAAAATAGTATGTATAGCTACTTTGCACCCATTAGGATGGCTATTATAAATCATATATATATGGCAGGAAATAATTATTGATGAGAATGTGGAAAAGTGAAAGTGAAGTTGCTCAGTCGTGTCCGACTCTTTGCGACCCCCATGGACTGTAGCCCACCAGGCTCCTCAGTCCATGGAATTTTCCAGGCAAGAGTACTGGAGTGGGTTGCCATTTCCTTCTCCAGAGGATCTTCCCAACCTAGGGATTGAACCCGGGCCTCCTGCACGGCAGGCAGACACTTTACCATCTGAGCCACCAGGGAGATCCTTATATATATGGCAGGAAATAATTATTGATGAGAATGTGGAAAAACTAGAACCCTAATGTATCACTAATGGGAATACACGATGATACAGCCACTATAGGAAATACTTTGACAGTTCTTCAAAAAGCTGAAGAGAATTATCATGCGATCCAGCAATTCCACACCTAGATATTCAATTCCAAAGAACTGAAAATAGGATTCAAATTGATACTGTGTACCAATGTGCATAGCAACATTATTCACAATAGCCCAAAGGTGGAGACAACCCAAGGGCCCATCACCAGACAAACACAATGTGGTATGTTATTCAGCCATAGAAAAAATGGAATTCTGATACATGCTACAACATGGGTGAACCTCAAAAACATTATGCAAGATGAAATAAGTCAGACACACAATGACAAGAAGTATTCTATGGTTCCATTTATATGATGAATAAGCAAATTTACAGAAGCAGAAAGTAGAACAATGGTTATCCAGGCTGGGAGGAGGAGGTTGGGAGAAAGAGTTATTGATTAATGGGTAGAGAGGTTCTGTTTGGGAGGATGAAGAAGTTCAGAAATTAAATAGTGGTGATAGTTACGCAACATCATGATTATTCCAAATATCATTGAATTGTAATCTTAAAAATGGTTAAAATGATCAATTTATGTTAAGACTTTGATGCTGGGAGGGATTGGGGGCAGGAGGAGAAGGGGACGACAGAGGATGAGATGGCTGGATGGCATCACGGACTCGATGGACACGAGTCTGAGTGAACTCCGGGAGTTGGTGATGGACAGGGAGGCCTGGCGTGCTGCGATTCATAGGGTCGCAAAGAGTCGGACACGACTGAGCGACTGAACTGAACTGAACTGATACCATAAAGACAGGGAAGCCTGGCGTGCTGCAGTCCATGGGGTTGCAAAGAGTCAGACACGATGAGCAACTAAACAACAAGAATACTATAGGAAAAAAGGAGATGCTAGAGTGGGTGAAATAGGTGAAGGGGTTAAAAAGTACAAATTTAGTTATAAAAGGAATATGTCATGGGGATATAATGTACAGCATAGTGACTATAGTTAATAATACTGCATTGCATATTTGAAAGTAGCTAGGAGGGTAGGTAATTCTCATCATAAGGGAAAAAAATTGTAATTAAGAGTGGCGACAGATGCTAACTGGACTTACTGTGGAGATTATTTTACAGTATATAATAGTATCAAATCATTACATTGTACACTTTAAACTAATTTAATGTTATGTCAATAATACCTCAAGAAAAGAAAAAGAAAAAAAAACAGTTTAAAAATTAAAAAAGAAAAGATTGTATGGATTGTATGTACAATATAATATTTTCTACAAATATGTGGCACACATATATATTTTTGGATTTAAGATGTCATCATTGTCGGAAACTACTTTAACTTAATAACAGCCTTTTAGGAAAAAAGGTAACACGGCCATAGTATATGTACCCATAGATTCAGTCTGATTTCAGAAATACCAAACTTTGAAAACTTGGGCCTTAGAAATTAGGAAATGAATACATAAGCATGGAAAACAGTCTGAAAGATACTCAAAGCTACTATTTTTGGTGATGGAATTATTTTGGTGATGGTATTCTTCATTATTCTATTTTTCTTATGTATGTATTTAAACTTTTTTCTGTATACAGTACTATTTTTGTAATAGCAATTTTTTTAACTAATTAAAAAATGCTTTTTCTAGAATGATTTTTTTTGTTCTTTTTGGAATCTTACAACACACACTCCCATTCTGAAAATAATGAGAGAGAATTAAAATCCATGTGAAAAGACTTTTCTCCTTTCCATCAGGGCATGGAAACTTGCCTTCACTAGCTCTTTTTTTGCTTCATCCAACCTCGCAGTGCCTGGCATCCACATCAATATTTACACACTTCATCATTCCTCGGGTTATTTATTTTCCTTGGTCCATTTTGCACAGCGACTAAGTTTCGCAGCACGGAAGCTGACAGGATTTGTCGCTGATATCAATCTTCATGAAGTTTACCGGTGAGAGCTCAGAAAATGGCGGCTCTGAGGAAGCCACGGAGTGGGAGCAGGAGGAATACTGGGCGATGAGAAGAGCTGTGCTTCTTGTTTTTGAAAATGGTGTTTGTCGTCCTTACTCAGATCCTTGATTTACCTAGGTTTACATTCTCTGTGACGCTTTTTGTTTTTTTAACACAAATGAACAAAATCTCCCACTCTGCTCACCAGCCACTATCACCATGAGATGAAGAAGGGATGATCCTCATGGTCCCTCACCATCCCCGGGGCCTGAATCCCAGGGACTGACCTCTGATGTACAGCCAGCTGCTCATAGAGAGCTGGGGCCCTGTTGAGAAAGCCTCATGCTATGGGTCTCCTGAAACTGAAGACATAAAGACGGCAGCAGGAAGTTGATTGTGTCTTGTACTGTGTGTGTGTGATGAGCAAGGGCTCTAGGAAGAGGCCACGTCCCTACTCCCCTGCTTGCTAACTGTGTGTTCTTTGACAGAACTGCTCTCTGCCTCTGTTTCCTCACCAGCAACATGGGAAATAGTTTCTACCTGTTTTATCGGTCTGGGTTCTTATAACAAAACACCATAGGGTGAGTGGCTTAAACAACAGACACTTATTTCTCACAGTTCTGGAGGCTGGAAGTCTAAGATCAGGGGGCCAACATGGTCGGGTTCTGGGGATACCCTCTTGCTGGTTTGTAGGCAGCTGCCTTCTGTGTCTTCTCATGGTAGAGAGCAGAGAAAGAGAGAAGCAAGAAGCTCTCTTAACCCTCTTCTTATAAGGGCACTAATTCTATCATGAGGGTTCCACCCTTATAACTTAATTACTTCCAAAGACCTCACCCCATCACATTATCCCATTAGGAGTCAGGGTTTCAAAATACTAGTTTTGGTGGGAACACAAATATTCAATCCATAACACTACCTCATGCAGTTGTTATGTAATTAGGTGAGATTGCATTTTAATACAGTCGTTAAGTAATTATGCAAGTTAATACATTTAAAGTACGTAGAATAGAACAAGTGCTTCCCTGGTGGCTCAGCAGTAAAGCATCTGCCTGCATTGCAGGAGGCACAGGAGACATGGGCTCGAGCCCTGGGTTGGGAAGATCCCCAGAGGAGGAAATGGCAACACACGCCAGTATTCTTGCCTGGGAAATCCTATGGACAGAGGAGCCAGGCAAGCTACAGTCCATGGGGTCACAAAGAGTCGGACACAACTGAACACATACACATATGAAAAAAACAAACAAACAAAAAAGGAGATGAATAGAACCTAGAACATAGGCACACACTCCAAAGGTTAGTTTTGTTATGGCCTCACGTGGCATGGGGGACCTTCTCCAACCAGGGATTGAACTTGTGCCCTCTGCAGGAGTTGAGTTTTAACCATTGGACCACCTGTGGTTAAACTGGAAGTTCAAAGATTAGATTCGATATTATAATCTGGAACAGGTTCCTATGAAAGCTGGAAATTCTCCTGGTGATGTCTGTTTCTCCTTCAACCAGGAAGATCTGTGATGGGGGAGATAGCTCCTTCTAGTGAGAAGGAGCTCGTTTGTACCACAAAGAAATGGTGCTTCTAAGCTGGCCCTCATGCTGTAATTCATTAGTGTTGGTTGACAGCCTCGAGCAATGAGGCTAGGCAGAAGGATGCTAGGGACCAAAATGAAAGCAAAAACTTGCCTAGAGTGCAGCCAAGAGAGGTGGAGCAGGGCAGCTTCAATGAGCTGCAAACAGCAACTGGGTTTAAAGTTCTCAGCCACTGTCTCAGATTAGCTTCATCTTACATGCAAAAGAACATGTAATAAATAGTTGGGTCATATCAAGCTTTTTAGCCATTCCGCCAAGCATGAAAATTATTTCCATAAGCAAAATACCCAAATTAGCTTTTGGACTATTTTTTTTTACTGAATGAATCTGTAGAAAGTAAACATATCCATGGACTTACTACCTAGATAAAGATATAGAACATTACTAGGATCTGAGAACCTTCTAATAACTTCTGGTTATTAACCACCTCCCTCCTAAGGTGACCATTCTGACTTGAATCATCACCGATCAGTTTTTCTTATTTTGGACTTTATATAAAAGATATCATATATAAGTATGCTTAAAATGGAAGAGCTGAGATCAGAACCCGATCTTAAATTAGATAACACACTTATGTGTGCCCCATAGTATACAAACTGATCGACTGATGCTAGTTTTCTTTTCTTCTAAATCTAGATCTGGGGCAGGAGTACTGAATGAAGAAGTGGGGTCTTATGATTTTCTTTGTGGAGCCCACGGTGGATAGTCCGGCTACTCTAACTGACCTGAGACATTGGGATGCACAGGCCAGAGACAATAGGATAAGAAGAAGGAGCCACACTGGCTATTAGAGGAAATAACCCTAGAAGAGCATGGGAACAAGTGACGTAACTGGCAAAAAAACAAAAGCGCGCCACTGCCGACAACCGGAAATACCTCCAAATATGTCTCCCTCCCTTCCTTCCTCTTAGAATCCCCCATACACTAGCTCCCCAACCCCCATGAACCCACTGACTTCCTATGGTTCTTCAGCAGCTCTGGACTGACTAGATGAGTTTTGGTCTGGAGACTCAGTTCTGAGCCACCAACTCCATTAAGTGCCTGCCTCAGGCATCTCTCTGAAGTCCTTAGTGTCTCAACTCAACCAAGAGGTGCCCTTCCCTCAGCTCAGCTTCTAGAATACTGCTGGCTCAGACTCTAAAGGGGTGAAAGTGCCAAACACACGCTTTCTAAAACTTGCCTTCCAGCCAGTGTGAAGACCGAATGAGAAATTAGGTGTGTCCTGATTTCGGCTACAGGCTCAACACATACACAAAGGAACAAAAGGTCGTCTTCCTTTGCTCCAACCCCAACCTCAGAACATTTCACACCTTTGAGAGAATAGTGAGTTGAGGAAGTTTTCTGTTCTGAGGGTGAAACATCCCTTGCTGCAGGGGTGAACGAATAGATTTTGCTTTGACTGTGGTCCTAAAGCTACAGAACTGGTTTGGACGCTATGTTATTGTTGTTGTTGTTCAGTTGCTAAGTCATGTCTGACTCTGTGAGACCCATGGACTGCAGTACTCCAGGCTTCCCTGTCCTTCACTATCTCCTGGAGTTTCTTAAATTGGTGTTTATTGAGTCAGTGATGCTATCTAACCATCTCATCCTCTGCCGCCCTCTTCTTCTTTTGCCTTCAATCTTTCCCAGCGTTAGGGTCTTTTCCAAGAGTCAGCTCTTCATATTAAGTGGCCAAATTATTGGAGGACATGGGTCCATTGATCGAGAGACAGGGACAGGGAGATAGAGAAAGAGACTCTGAAACTGAGTAGTTGGACTTGTAGGAAAGACATCATCCCCATCCCACTATGGGAATGCAGCTAGTCCTCTGGTGAGGATGGCTGTGGATTTCTGGGAACTGGATCTTGGAGCCCAGCTCCAGGTGAGTGTCCTCCAACACTGAGTTTGGCTTTGGCGGCCACTCTGTAACCTGCCCAGAGCACACCCAGGTGCCCAACAGATGGCAGAGGACCAACACTAGAGAGCGCATCAAAGAGCCCAAAGGGTGAACTGGTAGGGATGGCCATCTTTATAGACTAAGGATCATGCCACTGTCCCATTCTGCTGCTATCACATAAGTCTCTCAATTTATAACAATTATCATCAACATTATGATCAAACTGACATCTTCTAAACATTTGATATGAAACAGGCATTGCTCTAAGCACTTTTTGTACATGTAAGTGTAAGATTCATTTAATCTTCTACAACAACCTTCCATTAAGAAGAGAGGTACTAATAGTCCCATTTTGCTAATGGGGAGACTGAAGCACAGAATGGTTAGTAACCTGCCAAGATCAGGGAATGACTGAGCAATGGAACCAGAGCCCCGTGAGCCAGTATTAGCCAGTCCTGGACTTTCCTTCAACTAATGGTGGGAGTATGGAGCCTCCATGTAATTTGATTTTTTTAAAAAACGAACTGCTATCCTTCCCATTCCCAGATGTTAGATTGAAGTTTTTACCATCTATGCCAACCAGGCCTGATGAGAGGTTTGGGCTTTATTTGTACAAGTGAAGTGAGTTTGAATGGAGCTATCATGATGATAGGACTGTTCATACTCAGAAGTGTCTATGGGAAAAAAATAAATAAAAAGCCTCCAAATTCCCCTTCCCTGAAAGGTACTGGGGAAGGAGGAGGCAGAAAAAATGTTTTCATTAGTCTGAACAGTCTTCAAGAGAATTCCATGGGGAAAAAAATAAAACCCCAAACCAAACAATAACAAACATCAAAAACCCCTGAATTTTTTTTTTTTCAATTTGAATTTCTCCTTATGGATGGACACAAATTCAACTAATTTGCTACTTAATTTAAAACTTAAGCAAGAACTTCAATATAACTGGCAGATTTTCAACTGAATATCTATTATTTCTGTAAATTATACTGTCCAAGGCAAATTTCCCCAAATATTTGTATCAGCATTTTTAAGGGGCAGAGAATCAGGTGGACAATAGTTCAAACTGAATGCAGTTAGCAATTACGAAGTGAATGAAAAACTTGGGTTCTTACGTTCTACAAGCTTAATCTAAGAGGAGGTGCCAGAAAAACACACAGCTTAGGGCTTAACAGGCTGTCCCAAAAGAAAGCATTGTTGTGCAAAACGACGTCCCCTCGAATGAATGATAGCTACTACTGTCATAATTTATTGAGAACTATGTGTCAGCACCTAGGTATTTTACACATGCTATGGCATTTAATCTTCACTGTCATATGAGGAAATCGAGACCAGAGAAGTTAGGTGACTTGCCCACAACCCCACAGCTAGCAAATGACAGAACCAAGTCTCAAAGTCAAGTCTGTCTGATCCCGTCACCCTTGCTCCTACCACTTTTAAAGACACACAGAGCAGTGGACTCTTAGACCATAAGTAGACCTGGTAACATACAAGTCCTCAACAGAGATCAATTCAAGGTCAGTTTAGCTGGGAGGACCCTGGGCAGATGTCATGGTAAAGGAGCACATGTAAAAACTTAAAAAATAAAATGCCGTCACCAGCAGTAACACACACACACACACACAACCACTTAAATTTTAAAAATAACAACAGTAAAGAAAAATCCAGTAGGGAAGGATGAGGGCATGTTGACCCCTATTTCAACTTCTCTGGTTTCTTCCTCCCAACTCATGTAGGGAATAGACAGATAATAACGGGAGGGCACAGGCACTTAATCAGAGATTTTACAAACCGCTAAATCAAAAGAGACTGTGAAATTCCCGCCTGGGGAAGCTAACAGTGAGATTAAGTGGATTAGTCTACTGTACAGGAATCCAGGGAACGCGGCTGCATGTGCTTCTGTTGTGGATTACTCAGCAGTAACATTATGGTTTTACATCTCCCAGAACCATATGGCCATGTGCCCTTCTGCAAACCAGTGAGGAAGAGCAGCGCTGGCCTGCCGCCGTCCCTACCCCATGCTGGCCGACTTCAGGAGGGCAAGATGCTGACATTTTATGGACGGTTTGTGTAGGGACTACATTGGGAATGAGAAGGAGGCCAGGCTAATCACACCCCAAATTTCCATGATCAGAGCCTGGTTCCTGATTGCCGAGGGAGGAAAAAACAAATAAACAGAGCAGCAGGAATTAGGAGTTCTGGTGTCATCTTTGCAAAGAAAATGGGAGAAGGCCTTTTGACAGCACGGTTCCCAAACTTTGGAGGAAACTGCTACCTGCTGATGGCGGGACGTGTCCTTTCTAAGCAGCTTTCCTTTTGGTGTTAACTGCTCCAGCAGTAGCATGCGGAATTAACTGGAAAAGCACACAACTTGCTCGTTTTCAGAGATCCTCACCCAAACTCCGAAAAGCTAAAGCACTGGATAGATATGTGTACAAATGATGACCTGCCAGAGTTAACAGTTGACATCAGCAGCCTATAATAAATAATTAATACAGCCTTAGGAGGTATAAAGCCAGTGACATGGTATCTCTCCCTTGGCTCTAAGTGGAACTCCAGATAACCTACTTTGAACAGTAATGTGTTCACAGTATGTGGGAATTAACTGCTCAATATAATAAGTACTATTGAATTTCCCATCTCCATGCAGATAAAGGGTAACTGCCACCGAAAACATAGTAATAACAGTAACTGAGTGATGGGGGGGGGGGGGGGGGTAGGAAAGAAGAACCCCATTTTTTATTACCACCTTAAAATGTTATAGGTTAAAATAATCTTAAAGGGTTTAAAAAACAGCAATTAAATCTTCCATGTCTGTTTTCCAAGACTGCAGCTGAGAAAACGAGGGCCTAAGAGCCATCCGGCACTAGCCTTGTTAATAACGCTCTGTGAAAAATCTCATTAATTCAGTCTGGCTCTTCAGATCAGCCGCTAAATCCTTGTATTGTCACTCATCCTCTGGCCTTTTCAGGATTTCCATAGCCTAACTAGCAGTATCTCCATGGAAACCAAGCAGTCCTGCTTTGCACATCCCGGAACTTTTTGTTCCTGACAAAGCTTGACAAATCACATGCAGCATGGAGAGTTTAACACAGCGAACTAAACCCTGACCCACACTTAGAAATGATAAACCCAAGCATACCAGCTTTATTATAAATGATTTCCTTACAAGATACTTAACCAAGCCGGTGAAATGTTGAACCAGACAAGTTTCAAGAACAAGGTACTGGGGAGAGAAAGAGGGGGAAAAAGAAGGCAAATAAATAAATAGATAAATAAGAAACCCAGGCATGTTCAGCTGTAGGTTTTGTGATCTCATTTTCTGTCTAATTGACTTAAATTGAAAGCAACTAATGGAGAAAAAGAGTGAGAGGAATGCTATTTCTGGGTCATTCCTGAGCCTGAGATGTGGCCTTCCTTTTCCACTCTGAGTCAGAAAGGGAAAACTTAAACCCGTGCCCTGACTTTCCCTAACTCCTGCAGAGGATGGCCTTGGGACTCTAACAGGTCTTCAAGCCTGGCAACCACTTCCTGGCTGTTCAGTGTTGGTTCATTTGAGTGCAGGCTCACAGATCTTGGAAAGGTGAAGACACTGACGGTCCTAGAAAGTGAGGCTGGCTTCACTGGGGAGGGAGACTGAATTCTGACACCAGGGTGACAAAAAGACAGATGGAGGATAGAGTTCTCCAGGATCCTGTCTCCATCTGAAGCCTCAGCATCCCTATTCATTCCTACCGTTTCCCTGGCAAGGCGCCCTTTCCACCCTCCTCCACCTTGGTCATCTGTCCAGGTGATGGAGCCAGGTTGGAGGTCCTCCCCACAGGGAGCACTGACCCCAGAGAAAGGAGAAGGAAGGCATGCTTGTGGGACAGAGCAGCCAGAGGCAGACAAGGACCCCTCAGAGTCCACACACACAATTTTGGCTTTCACTTCTTCACGGAGCCAAAGTGAAGATGGCTGACTTACAAACGATGTCCTGACTTACGAACTGCCTCCTCGGCTTTGTGGCTCAGCTGGTAAAGAATCTGCCTGCGATGCAGGAGACCTGGGTTTGATCCCTGGATTGGGACGATCCCCTGAAGGGAAAGGCTACCCAATCCAGTATTCTGGCTTCGAGAATTCCATGGAACATACAGTCCATGGGGTCACAAAGAGTTGGACACAACTGAGTGACTTTCACTCCTCAGTCTTTAGACAGGCTCAAGGTCTTCCTCCTGGCTTTGGGACTTGGCAGTGTTTTAGAGATGCCATGATACTTGCAGCCTTGGGAACGCCTGGCTTACCAGACCAGACAGGCCCAGACTGACCTCTGTGTTGACAGCAACATCTGAGCCGTCATGACCAAGGAATTCGCCAGCATGATGCCATCGGATGTTTACAACAATGGCCAGTTCTGGACACATTGTACATGTTCTAAAGATATTTGCTGGCTAACTGAAATGGTGCCTTAAGATCCTTCAAAGCAACAATAAATGAGGTCTAGTCTCATCTCAACCTTCATTGAACTTTTCTGCATTCCTTGCCTTTGAAAGGTGAGAAGCCAAACAATAATTATACAGTGATAATAGCAATAACAATAATCATGATAATAATAGTAGCTGGCTCCTCTCAAGTTCTCATTCTGTAACAACACCAGGTATTCTTCTGAGTGTTTCCCATATAAGAGCTCCTTTAATCCTCACAACTATCATCCGGGAAAGATGCTATTAATATGTCCATATTATTAACTTCATTTTATCCATGAAAATGCTGAGACACAAAGAGCTTAACTAACTTGCCCAAGTTCACAGAGCTGGTTAGTGGTAGAACTGGGCTTTGAGTCCAGGCAGACACATTTTACCTTCTGCTGTCTTGTTACATTATTAATTCTAACTACCCCAAACCAAAATCATCAGCTAATTATAAGAGCTAACAACTGCTAAGAGTGTGCTGTATGCAGGCACGATTCCAACTTTACATGCATCCTCTCCTTCACCCTTCACACCAGTACTGGAGGGTGATATTGTGAGGTAAAGTAGCATCATTTTACAGATGAGGAAACTGAAGCACCGAGAGTTTAGGTAACTCAGCCAAAGTCACGTAACAACTAAACGACAGTATGAGTTAGTCACTAGGTGATGTCTGGCTCTTTGAGACCCCATGGACTATACAGCCTGCCAGGCTCCCTCTGTCCATGCCATTCTCCAGGCAAGAATACTGGATCTTACTGACCCAGGTATCGAATATGGGTCTCCTGCATTGCAGGCAGATTCTTTACCATCAGAGCCACCAAGGAAGCTAGAACCAGATTCAGACCCAAGCAGCATGGTTTCTAGAAGCTTCTGTCAGCCAGGACCCGCATTTCTGTGATCATTCCTGGCAAGACGCAGAATAATGTTCCATGGAACCATTATTCCAGGAAGATATTCAATTCCTGAATGCCCCTACTCAGCCCACCAGATGACCCTGTATGATTGTATTTTTCTTTCCAAGACCCCCTTTCAAAGTGCTTCTGTTCAAGGTTCCCCAAACAAGTTGAGGCCAGGAGGGAACCAATGAGCAGGACCTCCCCATCCTCTGGTCCTAATGGGTCACCCCTGAGCAGGCAAGTCCTCTCATCCCCTCCTGGGAAACCTGGGGAACCGCCCACCTTTCTGCTTGCACACAGGACTGTCAGGGAGCTCAGCTGAGTCTAGCTCTTGGCATAGATGCTGGGAGATCAGACAGTGCTCACTGGAGAGAGGGACACTGCCAATGCTCAGGGACCTAAAATTAGACCTACCAGCTGTGTTTTGGTTTTGCAGGCACGTGCATGTCTGTTCCATTCTTGAGCATGCCGGGTGTTGAAATATATGTGAAACCTGCTCTCTGAAGTACAGGGAAACCACGACATTCTTGCACTTTTTTTTTAAATTTATTGTTTCTCTTCTGAGGCCCCTAACTCCTTCACTGCTCAGAGAATGATACTCGGCCATTGTCTTTGATGGGTCACTGCCTGCAAAGAGAGCATCAACACGCACCTTTAAGAAACCCAGCTAGTCTCTCTGGAGGCTGAGCACAGAGCATGTGACTCTGATTCTCAGTCCTGGCTCTCTGCTTCCTGGATCACAGCCTCTTCTGAAGATATGCCTGCTGAACTTAGCCAGAAGGGCTCATGGCCAAGCCCCAGGTGAGTCAAAGGCTGGTACTTGGCCTGGGAGTGAATAGGGTTCACTGTGGCTGCGAGACATAAGGTAGAGAGGACCAGGGTCCACATCCCACGAGGTTGACCCCAGATGAGGGCAAGCCAAGCACTAGGGAAGGTCAAAGGTGGATCTAAGAGAGCAGGCAGGACACCCCAAGTCCATTCAGGCTGCAGCAACAAGAATACCACAGATTAGGTGGCTTATAAACAATAGACATTCATTTCTCACAGTTCTGGAGGGTGGGAAGTTCAAAATCAGGTACTGGCAGACTTGGTGCCTGGGGAGCACCTACTTCCTGGTTCATAGATGGCCGTTTTTTGCCGTATCCTTATACAGTGGAAGTGGTGAGGCTGCCCTCTGGAGTCTCTTTCATAAAGGACTAATCCCACTCAAGAGGGTTCCACCCTCATGACCTAATCACCTTCTAAACCCCCTACTTCTTACCACCATCACCTTAGGGGTTAGGATTTCAACATATGAATTCAGGAAGGACACAAACATTCAGACCAAATCAGCCCCCAGAATGAAAGAATAAGCAACAGAGATCTAGCAAGATGGAGCTGGCATTAACAAATTCATTTTCATTTCATGAGTAACTAAAAAAAAAAAGAAAAAAAGAACATGATGGAGCAAAATATCCTAATATTGATTGCCTCATTTTACACCAACTGAACACACAGAGAAATGAGATTTTTCCCAGAGGAATTTCATCCAAGAGAGTGAGGACCTTCTATAGCTAGATGGCCCAAGAGAACTTTCTATGATGATGGAAAGGTTCTGCAGCCACACTAACCAATGAGGGAGACATTATCCACATGTGGCAATCAAGGATGTGAAACGTGGCTCGCGTGTCTAATGTGGAGAAGGAAATTGCAATCCACTCCAGTGTTCTTGTCTGGAGAATCCCAGGGACGGGGGAGCCTGGTGGGCTGCTGTCTATGGGGTTGCACAGAGTCGGACACGACTGAAGCAACTTACAGGAGCAGCAGCCAGTGGCTAATGGCTGCCATTAAGGCATTGGGAAGACAAGGAAACTCGGCTAGTGTACACGTGAAACACCCACAGGTTGGGATCAATACCAGGGACAACTTCAGGCTTTCCATTTCAACTCCTGCCTCCACCCAGGGCAGCACTCAGTCCACTTCAGTTCAGTTCAGTTCAGTCGCTCAGTCATGTCCGACTCTTTGCAACCCCACGAACTGCAGCACGCCAGGCCTCCCTGTCCATCACCAACTCCTGGAGTTCACCCAAACTCATGTGCATCGAGTCGGTGATGCCATCCAGCCATCTCATCCTCTGTCGTCCCCTTCTCCTCCTGCCCCCAATCCCTCCCAGCATCAGAGTCTTTTCCAATGAGTCAACTCTTCACATCAGGTGGCCAAAGTATTGGAGTTTCAGCCTCAGCACCAGTCCTTCCAATGAACACCCAGGACTGGTCTCCTTTAGGATGGACTGGTTGGATCTCCTTGCAGTCCAAGGGACTCGTATGAGTATTCTCCAACACCACAGTTCAAAAGCATCAATTCTTCGGTGCTCAGCTTTCTTCACAGTCCAGCTCTCACATCCATACATGACCACTGGAAAAACCATAGCCTTGACTAGACGGACCTTTGTTGGCAAAGTAATGTCTCTGCTTTTTAACGTGCTGTCTAGGTTGGTCATAACTTTCCTTCCCAGGAGTAAGCATATTTAATTTCTTGGCTATAGTCACCATCTGCAGTGATTCTGGAGCCTGACTCACAGCCCCTTCCTGGTGTCTCATGGGAAGATGTGCCCGTTTTCCCTCTAGAATCCTTTTCAGAACGTAAGGCCTGACTGTGAGGAGGCCCCTCAATGCCTGAACTGAACTTCCCCCATTAAGGGTAAGCCCATACCTTTAGGGGAGTCCTTCCTGACTTGAGCGGTGGGCTCAGGTTCACACCACACCCAGTCTCCTCTCTCGGATGTCCCCTCCTCAAACCCACCACCACCACCACCACCACTCCATTTCCGATCTCAACACCTCTCACCTGCAGGGCTACAGCCTCCTCTCTCGGTACTCTGCTCAGCACTGACCTTTGAGCACAGCTGTCTAGACGACTGCTTTAGAATGTGAATTGGGACCTCTCACTCCGCTGCATTAAATCACTCTAGGGCTTCCCCGGCGGCATTCTGGCTCTGCTTTCTCTCCATCGCTTTTCACCCTGCTCTCCCGGTCACCTCCCCCTAGGTCCTCCCTATTATATCACCCTGGCACTTAACAGGGTGATATAATAACTGTTTAAATCCCTGAGGGGAGGGGCCTGTCCCTCGTGGTCAGAGCTGAGGATACAAGACTTAGTACATAGAAGGTACTTAATAAAAATGTATTGAGTGAATGAGTGATGAGCGAACACTGGATTGGTGCATCAGGGCCGTGATAAGTGCATTTATTACTAATGTTTCAGTACTACTAATAGTAATAATGTAGTCTGCCCCTTCAAAGTACTCAATGTGTATGAAAGACATTTTTACATTGATCTTAAAATTAAAATGAAATATATGTATCTGAAGGGCTGAGCCATAAACCAGGAAAGAGACCATATATCTCAAGCCTGTGACTCCCTCATCCCTAAGACTGTATCTTGGGTTTAGATCTCAAAATGTGCCGCAGAACCCTTTCCCAGCTATGATTACACACAAGAACGGGTCATTTTGGAACTAAGGTCTTCATAAAGAAAAGAGTGTTTAGAGTTTGGGCACCAAGATTTCAAGTGAACTTATTAAAACCTTACATAATTTTTTAAGTAAAATAAAGCAATAAAGATAGCACAATAAATCATAAAGTTATATTTGGTATTTTCAGTCCTTAAATGAGAATACAGTCCAAGCAACGTTTTCAAATTCTCATTCACACTTCCTCACTCACTCCAAACCCTTCAAAAGCTTCATGTCACTGAGTTCCAATGATGCTATCACCATGAAAGGTGCTTTTGTTCTGTATCTGGCCAAATACTTTGTCTTTAGGATCTTAAGGCTAAGGGTTGTGATGTCCACCAGATAGTTCCTGTCCCTCAGGGCTCACTGTGGTCCCAAAGAGAGCCATCTGTTTGATCAAGGTGGTGAGATCTTTGTGAGGCCTTTAATTAATAAATGCTCATGATTCCACAGAGGGTTTTCCAAACCCCTCCTTTGAACCTGGAGTTATAAACCTTCTCTTCTGCCCATGATGAACTGGCACTTGGCCACAGAGGAGGAACACAGACATTTCACCACGCTCTGCCAGCTGCCGACCTATGGAGGGCCCTTCTGCCCAGTAGACCTTGGGGTCTCATGTGAAGGCCCTGCTTCACTGCCCTCACCTTCCGCAGTTTCCCCCAGTGCCAATATTATGGGCTAAATTGTGACCCCCTTCAAATATGTTCAAGTCCTATGCCCAGTACTTCAGCATGTAATTATATTTGGAAATAGAGTCTTAAGGTAAAATTAGGCCATATGGGTGGGCCCTAATCCTAGTTGACTGGTATCCTTATAGGAATAGATTAGAATACAGACACAGAGAGGGAAGGCTATGTGAAGACGCAGGGAAAAGACAGTCATCCACGAGTTACAGAGAGAGGCCTCAGCAGAAGTCAACCTTGACCCCAGACTTTTGACCCCCAGAACTGTGAGGAAATAAATTTCTGTAGCGTAAGACCCCACATCTGTAGTATTTTGTTTTGGTGACTTCAGCAGATGAATACAAAATACAGGTGACAAAATCCTCTCTCACCCCTGCTTGTTACTTACCTGTCTATGCCCTTCCCTGTCCCCAGTTCCTTTTCCTGATTGATTTTATCAAAGACGACCAGAACATTTGAGGATAATCGAATTAAAATCCTGAGATGGGAAAAGGTATACTTGGAAAAACACCCACACCTGCTGGAATTTCCCATAAAGGGGATTTGCTGCTGGAGCAGGGCATGGCCAACATCCAAAGGCCCTACAGGCTCAGCCAAAGTACTTTCTCTAGGAATTTAGCAGAGGTTTCTGAATAAGCCTGGAATGCTGTGAGACTGTGGTGTCTGTTTTGAGTGTCAGGTTGTCCTGAGGGTAGGGACAGCCATGAGGAGGAGGCTTTGTACATGGGCATCTGTGGAAAGGGGACTTCCCTGGTGGTTCAGTGGCAACGAATCTGAGTGGCATTGCAGGAGACATGGGTTCGATCCCTGGGTCAGGGAGATCCCCTGAGAAGGAAGTAGCAACCGCTCCAGCATTCTTGCCTGGGAAATCCCATGGACAGAGGAGTCTGGTGGGCCACAGTCCTTGGGGTCACAGTCAGATGCGACTGAGCAACTAAATAACAACAACCACAATCTGTGGAAAGAGGGAGGAAATACGGGAGGAGCGGGCAGAGTCTGACACCAGGCTCATCTGAACTCCTGAAGAGAGAGGGTCTGGAGGCAGGGGGACGTCTCCCTGAGGGACTCTACTTCAAAGCCCCCATGAGTGTGGCAGGCAGAGTGGGGAAGGCTGTGGTGGGTTGAGCCTTACCTTGGCCACATGCGAGTTTACAGCCATGAGGAATCTGGGGGACATTACCCAGGCAAGGAATCTGCGACAACTGTCCCCAGGTCCACAGCAGAGGCTGTGAGGGACAGGCAGGTATAGCCAGGGAGCCTGGAGGTATTGGGGTCACAATGTACCGGAAAAATCCCAGGTGCTGCTGGTGGGACCACAGCTCCACACAGACGTGAGTGAAACAGGAGGAAACTGGACCCCAAGTTTCAGCTCATGCTGAGCTTACAGGTGACATTAGTTTATGAATTAGGACGTTCCAACGTCACTCTCCCAGGGATATCTTTCAAAGGCTTCCCGTAATAGAAATAGGAAGATGTTCATGCCTTAGTTAAGGAGCTTGCATTTTGATCACTTAAAAAATCAGAGAATCACACTCTGCTTGGGAAATGGAGTTTCTCCTGTTTTGCTCAGATCGGTTCTAATGAACCCCAATAGGTGTGAATGAACTTTAAGGGTCCTCCAAGTTTGATTTAAGTGTAGCTGACCATGGACAAACCTCCACATGTGGACCTCAAAATAGGTTTTCCCTGAGGCCATAACGTTCCCTTTATAGCTTCACTCACTTTCCTGCCCAGGGTAGGATCTAAGGTCTACGGCTCTAGGTGTCTCTCACGTCCTTTGACGTCCATCCTTCACCCCCTACCCTTCCGTGAGTCCTGCTCAGCAGACACAACCCTCAGACCAACTTAACCATCCCTCACTTCTGTGATAAGAAAATTATCTGTATTTCATCTCCCCATCTTTGACCACCACATCCTACTGTTCTGGTCCATCCCCAGCCTCCATGGAACCTGTTTTGCTCAGACAAAAGTTATCAGTGATAAACTTTAAACTTTAAACTCCCCCCCCAACCATGTCCACATTTTTAAGTTATAAAGTTCCCCCTTTCTTTAGAATCTTTTTGAAATTTGCCTTCCACAACACTGCTCTCTCCTGCAACGTTCTTCAGACTGCTGCTTCCAGGCAAACCCTGCCTTATATTTCCACGTTCAAGTATCCTATCCTAATGAATTCTTTCTTGATCCTTCCAAAGAAAATGGCCACTTCCTCCTTTCCATCACTTAGCATAGACTTCCTCACAGTCCCCATAATATATTAATAGTATTGACAGTATCTGTAAGCCTCTTAACAGAAATGACCGGAGAATTCTGGCACAATCTAGATGCTCTCAAATGCATGGAAACTGAAACAACTGTGCCCACGCTAATCAAGACACATCTCAGGGCTGGTTTTCTCCTGTAGGTTACTGACTTGTAGCCCCCGATTTAGAATAACACGTGGAAAACCAATTCGGAGCAGATATGGTGTCATTCAAAAGATTGAATCTAGGGATCCAAAAAAATCCATTCAGAGTTGTTTTTCTTGTGAGTCCTGTGAGCAGAGGACTCTGTGGGGCGGGGACTATGCTGGGTCTTTCTCTCAAAGCCCTTGCTATGAGAGGGCTTTCTCCAGTTGCCCTGAGCGGGCCTACTCTCCAGTTGTGGTGCTTGGGCTTCCCATCGTGGCGGCTTCTCTTGCTGCAGAACACAGGCTCTGGGGCACACAGGCTCTGGGGCACCCAGGCTTCAGCAGCTGTGGTGCTTGGGCTTAGTGGCCCTGCGGCATGTAGGGTCTTTCTGGGCCAGAGATGGAACCCGTGTCTCCTGCATTAGCAGGAGGATTCTCAACCACTGGACCACCAGCGAAGCCCAAGCAGAGGACTTTAGGGAAGCATTTCCTGAGGTGTGTGCCATGAAAAAAAAATAATAATAGTGCTACATGCATAAACCAGTGAAATTTTAAAAAAAAAAAATGTGGTTGCAGTTAACACTTTGGAACACACTGGGTGAAACAAAATAGCAGAGGCGTCTACCTGTGCCATAAGCCACAGGCATCCTGACTCTATTTGTGCCCGCACCAGTCTGACTTGAGACACTAGGTTTGGGACTGAATGAATTACAGTCAAGTTCTGTTTAGAGGTGATTTTGATTCTGGATTTTGTTCTTTTGGACAAACTTATTAAAGGAAATGTGTTAGTATCATTCCAGTTTAAACTGGCTCCATGTGTGCTTTAGCGTGTGCATGTGTGTGTGTGTGTGTGTGTGTGTGTATGTGTGTGGAATTTGCATGCATGCTAAGTCACTTCAGTTGTGTCCAACTCTTTGCAACTCTATGGACTGTAGCCTGTCAAGCTCCTCTCTCCATGGGATTTTCCAGGCAAGAATACTGGGGTGGGTTGCAATTCCCTTCTCTTGGGGATCTTCCCCATCCAGGGATCGAACCCAGGTCTCTTATGCCTCTTGCATTGGCAGGTAGGTTCTTTACCGCTAGGGTCATCTGGGAAGCCTGTGGAATTTGTTTTTTGAGGTGAGAAGGGTGTATATTTTACAATTGAATCAAAATTAATGGATAACGAGGACAATAATTTGAGCATATTAAAGCTGAGTGCCGAAGAATTGATGCTTTTGAACTGTGGTGTTGGAGAAGACTCTTGAGAGTCCCTTGGACTGCAAGGAGATCCAACCAGTCCATCCTAAAGGAGATCAGCCCTGAGTGTTCATTGGAAGGACTGATGTTGAAACTGAAACTCCAATACTTTGGCTACCTGATGCAAAGAGCTGACTCATTGGAAAAGACCCTGATGCTGGGAAAGATTGAAGGCTGGAGGAGAAGGGGGTGACAGAGGATGAGATGGTTGGATGGCATCACCGACTCAATGGATATGAGTTTGGGTAAACTCCAGGAGTTGGTGATGGACAGGGAAGCCTGGTGTGCTGCAGTCCATGGGGTCACAAAGAGTCAGACACGACTGAGTGACTGAATGGAACTGAAATGAAATCCATACATTTTCATCTTGAGTAGCCTAGTTCCTCCCTGCTCCACAGCTTCCGAACCTGGAGCACAATTGGGCAGGCATACCAGGTTTCTTCCATGGGCAGGAGATGCTATTCCTGCCTGTGACATCCAGGTGAGGGGCTGTACTGCCCCAGGGAAGGAGGCAGGTGTGGCAGAAAAGTTCTGGACAGCAGTGGAAGGCCTGTCTGACCCCCTGGTGGAGCGCAGGGAGAGCAGAGGTAGAGGTCCCGGAGCGAACGACCAGGGCGGCAAGTCTCGCCCCACCAGCCATTTGGGGAATCCGAGCCGGAGGGCCCAGCTCCCACTCCATCTTCGGAACCCCAGGAGGGCCTCTCCCGTGGAATGAGCCTGGGGAGACAAGGGCCTGCTGCACGACAGGGACAAAGACGGTGTGGTGCTGTTAGGGCGGAAGCCGGAGGTGGCGCTCCTGAGCCTTTCTCGGTGGCCCTGTGTCATGGAAGGATCCAGAACAAGAAAGGTGGCCACAGGAGCTGCCTGACAAGCTGCCAGGAAGGCTGCTGTCAGCAGAGCAAGGTGACCTGTAGTCCCTAGTGCTACAGGGCAGAATGTCCAGGGCAGAGATTGATCAGGAAGAATAAGCTGACCCCAGGGAAGGGTGTGCCATGCTGGCAAGAGCTAAATGAGCTGAACAACTCACAGAGAACAACTGACCTGCCTGAGCCAAGAGAACAGACCACAAACATCACTTACAGAAGTCTTCATCAGCAGAGACTAGATCAGACGAGTACCCCCTCCCTACTTGGATCATCAAAGAGGCCTGGAGGATGCCAGGGGTGCCACACAGGACCCTCTCCTTGACCACCAAGATCACATTACACCAGACACCAGGGAAAAAAGAGGAGAAACAGGAAAAGCCCAGATGATATATTAGCTCCCTATTCTGGTGTAACAAATGACTCCAAAATTTAGAGGCTTAAAAAACAATCAATCTTTATTATTTCAAGGCTTAAAAACTATAAAATTTTATGACCTCGCAGTTTCTATTTTGAGTCAGGAACTGGAGTATGGTTTAGCTGGGTGGTTCAGCCTTGGGGTCCCTCACACAGCTGCAGTCAAGATCAAGATGAGTCAAGTCAGCAGCGTGACTGTTATCTGGGGGCTTGACGGGGGATGCAGGACCCTTTGCACGACGGCTCACTCACCTGTCTGGAAAGCTCATGTCGGTTGTTGACAGGAAACCAGGGTTTCCTGGGCTGCTTGGGCATCTTCATAATGAGGCAGTCAGCTGCCCTCCAGAGAGAGAGAGAGATCCAAAACAGCAAGGTGGAAGGGGCCATTTTAAGTGACTTTGCTTCAGAAGTCACGCCAGGATTTCCACCATATTCCCACTGGTCACAGAGAACCACGCTGGTGCAGTGTGGAAGGAGGCTACACCAGGGTGTGAACACCAGGAAGTGAGGGTCCTTGGGGACCATCTTGAAGGCTAAGAGGAATTTATCTTTGAACTGAACCACCATGAGCATGCTGAATCACCATGAAAAAAAGTGGCTGATTTCACCAGAAGAGACTGCATGGGTGTGAAGTTCATAGGAAGACACTGCTATATGTTTAATAAGGAAACTTCCCATATTTCCTGACCTACCTGACAGACTTTGCTTTCTTGGTCTCCAAAATCACTGTGGATGGTGACTGTAGCATTAAATTAAAAAGATACTTGCTCCTTCGAAGAAAAGCTATGACAAACCTAGACAGCATATTTAAAAGCAGACTCATCACTTTGCCGACAAAGGTCCATCTAGTCGAAGCTATGGTTTTTCCAGTAGTCATGTTCGGATGTGAGAGTTGGGCCATAAAGAAGGCTGAGCACGAAAGAATTGATGCTTTTGAACTGTGGTGCTTGAGAAGACTCTTGAGAGTTCCTTGGACAGCAAGGAGATCAAACCAGTCAGTTCTAAAGGAAATCAATCCTGAATATTCCTTGGAAGGACTGAGTGTCAGCTTCAGCTGATGCTCCAATACTATGGCCACCTGATGCAAAGAGCCGACTCATTGAAAAAGACCCTGAAGCTAGGAAAGATTGAGGGCAGGAGGAAAAGAGGGTAACAGAGCATAAGATGGCTGGACGGCATCACCAACTCAATGGACATGAGTTTGAGCAAATTCCAGGAGATAGTGAAGGACATGGAAGTCTGGTATGCTGCAGTCCATGGGGTTGAAGAGTCGAACATGACTTAGCAGCTGAACAACAACCCATAATGATGGGGCTTGAGAAGCAAAGTTGATATCACTTACTTGGAAAATTAAAGAAAAAAAGCTTTATATTTGCCCAGGGCTGAGTTGTGACTGGTTAAGCAAATCTCTTGTAGGTGTATACTCAAGTTCAGTCCTGTGTTTGATAAATGAGTGTTTGCTCTAGTTCACGGTTTCTTTCCATTCACATCTTTCATGCTTAGTTCTTGATTACTCTTCTTAAGAATGGATAAAGTATTTGATCTTCCCCTTAAGGAGTTTATACTATGGATAAGAAGTGGAAAAAAAAGAACAGCCTACTTTTGACAAGATGCACCGCCCCCTACCCCGCCTCCCCGCAAAGCAGCATACTCACTGGCAGGACGGGACCCGTGTGAGGGGACAGCCCGGTGAAGCAGGCTCCCTGCAAATCCATGTTCAGGGACTTCAAGCACCAAGAAGAAACATCAAGTTCCTCATGCTTCCTGACTACAGGTAGCTCAGACTCTTCCCACCGGGATCCTGCTCCTCCCTGGGCAAGCCGGCCATGAAAGGGGAGAAACAAGCCACCTCCAGAGAGGTTCCTTTGCTCACAGTCCTACCCCAGTGGCTCTGGAGAAGGAAAAACCTCCCAGGACACTGGGGCTGGGGAATGTGTTTTTCTGAAATAGGATTCTCCCAACACATCAGAGCCCAGACTTCCAGGATAATTGAAACCCTTGGTATTAACTGAAGGAGGGGATGGAGTGGAGGAGGTGGGGAGCGAGGAACCTTTCCCTGCCATTGCTGGAAAAGCCAAAGCTGTGGTTTTGGAGAAACAAACAGCCCAGGGTTTGGCTTTGGACCTGAGTGGGGAGGGATGGGGGAAACGCTCGGTTCCATCCACCTTTGGGCTTGGTAGGCGACTGATGGCTCAGCCTGGTGAATCAGGGAAGGAATTCCTAACTACTTGTGATTTTAAAACGTGGAGCTTTGCAGCCAGGCACCCAGAGGCCCCCGCATCAAGCGCGTGTTATGAATTTGTCCATCTGCAGATATCATGACTTTCCACGGCAACTGGCATATCCACTGAGATACTCAATAAATAGCATTTGGTGATGATGGAAAGAAGTTACACAGGTTTGTTTGTTTGTTTTCGTGTTCTCATTGCAACACCATAGGGAGAACAGAGCAGTCCAGTAGACAGAGCAAGAACTAGAAAAAATTCTCACTTAGCATCATTTGCCTCCCAGGGGTAGCTAGTACCACGTCTTTGGGATATTGGAGAAGGGCATGCAAATCCACTCTAGTATTCTTGCTCGGAGAATCTCTATGGACAGAGAAGACTGGCAGGCTACACAGTCTATGGGGTCGAACAAAGTCGGACATGACTGAGTGACTAGGCACAGCACTAAGAACCCCCGCAGGCCCGAGAGCTCACATTGAAAGGCATCAAGACAGTTGATTTAGAGAAACTTCCAGAAGAATACCGGGCGGGAGAGTGGATGATCTGGGGTACCTTAGCCTAGAGCTGACTTCCCCAAGGGCTGGGGCGCTGGCCTTGGACTTCAAACACCGTATGTAGGATCCTTCCTTCCTCGTGTTCACCAACTTGACAGTGCTAAGCTTTGTGCATTATTCCTAAACAAGACTGCTGCCTTAGTTGTCTCATCTGTAAAGTAGATACAAAAATCTGACATAGGTTATGGGGCTGTAAGATTTTAATAAAAAGATATCTGAAGTAAACTGCACAGCGCCTGGAGTGAAAACCGTACCTTCTGTCCTTGGCCTAATCTGTAATATGAAGGAAACCTCTGCCTCACAAAGTCATGGGGGTTCAATGAAAAACATATAAAAGCACTGAGTATTATGTCTGCTATATGGAAGATTTAATAGGCTAAAACTGAGAAATAATAACATTTACACAATAATAATTATTATTGTGTCTCCACTTTTGTAATTTCAGAAAGGAATTTGAAGTTGTTTGCTCTTATTTCTTCACTCCCATTTCCCCAATCCCTGCCCTCACTGACATGCCTTTTTTGTACATTTTTCTGAGTCTTTGAGAGCTTGAGTTATGGACTTCCTTGCCCCAAGGGGAGTCAATAGACTCTCCTGTGCTTCAGGGGCTGCATTTAAAGATAACTGGCAGCTAAGCCAGGCTCAGCTAGGGGAATTCATCTTCATGTTGAACAGGCAGGCCGGACTGCCCCTAAAGATGAATATTGAGAGGCTGGGAAGAGGGGAGCAGAGGGGGAGAGGCAGAATCGCCAGCGGTGGCAGACTAGGGCTTCGCTCCTGGCAACACCTGTCAGGGGGCAAGCCTTTACACGGCTCCAGCTGGGTGGCTCCTCAGGAGAACCAGCCTTCATCTTCATGGCCTGGGGTGCCTCAGGGGTGGTCGCAGTGTTATCTGGGCATTGCCCATTGAATTGGAAGCAGCAGCAACATCACACAGTAGACCAACAGCAATGCAGACGGTGATGCCCATCAACAAAGACGCAAGACTCCCTCCTTGTTCGCTGCCTTCCCTTTCAACCCATTTCAACCCATTTCAACCCAGTCCTGGAACTCTGAGACCATAAGAACAAATAGTCTATAAACTTCCTTCATAAAACAAATCAGTCCTTCATGATTGAAGGGCTCTGACATTTCCGGCGGGCATAGAGGCATGAGGTGGGTGGCATGATTGCTCGCTCACTTACATCTCATGAGACAGAAAACAATATCCCCCATTCATCCTGCCATTGGTTCTGATCTCTAAGGCGTTTCAGGTAAACAAGACACAGAGCACCTTCTCTGGGGCCTAATTTCACATAACCTCTGTGATGGTTAATTTTAAGTTTCAGCTTAACTGGGCTCCTGAGGGTTCAGCTATGTGGCCCAACAATTTTCTGGGTGTTTCTATGAGAATATTTTGGGGATGAGATTAGCTTTTGAATTGATAGACTAGGTAAAGCAGATTGCCCCTCCTTGATGTGGCTGAGCCTCGTGCCATCAGCTGAAGGCCTGAAATAGAACAAAAAGGTGGGCCATCCCCTGAAAAGGTGAGAACGCCTGCCTGCCTACCTTCTAACCAGGACATCAGCTTTTTTCAGCTTCAGACACACTGAAACACTGCCTCTTCCTGGATTTTCAGTCTGCCAGTCTTGAGAATTTAAGCACACCACCGGTTCTCTTGGTTTGCAGACCTTTGCACTCACCGTGGAACTCCACCATCAGCTCCCCTGGGACTGCAACTTACCAACTCTCTTGGGACTCGCCTGCCTTCATAATGACACGAGTCATTTTTGCAAACAATAAATCTCTCCTGTTATACAGATGTGCATATCTATCTGCATGTGTTACTGTTGTTGTTCAGTTGCTAAGTTATGTTCTGACCCTTTGCGACCCCACGGACTGTAGCCTGCCAGGCTTCTCTGTTCATGGGACTTCCCAGGCAAGAATCCTGGAGCGGGTTGCCATTTCCTTCTCCAGGGGATCTTCCCAACCCAGGGCTCAAACCCTTGTCTCCTGCTTGGCAGGTGGATTCTTTACCACTGAGCCACCCAGGAAGTCCCTACATACAGATATAAATAAAGACAGACGGCAATCTAGGTGTAGATACATTCCGCTGGCTCTGTTTCTCTGGAGAACCTTGAGTAACATTTTTCCTTTCACCTACTCCCAACGCCCAGCTCCCTTTTGGTCAAACATTCTCCTTCCTTTCATGCAACTGCACATATTTCAGTAAATGCAACACCGGGAAGCCCTTCAGAGAGTAGTCTGAACTTTAGATCAACTGCTTGAAATTACAACTCCAGCTCCAGACCTGGGGTTTTTGTGCCAAATTTAAAAAAAAAAAAAAAAAGATAAATGAGACCAAGAGAGGGGAAGAAAATAGAACGTGAGGCCTTGATTGATGTGGGGCATCTGAAAGCAATCCTGGGTGGGTTATCTTTAGTCCAGAAACTTGTGGACTCTGTTTTTGCACTTAACAGATCGCTTCTATTTATACTGGTTACATTGTCAAAAATCAAAGGGGAAATCCATCCTGAGGAACACAAAAATCACCTCCAAGCTAGACAGTTCATGAGGTGAGCAAGATGAAGTTTCCAGCACTACACACTCGACCAAGTGCTCGGGGCAGGAAAGGGGGCTGATTTCCACAGAAAGCAGCATCTCCCCTGGAGCCCTCAGGCTCGGGGAGGCGTGGAGAGTTTTCTCTGAAGCCTCCGTGGCTGGGTTATTAGGTTTGTCTCGAGCTTGTTGAAAAGTATTTATTAGAGGCCTTTTTGATCCTTCCTCTGTCTGATACACCATAACTTTTACGACATAGAAATAACCAAAATGAAGAAGCTGAGACAACTCGGAGATTATTCGCCAGTTCTCCCAAGACTGCCGGCCATTTACCCGAAGAGGAGGCAGGATAATTTATGGAAGCGTGACTCGTCTGTAGGAGTGAAATAAGGCCCCGTGCTCTGCGGCAGTCGTAATGAACAGAATAAATCCCGTCGTTATGCAGATGTTCCACGAGGGCTGTCAGCGCGTCGGGGAGAATTTACTCCCTGTCTCTGATGCTCGGGACAAACAATTCCACAAGATGGAAAACAACGCGGGAGGAGAAAGCCGAACCTGGCTCTGTCTGCTCTCAGTTTTGCTCTGCGTGTTTTCGCAGCAACAAAAGACAGGGAAACTTCTTTCTCATCCTAGTGTCTTGACCTGGAAACATTTACAGAACCCAGGGAAACAAGCAAACTCTTCACGTAGGACTTTTGAGTTGTTTGTTAGTGTTGTTTTTTTGAGTGACAGGTTCTATGCCACTATGGGAGTAGCTAAAATAAAACACTGGCTGGCTGCTTCGTAGAAACTGGAAATCATTTCCATTCCCTTCAGCCTGTGTAACGTGCTGCCCCCTCTAAAGAAATCCAGAGAAGATGCTCTCCAGAGTCTACCGGTCATCTGCGGCCATCAACGCCTTTGCCAGTTACAGCAAACACCGCCAGAAGTCTCGAATACCTAACGGTATCCCCAAGGAGCCATCTCCCGTCACTTCTCTGTCTGGTTTTGTTAAAATTTAGACAACGGCTGTGGTTTTTGGACGGTGCTGAGGAATTATATATATTCAGGTCTCCGAGCCACCTACAATTACTTGTCTTGGCTCTGATCTGTACTGTTCTTAGCCCAGTGGTAATTTCACTATAAACGATGTCTCTCTCCTTTTATTGGATTTTATTCGGAGGGAGGGGCTCCTCACCAGGAATTAGTTTCTCATTAGAGGTCTTCGTCAGAAGCACCAGCTTGCTTTGCTAGAGTAACCTTGCACGGATCAGGAGTGGCTGCGCTCCGGCTACTCAGCCCCCGTGGGTTTACCCTGGCAGGTCCGTTAGCCAGGTTCCCTGCCATGTGGAATGCACCTGACTTGATCCCCAAAGTATATATCTTGGCACCTTTCCTTGGCCTCTTTTTTAAAAAAATAATCTCCACTGAAAAGCAGAAGTGAACATTAATTTCTCTGGGAAACATTCCAGAGAGCGTAAAGGAGAAGATAGCTTGTTTTTCCTTTCCTGGATTTTCAGGAAGTCATACCAAAGAGGAAGCAGTTCTCACCAATTGTTCATTACTCAGAAGCATGTAATTTACACCGCAACCCTCACTGACAGATGATCCAACTTACATGGGGGTAGGTAAAAAATTCTCTTCTCACATTTCCTAAGAGAAAGAGAATCACATGAGACAGGGGTGTGCAGTGGGCTTGGGCTGATGACCCTTTTTTTTTAGAAGCCGAATAACCCCAAACCAGCAGCTTTCTTTAACCTGAGACTCTCTCACAGTTTCTGCATAAATTTACTATAAAAACATAAAGCAAAACATAAAAGGAGGATGGCAACAGTAAAGTAGCTATGCCACAAACTCAACAACAATTATCTATTCTATCTAGGGCACACTTAACTCTCTAATTGCTAATTGTAATTTAAATGAAAACATGTGTTTCTTGTTAAATTCATCAACTCCATTTTTAAGTGCTACTGAGGAGAGCTGTGATTAAGGCTGACTGCACACCTCGGGTGTTTGCCAGTCCGGGGCTCAGGTAGTTATTGGGATGTCATCTCAATTGGAGGCTCTCAATGGTTGGGTTGCTTTCTGAACCAGACAGCTCAGCAGAATGGAGAGCGGGGGGCGACTGGGAGGCATCACTCGGCCAGGATTCTTTTGCATGTCGTGTGCTGCTGTCTCCTGCAAGTCCAACTGTTAAGACCCTGAGAAGTTCACTGGGATCCAGCCCTATCTGGAATCCAGCTTTTTGCCTCCTAAAGATACCCAGTTGTTGTTGTTCAGTCGCTAAGCTGTGTCCAGCACTAAGCTGTGACCCCATGGACTGCCCTGTCCTCAAAATCTCCTGCATTTTGCTCAGACTCATATCCACTGAGTTGATGAGGCCATAAAATCATCTTATCCTTTGTCGCCCTCTTCTCCTCCTGCCCTCAATCTTTCCTAGCATCAGGGTCTTATCCAATGAGTTGGTTTTTTGCATCAAGTGGCCAAAGTATTGGAGCTTCAGCTTCAGTGATTCCAATGAACATTTAGGGCTGATTTCCTTTAGGACTGACTGGTTTGATCTCCTTACTCTCCAAGGGACTCTCAAGAGTCTTCTCTAGCACCACAGTTCGAAAGCATCTATTCTTCTCGGGGAGTTATCAAATTCTGACCAACTGGAGAAATCTCCTTGCAAAAGACCTGGCTCTCTCTGTAACTCTGCTGTTCCTACGGATGTCATCCATCCACCACAGGCACAAGAAAAGGAATCAATTAACATGATGCTCGTGAAGATTCCGAATGGCAGATACCATGTAAGGACTTCATGCAATGGTCTGATGTCAAGTAGTTGCTCAGCAAACATCATTCTCATCCTCTTACCAGATAAGAACCAAGTTGATATGAAGAATTTCAAAGGAAAGGGCTCATTCGTTCAGCTGTGTTTAGGGAAAAGCCAGTCTTAAATCATCAAAGTCTGGAGTAGAGAGAATAGGTTTTAAGTGCACTATTGTTATGTTCAATTAGAGACAGTAATTAGAAATGGCTAATTAAATAACATTTTGTTTATTTTCTATTGAGCTAACAAGAATAATCTGTTAATAGCTTATCAATCCTTGTGGGAAATCATTTGTGGAGCACTTGGGAGTCTGTATTTGCCCAGGTTCTCCAGAGAAACAAAACCAATAGGAGATATATTTATTTATTTATTTTAAGGAATTTCTTTTAAGGAATTGGCCCATGTGACATGGAGGCTGCTGGTTGTGAAACTAAGACAAACTGATGGGATAAGTTCCAGTCTGAGTCCAAAAGCAGAAGACTGGTAAGCTAGTTCAGAGAGAGAGAATTCCTGCTTCCTCAGCTTTTTTGTTCCATTCAGGCCTGGATGGAACAAAATGGACCGGATGGGGCTCATCCACAATGGGGCTTCCCTGGTGGCTCAGACGGTAAATAAAGTGAAGCCGCTCAGTCGTGTCCGACTCTTGGCGACCCCATGGACTGTAGCCCACCAGGCTCCTCCATCCATGGAATTTTCCAGGCAAGAGTACTGGAGTGGGTTGCCATTGCCTTCTCCAGGGGATCTTCCTGACCCAAGGATCGAACTCGAGTATCCCACATTGCAGGCAGACGGTCTGAGCCCCCAGGGAAGCCCCTGCAATGCAGGAGATGTGGGTTCAATCCCTGGATCAGGAAGATTCCCCTGGAGAAGGGAATGGCAACCCTCTCCAGTATTCTTGCTGGGAAATCCCATGGATGGAGGAGCCTGGTGGGCTACAGTCCATGGGGCCACGAAGAGCTGGACATGACTGAGCAGCTAGTACTTTCATCCACAATTGGGAGGGCAACCTGCTTTACTCAGTGTACTGACTGAAGTGATAACCTCATCCAGAAACACCCTCCCAGATGCACACAGAACAGCACTGCACCAAACATTTGGGCATCACATGGCCTAGTAGACACACAGAACTCACCTTCACAGATCTAAAGTTATCGTACACGATAGTGAAGCACTGTCTGCGTGGTATGTCATGGAACATGTACGGATTTGGAGCCAGGCATATCTACACTAAATCCTTGTTCCTCTGCCTGCTCAGTCTGGGTCCCTGGAGAGTCACATGTCCTCACGAAGCCTCAGTGATACTATGGCCACTGGAGACAACAAGTATCTGCTCGTTGTGTTTGTCACCTGTGTGGTCCTGGGTGCAGGCAGCGTGCCCCAGGCCATGGACGAGCCTAGTGCCAGAGCCCCCTGCCCCCAGGCATGTGGGCTCCGGGGAATTGGGGTCTGTTTTCTGCTATCTTGACCATGACAGGAGCATTGCTAGCAAAGGACTAGTGACCTGGAGGCCTGGCCCAGTGGGCGGGTCCTCCATCGGCCACTCCCGGTCACGTATTCACTTGCTCTTCTTCACCTGTTGGATTGCTCACAGACCCTGGAGGACTTGGTCAGAGCTACCCAGCAAACTCACAGCCTTAGGACACCCCAATTCTTCTTCTCCCTCAGTCTCATCCTGGGGTCTAGGAGACTCTTCTTTGGCTCTGTTCTGATGGAACAGTAGTATGGTTGAATGCATGCATGCATACTAAGTTGCTTCAGTCATATCTGACTTTGTGACCCCATGGACTGTATAGCCTGCCAGGGTCCTTGTCCATGGGATTCTCCAAGCAAGAGTACTGGAGTGGGTTGCCCAGCCCTCCTCCAGGGGATCTTCCCGACCCAGGGATTGAGACTGCAACTCTTGCATTTCCTGCTTTGGCAGGCGGGTTTGTTTTGTTTTTTTTTAATCACTAGCATCACCTGGGAAGCCCTATGGTTGAATATTGTCTTTCTAAAATTTGTATGTTGAAACGCTAACTTCTAATATTTTAGAATGTGACTGTTTTTGCAGATAAGAGCTTGCTAAAAGATGATTAGATTATCTTACGAGAAGGGGTGTCCTTACGAGAAGAGGAAACTCGGACACACAGACAGGCAGCCATCTGCAAGCCAAGAGAAGAGGCCTCAGGAGAAACCAAGCCTGCCCACACCTTGATCTTGGACATCTAGCCTCCAGAAACCCTGAGAATATAAGTATGTGTTGTTTAAATCACTCAGTCAGTGACAGCCCACTGTGTGTGTGCTTGCTAAGTCACCTCAGTCGTGTCTGACTCTTTGTGACCCTATGGACCATAGCTAGCTAGGCTCCATGGTCCATGGGATTCTCCAGGCAAGAATACTGGAGTGGGTTGCCAATCCCTTCTCCAGGGGATCTTCCTGACCCAGGGATCAAACCCACATCTCTTATGTCTCTTGCATTGGCAGGTGGGTTCTTTACCACTCATGCCACCTGGGAAACCCTATGACAGCCTTAGAGAAATAATACGGGACCTTAAAACACCAAAGACCATCCCTAGACAAGACAGTTGTCAGCTCCCCGACCAGCAGCTTGATTGTCCTGAAGTCCTTGTATCATGAGAGCTTGTATCGAAGGACAATGTCCTTCCCTTCAGTGGGGCAGGATTAATGATGTGGGTTCTGTTGACAAAAGCTCTGCTCACAGACAAGCAGAAGTGCCTACCCAGGAACCCTTATAGGTATGTCCTGGTCAAGGAGTAAATTTTTTTAACAACAGAATTTGGTCAAGCTGAGTATGAACATAGATATAATTCTTACTGATAAACTTCTGGATGGCTTCCCAGGTGGTGCTAATGGTAAGAAATCCACCTGTCAATGCAGGTGAAGGTGAAGTCGCTCAGTCGTGTCCGACTCTTTGCGACCTCATGGACTGTAACCTACTAGGCTTCTCCGTCCATGGGATTCTCCAGGCAAGAATACTGGAATGGATTGCCATTTCCTTCTCCAGGGGATCTTCCCGACCCAGGGATCAAACCCGGGTCTCCCGCATTGGAAACTTAAGAAACACAGGTTCAATCCCTGGGTCAGGAAGGTCCCCAGGAGGAGAGCATGGCAACCCACTCCGGTGTTCTTGCCGGGAGAACCCCATGGACAGAGGAGCCTGGCGGGCTACAGACAACGGGGTCACATAGAGTCAGAGGCGACTGACACAGCACGGCACGGCGCAAACTTCTAGATAAGCAGAATTTCAGGCGGTGCATCAGTTTCTCAGGGCTGTCATAACAAAGTACCGCAAACTTGGTGGCTTGCACAACAGAAAGGTGTTATCTTACAGCTCTGGAGGCAAGAAGTCTGTGTCCTAGGTGCCAGCAGGAAGACTGAAGGAAAGTCTTACAGAGTCCAGGTTGACTAGAGTGCCCCACTCCTGCAGGAGAAAATAGGTTTAGTATCTGGAGAGATTTAAGCAAAGGAGCCTTGGGCTTGGGGATTCAGTTCAGTTCAGTCACTCAGTCGTGTCTGACTATTTGAGACCCCATGAATTGCAGCACACAAGGCCTCCCTGTCCATCACCAACTCCCGGAGTTCACTCAAACTCACATCCATTGAGTTGGTGATGCTATCCAGCCATCTCATTCTCTGTCATCCCCTTCTCCTCCTGCCCCCAATCCCTCCCAGCATCAGGGTCTTTTCCAGTGAGTCAGCTCTTTGCATGAAGTGGCCAAAGTACTGGAGTTTCAGCTTTAGCATCATTCCTTCCAGAGAACACCAAGGACTGATCTCTTTTAGAAGGGACTGGTTGGATTTCCTTGCAGTCCAAGGGACTCTCAAGAGTCTTCTCCAACACCACAGTTCAAAAGCATCAATTCTTCGGTGCTCAGCTTTCTTCACAGTCCAACTCTCACATCCATTCATGACCACTGGAAAAACCATAGCCTTGACTAGATGGACAATTGTTGACAAAGTAATGTTTCTGCCTTTGAATATGCTATCTAGGTTGGTCATAACTTTCCTTCCAAGGAGTAAGCATCTTTTAATTTCATGGCTGCAATCATAATCTGCAGTGATTTTGGAGCCTGCAAAAATAAAGTCTGACACTGTTTCCACCGTTTCACCATCTATTTCCCATGAAGTGATGGGACCAGATGCCATGATCTTAGTTTTCTGAATGTTGAGCTTTAAACCAACTTTTTCACTCTCCTCTTTCACTTTTGTCAAGAGGCTTTTTAGTTCTTCGTCACTTTATGCCATAAGGGTGGTGTCATCTGCATATCTGAGGTTATTGATATTTCTCCCAGCAATCTTGATTCCAGCTTGTGCTTCTTCCAGCCCAGCATTTTTCATGATGTGCTCTGCATAGAAGTTAAATAAGCAGGGTGACAATATACAGCCTTGACATACTCCTTTTCCTATTTGGAACCAGTCTGTTGTTGCATGTCCAGTTCTAACTGTTGCTTCCTGACCTGCATACAGGTTTCTCAAGAGGCAGGTTAGGTGATCTGGTATGCCCATCTCTTTAAGAATTTTCCACAGTTGATTGTGACCCACACAGTAAAAGGCTTTGGCATAGTCAATAAAGCAGAAATAGATGTTTTTCTGGAACTCTCTCGCTTTTTCAATGATGCAGCGGATGTTGGTAATTTGATCTCTGGTTCCTCTGCCTTTTCTAAAACCAGCTTGAACATCAGGGAGTTCATGGTTCACGTATTGCTGAAGCCTGGCTTGGAGAATTCTGAGCATTACTTTACTAGCATGTGAGATGAGTGCAATTGCGCAGTAATTTGAGCATTCTTTGCATTGCCTTTCTTTGGGACTGGAATGAAAACTGACCTCTTCCAGTCCTGTGGCCACTGCTGAGTTTTCCAAATTTGCTGGCATATTAAGTGCAGCACTTTCACAGCATCATCTTTCAGGATTTGAAATAGCTCAACTGGAATTCCATCACCTCCACTAGCTTTGTTCGAAGTGATGCTTTCTAAGGCCCACTTGACTTCACATTCCAGGATGTCTGGCTCTAGGTGAGTGATCACACCACTGTGATTATCTGGGTCACGAAGATCTTTTTTGTACAATTCTTCTGTGTATTCTTGCCACCTCTTCTTAATATCTTCTGCTTCTGTTAGGTCCAGACCATTTCTGTCCTTATTGAGCCCATCTTTGCATGAAATGTTCCCTTGGTATCTCTAATTTTCTTGAAGAGATCTCTAGTCTTTCCCATTCTGTTCTTTCCTCTATTTCTTTACACTGATAGCTGAGGAAGGCTTTCTTATCTCTTCTTGCTATTCTTTGGAACTCTGCATTCAGATGCTTATATCTTTCCTTTTCTCCTTTGCTTTTCGCCTCTCTTCTTTTCACAGCTATTTGTAAGGCCTCCCCAGACAGCCATTTGGCTCTTTTGCATTTCTTTTCCATGGGGATGGTCTTGATCCCTGTCTCCTGTACAATGTCATGAACCTCAGTCCATAGTTCATCAGGCACTCTATCAGATCTAGTCCCTTAAATCTATTTCTCACTTCCACTGTATAATCATAAGGGATTTGATTTAGGTCATACCTGAATGGTCTAGTGGTTTTCCCTGCTTTATTCAAGTCTGAACTTAATAAGCAGTTCATGATCTGAGCCACAGTCACCCCGGTCTTGTTTTTGCTGACTGTATAGAGCTTCTCCATCTTTGGCTTGGGGATAGCAGACACAAAAGAAGGCAGGAGGAGAGGCACAGAAATGGGGAAATTAGAAAACCTAAAAGTTCCAGACGCTTTCAGAAGCAAGTCACCTACAAAGGATCAGGCATCGAGACCACTAGTAGACTTCTTAACAGCAATGCTGGAAGTTGGAAGCCTGGCCAACAATCAATGCCTCTGAAATTCGGAGAAGAAATTTTTCCAGGACCATAGCTGAAGAATTAGTAAGGATTTCAAATGGCAACAGCAGAGCCTGAAACCAGGCAGAGAGCCCTGGCGGGCTCATGTGACTGCATGGAATCTCACGCCCATGGAGTTGGCCGGGGGGCAGCATCAAGTCGCAACAACAGCGAGGCTGTTGAATGTTCTCTTTGATAGAAAGGTTGTCTGAACTGGGGTGGAGGACGGCATTTTGCATCTGTTCGTTAGACATTCTCACTGTGGTCACCTCCACAGGGACAAGAGCTGTATGTATCTGAAACCAAGGCACGCTTTGTCCTTTGACCTGAGTGACCATAGTGATGGGCTGGGACCGGGCAGGAAGTGAAATGAGAGCAGACCCTGGCAGCGGCAGCCGCCTGCCTCCCTATTGATCTGTAGGTTTGGGCTGCTGCCTGGCCCTATCAGCTGGTGACATCGGTGCTGCTCTCTCCTTCTGTGAACTCAGAAAGTGCTTCTGAGGGCAGTGAGCACCCGTTAGCAAAGACTCTGTACCTCCAGATAAAAAGCACGCTTGCAAGGAAGCAGAAGCCCAGCTCCCTCAGAGAAAGTATCTTGATAGCTTTTCCACATAAAGAAAATAAAGGCAAAAATGAAAAGACTCCCCCCATACATAATATTTCTGCTACAGAGAATCTTGGTGCTGTTTTGACTGCCCTGGACCGTACTGAGGGGCTTCCCTGGTGTCTCAGTGGTAAAGAATCTGACTGCCAATGCAGGAGACGCAAGAGATGTGGGTTCAATCCCTGGGTCAGGCAGATTCCCTGGAGGATTCTTGCTTGGAGAATCCCATGGACAGAGGAGCCTGGTGGGCTACAGATCACGGGGACAAAAAAGAGTCAGTCATGAGTGAACACTCATACCTGCCATGCCAGATTGTACTGACCCTCTCGTACAGAAGTTTTCAGATCGAAACAACCTGTAATCCTTGAAGGGATGGAAAATAGAAATTACCACTGCGAGAAATGCGTTTCGTCCCTAAAATACACACAGCTTTGACCTGTCTTTTCATTCAGTGGACTTGTATTAAAAATAGAAATGTCAATTTTAAAGAGAGACCAAAGGTAATAAGTAAATAATAGATATTTTGGTCACACTCTAAGTAAATGATGTGACATTGCATCCACTTTAAAATGTTGAATAATTTTTTTAGCCTTGAAAAATATTCTGGTCTGTGTTCTAGGAAAAAGATCATTTTACTAAGTCACCACATCTCCAAAGCAGGTCCGCTGTGGCTTTTATGTTTGATTGTTTGTTTCTGCTCCAATTCAAAAGGTTCTTGGAAATCCAACATACTGGGTAATTGAAGATGAGGCAAGAGAAACCAGACCTGAGATTCTATCTGAATAAGCTGACGTTCTTCCAGGATTGAAAGAGCATCTATCATCCTAACACTGCTTCTGTTCCTTCAAAATCTGGCTTGAATTTTACCTCCGTGGAGATCAGTTCTGAATATACATCCTACACCTTTAGAATGAAATCTTCACCACGTCCAATTTTTTTCTCTTACGTTCTCAGACAGGATTATATTTGCTTGTCCTTAATCATTCTTTAGTTTCTATAAATCTTTACATTTTTCTCCCAGTGTACAGGTTATTCATCTATGCTGGAAATCAGTCTCTGAGACCAGCATGGGTCTTCCTAAAGCACTTAGGACAGGACACTGTCCCCAGGTGCTCCACGCTTCTTGTCGTCCACCTCGCTCACTCAGAATGTTCACACTAATCATCAAAATAAATCGATCTGCTCCAGGGAAACTGTGATTTAAAATCATGGGAAAATTCTATGCTCAGAGAAATAAATTATGTAAGGATTTTTTCCATAATACCTGAAATCTCATGTAAAAAGGGCACGCTTATTCTATGAAATATATTGGATAAATACATTATAAGTCCCAGTGGTTGTTAAATAAGAAAAAGCACAATTAAGGTAACAGCTATGATAAATGGCTTAAACCAAACAATAAAATTCTTAGTAGTTTAAAAGAAACATGGTAAATGGAAAAAGTAGGCAATTAGGAATCAGAACATTGGCATCTTGATCAGGACATCAGTTTTCTTGTCTTAAATAAGGGGAGTGGCAATGATCTTTATGAACTCTGGGAACATTCCATGTTTACCTTTTTTGTAGAAGCTGTTTTTAAGCTTACAGAGGTATCCTATGCCCCTTATAAAAACATACCCTCCCCATTACTCCTCCCCGCCAGCCCCCTTCTGCATAGAGATCTCAGTCCTTGCGGGACCAACCACCTAACTGGCTCCTCCTTTCAGAACATCTGGAAAGATGCTTCTTTAATGCAGATTAGGACTTGTGAAGACTTAAAAAAAAATTCAGGTAGAAGAGTAAATTGTTAGTGCCTGGAATTAACTCTCACACCTTCTACTCCCTCTCTCCCCACCTGTGGTGGTGATAGCAGTGGAGTCCAAACTTGTCCTGCAATACTGACCCAGCCTTCAGATGTGATGTGGTGTTGAAGTAGTTGAAGGATGATGATTTGTATTGCCTTTAGGAATACTCTGGGTTCTTAAGGAGCTAGCCTGGAAATTCTGCCAGTTTGCAGAATATGAGTTTCTTAGTTGCCTCATCTGAAAGGAAGTTACCCTATTGCTTTGTTACTAACCGCTTCAAAAGTCTTACAAAAGCTTAACCAACAATATTTATTTGGCCACAACTCTGCAATCAAGCTAGGATTAGCAGGGTGGTTCTTCTGCTGGTCTCACTAGTATTCATTATGCAAATGCAATCTTTTGGCAGCATGGCCAAGGTCAGGCAGTCCAAGACGGCCTCACGCACAGGGCTGGTGTTTCTCAGGGCTGTCAGCCAGGATGTCTCAGTTTTCTTTCATGTTGTCTTTCTAGCAGGGTATCCTGGGTTTCTAACTTGGTGCAGCAGTGTTCGAAAATGAATGCTTCCAGTGCATACGTGCTTATCAATTTTTTTCTCGCATTATGTTCGCTCATGACCCTTGGTCAGAGAAGTGCATTCGGATGGTGGTAATGCATTCTCCTTTTCAGAAGTTAATATGAACTGGTTTCTGCACTTCTGTGTGTTTGCTTTCTCCAGGTAAATCATCACAACCTTATAATTCTAAGAAAAGTTTATTGGGGTGGAAGGAAAACAAGTTCGGATGCAATAGCTAGCTACAGAGAGAGGCAGAGAGATAAAAGGTCAAAAGAGCATTATTCATGATACTGAAAACTAATGTACAACCTACATGTCCACTGAAAAGACACGTTGTTGTTGTTGTTGTTTTAGTTGCTAAGTCGTGTCTGACTCTATTGCGACCCCCTAGACTTGCCTGGAAAATCCCATGGACATAGGAGCCTGGTTGGCTACTGTCCATGGGGTCGTAGAGTCAGACACGACTGAGCGACTTCACTATCTACTATCTATCTATCTAGACTGTAGCCCACTAGGCTCCTCTGTCCATGGGATTTTCCAGGTGAGAATACTGGAGTGGGTTGCCATTTCCTTCTCCAGGGGATCTTCCCAACCCAGGGAAAGAACCCAAGTCTCCTGCACTGGTAGGCAGATTCTTTACCACTGAGCCACCAGGGAAGCCCCAAAAGACACTAATTAAACAAATAAGGATAGGATACGTCTATATTATAAACTCATTAAAAATGATGTTATATGTTTTTATCCTTTGAGATAGAAAGATATCTACACTATACTGTTAAAAGGAAAAAAAAGTTCTATTTAAGAAAAGGAAAAAAAGGTGAAGAAAACAAACCATAAAGAAAAATACGTGTACATATAGAAAAATGTCCAGAAAGATATAACCAAAATGCTAGCAGTGCTTCCTGTGGGGTGTGACTGTGAACATGCTATATGTTACTTTTCTGTGACTTTTCTGAACTCAGTTTTTTATAGTCATCATGCGTTATAAGTACATCAAGCCACAAAGCGACAACTGTACAAATTAAAAATTCAACTCGTGGCCTCGGTACAGCACTTCAGCAGATCACGGTCCACTGACCTGCCTTCCCAGGAGACCTAGTGCTGGGGAGCAGAAAACACGGGGAGGGTGGTGTCAGGGGTGATCAGCTTGCGGAAGTCAAGCAAGATGGCAGCGGGCATTTCAGACAGAGGCAGTGAAAGCTCGGGGGAGTTGGAGCTAACCACCCACCCGGGCTGCTTACTCCTCATCTCTGCAGTCAAGAGCCCTTCTGCCTTAGGAAGAACAACACTCAAACCTGCGCTGTGATCTGGGCTGTGAGCTGTCCCCTCTGCTGCTGCTAAGTCACATCAGTCGTGTCCAACTCTGTGTGACCCCATAGACGGCAGCCCACCAGGCTCCGCCATTCCTGGGATTCTCCAGGCAAGAACACTGGAGTGGGTTGCCATTTTCTTCTCCAATGCATGAAAGTGAAAAGGGAAAGGGAAGTCGCTTAGTCATGTCTGACTCTTCGCGACCCCATGGACTGCAGCCTACCAGGCTCCTCCGTCCATGGGATTTTCCAGGCAAGAGTACTGGAGTGGGGTGCCATTGCCTTCTCCGGCTGTCCCCTCTGGGCAACCGCTAAAACAGTTTAACTAGGAGAGCACATGCCAAAGACTCAGTTTGGGTTTATAGCTTCAAGAGCAGCAGAGAGTCTGAAACGTCTCTCTATCTGCAAGCTCACCAAGTAGCCTGACTTACAACAGTTTCCTGGAAGCTGGTTAAGACAGAAGACCCCTGAGTTCGATGAAGAAGTTTACCTCTCATAGTACCACTGGTATCCAGAGAGTTATTATTTCCCTTGCTGGGTCCCTGAACCTGGTTCCCACAGGATGCTCTGCAGGGCACCAGGTGATGCTGCCTGCACATGTGGGGGGCTGCTGCAGGAGAGGAATCCCAACGTAAAACCCGAATCTTTTTCAATGGGCTGCAAACCACCCGCTCTCTGCCCTGGAGAGAGACTGTCCTTACTGTACTGGACACATTTGCTCTTTGCTTTGGAATGAGACCTGACCCTGTCTTCTGAGGCTGTCCACCATAAGTCCCCAGTAGGTCCGTGTTATGAACAGCCTCCCTTTGAGGAAATATCTGGCAGCACTTAGTGAGGCTGTCATTCAGAATACTCAGAGTAGGTGCTGAACAAGCCATCTAAACACAACCAAACAAAAACATGTAACCTTAAGGTTGTGCATACAACCTTAAGCTTGTTCTTACAACCTTAAACTTGTGCTTTGTAAGTGTCTAGGAACTTTCTTGATTGAAATATAAGGATATTTTATTAATTTTTTATTTTATCCTTTTAAAGGTTTGTTTTTTTAAATGTGGACCATTTTAAAAGTCTTTATTGAATTTGTTACAATATTGCTTCTGTTTTCTATGGTTTTTTTTTTCCCTCTGATTTTTTCGACTGCAAGGTATGTGGGATCTTACTTCCTTGACCAGGCATCTAACCCGTACCCCTCTGCACTGGACGGTTAACTCTTAACCGCTGGACCCGAAGGGAAGTCCCTAAGGATATTTTAGAAATCTTAAAAATAAACATGGGTGAGTGTTGGTTGAGGAGGGGCACTGGGAAATATTCTGGGGTGGCAAAAGTGAAGTTGGCTTGCTTCACAGGGTGTGGGTTACCTGGTTGCATCGTTCATAGACACTCATGCCATTCTACCCTGTGCCTTTCACCAGGAGCACATTATGTGTCAATCAAACACACACACAGGCAGTGCTCACACTCACCGCTCTCACATGCTCAGGCCTAAGAACTCGCCACAGGATATAAAGATCTCTTGTTTTACCTGCTTGTATTTTTTCTCTCTGTTTTACAAACTTAACGTCTCCTCCTCCATCACGTCACATGTATTAATGCCTCTGCTGGATTGAATGCACTGGCGGGTAGTGGTGGAGAAAGACAACTTAGTTACATAAACTGCTTGTTTAAAAACCCAGCTCAGCATGGTTTCTGGCATCCAGCAAGTGTTCACTGCGTGTTTCCTGAAACGAAAGACTTGAAAGTTAAGAGTAAAATTGGTGAACGGAGGTTGAATGCGAGATGACAAAGCCCTAGGCCCAGTGTGTCTTGGAGTTATTCGTATATTTTCATAACCTCCTGCATTTTAAAGCCATTGTGCCAATTACTCAAAACACTGGAGGTGAATGAACGGGAGCTCTGAGTCTCATCTCCCATCAGGTAAAGCGTGGGTCCTGAGTGGCAGTGAGGGTCCCTCCTCCTTACCTTGATCTGTCCTTTGTTCTAATTATGGAGGGAGGAGGAAGGGACATTAGCAAAGAACAGAGCGGCGGACACTGAAGATCAGGGTCCCAGATGACAGGCAGAGCAGGGGTAATGGAGTAAGGAGTTAGCAACCCTTCCTCTTTTCTCCTTAGTCTAAACTCCCAGCCACAACAGGCAGTCTGTCTTGTCTCCAATGTGAAGATCGGGGGTGGGGGGCGGAGATTGTGTCATCAGAAATACACATCGCTCAAGTAGCCTAGCATTCCAGAGTTTCTAAATCCAGCACATTAGCCTTTGTTAACCCCCGAAACAGAAGGGTTAACAGAAATGCCAGACCCTTCAGGGCTTTTCTCCAATATGTCTGTGGGCTCAGGGTCCCTGACAGACCTGCCTCTTTGTCCCGCTCACCTCCCATTCTCCGTGACACTTTGCCTCACAAAGTGTCTTGAGGGACTGTCCCCACCCTCACCACACTAGGCCAACAGCAGGTGACTGGTATTCTTGTCAAGCCTTCTGTCTCCTCACACTCCTAAAGCTGGTCGTCTTCGAGCAGCCATCGAAATACAGACAACGATGCAGAAGTGGCCTGAAAAGGTCCCTCCCAGGCTCTGGCTGTTTCCGGGCCCAGAGCATCACGTCTTGTGTCAGAACAGCTCTATCAGTGTCCATGCCCTCCCTTCACCAAGTCCGCAAACTGGTCCACATGTCCAGGTGAGGGGCGGACACCCCATTTCTCCTAGTTGTCCTCTCAGTCAACTAGTACAACCTCATGACTCCCCCACTCCTCAAATTCAAAAGGCCTTGAAGTCATCTGAGACCTAGGAGTCTCACCAGGACTCACAGCACATGTGCTCAATTGCAATCGCTATTCTAAAAGCAGTTTCTCATCACCCCCGTTTTATAGATGAGCCTTCCACGTGTGCATGCTCAGTCGTGTCCGACTCCGCAATCCCATGGACTGCAGGCTGCCAGACTTTGGGGATTTTCCAGGCAAGAATATTGGAGTGGGTTGCCATTTCCTGAGGTTCAACGAAAGAATAAAGGTCATAACGTTTTTAGCATGACAAAATGGGTTTAAGATTTACTCATGTTTTCGCCCGTTTTCATTTTTCTCTTTAGATCACTTGCGTGTGTGTGCTAAGCCACTTCAGTCCTCTCCGACTCTGTGTGACCCTGTGGACTGCAGCCTGCCAGCTTCCTTTGTCTATGGAATTCTCCAGGCAGGAACACTGGAGTGGTTTGCCATTCCCTCCTTCAGGGGATCGTCCCTACCCAAGGATGGGATCGAACCCCTGTCTCTTACATCTCCTGCATTGGCAGGCAGGTTCTTTACCACTAGCACAACCTTTAGGTTGCTTGTTGTTGTTTAGTCACTCATTCGTGTCCAGCTTGTACAACCCCATGGACTGCAGCCCACCAGGCTCCCCTGTCCATGGGGTTTCCCAGGCAAGAACACTGGAGTGGCTTGCCATTCCCTTCTCCATTTGATCACTTAGTAATTTTCAATTGTATGACTATACCATCATTTTTTTATCCATTCTTCTGCTGATGGACTTTAGGGTAGTTTGGGATTATGAATAAAGTTGCAGTGAACACTTTTGTGTAAAAGAAACAAAAATTAAAGATACAGAATCAGGTTGAAGCCCAGGCAGTCTGAAAGAGAGCTTGCATTTATAGTCATGCTACTGCCCTGTCTCGTGGGAGGAGCCTGAGGCCCAGGGTGAGGGAAGAGGAGAATGAGCCAGATGCTGAAGTTCAAGGTCATCAGAGGCTTGTCTGCAATGCCCCCCTCCCCATCACCATCAAAAGAGAGAAGATGGCATGTGGAAGGATGGACAGGGCATTCCCTGGGACACTGTGACATCCACATCTTGGGAGAATGAAAGGGGTTTAATTCTGCCCAGGCCAGCCTCTAATTGAAAGTATAGCACATGACTGGACAAAGCGGCTTAATTTGATTTAAAGCTTGTGCAGTTTGGGCTCTTAAAAGAAGCTGGACACACACAAAAAAAGGTTTTCCCGAGATGCCTGAGAAGAGCTCTGCCTGGAGACAGGAACTAAGAACTCTCAGGGCACGGACGTGTGTCTATGGTGTGGAGTGCATCTTCCGTGCTCCCCGCACTTAGTGTGTCCTCTGTGACAGGGGGCAGAGAAGAGGGAACGGGGAAGGGCCTGGCCCAGCAGCATCCAATGGCTTGTATCTACGATTGCCTCCCCCAGGAGAGAAGTCAGACAACTTGATAAAACTACCTGTCCTCTTCTCCTTCCGTGATGCTCTGCAGATGAAGAAGGAAAAGGACGTTTCGAGAAGAGGAAAAGACAGACCTGTGCAGGTTTGGAGTGAGGCCACGTGTGAAGAATCATGGGGGTCTGGTGAGGTTGGTGGGGCCTGACTGATAGGAACCAAGACAGGGAGCTAAGGATGCTCCATTTGTGTGTGTGTGGAGGGGTGGCAGGGCAGGGGGGTGATCTATTAACCACTTACGGAAAGAAGTAGGCTTTCCAGACTCTGTCCCCATCAAATGAATGGTGTTTGTACGACAGAATCTCTCTGATCCAATTCTACATAATAGTCCTCATGGTGTCCCCAACTCTATGCTACACTAAATAAAATAGCATGCTAACCCCAGCTCGTGGAGGCCTCTTCTGAGAAGGTCTCTCATGTCCTCAGTCTCTCAGTCCTATCCAATTCTTTGTTACCCCATGGACTATAGCCTGCTAGGCTCCTCTGTCCATGGGGATTCTCCAGGCAAGAATACTGGAGTGGGTTGTCATACCTTCCTCCAGGGGATCTTCCCAATCCAGGGATCAAACCCAGGTCTCCCACATTGCAGGTGGATTCTTTACTGTCTGAGCCAGCAGGGAAGGCCTGGTCCTTTGTAAAGCTGATATCTCCTCAAAGTCCTACAAACCCTGAGGTGAAACAACTAAATTGGGCAATAACAGGTGCGTTTTTAGGCAGAACTACCAAGATGTGCTGTTACGGGCAGCACTCTTCCCCTTGCTTCTTGTGTCAATGTCCTGACGCCCAGTACCTCAGAATGTGGCCATATTTAGAGAGGTCATTAAGCAGTAGGGGGGCCTTCCTGCTACATGACTGGCATCCAGAAAGGAAGGGGTCAGGACACAGAAAAGCACAGGGGAAGGACTACGTGAGGACACAGGGAGAAAACGGCATCTTCAAGCCAGGACAGAGGCCTCGGACAAAACCAGACTCACCCACAGCAAGATCCCAGGCCAGCCTTCCAGAACTGTGAGAACACGCCTTTCTGTGCTCTGAATCCCCGGTCCCTGGCCCCGGCACACGAACACGGACACCATTTCCCAGCCACATGTCAGGACCCCATGCGCCCTGCCTCGTGTCGGGCCTGCATTAATAAGTCAACTCCCCTCCACATTAAAACCATCCCTCCTGTCACTTGAGGAGACAGAGGCAAACAGCGAGCCACCCTCTTCCCTGTGTCCCCAGTCAAAAATTATCAGGAGGAAGCGGAAGGAGGCAGGAAAGAGGCCCAAGGAGACCCCCAGGTAAGAAGGGGTCCTTTGAAGGACCAGAGCACAAGGCTGGGTGCAGGGCTGAGGGCCCTTTGTGGGGTCTGTGCCTCAAGACGCTGTCATAAGCACTGCTTGCTTTGCAAGGAGCGCGGGAGACGGAAAAGGCACTGGGTCCGCAGACCCTCCTTTCTGTTCACACCGCGATCTCCAGCAGAACAGCACGCAGCCAGGGGGCGGTGGGCTTCTCCGGGTCCCCGCAGCCTGGCCCACTCCCCGCCAGCCCAAAGAGACAGAGAGGCGGAGAGGCGGCCCCAGGTGCGCACAGGCTCCGGAGGGTCAAGGCTCATTTGGGAGGTCACTCCATTTAACGCTTCCCTTCTGCCTTCTCCCCTGGCTTCTCGCTGAAGCCCAGAGAGCTTGCCTGGTTGTGATTTCTGTGTATTTATTTTTCCTCATCGCATCCCGCCTTTCGGCTGGGAGTAGCATGCCGAACCACCCGCAGCAGCGGGCTGGCCACTACAGATTAACTGGGGACGGAGGTTTCGGCTCCCCAACTTCCGTGGGCTCCTTTTGTGGGCTTTCTCCCCGGCGGGAGCCCCGAGTCTATGGGATGAGTCTTTCACGTGCATGCATTTGAAAGGAGCAGATGAAAGCCACTTCTCTGAGCCACCTAATTGGAGAGAATTGCGGTTTTAGGGGTGAGGGGCGGGCCTCCTAAGTGAGAGGGAGAGGGGGCGTGGGGGAGGGGCGGAGAGAAGGGCCCAGGCTCTTTTTGATGAAAATGCGGGCCTCCCCACAGTCATTCCTCTTCAGCTGCTCCTTGCAGATGGACCCTTTAATTGAATTTTCCTTCGGGCCTGGGGGAGGGAGCCATTTCGGGCCAGAAGAGCAATTGAAGTGAATCCCATGGCTTTGGTTTCTTTTCATTGGGAGCTGGAGGGACAGGTGGGGTGGTTGTCAGTCTTGGTGTTTTCATCCTAGGCCTGCCATCCTTTTCTCCTTTTCAGTTCACCTGATTTTTTTTTTTTTTCTTTTCAATTCACCTGATTTTTCTTTTCTGCTTTGAAAATCCCCACACTGGATTATTTTGCTACACACTGGTCTTTGTCATCAGGGTACACGTGGAGAAAGATGCATTAGAATGGCGCTAGTGGTGAAGAACCTGCCTGCCAGTGCAGGAGACGATCCCCCAGAGGAGGGCATGGCACGCTACTCCAGTATTCCTGCCTGGAGAATCCCATGGACAGTGGAGACTGGAGGGTTACAGTCCATGGGGTCACACAGACTCGGACACGACACCGCATGCCCATGTGTTTGATGGCTTGCATCCGGCAGCCCTTGGTGGGGTATCTGCTGTGCGCCTGGGCCAGTCCTGCTGGGAAGGAGACGGTGTCAAGGTCAGTGCCTGCCTCTGAAAGTCCATCCTCCATCAGGGAGAATGCTCATTTTAAAAAAACCAAAAGGAAAAACAAAACAAACAACAGATCAACAGAACCAGTTGAAGCCTTGTAGAAGCCAGTATGAAGTTCTCCGATGAGTAGGTGAGGGGTTAAATGGGGCGAGAGGCAACCAGGACAAGACCCTGGAGGTCGGTGGCACACAGCCTGGGGATTGGCCGGTGGGAAAAAGTGCACATCTAGAAGGCGGAGCATCCCTCAGTCCAGTGAGTGTACAGGAGAAGAAACAGAGGGCCTCGTTCTCTGTGCTCGTGACCGCAGTGACGTGTGCCCACAATCAGGATTCTGCCGGGCAGACCGCAGAGGCCAGAGGTCTAAGTGTGATTCCCGGGGTCCCGTGAGGAAGCCTGGTGGATGTCCACCCATCCACAGCTTCAGTGGTCTTCTCAGACCTTCATGAGATGAGCAATTTGATGGTGGAGAGGAGAGGCAAAAGCCATTAGTTCCAAAGGAGAATAACAAAAAAATAAATTGGTTCCTTTGTTCATCAGGGTTCACTAAGTTTGTTCCACCTTATTTCTGACTCATTGTTAAAATCTGGAGACACACAGTCAAAATATCGCATGACCCCTGAGGCTTAGAGGAAGAAGGAGCTACGGAGGCACATAGTTCTATTAAGTAGTATTTGATAGTAAGAAAACACATTGGTTGAAATTTGGGCAAATAGTACAGAAAAGATGTGGCATGTGAAGAAAGAGCGCTAACTCCCTCTTTTAGGAGCCCTCCCCAGAGGTAGACTCTCTGAGCAAAGTGCGAGCCCACAGACTCTTCTCTCAGCCCTTCGTGAGGGGTGGTGCTTCCACTGATAACAGCAGCCATTCTCTGATGCTTGGGGTGGGGAATAGCAGCTGCAGCTCTTGGGGAAGGTGGGCCCACCTCTCACCGTCCTTCAGGAGAGGAAGAGGATTTGCATGGGAAGAGAAAGAAGCCTGCTCTGAGTAGCTCACTGGTGGCCAGGGTGTAGAGGTGTTCACAAGAAGGGAGGTAGGGAGAGAAAGGGAGGTGGCAACCCCATGTGGGCGGGAGGACCAAGTCGTGTGCGACGGGGGAGTGTTTAGGCAGGTGATGTAGAACCACTGAGGCAGAGCCTCGCTTGCATGATGAATTTAGCTATTCTTTAAGAAAATCATAAAATCAAAACAAACCAATGGACTCTTTCAAGTTCCCACTCTGGCCAGTTATTTCTGCTGCTGCTGCCGCTAAGTTGCTTCAGTCGTGTCTGACCCCTAGCGACCCCATGGACTGCAGCCCACCCTGCTCCTCCGTCCATGGGATTTGCCAGGCAAGAGTACTGGAGTGGGTTGCCATTGCCTTCTCCGGTTATTTCCCTACTGATTATCTATTCTTGTCACTATCACCTTCATCATCGCCCTGAATGTTCATGTAACTACCATGAAGTAGCTGGTATTATCGACTCTGGAGGGAAGGAAACTGGGGTTCAAGCAGTGCAAGTCACCCACTCAAGATAGCATTAGTGGCAGATGTGGGCAGGACTCTGAGTCACATGCGACCTTCTACAGCTGCGATGTAGGAGTTTCCAGTCCTCAAAACAAACCTCAGCAAGGCTGGCCCGACTGCCCTCCTGAGAACCCCCAGGCAGCCCTGGAGAAGACATTCCAACCCACAGCACCAAGCGAACCACACAGGGCAACCACACCATGTGCCCTGGTGTGTGGTGACAACGCCCTCCGAACAGCACACAGGTCACTATTGTAACAAACAGGCCGCGCCCCGGGCAACCCTCCAAGGCCAGCCTGTCCTAATCTTTCCCTAATCACAGGACCGCCTAAGTGTCTATTCTGCCACCTGCCGTGTTAGGCACTTTGCATTCATTATTCCAATTAATTCTCACACCAGCCCAGGAAAGTAAGAATTACGACTCTTGTTTTACACATTAGGAGATGGCAGCTCTGAGAAGGGGTCGAGCTGTGAGTCAAAAGCCAGTTCTAACCCCAGTGTCTTCTTTCTCCTGGGCAGCCTTGAACTTAGAGCTGCACCCCACGTCCACGTCTGCCAGACTCTTGGGAGTTCGATAAACCAGTTCCTGCCACCCACTGTTGGGTTGTTATCACCTCACTTGCCTTGTCTTTCAAAAACAAGAAGAAAACCCTTCAGTGAATGTATGGGTTCGTAGCATTACACACACTGTGGAGACAGCTAGTGTTGGGGCAGCACTGGATAGCCAGCTTCTGCAGTGGCCTGGCTCCAGTGACCTTGCGGTCATGGGTGGGGCAGGGAGGATCCAGCTCCTCCCTGCCCCCAGAATCATCTGCCAAGGACTGGCCACTCAGCCATCATGGAGTAATGCTTCATCAGCCATTGATTGCTGTGTGCCGGTCACTTGCTAAGATCCTCCCATGTCTGGCAGGGTCAAATTTCAAAGCAATTTCTCAGCCTGGGCACCACTGACATTTTGTGCCTGATCCCTGGGTGGGGTTCGATCCCTGGGTCGGTTTCCATCCCTGGGTCGAGAAGATCCCTTGGAGAAGGAAATGGCAGCCCACTCCTAGATTCTTGTCTGGGAAATCCCATGGACCAGGAGGCCAGGCAGGCTACAGTCCACGGGGCTGCAAAAAGTCTGACATGACTGAGTGACTACCACATTCTTCGCTGTGGGGCGGCCTGGTGCATTGTAAGACACTCAGCGGCAGCCCTGGCCTCTCCCCTCTCGAAGCCAGTATCACACCCCTCCCAGTTATGACAAGCCAACATCCCTAGATGCATCCTAGGTCCCAATACTGCCCACAGTCGAGGACCACTGTGTTCAAGTACAAACTGAGGAGTCTCTAAAAGGATCTGGGGGCATGACGTGACTCTGGTTCAGGCTGGGGCAGAGTCTAAAGGCAAAGTCAGCTTTGACTTAGGTCATCCCAGGTCGTTCTGCCCATCTGCCCGGAGCTCTGGGAAACAGGGTCATGCCTGCAAGTTGACCTTTCAGGGAGCCAACGTGGAACAATGTGAGTCCCACTAACGAAGGACCCAAAACAGAATGAATGGGCCCCAAACCCCCGGACTTTGGGTTTCCTGAGTTGATTTGCTTGGGAACAGCTGGCAACGGCCGTAAAACCCTGGGGGAACCCTTTTCAAATCCTGCCCGGCTGCTAATGAGACGTGCAGACTTGCAAAGTGACAACCTTTCCAAGCTCAGCTATTTTGTCTGTGAAATCAGGATAAACGGAAGCGGTGCTTCTGTCACGCGGGTTCTTGGGAGGATCAAACAGGGTGTTGAATATAAAGCTCTTACTCCCATCCAGGCACTTAGTAGGCCTAATAAATCAAAATCGCCTTTGCTCCCACCCTTCCTTCCCCAAGACAGAGCTAGGATTTTATTTGGAACGAAACCAGTGGGGGTGCGCCACGATTTCCAACCAGCAGGGCCTGTGTGATGAATGGGGGCGGGGGGGGGTTGTGTTTCCTTCCAAGCATGACGCCTGGCCTTGGCATAATCCAGCTCCTTTGTGAATCTTCAAGTCATCTTTGTTTGACAGTGTGCCCAGCCCGGCCTGTTGGATCAGGACTGCTGTCAAAGGCCTTGCGAAAAAGGGCGTGGGCCCCTCTGCAGGTGTCCGCTGTCCGATAAGCTTGTCAGCAGAAGCTTTTCCGTGCCTGGCTCATCTGTCAGAGGTACAGGTGTGCCTGGGCTCCGCTTACACTCTTGAGTCAGGGTCATGGTTGCCAGGACAGAGATTTCCCCCCAGGGAATGGAAGCTTTTATCAACCTGAATAATAGCCTGCTGCAGCCTGGAGCCCACAGAGGTCAATGAATAAGCTTCTCTTTCGCCCTACATCTGAAAACCAAGAGCTCAAGCACCCATGTGGATCATATTGCTGCATTCTCCGGGAAATCGGGTCGACGAGGCTCTTGGTAAAGCTGCAGGTCACAGGGTAAAAAAAAAAAAGAACACAAGACAAAGAAGTAGATGTGAGCTACCTGGTAAGCTTCTGTGTGTCTTAGAAGGTATGACTCATTAAACAAAGCCCAGGTTATGGCAGGGCTGGGAGTCTACTCTTGGATAGCATCTCGTCTGCTTTCTCAGGCAGGCATGTCTCTGAAAATTGACAAAGACAGAGAAAAACGGATAAATGAAGACAATGCTCAAATCTGAAAATCTTTCTAATACTTGCAAATTAGAAAAATAATGTTGATGGAATAGCTTTGGGCAAGATGGAACTTGGGGAGTAACTCAGATTTCATTTACTCACTTCCTTGTTCTGTCTTTAAGTCAGCAAGGCCCTCTGAGCTGCTGTACATTTAGCAGCTTGCTTCTGCTGTGGTCTGGGGGTTGGCGGGGTGGGGGGTGTTAGTTGTGTGAACAAGAGCCTCAGAGAAAGAACCTCAGTACCAGCCTGCAGGGCCCAGCAGAGCCCAGACACGTGGGGCACCTTGTGGTGTGACACTTGTGAAAAATTGCATGACTGGAACATAGATTCAGCTGGGCTACTGAGGATAAAACTTCTGACAACCATGGGGCAAAACCACCCTGATACCACAGAACAATGCCTTTTTGGGGATTCGTGCATGGTGAAATCTATCAAGATGTAAAAGGTGGACGTAACTTTTGTGTCCCCCAAGAAAGCAGCAGGGTCACTCAGGATCCAGCTGATTTGTGGTTGTATTGCAGTTGCTCAGTCATGTCCGACTCTCTGTGACCCCATGGACTGCAGCACGCCAGGCCCCCATCTCCCCCTACCCTCAATCTTTCCCGGCATTGGGGTCTTTTCCAATGAGTCGGCTCTTTGCATCAGGTGGCCAAAGTATTAGAGCTTCAGCTTCAGCATCAGTCCTTTCAGTGAATAGTCAGGGTTGAATATCATCTAATAATCAACAGCACAGACTCCAGGGTCAGCAAGCTCACGATCTGTGTGAGACTCATCAGGCTGCTTACCCATCCTGTGTCTCAGTTTCTGCATCCGTCACAGTGGTCCCTGTGTGAGTTTCCTCGTGCAGCTTAACAAATGATCATACATTTGCTTACTTATCCTCAACAGACACTTATCCTCTCACAGGTTTGGTGGCTAGAAGTCCAAGGTCAGTCTGTTAACAAGTCCATGCTCCCTCTGATGGCTCTAAGCGACTACTCTTTCTTGTCTCTTCCCCAGCTTCTGGTGTTGGCCAGCCACCCTTGGTGCTTCCTGGCTGTAGGCTGTCTCCACCTCTGATCTCTTTTTCTAAGGACCACCTTACAAGCCCCACCCTAATCGCATATGACCTCGTTTTAACTAACTGCTTCTGCAAAGACTTGATTTCCAAATCATCACATTCATAGGTATCTGAGGGTAGAAGTTCAATATATCTGTTTGGGAGACACAATTCAACTTGCAATAGTACCTCATGGGGTTGCTTTGAGGATTAAATGAGATAATGTGAAGAGTTTACACCAGTGCCTGGCAAAGAGTAATACAAACTATAAATTATTGGTATTTCTAAATTTATAGCAGGCTTATAAGGGTGGGCCTTACTGTCCTTCTTTGATAAAAGAGGAAGCCCTGGCTGGAGGTTAGGGCCAATGGCCTAAGGTTACCTAGTCAGTGAGTATAAGAGTCAGAACCCATGAACTGTTTTTTGTCCATTAGTCCACATTCATTCTAGAGCGGCTTGACTTCCCATCATGACCTAGTTTCTTCTTACTTTACTTGTAAGACTTGCTTTCTAATCAACACTGAATGTTCATTGGAAGGGCTGATGCTGAAGCTGAAGCTCCAATACTTTGGCCAAGAGCCTACTCATTGAAAAAGACCCTGAGGCTGGGAAAGATTGAGGACAGGACGAGAAGGGGACGACAGAGGATTGAGGTAGTTGGATGGCATCACCAACTCAATAGGCATGAGTTTCAGCAAACTCCAGGAGATAGTGAAGGACAGGGAAGCCTGGCATGCTGCAGTCCATGAGGTCACAAAAAGTCGGACATGACTGAATGGCTAAACCACAAGAAACCAGCTGGATCTTGAGTGACCTCACTGCTTTCTTGGGGGACATGAACTTTAAATAAAATAATCTAAATTTTATTCGCTACTTTAGAACCTAAAATTTAGAAGGAATGAGCTAGAATATACTGATTCTTACGTTACACAGGTCATTAGTCCTTCACAGCTGTAAGTACCATGCTAGGCCTGAGCACCAGGTAACTCAGTGAAGGAAGCACTAGCTCATTTCCATTTTTACAGATTAGAATATGTAGGCAGAGAGAGGCTAAGATGGGAAAGCTGGAAATGTGCCAGAATGGTCCAGAACTTGGACTTGACCCGGGTCGTCTGACTTTAGGCTCCAGAGTCTGTGCTTCTTTGTGTGGTGTCCCATGTGAAACAGATATATTTAAACCCTCTTTGGACATTGTGTGTGCTCAGTTGCTTCAGTCGTGTCCGATTCTTTGTGACCCTATGGACTATAACCCACCAAGCTCCAGTGTCCATGGGATTCTCCAGGCAAGAATATTGGAATGGGTTGTCATGCCCTCCTCCAGGGCATCTTCCTGACCCAGGGATAGAACCTGCATCTCTTACATCTCCTGCATTGGCAGGTGGGCTCTTCACCACTAGCGCCACCTAGGAAGCCCTCTTTGGACATCAGCTTACTTTTTAACTTTTTGACATTAGAGACAATACTGCAATAGACAAGCTCAAGCTAAATTTTTATGTGCATCCTGAGTTGTTTTTTTCTTGTAGGAGACGGGCTGTGTCAGGTAGTAGGCATGCTATTAAGGCTTTGGTATATAATGTCAAATTGCAAGAAAGAGGGAAGGAGTTCTCAGGAAGAGAAAATGTGATCAAACGAAAGTATGAAATGGAAAGACATTGCGTATATCTGGAAAATGGCAAACCCTCCAATCTGAATGGAATGTAGAGTACTTGAAGACAGACACTGAAGCACTGCCTCTAAAGTGGTCTGGAGCCAACTTGTGGAGAGGTTTGAACGTCACACTGTGGAATGCAGACTTTTGCCCAGCAGCACTCCAAAACCAGCCTCCGTTTCTGAATGGGGCAGTGAAATGATCAGATTCTGTCTAAACTAATTTCAAAAATAACTTCCTCTCACTTCCAAAAGGAGGGTCATTTATCACAATTCAGTGCAGATGGATTGAGGAAAGAGGTTACTAGGAGATAGTAAATATGATATTTTACTTATTTTTCAACAAAGTACATTCTTGAAATTGTCTGTTTTGACATGTAGAAATTATAGGGAATAATACAAAAAATAATATGCTGTATTAATGATATATAGTAATTCTATATCATATACTTCTGTGTGTTAGTTGCTCAGTCATGTCCAACTCTTTGTGACCTCCATGCACTGTAGCCCGCCAGGCTCCTCTGTCCATGGGGATTCTCCAGGCAAGAATACTGCAGTGGGTAGTCATTCACTTCTCCAGGGGATCTTCCGGACCCAGGGATCAAACGCAGGTCTCCAGTTGCAGGTAGATTCTTTATTGTCTGAGTCACTAGGGAAGCCCATATATTTATGTGTAGTCTATGATATAAAATATAATATGTAATATATATAATTATATGTTTTGGCATAGTAATAATATATCATGTTATAAAGAATAAAGGATAGCCACTCTTCTGACCCTGGAGTTTATCATCCTCATGCATTTTTTATACTTTAACTATGTAAGTCTATATGAGCAATAGATAATGGTTTGTTGAGTATTTTAAAACTTCATAGAAATAGAAATATACTCTGTGAATTTTACTGCAATTTGAGTCTTCATTCAAAATGAATTTGTTTATATTTGCCTTTGTTAATTAATACATGTGGCTCTAGATTTTTTTTTACTGTTGTACTACAATATTCCATTGCAAGAATATAAAAGGTTTCATGTTTTTTCTCTTCTTGATGGATATTTAGGTTGTTTGAGATTTTTTTCTTTTATAAACAATTTCTGTTTATATGTCTCCTTGTGTACCTGCCAAGTGGACAGCCCTTCTCAATCAGGCTCCTCCTCTGAACTGTGAGACAGAGGCGGTAATCAGAGTAATTCTTAAGTTCCCATGGCTAGCGTGCAACTAGCACCATTCTAGATTCATAAACGAGAAGTTAATTTCTTTCATGTGCCAATGCCTGAGAACATAAGTTTAATTCTCTGCAAGTGGTTGAGATATCTTAGGAGAGGAACTGCTGTTCAGTTTGAACAATTTCGGTTTTATTTGATGGTGCCAAATTGCTCTTCGAAGTGGTTCTACCAGTTTACACTCACACCAGCAACGGAAGATGCGCTGCTCCATAGCATTGCCAGCCAATGGTACAGTCAGATTTTTTAAATGCTTGTTATTCCAAAAGGAGTGAAACAGTATCTCAGTGTTTTGAACTTGCACTTCCATGATTATTTGTAAGGAAAAGCTTTCTTTTTTATTTTCATGGATCATTTGGGTTTCCTCCTTTGCGAACTTTCTGTTCATGTTAATCCACCCATTTCTCAATTAAATTGTCTTTGTATCATTCTGTAGAACTTCTTTACATATTCTGATAGTAATTCTTTATGAGTGATACACATCATGGCATGTATTAATTAAAGCAATCCTTTATGGTGAATTTTAGAAGGTTCTGAGTTCTGCTATAAGGCTAATACATGGCAGAAAGAGCATGTACACCCATGGTGGATTCATGTCAATGTATGGTAAAACCAATACAGTACTGTAAAGTAAAATAAAGTAAAAATAAAAATGAAAAAAAAAATAAAGAAAGAGAGGTTTCCCAGAGGGATGGTCAACGTGTGGATTACGACTCATTCAGTTCAAATATTGCATATTTTAGATGGGTGAGACTCTGTGGTGGAAGGTCTGGGAATATGAAAATAACCAACAAAGTATTTCTTCATACTCTCAGAATTGAATGAGAAGTTTCAAGCCTCATTCGATTTTTTTTTAAAGACCACTAAGATAATAAGCTTTCTAGGCTTTTAGCAGTAATACTAGATGCCAGAATAAATGTAACTATATCAAAGTTGTGAATGAATATAAATTAGAAATCTAACATTCTATTCGGATTGGGATGAAGTTCCAGAGATGGACGATGATGGTTGCACAGCACTGGGAAAGGGCTTAATCCCTTTGAATTGTACACTTAAAAATGGTTAAGATGGTACTTTCATGTTATGTGTATTTTACCACAATAAAAACTTCAAAAATAAAAGAAAGAAAGAAAGAAAACAAACAAGACAGAATCTCTGCCTTTAAGGAATTTGCAGTCTTAGAGCACACAGACAAATAACCATCTAAATTCTATTACGACCTCATCAGCACCATCCTGGTTACCAAAACAGTGTTGCAGGTCTTACCACAGTGATGTCACTGGAGGTTAAAAAGGATACAATGTTTCTGCTGGCCATTATCCCATGACTGAAGGAAGAAGAGCTCAGAGGGGAAGGCTTCTCGCCTGGGTGTCCCATCTCCCGGGGTAGGGGCAGGCAACCAGTTCAGGGGTAGGGGCCATACCTGGCATCCTCTAGTGCTAACACAGCTGGCGGGACCGAAGGCCTTCTTAAAATTACATTCTCTCAAGTATATACGTGTTCTTTGTTCCCTCGCACCTCTGTAAACAAGGCTTTTTGCTCCTGTCCCGATCAAGCTGCTCCCTGTGACTGTGTCTGTAGAAAGACTGTCACAACAGCACTTGTCAGGAGCTGCAGCGGAGCAAGCCGTGACAGCTGGTGGCACGAGGGGGCCAGCTTTCCTCTCTCTGCCAGGCCTCCCTGAATAATGTGAGGTCTTGTGTACACAAGAATGATGCTATTGATCTGCCAACAGTGGGCCCCAAGCTCTGTGTCGGGTTTTTTTTTTTCCTTAAATAGCTGGGGGTTGCATTTACACTGGCCGGCTCACACACTGTCACTTCATTCTCCCTGGGATCCAAGGAGCACATTTGCACTTAGTTATAAGTGCAAAGAGCCCCAGAGTGCTTATTTCGAGGATGTGGGGGCTTGATGGTGGCCCTGTCACATACTAGCTGGGTGGCCCTGGGGAAGTCATTCGGCCTTTCTGAATCTCTTTCCTCACGTGGAAAAGAGGGCAATAATACCTGTACTGTCTCTCTCAGTATATACATATAAAATTACTTTTTAATGGCTTTGTGTGCTTTAGAGTGTGAAGCAAATATGAGAGATTTAAAGTTATTTGCAAAGATAGAGCAACTCTGCACTTGACTGTGGAAGGCGCCATTCTAAGGGGTCCATCAATTGCATCTTGTGGTTTCCAAGCCCACATATGCGTGGACTGACACACATGGGCACAAAGATTTCTCCTTGGACAGCTGATGCCCTCAGTCCCAGTGCAGGAGTTTAAGGAAGACAACTGAGAAGGCTTCTCAAATACATAGAATCGTGGACTATTAGATGCTAAAAGCCCTTCCCATCTCCAGGGGAATGACCGGGTTGGGTTACATCTATGGCCTCCAAACTTTCTGTTCAGTTAAAGCATTTTTCAGCATGCTCTTTTAGGACATGCGTGTGTGTATTTATAAACAGTAGACATGTGCTTGTTGTTGTTCAGCCGCTCAGTCGTGTACGACACTTTGCGGCCCCACGGACTGCAGCACACCAGGCCTCCCTGTCCCCTGTCCCGTTAGACATGTACTGCTGCTGCTGCTGCTGCTAAGTCGCTTCAGTCGTGTCCGACTCTGTGCGACCACATAGACTATGCTGGTATAGCACATGCACTGTAAAAACACATACACACTAAGAAATTTAGAACGTTCTAACGTGGTCTTCCTGAAGCACAAAGTGGATCCATCGTGCCCACTCCATGAAAGGGCACGTCTGTGACTTAGGAGTCCGTGAGACAGAAGAGGAGACGGAGACCCAGAGAGGTGACATGATTTATTCAAAGTCACACAGCGGTCTGAGGGGGACAGCTGCTTGCTGATGACATGTGGGATCCTGGAGTTGACCTTACATTGCAAATTGAAACTGTCACACTCATCACACTTTGTTCTAGTTTATTCCTGATGCATCAAGAGGTGGTTCCCCAGCCCCCCACCCCTGCCATCTTAAAGTTCTTTTTGTTTTTCCCTCAATTTCTGGACACAGACCTGAAAGAGTGGGGTATAGATTTCTTTCATGTAACAATGTGAGAAATAATAGAGCGCGATTGTATGTCACAGATGAAAATGCTGTATTTATGCCTCATTGTAATCCATTCATTGCTTTATGGATCCGAAGTCCCCTCGGGAGTGTCACAAATCCACATAATGTTCCCGAGTGCCGGATTTGGCATTTGGATCTCTGATTTAGCTGTCAGATATGTAAAATCACATGTAGCCAGACAACTCCCCGGGGACCCCACAGCTGTGGAGGCTGAAGCACGCCAGTTATCCCAACAAGGTCGGCATTCATTTACGCCCGCATCGCACTCCCCCCTAGCTGCCCTCTTGCTGCCCCCTCTGATTTCAAGTGGGGCTCAGAGGGTGCGATGGCACGAGTCTACTAGAACTCCCTCCTCCAGCCCCACAGGCGTCACTTTCAAAGGAGACACTTGCCCATAAGAGAGACAACAGCCAACCTAAGATTGCTGGACTTCTGAGCTCTGCTTACAACCGACACGCTCCCTCACCTGCCTTTCAGCGTCCAAGGTACCTTCACGCGGTGACTTCCCTCTTAGGACCCCGCACAGACTGTGTAAATAGCTGGGAGGGTGGTTCTCCACCTGGACCAGGTAATGGGCAGCATCCTCTACTTTGTCTGTGCCATGCTCCGTGCTCGGTCACTTCAGTCGTGTCCAACTTTTTGCAACCCCGTGGACTGTAGCCTACCAGGCTCCTCTGTCCATGGGATTCTACAGGCAAGAATCCTGGAGTGGGTTGCCATACCTTCCTCCAGGGAATCTTCCTGACCCAGGGATCAAACCCATGTCTGTTGTGTCTCCTGCATTGGCAGGTGGGTTCTTTACATTAGCACCACCTGGGAAACTCTACAATGCACCATGCGTGTGTGTGTGCCAAGTCGCTTCAGTCCTGTCCAACTCTTTGCAACCCTATGGGCTGGAGCCCACCAGGCTCCTCTGTCCATGGGATTCTCCAGGCAAGAATACTCGAGTGGGTTGCCAAGCCCTCCTCCAGGGGATCTTCCTTACTCAGGGACCAAACCTGCGTCTCTTATGTCTCCTACATTGGCAGGGTTCTTCACTATTAGCGTCACCTAGGAAACCCTACGGTGCACCATAGATGACTTTCAATTGACCAGAGTCCTGATTCTGCATCCTTTCTCTTCCCCTCCTTTTTGTGGCAACTCTATCTTCTTCTTCCACCCTCAGGCTTCCAATTCCTCCCTGGAGCTCCAAAAGAAAAGTGGCTCCCCTGAGTCCTCTCATTTACTACACAGTGAAGGAACTCCACCTGCTCTAACACGCTGGGCTCAAACCTGAGCTCTGCTACCCAGAAGGCACTTGGTCGTAGGCAAGTCACTTCTCCTTTCTGGACTTGAGTCTTCATTTATCAATCAGGAGTAATGCACCCAAACTCACAGGGCTTTCTGAGACTCTAGGGGACCAGGTGTGTGAAGTGCCTGGCACAGAGTGAGATTATTGTTGTTCAGTTGCCAAGTTGTGTCTGACTCTTTGTGACCTCCTGGACTGCAGCACACCAGGTTTCTCTCTCCTCCACTATCTCTCAGAGTTTGCTCAAATTCATGTCCGTCCAAGTCAGTGATGCTATCCAGCCATCTCATCCTCTGCCCTCCCCTTCTCTTTTTGCCTTCAATCTTTCCCAGCATCAGGGTCTTTTCCAATGAGTCGACTCTGGGATTATAGCAAATATAAACTGGTCTCTGCCCTCAGCTCCTGGCACAAAGCTTCTAAAACCTTTGTCATTTCCTCAGTGATAAGAGCACTGGGAGCGTCTTTTGTTCTGAGACAAAGCTGGGAGGCTCCTGGATGGAGTTAGTCACCAAACTAGAGATTAGGAGCTGGGAATTTTCACCTCCACCCTCCCACTGTGCTTTGTCCAGAGAGGAAAGAAGGGCTATAAATGGAGTTAATAACCTATCAAGCCTACAGGAGGAAGCCTCCATACAATTCCAATAGTACGAGGTTCAGAGAACTTCCAGGTAGGCAAACACACCCACAGTGGGAGGGGGACGCAACCCAACTTCATGCGGACAGAAGCTCCTGCACTCAGGACCCTCCCACGTCTTACCCTCCCCCTGAGTATCTCTTCTGGATATTCACCTGTGTCCTTTATCATATCCTTTGATAAACTGTAGATGTAAGTGGGCAATTCCCTGAGTTCTATGAGCTGCTCTAGCAAATGAACCAAACCCAAAGAGGGTATGCAGGAACCTCAGCTTCATAGGTGGTTGGCCTAAAGCACAGCGGGAAGCTTGGCCTTGTGACTGGCACCTGAAGAGGGGTGGGAGCAGAGCTGTGGGACTGAGCCCTAGGCTGTGGGATCCGGCACTACTTCCAGGCAGAGAGTGTTAGAACTGGGTTAAACAGTAGGATGTGAAGAGCCGACTCATTAGAAAAGACCCTGATGCTGGGAAAGACTGAAAGCAGTAGAAGCGGACCACAGAGGATGAGATGGTTGGAAGGCACCACTGACTCAATGGACATGAGTTTGAGCAAACTCTTCTCAAGTGATGAGTTGTGATGGACAGGGAAGCCTGGCATGCTGCAGTCCATGGGGTCGCAAGGAGTTGGACACGACTGAGCAACTGAATGATAAGAAAATTGTAGGACACCCAGCTGGTATCGCAGAAAACTGCTTGGTATGGGGGGGATGATTTCTATGCATTTGGGGATCAGAAGTGTGAGTGTTTTGCGTGAATTGTAAAGGAGACACAGGAGAAAGACTCATAGGAGGAAAGAAGTAGGTCTTTCTAATACAGCACCCAACAAATCACAGACCTATCTCCCTCACTCCTGGGTATCACCTGAGCCAGGCCTTGTCAGTTTTAACTGGAGTCAGTTCCTTGAACTAAAGGGAGCAAGAATTAATGATCAGTCCTTCCCCTGGATCTCCATGGGGAGGCCAACACCCTTATTTTATAACCCAAGGCGCTATGTATCTCTCCACTGAGCACTTACAGAATTTTTTAATTATGTGTTTATTGCTACAATCCTGCAGTTAATATCTGCCTCTTCACTAGCCTGTATACTTTTCATGGGGGCTGGGATCAGGCCTCTTTCTATCATATCCCCAGCTGTGTAATGCAGGAAGGAAGGAAGGGAAGTGGGATGCCAAGTGTTAGCCACCAGTTGTGGGAAGGGAATATTTTTGGATATGGTCTTTCTCAGGACCCAGGGCTCTGGTAATGCTGGGACTTGCAGAGAGAAGGGGTCAAGATCTTTAATTTCCTTCTCTTCTCTCCTCCATCCTGTTCAGCTCCTAGCCTCACTGTACCTCCACCTCTACTGGTTAAAGATCATCTGTGGGGATATTTGTGAAAACAATGGCACGCATTTCCAAAGCCCAGGCATGGGAAGAGTGGGGGCAAGGAAGGCACAACAGCGGCTGAGGCCCTACACTACCTGTGCTTCGCTGTTCTTCAGAGCAGGAGAAGGAATGGACTTTGGTCTTCAAGGTTCTAGACAAATTCAGAGGACATCTCATTTTTTTTTTTTTTTCACACTCTTGAGCCACCAGGGAAGTCCTATATTACACATAGATAGACCCAATTCACAGGTAACAGATACCCTCACAGGCACCCTCCAGAACACAGATAGCAACTTTCCACCTGGGTTTCTCTCACTCCTCCAGGGGCTAGACTGATATTCAGATTCTAACCCAATCCAGATTGTCAAGCCTATGCCCCTGGCACCACTCTGCAAGCTCAAAAACTAGTCAGCTTCTCACAACATTAGCCTTCACAGCGGTTTTGCCAAGTACCATCCTGAACTCTCTTTAGCCTGAAGCTTCTCAAGGCCAAGTCCAAGCAGAAGAAGGTGTGTCATCAGTTGGAACCCAGGGCCTATACCAGCTCTTCTAGAACAGTTGATTCTGTTGTAAATGATTTATGGAGACAGGTTTTTTTTAAAGGGCAGGAGAATGAAAAGATTGCCCCAATAAATAACTCACTGGTGTCATAAAAGTAAAAAGAAAAGAAGAAGAAGAATTGCTTATATCTCTAAACCAAGGTTTACAGAAGGCTAAGAATTGCCCCACTGCACCCTCCTCCTCACAATGTAGCACAATTTTCTAGCATCAGAATCAGAACAGTTACCAGAGTCTGAATAATCACATCAGCTCCTAGAAGCCAGCCTCCCAATGGACCACACTGCACAGGCACACCATGCTCACTTCTATTTTACATTACAACTTAGGACAGGATTTTCATTTGAGGTTTATCTATTACACAGGTCCTTATGCTGAGAAAGATTGAAGGCAAAAGGAGAAGAAGTTGGCAGAGGATGAGATGGTTAGATAGCATCACCAATTCAGTGGATGTGAATTTCAGCAAACTCCAGGATATATTGAAGGACAGGGAAGCCTGGGGTACTGTAGTCCCTGGGGTTGCAAAGAGTTGGACACGACTTAGTGACTGAACAACTGAACAACAAAAATCACACAGGCTGGTGTTCTGCCTATTGCTGTTGCCGTGCACAAGCATTGACATACTGATGAAGACTGAGACAGAAAAGCAAGGCCTGGTCCTCTTTTAGGACACATTATAGTCGGGCAGATACAGAATCAACCGAGAGACGAAGAGCAGCCCAGGAGCAGGGACTGAGTTCCAAAAGGGTGGAAGAGCAGTAGCCACTGTCAGGGAAAACATCACTCTTCTCTTAGTTACTGCACTGAGGCCAAGCTACAAATGCAAAGACAACACTCCGCCAAACCTTCTCCATACCAAGTGTCCCCATACCAAGCACAGAAGCCAAAGCTGAGCAGAGCCTGTGGTTGAATGAGTGCTAATGAGCATAATCCAGGGCCCCTTTCAATGTGTCCCTTTATAATACTATGCAGACATTTGAAGAGTAGTTAGAATGTCTTACGGAAATTTTACAAAAACCTTGTGATCACCTCTCTGAACCACCAATTTCCTCATCTATAAAAAAAGGAGACCAAACTGGACAAAATCAATGATTTTTCCGAGCTGTGAATACGGTTTTCCTTTTGTTTCTGACAATAAAAGTAAGGTGGATTCTCATTGTAAAATAATTAAGGTGATAAAGAAAAATATAAAGAAAAAAGCAAAATTCTTCCAAGATCCCATCATCTAGAAATAACCACTATTAACTTTCATATGCATACTCTTTGAGATATTTTTGCTGATAGTTTTTTCTCCGTTTTATAAATATGTGATTGTATACTGCATAATCTGTTAATCTTTCAAAATTACATATATTGCGGACATATGTCCAGGCAAGTGTAGCTCTCTCGATGTTTTGTTTTCAAAGACTGCATAGCTTTCTACCAAGCAAATCCATTTAGAGGCTTTCTATTTTCACTATCAAAAATAAGACAGCAATAAATATCATTTGACATGTATCTTTGTCCACTTGTCCACTTATATCTTTACAATTTATTTTTAGAAATGGGATTCCTAGGCCAAATTTATGTGCATTTTTTTCTTTATTTATAATTGAAGGATAATTACAATGTCATGTTGATTTCTTCCATACATCAACACAACATGAATCAGCCATAGGTATATATATGTCCCCTCCCTCTTGAACCTCCCTCCCAACTCCCACCCCATCCCACCCCTCTAGGCTGTCACAGAGCCCCGGTCTGAGTTCCCTGAGACATACAGAGAATTCTCATTGGCTATCCATTTTACATATGTTAGGGTATATATTTCCACGCTACTGTCTCCATTAGCCCCACTGTCTCCTTCCTAGCAACTGCACTGTATCCACAAATCTGTTATCTATGTCTGCATCTCCATGATGCAAGATGGTACCCAGCCCTACAGCAAGGCTGCAGTACCCTCCCGCCCTGGGAGTTGAGCCTGAGAGCACCCATTTTCCTCGCATCACTCTAGGTGCTAACCATTCTTCTTTATCTTTGCCAGTCAAATAGTTGAAAAGTAGAAACCTTTGTTTTCGTAATAGACTTTTTATAACTTAAATGTCATTCATTGCTTAGCATGATGCCCAGCAAATAACTGATATGCAATAGGTACTCATTCATTTCCATGGGCTCTCGGGTGAAATTAAGTTGTGTGTCCATTAAACGTCTCCATACCAACTCCAGGGTAACTTGATATGATTGAATGACTAATAAATGGACTCGGTAGAGTGTCGGTGAGGTAGAGCTCTCCCCATCACTGGAAGTATTCAAGTATCCCATAGACTAGGGAGAATAATAAAGAATCTGTCAGGACTCCTGTATTAAGAGAAGCGCTTCCTGCATTCCTAGCTGCCAAAGGTATTTTTCATTACCTTAGACGCTGTCGCTATTTGATCAGTCAATTCAGCTCAACAATTAAGTAGGAAGAAAAAGACTCAAACTGATTGTTTTACTTTTTGTAAGAATTGATTGTTCAACTCGAACAAAAATGTTGATCCCATTTTGCATGTGGAGATAGTCAATTTAGAAGAATTGTTCTTGCTGGCCTAAGCCTGGGGAGACAAATTAAATCTGACACTGCAGCAGAGGCTGGCAAGTGGGAGAAGGTGAATAAATCACTAAATCCTTAGAGTTTTTCTCTCTAATTCCTCAGCGTTTTGCAATTTGGTGGCTGTGGTGGAATAGTGTTACTTATTGACAATTCAATAAGCATTAAACAAACATTTGCAACTGGTGGTAATTTGACGGGGCAAAATCACCAGGTGGTCTTCTGACCAGGGGACTTGTGGGAGTTACTGGATGATGGGGTGACTAAAAAAGTAGTCCTGAGAGCATGGTGTTCCAGAGTCTGGGATGGATATTCTTCCTGTTGGACCCTCAGCCTTAACTGGGAGGGGTAGAAGCCACAGGAACTAGACTTGTGACCTGCACTGCCCTAGTGGGAGATGTTTGCAAAAGGAAGCATTCACTGTAAATGCAGACCACTGTTCAGAACTGACAACTAGTGAAGGGCATAAGGACTGTTTCTATGGATGTTATATGTTTGGGGTAATCTCGAAGAAAATGCAAAGGATAATGCAAAAAGAAAACAAGGAAGTTCAAAATGTGTGGTTGGGGGAGTTAAAACTGGAATCAAGAGAAAGAGATTAAGAAAATGTGATATAGGAAAAGCCAAGGGAAAGAAATTCTTCATTCTCAGAGCTTTGCAGGTGATTTGAGAATGGCGCAGGAAAGGAGAAGCCCAAACTTCTGGAGAAAAAAAGTACAATGATGAGGAGTGTGATCAATCCTTAGTGAGTGTAAGGGAACTCCCTAAGAACTTCAGACAAGAGGGGCATGCCATGGCATTGGGACTCTTGGTTGAGGAGTGGAGGGAAGTCCTTCTAGAATAACTGTGACTGAATTTCTGGGATCAAGTATTTGGGATGTAACAGGAGGTCCTTGAGATTAATCAATCACAAACCACATCCATCTTTACAACTCAGTTCAGTAGCTCAGTCGTGTCCAACTCTTTGCGACCCCATGAACTGCACCACGCCAGGCCTCCCTGTCCATCACCAACTCCCAGAGTCTGCCCAAACCCATGTCCATCAAGTCGGTGGTGACATCCAACCATCTCATCCTCTGTCATCCCCTTCTTGTCCTGCCCTCAATTTTTCCCAGCATCAGGGTCTTTTCAAGTGAGTCAGCTCTCCGCATCAGGTGGTCAAAGAACTGGAGTTTCAGCTTCAACATCAGTCCCTCCAACGAACACCCAGGGCTGATCTCCCTTAGGATGGACTGGTTGGATCTCCTTGTAGTCCAAGGGACTCTCAAGGGTCTTCTCCAACACCACAGTTCAAAAGCATCAATTCTTCTGTGCTCAGCTTTCTTTATAGTCCAACTCTCACATCCATTCATGACCACTGGAAAAACCATAGCCTTGACTAGATGGACCTTTGTTGGCAAAGTAATGTCTCTGCTTTTTAACGTGCTATCTAGGTTGGTCATAACTTTCCTTCCAAGGAGCAAGCATCTTTTAATTTCATGGCTGCAATCACCATCTTAGGGGTACAATTAATGCCATTTGAAATGATCAGAAATAAATTTTTAAGGATTATAAAATTTGAAGCAAGAAACTGAAGGATTTGGAAGCCAGAGGTGATATTTTCATTGATCCTTCAGATCAACACCTGGGATTTAGGAAGAGAGACGGAAGTCAAGAACATGAGCAATGGACTCTGCAGGTGGTCCTGTGGGCAGGATCTAGACTGCTGGACCATGGTTTTAGATGGCAACATGATAGGATCCTGGCTGAGAAGAGAATGCATTTCATGAGGACAGGAAAGAAAGAATTTGCCCAGAAGCTCACTGATCCAATCAAGAGTATTTTAATAATTCAAGACTTGGAAAATGTTGATCTTTTTAGACTAGACACAGAGATATACTGGTTGCCTCTAAGAAAGGCTGCTTGGCCCAGCTGCAAAGAGAGTGGTTAGAGACAGCCTTCTCTTGTTAACTCCTTCAGGTCAACTTCAGCTTTTGAGTCAAGGCCACATTCTTCTCAGGGTAGTCACAGCCAGTGACTAAAGAAAACTGTGGTCCAAGGGTTTAGCCATTTAAACCCAATGCAGGACTCCTTTAATGGGTAAGTTTTGCTCCAGACATCTCTAATGGGCTGGCAGAAGGGAACACAGGTGGACCCAAGAGATCCACTTGGGTGCTTCTTGGGCCAAACTTGCTCAATTGCAATTATGAATGGAAAAGTGCAGCAAGTTTAGAGCTGTGTGATTAGCTGACATCTTTTAGTGGTTAATTCCTTCAAGGGTACTAGAGGTCACAGTCTTCTCAAGATGGCTCTAGCCAATAACCGAATAAGACTGTGATCCAAGGGCCCAGCCATTTCTGCCAATATAAGACTCCTCTAAAGACAATCGATCCAGGGCCTCCTTGTTGAACTGTGATGAATTTTGCCCGACTTGAATCACCATCTGAAGGCTCCCCTTGCTCCCATTTCCTTCTGTGGGTGTCACTCCCCAGTAAGACGTATGCTCTCCTAACTCCATCTTAGCATCTGCTTTCTGAAGGAGTCAACTGGCATACAGCTGAAGCCAAGAGAGGTACCTTAAACTTCATTATATTAGTCCCTCTACTTTGAAGTGCTTTTAGCCTTTTCACAATAAAATGTTTTTTTGAAAGGAAAGAGAACTGAAAGGGGGGTGGGGAAGAATGCCTTAAACATAAAGTATAGACGACAAATAAAATGTCCAGATAAATCCATAAAACTGATTGCTGCGAAAATCAGAAGATATTACATACAGCAAATATGTACGAATGAATAAAGTGTTTGGTTTTAACTAGAAAGCAACTGAGTGGGGGGCAGAAAAAAAATTGTTCTAATCTGAGAAGTCTTATGCCCGTCAGCAGAGCATGAGTAACAAAATAAATTGGGGAGAATTTGAAAGAAATTCTTACAAGATAGGGCAATAAATATGAACTTGTTTCATTCACCAGGCTTGGGAAAGAAGAGATACAGAACTGAAATAGGCTGATGGAAGCATATGCTCTATTCAAGACAAATAGGCTGGTTACAGGAAGAGACTGACCAGACACTGTGCCAAGAAGACAGACATCTTTGTGGCAATTCACGGGCCTGTGGATGGATACAAGCTGAAGAGCCAAAAGATAAGGGGACAAGAATAGAAGTGATGTTGCTGTGGTACAGGTCACAGCTTATTAAATCTGGCTCATTATCAACATTGTTCAGGGGACTTTTTTTTTTTCAGGGTCTACAAATAATTTTATTGAACAAATAACACAACAGCCTTCCTAGATTGAGAAGTACCCTCCCCAAACCATTTCTCAGATGCTTAAAGCACAGAGTTTGCACAGTAAGGAATTTTTAAAAAAAAATCATTTCTATGTAGAAATCAGACTCTACCCCAACAACATCATGGGCTGGACTATTTAGAAGCTTTCACATTTTAAATATTCCTATTATGGTTGTTTTCTCCTTTCTGCCCCCATCCCAAGGGCTCTAGTATTCTTCTCTTGACTGATTCTGAAGGGATGGGTATACTGTAGGGAAAGGGGTGGTGGGTTCCTCAGAGCTACTGGCACCAGCCCTAGGGTGCTGTGCCTTACCTCAGGGTGGTGGATGTGTAAGGGCAAGGGGGATTAGATACAGTAGGTGGGATGGCGCACAGGCATCCGGAGCCCTTCCTGCTCCCCATCATATGTGCTCTCAACTTGGGGTGGAGGGGCAGCAACTAGTTGCAGTGGAGCAGGATCAGGCTAGCCATGGGTAGGGGGAGAAACCTCCCACACCCCAGTCCCCACTCCTAATAACAGACAGCAAATTGTCCATCCTGGGAACAAATGGGCAGGTAGACAGGAAGAATCAGCCTTGTTCTGCCCCCAGCCTCTGTCCAACACAGGAGGAATCAAGGTAGCAAACAGCTGAAACGCTTCACCGAAAGGGTAAAGGAAGGGAGGGAAAGGACGTTCCCACTTTTGGAGAGCTCCGATTGCCCTGGGGCAGGAAAAAGGCAGACCTGGCTTGTAAAGTGCTTTAGCCTCCAGCAGGGCTGGGCCCTAGGCAAGCTTGGAAGAATGCTGGCCAGGCAAGGGCACAGGAAGCAGGCAGGTGCCTGGCCATGCTCCTTGTTAGAGAAGGTGGACTGGTAACTCTGCCATCAGGCCTTGCCAGCTACCAGTCATACATATCTAGTCCACTTACAAGCCAACCCCCAACCAGCACCGTAGGACTGCCCGGCTCACAGCTGAAGGTTCCGGGCCAGCTGAGCTTATTCACGGCTGTGGCCCCAGCCTCGGTTCCTCAAAGGAGGCCACACCTTGAGCCTGGGGGTGTCTCGCGGCCGCAGGGGGTGTTTATGCCTGCCACCCCTGAGCGACTGAACGGAACGGAACGGAACCCCCGCCCCAGACTCACCCCTCGTAGAGGATCACCGGGAAATCCAGGTGGATCCAGCTTCACGGTGCCCTGAGGAATCAGGTTCTGACGCACCCGCCTCAGCTGGGCCCGTTCTTGGTGACGTCTGTCTCCTCAGAGACTTCGTGAGGCAGCTCTTCATCCTCGCCATCGCACCTGGAGCCGCGGCGCGTGAATGCGAAGGTGCGGGCACCACTCGGCCTCGCTGTCGCACCACAGCTTGCTCAGCGACCGCCGCCTCTGGGCCGCCGCCCCCGCCGCCGAGGTGAAGGCCGCAGGCCCGGAGCTGTGGAGCCGCCGGCGCCCCCGTCAGGGCGGCCGGCGCGCGCGGTAACTTGGCTCTGACAGGGCCGTCGGCGCCGCCATGCCCTGACTGGACTTCGGCTCACAGATGCCGCCGCCGCCGCCGCCGTCCACAGGCTCCTTCAAGGGGGCTTTTAAAATGAAATTTCTTGTTACGATTTCTATGAAATCATACATTCTGGGACTGGATCCTAAAATTTGTATTTTTACCACTCTCTGAGCAGTTCTAAGGAACATTAGGTTTGTCTGGTGGCTCAGATGGTAAAGAATTCACCTGGAATGCAGAAGGCCTGGTTGGGAAGATCCCCTGGATGAGGGCATGGAAACCCACTCCAGTGTTCTTGCCTGGAGAATCCCATGGACAGAGGAGCCTGGGGGGCTACAGTCCAGGGGGTCGCAACGAGTCTGGTATGACTGACTAAGCATAGAACAGCACCTGCACAATATACAGACCGGCTTCCCCGTGGCTTAGCGGGAAAGCATCCGCCAGCAATGCAGGAGATTCTGATTTGATCCCTGGGTCAGGAAGATCTTTTGAAGAAGGAAATGGCAACCCATTCCAGTATTGTCGCCTGGAGAATTCCATGGGCGGAGGAGTCTGGAGTGTTACAGTCCATGGGGTCGCAAGAGCTGGACATGATTTAGCCACTAAACCACCACCAATATATAGACTGGACCAATGGGCCAAATAAATAAAAAGTGTAATAGGTTCACAATACATTTTCTAAAAATGACTACAAGCATGATTTGGTAATGATAGGGAATTTCAACTCTATAAACATCTGCTAAAAGCCTCATTTGGCCCAAAGCAGAGCAGCCTAAAACTTGCCTTGCCCAAGTTTCCAAGAAGATTAAGCACACAAATGGAAAAACTACTGTCCTAGATTTAATTCTGACCTACTAGGATAAAGTAATGTTTATCAAAGACGACGAAAAAGGAGTCTTAGGGCAAAGGTCACCGAGTTCACACACTGTGAGCCAACAGACATGGCGACAGTATGATTCCCAGATAAGATTCATAGGTAAAGAAAAGCAAAATCCCGAGGCATAAAGAATGAATGTCCATTGCACTCAAAATGTTTCAGAAATTTCTCAAATGGTGAAATCTCACGATGCAGATACAGGTAAGGTCAATGATAAAGAGACGGAGAGAAAAAAAATCTAAAATGAATGACAAAAACCTGCACACAAAACCAGAAACAAACAAAACTAATATCACTCCATTATAGTCCAGCTTTGACTGTCTGTTGGGGGACTTAAAAAAAGAATCCAAATGCTTGCATCACTCTCTGAAGTTTTGATTCAGTTTGTCTAGGGTAAGAAATCAGCATAACTCTTTAATCTCCCTGAGTAACCCCAACATTCACTTACAATTGCAATACAGTGCTCTGGAAGCTCTGATTTTAAAAGGACAGGATAGGAAGAAGGACACAAATTTAAGAGGCATGTAAGAAAGTGACAGAGACAGTATTTTAGCAAAATGACCTCAGGCTGACAAAAAGGCAACAGCAAAAACAAAATGCCTCTCAGCTCTATTTGGGACGAGTTGGGAGATCAGGGACAGGATAGGCTTGCTGTTTGGGAAGAAGTCAAGAGATCTTAGAAGCCTGGAAATGAGTAAATAGCCTTCCAATTTTCTAAAATGGATAGAAAATGGATTCTGTAAACTACGGATGATTGAGCTTGATATGGATCTCAGACAAGATTCCAGAATGTAATACTAAAGCAATGTTATAATGGGCACCCAAATGACAAAGCAGTGATTATAGAACCCAGCATGGGTTCACAAGAACACACCCCGTTAGTCCGGCCCATTTCCATCCCTCAGTGGGAGGCTGGCAGATAAAGACAATGTTCACACATTCCCATTCAGGCATCTGGACACTAGCAAAACACTTGGTGATGTCTCTAATGATATACTTGTGCTTAACGTAGAGAAAAAATGGGTCTGGTGCTAGAACATGTGAGTGGGTTATTAACTGTTCAGAAATCATAACCAGCGAATACTCATTAATGGAGTTATGTCAAACCTAGTGAGGGCTTTCTAGTCTCCTGGTATCTGTCAGAGAAATAGTTCACAGGCCCTGTATACGCTTGAATACTTCTGATGGGCTGGAATGATAAGCAAAATCTAACAATAATTAGATTTAATAAAGTTAATAGTCCAGGACCTGAGTGCTAAAATCTTACAGTACATGTAGAGGAGAAATTCGATATAAAGGCAGCTGACACTTTTAAAGAGCCTTGAGAGTGTTAGTCAACAATTGATCCAATACCAGTTGAAAGCAACACGGCTGCAAAATATTGAAAGTGACCAACTCTGACTCTAATAAAAGTAAAGAATTGATAATGGAGGACAGCGTTTCCATCCTGTACTATGTACTACTCAGAACATACCTGGAATTTTGCATTCATTTCTGGGTTCCACATTTTAAAAGTGAGGCATACAATCTGAAGTGCATTTCAGGGAGAACGGCCAGCAAGGTGAAGAAAACTAAAACCAAGCTATACATAGAACAAATGAGGGAATCATCTTGCTTATTAAGAGAAGATATAGAGGGATAAGATGCCTGTCTTCAAATAATTGAAAGATTGCCCTGTGAAAAAGAAATTAAACTTACCTTTTGTGTTCCAAAGTGCTTAAACTAGAAGAGTACCTGGAAGCTTTGGGAAGGCAGAAAGACTTTCCATACGTAGAGCCAAACATCAGCAATAAGCTGTCTGAAAATAGAAACAGAATCCTAAGGAAACCGAGTTCTCCATCACTGGTTATATTAGGGCAGAAGCTGGGTGCTCACTACAAGGGATGCTGTACAGGAAAACCAGGTATCAGATGAAACTGGATGCCTCTGAAGGACATTTAGACCCTGATACGTCATGTCACTAAGAATACAGAATAGACTTGGACAGCACACTTCTGTCCCTCGGGGAAGATGGGAGGTGTCTCTGCCTACACTGAGGGTAGCGGCAGAGTCTTACCATTTCCTTGGTTGGGAAATTGGTCATCCAGTGATTGGCACTCCTCTCTACCCAACTATCTAAAATAGGGTAGTCCTTTGCCCACCAGGTGATTTTGGAATAGGAGTTACCCTTTTCCAATTCCACCAGGTCCATGTGGCCCCGACTAAATACATACTGAAAACCAATGGAGAACTATAACTATCGTTAAGAAATATTCAACCTGAGAAGTTATAAACCTGGAGAAATTTTTAAGGCATGCAGGCTTGAAAATAAATTGTAACTTGTGCATTATAATTATATTACTAATTATAGCTTCCGTTTACATTGAAAGCAGAAAACCAGCAAATGGGAGTAACAATTATAGACGATAATGATGGTGATGATGGTGACATTCATTTGGTGTTTATTTTATTCCTGGCACTGTTCTAAGGGCTTTACTTGTAACAGTTTAACCCTCACAACACCCCTGTGAAGTAAGCACATTACCCCCATTTTACAGAGCAGGAAACTGACGCAGAGAGTTGCTAAGCCACTTGCCCGTGGTCACATGGCTACTAAGTGGTAGATCTTGTACTCAGATTCAGGCAGTCTCTTGACCACTATGGCACATCGCCTCTCCCAAGCTTCTGGGGGCACATTCTCAACCTCAAGAAGGGAATACCAGATTAGGCTCAACCCTGAATATTCACTGGAAGGACTGATGCTGAAGCTAAAGTTTCAATACTTTGGCCACCTGATGCAAAGAACTGACTCACTGGAAAAGACCCTGATGCTGGGAAAGATTGAAGGCAGGAGGAGAAGGGGGCAACAGAGGATGAGATGGTTGGATGGCATCAATGACTCAATGAACATGAATTTGAACAAACTCTGGAAGATAGTGAAGGACAGGGAAGCCTGGAGTGCTGCAGTCCATGGGGTCAAAAAGAGTTGGACATGACTTAGTGACTGAATAACAACGTATTGATGGAGAAGTTGATCCTCAGGGGCAGGGTCTCTATGGGAAGGGTCTTGGTGTGGTCCAGGGAGGGCAGATCTCACATGCCTTTGCCCTTTCTCACAGTCTATATCTTCTCTTCTTTTATACCCCCAGCAAATCCTTCCAAAGGAGGAAAGAGACTGGTCAGACAAGAAGATACAGAAGTGAAGAGCAATGCATTGGATACCCCAATCTTCTGGCCTCTATCCCATCCCCCCAGACCCAAATCTTGTTCGATGACAAATCTCAGGGCTATGCTGAGACTTAACGCTCACTTGTCTTCCCAACTCTGTGTCCAGTGACATCACAGTGATACCTCGAAATCAGCCTCGGGGAATACTGACACCATGAAGTCAGCAGATGCTACAAACTAAGGCATGTGTGTGTGTGCATGTGTGTGTGTGTGTGTGTGTGTGTGTGTGTGTGTGTGTAGAGCAGTTTACCAGCCCACCGCTCCACACACTACTGGCTGCCTCCCCTAGAGACAGAATAACAAGTCTCGCATCCTCCCGCTCTCTCCAGTAACTGCGTCAGGATAACGCACAGCACACACTTGTCTTGCCTCATCAGTCCCTCCAGAGCCTTTATCATCTGTCAAGCAGAACTTTCATTATGAACATTTTCACTCCAAAGAGGCACCGACCACCAGAGTCAGCCTCTCACGACTTTCTCTAGTCATGTGCATGTGCGCAGACCCGGAATTTCTTCACATCTGCCGGCTCCTTTCTCAAATCCCCAGCTCCAGGCTCTTTCACCCCACTCAGCCCTCCTGAATTCTCCACTCCTGATGTCAGAGTTAGAGTCAGATCTGCATTCAAATCCTAGTTTCCTCACTGTTGATCCGTTTTGGCCTCAGTTTCATCACCTGTAAAATGGGGATTATGGTACTGCTTGACCTCACAGACTCAGTTTGAAGAATAAGCTTGTAAACATATGCAGAGCACACAGGAGTCTCTGGCACGAAGGTGGAGATGGCTGTTGTTACACACTCTCTCATACACCTCTGGGCACTGACTCTCGTGGGCTGCCGCCCCACCCAGGGGTGTTATAGACAGGGCACCTGTGCCACCCACTTCCCCACCTCCTTGATGTGTTCCCATTGCCCCCTTATTCTGGAGGGCGTTCCCAATCTATTGAAATCCTTCATGCCCCTCAAAACCCTACACAACGCCTCTGCTGTAGGAAGTCTTTGCTGCTCCTCCCAGTTGTACTCTTCGCTCTCCAGGAGGCCACAGGGTGACTCAGATGGCAGCCTCAACCCCCTCTTTTTCTCTTTGCCTGAGAGGCTGATGAAAGCCCACTTCTTTGGGCTAAGGTAAGCAAAAGCTTTGCTCACAAGGTGAATCTGTGCAGGGAGGGAGCCTCCCGTTCCCACACTGGTGTGTTGCCAGGTGTGCCTCAGCACCGACCCAGCCCCCAGCTGCAGGGCATCAAGTGCTGGAAGGTCTCCCAGAGGTCATGGTCTGCCTCCACGTTTCAAAGATGAAGGCACAGAGGCCGAGGGAGCCGCCTGGCCGACGTCACGCAGCTGGACTTGGAACTGGCATGCTATGCCTCCCCGCCCCCCGCCGATGCTCTGCCATCCTGCCAGGCTCCTGGATGATCAGGACAAAGCCCAACAGAGGCAGGTCGAGGGATAACAGTCTGAGCATGGAGCTTCCGAAGAAGGCTGGTGGGGCCGCCAGGAGGGCCGGAGAGCCAGGGCAACATGAGGCCGTAGGCCTCAGGGAGAGGAGAGACTCAGACAAAAGGCTCATAAGAGTTTCTGGAGCCAAAGTCCTGGAGAGCCCTTGTCTAACCTGCCTCATCCTGTTGTCCAAATTTTTGCAGCCTGCTTACCCACAACTTTGGCCCGGCCACAAATGGCTGCGTGCAGAAGGCATCAGGCTGGGAGCTCATCCCGACTCTATTACTTAAGATGTGGGCTTTTTCCATTTCCTAATGGCTGCATGAGTTCCTGTCCTTGGAAGAATCCTGAAGTCTAAAATAGCCACCATCAACTCACCCCCTCTCCTGTGTCTCTGTTGCTTTACACTGCTGCATGTTCTTCAAGTTCAGTGTGCTTCTCACCTCTTGTAATTGTTATTCATTCATTCATTTTCTTATGTACCATCTGCTCCTCCATTAGAAGAAAAGCTTGAGGGTTAGGATTTCATCTTTGCCTAGTACATATTAGATCATGCTAAGTTGCTTTGTTGTGTCTGACTCTTTGTGACCCTTTGGACTGTATGTAGCCCATTAGGCTCCTCTGTCTATTGGGTTCTCCAGGCAAGAATAACTGGAGTGGGTTGCCATGCCCTCCTCCAGGGGATCTTCCTAACCCAGGGATCGAACTAGGGTCTCCTGCATCTCCTGCATTGGCAGGCAGGGTCTTTACCACTTGTACCATCTGGGAAGCTCTCATTTAACATATCATTAGTATCTTTATTTGTGGTTTGAGACTACAATATGGGTGAGTACAATCTTTTGAAATCCAGTTTTATGGCCTAGCATCCGAACAGTCTGCATTACTATTTCATATGCTCTGGGGGAAAAGGACATTTTCTCCTACAGTTGGGTGCCATGCTCTACACAGGTCCATTTGGTCAGGGTCACTAATTGTGCTGATTCAATCTGCATCCATTCCTTTTCCTGGATCGGTGATTATTTCTTTCTTTTCCTATTCCACTTTTAGCCTCCAGCTGTATGAAAGTTAAAGGCTTTGGTCTATTCTTTAGTGTTTACTTTTCCAGTTAAATAAGATAAGGACCTCATATCTCTCTAACTGTGGTCAAGGTTTTTCCAGCTTACATGCTGTTATTCTGTAATATATTAGCTTTTCTGATCTAGATTTCCACACAAACTAGACATTATTTTTATAGTTTTACACAGTCATTACTTTGGTTTACCTACATCTTTGCTGTTTATTTCTACTTGTATCTCAGAATGTTCACCTTGAGTGATTTTCCTTCTTAAAATAATCTTTTGAAATTCTCTAAGGTGGCAGTCTTTCCTTGGGAAGCTCCACCAGATATGGTTTGTCTGTAGAAGTCTTTATTGTGGCTTCATTCTTAAAAGGTAGTTTTGCAGCACAATATTGTAGATTGACAAGTTTTCTCTAAGTACATTGAAGATACGGATCCTTTGTCCGGGAATTTCCACCAACGACAAGGAGAAACAGCTATCAGTCTCATCGCCAATCCTTTATGGATGATCTGGTTTGTCTCACTGGCTGCTTTGCAAAAACCTTCTTTTTTCTCTTTGGTATTCTGCGGTCTGCCTATGGAGAGGTCATAGTATATACTTCTTTTCATTTAATTTGCTTAGATTTAAGGGCTTCCTAGAATAAACATTGGGGTCTTTATCCTGGAAAATTCTCAGCCATGATCTCTTTGGATATTGCCTCTTCCCCATTCTAATTATCTCCTTCTGGAACACAGATTAGGCAGACATAAACCTCTCACATCCAAAATAATAGTTACTAATCACAGGTGGTGATTTGGGACACTTCCATCAACAGAGAAGATTTTACTGGACAGCATTGGCAGAGACCATCATTCTAGTCCTGTTTTCTCTTAACTTTCCCTTCATATTTTTCAAATCTTTGTCTCACAGGACCACAGACTGAATGATTCACTTAATCTCCAGGTTCAAAATTTCTCAGTTTCTTGAGTCTGCTTCATCATTTTTTAAACTTCAACTATTTAATATATATATATATATACATATATACGTTGTTGCTCACATACACTCATCTATATATATATATATATATATATATATATAGAGAGAGAGAGAGAGAGAGAGAGAGAGAGAGAGGGAGGGAGAGAGAGAGATTGAAATGGCAACCCACTCCAGTATTCTTGCCTGGAGAATCCCAGGGACGGAGGAGCCTGGTGGGCTGCCATCTATGGGGTCACACAGAGTCGGACACGACTGAAGCAACTTAGCAGCAGCAGCTTATATATATATATATATATATATATACACACACACACACACACATACATGAGGCAAAACATATCAATCTTTTTCTTGAAGAGTTTGTTAAGGATTGAATTGTGTCCCCCACCCCAAATTTAAATGGTACCTCAGAACGTGATGTTATTTGGATACAAGGTTTTATAGAGGTGCTCAAGTTAAAGTTGAGGTCATTAGTGTGGGTCCTAATCCAGTATGACTGCTGTCCTTATACAGAGGGAAAACTTGGACACAGACACGTGCACATCGTGTAAAGATGGAGGCGGAAATCAGCGATGCATCTCCGAGCTGAGAAGCACCAACCCACAGACCCTAGGAGAGAGGCCTGGAGCAGACTCTTAGACCTCACAGTCCTCAGAAGAGACCAGCCCTTTTCACATCTTGACCTCAGACTTGCAAAGCTATGAGACCATGCATTTCTGTTGTTCAAGCCCCCAACCTGTGGTTCTTTGTTGTGTCAACCCTAACAAACTCAAATTCTACATAATATCTTCTAGGACAGACAGCCCACCAGGGTCTGCTCTGTGGAGCTAGTTCAGACCACATGCTGTTTAACAGTCTGGAGGAACCTGGGGGGAAAAGAAGGTTCACTGCTGCCTTCTGCAGCATCCCCAGAATTGGGTAAAGTCCTCTGCTATTAATATTCAGCTTCCCAGAGAGGTCGTGCAATACCATCAATCATTCTCCTTCAGAGTGCTCTCCACCTGAAAAAGCACGATGTTCTTATTGACACTGCACTTAAAAAAACGTCCTGAAGTAAATCTACAGCACTCTCTGGCTCTTCAGATCCAGAAACTGGTTAACCAGTAAGGATATAAAGACACAGAGAGATGCTTTGGCAAGGTCGCAGAACAATTTGTGCCAGAGATTAGAACAGAATCAATGCTCCGTTGCAGCATATTGGCCAAGAGCCTGGATAACCTCCAACTATTGACTTTGTCAGTCCCGGGGTTATTGGCCAGTGAAAATCCCATGGACGGAGGAGCCTGGTGGGCTGCAGTCCATGAGGTCGCTAAGAGTTGGACACGACTGAGAGACTGCACTTTCATTTTCACTTTCATGCACTGGAGAAGGAAATGGCAACCCACTCCAGTGTTCTTGCCTGGAGAGTCTTAGGGATGGAGGAGCCTGGTGGGCTGCTGTCTATGGGGTCGCACAGTCGGACATGACTGAAGCGACTTAGCAGCAGCAGCAGGATCTTTAGACCTGGGAGCTCCTATCATCTTGTCCAGTCCAATAAAGCCCAGTTTCAGTCTCTCACAAGTCAAAAAGATAAAGATAACAGGTTATCCCAAAATTCACCTAGCAAGGACCCTAAATCATACAGAGTGACAGAGACTTGCTAGAACCTCAGACCTTCTGGCAGAGTATATGGAATATGTCCAGAACCAGACTCAACTTTCCTAAAGAGATAAGATAGACCTTTGCTCTGCTGTCTTTATGGGTGCCCCTTCCATTTCTCTTTGCAACCTTCCTCCCTCCCACTCCACCCCATCCATGCTCTAATATTAGCTGCAAAAGGGATGCCAACACTCCAGAGAATCCTGAACCAAAAAGCTTCGGATGGGAGGAGGGTATAACTAAATCATTATCACATGTTATTCACTAAGAATTCACATCAACACCACATGTCACAGGGCTGCCTGGCACACACGCCCCCTCCTCTGGATTCTGAGCTCTGGCGCTGCCTCTTCTCCAGCTGAGCTCCCCCAGCCTCACTCTAGACCCTCTCAGCACAGAGTGAAGGTAGAGGAAAGCATGCTGGCTGTGGTCCTCCCAACATCCCTTGACCTCATTCTTTCTTCCTTTTCCACAGTGCTGATGCCAGAGCATCCTCCAAACCAGCACTGCCCAAGAGGGAGATGGCACAAGCCACGAAGACAGACCACCAAGAGGATTTTAAACTTAGCTGCCCCTTTAAAAACATAAAAATGAAATAGCTGAAATCAATCTTAATAAGGTATTCTTTTTAATTCATTATATCAAAAATATCATTTCAACCTGTAGTAGTTACAAAAAGTTATTAATGGGATATTTACCTGTTTTTGGTTACGTCTTCGAATTTTAGTGTGTATTTTACACTCACAGCACATTTAATTTGGATGACCCAGATTTCAAGAACGGAATGTGTTCTTCTGTTTAGTGGCTACCATACTGAACAGCACTGGTCTAAGAGTTTCAACAGATCTGTTATAGCTTCGAGTCTTGGGCAGTGTGTGATTTTAGAGGACAGATGTTTCCTCTCATATATATTTTATTTTTTCAGTGGGGCCCATTAAAATGCCAATAAAGTCTTTTTTCCGATAAATCCTTACTGATCCCAATTCCCTGTCTCTATATATCCAGTTGTCTGCCTGAAAGGAACCTCTCTCCCTTCACCTTTCCCTATATGCCTCAAAGGCACCTACTGTTTTCTTCTTTGGTTCAAAAGGTTCTTCAGGGAACCAAAGTTGAAATGAACGTAGCCTCCTCGAATGTTCCTGAAAGGTCTGCTTTTTCCACTGTTATCATATATAGTATGGGCTTTCCCTGGTGGCTCAGCAGTAAAGGACCCCCCTGCCAGTGCAGGAGATGCGGGTTTGATCTCTGAGTGAGGAAGATCCCATGGAGGAGGAAATGGCAACCCACTCCAGCATTCTTGTCTAGGAAATCCCATGGGTAGATGAGCCTGGTGGGCTATAGTTCATGGGGTCACAAAGAGTCGGACACAAAGTAACGACTAAACATGCACAAATATACAGGACATTGCACAGCATTTACTTGAGAACATTCTGTCTTTCTTAAGAGACAGAATTACATTAAAAAGAGGGGACATGCCTTCTCTCTTGTGTTCCCCATACTTAACACAGGAACCCACACATGGTTGCTCTTAACATGACAGCTCGGTTCCCTAAGGAGTGGATGGTCTGAGGAAGAAAGAAATGTGAGCAAGCATCCAAGACAAGAGCCAAGGTGTCTTGCAGAACTTGACCTTGGAAGTGACACACCATCATTTCTGCCATATTCTCTTGATCACACAGATCACCCCTGGCCCAGTGTGGGAGACTACACACATGTGAGTACCTGGGTGGGCATCCTTGGGAGCCATCATGAAGGACGGTGAGCAATGGAATACACCGCTGCTGGACAACAGAAACCCTGAATTCAGGCCTTGATGGCACGTAAGTCACTGATCTTAAGACCCTAGGCAACTAGCAAAGCCCAGCCCTTCCTGTTCTCTCCATGCATGTTCACCTGTCACACTGACTCTGCCGCTCCGTGTCTGTGCTGTTCAATCACTTCTTGCCTGCTTCAGCGTGACCTCACATGAGTCCACCTCAGCAAGGCAGCCCTGAAGTCTGGTGAGTCAGCAACCACAACGAATGATGTGTATGGATAAATACAGTTCCATTTACTGTGACGAATGAATTCCTTTGTCCAGGTTTTTTTTCACATTTATGAAGATTTGGAAGAAATTTTGAAAGTGGAATCTATAACATCAAGGCTTTCTGCTGTTGAAAGCAATTAACCACACAGCAGTTGTAAACAAATGTAAAAAAAAAAAAAAACCAGCTGTTTCACAAGTTGGAAAATATACTGAAATTTATCTCAATGAAGGCAACAAGATTAGTTAATAATAGTATTAATAAGTTCAAATGTTATCTGTTTTAAATTTTAATGATTGCATGGACCTATTAATGACTTGGTAGGCAAATGTGGCGGAGAAGGCAATGGCACCCCACTCCAGTACTCTTGCCTGGAAAACCCCACGGACGGAGGAGCCTGGTGGGCTGCAGTCCATGGGGTTGCGAAGAGTCGGACATGATTGAGCGACTTCCCTTTCCCTTTTCACTTTCATGCATTGGAGAAGGAAATGGCAACCCACTCCAGTGTTCTTGCCTGGAGAATGCCAGGGATGGGGGAGCCTGGTGGGCTGCCATCTATGGGGTCGCACAGAGTCGGACACGACTGAAGCGACTTAGCAGCAGCAGCAGGCAAATGTGGTGTGAATTTCCTGAAAACTGAAAAGCAAAACAGTTTTGCCACCCTACTGATGAATAAAAAAGAGTAAACAGGTCTTCCCTGGTGGCTCAATGGTAAGGAATCTGCCTGACAGTACAAGAGACACAGGTTCAATCCCTGACCCAGGAAGCTCCCGCATGCCTCAGAGTAAGCCTGTGCACCGCAGCTATTGAGCCTGTGCTCCAGAGCCCATGTGCTGTAGCTACGGAAGCCCACATGGCCCGGAGTCTGTGCTCTGGGGCAAAAGAAGCCAGCGCAAGGAGAAACCTGCTCGCAGCAACGAGAGAAAAAAGCCCTCCCAGCAGTGAAGATCCAGCACAGCCCCAAGTAAACAAATACAATTCGTTTTTAAAAAGACTAAAACAGGCATAATATCCACATGAAAGTACCACAGTGAACCTTCAAATGTAAATTATTAAATACATGAACATAATGAGGGATCTGAGGCCTCTGAGTCCCCCAGGTCCATATTGTGGACACTACTGGTTTGCCTACCCTAATTTTAAACAAATGTTTAAAACAGTGTTTGACCACGGCTAGTATGTAGTAAAACATGCATGAAAAAAAATTTAAAGCATGAGATTAGAAAATAAAGAGAGATCCCAGTTTTTAAAATTTCCATACCACCCTGTGAGGCTCACACTGTAAACCATTGCCTTAGATAAAACTGTCCCACACATCTGCAGTTGGACTTGCCTGTGGAACATGGCTGGCTCCTGAAATTGGGACAGAGGGGTGGGGAAAATGAGACCCCCAGCTCTCATCTGAATTTAGACATCTACATAGGAATTCAGTGGAGGGAAAAGTGGATTGAACTCTAATATCCCTTGGGTTTCTAGAATACAGAAGCATGGCTGGCAGGGCTTCCCAGGTGGTGTTAATGGTAAAGAACCCACCTGCCAATACAGGAGATGAAAGAGACACGGGTTCAATCCCTGGGTCGGGAAGATCCCCTGGAGGAGGGCATGGCAACCCACTCCAGTATTCTTGCCTGGAGAATCCCACGGACAGAGGAACCTGGAAGGCTACAGTCCACGGGGTCGCAAAGAGTTGGACACGACTGAAGCGACTTAGCACACATGCCCTGGTGCAGAGTAGCAGTCCTGGGTGGAAGCTGGTGGAAAGAGCCTCCAGTAGGTCTCAGAGAGGAAACTGACTTGAAAGGGCTAGAATGCGAGCGAGGAGGTTGGGTGCTGGGGTGGAGGTGGAAGCGTGAGTGGATGCAGCCAACTACATCAGCTCCGGGCAAATTTACTGTGAACCTCTTGCTGTTACAACGCAGAGCTGGGCAGGGAGTGCGAGGAGGGGCGTCATTCTCTCTCTTACCCTGGAGCCCTTGTCTGGAGAGACTTGACAAAGGTCTCCAGAGAGGGGATAGAGGTCTCTGCTTGAGGGATGCCCCATCCCAACAGGTCTGTTAGGGCTTGAGCTGGAAAGTCAAAGCTCAGCCACACCAGGTTAAGAGGTAACTGGTAACATCCAGACCTGCCCCAACAGCGGAACTTGTCTTTCACCTCCGAAGGGCGGCTGATATGGGGGCTCAGGGATCTGCCTCATTTTCTCTGCTTTTGGGAGTGGAAGGGGACTGTTTTCACCAACAATGGTACCTCTAACTGCACTGCAGTGGGAAAAATATTCCAGCTTGAGAGTGACCACCTAATGGAAATTTCCAGCTCGAGACTATTGTGTGGTCCTGGCTTGGCCAGCAATGGATTTACAAATGACTAGAACTGATTTCCAGACACATGTGAATACCCCTAGGGATTCTTAGAAAAAACTGAGAAAAGAATCCTGGAAGCAAATCATTTTTCTACAGCCAGGAAGGGTATGTTTATAACCCTGGTTTCCCTTGTACGAGCAGGCAAGTAGGAATGCAGCAGGAACTGAGGGGTAGGTTCCTGTCAACCCCCCTGACTGTCCTTCTGGAGCCACCAGATGAAGCCTGAAGACGGCGCCATGAAAATGGACAAATTCTGGCCACCTCACCAGATATCCTGCTCCTCCACAGAATAAATAACGCAGCGGCAACTAGTATAATAGCTTTCACTTTAGAGCAGCACAAAAACATCTGTAGGGGAAATAAACAATCCCATGCCTTTGGCAAAAGAGTTGGACCAAGTGAGTATGGAAACCAAGTAATCAAGCTGCCGGCTTGGAGGCGCTGACACACCCATTCTTCTCTCTCTGCCGGAACTTCACTAAAATGCAGGCAAGAAATAAAAAGGGGCTCCAAGCCACGTGGCCAAAGACACCTGAAGAGGAGACGACAGCACACAACTGATGTCAATAAAAATTGAGAGCCAAAAGGTAGATGGCAGCTGATTTAGAAGCCCAGGGAGAGCTGAAATGTAAACTTGCAGCAGAGAGAGCCAAAAAAAAAACCTGTTTCCCCTAAAGGATCTTGGAAAAACCCAGCTCTTTGAGTTCCAGCCCTCTTAGAAGGCGAGGAAAATACAAGGACTAGTTGGATGACTTTGTAAGTAGCACCGAGATCCCCAGATTCCGTCCCTGATTTCGTGCAGTCATGTGACTCTCCCTCTCCCCTCCACGCCCCCTGAAGACTAGAAGTTTAGAGACCCAGACTTTGGCTTCCAAAGTCAAAAAGTAAACCGTATTCAGAACAGCTGACAGCAGACTGAGGGCCTTGCTGCAAAAGGCAGTTTAGGTGAAAGTCTGTACCCTGGACAGTGAGGCCCCCAGCTTTTCCTCCATCTTGGTGAGAAGATGATTAGCAGCCCATGCAGAATAGAGTTGAGTTGTCCAATATGCTAGCCACTATGGCTACCCACTCCAGTACTCCTGCCTGGAAAATCCCATGGACGGAGGAGCCTGGTAGGCTGCAGTCCATGGGGTCGCAAAGAGTCGGACACGACTGAGCGACTTCCCTTTCCCTTTTCACTTTCATGCATTGGAGAAGGAAACGGCAACCCACTCCAGTGTTCTTGCCTGGAGAATCCCAGGGACAGGGGAGCCTGGTGGGCTGCTGTCTATGGGGTCGCACAGAGTCGGACACGACTGAAGTGACTTAGCAGCAGTCAAAATAAATAGCAGTTATTTAAGCTTAAATTAGGTAAAATTAAACAAAATTTAAAATCCACTTTCCCAGCCATACTAGTCACTTTGCTAGTACTGAAGAGCCACATGTGACTACAGGCTACCGTATTGGATGAGGCTGATGGTGAACATTTCCGTCACCACACAAGTTGGACAGCACTGGATTAGAAAATTTCTCTGGGGGAACTGATCAGACTGACAGAAAAAGAAACCTACAGAGGCTGACAATTTTTGATCACTCAAGAGTGAAACCCAAGGGTTAACAAGCTCCTTTCATGCAAACAGAGCTTTCTATCAGAAATTTGGTGACTCATCCTTAAGCATAGATGGCAAATCTGAATGACCTAAAATTTTAAGTAAGTCCTAACCATAGGAGACAAAAGGAGATAATATAAAGTATATTGCATCCACGAAAGAAAAATAGGAAAGTATAAAAATGCATGCTTAGTTGCTAAGTTATGTCTGACACTGTAAAACCCCATGGACTGTAGTCTGCCAGGCTCCTCTGTATGCGGTTTTCCAGGCAAGAACACTGGAGTGGGCTGCCATTTCCTCCTCCAGCGGATCTTCCTGACCCAGCGATCGAACCCACATCTCCTGCATCGTCAGGTAGATTCTTTACTGCTGAGCTGCCAAAAGAAGACCATTATCAAAATATGATAAGCAAATAAAAATGAAATGGATTAGGGGGCAAAGTCTCTTGCAGTGCCAAGCCAAAAAAAAGTTTAAAAATAAGAGGAAAAGCTCAAGATAATTAACATATCTGTCCATGAGATTCATCTTTCAACTAAAAGGATTTCCAGCAAAAGAGAAATGGAAATAAGGGGGAGGAAGAAAACTATCAAAAGAACAAGAAAATAAAATCCTCAGAACTTTTCAGATGGAAGGGGCCACTGACTGTATAGCACTCTGAGTAAGACAAAATAAACATGTACCAAAGCGCATCATGACATTTAGAAAACTGGAGATAAAGAGCAGATATCTGCATCTTCCTGAAAGCAAATGAGTCCCATACAAAGGATCAGGCGTCAGGATCAGACTCGTGTCATCAAAAGTGACCGTGAAAGCTGTAAGGCAGAACTGTACCTCTAAAGTGCTAAGAAAAAATTACTTTCAACCTCGAATTTTACACCCAAGGGTGAGGATGGAATAAAGATATTTTCAAATTTGCAGTGAATTCAAAATTAACTTCTTGTGTCAGTCAGAGTGGAAAACAGCGGGCTCACTCAGACTGGGGAGAATTCACTATTTATCGGGGAAGCCAACTAGAAATGGTCAGATTCCCCATGGCTGCCCAGAGTGGAGAGCTGTCACAAAGCTGAGTTCCCCAAACTGGAGAGAGCTGGTGCCACAGGAGACAGCCACTGACAGAGGCGATGGCCACCACCAGCCCACAGCTCAAAAAGAAGGGAGCTGGAGAATAAAGACCCCGACTTCCTTTTCCTCCCACTCAACTTCCGTATCTCCCACTGACCAAAGTCAACTGGAAGTCAGAAGGCAAGGAGGCTACCAATGTTGTCTCCATAAATGCCAGCCTCCCAGGGCACAGAGGAGGAGGAGACGGCTCTGGGGTAACCACTGGAGAACTTCCCTCTCTGTATTCTTGCTCAAGATGCCACTGAAAGATATGGTTCAGTAACACAAGAGAGTAAATCAGAGGAAAAAACAAGATCCTAGATACAGAGACTCTAAAACCATAAAAAATGGGATCGGGGCAGCCATTGGGAAATCCCGGGATAATAGCGAAGGAAGTCTCACATCTATGTGCATCCCCAAAGAGCAAAATTCCAAACTGGAGAAGACAGAATGCTCTTGAGAAATGGAGCTAAGAAAGACGAAGAGTAGTTGGCATATTTGGGCTTCCCAGGTGGCTTAGTGGTAAAGAATCCACCTGCATTGCAGGAGATAAAGTTTCCAACTCTGGGTCGGGAAGATCCCCTGGAGAAGGAAATGGCAACCCACTCCAGCATCCTTGCCTGGGAAATCCCATGGGCAGAGGAGCCTGGCCAGCTACAGCTCATGGGGTTGCAAAAGAGTCAGACACGACTGAGCAACTAAACAACTACAAAAGTTGGCATGTTTAGGACTTAGGAGAAGATTATCAGGTTTATCAGACATGGATGAATTAATGAGATTGTTGTTTTCTTTAAAAAAAAATAAGCAAGTGGGGGAAAAGATAATTATTAGCTTCAAAGAAAATTTAAAAGTTGTACAGAAAGGAAATATAATTATTCACTATGACATACATGATAGTGTAATGTAGTGAGCGGTATTTACATAGCTGTGGTAGGTAGAACAATGGCCACCAAGGATGTTCACATCCTAATCCTTGGAACCTGGGAATTCTATCAGCATGGCAAAAGAGATTTGCAAATGTGAACACGTTAATCTTGAAATGTGTAGATTCTCCTGGAGGATCTGGCTGGGCCCAATCTGATCCCAAGAGGGGGAGGGAGGCAGAAGGACAAGAGTTAGAGGAGATATGATGATGAAAGCAGAGGTCAGCGTGAGGCAGTGTGAGAAAAAGTCAATCCACTATCACTGGATTTAAAGATGGAAAGGGGCTCCAAGCTGAGGGCTGTGGGCAGTAAGTGTTACATTTGCATTTTAAACTAAATGCATCCTATTCTTTTCTGCAATAAAAAATTTTAAAGCAACTTTCATGGGCTTCCCCATAGGAGCTGGTGTCACCTTGCTCAGAGAGAAGTAAGTTTCCAGCTCTTCGGTTCAAGAAGAGTATGAAGAGGGAGTACATTCTGAGACAAGTGTTCCAGCATCCCAGGAGGAGAGACTCTGGGAGAAGAGAACCAGAGTTGGATGAACTATCCAGCCCAGGTCATAAAGTCTAGGAGATCCATAGCAACATGGAGACTAATTTGGAGCATGAAATAAAGACTAGGGTCCTTGTGTGGAAAAGATGGCCAGGAGATGTCAGACCAAGCAACAGAATCCTTCCAGGATCCTAGGGAAGATGTCGATACTAGTGAAGCAGAGCTGGACCAATTTAAACTATGGGCACTGGAGAAATACTTAATTGGTTTTACGTATCTTTATTGGCCATCTGATGTAACAAATGACAAACACACAAAGTGGCTCTCGTAGTACTGCATTACTACATCATCATCTGTGCAACAGACGGTGCTAGTGCACCTCCTTCACTAAAAGCTCTCTGCCGAGTGGACTGCACATGTGTGTTAGTTGCTCAGTTGAATCTGACTCTTTGTGACCCCATGGACTGTAGCCTACCAGGCTCCTCTGTCCATGGGATTCTCCTGGAGAGAATCCTTTTGGAGTGGATCCTTCTGACCTAGAGACTGAACCCGGGTCTCCTGCATTGCAGGCAGATTCTTTACTGACTGGCCACCAGGGAAGCCCATGCTGAGTGGATTACTTTAAACAATTCACCTTCCAGTTACAATAGTTGACATTGTTATTATTCCATATAATCTTGATATTATTTTATAGGGGAACATGTATTTTAAATTGTTGAACTAAGTCCTGGAATTCATTGCTACATGCCCAGAAGCACTGTCTTCTGAATCAATGCCAGATTCCCATAAAATGAATCACCAGCACCATAAGGTTTTTAGTGTCTTATATATGCAATCCTCCATCGCCAAAATGACGATCATTGTTATCTTAATCTACTCTGAATCTTGTACATTTCCAGGGCAGCTCCTGCCACAAGAAGCTCGTGGTGGTCTGTTGGGAACGGTTCCTACAACCCTCTGCCCCATATCGTGAAGGGATCGCTTAGCGGGGAAAAGAGTGGAACGATAACCGAGGTCTCAGAGACTTACTGCTTTCATTGGGTGGCCTCATCATTCATGACTGCCTGAGGACGTGCAGACAGGAGAACGGGAAAAGGCCACCCATACTGAAGGGAGGGCGGATCTCGGGGCTGATAGTCCTTATTTGCCTCACACGGCTCCTGGCTTTCACTTGACATGCTTTTAGGCTCTGCTCATTCTTTAGTCATCTCCCCCTCTCTCTTGTCTCGTTGCATCCAGCATCTCCCAACCCATGCACGATGCTCTGGGCTCTAGCCTTGCCTCTCAGAACTGGTTGCTCCTCCTCCAACTCCTCTTACCCTACTTTCTTCTTTCTCACCTCTTCCCGGCTGTGTCTCTCTGCTCTTTTGGCACCCAGTCACCAATGTACATTGAACTGCTGCTGCTAAGTCACTGCAGTCGTATCCGACTCTGTGCGACCCCATAGATGGCAGCGCACCTGGATCCCCCATCCCTGGGATTCTCCAGGCAAGAACACTGGAGTGGGTTGCCATTTCCTTCTCCAATGCATGAAAGTGAAAAGGGAAAGTGAAGTCGCTCAGTCGTGTCCGACTCAGCGACCCCATGGACTGCAGCCTACCAGGCTTCTCCATCCATGGGATTTTCCAGGCAAGAGTACTGGAGTGGGGTGCCAATGCCTTCTCCACTACATTGAACTATGTGATGTGAATACAAGAAGAACATTTTGAATGTCCTCTTCGTGCACCTCCACATCCATCTATAGGTCTCCTTTGACCCCAGGAATTCCTCACTTCCTTACTCACACCAGCATAACCTAGGATGTCATTTCCAAGCAAACATTCATCCCAGCCAGGTTGGCTCAACCAACTTGTTTACTTCTGCATTTGCTAACATCTACTAGATGGTTTTTAAATACAAAAAGACATCTCCCAAAAGGCCCATTGGTTCTCGGTAAGGATAAAAGTGTTAATTTGTTAGCAGAGAATTAGATACTTTTCAATGGCAAAGCCCCAAGTCAAGCCATAAACTATTTCTCCATTGCTGTGTCTCCACAATAAGGTCTGGGCAATAAACCCCATCAACAAGCAGGGAGACAGAAGAGCGGAAGGGGAGTTCCTGCCCCTGGAGGGGCCTTGCGTGAGGTCAGGAAAAGACCCAGAGAAGCAACAGTCACAGCAGGCATCAGAAGAACAGAGGTCTTTAAAAGTCTTACTCCTACTGGAACCTAAGAAGCAGACTGCGGTTCAGGATGGGGATGTATCAGGGAGGACACGACCCCTATAACAGGGCTAAAGGAGGGATCAGCAGACAGCGGGAAAGTTTGGCAGGTCCACCTTCAGAAGAGGACCAAAATTACCTTTGAGGTTTCCACTAGTGAACCACTATATATATCCAAGGGATCAAGACAATAAGAACTTCGTAAGACGTTGAGCTACTTACTGCTTCTCCATCTTGGTAATTTTTTTCGGTTACTGCTTTCCTTTTTTGATCAGTAGTAAAGAGCCTTACAAATGAAAAGCTCTTTTGTGTTCGTCTTTGGAGAGTATTCAGGAGACAGCTTCTGAAGGAGAAGGAAGTGGAGCTTCAGCAGAGGGGGCAAAGGAGACAACAGGTGCTGAGTGGGATCTTAGGAGAAAACCCGGAGCTGCAGTAGATAATACATCTCAGAGTTGCACCAAACCTGGTGACAGATCGTGCGGTTCTGCGACAGCCCTTGCACCGGAGGACGAATGATGCAACTTTCCCCTTGGGTCTCACTGCCCCTCTGAGGAGCACTGCTTTGGGCTGGAAGAGTGTCCAAAGCCAGTTGGTGGCATAAAAATGCTACAAGGCCCAGAGTCCCCTATCCCTCCCAGCTGTTGGCTGCATTCCTCCGGCCCTGTTACAAAACCATCAAAATGTACCTTCAACCTCAGGCTGGGAGGGGTCCGTCCAGGGTCAGGACACACTCTTTATCTGCATGGAAAATCTACCGAGTTTATTGTGTGTCCAGCTCCACAACAGCCTCTAAGACTACAAGGGAGCCTTAGAGATTTGTTTTGTTTTGTTTTGTTTTAAATATAAAAGATAGACTGTTCTAATGGGAGCAGTTGAATGTGTAAAGGTTAGGAGTGCTGGTTTGGGAGCCAGTTCAGATCACAGCTCTGGCTCTTACTGACTCTATGATTTTCAGTTAGTCATCTAACCTCTCTGTGACCAACTCCTCATCCATATAGTTGAGACAGGGCACCTACCCCCCTCACGGAGTAGTGTTCTTAGGAAGAGGTGCACCTTGATCTGAGCCTGAAGGAAACGTAGAACACGTTTAAGTAAGGAGACAGGCAGGAGCATGCCAGGCAAAGGGGTCGGCCGAAGGCACAGTCTAGTCTGAGGCAGGAGATGGACAGACCCCACGTGGCACCCAATTGCTTCTGTGACCCTCCAAGCTGACCACAGGAAGCATGGGCTGTGGAAACTGAACACACGCCTCCAAGACTGGGATAGTCGTCCTCCCAGGACCCAGTGCGGCTCACACAACAAAAGGGGGGACCCTCTTGTACAGATGAATGATAACAGATGGACATCCTCGGGCCCCACACTCTTTCACTGAGTACCCTGGGGAGACGGCAGAGGCCAGGACAGCTCAAGAGGTTGGTCTGGCTCAAAGGCTACTCTGTCACAGATTTAACTTCACCCTTGGAGTCTCAGTTTCTCTCAGGAGAGATGATTCTGCATGATTCTGCTACAAAACCATGCAGACCCAGGGCTTAAGCGAATTCATTGGTTTGTAGCTCCTCAAACAAACTCCACCCTCTCCTGCCGCTGTCCCTTGGGAGATGGCTGTAGTGGAAGTGCGACCTGGAGATCCAAGTCCATCGAGGGCACCCTGTGAGCTTCAGACCTGCTACAGCAGGGCGGGGCACGTCACGGGTGGTCAACACGTACGTAACGACGCATCAGAGCCACGTCTCTGAAACCTGGGCTCGTGGCTCACACATGCACAGAACTCAAATCTGCATGGGCAGACTGCAGGCTAGTTTTCCAAGGGACCAGAAACCGCCCCCAACATCTCAGGAGAGGCTGATAATTGAGCACAGCAGCTCCTGCTCTCTCACACGCACAATTGCCCGGGTTTTCACATGCAAATAGCCATCTGCACATGGTTTCTTTGGTAAATGCCAACTTCATAGGTGCAATCCAGGTGCCCGGATTTGAGAACTTGGCATAGAGAGGAGCACGCAAGCTTTGAGTCCGTGATGGCCTGGCATCGTCACTGTAATTAGTCCCAGTGGATGCGTCTGTCATTCAGTAACAATGCTAGATGATTCGGCCTCGCTCCCTCATCTCGGGGCCCCCCTTCCTGCATTCACCCCTTTTATAAGAAAAGCCAGCCACATCTTGCTTCACTTTTTCCCCCCGCCCCCACCCCTGCCTTGTAAAATGAAAAGCCCAGATGTGGGTGACCCATCTGTAGTGTGTGTCACGTTGTTAGCATCTTCTTTATTTAGAGCTGGGAGAAAGAGACTCATTAGAGAGGAAGTCCACAATGAAATTAGGAAACATTTGATCAGACCATTGTCCCCGCACAATATGTGCAATGAGGGAAACGCTGGAGCTGGCTGCAAACCTTCAGCGTGTTCCAGTCTCGATGGTTTGCTCATCCCATGCTGACCAGAATCCAGGCTTCTGGAAGAGGGGAGCACCGTCAGGGCAGGCAAGTTTTCTCTCTCTCTCCTTAAAAGACTTCGAGTGTTTAGAACAGCTTTAGATTCACAGGAAAAGTGAGAGGAGGGTACAGAGATTTCCCAGCGACCCCCTGCCCCCGCACACACACAGTCCCCTTCCCATTACCGACCTCCCCGACAGAGCGGGACACCCCTTAGGGTGATGAACCTGCACTGACCCACCAGTATCACCACAGTCTTTATGTCCATTGTTCACACGCCAGTTCACACTCGGTGCTGTTCAGCCCCTGAGTTTGGACAAAGCATGGTGATGTGTAGCCACCACTACAGTATCATACAGGGTATTGGGCTGCCTAAAAAATCCTCTGTGCAACACTGGTTCATCCCTCAAGCCTTCTTAATTCTGGCAACCACTGATCTTTTTTTTACTGTCTCCATAGTTTTGCCTTTTCTAGAATGTTGTATAGTTGGAACTGTGTAGTATGGAACCTTCTCAGTTGGGCATCTCTGACTTAGTAATATATGTTGAAGTTTTTCATGTCTTTTTGTGGCTTGATAGCTTGCTTCCTTTTAGCACTGGATAATCCCATTGTCTGGATGGACTACGTTTATTTAGCAAATTCTCTTTTACCTGTGGCTTCACTCTGCTGTGGAAGTTGTCAGGACACCCTGCACCTCCACCAGCCTCAGTCCTTCCCTGTTGTCTCAAGAGGCATCTCCAGGGACCCACTGGGGAGGATTAACTCCTCCCAAAGCTTCTAGCCTTTGGCAGCAGGACTTTCCTTCAGCCTCTTGGCATTTAAAGGGCAGAGGTTTGCTCCTGGGGACCCTATGCCAAGGCCTTGATACATAAAAACCACTCTTGAACTCCAATTTCATTTCTGGTATCCCAACTCACTTATTAAACAAAGCAGGAGATCAGAAATATATAGACTCCAAAACAGGTGCACTGATGACACCTTTCAAGCTCAGGGTAAACCATTTTGCTACAAGGATGTCCAGTCACATCTCCAAATACTTAATCTGCATTGCATCAAAATCAGCCCAATTCGACATACGGAGAAATTAAACCACAGAGAAATGGACCCTAGAGCCCTGAGTTAAGAGGGAAAAGTCTTGATTTCAAAAAACAAAAATTGGCTCTAGCCCTGACTTGGTCATTAGGACTTTTGACCTCACATGTGACAGAGTTCAGACTAGCTGTCCTAACTTAGAAGGTTGTTGTGAAAGTGCAATATAAAGACAGTTATTAGAGCAAACAGGAGGATTAAAACATCACATTAAAGTATTTAGTTTTATCACTAACAGATCACGTAGCAAATTCTCTGCTATTTGTAAGATGAGAATTCACCGCCCCCCCCCCATCTGCTAAATCCATCTAAGTGACATACGAGATTTGCCATTTTCAGAAGACATGGAAAATACATTTCTTGGTCCAAGTTACATAGCACAAAGTTTAGCACTGAGTATAGGAACCCGAGGAGAAGCAGTTGACCAAGTAACTCAATGCCAGCACTGAGTGATACAAACTTAGCATCTGGCATGCAGTAGGGACTCAATACAGACCCTTTCTGAATCCACTAATTAATGAAAATTATGTAGAGAAAAATCCTACTAAAGATAAAGACAAGTTTACTCAACAAATACTTAGCATCAGTGAACACCTGGTGTGTACATGCCTTTGTTGTTTAGCTAATGTATAAGCTGAATCAGAACTCCTTTATCCATGGTTCTCCATCAGCTTTCTCTGCATGGAACTTTGGTGAGCACTGCCAACTGCCATTTTAAAGAAGAGAAGGGCTTAATAGAGAGACACACGGAAAACTGAGAAATGACAACAGACAATACAGCAACCGAAATGAGGTGGCAGGAAACCTGGAAACAAACCTATACCAATGAGGAATTCAAAGTAAACACCTCCACACACCGCCACAAACCTTGGAGGCACCACTGCACTGATTCCCTCGAAGGCGTTATAGTGCACAAGTGTATGTTTCTTTCATTCTTGCATTAATCAAGGTAACACTGAGACTAACTTCAGTTCAGTTCAGTTCAGTCACTCAGTCGTGTCCGACTCTTTGCGACCCCATGAATCACAGCACGCCAGGCCTCCCTGTCCATCACCAACTCCCGGAGTTTAATCAGACTCACGTCCATTGAGTCAGTAATCCCATCCAGCCATCTCATCCTCTGTCATCCCCTTCTCCTCCTGCCCCCAATCCCTCCCAGCATCAGAGTCTTTTTCAATGAGTCAACTCTTCGCATGAGGTGGCCAAAGTACTGGAGTTTCAGCTTTAGCATCAGTCCTTCCAAAGAAATCCCAGGGCTGACCCTTTCTTAATAACTCCCCGTGTATTGTTTTTTTAAAGACAGGAGACACCTGTGGTCTATTTTAATGTTAAACACAGAGGATGCGAGAGGGACAATTAATCATAACTCAAAAGAGCTTTATTTTTATTTTCCACTATTTCTTTAAGCCTGTTCTTTAGGATAATGATTTTACTGTTCCTGGATGAATCTTCAGGAAATCTCCACAACTCTTCCAGCTTTCTTAGGTAAGGAGAGAGACTCTAGTTCCTTCTGCCTACAGAGGACACTTATCGACACTGAGTTGATGGAAGCTCTTCCTTGATCATAAGGCATTGGTTGCCTTATTCTAAAAGCCTCCTTGTAAGATCAGCCTGTACTTCACCACAAGCTGGGTGAGGGGCTTCTGGAAGATGGGCCCAGAAGTCGTGCAGTAAGTTTCCAGATGTTTTCTTTCTGCATTTGTATCTTGGTGCTCTGCTGCACACCTGCTTTGCTATCTGATTTCTGTGATACCTTTTGCCTCAGTCCAAACTTCCAATTTAACATTTGATTACATTAGAAACTTTCCACATAGAATAATATACATTGGGGAGGGGAGTTAAGTCTTTCACAAGATAGCCATTCAACACGCAGAATTACTCATTTACCAAGGGGTTTGGGTAGCTTTTTTTTTCTTTTTTTTTAATTATATTTGGAAACATTTGGATTTTTAATGAAATGTTTCCAATTTAAATCTAGATGTTTGAGATCATGTAAGTAGCCAAAAGTTGGAAAAGTAAATTACAGGATAGCAAAAGAGCCCTGTTTTTGCTATCATTATTTAGATGTGATCTGACCGCACATAGAATTGTATATAAGAAAATCTGGATCCAAGCCTAGAGTCAGACGCTGAACTTTTCTCTACCTAGGAGAAGCTCCTTGGGCCTCTGAACCCAGTTTCTCCACAACCAATAAAGAGATACATACGCTGTGTTCTGAGAATCCGATAATGTAAGCAGCTACCCCTACTGTGAAAAACCCACATTTTGCTTGCAATATAAACAATAAACATGCAATGTATGCCAAAGAATTTGTGTTGGTTTTAAAATATGTCCACAAGTTTCTCTGATACACTTCTGTTCAAAGAGTAGAGTCTAATTTTCCTTCCCTTTACAGTGATCTGTACTTAGCAAACTGACTTTTCATCAATAGAACATGGAAGAAGTGACAATGTATGGCCCCCAAGATTAGGGTGGAAAAGAAAGTGTGGCATTTTCCTTTCTCTCTGATCACTCTCTCTGGGAGAAACCAGCTGCCATGTCGTGAGGACGTGGAAGCAGTCCACGGAGAGGTCAGTGTGGTGATGAACTGAGGCCTCCCGCTCACAGTCAGATGAGTCAGTGGGCCCTCCAGCACCAGTTAAGCCTTCAGATGGTAGAAACCTCGGCTGATCATGTAACTGCAACCCTATAGAAGACTTCAAGCCAGAACCACCCAGCTTATCCACTCCCTCATACCTGAACCACAGAAACTGCGGTTTAACAAAGGTCTGTTGATTTAACTCAGAAGAATTTATTGTGCAAAGATAGAGAAATGAAACAAAATTGATCAGATTTTCTATTCTATTCTGAGAATCAACAATACTCATGAAATCAGTGATTTTAAAACAAACATGAGATCTCACTTGGAATAGAAAAAAAATGTCCTTTCCAGATGTTTATCATTGAAATTCTCTAATGAAACAGTTCTTGAATCTGGTCCCTTTAAACCAGTAGTTCATTGAAGGTACTGTGTATATATATATAAAAAAATTCACATGATAACTAAAATTATTTTTAAATGGATGGTAATAGCACAGGTATTCATACCCTAAACTGTGCTATGGACACAGCTGGCACTAAAAACCCTAACAATGCACCTAAAGCTACTTCTAGCCATTTCTTGTACTTATTAAAAAATAAGAGCATTGATTTGCTTTTTATCTGTTTAGACACTTATTTTGTAAAAGCAAACAGATATATGATTATTATAAAGATAAACCTTATCTTTTGTGAGAATAAGATCAAAGAAGTTGCACTTAGGATGCTATTAATAAATAACACTTATGCCTCACAGATAATCAGAACACTACGTACCTGTGCGGAGTTTACAGTTACTTGTATTCATCTCATTTAATCTCCTCAACAATTCCAGAGAGCAGGTACTGTTTTGCTCATTTTGCGTATGTGATGGTGCAAAAACTATTAATGTGAGACTCTTCTAGGACTTCCCTACTCTCTGGACCACCAAAGATAATCTTCTACGTTGTTGTTAAGTCACCAAGTGGTGTCTGACTCTTGCAACCCCATGAACTGCAGCACACTAGGCTTCCTTGTCCTTCACTTTCTCCCAGAGTTTGCTCAAACTCCTGTCCGCTGAGTTGATGATATCATCCTCTATGTCGAAGCCCAATTTCTTCTTTCCTTTCCAGAAAGAGACACATGTTGCAGTGCTGGGGTTAAGCAAGCTGGGGTGAAAGAAAGTTTTAACAGCTACAGTTAGGAGGATGGAAGAGAGGTCCTTGTAAAGGAAGTTAAGGAGACAGACTCTGGAGCAGCTATGAGGTGGGAGGGATATTTTAATACATTTTATGGACAGTGTATTTGGAGCTCCTTTAACTTTATCTGAGAGATGTGAGAAATTAATAGAATTTGTTTTAATTATTTTTGCTTATTGAACTGTGCTTCAACACATCACTTTAAAACTCCTGGGTTTAAGGTGACACATAGGAGAAAGTTCAGGTGCAGAGAGTATAAATGACCTTCCCACGAATCCAGATCTTTTTAAAATCCAGTGTTCTTCCCACTTTATCACTTGGCTCCTCCTTCATTCATTCATTCATGCAACAAATAGTGACTGCTCACATAATAGACTCCAGGCACTATCTTAGCCCTTGAGGAAATAACTTGGTTTAAAACTGCATTTTGAAAGTCAACAAAAGAGTAGAGACTCGAATTCAGTCACCTCTCAGTCCGACTGTTTCCACGTTTGGAACAAACAACCTGGGTGGACTCTTTAATTACCCCAATGCAAAGCAAATACCCATCCATTATTCAGCATTAAAGCTGTGAAATGACAGTAATGCCATGTTTTAGAATGAGAACAAAAGCCTTCTCTAATTGTAAATTTTTACCTCTAGTTGAGCCAAAGCTTTTGTTGATTTTTTTCTTTTGTGGTCGTTCTTTTCTTTTCTTTTTTTTTTTTTAGAGATTGAGTGACAGGAATATGTCTTTTCTTTATATAGAGCTGGGGTACCCTGTGCCAACGAATCTTTGTTTCTCTTGAGGAGTGAAGGACATTCAGGCGTGATCCTAACTTTAAGATAAGAAAAAGAAGAAGCTGTAAAGAGGGTTCCTTGTAGTTCAGGATGTACCAGGATGTGGCTGTCCTGCTCACTGCATTATTTAAGACCAGATCACTCAGCTAGAGCCAGACATCCTGCAGTGTGAAGTCAAGTGGGCCTTAGGAAGCATCACTACGAACAAAGCTAGTGGAAGTGATGGAATTCCAGTTGAGCTATTTCAAAGCATGAAAGATGATGCTGTGAAAGTGCTGCACTCAATATGCCAGCAAATTTGGAACACTCAGCAGTGGCCACAGGACTGGAAAAGGTCCGTTTTCATTCCAATCCCAAAGAAAGGCAATGCCAAAGAATGCTCAAACTACCGCACAATTGCACTCATCTCACATGCTAGTAAAGTAATGCTCAAAATTCTCCAAGCTAGGCTTCAGCAATACGTGAACCGTGAACTCCTTGATGTTCAAGCTAGTTTTAGAAAAGGCAGAGGAACCAGAGATCAAATTGCCAACATCTGCTGGATCATCAAAAAAGCAAGAGAGTTCCAGAAAAACATCTATTTCTGCTTTATTGACTATGCCAAAGCCTTTGACTGTGCGGATCACAATAAACTGTGGAAAATTCTGAAAGAGATGAGCATACCAGACCACCTGACCTGCCTCTTGAGAAACCTATACGCAGGTCAGGAAGCAACAGTTAGAACTGGACGTGGAACAACAGACTGGTTCCAAATAGGAAAAGGAGTACGTCAAGGCTGTATATTGTCACCCTGCTTATTTAACTTCTATGCAGAGTACATCATGAGAAACGCTGGGATGGAGGAAGCACAAGCTGGAATCAAGATTGCCAGGAGAAATACCAGTAACCTCAGATATGCAGATGACACCACCCTTACGGCAGAAAGTGAAGAGGAACTAAAAAGCCTCTTGATGAAAGTGAAAGAGGAGAGTGAAAAAGCTCAACATTCAGAAAACAAAGATCATGGCATCTGGTCCCATCACTTCATGGGAAATAGATGGGGAAACAGTGGAAACAATGTCAGACTTTATTTTGGGGGGCTCCAAAATCACTGTAGATGGTGATTGCAGCCATGAAATTAAAAGACGCTTACTCCTTGGAAGAAAAGTTATGACCAACCTAGATAGCATATTCAAAAGCAGAGACATTACTTTGCTGACTAAGGTCCATCTAGTCAAGGCTATGGTTTTTCCTGTGGTCATGTATGGATGTGAGAGTTGGACTGTGAAGAAAGCTGAGCACCAAAGAATTGCTGCTTTTGAACTGTGGTGTTGGAGAAGACTCTTGAGAATCCCTTGGACTGCAAGGAGATCCAACCAGTCCATTCTGAAGGAGATCAGCCCTGGAATTTCTTTGGAAGGAATGATGCTAAAGCTGAAACTTCAGTACTTTGGCCACCTCATGCGAAGAGTTGACTCATTGGAAAAGATTCTGATTCTGGGAGGGATTGGAGGCAGGAAGAGAAGGGGACGACTGAGGATGAGATGGCTGGATGGTATCACTGATTTGATGGACGTGAGTCTGAGTGAACTCCGGGAGTTGCTGATGGACAGGGAGGCCTGGCGTGCTGCGATTCATGGGGTCCCAAAGAGTCAGACACGACTGAGTGACTGAACTGAACTGAACTGAAAACACATCTTGGGAAATTCACCCATGTTAGAATACTGTCTTCTAATGTGCCAGCCCCATTGGGTATATTCCCACTGCCTTCAACTATATGATGACATCTTGGAAGGAGCACTGAGCCAAGCTAAAGAGGAAAACAGTGTACATTTCTCTGTCTTCTTATTCAAGTTGCCCACTTTCCACTTGAGGTCTTCCTCTCCCTTAACACTGTCTCCCCTCTCGGGTTCTAAAATAACCACTCTTTTGTGATTCTCCTCCCTTGTGTCGCTGGACTGTCTCACTCAAATTTCTCTTCTGGCTCTTGACCTCCAGCCAAGTTCAGTGACTTCAGGACCTGGTTGCAGCTCTTTCTTTCATGGCCATGCTCTCTCCCTCAGCAATCTCATCAGTGCTGGGGCTTTAACTACCATCTGTATTTTAGTGTCTCCGAAATTTACGTCTTTAGCTCTTACCTTTTCCTTAAACTCAAAACTTACATATCCACTGCCTTCCTACCATGGCCACTTGGCTACTCAAGAAGCATCTCAATTTGAAGGTCTAGAACCCCAAACCTATTCCTTCGCCAACATCTTCCTTCTAAGGAACTGATGCCTTTGCCCACTCATTAGCTCAACTGAAAAACTGGGAGTCAAATTGTGTTCTTCCCTTTTCTCCTGCCTCCATAACTGATCAGCAAGTTGCATCAGTTTCATCTCCCATACTCACCTAGCCCCGTCCCTCCGTACTTCCACTCCCATCTTATGAGGCTATTCCAATAGCATCCCCACTTGACACCCTGCTGAACTACTCCACTAACCTTTCAGCAGTCAGAGTAATCTTTAAAGAAAATGTTTCAAATTATGATCCTCTTTTAGTAATATCTCCCTCTGCATTTCTACTAAAAAGCAGACTCCTTTCCAAGTCTACAAGCATCTCCATGGACTAGTCCCACCTGCCTCTCCAAATTCCTTTCCATTTTATACCACTCTCCCTCTCTCGTTTCTGCCACAGTATCTTCCATTTAGGGGAAGGAAAGCCTGGCCACCATACCCATGCCCCTATGCCAGAACAGTGGTAACAATGCTGTCCCAAGGGGAGTGAATAGCTCTGATCTGTTGGGTAGATGACAGCCAGACTCAGTGCAAATCTTGATAAAGGGGAGACAGAGGCAGCACCGCAGCCTCGTTTCAACTGAGCATCATGATTGTGGGACACCATGAGATGTCCTAGAAGCACTGGAGAGGCCGGGGACATCAGAAGGTGGGGCAAGGCTGCCACCAATGAGACAGGACCCTGCCCCCCTCCCCACCCCCCACCCCCTACTCCCCCGCCACCAATCTACAGTATTAGTAGAAAGGTGACCTCACCACTTGGTGGCAAGCACCTAAGACATTCAGTTTTTGCACCAATGAATCAGATAGAGCCTCTGCCCTCCAGGACTTTTCAGCCTAGTAGGAGAGACAGACAGATAAACAAATAATCCCAACACAGTGTGATAAGTGCTCTCACAAGAACAGATGCTAGTAAGAAGGATGGCACGAAGGTAGCAGCGGGTAATGCTCGCTTTAGGGTGGCACTAATCAGACAGCCATCTGAGGATTATTCTGCTGTGGCTCAAGTTATGGCCCCTTTGGGCTTTTCCAGAGAAAACTTACAAATGATCAGACTTTAGATTTCAATATTTTCAGAAAAAAAAAAGAGCAGTGCTATGTTTAGAGAAACGAAGGAGACCATCTTTATCAGAGGATGCTCTTGATTTTAAAATGCCACTGAAAAATAGGAGTTTGCAATTTTTATAAAAGCGAATAAAACCATATAAGTTGAGCTATGGTTTTTGTGAACATTTTTAGTGCCATGCCAATTTTATTAACATTATTTCCTTTGGGGGGAAATATGGTTTTCACTACAATTCCTGAAAACCAGGGACCTAGCAAAGGAAGCAGTGGAGGTGACTGAATAACTATAGTACAAACACTGTCATTTCGAGAGTGGCACATTTCGAAGTGTCATTTCAAAGGTGGGCACAGATCAGCACACAACGATTCCAGCAGCCAAGAGATGCCAGCAAAGCCTTTGCGTTTCCTTCAGCCCTCTGTGGTCCAAATGACACATTGGAGTCTCACACCAGTTTTCGCCTTCAGGAAAGGTTAAAAAGAAAAATTTCACCCTGAATATTTATGGCTTTTCCCCTTCTTGGGATCAAAACAGTCTCAGAGAGATAAAACATGATGCTTTTCCTAACAACCTCATATGGCAGTCTAGACACACCTCCACGCCTCCCTCTATCCCATTCCAAAGCTGTCATAATGGAGTAGCCTTAGAAATGCACAATATCATTTCAGTACACCAGCCATTTGCTGATAATAAGGAGCACAATTAGATTGGTTTTCTGGAGGCAGCAATCAATATCCTGGTGTATGTGGACCCGACTAGACATTGCTAATTAGAGCTCTCAGACATTAATCAAATACCACGTATGGGACTAATCAACCAGTGTGGGAAGCAAAAAAAAAATCTATAACCTCCCCTTGAATTCTCCCAACCTGTTCACCTTGAAATCAGACCCAGAGACAGAAAGCCTCGCAGAAGGTCTGCTAGAACAAGGCTGGGAGGCTCTGCTGTATCGAGGGTTCCTGAGCCTCCTGGAGAGTGAGGCTGCCATGACATCATCAGGATCCTCCTCAAAGAAGCACAGGCTCCATCCTGCAGCCTGGACACACTTCTCATTGACTCCCTCGCAATTGTGGATGTGTGCCAGCTGCAGGCTGGACCCAGAGAGGCGGACCAATATGCCTAGGCCTGAAACAATAAACAAAGCTAAATGCTCGCTAACTAATGGATTATTCATGAAATAGCCCAATTGCCCATCATGCTACGTACTTGTACTCATACAATTATTCCTGTGTGTTTAAATAATGAATGTTAGGTCTGTGTTTAGTAACACAAATTGCTGATTAATCTGTATTCAAATCAAACAGTGCCTTATATGAACTCTTTGAAATACTGTACTGGATGGCAGCGTGTCTATCTCAGTTTAGAAATAGTTTCTATAATGCTAATTTTAAGGCATGTGGTTGAGCCCTTCCATTTGACAAAATCTTACTGGATAAACCAGGCTTGGCTAAAGGTTCTACTGCAAATGCTGGGCAAATCCAGATGTGATTTAAGATTTGTGGAGTCTATGGAAAGTATTTCCAGCAACTAAGTCCTTAATTCCTGACTCTTCAATGCTTCCTAATGTAACTTTGCAAAAAGCTATATACTGCCCAACAAGCTCTTTCAGTCCCATCACAATGTCCCTTAAAAAGATATTTTGCTAAAAAAAACATACAACATGTATGCATGCTATCAATATATTACTTTTTTTTCAGAAACAGATAGTCAGCTTTAAAGGAACTCAAATTCCAAAAGGTTTACTTGAAATTTGAAATTCACAACCTATAAATTGATCAGGTTTTAGGCTCTAAGAAAGCTTGTTTTTCCAACCATTCTTAACATTGTTAGTTTTAGACTTAAGTAGTGAGATGAAAATGGAATTCCTAGAACTTAATTATAGGGCAAAGTGAACAGTGCTGGAGGAAGAAACAGTATAAAATAGTAAAAATAAGCATGGGATCAAATCTCGCTTGAATCCTAATTCGCAACACATTAGTTGTGTGGCCTGGACAAATATTTAGTGTCCTTGAGTTTCCAGAGGACAGTAATATGCAAAGTCACAGTGTCAGTCTGAAAGTGATCTGAAGCGATGCGTGTGAAGACTTGAGATAAAGTTTTCACCAAGTTCGACCTCCTAAGTGCTCAAGTTCTCTTGGTTGTTGCTTTTCAGTCACCAAGTCGTGTCTGACTCTTTGCAACCCCATGGACTGCAGCATGCCAGGTTTCCCTGTCTTTCACTGTCTCCTGAAGTTTGCTCAAACTCATGTCCATTGAGCTGGTGATGCCATCCAACCATCTCATCCTCTGTTGCCTGCTTCTCCTCCTGCCCTCAATTTTTCCCAGCATCAGGGTCTTTTCCAATGAGTCGGCTCCTCGCATCAGGTGGCCAAAGCAATGGAACTTTAGTTTTAGGATCAGTCCTTCCAGTGAATTTTCAGGGTTGATTTCCTTTAGGATTGACTGGTTTGCTCTGGTTCTCTTGGCCTCTCCCCTGATTCTATGGTTCTACGGACCATAATGTTCTATAAAGTAGGAACTGCATCCGTACCTTCAGAGCCTGGCACTGTGGTGGCACATGTTTGACTCAACAAAGTATTGAATGATTTGGCTCAAATCATTCGTGAGCCAAAATTAACTGCATAAAAACCACTGAAAGATATCTGGGGGACAATGCAACTGTTTCTTTACACTCCTCCCCCAAAGTCAATATTGGCCAAAATCTCCAAGGCAGTAGATTTTAGAAATTAGAGGAAACAGTCCAGAAAAGGCAAAGCAAATACCTTCCAGCATTGAAAACTGTGATTATTTTAAAAAAACACAAAAAAAGTGTCTCTCTTTCCCTTCTCTGACCTCTTCCTCTTATAATTTTTGGAATATTCATGCATGGAAAATGTCAGGCAGGGCATACAATGCAAATATGATGAGTATCCAAAATATTGGTTTTTATGAGCTACAAAATATGAGTCTGGGTGGACTGTTGGTGAGAACAAAAAAACAGAGTTTGGGGCATAGATACTGGAGAAAGGGCAAAGGTTAAATGAGGGACCTCATTAACATCTGATGTGATTCTTAAGATAAACACATCAAATGGGAAATACCACAATCTGATTTCTTGAGTTTACACCATGGGCTTCCACTGAATTCAAGTACTGAGAGGATAAATAAGGCTGTGGGTCCCTACAATGTGTCTTTGCCATCAAAGAAAGGCAGTATAGGATGTCCAAGGTTAAGAATCGGCCTTCCAATGCAGGGGACATGAGTTGGATCCTTGGTTTGGGAACTAAGATTCCACATGCCTGGAGGGCAGGGCAATTAAGCCACAATGAAGAGCACAAGGGTCGCAACTAAAACCCAACACAGTCAAAAATAATAAATAGCACTAAAAAAGGTGGTGTATTCATAAGCAGAGTGAGTGGCAAAATGTCACTTACTGAAGGGACTGGTCTTAGAGCAGGGGCATAGAATATAATCAACAACATATCTTTCTAATTAAAAACCATATTTTCATTTCTTAAAGAAAGCAAATTCATATGATGTACACTTTAAGAAAATGTAATTCCTTAAAAATTATAAATATAACATTTATATTATCCACATATGATGGTAGCAATTAAAATTTGAAAAACTTTATAGAAGTTAAGAATGTGTTATCTTATCATATGTTGACTATTTAACATATTATTCAGTATTTTATTATGTCCTACAAATCTCACTGTGAGATTTTACAGGAAAATTGGGGAAAAAGATGGCCCACCAAAGAAATCTCTCCTGCCAAGTTCCACATTACTGCGGGTCTCGGCTGAACTGTCATTTTTTTTTTTAACAATGATCTTTAATTTAGTCAATTATAAGTCTTTATTTACAACCAAAGGATATCTAAATTGAATAGTTGGCATCACCTCTTTCGGTGTGTTTAGGAATTAAATCTCTACCATTTGGAATCCAATTTTTAATTCCAAAACTATCGGGAGTCCCCAGATGAGCGAAGTCCTCACCCAGAGACTGTAGAGGGTGATAGAAATTCAACCGAGTCAACAAGCGGAGCATCTGGCAGCTAAGCTTTTGCTGCAGTGGTTGTTCTGTCTTTATTCAAATGGATATGGGCTCTGCAAGCCACTTTGTGTTCTAGAAGAAAAACAACAGATGCTGACGCACAAGGAGAAAGGGCTGAATTTTTCCTTAAAATTCTGAGCCTCTGAATACATGGTTTCATCCCCAAATCCCTTCTCCAGCGCCACCCCTGCCAGAACTCTATTCATTAGACTCCATCATTCCAAGTCAATTCAAATACACACCCAAGTGTCCTGTAATGAGACCCAAACACTGCACGGCTGCACTGAGTCTCAGGTTCTCATATTATGTTGGCATAACTTTAAATATTAAGCAACCCTCCCAGCCTCTGGTTGCTGTCACTCACCACGGCAGATACATGTCATCTGCCTCACACCATTTCTCCTTTTTCTGACAAGAGCACCCCCTTTTCCTGGAGGTAATTATCCTCCCCCTACTCCGGCAGGTAATGGCTTCCCCGGCACACCCTGCAGAGACCCTCCCCAGATTTCACAAGTGGACAGCGAGAGAAGAAAATCTTGTTCCCTGAGTGCCTCTTCTTGTGGCTTAGAAAGCCTGGGGTGCTCTCTGCAGACTTGCCTACCCCATACCCAACCTTTGGCCCTTTGAAGGTCAACCCAAAAAGGTAAGTAGAGAGACTTCATGACATCATCCAAATCCTTGGAGCCAGGCGTGCCTGAGCCTGGCTTGACCTCTGAACTTGCAAATTACACTGGCTGTCATAAGGCCTTTGGTAACTTAGCATCCTTTCTACAACACGTACATTTTTTCAGTCCAAGATGCCACTTTTAGGATCCTCAGTGGTTACACTTCTCCTTCTCCTCCCCACCAGGCTGGGTTGAAAACTTTCTTCCCACACACCTAAATACAGAACATTGGTCTTTTCCTCTTTTGGTTACATATTCAGCCAATTTTATTTCATGATGGAAGTGTTTCTCGCCAATTTAGCTGCTATCTTTGGGGAACTGTCCTCCTAGAAAGTTGGAGTGAAACATTCTTCCCATTAAGGCATCGGGTGCTTGCGTCACTTCCCTGGTAAAACTGTCTCTAATCATACTCTCTAGATTTTCTCCTTCCACTACTTACTCTGCCGTTCTTATTTTCTTTCCTCCTTGGCTGTCTTTTCCTTTAAAGCAGGGGTTCTTAACAAGGTCCATACTTTAACCATCAATGGGGCTTCATGGATTTATCAAAGTCTCTTGAAATTATATGCAAATTTTACATGAATTTTCATATATACATATGTCATCAATCACCGTGTAACAAAGCACCCCATAATTTAGCAGCTTAATACAACAAGCACTTATTAACTCACAGTTTGGGTGGGTCAGAAATCCAGATGCAGCTCAGCTGGGTCCCTCTGTCCCTTGCAATGCAGCAATCAAGGTGTTAGGATCTGAAGACCCTGGAAAAGGAAGACACATTTCCAGGCTCCCTCATGATTATCGACAGGATTGAGTTTCTCCTGAGCTGTTAGCTGTGATTGTGTGCTTACACTGCTCAGTCAGGTCTGACTCTTTGAGACACTATGAACTGAAGCCCACCAGGCTTCTCTGTTCATGGGATTTTCCAGCCAAGAATATTGGAGTGGGTTGCCATTTTCATCTCCTGGGGATCTTCCCAACCCAGGGATCAAACCAGCGTCTCCTGTATTTGCAAGTGGATTCTTTACCACTGAGCCACTTGGGAAGCCCCGGGTTGTAAGTTGGGGGTCGACCAATTCCTGACCACATGGGTTTCTCTTAAAGTGCCTCACAGCATGGCGTCTGGCTTCCCTCAGAACCAGCCAAAGAGTAAGAGAGGGTGAGCAGGGCAGATGCCTCTTGTGATCTAATTTCACTAGGGACATCCCGCACCCTGTACTGTTCCTGTGATGAGAGGCAAGTTGCTAGGTCCAGCTTATTCTCAAATGAAGGAGGTTACACAATGGTGCCAAAATTAGGAGGTGGGATCACTGGAGGCCCTGTTAAAGCTTCTTGCCATAAAACATTGTGAAGAGGAAGATGATTCATATCTTTCATCAATTTTTTATTTCTGAATCAACATTCATATTCTCTGTTTCTGTCTCAACCATCAGTTTCAATCAAAGTCTTCTCCATTTTCACAAAATCACTAGAAATCCTCTCTCCAAAACATGCTGGACTTCACCCCCCTCCCTTCTCTTAAATTTTTATGATGCAAAAATCTTATGTTGTCACCCATTCCCATCTCTCTCTCTCACACACACATACATGCTCATGTACACACACACACACACACACACACACACACTTTTTTCCAAGGTCACTCAATTAGTAGTGTACTGTTTTGATCACATGAGAACATAGGACAAGAACTCTATCTTGTAGAACAGTGGTCCTTACACTCTTAGACTGCTTTACACCCTTAAAATTATGGTTTAAAAATTATTGAGACCTCTAAAGAGCTTTTGTTTATTGTGTGTGTGCTTAGTTGCTTAGTCGTGTCTAACTCTTTGCAGCGCCGTGGACTGTAGCCTGCCAGGCTCCTCTGTCCATGGAAATTTTCCTGGCAAGAATACAGGCACAAAAATCATGTTTGTAAATATCATGACCAATCTCGTCATGAGTCTTTAGGTACTGGAAAGCAGTCAGCTTGCTGCATGGTAAAGAAAACAAGTTTTCCAGAATTCTAAATTTCTCCAAATTTTATCATGGGCTATATACACACTGTCAGTTATTTCCCTTGAAGTAACAGGCCCATTTCATTCATTTTGGGGAAAATATCTGCCTAATAACCAAGTCTAAGTAATCACAGTTTGTCTGATCAGTTGTTCTTTCAAATGAAAATCATGTCCCATGCAAAAAGGGGGCTCAGTTCAGCTCAGTTCAGTCGCTCAGTCGTGTCCGACTCTTTGCAACCCCATGAATCGCAGCACGCCAGGCCTCCCTGTTCATCACCAACTCCCGGAGTTCACTCAAACTCATATCCATCGAGTCGGTGATGCCATCCAGCCATCTCATCCTCTGTCATCCCCTTCTCCTCCTGCCCTCAATCCCTCCCAGCATCAGAATCTTTTCCAATGAGTCAACTCTTCGCATGAGGTGGCCAAAGTATTGAAGTTTCAGCTTTAGCATCAGTCCTTCGAATGAACACCCACGACTGATCTCCTTCAGAATGGACTGGTTGGATCTCCTTGCAGTCCAAGGGATTCTCAAGAGTCTTCTCCAACACCACAGTTCAAAAGCAGCAATTCTTCGGCGCTCAGCCTTCTTCACAGTCCAACTCTCACATCCATATATGACCACAGGAAAAACCATAGCCTTGACTAGATGGACCTTTGTTGGCAAAGTAATGTCTCTGCTTTTTAATGTGCTAACTAGGTTGGTCATAACTTTCCTTCCAAGGAGTAAGCGGCTTTTAATTTCATGGCTGCAGTCACCATCTGCAGTGATTTTGGAGCCCCCCAAAATAAAGTCTGACACTGTTTCCACTGTTTCTCCATCTATTTCCCGTGAAGTGATGGGACCAGATGCCATGATCTTCGTTTTCTGAATGTTGAGCTTTAAGCCAACTTTTTCACTCTCCTCTTTCACTTTCATCAAGAGGCTTTTTAGCTCCTTTTCACTTTCTGCCATAAGGGTGGTGTCATCTGCATATCTGAGGTTACTGGTATTTCTCCTGGCAATCTTGATTCTGGTTTATGCTTCCTCCATCCCAGTGTTTCTCATGATGTACTCTGCATAGAAGTTAAATAAGCAGGTGACAATATACAGCCTTAACATACTCTTTTTCCTATTTGGAACCAGTCTGTTGTTCCACGTCCAGTTCTAACTGTTGCTTCCTGACCTGCGTATAGGTTTCTCAAGAGGCAGGTCAGGTGGTCTGGTATGCTCATCTCTTTCAGAATTTTCCACAGTTTATTGTGATCCACACAGTCAAAGGCTTTGGCATAGTCAAAAAAGCAGAAATAGATGTTTTTCTGGAACTCTCTTGCTTTTTTGATGATCCAGCGGATGTTGGCAATTTGATCTCTGGTTCCTCTGCCTTTTCCAAAACCAGCTTGAACATCTGGAAGTTCACGGTTCACATATTGCTGAAGCCTGGCTTGGAGAAAATGGGGCTAGTTCAACTCAAAAGTGCCTTTCCTTGAGACAACCATCATACATAGTACCCAGCAGAATGCTTGATCTGTACACACCATTTTGTCACACAGAACAGGACAAAGATGCCATGTGTTGAGATTTAACCTGTCTTACTGCTTTATCAAGGTCACTGTTGAGTGACATGGACTTTTCTTTCTCCAGCCAGTGTGGAAAAGCATACAACCACCAGCAGCGCAGGCTGGTGTCGCTGCCTGGAATCATCCAAAGATGCCAGCATTTTACTTGCCATTGCTTTTGCATGAATGGTGCAGATGTCAATATATTGAAAAGAGCAAACAACATCTCAGTATTATTATGAAAATAGTTTTTGACATCATGGACACATTCAAAGTGTCATGGGAACCCCGAGGGATGTGCAGACTATACTGAAAACTATTGTAATAGACTGCTTTATATTGTTTTTTTGATCCTAACACTCGTTATTACACTGAAGGAGCAGGATTCCATATACTGTGTGCTCACTTCTGCTTATCTAGATCTGATGGGAGAAAGGAGTCCTATAATAAAATTACTCTTTTGATTTACTGAGCATGACTCATCTATTATCTTCCAAGTATCACTAATTCACAAGTTTTCCCAGAAAAACTATTTTTTAAAAACTTAAATATTTAAAAGGAGCTTTTATCCAGCTGAAAACAAGTATACTATCTTGCCACAAATCTAAGAACTATATTAATACCCATAATATATAAAAAATGCAATTTTTGAAGAAACTTTAATCCAGTGTATTACTTAAGGTCATTCCAGGTACCAGCAGTGATAGCTCATGTTTGAAAAGATGGCAATAATCTCTTTGTATCTTTGAGCTCCTTCACTTTGCCAAATTCCATTGTATGCAAATTTATTTCCATATTTCTCTTAGATTTTTACATCTACAGATTGCAAGTCCCTCCGGTTGGGGATAATTTAAGAAAAGGAAGCTGGGGATTGGGAAGAAGAAAAGGGAGGTAAAACAGATGGCAGTAAAGAAATAGAAGTTTGAGCCTGAAGCTCTGGGAGAGAGAAACAGGGAGGAGGCAGAGCCGGAGGATGGAGCCCCCGCGCTGCCCTCTCGGGTCTGGTGAGGCGGAAAGAGGAGGTAAATGGAAAAGGGACCGCTACAGTGTTTTTCCTTGTGCTGGGCCCTGGTCCTGGAAACCAAAAAACGCCTCCTCAGATGTGTTAAATAAAGCTTGCCCCCAATTTTTTCCATTTGAAAAATCCAAGTACTTTTGTATCTATGAGACCAAGGCTGGATTTAGGACATGCGAATAACCAAATCTAAGTTATAAAATCAGAAGAGCATTGAGCATTTGGAAGAAAGGAGAGGGTAGGCAGCCATGTGTGTACATGCACACACGCACACATACACCATCTCTTCGTGTGCATGTGTTCGGTAGTGAATCAAAATAATGTTGAAGGCGTCTTGTAACTTGCTCACAAGATGAGAGAGACCACGCAAAGTTGCCATTGAGCAAGAGAGCATAAATGGAAATTAATAGTATAATGTCCATTATAACCCATTCAAGTTGTGAAAATGCCTTTCAGGGTCTTATGTCTCCTGTTATCTTTATTGTTAGCAAATATTTCATAAAGTATTTATGAGGATTTTTATTGGCTCACTTGTTATCTTGGCTCTTAAAAACTGTCTCTGTTATTAGGCAATGTTTTCAGGTTCACTGGAATATAATAGGGGTGGTGGATGGGAAGTACTCTGAGCTTCTCTGCCCTCCTCTGAGAACATCTCTGCTTTGACCTAGTTTGCATCTTGGTCTTCTCCCTAAGATTTCATCTCAAGAAAGGGCTCTGGTACTATAATAGACACATTTTTAAGTAAGAAAGCCAAGGTCATAATGTCTAAAATCCCTTTAAAATGAACAAACACGACATGCCAAAAATATCTGCAAAATAACATACAGAGACATGAACAGGCATGTCATAAAGAGGACACTCACATAACCAATAGGTAAAAACTGTTCAACTCTATCAGTCATCAGGAAAATGAAAATCAAAACCACAAAAACAATGCCGTTGCACACCCACCGGCTAGATTAATATTGATAAGACAGCAATACTAAATTGTTGGCAAGAAAATAAGAAGATGGGAACTCTCACTGAATGTTGGTAGGTGTGCAAATACCCAGATTCTGGGAAAGATTGAAAGCAGGAGGAAAAGGGGGTGACAGAGGATGAGATGGCTGGATGGCATCACTGACTCAATGGACATGAGTGTTAGCAAACTTCAGGAGATAGTGAAGGACAGGGCAGCCTGGCATGCTGCTGTCCATGGGATGGCAAAGAGTTGGACACGACTTAGCCACTGAACAACAACAAGAAGTCAGAAAACAGCAGTGTCTACCGAAGCTGAGAATGCACATGCCTGGCAATCCTGCATTAGTTTTCGTACGTGTATACACCCAATCGATGGGCATGAGAAAACATTCAAGAGCATACGTCACAGCACTACTGTTAAGAGGCAAAAACTATTAATAGGAAAAAAACTATTTTTTTCCTTAAAAAAATAGGAAAGAAACAATTCCTGTCAACAATAAGGCAGACAGTTAAACATAGTGGCAGACCCATAATGTGGAAAACTATACATCCATGAAAAGGATGAATGACTGCCAGATTAAAATAGCAGTGAAGAAAAGAAGCTAAGCATAAAAGAGAACATGTTGTATGATTCCACTTACATAATGCTCAAAAACAGGTAAAACTGCAGGAATAGACATCAGGATAAGAGTTATCTTTGTAGGGAAGGGTCTGGGGTGGTTTCTGGTATACTGGCAGGATGGTTTCTTCATCTGAGGTCGGTCATCCAAGTTTGTTCCCTTTGTGAACATACATCAAGATGTATATGCTCCTGACAGCTTTGTGATTTGTGTACTCAATTTATTGTATTTCAATAAGAAATTTACTTGAGAAAAAGAAAACTAAGAAATGTAATTTTCAATTAGGTAGAATTTTAGGCTCCTTTACTATCCCAGTCCTTCTGTGTACTTTCCCACCCACCTCCCCACCCCCACATGTATTTCTGGTTTTTTTCCCCTAGATCCCGGGCCAATTTAAAATTTGTTCACTATGTTTCAACAAGGTCTATTTTATCGGATTGCTACTCTAAACCACCACCACTACGCTATAAGCAGAAAAGCTTCCTCTCCTCCTGGTACACCTGCCCTGAAGAGATGAGCTAATAAACGAATCCAATGCATGTATTTTGAGCACCTACCTGAGCCAGGCACTGAGCTTGACTCTGGAAATGCATGGGTGAATGGGGCGGACTTAATCCTGGCATGGTGGTGGTGGGCAGGAGGGTGGGTTACTGTGTTAATGGGGAAAATCTGCAGTTAAAATCAGTTGTCAGAGAGCGTGTTGAATGCTGAGGTGAGTGAAGGTCAGGCGCTAGTGGGTCACACAGCAGGGTGGATGCCTCTACTCAGGTCTCTAGGACCACATTTCTCTCCCCTACTTTTGAGGCCAGTTGTTCTTACACCAGCACCCAGAGGGTGATGACTCATGATTGTTCTCTGTTTCCTGTTGTTAACCTGTCACCTCGAATTAAGCATGGAGAATCGGCCTGATTGGGTATCTTCCGTTAGCTTTCATTCTGTGCAAGAATTAGACCCTTTAAAGTACCTGATGAGGGGGGGAAGGAGAAAGTGGGAAGGAACATACATAAAGAAAGAATTTTCAGCAGAAAAGACGGGGACATTGCTGAGGCGCAAACAGAAGCAGGAAGCATCTTTGTTGCAACCTGTGGATGATGGCGATGGTGGTCTCCCAGAGCTTGGGTGTGTAGGTGCTCAGGACCTGGAGAAGGAAGGTTCAGGAACCACTTGCCTGACTAAATTCAAATAAGCAAAATGTTCTGACTTAACTTTTCTGCTAAGGAAACCAGGATACTTTTGGGGAGAGAAGAGGATCAATCCAACATGTGTCTATACAGCATTAGAAACCCTCTGACACCTCACTGGCTGTAGCTAATGTCTTGACATCTTCCTACCACGGGGATTTAAGAGACGGCACAGGGCTCACTTGATAAGATACGTGTAAAGACCTTGCACAACGCCAGGATTCCCAGCAGCAAAACACTAACAGCTTAGACTCCAGGAGAGATAAAAATGGGGGTGGGGGAGGAAGGAGGGAGAGGGAAGGGAGGGGGCTGGGAGAGAGAGATTGCTTGCCACAGCCAGAAGACATCAGGATGCTGAGAAATAAAGGGAAGGGAAAGGTGATGAGAGGCAAAAAGTGATGCTGCCTTCATTTCTTAAATTACCAGGGAATGAGCCTAATTACAGTTCTCCATCTGGTAACCTAGCTAGAACATTCTCTAACCAGCAGGGCCCCCATCAAGCTGGGATTATTGTGGTTATTATTATTATTTATTACATGGTGATATTCAAATACCTAAATTATGCAACTAATCCCCCTTAAATGCCACATTCTAAACAAATGCTTTCCAGAATACCATCTCTCGTTATCATGGTTTATCAACTAATTACCCCAGGTCCACCTACCTCTTTATCACAATATAATATTCAAAGTGTTTACATTAAGAAAAAAGAAAAAAACTTTAGGCACTATGTCTTCCCATGTAACAGAAATGTAAGTTCCTTCAGAGATTCTCCGAGTTGCAGTTCCTGCCTTTGCATCCATCCTCTGTCACCAACAGCGTGGATGCTGGTCCCCTAAGGAGCCGTCCCATGCCGCAGAGTGCAGGTTCCTGTGTGGCGCATTAACCCCACTTTGCGGTTCCGGAGCTTCAGCCTCGAGACCCCCTTCTCCATTGCAGGCGCCCGAGCTTCCAGCAGCTTCCTATGGCAGGATCCGTATTTATAATTCATGCCTCTTCTTTGGTTTCCTTTCCAGGTCTCTCTGGGCTGGTGCTTAAACAAAATCTCTACCCACACCAGGCACGTGCTAGTCCTTCCTCAGTTAATAATTAATAGCAATGATGATAATCACGAGCGCAGTTTTTGAGATTGGTTTATCTTCTGTGTTGCATCTAAGGATCACTTCTTTCCTCTCTTCAATTACTGAGGCGAGGCACCACTCAGACATCCCCAAACATCACTGACTGCATTTTATGTCGCAGTTAACAAAAACACCAGAGAGCCCATAGCAGAAACCTGTTCTTTGGCCAAAAGATCTGATCTGTCCTTAATGCCGCAACAATGTTACAACTTGTCCTGCTGGGGGGGGGGGGGGGGGGGCCCTCTTCCCTATTCCCCACTAGACTCAGCTCTTGTCCTCAGTTGAACCCAAGTCTACTCTCAGGCTATATGGATGGAAACTGCCATCTAAGTGAAGCCGACAAGCCTAGTCTCAGGTACAGTCCTTAGATCAGCAGCCTCAGCATCATCTGGGAGTTCATCAGAAATGCAGAATCTCAGGCTCTCACCTGAGACCTTCTGAGTCAGCATCTGCCTTTTAACAAAATTCCCAGATGATTCGTGTGCACATTAAAGTTTGAGAGGCCGCGGTCAAGGCCTCTTTCACAGTAATTGTCTCAGGGCTCACCCATTCAGCCAATTAGGACCAAGGGGGCTCCAATTTCCAAACCTTTGTGTTATTTGTAGGAAAGTCGCTTCTCACGATGACTGGATTTGAACCTAGATGTGTGTATTTTCCAGTGGCTGGCAGCGCTCTTACAAGCAGTGAGGGAGGGAATGCATGAAAATCAAGCCCACCCAAAGGAAGAGAGTGACCAACCTCAATGACATGATGGAGCCTGTCTTCATCTATGCCAAAGGCCACGTCTTTAACAAAACAGTTCAGACACCCAAGACACACCTCGTTTTTTTGTAATAAGATAAATTTAAACTTGGCTTTCTGTCACTTGCAACTAAAAGAATCCTAAATGATTCACGCCCAACTCCCAAAAGAATGAATCCTCTGCCCATCCACCAGGGTAGACAGTTTCCGACATTTTAAAGGCAAGTCTAAGCTTAGTTGTTCTTTAACCTGGTTTTTCAACACAGCTCCTAGGTCAGGCCTTTAAAATACACACCACCTCAGTGGGGAGAAAAGACCCACAGGCCAAAGGGTACCAAATTGCTTCAACGTTTCCTTTCTGCTTTCAATATATTAGATGCGACCCCTGCTTCCCCTTCTTCTCTTAGAGATGAAAGACTCCTTGGAAATGCCAGGCACGCAGCTGTCATGTGGAAATGACAGCCAGCCTGGAGAAGGTTAATGCTCTCATCAAAACCGCCCATCTTCTAAGTTGCTTAAATGGATCTTTCTGGTTCACCTGACTGCTTGCTCTTTTCCCAGATAGCCCAGCGTCTCAGTGAAGTATTGTTGCAATGTAGGTGCCTTTGCCCAAGTACTTTGGGCATCCAGGTTATCCGCGGGTCCCAGGTTTAGCAAAACCCAACCACAGATGTGCCCGGCACAAGCCAGAGGAGGCAGAGCAGGCCAAGAACTGCTTCTGCAGGAACAAAGAAAAAGGGACTCTAGAGTGTTTGTCACAGAAAATTTGTCCCCAAAAAGTGAAGGTCTCAACTGCTTGCCTCTACCCACTCCATCGCTGCCCAGTCCTGCCAACACTTCTCATGGAATAGCCCATGTGTCACGTGTCCCAACATCTCCTGGGGTGCATGCTACAGCTCGGGCCCCCTGGGCCTCACGGTTCCTCCTCCAGACTGTCCGAGCCCCAAGTTAATTATTTCACTGGAGTTGGAATTGATGTGCTTAATAAAGCTCCTTTCTGACTCTGAAATTCAATGACCCTGTCAAGACAGAGGATAACCCCATCTCCAAGAGCCTGGTGCTAAAAGCTCATGGTTGACCCAACGAGAAAGACGCTTGCCAGGGAAGGAAGAGGGAAAAGTAGTCTTGAGTCAAGTACACAGATTAGCTGATTCAGTCAGCTAATCATTCAGCCTTGCAGTGAATGAAACACAGAACCAGGCAGTGTTAGGGGATATCAAAGTGTGAGTGTGGAACTGGAGAATAAGCAAAAAGGGCCTGAAACAGGCTCCATGCAATTCCCGTGGCAACTTCTTACCTCACCAAAGCTCAGACATCCCCAGAAAAATCAAGTACCTCCCTGCACAAGTTAGGAGCGTTTCTGAAACATCTTCAAATGCAAGTGACTCTAAAACCTATTGACAGACATTTGGGGGCACTTTATCTTGTACTTTGGGAGAATTTCCAGATAATATTAGCTTTAAAATTAGAACTTTTTCTAAGATGTGCTTAAACAACTTAACCTCTTTAGCTGGGCCAGGAGGCATAAATCAGAACACAAACACTCACTCATTTATTCTATGGGAAGAGCCATCATCTGCCGAATGCTCTTCCTTTCAAATAGCTCTGCTCTGAGAGTTAGCCTGAGTGTAAACACTGGGAATATGTGCACTTACCTCCCTGAGATCATGCTGCCAGTGTTCTGCATGAGGCAGGCAGCTCTTCCGTGTGCCAGGAGCAGTCAAATGAGAACCAGAGAGCTGTGTTCCCTCATTCTTCAGCAAATCAGACATGAACAGTGTATTGGTGTCCTATTACTGCTGTAACAAATTACCATAAACTTAATGACTTAAACGGAGAAGGAAATGGCAACCCATGCCAGTATTCTTGCCTGGAAAATCCCACGGACAGAGAAGCCTGGTGAACTAGAGGACCCCTGCTGGGGTCACAGAGAATCGGACATGACTGAGCACACACACACACACACACACACACACACACACACACACACATGCAATGACTTAAAACAACAGAATTCATTTTCTTAAGAGTTCTGGGAGCCAGAGCCTGCAAGGAATCTGGTGGGCTAAAGTCAAGGGACAGTGAGGGCTAGATCCTTCTGGAGACTCCAAGGGGAGAATCTATCCCTTGTCCCTTCCAGCTTCCACTGGTGGCCAGCATCCCTTTGCTTGTGGCCACATCTTTCCAAACTGACACCATCTTCACACTAACTTCTTCTCCCCTGTAGTCAAATGTCTCTCTGCCTCCCTCTTACAATGACACATGTGATTTCAGCTGACCCTCGAACAACACAGATTTGAACTGTGTGGGTCCACTTATACACAGATTTTTTTTTCTCCCATAAGTACTACAATACTACATGATATGAGGTTGGTTGAATCCACGATGTGCAACGACAGATACAGTAGGTCGACTATGGCACTTGAGCAGCTGAGGGTTTTGATATTGAAGGCCAGTCCTAGAACCAATACCCCATGGATACCAAAAGACAGTTTTAATTTCAGGGCTGACTCAGACAATCCAGAATAATCTTCCTATCTCGAGGTTTTTAATGTAATTCAAAATTTACTTTTCCATGTAAGATAACATTCACAGGTTCTCAGGGTTAGAATACAGATATCTTTAGAGACCATTATTCAGTCTACCATAATCAGATCTGATAACTGAAGGGTGGCCTTGTGGGGCTCATCACTTGCTGAGAAGCAGCCAGAAATCAAAGATCTTGTCCCTGTATTATCTAGAAGAGCACATTCAAGCAGCTACACTGGCTCCATCTCATCTCACAGAGTTGGAACATTTATAACCCTTACAGTTGCATACACGAAGGTGCCAGTGGTTGCAGCTTGACTCCAAGAAGTGGAGTCGGGAAGGAATTCCCCATCTCCACGTCATCATTCACTCATATTAGCCATATTACACTTTAAGGTTTTTTTTTCGGACACACTTGACAAGAAAGAAAGAAGGGTTACAAGCCTACTTTACAAATCAGGAGAAAACGCTACCAAAGCAACAAGAATTGACTCGAAATACCTTCCATTGCAGATTGTCTTCTCATATGGAGCCTGGTTTGACAGGAGTTTCAAGAAGGGATAAAGGAAGGGAAAAAATCTACTTTACAAGTTTTTAATGGATGCTGAGAGATGTGTATTCTATGTTTGAAATGGATGGTTTAAGACAGTCTGACTTTGTGGCTGGAGCAGGCATTTAATTACGGGGTTTTCGGTCTTTTTATGTTTGCCTGTGAGAGGAATTCTTTGTAAATCAGTAACATTAGCCATATGAAAAAATGACTGATTCTTTGAACTGAATTCCCACAAAGTAAAACAGAACCTAGTCTAAACACATTTTCTGATGTCCTGACATCATTTTAGGATTCTGCACCATGTTGAAAACTTCAGCTGGTGTTCAGGCGGTCCATTTCTCACTGCCTCGTGGTCTCAGAACCACAGGTCAATGTGCCAGTTGAAATCGTCTAAGTCTTAGAGGATGAAGTTCCCTAAGTCCCAACCTTTCCCATTTCTTTCCATTGCGGCCACTCCCTCTGGCTCTGAAATGCATCCCAAATACTTTACCCCAGAGGACTGCATCTTCCTGCTAAATATTGCAGCCGAGCGCGGACAGCCAATGTTACCCCTTTCTTCCCTCCTCTGTCGAACCTAGACTCCCCTGCAGGCACTTTTTTAGTCTCAATATATTCTCTCCTTCTTCTCTGTCTCTCAGAAAGCTAGACCTTGCTTCACCCTCTCTTCTATTCTAGATCTTTCTCCCTCAGCAAAAACTTCAAGGCCCAGGATATTTATTTACTCAATCAAATAGCCTTACATGTGCCAGAATTCCACCCTGTAGAATTGCAGAGTTGATTTTTTTTTTTTAACAGCCACCTTTGGACATTCAAACATTTGGAGAAAGTTAGAATTGGAGAAGGAAATGGCAACCCACTCCGGTGTTCTTGCCTGGAGAATCCCAGGGACGGGGGAGCCTGGCGGGCTGCCGTCTGTGGGGTCGCGCAGAGTCGGACACGACTGAAGTGACTTAGCAGCAGCAGCAGCAGAATAGGAAAAGCCCAGAGGTAGCATAATTCCTTTGAGGTACTGACAACTAAAACGTAGATATATTTGGTTGAATAGAAGCAATGGATTTCTGGCAAGATCAGTTTCAGCTAGAGGCTGATAAACAATCCTGCAGTTTATACTACTACATAGAAGGACAATGTGAGGAGAGCGAATTGAGAAACAAAAATCCATCCCTCAAAATTCCTTGACCTTAAGCACAAAATCACTCCAGAATGGCCCCAGCAGTCTAAAAGGCAAACAACATGGTTATTTTTTTTAAGTCTATAAATGTGCTTTACCTGCCAGCAGAGCTGTTAGAATTTAATAGGCTCATACCGACACTCAAGTGTTTTGAAACACCTATTATAAGGGGTGTTTTCAAAACCAACTTTTGCCCAACCAAAAGCAAGGGAAATTAACCCCATGAGAGAGACAGGAAATTGACTGCATGGATTTGACTTTAGTGACGTAGGCTCAAAGGCTCTGAGCTGGTGTACACACCATTTAGTGGAACTCCATCTCTGCAGGTCTGTTGGCTCCACACAAAGAAAGACGTCACTCAGACTCCCTATGACACCAGTAAGTGGGGACTCAGATTATGAGGAACATCAGTAGAGACCCATCACCTGGTCCCCCTTTCACAGTCATACCTGATCTCTTGTGGAATGGTCATATGGAGACACAGATGGTGGCCTTGAACCAACAATTAATGTTCACAACAACCTCATGAGTTGTGAATAGTAATATATAATTGGTATTATAATTACTCTTAATCATAAAACTTATGGTTTTTCCAGTAGTCATGTATGGATGTGAGAATTGGACCATAAAGAAGGTTGAGTGCCAAAGAACTGATGCTTTCAAACTGTGGTGTTGGAGAAGACTCTTGAGAGTCCCTTGGACTGCAAGGAGATCAAATTGGTCAATCCTAAAGGAAATCAACCCTGAATATACATCGGAAGGACTGATGCTGAAGCTGAAACTCTAATACTTTGGCCACCGGATGCAAAGAACTGACTCATTAGAAAAGACCCTGATGCCAGGAAAGATTGAAGGCAGAAGGAGAAGGTGACAACAGAGGATGAGACAGTTGGATGGCATCACCAACTCAATGGTCATGAGTCTGAGCAAACTCTAGGAGATGGTGAAGGACAGGGAAGCCTGGCGTGCTGTAGTCCATGGGGTCACAAGAAGTGACAAGACTGAGGGACTGAACAATGACAATTATAAACAAGGAAGCTGGAAAAAAAAAAAAGAAACAAAAACAAAAAAAGATTAACAAGGAAGGTGAGGCTCAGGGAATCCAATCACTTGCTCAGTCATATAGTCAGTAAATAACAGAATTTGGGTTATTTAACAGTGAATAACAGAATTAGGGCTCACCCAGGGCTTTCTGCATCAGGAGACACAACGCCTGAGCAACCTTCCCCAGAAAATGTCTAAGGATGGCTGGACTGTGGGATCACTGAAGTACCTCTCTGGACATTTCTAATTCTTCTAATTTAACAATTTCTCCCTCCAAAATGTCTTCTCTGTGCCATTTCTATATTGCAAAGCACAACCTCTCCCCAGCTCCACCGCCTCTCTGCTCTTCCGTACTGGAGACTACCCTCTGACCTTTAAGGCAAAACATTGATGCAGAAATAAGCTCAATGCTCACAGGATGGACTAGAATAAAGCCCCCAATAGCTAATGTACTCTTTTTTGCCTTCTCATTGATTTTTTTTGCACCTGATACCTCTTTTCAGCCTCCCAATAACCCATGAGGTAGGACTGCTTATTACTTCATTTTACAAATGAGGAAACTGAAGGTGTGAGACATGAAGTCCTCTGTCTAAGGTTGTGTGATGAGTTCACGGCAGAGGCAGGACTTGAACCCCGCTCAGTGAGACCTCACCACCTACATGTCTCGCCTCCAGTGCTCTGTCTCTCTGGCTCCCAGAGCAGGAGAGTAAAGAGTGAATTCTCCTGGTGGCCTGGCTCCTCCCGGCCAGCTGCTGGGTGTCCTGAGGTGTTAGATCACTTGCCAGTCTCCACAGGGAGGTTCCAGCACACAGAAGCAGCGTCCGCCCAGCAGGGTTGGCAGTTCTCCGTCAGCCCTCCCTGTCTGCAGGGACAGCCCTCCGGTTAATTTACAATGGGTATCGTGAAGCTGTGGGTGCACATGCTGGTTAGGGAGCCAGTGTCCACTGGTGGCATGCGTCCTGCCATCCAGGGCTCAGCTGCCCCAGGACAAACAAAGGACTCTTGCCCCACAGATGGATGAGCTTCCTAAGGCAAGGCAAGCAAACTAAGATGCCAAATCCTTGCTAAGAGGAGAACTGACTGCTTCTCCTTTCCAGCTCAAAGGAAACCCAGAACATGTTACCCTGGATCAGGGGTCATGAGGACTGTGGGGTCAAGCCTAGGGGTCACAAAAGCCACCAAGGCTCACCTTTGGCCTTATGTCCAAACGAATATAATGAGATTAGCTAGGATGATTGGAGTAAGCAGCAGTGGTCCAACAACTTGGAACTGAGCTCTCCTTACAAGGCCACACTACTTCTAGTATACAGTAAACGAAGAGTTGCAATAAATCCATAGTTATCTTGTTATAATGCAAGCACATATCATCGGCTTTGGGGGCTTCATTTGTTATCAGGAGCAACCAACCTTTTCTGTAGGACCAGTTAGTAAACATGTCAGGCTTTCTAGGCACATACAGTTTCTGTAGTATGTTTTTTGTTTTGAGCTTTTATTTTTGTTTTTAATGACCCTTTTAAAATGTAAAATCCATTCTTAGCTCATGGGCTGTTCAAAAACAGGCCGCAGGCCAGATTTGGTCTGCAAGCCATAGTTTGCCATCCCCTAAATTCAAACATATAAAATATATTACAACCATTTTATTATACCTTCTCTTTTTTTCACTAGATGCCTCAAAAAATTATATAAGTGGCTGGAGTTGAGGTTCACCAGACTCCAGCCAGACCTCATGGAAAAACTCTATGGTCTATTCTTAACGTCCTAGTCAATGCTTCTTGCACATTCCATGGAAATATGAGGTAATCAGCGAGAGGAAGATTTAGGAATAAGCGTAACAAACATTAAACTGTGAGTTTTATTATTGCCTTTGGATGAATCTTTGGAAATCATCCATCTTTCCACTTAGGTTTCCCCATCTGTACAATGAGTGTAATAACATTGGCACAGATCCTGGGCAGTAACCAACAGGTTATTTGTGTTCCTGTGGTCTGGCACATTTCTGCTCAGAAACTACAAGTTTTTAGGTCAGTTCCTACTCTGTGGCTTTTCAGTGGAAGCATTTACTATTTCCTTTGGCAACAGTAGGAACTTGTTGATGGGAAGGTGAATAATCCTGGGTCAGCAAAAATACTTGAGAGCCTGCGGAACAGCATTGCTCTGTAACTCCCATTGCAGGAGAGCTTCGCTCATCGTGCAGTGACCTGGGTGACCCTGGATGACTTTTAACCACACGAGGTTTCCCTCTGCACTGACCCCGCACCTCTAAATGGACCAAAGACAATGGAACCAACCTCATCATCCAGTTGGTCAAGAATCCCAGGAGGTCTTACCCAAGTCTGCCACCACAACCCCATCCTCCTAGATGGATGCAGAACAGTGATTCACCCTTGGGGATGCAGGGAGCATCCTGCAGAGCAGCGGTCCCTGACCTAAGAGCCAGCAGACCTGTATCCGAGTCTCAGCTCCACCCCTCATCAATATGCTACCTTAGGAAATTTCTCAATCCTTCCGTGTGTCTCTGTGCGTGTGTGTGTGCACGTGTGTGTGTGTGCACGCGCGCGTGTTTGTGTGCTTGGTTGTATCTGACTTTTTGCAACCCCACAGCAAAGAGTATTTTGTATTTTGTAGTCTACCAGGCTCCTCTGTCCATGGGATCTTCCAGGTAACAATATTGGAGTGGGTTGCCATTTCTTCCTCCAGGGGATCTTCCTGACCCAGGAATCAAACCCGCATCTCTTGAGTCCCCTGCATTGGCTTTACACTGGATAAAATGAGGACTTGGAACTAAATGGTCTCTAAGAAACATCTACCTTTAACTTTCTAAGTCCCACTAAGCCAACTGCTTCCCCTCTCCCCAGTAAATGCCATTAATTCCTGCTTCCTAAAAAAGTTCCTACTTCCCATCAAAATAAAAGTCAAGAAAGCTGAACCTGCCCACACCCTCTTCTCTCCCACCCTCTAAATGACTGACATCCTCTCTCAAGTTTCCCCACCAATTTCACAAAAAGGAAGGCAGGCGTCTTTTCCTCTGGGGATAAGAGCCCCTTAGGCCCACTTCCCCTCTGTCCCACCCATCTCAGGATCATATTCCTCCCAGCGCATCTCCACTCTCTCTCTCTCCATCTGTCCCCTTTCCTTGTGGAAATGCATCCCAGTGGCCCCAGTTTTAAGCCCCCACCATCAGCTCTGGCAGGGCCTCCTAGAGTAGAAGCACACAGAGCCCTTTAAGGTAGGACCCTGAAGAGTCTGCTTCTCAACCGGCTCACCCCAGCCCTGCTGAGAAACATGTCTGGGGGGGAATCCTGAATTCCCCGTTTCTGGATCTCAGAATCAGCCTGGTGCTTGGCATAGAGTAGACTCTTCATCACATGTTTCAAGTTATAGGGAAATAACTATCATGGAAGGAAAAATGAATAGTCACTTCTGGAAAACCACGCCTCTCTTCTGCTTGGGAAAGCTGGCCCCTGCGAAAATGACCCACTTAGTCCCAACAGATGAAAACTAGGGACCTGCAGTGAGCTGGGCTCCTTAGTTTTCATCTATTGGGAATTCTTACTGCCGGCCGAGAATGCAGGACAGGCTAGCAAGGATGGCTTAAATGCTTCTTTTCTTTGCTGGCCGTTTCCCCCTCTTTCCTCCCCTCTTAAAAAAAATAATAATAATGGGGGGAGGGGGGCAATTAAGGAGCGGAGGTTTTAAACCTCCCCAGAGGTCAAACAAATTGCATTTTTGCTACAGAGAGGGGGAGGGGAGGGGAGGGGCAGATGGTAAATCGGCTCCAGAGACCCTTCCATGATGTCTTTCTCTGGGCGTCCAGCTGGCAAGACCGCTGCAGCGCGAGGGGCAGCCCCTCCGGTGGGCAGATCCGATCGCAAACAGAGAAACAAGGCATGCCAGCAGGAGCCTCGCCGGCTGGGAAATTATTTCCTAATAAAACTACAAAGGGAAGGACGGTAACTGGGCACTGCTGACAAGTATTGTTGTCTTGTATCAAAATCTCTTTATAAACCTGTTTGAAGAACAGAGCTGGCTTCTCTTTGAAGTCCCAGTTCAAAGCCTCAAAGCCATTGACTTGCGGGGATCCTGGCCCCCGTGGGGGTGGCCAGGAAAACAGGAGTCAAAGGAACTTAGCAAACTTTTCAGCACAAATCTGCACTCAGTACTCCAGGACAAGTATTTGGTTAGACTTCCCGTTGGGCTCCTAATGATTGATAACACCCACCCCCAGACACCAGGCGTGCTCTGCCGGTGATCTCATTCAGCCCTGGGAGGTAGACACTGCCACCTCCCACCTGAGAGGTGAGGAAACGAGAGCCGAGGCCCAGCTCTCAGGCTGACTCCAAACCAGGCCCATCCTCCAGCCCATGAAAGCCCGGCCTTTCATCCCTACATGTGGGCTACGGTGCCACACGGACCCTGATGGCCAGTTGTGTTATATTAGCAGCACCAGGAGACAGTCAGGATGGAAAGAAAAGGTTACAGTGCAGGTTGTGCCTCCCAGCAACCTCTCTGTTTAAGCAACACAGGACTTCTACGCTGGCCCTAAGACACCAAGAGAGGGTCCCTACCTCAATTTCCCCACACCCAGGTGGGAATCAGGCCACTAAGGGCACAGACCAAAACACTTCCTGGAAAAAAGAAAACCTCCCGTTGTCAGTTGAAGGGTTTCCCACCCCCCACTCCCCGCCCAAGTGGTTGAACCCCCAGGACTTATGGATATGGCTTAATTTGGAAGTTGGGTCTGTGCCGATGATCAGGTTGAGGTCAGTAGGGTGGGCTCTAATCCAATGGGGCCACTGTTCTTAGTACAAGGGAAACTGGGACACAGAGGCAGACAGGCAGAGAGGGAAGATGAAGTGAAGACACAGGGAGAAAGCCACCTACAGACGCCTGCAGCCTCCAGAAACTGGGAGAAAGGGCTGGACATACTGTTCCCCACAGCCACAGAAGGAACCAACCCTGCTGACCCTGTGATTTTGGACTTCCAGCCTCCAGACAGACGGGGAGAACAAAAGAGTTGTTTAAGCCACTCAGATGGTGGTGCCTTGTGACGTGCTAGAAACGAATGCACCTCCCAGCCCTGGTGTGCGTGCTCAGTCACTCAGTTGTGTCTGACTCTTTTTTTTTTCATGTCCGACTCTTTTGTGACCCCGTGGACCCCATAGACCCACCAGGCTCCTCTGTCCGTGGGATTTTCCAGGCAAGAATACTGGAGTGGTTACCATTTCCTCCTCCAGGGAATCTTCTAGACCCGGGGATCAAACCTGTGTCTCCCGCATCTCCTGCAATCGCAGGCGAGTTCTTTACCACTAGCGCCACCTGGGAACCCCGAGACCTAATAAAAATGTCTGCTCTTCTGACTTTATGAGCAAGGTCATGGGTCCTAAGACCCCTGCACTGTCGGACGCTTAGTCAGGGTCTCACCAGGAACACAGGAGACAAACAAGGGGAGTCCTCTTGTCTCTAGGAGATAGAGGAGGTTTTCATTGTTTATTCTTCTATTTTTCTGGTATAAACTGTGCAAAATTCTGTCCAGACCCAGTTGCTACTTTGGTGTCCCTCCCCAGCCCCAAACTCGCCCAGCCTTAGGGAGGCGTTCCTCTCTCTTCTCCGCTGGTCAGTAGGAAGAGGAATTCGTTGGCAGGACTGTTTCCCAAACACATGGGCCAGGGCTGGTAAATATTCTGCAGTTCTTTTGCCTCGTCAACCAAGGAGGTGGGAGGGAAGCGGGAGCATCTGCTGAAGACAACAGTCCTCAGACATCTTTCCTCCAGGACCAAAACCTCGAAGAGCTGACACCTGTCACGTCATGCAGCCTGGCCCAGCACGGGTCTCTGCGGGACGCACTCACTCTCTGCCTGGTGTGGTTGCTGTTTTAGTCCCTAAGTAGTGACTCTTTGGGAACCCACGCACTGCAGGACACCAGGCTTCCCTGTCCTTCACCATCTCTCAGAGTTGGCTCAAACCCTAGCAGCAGCAGCAGCATGTCCACTGCGTTGGTGATGCTACGCTCTGCCCGGCTGGATTATAATTTTCCTCTTTGCCTTTAGGGCCACGGGACCCTTTCCATATATAAATGGGGGGCAGGTTGTGGTTTATTGCAGTCTCCATCATTTAAGATGATAGCTACATGAGCCAGGGACCTGGCTTGTTGGTGGCCATTTCCCCACAAACCGAAGTTGGCACCCCATCTTCCCAGGAGGACTTTTCTCCCACACACTCCCCCGCCTCGCCCCCTGCCCCAAACAGGCCCCTCCCATCCCGCTCTGGAAGAGACAGACCCAAACCTACACTGTATTATTAATAGTGATCTCCTCGGAAACAAAACAGCCAGCTCAGTGGAAAGCTGCCGGGTGGGAGGGGCGTCCCTCGGGCCGCACCCCCAGCCATCAGCGTGCGCCCGCTTGCCGAGACTAGTAAACACCTCACCTCACCCGGCTTCTCGGGCATCCGCTGCCAGGGGAACAGAGGCCGCGGACCCCGGGGGGCGCCAGAAAGACGCGGGAGGAGGAGGCTGGGCGTCGGGACCGGCATCTGTCGTCTCGGCAGGTCTCGCCTTGGCAGAGCATCCCTGCATCCTTCGTGCCATGCAAATGAGGTGCCGGGAGGTCACTGCCTTCTGCCCGATTATTATCTCTGACATTTTATTCGTAATAATTACAGAGCCTTTCCACCTTCAAAGTGCTTGGCAAACAATAATTAATTAATTAACACTCGTAACACCCCGGCGAGGTAGCTTAGTGTTATTAATTTATCTCTAGAGTGTGTTATTATCTGCCGTTTCCTCCCTCCCCGCCGGAGCCGGTAAGCTTGTGCGCTGCGTTTCTTCTTGTCTTTTCTGGGCCAACCCTCCCAGTTCCCTACTTCCGTCTTCCACGCTCAGCAGTGATGCTCTGCAGCGATGCGCCTCTGAGTGCCGGCTGGCCTGCACACTCCTTTGGCTTGCTTCGCTACAAAGCACCGCTCTGCTTGTCTGTGTGGGAGCTGGGGCCTTGGATTGTATTTGTTTCTCTCCAGGCCCAAGACTCCCACTCCCAGCGCCCACTCCCTCTCGTTAATTCAGTTCTCACCTCTCTCTCCCCTAGCCCGCTTTCATTTTGTCCTGGTCCGGCGGCATCCCACCCCGACTCCAACGTCATCATTTTCTATGATTCCAGCACAAATGGGGCTCTCTCATCTCCTTTCTTAAGCTGTGTGCTTCCTTCAGTCGCTACAGTTCTATCTACCACTTGGCTCACCATCCATTCTCCTAGTTATCTGGATTTTAATTACGTAAATTAGTCTTCTCTGAGGGGTGCTTCAAGGAAGGCTAACATTTAACTCCTCTCTCTCTGCTCCTTCCTACTCCTCTCTATAATGTCATCTTCTTGGTGCCTCTTGCCCTCTCCCTGCTAATCCTGTCACCCCTCAGCCAAGGCCTTTATCCTTCACCTATTCCATGCTGGTCCTTGAGTGCCTGCTACAGGCTAGGTTCGGTGATGGAGTAGGGGGCAGGGGGTGGTGGGGAGGAAGTAACAAAGATAAAATTAGAACCCAGGCTCCCATCAAGGAAGATGAGATAAGCAGGGCAACAAGAGGCCTTGAGAAGAGCTGTGGGAATTCACAGGTGGTGATTAATGGTGATCCTGCCAAGGAAGAGAGGAGGGGTCACAGAGATCTTAGCAGAAGTGAGGAGACTTGAAAGATGAGTGGGTTGATGCTTGCCTGGCAGAAAAAAGAGGCAAAGGGCATCGCAGGCCGTTGGGAACAGTGAACAGTGGAATGTAAGCGTGGCCTTGGATTGCTCAGCCTCTGAGTAACAGGGCTTGGATAACCCAGCCTCTGATTTCACCTTGGGCCATCTGTAGGCAGGTCCTCCGCTGTCACCCACTGAATGAAGAGGAGGGGAGGGGAGGGAGGGGTGGTGAGGAGAAGGGAGGGGGTAGGAATTGAATGTCACAAGCTTGGAGGGGAGTAGCTTTAGGGAGGATTTTATAGGGAGAGAGAGCAGGGACGATTCATATCACGCAGCATTTCTCTCCCAAAATCTCCCCTTGGAAACCAACCCAGATTGTTCTTTCCCCAGATCACACAGCCTCCAAGGCCCAAGTCCCCTGCCTTGCAAATTTCCCCAGGCCTGTCACATACTCCCTTTCACAGCCAGAGATACCCACTGTGTGGCTTTTCTGCATCTTCTCACTGCCTTGCCTCAACTGTATTCTGCAGGACAGTCACCCCACAAACAGAAAGGAGCTCTAGGTATTATTAGGCTCTTGGCAGATCGGGAGGAATAATTACAAATATCAAGTAATTTCTTCCTGTGACAAGTACTTTAGTCATTTTTATTTGCTGAATTACAAATAATCTGATAGCACAGCATGCGGCTAAAATACTGTGTGTGTGTGTGTGTGTGTGTGTGTGTGTGTGTGTGTGTGTGTTAGAATGGACCTCAAACACCATGCTGACAAGCTTGCTAGTGCATCCTACAAGAACTCCCACTTTGTATCCTTTGACCACCATATCCCTGATTTCCCTCACCTCCTCGCTCCTGGTAACCACCATTCTACTTTCTACCTCTATGAATTTAACTTTCTTAGCTTTCATATACAAGATCGTGCAGTTTTTTTCCTGTGTCTGGTTTATTTCACTTATCACAACATCCTCCAGGTTCATTCATGTTGCAAATGTCAAGATCCCCCCTTTTAAGGCTGAATTTCATATAGATGTGTGATATGCACGTAATATATATGTATCACATCTTCTTTATCCGTTAGAGCTGTTGGTGGACACTGAGGTCCATCACCAAAGCACTAGGGAGTCCCCTCTCCTCACTGCTCAGTCCTTCCTGGTCCCCATTGCCGCCGCCCACCTGAGCATCCAGGGCCAGAGGTTCCCCTGCCTCAGGGTCTCATCTGGGGAGTTTGGGGTGAGCCTGGGATGCCTTGTGCCTCGCCCACCCCTCTAGGTCTGCTACACTGGCACTTGTGTGATCTTTCCCCATTTCCCCACCTCTCTTCCTTCCACCCTCTCCTTCAACACCCTCAGAGCCAGCCTCTTGCCCGCAGAGTCGTTTCTCTTTTCCCCTGATGCCCTCAAAGGCCTCCTCTCTCTCCCCTCTCCCCTTGGGATCCCTCGCATCCCTTCTTCAAAGAGCCTGGGAGTTTTACAAAAGCCTTTGACTTCAAGCAGCTTCTGTTTTCTGCCCTCAAGATATCTCGAGGCAAGGACAGGCAAAGGGCCCATCTACCTGTTGATCTTAGGGAACGTCAAAATAGAGCAACATACAAAACAATCACTGAGTCTCTTTTGACACATTTATATGTTTTCATACTTTTCTCCCTACTAGACTGGACACACCTTCAGAACTGGGTGTCGTCTCTTCTCTGTCTCTCTAATTTCTCTGCAACCAGAGTAGCTGTCAGCAAACAGGATGGAATATAGAGGAGTGAAGGTAACTCAGGATTTGTTTGCCCCAAACTTCTCTCCCTTTAGTATGCACAGACATGTACCAGAGACCCACTCCTGGACTCAAGTAGGGGGTATGCAAGTGTAATCCTACTACCGATAATATTTATTTTTTCTTTGGGTTTCCTCAACGTTAAAAGTGTGCACAATTCAAGATTTTTTTTAAATAGAAAAAATTTTTATTTAAAAATCTGGGTCATTGGGAGAGAGGGTGGGCAGAGAAACAAGGAGGTCCTCACTCTACAAGCGAGTGCAAACACCCTCCCCCACAGCACAGCGCAGAACCACTTGTCTGCCCCCAGTCCTAACCCAGGAACGGAATGCCCCACGTCCATTCTTCCTGTGGGGTCTTGCTCCGGGAAAAAAACAACAGGAGGGAGAGAAAGGAATGGATTCATAGATAAAGGATTTCATGTCAAACCTGGGAGCGAACCCTGGATGCACCAGGGCATCAGGTTAGCAGATTCATCCCCAGTGAGAGTCCTGATAGCTCATTTGATAAAGAATCTGCCTGCGATGCAGGAGACCCCGGTTTGGTTCCTGGGTCGGGAAGATCTCCTGGAGAAGGGAATGGCTTCCCACTCCAATATTCTTGGGTTTCCCTTGTGGCTCAGTTGGTAAAGAATCCTCCTGCAATGAGGGAGACCTGGGTTCGATCCCTGGGTTGGGAAGATCCCCTGGAGAAGGGAAAGGCTAGCCACTCCAGTATTCTGGCCTGGAGAATTCCACGGACTGTATAGCCCACGGGGTCACAAAGAGTCGGACACAACTGTGCGACTTTCACTTTCACTTTGAGAGTCCAGGAACCACAGTCTTTCTGGAAGCTTGGCCAGCGCTGATAGAAAGCTACCCTACCTGGTGCTCAGATCTCGCAGGGAATCTCAGCTCCTGCAATGGAGCAGCGTCCAGACGGGGCTCTCTGGTCTGGCCATCTGGAATGGCCGGTTCTATTTACTGACCCCCGATTCATCCTCTCCTGTTCACTTCAAAGAATGCCCCAGGAGGCAGAGAGACAAAAGGCCATCGAGGGAACCTGGGGGAAGGGAGGGAACTGGCTAAATAATTAGCCCTCCGACCTTCAAAGTGCTCTATAATCATTCATTAATCCACCCAACCAAGATCTGCAGGCAGATGGACCGCTCCGCCATCGCCCCGACACACCCACTGCTAAATGCAGCCTGAGGCTGAGCAAACGCACACAGGAGCCAGCGGCGCACCTGCCACAGGAGACGGAGCCCGCCGCGCTTCAGCTCCAGATTTCTGTTAATAACAATCTCTGGATAACCCAAATGAGGCGACAACAGGCGCCAGGAGGCTTTTGAGAGAGAATTCATCCTAAGGCTGGGGGAAATAGAACCAGTGGGTGGGCTTCCACTCCAAAGGCTCCAAAAGTCAAGGGGGTAACCGCCTTGAGTCTGCAAAGAGGCTGCCCTCAGGAGAGTGCATTTGAGTCCTTGCTGGGCATCTCCCTGAGGAAGCAGACTCCTGAAACCATGAGGACCGCTGATGGGTCCCACCAGCAGCCTTAACAGCAGCCGGCACCGCCTTGAGCAGAACTGTGGGAGACACCCAGGGAAGATGCTCCAGACAGACACGTGTGTGCTCAGTCGCTTCAGTCGTGTCTGACTCTTTGGGACCCCATGGACTGTAGCCCACCAGGCTCTTCTGTCCATGGGATTCTCCAGACAAGAATATTGGAGTGGGTTGCTGTGCCCTCCTCCAGAGGATTTTCCTGACCCAGGGATTGAACCTGCATCTCTATGTCTCCTGCATTGGCAGGCGAGTTCTTTACCACGAGCGTCACCTGGGAAGCCCTGTGCTTGAACTGCAGGGGCCACCAGACCCTCTCCATCCCTCTACTGTGGAGCCTGCCACCGGGGAATCTGCATATCTGTGGGTGATTCTAGATTGCTCTGTTTTCACCTTTTTATCAGGTCTCCCATCTACCACTGTGCAGTTCCCGTGATACAGTAAGGTATCAGCCTAAGATATATATTTACCGCATGTGAGCTCACACTTTCAAATTCTGTATTTTTACCAGTGTTTAGAAAGGATGGTGAATGTTGAGATTGAAATATTGAGAAGAAAGAGAAACTGCTGATTTCTCAAGATCCACACAGTTATTATTCATCCCAGTAATTTCACAGGAATGTCCAGCCCTTGGGCAGGCATGCTCCCAAGCTCAAGTTCAAGTGTCTTAAAGTTTTCTGGACTTGAGGAGAGTGAGCCATATTAACAAAACCTACAAGAAACTGAAATGTGGCATCGACGTGAATCATTGCCATCACTGTTATTACGGGACACTGACTGTGGGGGAGGCCTCTTCTGGAGTGCTCTGGGGGAGACAGAGCACTCTTCCGTATTGCGTATCATTCTCCTTACTCCTCATGCTCACCCTGTGACACGGGACTCTTCTCATCCCCATCTTTCCCAAGTGGATACTGAACTCCTCAGAGAACATGAAGCTGATCCAGGCCTCACCTACTGTAAATGGAAGAACTGGTCTTCAAACTCAAGAATCACTCCTGTATTCAAGTTTTGGCCCCTCTTCCCTATGGCCAAGATAAGTGTAAGTGCCAATCCCAAGAAATAGGCCGGCCACTGTGTTCCGTGTCTTGCCACCTGCAGGTTCAGTGAAGAGTCAGATTTTCAGAAGGCTGCTCACTGACAATGAAATTCAAACAGGGGAAGCACTGTGATATGACAATCGCAAGCCTTTCTCCATTTTTGCAGCCCTTTCCACACTGGGGGTGCCTGAAAAGCCATCCCCAACACAGCACCACCCTCTTGGGCTCAGGGAGGCCTGTCCACGCTGCCTCATGAGGCTCCCTTTTCTGTTTTGCCACTGAAAGTTGCCACCTGCTTCTGAGGGACTGCATCCGCCTGCAATGCAGGAGACCCTGGTTCGATTCCTGGGTCAGGAAGATCCAATGGAGAAAGAATAGGCTACCACTCCAGTATTCTTGGGCTTCCCTTGTGGCTCAGCTGATAAAGAATCCGCCTGCAATGCGGGAGACCTGGGTTCAATCCGTGGGTTGCGAAGATCCCCTGGAGAAGGGAAAGGCTACCCACTCCAGTATCCTGGCCCGGAGAATTCCATATATAGTCCACGGGGTCAGAGAGACACGAAACACAACTGAGCCACTTTGACTTCCACTTTCTGAGGGACTGACTGCCAGCATAGCCATGTGCAGGCTTTAATCTTATCTTTTGACAGTCTTCTGTCTCTTTAAAGGAGACTTTGCAAATCTATGTTCTAAAATAATCTGTCCCAAGAACAGGAGAGAGAGTGCGTGATTCCACTCCTATGAGGTACCGTAATGGGCAAATTCATAGACGGAAAATGGAGTAGTGGTCACCGGGGGTGGGGGCACTTAGTGTTTAATGGGCACAGAGTTTAGGCTGAGGCTGATGACAGGTTTGGAGGACAGGTAATGGTGATGGTTACACAATACTGGGATGCAGTCAATATCACTTGCAAATGGTTAAAATGATCAATATTATATATGTTTCACCACAATAAAAAGGAAAGAAAATTCGAATACATGGTTAACATGGATGAACCTTGTAGACATTATGTGAAGTGAAATAAGCCAGACACAAGAGAACAAATGCTGTATTTACATGAAGCACCTAGAGGGGTCAAAATTCATAAAGGCAGAAGATGGAACAGTGGCTGCCAGGGGCTGGGAGGAGCGAGAGGTGCGGAGCTATTGCTCACGGGATGGAGTTTCAGGTGGGAAGATACGGTTTGGAGACAAACAGTGCTGACAGCTGCACAACACTGCGCGTGGACTGAATGCCCTTGAACCATACATTTCAAATGGTGACAACGGGAGACTTTATGTTACATCTATTTTATCATGATACAAAAATGTTTTTCTCTTAAACGAGGAGGAGGCTGCTTAGTCCAGCACACCCTCTAAAGGAGTCCCCCCATGGCTGAGAGGTTTGGAGGTCCCAGTGCTGCAACACAAGTGATGCCCCTCCATCGCCTCCAAACCCTGGGAGGGGCTGTCCAGCATCTCTGCACGACTGACTGTTCACGACTCACCTCCTTCTAGGCCATGAGCCCCTGGCTCCCTGGTTCAAGAGTCTGGCTAAGGAGCTGTGTTCTTGGAGATTGTCAGGGACCTGCTCTTGGCGACTTTACAGCTCCAGAAATCCCTGCCGTCTTGCTTCCATTACCACTATCCCTGCTCTCAGAAAACTCAATATTCCCAACTCTCAATTTACAAACAGATAAACCCTGATTGCAATTCTTCAGGGTTCTTTCCCTGAAAATGAGGCTATCTTCCATTTAAGCTGCAACAATAAATTCTTTAGAACACCCACCCAGACGCCATTCTCAAGATCATGTGCTTCTCGTAAAGTAAGACACATCGACCACTCTCCCAGAGCTCCAGGATGACGGCCAGTATTACCTCTCCCAGCCCTGAAAAGGCAGCAGCCACCTCCACATGGGGCTTCCCCGATGGCTCAGCAGTAAAGAATCTGCCTGCCCCTTCAGGAGATGCAGGTTCAATCCCTGGGTTGGGAAGATTCCCTGGAGAAGGAAATGGCAACTCACTCCAGGATTCTTGCCTGGAGAATCTCATGGACAGAGGAGCCTGGTGGGCTACAGTCCATGGGGTTGCACAGAGTCAGACATGACTGAGTAATTACACACACACACACACACACACACACACACACACACACCCCTCCACATCCCTCCCACTGCCAGATGGTGACCCCAGCTAGAACCCAACTTGCACCCTGCAGGCTCTAACCTTCCTCAGAGACATTTAGAGCTACTGGACCTCCACTCTAGTACTGCTCTGAAAGTTCTGGGGAGAAAGGCACTGACTTCCCCAATGAGGATCCCAGCAGGTGGCCTGTAATGGGAGCAGCCAGCAGGGCCCAGAGGCCCATGCAGAAAGTGACTCACTGATGCCCGGCCTCCTGTGGACCTCCCGGAGCTGGCAGGGAGGGGGCAGGGCCCCGGGCAGCCTGTTCAGACCCCTCCTGATCACCGCTTCCTGACAGCACCGCCTCCCCCAGCCCCTGGCTGCTCCCCCGGCCTGGGCTCCCCCGCAGCCATGGAAAGCTTCCAGGGTGTTGGTTTTATGACTGGAGCTGTCGGCCGGAGAGACACGTTTTAAAATTCATGACCTTTCCCATCAGGGTTCAGAAACAGATCAGACTCCAAGATGAAAGCTGAGTTTATTCCTTCCCTGGTCCTGGGGGCCCGCTCCCCTCTCCTACCACATCCCCCCTCTCTCTCCACTTCTTCCTCCTGGAGTGCGCACTGTCCTCCAGGATCTTCTGCATTGATCGCAGTTTTAATCCCACCTCCCTGCAGAAGCCAAAGCGAAAGGAAGAATTCTCCTGCTTCCAAATGGGAGCGTGTGCTGCTGCACTATAAAAGGTATCTCCCTTTATCAGGTGGGGCAGGGCCACGGAAGGTGAGGCTGGGCAGCCGAGATAGAGCAGGGGTTTGAGCTGATCTGAGCTGGGTGGTGGTGGCCGAGGCTGCTTCCTTTTTCCAGGAAAGGTATGGGCTTGTGAGTGTGTGTGTGCGCGGAGTGGTGGGGGCGCCCACCTGAGGCTGGCGGAGGTGGGGGCACAGCTCAGGCCCAGCAGACGGGCTGGCAGCCTACCGGCACCGCGGACCCTGCCAAGGAAAATTAAAGAGCAGTGTGTTTGCTTCTTGCCACGAGGATAAACAACAACAAAGATCTCTCGGTGGAATCTGTGCCTTGCGATTTCAGTGAGCTGTCCTCAGCCGCACCCCCCCCCCCCCCCCCCCCGGCCCCACGGTTGTTTCTCCTCTTGGGCCTCTGCCGAGGGTGTCTACACCTTGTATCCTCCTTGATCCTGGGGGCCAGGAAGGATCAACTTCCTCCCAGACTCCACAGCCACAGAGAAGGCCCACGGACTTTATTGCCGCCCCAGGAGAAGTAAATAGAAGAGAAGCAAAAGCTGCGGCTTCAGGAGCCTTGGCCCAGCAACAGAAATGACATGTCCCAGCCAAAATGAGAGAGAGCATGTCCACTTCTGGGGAGGAGGGCTAGGTAACACTTTGCCAGAGCATATCTGTGTCGAGCAAGTTCTAAGCTCTGTGTCTGCATCAGCTCATCCACTCCTCAGAATCCACTTTATAAGTCAGATCTCACTAGCCTCACGTGATGGTTAATTCCAGGAGTTAACTCAGTTAGAGCAGAGTCGCCAGGTATCTGGTCAGACGCCAGACTAGATATTGCTGGGAAGGTACTTTTTAGATAAGGTTAACATTGAAGACAGTAAAACTTTGAGTAAAGCAGATTACTCTCCATCATGTGGGTGGGCCTCGTTCAATCAGTTGAAGGTCTTAAGAGGAAAAAGCCTTGAGGTCCCCCCAGGAAGAGAGAATTCTGCCTCCAGACAGCCTTAGGACTCAAACTGCAATATCAGGTCTTCCCTGGGTGTCCAGTCTGCTAGGCTGGTCTGCAGATTTCAGACGTGTCAGCCTCCACAAACACTTGAGCCAATTCCTCAGTTAATTCTTCCCTCCCTCTCTCTCTCTCTCATGCACACGTGTACATACACACATCCTGTCGGTTCTGTTTACTGGAGAACACTGACTAATACACTCCACTTTACAGATGTGGAAACTCAGACATGGAAGTTAGTCCCCCTGCCCAAGCTCTCACGGCCAGTCCATGGAGCAGCCAGGACAGGAATGCATCCGACTTGGCTCCAGAATCTGTTCGCTTGCCCCCAGACTGCTGCTTCTCTCAGAGACAGGAAGTGACAGCCACATCTCCGTCAGCAAACGAATGTGAGGACGGAAATGTAGTGGGAAATGCATTCAAGTAGAGTGTAGCTGGGTCAGTGGACATGGCCAGGACAGATTTTGAAATCAGTGAGATTTGTCTTCAATCTAGGCTTCATTTTGATGTCTGTGACTTTGAGCGTGGGATGGAAATCTCTCAAGGCATCCATTTTCCTGATCTGCAAAGTGCCATGAAAACTTCTCAAGGTTATTGAGGGATTAAATGGGATAATAAACAATATTTCTACCATATGAGTGAAAGCACATAGATTGTATGATGAAACAGTAGCTCCAGACTCAAGTGTTCTAAGCCCGCCCTTGCTGACTTATGGGAGATGCAGTCTTCTTTAATTAACTCTCTCTCAAGTGTTTCAGTCCCTCGAGGGCCTGGCCATGCGTCCATCTCAGGGCAGGGTTCCCACCAGTGGAGGTCACCCCACTTTGAGTTACTAGCTCTGACCTAAGCAGCTGCAATTTGGAGCACGGCTGCACCGATCGCAGGCCTAGGCTGAGTTCCAAAGTGGGGTCAATGGTCCCAGCTTCTCACCCACCTTCCTCCTGGGCCTGCTGTACATATCAGACTCATCTTGCTCGTGGGCACTGCTCACCTTCCCTCCTGGTCCCCATCCCTACCCACCAGTCTATCCTGTCTGTCTCTGTAAGCCCAGAGCCTAAGTGAACAGAGCTTGTGCATTCCTCTCTTGGGGGAGACACGCACGTACAGAAGGAGCTATAGGTAGAGGGAACTTTGCCAGTGACATCTCTGGGACAGATCCAGTCTTGCCAAAAAGAACGAGGAGCCTGGTCTGAGGCAGGTGGCTGGGGGGAGGGTGCAGGTCAGGGGTCGACGTTCTGCTGTGTCTGTTTGCTTTTGTTTTGTTTCCTTTTTTGCTTCCTTATGTGTTCAGAGACATTTCACGGCAAAATTATTGATCTGCATTTTCTCATATAATCCTCCCAACACCTCTGTTGTGCTATTATTGTTCCCATTTTATAGATGAGAAAACTGAGGCTCAAAGGAGAGAATTAACATACTTCTGCCTCACAAATAGGGTCAGATCCTAGGCTTGTCTGGCTCCAGAACCCTCATCTTTAACACTATACAGCACCTTCATAATGGTTATGTCTATCTATCTACCGCCAACAGATATTAGTAACTTTTAGGGAGGCAAAAGACATCAGTTCAACCCCAGCTCTCTCTCGTAGAAGTCAAATGATCTGGTTATGTCTATCTATCTACCTTCATAATGGTTATGTCCATGTATCTACCTCCAACAGATATTAGTAACTTTGGGGGAGGCAAGAGACATCAGTTCAACCCCAGCTCTGTGTCGTAGAAGTCAAATGATCTGAACAAGCCACTCGGTCCTTCGGGTTGTTTCCTCATCAATAAATGGAGAGAAATGGAACAGCAGAAGCAAATGGTCTCTTGAAGTTCTAAACATTTACAATTCTAAGAATTAATGGCCAGAGAGCATAAACTAATTCATTTATACCATGCTGTCCTCAACTGGTACTCAGCATTAGGGAAAATTCTTAGAAACAGAAATAAGCAAAAATATTAAGTATAAGCCATCTATTAGATTTACAAATTATGTTGCAAAATTTACTGGCTCTATTTTTCCTTTGAATGGGAACATCGAGGTCTAGGATACACAGTCATAATATTGCTGAGGTCAGATTGACTGGCCAAACACATTCTCAGTTCCAAGAACCTTATCTGAAATTACAAGTTTGATAATGTCAATATGAAGATCCCCCCTTCACCCAGTAAGCAGTATGGAAAAATATTTGTCTTTTTAAATCAAAATAAACATTGAGACTCTCTCTTTTTAAAATGGAGAAAACAATCACGGAGGTAAGTATAACCAAAAAAGTCTTGGAGAAGAAATAGAAGTATGGGAGAAACACTTGCTGTGATATTGTCTCCTGTACTTACCCTGTTCCTTTTGGTGTAATGCCACCTCCTACAACACAGAATTGGAACCCAGGGCAGATGAAGTCTTAGCCCTCATGGCTGGGTAAAGGCTAAGACTTCCTGATATTACCAGGGAGGAAATGCTGGGGATGCCTGTCAGGCCATTGAGACCAATATACCTCAACACATGTATTATTCCATTTTATTCCCTACACCTGCAACTTTGCCCTTTACCCTAACTCAATAAGGAGTCTATCATTTTGATTAGAAATGCCAATAGTGTCCATCAGAAATCCGCCACATTCCCTCTGGTGCACTCACTCCAGAAATCTCTCTTCTCTTTAATTTTTCATTTTCTGCCATCTTTAATTCATTCGTGTATTTATTTATGTATCACCAACTCACAACAGAAAGTGTTCCCATAGGGGCAGTCAAATTCCAAAAGAGAGTAAACCGTTTGTTCTCTATACAAATATTTACCACGTGCCTACTATGTCAGGAGGTGTCTGCACAGAGAGAAAAAAAGACATGGTTGCTGCCTTAAGGAACCACCTTGCCCGAGTCAACCCGGGGACCACGCATTCCAGGACCCCTTCAACAGCGCCCGTGGCAAGACAGAGCAGAAGCACTTCCTCAGGGTCCCGGGTCAGTGGGTCCCTCATGTCCATGACCTGCAACCCCTGGAAGGCAAGGTAAGCTCTCCTTGCTGCAGATCCAGTGGGAAAGTTTTAAAGAGGACACATCTCACCACGTCTTTGTACAAAGAATTGCAATAAGGATGATGGCAATAACGAAGACGTTGATATAATTTAAAAAAAAAAGTTGACATAAAAAAAAAATGCAATCCCCTTTTCTAGAAGAGGAGAAGGACTGCTTGCCTACCTCTTTCTGCCCCAAATCCCTGGGTGTGCCGACTTGCTCCATTCTAGGGGAGTCTGAGAGGAGGTCAAAACGCCCATGTGATGTCAGTTTCTCGAGGGGCACTGCTCTCTGACCTGTACATCCTGACTAATGTACTTCAGCTGTTATCGGCATGAAAAATGAACAGGAAGGAGATCTTGCTGCTGAACATACGTGTCAGAAAATCATTATGAGTATTAAATTACAGCAATAGAATGAGCCAGAACTAATTTTGCAAATTAAGATCCAATAAATTTTTTTCACAGCCACACCTCTTCTTTACAACAAAAAAATCAGCAAAACAAGACTAAGCCTAACAGTATGAAAACTGACTGCATCGGGGTTGGGGTGGGGTGAGAATGCGTACAGAACCAGACATTTCAATGTGACAAACAGACTGGCATTTGGGAGGGTCTGAGTGGAGGTTGTCTGAACCATGTGCCAAACGGCATAATGATCAGTTTTTGAGTTGACGCACCTATGTATTTTACATGTAAAATATATGTATACATATTCCCCGTCCTCTCTTCTCCCCCCAACCCACCTCCCCACTCCCAAGATAGGGTTCTGCTGACACAAGAAACTAGCGAATTTCTAAATTTCTGACAACTGCTTATTTTTAGAAAAGACTACTGCTGTCGGTCGAATTAAATCTGAAGCTATAAACAAACCTTTAGAGTTTTGCCTGATCTGGAGAATAACAGGATATCACCCTCCACCCTCCAGCCCTGAGAAGGAGACTGTAATTAGCTCATTGTCCGGAATCCTCACAAAGGGGGCGGGGCCGAAGACACGCTCCCTTTCAACCTTTCCAGGGAGATCTTGGGGCAGATGTTAATTAATTAACTTCCCCCATCTCCTGGGAACAGGGTTGATCACAACACCTCATTGCATGAGGGACACTGAGGATGAAGCTGAAATGTCCTGACCAAGGACTCACACACAGGGTCCTTCAGGAAGAGGGGGAAAAAAAAAAACGGGATTTACCCCCTGCTGTTACATTCCTCCAGGCACAGGGCTCTGGCTGTACTGCAGGAAGCTTCCTTGCCCCACCCGTGGAACCAAACTATTTATAGCCACACAATCATTATAAATAAAGCTGTTTATACCCTCAGACCCTGGCCCTGCATTAGTTAAAACTGTAACTGGGCAGCTATAAATAACTCTGTTCCAGGCTCAAGTGTGGCCCCTGGTCAATACTTCCTCAAACTGTGACAAATACTGACAAGTTTGTTTGACAAACATCCCACTGACATTCATCTGATTTTGAATAAGCGTGCTGTTTTTTTTAATTTAGTCCCTAAGGGCCGGGTCTCAGGAACTTCCTTTATTCTTTCCCTCCCTCACCTCCTGCACTGGGGAGACTCTGTCTTATGTGGTAGCTGTTTTCCCCCCTTAATCACTGGAAGGGATTTGGGGCCATTTAAGGGGAAGCTTATTAAACCCATGGCTTTTCTCCCGGGATGGTTCTGCTGGAGGGGCTTTGCAAGGGTCTGGGGAGTTTTGTTAATAACAGCGGTGACAGAGAGGGGGAGGGGAATGTGGGCCAGGCCTGGCCTGGGATAAAGGTGGGGAAGGGGTTGGAACAGAAAGGTTGACCTGAATATGGGATTGTTGGAATCCGTCTGCAAGGGAGACCTGAAAATGTAGAGTCAATAGAAAACAAGAGTCTGGATGGAGGGATTGACCTCCCAAGACCCCTGACCTCAGGGACTTTGAATAGCCCTAGACTGGAGTCCCCAAGTCTTGGGTGCTCTCTCTAGGGGAACAGACAGTGATGTGTATCAGGAGTAACAGGGGATTTCGGAGCTCTGGGGGAACTTTGAGATTGTCTAGAGGAACTCAGTCATTTTACAAGTCATTGAGTTGAGCCAAAGAGACGCCCACAGCTAGTTAGTGCAGAGAATCCCAGGGACGGCAGAGCCTGGTGCGCTGTCGTCTATGGGGTCGCACAGAGCTGAACACGACTGAAGCGACTTAGCAGCAGCAGCAGCAGCCGCAGCAGCAGACTAGAACTCAGCTCTCCGGCCTCCGGGCTGGGGGCTTCTCTCATCATCATTAAATTAATTAATACATGTAAAGTGTTGGAACCATTCCTGGCCCTTGGTGAGCACTTCCTGAGTGCTAGCAATTATGGGAGTGTTGAGCATCAGCCAGTTCTTCTGACTGTTGGTCTCTATGCATTAACTTTTTAAAAAGAACTCTTACACCGCTCCTCACCTTTTATGTTCCACATCTTCCTGTCTGATTTAACTCTTAATTATAACATGTACACAAGCTCACTCCTCATCCCTACTTTTGCCAGTCTGTCCTAAATAGAGCTTTCAGAGCAATCTATTAAATATACAGCCCTAGTAATAAATCTGTTGCCCACCCGTTCCCCCAGCTCCCGGCGAGGCTGGAAATACAGCCGAGAGGTGCCCCTCTCCTCCGGTCCCAAGTGCTCCATCTGTGTCTGTGAGAGCAGCTCCTTAAACCTCTAACCTCAGGTGCCTCACTTCCTTCACCTTAGCCTCAGCCTTGTTTTCTCCTTCTCTAGAACAAAAACCCTGGTTCCGGTTCTGGTTGGTTCCATGTCTGCCTAAATACCTACAGACTTCTTTTCTCACACTGGCTGACCGCGTCCTCCGTTTCAGGTCCCACCTGCTTCTCCAGTCCAGTTCTCTGTGTTAGCCCAAAGTGAACGCCTCGCTCCTCCTAGAACACACCCCCCTGAGATAATTCCCCGTTGCCTTTGACAAGGAAGCCCCTTCCTCTACATCTCAAGACCTTGACCTTCTTTCAAGACTAAGGGAGGCTTTGCTGATGGATCAGGCAGCTCTGACCACCCTTTCCCTGGGAGCCCCATCACCCTTACTTGTGTGTCTCTTTCAGCAGCAGCCTGTCTATAATCCTGCCCTCTAGTTACTGTGCACGTGTTTATGTTCAATCCTCTCTCCTAGTGGTGAGGGGAACTCCTTCATCATTTTGGTACCTAGCCTGGTGTATAATTAGGAAGGGGTAAAACTTTTAAAAATTCTACTTTCTAAAAGTGCAAGCAGAAACAAAAAAGACTTTGAAAGTGATAAAGAACGTATCAGCTAGTGAATATGTGCTGAGATGTGTAAGCAGCAAAACCTTACAATGAGCCAAGGGAGCTCCACGAGGGATGGTCACCTGTGAACTGGTACATCTTCGGTGCTATCGGCAGAGGCAAATACCGAGGCAAGGGACTGAGAGAACTGGAGCTGAAAAAGCCCAAGTAACTGGGCAACTCAGCAGTTAAACAAGCTCAGGATGAAAGCGGGTAAGTGTCTCATCAACCCATCAGTCAGCTGCCCTCAAACATTTATTTAGAAACTGCCTGCACGTGGTGTATGTAACAGAGAATTACCTTAAAGAATAGATGTTGTCAAATAAACAGATGCACAGAAAAGGAAATCCTATCTGTAGTCACCAGAGGGGGTACTGGATGAAGGCGGTCAAAAGATACAAATTTCCTGATGTATCTAAGTCAAATCATTACGCTGTACGCCTTAAACTTACACAATTCCGTATGTCAATTATACTTTGACGTATGCGCGCTACGTCGTTTCTGTTGTGTCTGACTCTTTGCAACCCTATGGACCATAGCCCACCAGGCTCCTCTGTCTATGGGATTCTTTAGGCATGAATACTTCAATAAAACAGGATTAAAGAAAGACTAGATGTTTTCCCCATTTTCTGAAAGACTAGATGTCTGGAATTAACAATCAGCTCCACTTTCTACATTTTCCCCCATCTCTTAAGCTTTTATAATACTAAGGCCCATGGAACCCTAATTCTCTGGTCGGCCCCCAAATTCTTTCTTTACAAGGAGAAAATATGCCAAGCTTTGCCGGGCCTCCCTGTGGGTTCCACATCCATGTGCGTGTTAGCCCTGGCCTATGGCCCCTCGAAGCCAGCCAGGGCCCTGGGTCATTTGAGGTCCCCTTAATACTCCATGGGCACACGAAAGAACTCACTGCATCAGGACTAACCCGTCCCCGGGGGAGAAGCAGATAAGAAAATTTATCAGCTGACAAGCTAAGCACCAAAGAGAAAAAGCACAAACTGAACATTCCTACAAGAGTCTTCTTTCTTCCTCAAAAGCTACACAAGAAGGAAGGCGCCAGGCAGGACCGGGGCTTTCGGTCCCTTTGTGCAGTCCGTATTAACACAGTCACACTTTGCTATGCAGATGTCACTTCCAATAAACACCAGGGCTTTCCTGAGCCTGGACTCTAATTGAAGGGATTGTTACTGTTGCTGAATGGCTGGGGAATTAATTAATGCAGAGCCAACCACTTCATAAATGCCCGCTTTGTGAGCAGTCCTGGCGTCCCGGGGACCGCGACTCCTGTGGTCAACGCAGCCCCAGGCCTCTGTGTCAGCAAATGATATTTATTATTGCCGTCAGCCGCTTTCTGAAACCACCAGGAGAAGGAGGCCTTGCCGGAAGCAAGATGGGCGTAGCCAAACATCTTCCCACTTCTCAGGGGCTGAGCACACGGTGTTGGAAAAACTCTCTCCAGTCTTTTGGATTCTTCACGCAAGACCTGACTTAGTTTTTGAAGAAAGGCTTCGTTTGCAAGTCGTAAGGATGGGAACGCACGTGCAAGCTGATTAAAAAGCTTTTCTCAACCCGCTGTATCTCTAATTTGGTTACTTGAGATCTGTGCAAATACAAAAACTTAGGCACACACTCGAGCTGGAAACATACACACCCCCAGAGTACATCTGATGTGCGTTACTCCTAGTCTTCACCTAACTTAAAAATCAGCTCCAGTTTGAATGAAGCAAATGGACTCTTCAGGTTAACCCACTGCTTAGGAATACAGGAGGGAAAAAGGAAGTGGTGAGTGAACATAAGAGGCTCTCTGCCTGATACACGCACACCTCATTGAATATACATGGGGTGGACAGTTTATATTCTCCTCCCAGAAAAATCCCCAGTTCTGCTGACGGAGCACGTGTAGGCCCCGCGTCTGTCTTTGCCGTGGTGGCTTTGTAGTCTCCTCAGTCTAAATTGCCATGGATGCCATCCTGAAAATGTCCTTTAAAATTAAAAAAGAAAAAGTGCCTCGATGCTAACATAATCAAGAAAGCTTTTTTCTCCTTTATGCTTTGTTGTGACGTCTAAATGATCAATGGTGAGGGTATATGCTTCATATCCAAGAAAATAAAATGCATGATAAAAATAATTATTTTAGGTTCGTAAAATCTCTCAAGATCTTTAGGTTTTCTTTGGCAGCTTTATCCGATTTTTGTGGAAGTAGTGTTCAGCTCTTAAAGACTAGCCTGGGTCATAAAGCACGGAGAGTATGACATTCTCTGAAAGTGGATCCTACACCACTGGTTTCTGTCCAACCTTAGTGAGAAAGAAGTAATGGAGAATTTATCTTTGGAAACTTCACTCTCCCTTTTCCATGGTCTTATCCCTCTTCCCATTGCCTTTGCCCCCGTTGCAATTCCATCACTCTCCCTCTTTTCCTTCGGGCTTTTCCTTACTATTACCTTAAACACACTCTGAGGAGGATAGGGTCTAATATCAGTCATTTATATATTTGCTGTTGTTCAGTCGCTCAGTTGTGTCCAGCTCTGAGATCCCATGGACTGCAGCATGCCAGGCTTCCCTGTCCTTCACTCAACCCACTCCAGTATTCTTGCCAGGAGAACCCCATTGACCGAGCAACCTGGTGGACTACAGTCTGTGGGTTGCAAAACAGTCAGACACAACAATAAATGAGTTAAAAATAATCATCATTGATTTCGTTCCAATGTTATAAGGGCATATTTGCATTTTAATTCTAAATTCAGTTGTATCATGAAAGGTATCAACTCATACATGAGAGAGCTCAGCATCTCCCTGCATCTCTGAAATCAGACATATAGGCTCCTGGCTCCTCTGTGGGAAAGGCAGGTGCTGGGAACAATCAGAGAGCTGACTGCAATTAATGCTTCCACTTTGGCTATAGAATATCACCATTTAATATCTCTATCCCTTTCGAAATAGCACACACTCCAGGGATACTGATAAATGTGGGAATGGTTGAAATAATGTGCAGTTTGGAAAACAGCCACAGGCTCCAGGCTTTTGAAAAAATATATTCTTTATTCTTACTTAGAAAATTATATTTGCTAAACTTATATGTTAAGCATGCATATTGAGTGTCTGGTCAAGGAAAATGAGTAATGGTTTGCGTGCTAAATTTTGGAAACAGGTGAGGAAACTGTATCCCCCCAAAGTAAAATAACTCGTTCAAGGTCATTCACTGGTCAAGATTGGGCTTGAATGAGAAAAGCTTTCTGAGTCCTAGCCTTGGCTCTTCTTGTTTCAACACATCTTTCAACCCACTTAATTAAAGTCCCAGACAAACCTGACTACTTCATGCTGAGGGGATGACCCTCGTAGTGTTCTCTCCTTTCCTTTAGGGGAATTCTTGGCAAGCAGGCTAAGAAATGAGGCTGAATGAGCAAACATCACATTTCTGACCCTCCTGAGCCTTCTCTACAGGTCAGATCACGCTCTGCAGATCAATGGGCGATACAGAAGAAAGGGAAACTTAGAAAGAAAGAATCATTTGTCATTGTTGCCTTTTCCATCATTCTGATCCATATAGCTGTGGCTGACCCCTGGTCCTCCACACACTGTTCAGGACCTAGAGAGAGAGAGGCAGGGTCACCAAGGAACTTCCATAGGGAATACCCTCAAGGCAGACTTTCCCTGTGGCAGTCCACCTCCCAAGCCAGAGGGATGACTTGGTGGTGGTCTTCTATTATCACAGGTGGTAATCAATAGTTGACTGTCTACTGGTGGTTGGATCTGGGGTCACCTTCCATCTGGTTCCATGCAGACAGCGTCTTGGGCCCCCAGTCACTGTGTACTCATACATATGCCACGCTGCCCTGCCTGCCGTTACCTAAAACCAAAATAAAATCTTGACCCTGACTTGCCAATGTATGCCACATAAAGGATCTCAGGACTAGTCATTTATAGATTTGTTCCTTTATTCAGCTAAAATATGGCAAGTGGTTACTGTGAACAAGGCACTGCGCCAGACTCTTGGTATATAAAGAAACTGGACACACAGCTCTTGCTCTTGACAACTGGTATGACAATCAGAGAAAAAGGGACAAATGACAGAGTCAAGTTAACTTATACCCAGATTGACAAACGCCTCTTTCCTCCTTAAGACTCAAATCAGACACCACCCTCTTCAAAAGGCTTCCTGGTTGACTACAGGCAGCGATGTGCTTCTTCTTCTGTGCCTCTTATCAGGCACAAATATTATTCTTTGGATTGTCTCTTGACACCAGAATTTCTCATATGGTTAAAATTATTTCTATGTATATCTACTTCATTTCTTGGATTGGGCGTGAAAGGGGGAGGGTGGAGGATGGAGGCAGAAAATGTTTTTGACCATCTCCAAACACCACAATATCTGGGACTTGTCAGTTGAATGAATGAATGATGGATAAATGGATGAATGAATGAATGAATGAATGGGTAAACAGATGAATGAATGAATGGGTAAATAGATGAACGAATGAATTTGTTGCCAGGCTCTCCTGTCCTCTGGATTTCCTTGACACAAATGAGTGTCCACCAATTCAAACAAGGAGTAAATTTTCTAATGGTTCCTTGATTTTTAGAGTGTGTTGATTTCCAGTTCATTACACAAACCTACAGAATCTGAAGAAGTGAAAGCCTCATCTTAGCCAGCAGCTCCATTTTGCTGTCTTTGTGTTTTCCAGGCACATAACTACAGTACGTGTGAGCAAGGGTGAGTGCGGGTGCGCGTCGGTCCTGCACATAATCTGGTGGCATCCTTGATAACAGGTGTCCCTCCCGTAGGTCTCAGTGGTGATGGAGGGCATGGAGGGGTGTGCCAGGAAGATGGGGAGATGCCGCCTGCCAAAACCAATCACATTAAATCTTAATGCTCATTCAGGGCCTGTCACAGAAGGAGGAATCTGAGAACGCTCGCATGTCAGGGTGGTTATAGCGTCTGTTAAATGGCTTGTTAATGTGATTGTTGAGAATTTTACACAGAAATGACACTGGCTACAGTCAAAGCAAGGCAGGCCTGGCTTCAAGTCAGTTTCTACTAGGTCTTGTCACCACTTCAGGCAGGTGGATGGAGGGTTTTGCTGCTACCTGGCCTGGCTTCCAGCTGTCGTTTTGAGCTTTCTCTCTCTGTCTTGTAATTTGTTTCTTTTTAAGAAAAGACTAGCAACCTCCCCCAAGAGGATACACAGGGTCATAATTTTTGCCTGTTCCTGCAAGTGAAATAAAGATCTTTTACACCAGAAATAAGGAGAGTTTGGAAACAATTTGTCACTCTCATCTCTTTCTATGAAATAAAGGAACAAGACGTGAATAGTTAGGTCAGGCGGTACCTGAATCGAAAGGAAGAAAGTGAAAAACACTGAAGGGCAGAGCACAGTGACCCCCTAAGTAGGTTCTAGCCGCTCTTCCCCTTTGGTTTTCTGGAGAGTATGGAGGACAGATGATAGAAATCGATACTACGCTAACTGACCATCTCCTTGGGCAATGGACTACCTTAGCAGATCTGGGGGACAAAAACAGAAGTTACATGAGCCTCATCTACAAGGAACTCCCGACTTAAAGAGGACAGATAAATAAAATAAAATTTTGTTATTGTACAGATAAATGATGGAAACAAGATTTGGAGTATTAGTAAAAATATTTAAGATCCTTTTACAACTTTTACTCATTCATTTCTTCGACATCCATTCATTGATGAGGAGGTTGAACCAGTCAATCCTAAAGGAAATCAACCCTGAATATTCATTGGAGGGACTGATGCTGAAGCTGAAGCTCCAAGCCTTTGGCCACCTGATGTGAAGAGCTGACTCTTTGGAAAAGACCCTGATGCTGGGAAAGATTGAAGGCAGGAAGAGGAGACGGTGACAGGATGAGATGTTTGGATGGCATCACTGACTCAATGGATGTGACTGTGAGTAAACTCCAGGAGATAGTGAAGGACAGGGGAGCCTGGTGTGCTGCAGCGTCCATGGGGTCTCAGAGTCAAACATGACTTTGTGACTGAACAGCAACTATGACCATGTAGCCCTTTTCTTAGGAACAGATGTTCCATTTTCATTCTATTCTATTACATTACGTTACATTTTGGGTAGGAAGGGGGTTATATCAGAAAACATTTCATATTGGTTTGAATATCTCAGTAAGAAAAACTTTTCCACGGATGAAGGTGGTTCATTCAACATCCAGGCAGCAATCACAGACTCTTAGGGTTATCGATGCTGGAGGGGATTGAGCCAGCCTCCAGGAAGTTGAGCTCCTTCTGCAGAGTACCTGCCGCCACTGGGAGGTGGACTTGAGCAACAGCCCAGGTCTGCTGAAAGTCAGTCCCGCACACTTCCCCCCTTGCCCACTCCCCAAGTGCACAAAATTCAAATGCCTCGCATTTGTCTTCAGTAACAGGAGACACAGGCTGCTCTCTCCGATCTGGCCCTGGTCCCAGGACATTTTGACGTTTCCTGGCCGTGTGTTGCTCTGGTCTCTGAAGAAGGATGCTTGGCTCTTCAAAGTGCCATGCAGGGCCCCCCACCTGTGTGCAGAGTGACCCAGGCTGGGCAGTGCAGACACGCCTGGGAACAGATGGGCCAAGCCACACAGTTACCTTCGCTTCCTTGGGATGACTAAACCCTCTCTGTCTGCATCCTTTTCTTTCAACCCGTTAGTAGCAAAAGCCGGTTTCTCAAAAGCCTAGCTTAGAGAAACAGCAGCCCTTCCCAGACCCACACTCTGCTTCTCACTGAGCCTTCTCCCTCCTTATGGGCAAAGTCTAGAGGCATTTTTCTGGTCTATTTAAGTTTGTATTACAGTGCGCGCTCTGGGTCTTAATGACACAATCACACCTATGTGATAAGCTCCTGCTATTCCAACTCTTTAGCTGAGGCTGAGATTTCTTTCAGTTCCTTGAGGCCTCTAGAAATTAAGATCCTCCCTCCCAGCCTCTCTTGACAATCCCGTCCCTTTGCCACAGCTCTGCCACCAGGAGTCCAGCCGTCCTCCCCTCTGCCTCTTCTTTCCAATATAAGCCCAGCGTCATGTGCTGGTTTTAACGGCTTTTCTTGAAGGCAGGTTACTCTCTGGGTTAATTTCCTAGAACTTCCATAACAAAAAATGACTGCAAACTGGATGTTTAAAAACAACAGAAATGTCCTCTCTCACAGTTCTGGAAGCCGGAAATCCAGAACCAAGATGCCACACATGCTCCCCACCGAAGCCTCCAGGATAGGATCCTTCCGTGCCTCTTCCAGCTCCAGGTGGTGCCAAGTGCTCCATGGCCGTGGCTGAATGATTCCAAGTTTTGCCTCCCGCCTCTCATGGCCACCTCCTCTTCTCTCTGTGTCTTCTCATCTTCTTCATCTTTGGACACTTGTCACCTGGATGATCCAGGGCGATCTCATCCTGAGACCTTTGACATAATTACCTCTGCAAAGATCCTTTTCCCAAGTCAGGCCACATTCCCAGGTTCTTAGGTTTACTATATGGACATATTTTTCTGGAGGCCATCGTTCAACCCACTACACCGTTTTCTAGCGATGTGGTTCACCCAAAATCAAACTTGAAACACTGTGCTTCGGAGTTGCTGAGGCTGAAGCTCCAATACTTTGGCCACCAGATGCCAAGAGCTGATTCCTTGATGCTGGAGAATATTAAAGGCAAAAGGAGGAGTGGCAGAGAATGAGATGATTGGATAACACCACCAACTCAGTGGACATCGGTCTGAGCAAACTCCTGAAGACAGCAGAGGACAGAGGAGCTTGGCGGGCTACAGTCCACGGGGTCGCAAAGAGTCAGACGCGACTGAGCTACCAAAAGACGACGACTACAACTTCGGGATTATTGAATGGTTCATCCAGGAAGTCCTGACTGTTGCTCAGGCACTGGATGCTGGATCCTAGTTTGCCACTATATATACAAGATGAATAGCTCCTGCCCCCGGATGTTCTTAATCTTATAAATTAGATAGAAAAGCAAATAGGTCATTCTAACACAACATGAAAAAAATCGGAAAAGTCCCATTGCTCAAGAATTCCCTGGCACATTTGCCTGATAATTCCCATATTCCAAGCAGTGTCACTCTCTTTGTGCTCATCTGCCACTGAATCTGCTTAACCAGAAAAATGAAAACTGATGGAAGAAGGGGAGTGTCAAGGGGAACAAGGGAGATGTCTTCCCTGGAGAAATTTCTCTCAGCCACAAATATGTCTGTCTGAATATTAAAAATAAGGGCAGACATCTGGTAAAACAGTGCACTGGGGGCGTAACGTTTCTGAAGTCTGAGCAGAGCGCATCTCAGAGTCAGAAATGGCTCACCCGTGGACAGAAGTGATGGCTCCCTGAAAAGGCTTCTACGTATCTGCGCACAAATCGACAACCTGGATGGATGCCAAGAAGCAAGCTCACTCTTTGACTGTTGAGTTGTTTAAGCATTTTAATATTTTAGTTATGCGGGGCCATATCTGAGCTCCCATGTGAAGCCCCCCACATTTAGCACTCTATATAGGAGACGGGGAAGCAAAGCAAGTGCTTCCCTCCACTTGTGAACAGACAATCCTAAAGCCTGCTCCTAAATTTCCTGAGGGATGGCAGAGAGGGGGGCAGGGGAGGAGGCAGGTGGAAGATGATCTGGGATAATAAGGAGGCCAAGTGGAGATAAATCAAACACACACCTTGTTAAGTGATTCTAGAAGCTTCCTACTTCACAGCAGAGATTTTCTTCGGTAGCAAAACCTTCCACAATTTAGGATGCTAATGGTGGATAGTATTTATCCTTGAAAACTGAAACACACAGATACAAAGGAGACAGACAAGTAGGCCATGTGCAAATTAACTGGAATACTGGAATTTAGAAATAAAACTTGATTTTGTTTGTTAGAATGACTCTTCTGCTCTGTATTTCTTAAAAAAATGTGTAGTATCTTATAGTAAAATGATTTTTCTTCTGATTTTTTTAAAGTTGAGACTCAATGAATAAAACATAGATAATCATCCTAAATCAGCCCTTATCTATGGTCCTCTGCTGTTATCTTTGAAAAAAAAGAATTATGTGCTGGAAGAGGATTTCTAAGAAAATTGACAATGGTCCACCAGCTGTCCAGAGAAAGTTGAAAGCATAACAGCAAAATTTTCTAGAAAGTTATGCTTTGGTGACTCTTCCCAGTAAAGAACTTTTTCTGCCCGAATAAGTGGCAGTTGGAAAACACTCTATTACAGATCCCAATCTTTGCTCTAAAACACGACTCATGTTAAGTCTTGAGTATAATATTTTGATAAATAAAAATAATTGTTATAATATCCTCAATACTACAAAGGGGAATACCTCCACATACCTGCTCATACAGCTGAGAAATATTATGAAGGGGGTTGACCTGGCTGACTCTTAGTTTCCCCAGCTTATACTTCAGCTAAAAGAAGGTGATTAATGCTGACCTTCTCCAGCTCTTATAGATCAGGGTGACCTCAGCCAGATACTGGTTTCCATTATGCAAGTGAGTTTGCCACAAATATTGGTCCGAATCCATTTTTCCTTCCTAATTCAGCCTACCAGAAAATGCAAAAGATTCCATCCTCCAAAGAACTAAGAGAAAAGCAGGGGTGAATGATGTCTACAGATATCATTGAGGAAATGTCAGCTTGACCTCCTGTTCGTCAGCCTAGGGTGACCACTGCACAGGCTCCTTCTGCCCCAGACTGTGTCCACTGTGTCCTTCCAACTCTCAATCCTGCCCAAGAACTAGGGTTCTGAATCTCAAGACTCACCAGTGCAGCTGTCACCTCTTGTACAGCACTGCCCTAAGCAAGATGTGAGCAAAATAAGACCAAAGTGCAAGAGGATCTATAGGTTGATCTGTTCTCACTTTATGCAGCAGGTTAAATGGAGGTCTTCATAATGGTAGGTCCGTGCGCTGAGGCCTGTGTTGGTCAGTCGCTCAAGTCACGGCCGATGCTCTGCAATCCCATAGACTGAAGCGTGCCAGGCTCCCTTGTCCTCCTCTGTCTCCCAGAGGTTGTTCAAACTCACGAGCCCTGTGAGTGGGGCTTTATTTGAAGAAGGGGCTTTTGCAGATGTGATTAAGTCAGGAATCTGGAGATGAGATCATCCTAGATTGTCCAAGTGGATCCTAAATCCGAGGATGAGTGTCCTTCTAAGAGACACAAAGAGGAGAGACACGTGGAGAGGAACAGAAGGCCACGGGAAGATGGAGGTAGAGACTGGAAGGATGTCGCTACAGCCAAAGAATGCCTGAGGCCACCAGAAGCTGGAAGAGAGGAGAAAGGACTCTCCCTTAGGGCCTTCTGAGGGAGCTCTAGTCCCTGCCCAGAGCTGTGAGAGAACACGTTTCTGTTGTTGAAAGCCACCCAAGACTGTGGTGATTTGTTACAGCACCCCAGGGAAACTCACACACCTTACTTCATTTTCATGGACAAATGACATTATGATCCAGAAGACAAAGTCATACGATTACCAAACTCACAAATTTGAAATTTCACAAATTTCTTTCACTTTACAGTTGATCATAGCTCTCAGACTGATCAATCAGTCAACAAATACACTTCAAATTTACTCATGTGTTGTAGCAAGAGAAAGACAAGTGAACCAAAAACATTGTTAGACATGTGCCTAAGATTTTCACTATAATACTTTATAAACATACATGTGATACATCTTTGAGGCTGTCTGTCCTTGGGAATTTAATCTTCTTTCTCTGAAAATCACACCCCACCACCACAGACTTGAGCTCCAAGACATGTTTGAATCACATGACTCTTTTCCACCCACCTTTAGACTCGTCATAAGTCACTGGCCCAGGGATGGACCTTGACTCCAGCCGTGACCAATCACACTGTCTCTCCTGGCAATTTGAAACTGAGATGAAGGCAGCCAGGCTAATTGGGCTGGTTGGGTCTAGAGGAGGAATAAATTCTACAGCTACAAGAAAGTCATCTTCCTGTGTTTTTACAAATGGAGAAAGTCAGTCTGAAGAGGGGGAAATGGGACAGATGCCCGAGAACAAAGATAAGAGATGCAAAGAGGGGCCTCTCTGGGTTCCTCCTGGCTCCCCGAGACCTCATGATATTCTCTCAAGGAACCTCTCAGCCCCTGGATTCTGTGCAATGTTCAACCTCCTCCCTATAATTTCTTTTTCGCTTAAACCAGTTCAAGCTGATTTCTGATATTAATTTCCAGGAGAAACTTGATTAACATGGAAATGAGCACCAACAAATAAAATTAGTGAATAAAAATTTACATTTCACAATGGATCCATGTAGCGATAGATCGGTCACTTGATCTATTTATAGATACCTACATGTGAGAAAAAGTGAAAGTGAAAGTCTCTCAGTCATGTCCAACTCTTTGAGAGTCCATGGACTGTAGCCCACCAGGCTCCTCTGTCCATGGAATTTTCCAGGCAAGAATACTGGAGTGGGTTGACATTCTAGTCTCCAGGATATCTTCCCAACCCAGGGATAGAACCCAGGTCTCCCGCATTGAAGGCAGATTCTTTACCATCTGAGCCACTAGGGAAGTCATATACTTTTATCTATATACAACACATACAACATCCCTTAACCAGGCACAAAGTACTTTGGGATCTAAAAATGTGAGAAGTCCTTAAGCATTGCATCCTTATCTTAAAGAAACTATTAATTCTATTCCTCCCATTACTCATTAAATTAGAATTTAATAAGTGTTTATTGAATGCATACAAAAGAGGATTCTGCAGAGTTTTTTTGAAAGTCCTTTCTTCCCCTTGAAGTACTTATGATCTAATTAAGAATATAAAATATACACGGTGACCCAGTGCCCATATTTCACCTTGTCATTATTACTAGTAGTTTTCAACTTTTATAAATCGAAAATGCTCTACCCCATCCATTCACACATTTTACACTGACACCTCTCCACCAGTTTTTGCATGCCAAATTCAGATCTTTATAAATCAGCGGAAAAATGAACATTTTGAGCTTACTGCACGGCAGTGCTGTCAGCCAAAGTTGAGTTTTGGCAAGTGTTGCCATTTTTATCTGCACAGCAATGTTTCTGCAATTATTTGAAATTTTTACTACATTTTGCCCCTATGGTTTTATAAAAATAAGTGGGGAAATGGAAAAATGAAAGCACTTAAGGGTCATTCTCGTAAACTTAACACGATCAAGACAAAGCTAGAAATGGGGCAGTCCAATGTGACTAAATACTGGCTAGATTTAAACTGGTGAAGAAAAATAACAAAATGAAGGAGCTTTTATGAAATGCTGTAAACATGTCTTCAAAGAGTCGATCTGAAGCAGAGGGATGACTAGAAACTTGATCCTTTTCACAGCCTGTTGGGAATGGAATCCCTTCCTCTTCTTTTGTTCGACTTTCACACATCCCTGTAGGACGGAAGTTTTCAGGAAGGCATTGCTGATAAAGATAGGAGAAAATGCGTGGGGGCCAAGATAGGTCAGTAGGGCCTTGAATCTGACTTCCACTCCTCTTGGTGGAAATTCTAAGAAGCTCTATGGGAAACAGAAGGAAGGCATTTGTCTTAGGCTAATTTCAACTCTTTGTCTTCTTTGCCCAGTTCATTCATTATGCCTTACTGCAATAGCTCACAACTGGAATCTTGATCTAGCCAGTGATTCTCGACCAGGAACGAGACTCTTGCCCCCAAAGAGACACTTGACAGAGCCTAGAGATCTTTTTGACTGTCTTGGGGGAGGGTGGGGACGTAGCACTACTGGCAGGTGGCGGGCAGAGCTCAGGAATGCCGCTAAGCGCGCGGCACAGGACAGCTCCCCGCCACAAACTTTCAAATAGCGCAGCCAAAGTTGAGAAAATCACTAGCTCCTCAACTCTGCTCCTGATTTAAGAATTAATGTTCCTGTTTTAAAACTCCCTGAATCCAATTAACTACAGGCAGATCTTGGGAGATATTGTGGGTCTGATTCCAGACTACCACAGTAAAGCAAACACAAATTTTTTGGTTTCCTGATGCATATAAAAGTTATGTTTACACTATACTGGAGTCGAAGTGTACAATCGCCTTACATCTTCAAAAAACACACACACACACACACACACACACAAACCCAGTGTACCTACCTTAAAATAATTTATTGCTAAAAAATATTAACCATCATCTGACAATGCGGAGTTGCCACAAATCTCAATATGTAAAAACCGAAATATCTTTGAAGCATAATAAAGCAGCATGAAATAAAATGAGGTTATGCCTGCAGCCTCTCTGGATGATGGGTTTGCCTCTCTAGTTTGTGTGTGAGAAGAGACTGTGTAAATGTGGGTGGAGATGGGGTTGGAACAGAACTGAAAAACACCCATCACTTACTGAGCACATACTATGTGCTGGCCACACTCTGTTCTAAGAGCTTTGCATCCACAACCACATTCAACCCTCTTATGAGCCCTATGAGTTAGGTCCACTATGATCCTCATTTTATAGATGAGACATTCGAGGCTAAGAAATGGTTAGCGAGATGTTTGAAGTCACAGAGGTCTAAAGTGCCGAGCCAGGACTGGAATACAAGGAGCCTGACTCACCAGCCAGAGGAACAGGCTTGGTGGATGCAGGAAAAGCCAAAATGGCAGGAGAGTCTTCCAGGCAGCGTGGATAGGAAGGAGGAGAGGGGGGTCCAGGGAGAGATGCACATGGGGAGACCTTCCAGGGCAAGAAGAGATCCACGCATGCCCACACGGTTCTCGGTGCTGACTTGGCTGCAGAAGTTGCAGTTCTGAGCCATCAGACTTGAACTTGGGGTCACACTGCAGGCCCACTGTTTAATGCTCTCACACCATGGCTCTCTCATGGCCTGTAGAGAAGAGGCATTTTCCTCCCCTCCTCACCCCCGTTCAGACTCATTGCCTTCTGTTAACTCAGGGCCTGTTTTGTGCAAAAGCTGCAAACTATGAAGAGGAGCAGAAAGCATGTGATATGTTTCAATATGCCGAGGTAAGATGCTGACCAGCAAGGTTTGTTTATTAAAATCTTTATATGGGTGAAGCCCAATTGAGCTTATGTCAGCTGGCTTCTGGAGAGGCCCTGTTTTCAAGATCAGGCTGCAGTTTGTCTTCTTTACTGAGCTGACGGAGGACATTGTGGAACATACATTATGCCAAAAACATCTGTATTACAGAAAATCAACAATGAAGGGTAACAGCTCCAAATGCGGTTGGTACTTTGAAAGGCTTTTATGTGTCAATAGATTAAACTGCTATTTTTATCCCAGGAGGAAATGAGAGGAAGTAACCAGTTTAAGAACAGCAGAAACTCGCCTCTTCTTTCTGCCCAAGTTATTTTGCACACTCAGGAGGACACAGGGTAGGTTTTTGTTTTGTATTGTGTTTTTAATCAACGTTAAAAAAAAATAGTTGGCGAATCATATCCCGAGTCAGAGTACTTGGGCTGACTTTTCTCTTTTATTTTTTCGTCCACTGGGATGTGCAATTCTGGATGAGACACAATGTAAAAGGGCTTGCCTCTGATAAAGAACTGAGCACTTTATATGCCTTCCTATTTAAAAACCCTGGAGTGTCACTGCATACCCTGATATGACAAAGGAACTAACTTTGTCACCAACCCCTTCATCAGGAAAACAAGACTAATAACAATAACCAATTGCTAACATTCCCAGGTGGCGCTAGTGGTAAAGAACCCACCTACCTGCCAATGCAGGAGACATAAGAGACGTGGGTTTGATCCCTAGGTCAGGAAGATGCCCTGGAATAGGAAATGGCAACCCACTCCAGTATTCTTGACTGGAGAATCCCAGGGACCAAGGAGACTGGTAGGCTACAGTCCATGAGGTAACAAAGAGTTGGACATAACTGAAGCGACTTAGCATGCATGCACATTAAGCCCTTACTATGGCTTGGTATTTTTCATTTGTTACTTCATTTAACCTTCTTCTCCCTATGAGCTAGGCACTATTATAATCTGTCTTTTTAAATTAACTTTTTATTAAAGTATAACATATATAGAAAATTACACACATTTTAAAGCATAGAACTCAGTACATTTCACAAAATGAACACACCCAAGTAATCACCACTCAGAACAAGAGACGAGACATGTCCAGCCCTGTCCTGCTCCTGTCCCGTCACACCCCCTTGAGTGTAACCACCAGCCCAACCTTGAATAGCATAAATTAGTTTCATCAAGCTTTGAACTTTATCTAAGTGGTGTCATACCCTTTTCTTTCTGACTTCCTTACCTTCAACATTATGTTTGTGAGATTCATCCTTATTGTTTTGTGTAGCTGTATTGTGCATTGTGTGTGGTTGTAGATTTCTCGTGTCCATTGTTGTTCAGTTGAAAAGTAGTGTCTGACTCTTGACTACCACATAGACTGCAGCATGCCAGGCTCCTCTGTCCACTGTCTCTCGGAGTTTGCTCAGATTTGCCATAGCTTCAGAATACCCCATTAAGTGAATCTGCCACAGTTTATTTTTTTCACTTTGCGGTGGATGGGTTTTGTCTACTTCAAGGTCGAGGTTAAAGTTGAAGGTTAAGATTGAAGACTAAGAACACTGAGACTCAAAATACTGCTATATTTATAATGGATAACCAACAAGGACTTATTGTATAGCACATGGAACTCTGCTCAGTGTTATGCAGCAGCCTGGATGGGAGGGGAGTTTGGGGGAGAATGGATACACGTATATGTATGGCTGAGTCCCTTCACTGTTCACCTGAAACCATCACAACATTGTTAATCAGCGATACCCCAATACAAGATAAAAAGTTCAAAAGAAAAAAAAAAAGGAGAGGGGGTTAAAAATAACTTGCCTAAGTCACGAAGCTAGAAAATCAAGGATCTGGGTTCAAGGACCTCTCTCTGATGGGTGGGAAGGTCTTTTGTGCAAACAGTTTGGGAAGACCATTGAAAGAGAATATTTGAGGAACATGACATGATGCAAAACCACCTACTTCTACAGAGCTCATTCCTGTAGGCATGTCTCTCTACCTTTGGCTCCCATCTAACACTTTTTCCCTTTTTTATTACTTTGATTGACTGTTTCAATAGACCTATCAGAATTTTAAACACTGTGGGACCTGATTGAGTCACAGATGGGAAACACAGCATTGCACCTGAGACCTAGAAAAAATGTTGAGTGTAGGATACATCCTTAGAGAAGCAGCCACAGAAAAGGGTGAGAGCTTTGATGGGTGTGTCAGCCGAAGAGGGTACGGGGCTTATCCAAATTCAGTGTGCACTGGCCACATTTGTGGGTCTTCTCTAACCCATGTGCTTGCTCACTCTCCTCCCGTCTCTAACATTTCTCCTACAAATAGTTTATTATGCTGTTGCCAGGTCATTCCTAGGGTGAGCATCAATTTGGCACATCCAGTGAACTGATTCACTATTAAGATAATTGTATCTTAATCTGCATTCATGCTTTCTACATGTTTTTTAGGAGGAAAGGATAAGGAAAGAAAGAAAAGCAACACTTTCAAGGAATCATATTAACAATGAAGGAAACAGGGTTGCTTGTTCTTGTCCTAATAGTTTGTTCTCTTCAGATGGAGGGAATCCAATGAAGAGGTGTCATTCAGCCCCATAGAGAGAGAGATCACCCTGGGCAGCCTTTTTGGTGCCACACTTTATATCCTTCTCCAAGCTCATGATCAGCAGTGACGATGGCTAGAGACACAGGGAGACCAGCCATAGAATGGACAGGAGCCTCAGGGAAGACTCAACAGCTCTCACTCAGAGCCTCTCAGACTAACTCACTGGTGTTTTTCTGCAAACAGGCACAGAACTGACCCGTGTCTGCTGGATTATTTAGTCAGTTTATAACAGATCTTGCATCAAATGCATAATTATTATGGGCCAACAAACACTGCTAAAATGGCAGAAATCAATGAATCAGCCGAGATATGGGCCAGTTGTTTCATTGATGTAAACGCCATTGGGGTTTCCAGGTCTTATATAGAAGAAAACCACATTGCTTCGCAGAGTCTCAAGAATCCTTCTTTTCTCTACGCTCCCCTGAAGGAAAGAAGAGGCTGCTGGCGCTGGCTAGTGCATTGGTTTGCTGTGGCTGCTGCAATAAAGCACTACCGATGGGGTGGCCTGAACAACAGAAACAGCTCTGGGGTCTAAAAGTCCGATGTCCAGGTGTTGGCGGACTTGCACGTGTTTCCTGCTTCCATCTTTGGTTTGCACACGGCCATCTTTATGTTCATACTGCATTCTCCCTGAGTGCGTGTCCCCATATCCAAATGCCCCCTTCTCACGTAGACACCAATCCTTCTGGATCAGGACCCACCCTCATGCTTTTACTCTAACTTGATTACCTCTGTAAAGACATAACTCCAAATAAGGTCACATGCTGAAACCCTAGGGGTTAAGACTTCAATATATGAAATGTAGGGGTACCCAGCTCAACCCATAACACTGACTCCTACAAAGATGTCTTTACCTCTCTCAGTGCACCATGGGGTCAGCACCTCCCAGCATCTCTCGGGTCCACACTCTGTATGCTCTGACCCCAACCAAATAAGCCTGCTGAATAGAAGAGAATGAACTTGACACGGCCCCAGCTCCAAATTCCTTGTGGTCTTCTAGCATCTAATCACCAAAGGGAATGCTGTTCTGTTTGTCAGGCTCTCCTGAGGTCAGAGGAATCAGGGCGCCTGTCTGACTCCTGGCTCAGTCTTCCGCATCTCCGTCCACACACCTGCGGGTCTCGCCCTGCCTCACCCCTCCACGCAGGCTCTTCCCTCCCTTGCTGATGCTCCTCCAGCTCCTTTCTCCTCTTTCTCTGCCCCTGAGCAGTCTTCTCAGATCACACTCAAGTCACATCTTCCGTGACAGGTGCTTCTCACCCACATCATGGGAATAGACAACATCTTGTTTCAATTTGTTTCACATGGTTTGATGAAGGAAGAAGGAAAGACATTTTCTCCTTCCCTCTGCAAAGTCTCAGCAGTTCACAAGAGCTGTCACCGATACCCAGTTCCACGACTCAGTTTCCTGGAGCCATGGAGTCCTCTTCCAGATATCCTGTCTTTGAAGCCGCTTCCAGGCAAGCAGAGATTGGAAAGCTTGCTTGCACAGATCTTAGACCAATGACTCCAAACATCCAGGAAATGTTACCCATGGTTAATGAGAGGAGAGAGTTAAGACTTGATTTTTACTTTCCTATATGAAAAAACCACTTTTCAGAAACCCTGTTTTGTCTCCAGTGCCATTTCTCATGAAGTCTTTTCTTTCAAATTGACTTTTAATTTCAGGAAGCTACTTCATCTCATAAAAATTCCTCCCATTCAATTTGAAAGCAGAATCAAGTTGCTGGAAATCATCACATGGATAGAAAGGAAGAGGTTGGCTGCTGAGAGTGACTTGTAAAGGGTTTTAAAATATAACATTTGACCTTATTTCTTTAACAATGTAAAACTCGGAGTTTTCTTCTGAGTGTTTTGGATGCCTCATGAGTGGATGGATGGATAACTGTATTGATTAGGAAGACTTCAAAACCACTGGCAATACCTGACTTAGTCTTTCCAGGAAATGGATAACTTTCTAGTGAAAACCCAGGTGCTAAGGGAAGCACACTCTTTCAAGCTGGAAATCCACTCTTTATAGCTCTATTTGCTAACAGACCCAATTATTATCCCCACCTAACTGATGAAAATCTGTGAGAAAGACAGAAAAAGTATAGACACGCACACACCCCTATCCCCATGCCTGAGACATGACTCTCAATATATGTTAAGCTGTTGCTGTTGTTCAGTTGCTAAGTCATATCCAACTCTGTGATCCCATGAACTGTAGCCCACCAGGCTCCTCTATTCATGAGATTCTCCAGGCAAGAATACTGGAGTGCATTACCACTTCTTTCTCCAGGGGATCTTCCTGACCCTGGGACTGAACCCTCATTTCCTGCATTAGCAAGCAAATTCTTTGCCACTGAGCCACCAGGGAAGCCTACATGTTAGGTTCAGTTCAGTTCACTTCAGTCGCTCAGTCGTGTCCGACTCTTTGTGACCCCATGAATCGCAGCACGCCAGGCCTCCCTGTCCATCACCAACTCCGAGACTTCACTCAGATTCACGTTCATCAAGTCAGTGATGCCATCCAGCCATCTCATCCTGGGTCGTCCCCGTCTCCTCCTGCCCCCAATCCCTCCCAGCATCAGAGTCTTTTCCAATGAGTCAACTCTTCGCATGAGGTGGCCAAAGTACTGGAGTTTCAGCTTTAGCATCATTCCTTCCAAAAAACACCCAGGGCTGATCTCCTTCAGAATGGATTGGTTGGATCTCCTTGCAGTCCAAGGGACTCTCAAGAGTCTTCAACACCACAGCTCAAAAGCACCACAGTCCAACTCTCACAGTCCAGCTTTCTTCACAGTCCAACTCTCACATCCATACATGACTACTGGAAAAACCATAGCCTTGACTAGATGGACCTTAGTCGGCAAAGTAATGTCCCTGCTTTTGAATATGTTATTTAGGTTGGTCATAACTTTTCTTCCAAGGAGTAAGCGTCTTTTAATTTCATGGCTACAGTCACCATCTGCAGTGATTTTGGAGTCCCCAAAAATAAAGTCTGACACTGTTTCTACTGTTTCCCCATCTATTTCCCATGAAGTGATGGGACCGGATGCCATGATCTTCGTTTTCTGAATGTTGAGCTTTAAGCCAACTTTTTCACTCTCCTCTTTCACTTTTATCAAGAGGCTTTTTAGTTCCTCTTCACTTTCTGCCATAAGGGTGGTGTCATCTGCATATCTGAGGTTATTGAGATTTCTCCTGGAAATCTTGATTCCAGCTTGTGCTTCTTCCAGTCCAGCGTTTCTCATGACGTACTCTGCATAGAAGTTAAATAAGCAGGGTGACAATATATAGCCTTGATGTACTCCTTTTCCTATTTGGAACCAGTCTGTTGTTCCATGTCCAGTTCTAACTGTTGCTTCCTGACCTGCATACAGATTTCTCAAGAGGCAGGTCAGGTGGTCTGGTATTCCCATCTCTTTCAGAATTTTCCACAGTTGATTGTGATCCACACAGTCAAAGGCTTTGGCATAGTCAATAAAGCAGAAAGAGATGTTTTTCTGGAACTCTCTTGCTTTTTCGGTGATCCAGCAGATGTTGGCAATTTGATCTCTGGTTCCTCTGCCTTTCCTAAAACCAGCTTGAACATCAGGAAGTTCATGGTTCACGTACTGTTGAAGCCTGGCTTGGAGAATTTTGAGCATTACTTTACTAGCATGTGAGATGACTGAAATTGTGCGGTAGTTTGAGCATTCTTTGGCATTGCCTTTCTTTGGGACTGGAATGAAAACAGACCTTTTCCAGTCCTGTGGCCACTGCTGAGTTTTCCAAATTTGCTGGCATATTGAGTGTCGCACTTTCACAGCATCATCTTTCAGGATTTGAAATAGCTCTACTGGAATTCCATCACCTCCGCTAGCTTTGTTCATAGTGATGCTTTCTAAGGCCCACTTGACTTCACATTCCAGAATGTCTGGCTCTAGATGAGTGATCACACCATCATGATTATCTGGGTCATGAAGATCTTTTTTGTACAGTTCTTCTATGTATTCTTGCCACCTCTTAATATCTTCTGCTTCTGTTAGGTCCATACCATTTCTGTCCTTATCGAGCCCATCTTTGTATGAAATGTTCCCTTGGTAGCTCTAATTTTCTTGAAGAGATCTCTAGTCTTTCCCATTCTGTTCTTTTCCTCTATTTCTTTGCATTGATCACTGAAGAAGGCTTTCTTATCTCTTCTTGCTATTCTTTGAAACTGCATTCAGATGCTTATATCTTTCCTTTTCTCCTTTGCTTTTCACTTCTCTTCTTTTCACAGCTATTTGTAAGCCTTCTCCAGACAGCCATTTTGCTTTTTTGCATTTCTTTTCCATGGGGATGGTCTTGATCCCTGTCTCCTGTACAATGTCATGAACCTCATTCCATAGTTCATCAGGCACTCTATCTATCAGATCTAGTCCCTTAAATCTATTTCTTACATCCACTGTATAATCATAAGGGATTCGATTTAGGTCATACCTGAATGGTTTATTGGTTTTCCCTACTTTCTTCAATTTGAGTCTGAATTTGGCAATAAGGAGTTCATGATCTGAGCCACAGTCAGCTCCTGGTCTTGGTTTTGTTGACTGTATAGAGCTTTTCCATCTTTGGCTGCAAAGAATATAATCAATCTGATTTCGGTGTTGACCATCTGGTGATGTCCATGTGTAGAGTCTTCTCTTGTGTTGTTGGAAGAGGCTGAAAAGTCAAAGGGAAAGATAGAAAGAAAAAATCTATTTCCGAAGCCAATTAAGTTCAATTCACTAAATAGGCTGGTGTTTTCATACCAAAATGTAAAAATGAGTAAATACGATTTTTAAATATACGTTTTTAAAATATTTTGACCCCTACCTTTGCAGTTCCTTTGTGCAATAACAATGTAACCACCCACTTCTTATATGTGGACAATGAGAATAATGTGCAAACAGAAAAGTTTGATGTGGGAAACAAAAAAGTTAGGATAGCTGCAGTATAATGTAGAAGAACATACAAGTAAGTCACTTAACCCAGTCTTGGAGAGGATAGAACTGTTGAAAGGAAGTGCTGTCTACTGGGAGGCCTGAAGTTAGCCGGAGAGATTGCAACAATCTGGAACCAAGACGAAAGTGGCCTGAGCAGTGCATCGGCAGGGGAGGTGGAGAAAAGTAGTCAGATTAGTGATACGTTAGGAGAAAGGATCTACTGAATTGGTGGGACTGCTGCCTCTGTGTCTTCCAGGCTGTGGCCCTGGAGACAGAGGAACAGATGGGAAAGTGATTTATCTCAAAGCGACTAACCATACACTAATACATCTGCTTTGTTGACCTCTATTTTCACACAGAGCAGGCTTGTTTGCAACTGAGTAAATATCAGGTGCGCAGCAGATTTGACTCCGGAGTCTTTTTATACCAATAAAAATTTCTTCCACTGTCTCACTCAGGTAGCCTCGCTGCTGGGCTGGATACCTGAATTGAGAGTACAACTCTTCCACCTCCGGTCCTTTTAAGCAGGAATCAAAGGCTCCTTTAGTCTACACACCATGATACGGTGAGGAAGCTCGCTCAAGGTGAGCACAGACCGATGTGTTCCGTGTGGATAAGATGTCATTCACGTAGCAACTTCTGCGGGTTAGCTACTGGAGATTTTCTAAAATGGATAGTGGGCTTGCCCTTGAGTTTACAATTGAAGAGAAAGAAAAAGTGCGTAAGTGACATAAGAATGCTCGTGTTCAGAGTAGTTTCTGACTCTTTGAGAGCCCATAGACTCTAGCCCGCCAGGCTCTTCTGCCCATGGGATTTTCCAGGCAAGAGTACTGGAGTGGGTAGCCATTCCCTTCTCCAGGGGATCTTCCCATCCCAGGATCGTGTCTCTTGCATTGGCAGGCAGATTCTTTACCACTGCACCACCCGGGAAGCCAAATGTGGACAAATTCTCATGAGCGTGATGTGGAGGGCACCAGCCTTGGGCCTGGGCTTGGGGAACAGCAAGGAGGGAGTTCTCAGGCAGGAGGCAGCAAGGAGGCTCAACCCACACAACTCAGTAGGAGCTGCCCATATAGACAGGTATATGTTCGCATTCCAGGGAACCAAACCAAAGGAAGGCTGAGGAGCAGTGAACAGACCCTGAGAGAAAGTCCATGTGCCCAGGCTCATTGAGGAGAGTGAGAAACAGCCTAAAGGAAGAACAGGAAGGGCTGTGAATGCCAAAGAAAGGGGAGCCACAGACATGATGGGGGCCATGAGCGACCATCAAGCAACACAGCGAGGTGACCAGCCCTGCTCTCAGGAGCAGCGTGTCAGCGGCAGATTGAAGTCGAGAGAGATGAGTGTCGAGCACACCAGCTACCAGACTCTGAAGCAGCCCTACTAAGATTTGAGGACAATCCGAGCCAAGGCTTTGACAACGATAGTAGAGACAAGGAGCAAGGCCACGTGACGCCTCTGCAATAGTATCTAGAAAAGTTGACGACCTATAGGCTATCAGCTGGAAAAGAGAGAACAGACCCTAGAGTTTCCGTCTGAGTTCATTCGGGCAGCTATAATGAAATACCATACAGGTGACTTAAAACCAACAGAAATTCATTTCTCATAGTTGTGGAAGCCAGGAAGTCCAAGGTCAAGATGCCAGCAGATTAGGTGCCTGGTGAAAACCTCCTTCCTGGTTCACAGATGTCCATCTTCTCACTATAACCTCACAGGGCAGAAGAGGGGAGGGAGCTCTCTGGGGTCCCTTTTCTAAAGGCACTAGTCTCATTCATGAGGGCAGAGCATTTTACATGGAGTCCAGGTGGCTTAGTGGTAAAGAATCTGCCAGCCATGCAGGAGACCCAGGGTAAGGAAGAGGCCCTGAAGAATGAAACGGCACCCCACTCCACTATTTTTGCCTGGAGAATTCATGGACAGAGGAGCCTAGCGGGCTACAGTCCTTGGGGTCACAAAGAGTTGGAAGCAACTGGGAACAGCACAACACAAGATCTTGTCAGAGGCTGGCACCAGTTTGGATGTAGGTGCGGGAGGCAGCCATTTACCACAGGTCCACCAAGAGTTTTCACCACTGTCCATCAGGCGCCTCCCAGTCTTCTCTGCACAGACAAGGAAAGGGCAGGGAGGTCAGCCTGGTCCAGCCTGTGCCACTCAGGGCCGTGGAAGTCCCTGGACTGTCTGCTGAGGCCACCGGCCTGGCTTCACTCTGCAGCCAGCCCTGGAGGTAGGAGGCTGAGCACCTCTCTATCTGATCATCACTTACCCACTGTCTTTACTTCTGTCTTATCCTCAGGGAAAACCCTGGCTAGATTTGGGGGTAATGATGGGCTCAGGGAGCCTGCCTCCTCTCCTGACATTTCTCCCTAAGGGCATAGTCCTTTGAACTGGTGTAAGACAGCAAAAAGCAGGCAGGCCATTTGCTCTCCACTCTCCCACATCCTTCCCCCAGGGCTGGGAGCATCAGATGGCCTGGCCGCTTTCGAGGAGGGGCAGAGGGGCTGGGGTCAGCGGGGGTGGGGGTGGGGGGTGTGCGGAGGGGCCAGGGTTGGCAAAGGAAGAAAGAGGAGGGGCCAGGCGAAAGAGGGGATGGAACAGAGTTAACTTTCCAAAACCATTATCTTGGCAGCAGACCCAGCAAGGCTCCCTGCACCTGCAGGCTTACAGGAAGTGCATATTCATTATTAATTCACCTGGACATTCTCATCCTTTCCAGCCTGTATCCCCGGGTCTGTCTACTCTCTGCCACGCCAGTTTCCTCAAGCCCAAAATTGGAGCAGCTGTCATGCCCTCTCAAGCCAAGCTCAGTAGTTTGGAGATAAGGACATGCCAGTCCTGCTAAGGAATGATATATGCCAAAAAGCACTGCATTAGGCTCTTCATTAACTGGAGGGCCAATACATTTATGAAAATTGTGAATCAGTTAATCTACTACTTAGAGCAATTAATGGCTAATTAACATGAGGATGGGGCTGACCCTTCTATTCATCTCCATTCACTCCTGAGCACCATGCAGACACAGGCTCCAGGGCAGGAAATGGAACTCTCCTTGCCTGACTACTGTGTATTAGCCTCAGATCCTGGGAGGCACCCCGAGATGGGATGGACTGAATGTCACCTTCTCTTCATGTTGGAACTTCCCTGAGGGCTCGTGCATTTTTTAAAACTTTTTAAAAACCTTTATTATGAAGATAATCAAACAAATGAAAAGCACAATGAACATTAACTATCGTCAACAGTTATCAATATATGCCCAATTTTATTTCCCCTATGCACCTTGTTTGGATTATTGTAAAGCAAATCCCAGGCTTCTTATTATTTCATCCATAATTATCCAGTACATATCTCTAAAAGAGAGGGACTTTTAAAAACATATTCACAACACCATTACCACACCTAAAAATTAATATGAATGATAATTCCTCAATGTCATTAAATTTTCTCAAGAATCTTATAGTTTTTAAGTTTGTTTAAAATGGGATATAACTATGAGCTTGACAAAGTGATTGATTGATATGCCTCTTATTATAACACTCCTTCAATCTCTAGGTTCCTCATGTGTCACTGCTTGTTCCTTACAGTTTTTTGCTGAATAAAGTATGTCATGTGCCCTTAGCATTTGACACAGTCCAGATTTTGCTGACTGCATTCTTGTAATGCTGGTTAGTGTGTGTGTGTGTGTGTGTGTGTGTGTGTGTGTGTGTGTGTGAAAGAGAGAGACAGCGAAAGAGAGAGAGAGAGAGAGAGATGTCTATGGAAATTATTGGGTTTCTGTAACATCTTCTAGAAAAAAACCAGAATGAATTTCTTGGTCAACCCAATAGAATAGAGACTGAGTTCAGACCACTTTGTTTTTGCTCTGATTTGGTAAGAATCTCCAAGGTGGTGACGCGTGCTTCCACCAGGAGACGCATGAAGTCTGGTTGTCACTCTTTTGCGATGTTGTCACAGCCACTGGTTATTCCTGCCTACAGCACTGTTTCTCAGCCAAGGGGCATTTTGTCCTCCCCGGGAACACCTGACGATGTCCCGTGATGTCTTTGGCCATCCCAGGTGGGGGAAGAGATGCCCCTGGAATCTAGTGGGTGCATGTCAGGGACGCTGTACAACGCACAGTCCCCCACCACAGAGAATCTTCTGGCCCCAAATGTCAACAGTCCAAACTTGAGACATCCTGGCCTGGATCCATTTATTCATGGGGGGCTGCAAAATGTTACATTTTTAATTTCATCATTCATTTTTTATTTACTAGCACTAACACTGGGATAAAGAAAAACTTCTTAACCAACTATTTGCTTTCCCTGAGATAGGATTCATAGAGTAAATGTAAGCTAATGTTTAATTCTTTCGTTTACCAGTTTTCAAAATAATAAGGTCATTTCCTAGACTCTTCCAAAGCTGACCAGTAAGATTTTTTTCTTATAAGAATCATGTATAACTTGAAGTACAAAGGAACTGAGTGGGTTCCAACCACTTGAGTGATTATCTTTGCTGATGCCTAAATTGTCCCATCTTTGGATATGTGGAGCTTATTCAGGTAGGCTTCTGAGTCTTTTTGACACACCTCTGTAGTCTTGAAAAGTTTGCTTACATTTCAGGATGACAAGATCCCCTAGGGTCATCTTGTATATTTACTCCCCTGGACTGAAATCAGCCACTTCTCCTAGTAGCCTTGCTTCCTTACAATGGTATTTAGCAATCACTATCTAATTATGCGTGTTAAGACATAAATAGCCCTTGTAATATTTTATTTCTCTCTGACTTATTTTATACATAGAAATATTTCTACAGTTGACCCTTGAACACCAATCCTCTGCACAGCTGGAAATCCAAGTTTAACTCTTCAATCAGCCTTCAGTATATGTGGTTCCACATGCACAGATTCAGCCAACCCCCAGATCATGCAGTGCTGTAACAGGTATTTAGTGAAAGAAATTCATGGATCAGTGACCCACACAGTTCAAACTCACCTTGTCCAAGGGTCAACTGTATGCAAGAAAGAGGTTTCACCCCAACTCAAACCTAAAGCCATTAGAAGTTTTTGAAAGCTGGCAACACATCCACCTGCATTTCCAGATCCTCTCTTTGGGTCGTCAGGCCCAGAAGTGGAACAGACCGTCCTGAGAATCCAATATTGAGGATAAAAGAGTCTGGATTCTGGCAGCCAAGAAGGCCTAGAAATGCCAGAGTTGGTCTGAACTCCAGGCCACTGGTCTCTCTGAGGCTAAGACTTTCCCATTCCCCTTCTCCTGGGTTGCAGATGGAAAAACAAGCCTCACAGGCAGAGGTGCCAGGCAAGCCTGGCAGATCCTGGCAAGGAGTGTCAGCCCCGCCAGAAGTCTGGGCGGATGAGCGGAACCTCTGCAGTATCACAAGCCAGGTACAAACTTCCTATTAAACAGACAGGCTACGGAACAGGATGCTAGAGTACCACTTACACTTAGACTATGTTACCTTGAAGAAATTTCTACTCACTGTAGATCCTGCTGAGCTACCTCTAGACCCTGGGGTCCTCGGGCATCAAGGTATTTTAGGAGAAAAAATGAGAAGCACTGTGATGCCGTACAGAATGCTCTCTGCTGCAATAAAGGGCTTCTTATTTTATCATAAATTTAAATAGCTTAAATCATATTGAAAAGTCAGAAAGTATATCATTTGTTTAAAGTCAACAATTGTTTTACCAAGGGCATTGTTATCTCCTATTTTCTCTTTTCTTAAAGAGCTGCCTAGCTCAGGTTTAAGCTGAAGAATGTCAGGTTGAAGGGCTTCCCAGGTGGCACAGTGATAAAGAATCTGCCTGCCAATGCAGGAGATGCAGGTTCAATCCCTGGGTCAGGAAGATCCCCTGGAGGAGGAAATGGCAACCCACTCCTGTACTCTTGCCTGGGATATCCCATGGACAGCAGAGCCTGGTGGGCTACAGTCCATGGGTCACAAAAGAGACATGGGACACGACTTAGTGACTAAACAACAATCTGTCAGGTTGAAACTGGCCATAAATCCTTTTGGGAATAAGGTAGGCAAATGATGTAGAAGGAGAGGTAGAGAGAGATCTCACAGACATATACATTGTGGAAATATACCTGCTGTGTGCAAAAAAAAAAAAAAAAAAAGTGCCTGAAAGCCCTGCAGCCACCTCTGAGTGGGCCCAGTAACCACTGTCCAGGTGATGAGCTCAGATTAGCATGCTCCAGCTCTCATGTCCTGTGCTGAGGGAATTAGAAAGGGGCCGATGGTGCTGGAAAAGGGCTATTTTGCACTTCTCAGTGACATCCTCTAATGAGCTGACAGCACGGAACACCAGGCTGCTGTCTGGGAGAAATGAAAACAATCCAGTGGTCATTTCACATCCGATCATCCTAATGACGACCCATGAGCTGCCTTCCCCTTGCCTTTGATTAAAGTTCCCCGGGACCTGCTGGGGAATCAAGAATAAGAGCTCCAAGAGGGAAGGAGACCAAAGAGGGCTGTCTTTGGCTGCCTTTGGTGGAGGGAAGGCAGAGCGCCCCCTACCCCACTGGGAAAAACACATTTGGAAAAGTCAGAAAGGTCACGGGTAACTAGCCTTGGTATTGCTTGACCCTCGGGCTCTTGGAAATCGTCACCTACGCTGCCTAATTAACTTTCTCCAGCAGAGCCAGTGAGGGATTCCACCAAAGAGATCCTGTGCTATGTCATGGCTCAAATGTGGTTCAGTCCTCACAGAAGCACAAATTACAGGGATGATGCTCCAAGGCGGGAATTCAGCCAGTGTGCATCAGGGCAACTGGACTCGCTGTTAAGATGTTGAAATGCTGCATATTGGTTGACCAAGAAAATCCCTCCTCAAGCCATCTCCCAGCCACTGCCTCAAGCTGTGCCCACTCCTCTCCTAAAACCTGTGGTCTACCCGCAACAACCCAGCATCTTTACGAAACTGGCCAGGTTTAATGCAGAGGGCGCCTGCCTACACCCGGATTTAGCATGGTAGGCGATTTCCATTCTGACTGGTCAATGTCCAGGCCAGACCCATGATTAAATAGTTTTCATATTCCATCAGACGTGCCCCACGAGACTACCCAGCACCACTGAGCCTGCTCAAGCCCAGCCAACAGCCCACAGTGGGTGGGGCAGCCTCTGTAGGACTGCTCTGCGCCTCTGCCCCCTGAGGCCTGCGGCCAGCACCATGCACTCCCCCCACGCCCCAACCCAGTGGAGGAACAGGAAATGAGAGGCCTGGGATCCGCCTGGCTCTCAGAAGGACCGGACCATCTTCTGCCTGGCAGGCTCATCACTGGGATTTTTTTTTTTTTACTGCCCTTTTCTTGTCGCCAACCCTCTTTAAGCTTCCTAAATTAATAATGATGAAGCTCTTTAAGCTGTATCTCCAGGCTTTGTTTTTGATGATTTCCGTTCTCTGGGGCCTTTTTCTCCCACTCCGGTAGCCCTCTACTCCTCTCTCCTTCATCTGTATCCATTCTCAGATATCCACAATGATAATCACTGATTAGGTCATTGGCGGGGGAGGGGGAGGAAAGACAAGAAAAGGAAAGAAACAGCCATTTGGGTATTGCCCAGTGGAAGGTTTGGGTCAGAAACAATGTGAAATTTCAAGAGCTGTTTGCCCAGTGAAAGGACTCAGAAGGTGGAAGAGGGCAGAACATCCCTGAAGGATCAGGCATAACACATGGCAAAGAAGGTACAAGAGGGTGATGTCTTCTCACCCAACGAGAGGTCTGAGGGGGGACCTGGGACAGCACACCCGCAGTGATGGCCAAGTCCCACGCTCCTGTGTCCTTCTGCTTTGCCATCCTTGGTCTGGGACTCTCATTTTCAGGATCAAAATTCCTACTCCAGACCCTGTGCTTTTTTTTTTTTAAATCAGAAATGCAAGAGTTCTCCCGAGGCTTCATTCAGTAGGCTTATCTTGCATCTCATAGACTCATTAGGAATTTGCAACATTCCTGCAACAAACAAAATTAGCGCTTGTCACCAAGGGAGAGGGGAGAATGGATACTGGATAGGGAAGCAGCGTTGCGGGCTCTGAGCAGAGTCCAGCCCCTCTGGCCTCTCACACTCCATCTGCACCAGCTGGGGCCTGCTGCCTGCCACCTTCCCACTCCCCAAGATGCGCTGGGCTAAACTACAAGGCGGGGCTTAGAGTTTCTGGAGGGAGGAGAGCCCCTTTAGATCGTCAGCATGATCAGCTGAGCGCTTTCCCATGGACAGAGGGTTGATCGGTTCCTTTGGTTCAGTGATGAAAAGTCCCCACTTTGGGAAGAGTTAGAAAGCCCTGAGTATTCACCCACCCCCACCCCCAACATTCCAGCACTCACAGCTGCTGCAGGCTCTAATGGAAAAGGATCTGATGCTCTCATTTCCAGGCCTGCCACAAAGCCCTTCTGCAGAAACTTCAGCCTCTCAAAAGGGCTCAAGAATAAATTATGCATTAATCACCATCTGAAGATGAATGGAAATGATCAGACACATGTAATTTCTGAGCAGCGTTAACCCAGAAGTTGGTGGAGGGCAAGAGGAAATATGGTGAGATGAGAAGCAAAGAAACCTCTCGGGAGCATTGACTTTTCTAGATACATCTCTCTGGTCCTCCAGGTCGCTCTGGCTGGACCAGCCCAGGTGACTTAGAAAGCTGGATCCTGAGATATCTTTTTTCCTCTATTTTTTTTTTTTTAATATTGGAGGATAATTGCTTTATAATACTGTGTTGGCCTCTGCCATACATCAACACGAATCAGCCACAGGTATACATATTCTTCTCCCTCCTGAACCCTCCTGCCATCTCCCACCCCATCCTGGGATATTTTCACCCTAGAAAAGAGCCTCGCATGCACGGGTTGATGCTGAGGCCTGGTCCCCTGGAGCTTATGATGGGTTTGATCACTCCTCCCACATCTCACACTTCTGAAGAAGGGGTGGTATGAACCTCACCATGGTGCCATCCCCCCTGCTCTGTGAAGAGTAAACCTCTGAGGATCCTGGCTAAGCATTAAACATCTTGGGTTTTTAGCAAGCATGTTTAAAATTGAGACTTGGCGGCGGGGGGTTGGGGGGGGGGCGCGAATGTTCCGTGGGAAGTACTGTGTCATGGGAGGACTGCAGACCTCAGGGGCAGCGGCCCTGGATTCCGGACCCGGATTCTAGATTCACCACGAGCCTCCCTGCTCCCTGGCCATCCATCAGTCTTCCCGTCCTTAAGAGGAGGGTTGGAATTACTGGAGACTAAAGATCACTTCTGGCTCCCATTCTATGACTCTAGGGATGGACTGTGTTACATTCAAGTATGTGGTATTTCCTTTCTGTATTCATTTTCTCAGAAAATGTGAATTAATCAAGGATATTCGTGACAGTAACATTTGAGTGGTTACTATGAGCTCTGGCAAAGCACTTTAAACCTCATAACTCTTCACCCTCCCAGTAATCCTCTGGTGGAGTAGGTGGGTATTATTAACAGGTCCAGTCTTCGGATGAAGTAACCAGGCTTAGGGAGATAAGTAATCAACCACTCCATTTCCACTGGGATGTCTTAGAGGCTACTCCAGTTTAGTACTTTGGAAACCAAACTCTGGCCTCCCCGACCCCAGCCCAGCTAAACGTGCCTCTCTCTCCACCTCCCCCTGCTCAGCAAGATGGGACCTCCTTCCTTTCTCATACACAGGCCAAAAGGCTTCAAGTATACATGTTCATGTATACATGGACATACACAAGCAGATGTGCACACATGCACATACTTTGAGGGTTTGGTGTGTTTTTTTCTTTTTCTTTTTTTTTTTTTTTGCTATACCACAGCCAGAATGATCCTTTGCAAATGTAAGCTGTATCATGTGTGTGCTTCATGCTAAGTTGATTTACTCGTGTCCGACTCTTTGCGACCCCATGGACTATAGCCCACCGGGCTCCTCTCTCCATGGGATTCTCCAGGCAAGAATAGTGAAGTGGGTTGTCGTGCCCTCCTCCAGGAGATCTTCTGGACCCAGGGATGAAACCTGCGGCTCTTGTATCTCCCGCATTGGCAGGTTCTTTACCGCTAGTGTCACCTGGGAAGCCCAAGCTATATCATTCCTCTGCTCAAATCTTTCAGTGATTTCCCATCTCAGTTCAGTTCAGTCACTCAGTCATGTCTGGCTTTTTGTGACCCCATGAACCGCAGTACGCCAGGCCTCCCTGTCCATCACCAACTGCTGGAGTCTACCCAAACCCATGTCCATTGAGTCGATGATGCCATCCAATCATCTCATCCTCTGTCGTCCCCTTCTCCTCCCACCTTCAATCTTTCCCAGCATCAGGGTCTTTTCAAATGAGTCAGCTCTTCACATCAGGTGGCCAAAGTATTGGAGTTTCAGCTTCAACATCAGTCTTTCCAATGAACACCCAGGACTGATCTCCTTTTGGATGGACTGACTAGATCTCCTTGCAGTCCAAGGGACGCTCAAGGGTCTTCAACACCACAGTTCAAAAACCAATTCTTTGCTGCTCAGCTTTCTTTATAGTCCAACTCTCATATCATACATGACCACTGGAAAAACCATAGCCTTGACTAGACAGACCTCTGTTGACAAAGTAATGTCTCTGTTTTTTAATATGCTGTCTAGGTTAGTCATAACTTTCCTTTAAAGGAGTAAGCGTCTTTTAATTTCACACTGCAATCTCCATCTGCAGTGATTTTGGAGCCCAGAAAAATAAAGTCAGCCACTGTTTCCACATCTATTTGCCATGAAGTGAAGGGACTGCTGCTGCTGCTGCTAAGTCGCTTCAGTCGTGTCCAACTCTGTGCAACCCCATAGATGGCAGCCCACCCGGCTCTCCTGTCCCTGGGATTCTCCAAGCAAGAATACTGGAGTGGGTTGCCATTTCCTTCTCCATGCATGAAAGTGAAAAGTGAAAGTGAAGTCGGGTCCGACTCCTAGCAATCCTGTGGACTGCAGCCTACCAGGCTCCTCCATCCATGGGACCTTCCCAGCAAGAGTACTGGAGTGGATTGCCATTGCCTTCTCCGTCCAGTTGCCAACTTAGCCTGGATGCCATGATCTTAATTTTCTGAATGATAAGCTTTAAGCCAATTTTTTCACTCTCTTCTTTCACCTTCATCAAGAGGCTCTTTAGTTCTTCTTCACTTTCTGCCATAAGGGTGGTGTCATCTGCATATCTGAGGTCATTGATTATTCTCCCAGCAATCTTGATTCCAGCTTGTGCTTCCTCCAGCCCAGTGTTTCTCATGATGTACTCTGCATATAAGTTAAATAAGCAGGGTGACAATATACAGCCTTGATGTACTCCTTTTCCTGTTTGGAACCAGTCGGTTCTATGTCCAGTTCTAACTATTGCTTCCTGACCTGCATACAGATTTCTCAAGAGACAGGTCAGGTAGTCTGGTATTCCCATCTTTTCAGATTTCCCATCTCACTGAGGGTGAAATCCAAAGTCCTTACTCTGGCCTCCAAGGTCCTCCAAGATCTCCTCCACCCACCCTCTGTCCTCTCCTCCCCTCCCCTCTTCCTCCAGCCCCCAGGCATCCTCCTAGCCCGGCCACCCTTCCCCTAGATATTCCAATGGCTTGCTTCACCACCTCACTCTGTCTCTCCACTGAACCGTTTCTCGGCCTAAATAAAACAGCACCTCCCTCATCTGTCTTGTCCCCCTCACTTGGTTCATTTTTCTCTTTAACACACATCTCCACCTGCCGTGGTTTATATTATTTGTTTATTTTCGTGTCCTTCTCCCGGCTACCAAAGCTCTACAAGGACAAAGACTGTGTGTTCACTGTTGAGTCCCCAGGGCTGAAAGAGTGCCTGGCATCTTAAACAGTCCCTCAGTATGACCTATGGTGGTGATCATTCGCAGTGTATAAGGGCATCAAATCAACACACTGGACACCTTAAGCTGACCCAGTGTTATATGTCAATTATGCTTCAGTAAAGCTGGGGAAAAAATAAACCATTCAATAGATACAAGTGGCCCCTGTTATCTAAGTCTAATCCATACCTGAAATTCCACTGGGTAGAGAATTTGTGGGCAGCAAAAGCCCATATTCTCTTACACTAAAGGGGAAAGTAACAATGTGTTCCCTGTATTACCTATATTTCTAATCACCTATGAAACAACTCACTGTGGATTTCTGCATGATATAGGGCATTTAATATACCAATTACCTAATTATTCGACTCTTAATGAACTCATTAGTGAATATGCTTGTGTGCGGAATGCTACAATACTGAACGAATTACATTTTCCTTCTACACAGAAAGCAACTATGTACTGCAACGTAAATAAACAATAAAATGATTTGTTAAAGACACACAATGAATGCAAATATAATTACCAAAACAAAATAAACAGCTTTTTAAATGCTTACTGACTCAACCCAGGACTGGCTGAGTGAGAGATGGAAGTTACTGAATGGTGTGGCTTTGGGGAGGGAAAAGTCAAAGTGAACTAGGGAAGGAGCTGGTGAGACCATCCAATGCCCAATGCACAAACTACTTCCTAATCATGGAAGTAGTAATCAGTCTTCTCTTCCTGGTGTTCAGGAATCTGGAAATGGATGGATGACTGTGGAACATTGCCACAAATTATAAATGAGACAGCAGGATTAAAAAAAAAACAAAACACTAAAAATAGGCTTCTGTTTTTAACTACTATGTAACTATGTAATTTATAATCCACACTGGGGACAATTTTGAAAGTGGATGAAAAATATGCTTTAAGTACTTAAAAAATATATGTTTAAGTATGCATTCATAGATTGCCAATTTGGTTTTATCATAACGGTAGGCCCATAAAATAATTTCGGCCAAAAATTATTTTCAAAAATAAAATCATTTCTAAAAATTAAAAAAACAGCATCTATTCATGCAAAACATTTAAAATTATTTAGATCTAAAGAGTTATAAGCAGAATAATCTTATTCATAAACATTTATTGTAATAAATTCTAAAGTCAAATCTATATATAATACTATGGAACAGGTATTTTTCTAAACAATGGATTTTTAACATTTATATTTCTATTTTTTCATAAAATTGCCTGTAATCTTTTCAAGCTTGCATTCCATACGGAGATATTTAAGACTGTTGCAATTTCCCTGGCAGTCCAACAGGTAAGATTCCGAGTTTCCACTGCAAAGGGTGTGGATTCCATCCCTGGTCAGGGAACTAAGATCCCACATGCAATGCAGCAACCTTTTCCTCAAAACACGTACTGACCATCGATTTGAGATGGGTTTGGGACCTGGGACCTGGGACCTGGGTCCCTTTGCTGCAGCGCTTGCACCTGGAAAAACATCTCCTGGAACAATAAAATACAAAGAAATAACATGGGGCTAAAAATAGCCGCCAGCAGTTGCAGTTAGGGCAACTTATGGACAACAAGATACAAAAAGACCAAAAGACCAACTGCCACTTCTGAAGAACCAGGAGCAAAAGCAGGGTACTGGGCCTGCCCCCTGCACTCAACACCACCAAAGGGGCAGGAAGACCACCTAAGCTATCCCTTGGTGCTGGACCCTTGGACACACCCCTACCTTCACCCCATATAAGGAACCACCTCACCCCTGCTCAGTGAGGGAGTGAGCAAGCAAACAAGGGGATTTGTTCCTTGTTCTCCATCTGTTGGCTGCAGCAGGGACCCCAGTAAAGCCTTGTCTGAATTTCCTGTCCTACCTCTTATCAATTTCTATTGATTGAGGAGGCTAAGAACTCTGGTTAGTAACAAAATAACTCTTCTCAGTTGGCCATAGTATCTCTAATTAAGAAAAATATTCTTTCTACAGGTACTGAGGTATCTGGTAAGTGAAGAAGTAATTCTGATAAATGGAAAACATTCCCAATTCTAATTTTTTAAATGGAAATGTGTCACTATTTCAGTCTCAATCTTTTCACAGGCGTCATCCTTTTGTCATTCATGGAAACTGTGACAAATATTTTATGAGATGAAACTCATCAAGTAAGTTATCTCTTTTATGATTTTTAAAAATGTTTTGCCAAATTTAGATGCTACAAAGTCACAGACTTTCACAATTTCATTCCATTCCAGTACAGAATATAAACTCATCCAGTTAAGTGTAAGTGAAGTAAACGTGAAAGTTGCTCAGGCATGTCCAACTCTTTTCAACCCCAAGGCCAGAATACTGGAGTGGGTAGCCTTTCCCTTCTCCAGGGGACCTTCCCAACCCAAGGATTGAACCCAGGTCTCCTGCATTGCAGGTGGATTCTTTACCAGCTGAACCACAAGGGAAGCCCAAGAATACTGGAGTGGGTAGCCTATCCCTTCTCCAGGGAATCTTCCTGACCCAGGAATCGAACTGGGGTCTCCTGCATTGTAGGCAGATTCTTTACCAACTGAGCTATCAGAGAAGCCCCATTAAATATAAGAGCTCCAGCCAAATATTCTTCTCATAAATATCTCAAAGCATAAGTATTTACTCTCAAATTTTAAATTATTTGATTGCTTCAATTCCTTCTTTGTTTTTGTAGGTACAAATCTTGTTTTCAATAATTAGTTTCCTAAAAGTTTCCAGAGCTGGTCTTTTGGCTCACCATTCCTTGAATACTTGATAAAAGATTACCAACTTCTTTTAAGTAAGAGGCAAACAACATTTTGAGGACTCATTTGTTTAAAAAAAAAAATTCAAGTAGAAAGTCATTATGTATTGTATTATTCTTGAGTTGATTTATAAAACAGCACTTCAAAGGTCCAACATTTCTAAAATCTAAGAACATGCAGAAAAGAAAAAAGAAAAAAAAAAGCACATACTTCCAGGCTGAAGCACTTTTTAATTCTACATCAGCTCTATCACCAACATTTTGTAGTTTGGTTTCTCTGTGTATAAATAAAAATATTTACAATGTCTGTCAACCATAGCTTCTACTTTGTTGGTAGACTCTCACAGCTTGTTTGGATGCAGTTTTGATCTCTGAATGCACTACAGCTAATTCCAAATACATTTCTGCTTCACAGATTTCTTAATTTAGTAATAACACTATTTTTTCCCATTATGCTGGGCTCCACTGAAACTGGTATTTTTAGTACCACCACCATCTTCACTGTTGAATTATTTTTAAGTGAAGTGATAAACTATGATATCAGATGTTTTAATCTTTGACAAAATGATCTTTCAAAAGCTTTGAGCCCATGAACTGGATTAAAAAAAATAATAATAATAATCAAGCCATTATTTAAATTAACTGACTTTTTCTGGAAGAAACGGATATAAAACTACATCATTTAAATATTTGTGACATTTTTAGCTAGTGGGCCCATTTCACAAATTTCCCTTTACTTTTCCTATGGGCACCAGAAAAGATGATGTCAAAATTAAGCAAAACTAATTTGGAAGAATAATCATTTTACCTAACTGAAAAGTCAAACTTCTCAGAGTGCTATAAAAACACTACTACACATGTGAAATCGTTTTCATCAGGCATAACTGTCTTTAAAAATTACTAATTTTTTTAAATAGATGGTGATGCTTTTCCATGAGATTCTGTCTTCTGAGTTTACCTGTGGTCGGTACTATTATTACAGCCCCGAGAGCATCTGACAAATGTTAACAAGTTTCACAACCATCAATATTTTTGAACAAAGGATACCTAGTACTGAATTTTTCATTCAACATGCACTTTTTTCTAAAGGCCAAGGCTGCAGGAAGAGATTGGGTTGGGGGTTTTCTTTTCTTTTTTATTTTGCAAAAAACTCCCCAGTATTATCACAAGATAAAAGCATATAGATGTACACAATGTAATAGATGACAAGCCACTGAGGTAGCAACCACAAGAACATTCAGACCATTCTGTCTACACTCCACAGCGGCACCAACCGCTAAACTCTGTTTCCAGCAGGTGTTTCACATCCACACAGCCCCCCACACCTCATGGGCCCTTCTGACTGCAATGACTCTATGTCCTGGTGGCCCCAGGGACTCCCCAGAGCTGCAGCTCATAGCCAAGTTGTCAGCAGGGGCAGCAGCAGTCAAACGTGGTCAGACCAATGTAGCCACTGTCCGTGGATCAAAAATGTTTTTAAAAAAAATTCCAAAAAGTTCCAAAAAGCAGAACTTGAACTTGTCACACTCTGATAAATATTTACATGGCAGTTGCATTGTGTTTACGATTATTCACATAGCATTTACATTGGATTAGGTATTATAAGAAATCTAGAGATGATTTAAAGTGTGCGGGAGGACGTGCATAGGTTATATACCAACACTAAGACCCTGATGCTGGGAAAGACTGAAGGCAGGAGAAGGGGACGACAGAGGATGCGATGGTTGGATGGCATCACTGACACGATGGACATGAGTTTGAGCAAGCTCCGGGAGTTGATGATGGCCAGGGAAGCCTGGCATGCTGCAGTCCATGGGGTCACAGAGTCAGACACAACTGAGCGACTTAACTGAACTGAATCCCATTTTATGTAAGGGACTGGAGCATGTGTGGATTGGGTGTCCTTGGGGTCCTGGAACCAACCCCTGGTGGATACCGAGGGATGACTGTGACCCTCCCATCACTGAATACTTAGAGGAATCACTAGTCCTGGCCCACTCAGGCCTGAGGGGAACAGGCTCTCCTTTGAGTCCCTCCAGAAGGAATGGCTCTTGCTGATTCCCTGCTTGGCCCCCAGAACGGTGACAGAATGAACTTCTGCTGCACCCCCAAGAAACCAGGATGCTGCCTTCATCCCTGAAAGGACTCAGATCCAGTCTTGGCTTGCATGCCGAGAACCACAGCTCTCTGGCTTGGCAACCTGGCCCTCACAATTTTTAAAGATTTTGGACTGTTCTGGAACTGACCTGGCACAGAAACAATTTGTACATCTTCTCTCATGGCACATCCCACTTTAGGGTCCACTCACCCAAGGAGAGGTGAAGGGGCTATGATGGGTCTAGGTCGTGAGGGTGACAGGATCAGTTTTGCTACATCAAATATTCTGGGGGACATAAAGATAATTACACAAAACTATATAGTTGGTGTTGTCAGGCTCTGTTGTGTCCAACTCTTTGTGACCCCATGGACTGCCGCATGCCAGGCTTCCCTGTCCATCACCATCTCCCGGAGCTTGCTCAAACTCATTTCCCTTGAGCCAATGATGCCATCCAACCTATGTAGTCCTGCCCTTAAACCCTGCAGCTCCCCCTCACCCCCAAGGTCCTACTCTCCCAGAATACTTCAATAAAACAGCTTAGTCAGACATCCGTGAATTTTTAAAACGTCCAGAGCTTACATTTTCCAAGTCATTTAAAAATATTTTTTATTCTATATTGTAGCACAGTTGATTAAGACTGCTGTGTTCGTTTCAGGTGTACAGCTAAGTGATTCAGTTGTACATATGCGTGCATCTACTCCTTCAAATTCTTTTCCCATGTAGGTTTAGTCCAAATTCCTGTCTCCACTCTGGATGCCACCCTTCATTATTTCCTCAAGGCAGACTTAATACCAAGGAGGACAGGGAGGAAGAGTTTACTGCAGGTTTGGGAAGAATGGAGAAGCTGGGTGCGTAGCATGAATTAGGAAAGAACCTATAACTGAACACCAGGCACCATGCTTAAGAGGCCTTTGGCATCTGCTGCTCCTGACTCCCGGTCTCCTCCCTCCCTGTACTCATTTCCCCCTGCACTCCTTAGAGGCAATGCTTCTCAAGGACACACAGGCTTTTCAGGTGGTCTTCTGGGTCCAGATCTTGCCTCTGATATCTCCTTTCTGTGTCATCCTGGATGCATTAAATAGCCTTTATGTGCCTCAGTTTTTTCATTTGAAAAACAAGTATAATATTACTCACCCATAAGGGGAAATAAGTGTTGATACAGGTGACACGTGGATGGACTTCTGAAGCATTATGCTGTGTGAGAGAAGCCAGACACAGAAAGTCACATACCGTCTGATTTCCTTCATAAGAATGCCCAGAGTAGGTAACTCCACAGAAACAGGAGGCAGACTGGGGGTTGCCAGGGGCCGGAGGAAAGGGGAATGAGGAGTAACTCCTTACGAGGTATTATAGGTTGAATTGTGTGCCCTCAAAAAGATGTATCGAAGACCTAACCCCCAGTACCTCAGAAGATGATCTGATTTGGAAAGAGGGTTTTTATAGAGGAGATCAAGATCAAACAAATTCACTCGGGTGGCCCTGATCCAGCGTACAACTGGTGTCCTTATAGAAAGGAGAAATTTGGACATAGAGACAGACACGTAGAGGAAGGACAACGTGAGGATACACAGGAAGAACACCGTGAGCAGTGGGAGGCAGAGACTGGACTGATGCAGCGGAAACCAAGGACCACCAAGGGGTCTGGTTGCACTAGCCGCTGAGAGAGGCAAGGAAGGCTCCATTCAAAGTCTTAGAGAGAGTGGGGTGATTTGAGAGAATAGCACTGAAATACATCCATCACCATATGTAAGACAGCCAGGGGGAGTCTGCTGCCTGGTACAGGGCACCCAAAGCCAGTGCTCTGTGACAACCTGGAGGGGTGGGATGGGGAGGGAGGGGGAGGGGGGGTTCAGGAGGCAGGGGACACGTCTATGCCTGTAGCCAGTTCATACTGCTATATGGCAAAAACCGTCAGAGTACTGTAAAGTAATTATCCTCTAATCAAAAACAAACAAAGTCTTAGAGGGAGCCCAGTCATGAAGACACATTGATTTAGGAGCCCCAGACTGTTGTTCTAAGCCATCCTAGTTTGTGGTACTTTGCTGCCGCAGCCCTCGGAAGCAAACACAGTACAGGGTACAGGGTTTCCTTTCCAGGTGGTGAAAGTGTTCTAGAACTAGGTAGAGGGGGTGGTTGCATACCATGATGAATGTCACTGTACTGCTCACTTTCAAATGCTTTATTTTATGTTCTGTGAATTTGACCTCAACACACAGATATACATACAAGTATAATAACACCTATAAAGGTTGTGAACATTCAATGAGTCAACACGCAGGAAGCATTTAGAACAGGCCCTGAGACATAGTAGTTGCTCAGGAAAGGTTAGATAATATTACTATTTTCGACAGTCTCTCTCCAGACTTCCCACCTCCAACCAACAAATAATGAGCAGTAATTAATCCCCCAACCCCGTTTTCTCTTTACGCAGAGCATTTGTGCTGTCTCCTTCCAGAACAAGCCAAGTTGAGTCCTGAGTCTGAAATGCCTTCTCTTTACACACAGCCTGACCCTCAACTCATTTTCCGCAGAATTATTTCTCACCCACAAAAGGAAGGGTACCTCCCATCCACCCACCACCCCAACCACCAAGTGTTCAAACACAGCAGCAGAGAAATGTATAAAAATGGCAATTATTTCCATCCCACTAAGAGGCTGCATATAAAAAAAGGACTCATTTCTCTACTACATTAGGTTAAGCATTTTGAGTCCTTCCTCTTGGGGGCGTGGGTGGCACGTGGGGTGGCGTGACTTTAGGGGACCCAAGTCACTCTCCACCTGCCCCAACTAGCATTTCTGTAGACTGTGACGGCAGGAGCAAGGAAGGTGGGTTCCCCACATGAAAATCAGACACCTAACCCAGGGCTCTGGGTTCTATAATCAAGTGAGTTGACTGTCCTGTGATCAGTTCTTTCCACCTAGCGAGTGGGGGGTCAATGGAGTAAAATAGTGGAACATCCAGAAGAACTAAGAACTAAGGTCTTGATAAAGGATAAAGAGACCAACAAAAAATTACTTCCTGGGGAATTCCCTGGTGGCCCAGTTATTAGGACTCCACGCTTCCTTGCCAAGGGCCCAGGTTCAATTCTGGGTCAGGGAACTAAGATCCCATAAGCCACACAATGTGGCCCCCCCAAAAAAATTATATAAAAAAGAAAGAAAATTACTTGCTGACATTAAAGCATTCTTGCTTTTTCACCCTACCCTGTAGAATTATAGAATAGAAAGAGAAAGCTTTGCTAAGTATTGAGAAACCAGGCTTCAAAAGATTTGATGCTTTGTGCAAGTAGGAAATTGATCACCGAGAAAAGGAAAAGAAAAAAAACTGTGCAAGCGAACCGAGCAACGAAAGAAAAAATTCATGGAGACACGTGAGACCACAGCAGCCGATTTGAGTCAAGTATGCCATAGATTTGGGGCAAGCTCCTTTGAAAACAGATGCCTCAAATTACATTTCACAGGACTGCTGTTAATGCCCTACAACTTGTTATAACATGTGTATCTTCAGGAAGTACCTTTTTTATTTTTAATATTGTATTGTTTTTATACTATGCACCCTAGGACTGAGTATGTAAGAGTAAAAATGTATCAGCCATGCATCTAGCCGGCAAAGCACTGGTTTGAGCGATTCTATTACAAGCTAGATACATATTTATAGCTTAGATGCTTTCTTCTTCGTAAATATTTTCTCTGGGGTTTCCATGGTCTTCCCTATCCTTTTAGCGATCAGTTAACCCCCAAATCAAACACCATTGGGTGAGCTATGGAAACAAGACAACTGTTTCTCAAACAATTCCAAAAGGAGGGAAAATACATCAAATGCGCCATTCTCATTACAGTAGTAACTGGTTGCTGGGAAAAGATATCCCCTCCCTTTCATCTCTTGAGGTTAACAGAAAAATCGAGGCTACATTTAGGAAGAAAAAAAGAGTCCTTACTATAGGACAGAGCAAGTGAAAAATTTTATGAGTCAAACAAATAGTGATGGTATCGCTATCAAAATAATGGCAGTCACCATTCATGGAGCACACAGGCCAGGCCTTGTGCTGAATGGTCCACTCAATTTGTCTCATTTAATTCTTCCAGCGACACTATGGTGGGTAAACGTCTTTATACCCCTTTCACAGATGAAGCAACTGAGACTCAGAGATCATTGCCAAATTCACAAGCTATTAAGTGGAGCCAGTCCTCTGATTTAGGTTTATCTGATTTTGAAACCCATAGGGTTAATTATAAAGCTCCTTGCCAAATTTAAAGTTCTCACATGCCCAAGAACAATGCCACCAGTTCTCTCCAGGTGACTCTTATTCTTTGTGTCAAAGGGCATAAATAATTTGTAGCTTCCAGGGCTGGCATTCCTATTGGGGGTAGGTCTGTTTTTCTGAAACTGAGAGAGATCATTTTCTTCTTGCTACCCAAGGTAAGCAAAGCACACTTAGTCTTTGGGATTTTAAAAAAAGCCAACAGATATAAACAGGAGAATATAGTTATTGCAAAGACAAACAATAAAAATGGAGTCCCTGAATGGAAAGACGATTGCCCTGCAGTCAAGACATAATTGCTAGAGAGTTAAAGAGAAGAGAAAGAGGAGGGAGGGAGAAGGTGGGGAAAGAGACCCACTCAGAGCACAAGATAGAGGCAGAGCAAAGTAAATGCTTTTCTCGGATAATTAAAACCGGGATCTTACAAGATACGAAGTTAGACACTGGGTAAATTATATATCTCTAATTCCTCTACTGAAGCGCCATGGGCTAGAGACAGCCTCCCAGGTATTAACGAAAAGGCCTCAGCATGGTGCTCTAAATTCACCGCAGTGTGCCAAATCTAACAAAATAAGCTCGGAAAAACCCGCAAAAATGGCAAAGTCGAATCCTTTGATCAGTTGTTTCTCTTACTGGCAACTCTTCTTAAGCTGACCGCCCCTCCTCTCCATCACTCCACCACCATCCCACATACACACATGTACAACCATGCACGTGTTCATGCACACACAACAAGAGACAATTCTAAGAATACTTTCTGGATGGCTGGCTTTGCCTGTGAAATGTGTTTCATTATTCTTCAGTGAAATTTAAGCCATGTCATCATCCTGCTGACAAACTGAGGCCTAATGACCTGCCACACTTCGCAAGAACAAGCCATTCAATCCTCAGACAATGGAGGTGCAGCCTAAGACAATAGAATTCCACTTCCTCTTTGGGCAGCTTTTGTTTAATTCCATTTCTTCTAAGTGGGTGAAGAGCAGGAGGGTTAAAGGTTAGCCATGCTTAACACTTTGAAGTAGGCAACTCACTGTTTCCTGAGCTGTCTCCTCCTTACTCAGAATCTTCAAGTTTCTACACTTTCCTCTTTCAAAAACCTCTCCAATGTCTAAGGCCCACTCAGATCCTACTGGAAAGGGTGTAAATTAATACCACCTTTGTAGCAAGTCATTTGGCCATGTGTATCAAAAATCTCAAGAATATCCTTTTCTATGAATCACATAAAAATACAGTCCACACAAAGAATGTAAGCACACACACAAAAAATTGTTACAGAATCATTTAAAACAGGGGGGGAAATGCAGTGCCCAATTACAGGAGACAGTGAGTGTGTCTAAACAATGATCCACCCATTTATGCAAGGATGTTTTTGTCATTAAAAGGGATTATGACATATAAAAGTTAAAAATAGCTACACAATTATTTATAGGATAAACTCAACTATAATACGAAATATCACCCACAGAGTGCGGAGACATGTGAGGTGTAGTTACCTCTAGTTTAGATGGCAGAATTACGATTATACAGAAAATCATAAAAGAAATAATATTTTTCTTATAGCCATCTTTGTCTTTACCATCTAGATTTCTGCAATGAGTATTAATGTCTTCAAGGCAGAAAAGAGTAGTTAGGAGCAGTCTCAAGTGATGACTAAATGACCACATGACTTTAAGCAGGTTATTTAATTCCCTGGACTTCAGTTCCCTCAACAATAAAATGAAGAAAATTTTATTATTGGAAGGATTAAATGAATTAATATACAGACATACTTCATTTTATTACACTTTGCTTTACTGTACTTCATAGACATTGCATTTTTTTTTTTTTTTTTGCAAATTGAAAATTTCTGTCAACTCTGCGTCGAGAAGTCGATCGGTGCCACTTTTCCAACAGCATTGGCTCACTTCATGTCTCTGGGTCACATGTTGGTAATTTTTGCAATATTTCAAACTTTTTCATTATTATTATATTTGTGATGGTGATCTGTGATCAGTGATCTGTGATGCAGCTATTACAAAAAGATAACTTGCTGAAGGCTCAGGTGATGGTTGGCATTTTTTAGCAAAGTATTTTTTTTAATTAAGGTGTGTGTGTACATTATTTTTTCAGACATAATGCAATTACACACTTAAGCAACTACAGAACAGTGTGAGCATAAATTTTATATGCACGGGAAACCAGAGAGAATTTGTGTGCTTGGCCTTATTGCAGTCGTTGGGAACTGAACTCACAATATTTCCCGCATACTCCTGTATGTAAGGTGCTCAAAACAGTGACCTAGAGTACATACTCAGGAAACATTACCCACACTATTAAACATTTATTGAGTGCTTGTTGTGTGCCACATTGAATGTTAAGCACTGTGGCTAAAAAGAAGACCACAGTTGATCCTTGTTCTAGAGTAGAGGAAAGCAGACGTGTAAAGAGACACAATTCAGTGGGTATCTCCCAAGATACTGTGGGAGCAGAGACGAGAGTCCCTACCCTGCCAGGGAAAGAATTTTCACTACCACTGGGATTAGAGGTCCTCAAATAGTTTCAGATTCTTCTGTTACTTTATATATTTTGGGCAATTTGGTAGGGAATGAGTATCTGTAGGGTAGCTAGTATCTTAAATCTTTAGAGCATTGTATAGTTTCCAGACTGCTGTCGTCTACACCATCCAAAATCGCTCTCATGGGACACCTACAAGGCTGGCTATTTTTCAGCAAGGGCTTAGAGAGATGAAGTGGGCTAAGGTTCCTCAGATAACAAGGGACAGAGATGAGACACAGACTCAGGTGCTACGGGACAGAACTGGATGTCACACCAGAGATGTTGCAGAATGGACTTCTCCTCAGTAGAGGCTCATGTTTTCATTCATTATGTTCACAGTTTCTATTACTACAAAAAAAAAAAAAAAAGTCATAGGAGGAAGAAGGTAGAAATGAAAGATCTAAAATGGAGACTTCGAGCCAGCCAACCATATGACTGTCTACACAAGGAAGTCAGGATCTGAAACACATGCTCCACAATTGACAAGGGAGTTTCCTGTAACACAGGGGCAGCAAAGGGGTTTGGGGTATCAGTGAGCTGGTAGAAGTTGGGGAAAGCCCAATATGAACCCATAGAGAGAGAAGATTTGGACAAACTACCACCAAGAGCTCAGACTATTTATGCAGATTGCTTGTTGATCCAAGGACTATGGACCCTCTACTCCCTCATGCCCACTAATTTAATTTAGGCTTCCATTTGCTGGCTGTCTTTGAACCTATCATTCATCCATAAGATTTTCTGGTATGTATCCAGCTATTGAGAAGCAGTGTAATCTAAAGGAGATAACAATGAACTTGGAAGCCAGTGACCCGAGATCAAACTTAGTTGGGCTATTCATCAGTTGTTGGGCTTCCCTAGCGGCTCAGACAGTCAAGAATCCACCTGCAATGCAGGAGACTTGGGTTTGATCCCTGAGTCAGGAAGATCTCCTGAAGAAGGGAATGGCTACCCACTCCAGTATTCTTGCCTGGAGAATTCCATGAACAGAGGAACCTGGCGGGCTACAGTCCATGGGGTCGCAAAGAGTCAGACACAGATGAGCGACTAACACTTTCACTTTTCATTAGTTGTATGACTTTAGCAAGAGTCTTTCACCTCTATAAACTTTAGCTTCTTCCCTTATAATACTGAAATAATAATGCCTACCTCCTAAATTTGTTGGGAGATCAAATGAAATATAGCAGCATTTAGCAAACTGGTATGGCTCACAAATACTACTTACTCTTCTGAATAAGGGAATGGGCTCTCAGTGCTATTCAAGCACATCAGTAGCATTATGGGTTAGTCATGTGTCAAGAATCACAGACTCCTAACTCTTCAACATGCATGCCAGTCGGTTGGACTACTACCAAGTCACCAGCAGAGGCCTTTTCCACTGGAACTGAAGCCTCACAGTGAAGAGTTTCCTTTTTATCCAACTCCCATGGCCTTCACCCAACTGGATGGATTAATCCACTATTTTGAACATCTAGGTCAATAGCCTTCATTGTTGTCACAGAAAATTGAGAGCTGCTCTAGGATAAAAATAAATATCTCCCAAGACCTACATTCCTATATGGAATCTGAGATGCACTGAATTGCTCTTGATCAACACATTTTTCCATTGCCAAAATGGATCTTCTTCATACAGTAACAGCCACACAGACAGTCATTTCACCAATCATATCTTTGTGTGCGATTGTCATGAATGATGAAATATGATTAGCAAATTACAGTTCTCGTGTTTTAAGGGAATTTAAGCAAAATGAATGAACTGAGCTATTTTGCATTTTTCAGTAGGCTCATTTAAAAGAGGTGGGTAACAGAGAACTCAAGACTGATGGCAAAAAAAAAAAAAAAAAAACCCACAAATAATGTTGCCACTTCACAACCTATCAGCATAGCTGATCTGTGCCTCCTGTCCTAAGCAGTTGCGCAAGGTTGTACAGGGTTAAACAGCTGCTACTTGTTTCTGGCATCTTTATTTTAGTACTGGATGAACTGACCTGGAATTTGTTAAAAATTACTTTGTATCTAAAGGTGTGAAAAAGACGAGATCATTATCATATTTCCCATTGTGCTTGCTTTCTAAGTTAGGTCACATTTAACAATATTTCTGTGACTTGAGTAATGAACTTAAACTCCTCTGCAAGCTACAGAGTGTCTTGTTTTAATCACATCTATTTTACAACGTACTGTACTGTGGGAAAGGTTGGGGTTCTTAGAACTCTTGTTAAAAATAAAGCTGCTTTCCTACTTTCAAATATCCTTTACTGATGACAACAGTGCTTTGGCATTGCTAACTTTTTTCTGTCTTCAAGTCCTAGGCTTATAATTCTTATATCTCTCCCATGAAGTTGGCAGTAAAGCAAAATTCTATACAGCCTCTTTTATTTTCCCACTGATACCATTATAAAATTAAAGGAACATTTCTAAGAAAATAATTTGGCCCTGAAATGTAATCAAAAGCACATTTAAGAATGCAACACATATTTTAAGTACATGTTTTTAAAAAATAAAGATAACTTGTGTTAAGCAATATTCAAAATAGCCATACAACAAGGGAAAAAGCACCGGACTTGGGTTTGACTCTAAGCCCCAACACTTAGCAGCCATGCGATTTGGGGGCAAGTTATTTACCTTAGCAGTTTTTGTTTTTTTTTAACTGGACTAAGAATACTTACTTTATGGGGTCATCATAAGGATTAAGGGACACAGCAGTATAATATCTATTATATAATATAGTTTAATAAAGTATTACTCAACTTGAATGAATAATTAAATATAAGCTACAAAAGTAGATACATGAAGTGGTAGCAATGATGAAAAAAACTGAGTTTCTGAATATTTTTAAAGTACAAGCCTAGGATTGTCCATATTTTTAAAATCTTGGTTGACTTCTTCACAAATTACACATGTAATACAAAACTGGACAAAATAAAATATTCCAGCAAAACACAAGACAAATAATAAAAGTTTCTCATAATTAATGAACCCATAATTTTTGAGCTTGCAGTCACACCCAGCCAGGTCCAACGAAGGTGACTATCCATTCTGCCTTACCTGAAGCTATGTCAGTCTATATCTCTCAACCTGGAGTAATTATGAACAGGGTCCCTTTCACATTTAAGCTGTCTCAGTATGGATGATACTTATCCCCTCAACCCATATCCTACCTCCCAAAAAGAACCACCACCAGCATTTGGGTGCCATGTTCTTCATCTCTCTGCTTTTTTTCATTATTAGGTACCCTTAAAAAGTATTATTTGCTTGTTTTCCACAGTTTATTTTAACTTTTTCTTTTATTCTACAGATTGACTTTTTGTAGAAACATAACTCCCATATGTGTTGATTTTCCTATTTGAAGTAAGACTGCATAATTTTGTTTTAAACGCACTTTGTATTTCCAAGAAAGCATGCTACTGAGCAAAACTGAAACATGATACTAGTTAATGCTGACTTTGTAAAAGTTCCATGAAAAAGGTAATTTTATTTGAGTTCTGCTCTGTAAATCTCATCCAAGTGAGCATAGATGCAGAAATAAACATTATTCAAATAAGTGAAGTGTAGTAAAATCTCACTAGTTTGGAATCCAGCAATTTGGAATTTGAGATCACTCGTAAAAGATCTGAATTGAGGTTTATTCTTGCTTAAGAAGTCATTTCTTCATGACAATGAAAATGAATATTTTCAAACATGATTTTAGGGCCAAATATTTAAGAGATCAAGCTGCATGTTATAAAAGGGTTATAAAAGAAAAATACATGGTTTAGTCTAATTTGACGACGCCTGAGCTTAAAAGTTTTTTGGTTATCTATTACACAACTCTGTAATTCAGGCTATTCATTAAATTATAAGGTCTATTGAGATGCAAGAGCAAACTTCATTGATTAGGTACTCAACACCCACCTTCTCCCTTGCAGCCAGATACATTCCCAGCCTGCTTTGCAGCCAGCGATGAGCCAGTCCTAACCAGCGATGAGCTGGAGGTAGCAGTGGAAGGGAAGAGCACAAGGTCTTCTAGGAAGACTTGCTTTCCTGAAGCAAATGGTTGGTGCTGCCTGCTCCCTACATTACCTGCCTTGTATGTTTTTGAGTTGCAACTGCATCTCACAAACACGAAGGAAAGGCTAGGAGCAATGCAGAGATGCCAGGTCTAATAACACTGAGCAACTAAACCAATACAGGCAGCTGCTTCGCTCCAGACTTCTTACTATATGAGAAAAATAAACTCGTGTTTGTTTAAGCTACTGTGAGCTGGATGTCCTGTTACTTGGGGCCAAGTGCATGCCTACCCAATGCAAGGGTTTGGGGGCCTAGGTTCCTACAACATGTCAGTGCCCATACAGGCAAAGCAAAAGCAAAACTGTGTACAAACCAGTTATGTGGTGGTTTAGTCACTAAGTCGTGTCCTGCTCTTGTGACCCCATGGACTGCAGCCCGCCAGGCTCCTCTGTCCATGGGATTCTCCAGGCAAGAATACTAGACTGGGTTGCCATTTCCTTCTCCAGAGGATCTTCCTGACCCAGGAATCAAAACCAGTTATGAGATGCCTTCAAACTGTCAGTGCACAGATGGAAGTAATAAGGTTGACTCCAAAGTAGAATTCAGAACTCCAGACACAGACACATACACACACACAGTACAAGGAGCTGAGTGCTAGCTAATTCTTAGTCAAGAATTCAATAGAATCTTGCTGAAATAAGCCTACTTTACTTTAAACTGTGTTTTGCATCCTTCTAGAAAGTAATGTGGTTTCTTTCCAGCCATTAAAAAAAGAAAAGAATAATTCCTCTCAAATCAGTTTAGCCTTTTAACTTCAATTTGGACTCCACTATGCCAACCTAGATAGTATATTCAAAAGCAGAGACATTACTTTGCCGACTGAGGTCCGTCTAGTCAAGGCTATGGTTTTTCCTGTGGTCATGGATGGATGTGAGAGTTGGACTGTGAAGAAGGCTGAGCGCTGATGAATTGATGCGTTTGAACTGTGGTGTTGCAGAAGACTCTTGAGGGTCCCTTGGACTGCAAGGAGATCCAACCAGTCCATTCTGAAGGAGATCAACCCTGGGATTTCTTTGGAAGGAATGATGCTAAAGCTGAAACTCCAGTACTTTGGCCACCTCATGCGAAGAGTTGACTCATTGGAAAAGACTCTGATGCTGGGAGAGATTGGGGGCAGGAGGAGAAGGGGACGACCGAGGATGAGATGGCTGGATGGCATCATGGACTCGGTGGACGTGAGTCTGAGTAAACTCCAGGAGATGGTGATGGACAGGGAGGCCTGGCGTGCTGCGATTCACGTGGTCGCAAAGAGTCGGACACGACTGAGCGACTGAACTGAACTGATGCAATTTTGAAGTAAATATTCTCAGAAAAACAGGCAAAGCTATATTCAAACATAAATGTTAAAACTATTCCAGATGTAATTCTTTTTATTATTAACTGCCATTCCACTAAATCATGGTAATAAACATGGGTTCTAGAATTGGAATGCCCAGTTCTCAACCCTACTTCTATTACGGACGGACTCTGTGAACTGGAATTTGAACTTCTGTGCCTTAGTTTTCTCATCTGTAGAAAAGAGAGAAATAGAGTTCCTCTTTAATGAGTAATTGTGATAAATTACTGAGATGTACCATGTTTGAAAAGCATATAGAGTAATAAGCACTCAGTAATATTAGGCATTATTATGAGTATTCCAAAGTTGATTCTATTTCTTATATACAAATACACAGACTATGCATATATGTGTGTACACATGTGTAAGCATGTGTATGTACAATCATTTTTGTTTTACTCTGTATTCTCATCTAAGCATGGATTAATGTAAAAATCAGATTATCCAACCTCCCTCACCCCAATGTAAATCTAGACTAAGCTATAATGAACAAATTGCCCTTAATCTCTTTTACTTCTTTTTTTTTTAAGTTCTGTGTCTAAGTTCATTTGGTTAAAATTTGTGTAACGGAACTCTAAAAACCATTTATTCTCATTTCCACAAAAACCCTGAAAAAGTATGGGCACTTCTTGAAACGTCTTCTTGGGCTAGCCCTTTCGAGCATCAGCTGTCACTATCACCCATTAGCAAACACGTTTGGGGTTGTGTTTGATTGGATTTTGTCTTTTTATCTTTCCCCTCCTTGCAAAATTGCTGTTAATGTCTATCTGTTTCTCACTGTCTTCACCTGTGCCCTGGAATCCCTTTCCACCTTTAAGGTTAAATACATGACCTTTGTACCTCTTAGCATCATGCTCTTCTTAATATTTATTCTCCATCTTCTCCCCTGAAGAAAGTGCCTCCGGGTGCTTCCTCCTCCCGTGGGTCAGGCTTACTGCAGGCTGTTTTCTCCACCCAGCTTCTTCCCCACATCCCAGCGTTTATCATCCTGAATGCTCCCACTGCGAGATCACTATCTTTCAAATTGCCTCCCTGAGCTGCAGCTGCCACCGCTCCTCTGCCCTGGTCAGTGTCGAGTCTAAGAGACCTGTCCCCTCGTCGGCTTCCCTATCTCCCACATTAAAAAGTTGTCATTGTCACATTTCACTTGTCAGCAACATGATGCATGAATCAGATATTTCCTTTTACGCTTTCATCTTTGCCACACGTAAGAATTAGTGTCTAACGACACAGAAGCGAAACGTTAATGGAAATTTAATTGAAAAAACTACCATCCCAGCAGGAATTGAACCTGGTGGCCTTAACACAGACGGCAGATATTTCATCCACTAGGCTCTGGAATTTGGTTTAGCATGCTTGGAGAAGGATGGTATCACTTTGGTAAACAGATAATTCCCACATTTTCCTAGTACTCCTTTGGTCAACAGAATAAAGAAGGGAGTGGGTTCTGATGTAAATGTAAGGGCTGTCCACTTTTAAGATTCCAAACGGGAGTTTTAATGAAAATAGGATTTAATTTCCTGTAAATGTTTGAGTTCTTCAACCCTAATATATAGAAATAATGAATATTTGTGCACATAAAACATACCTGCCTCTTAGAGCAGCATTTAGTCGCTTCTGCTCAGAAGAATTCCAGGAGAATTTTTCAAGGGTTATAAGTCACACCTCAGATTTTTCTAGAGGAAATGATGCTATCTGAACACTTTTATCCCTCCTCCTTTCATATTTTTCTCCAGAAGCCTAAATCATGAAGAAATGGACAAGGTACACAGTTTTGATGATTTAACAGTAATGGAACCCCGCAGGAATTTAGACCATCAGGCTATCATTACATTAATTAAGCTTAGCAAACATGTATTATCCAGATTAACCTAGAGCTTTCACCCAATGTGTAATATTCAAGATTGAGTGAGGCTTCCTGAAAGATTGAGAGAGGTATCTACCCCTCAGCCCTTGGTTTGCATTCAGCATTTTAGAACATTTTGCTATTTCCCTGTGCCTGGTTAAGCAGCTGTATGCACCACAATATGTAACTTTAACTAACTTAACCTTCAAATCATTGAAAAAAATATAAAAGATTCACAGAAAAAAGCCACAGGTTGAAAGTACTACCAATAACATCAGCCCAAGCAAACCATGAGAAAATGGCAAAGCTCGCAGCTCTCACACTTTGACAAGCTCTACAGGAGTCACATCACAAGTGAACAACATTGAAGCCTTCATTTCCAAAAGGTCAACCAATAAAAGATCTCAAAGTTATTTTTTAAAACTTGTTTACAATGGGGACCAACACCCACAATCATTAACACTGAACCTTGCATTATGACTTGAGATATTAGCCAGTGATGGTATGGAATCTTGGTGATTAGCAAGACATTAAAAGGAAAACACGCAGAACTAGAAAGCAAACGTCTACAGTTTTCATTAGGCTTAAAGTTATGTGAAACCCAACCAGGATTTATAAAACTTGATTAAGCTTAATAACATTTAAAAGCCTCTCTATCGTGAACGCAAAAATGTTTTTGAGTTGCTAACAAACAGAAATCATGTTGCTTTCCCAGTACGATGCACACCAGTAGAGAACACAAGTTGTGTTTTCCCAAAAGGATATGGATCTCATTGGTTATTATACACAATATAACATCTTCATGCAAACTACTGATGTAACATTAACAGTAAACCCTTATTTCAATGACAGGCTGATCCAACAAAAATCATAAAATCCATCGGCGTGATTTTCTGTTAGTGAAAATTAGGAAGACGCAAGCTTTTCTTTTTTCTTTTTCTTATATTTCACAATGACATTCACTGAGTTATAGCTGGCATTTGAGAAACCTAGAGTAAAGTGACATCACACGCATGTTTAACTCGTACGTATTCACTATATCCATTCAAGGGAAAAAGCAGTGTGAGAAAGGAGAGGGGTACGCACAGGGCAGCAGTAAGGAGAGAGTGGAGAGGAGGGGAAGATTTTCCAATAATATGAGTGATTCTACCCACCCTTTCTCTCAGTGTGTGAATGCCCTGGAGGGCACAGGAAAGGAGAGATGTGAATCTACTCTGCCCTAAATCAATCTTTGCTCCTGCTTATCTCTCAGAGCCTCTTGCTGAGATGCTAATGTTTAAGGATCTGGCACTGAAAAATTAAATATTTCGTACATAAGTCTTTAACTGTATATGTGTTTTCGTATATATATACCAAAGCTATAAACTATGTATACTGCATGAAAATGGGCAAATTATAACTGAATTTTAAAAAATATAATAGCTTCTCACCTTCTATGCTGACTTTAGAACCTAGTCCTCCCATATGGTGTGATCCCAGTGTATGTATACTGGGACTGAAAATTCAGTTGGGAGGTTGGCAATGGTGTGTGTGTGTGCTCAGTCATGTCTGACCTTTTGTGACCCCATGGACTATAGACACCCACCAGGCTCCTCTGTCCATGGAATTCTCCAGGCAAGAATACTAGAGTCGGTTGTCATTTCCTTCTCCAGGGGATCTTTCTGACCCAGGGATCGAATCTGTGTCTCCTGCACTGGCAGGCAGGTTCTTTATCACTGTACCACCTGGTAAGCCCAGTGGTGTAAAAATGGGGAAAAGAAGTTTTACCATCTGGAAAGCAAGAGTATGGCTAGCCTTAGCTTCAGAAAGAGAAGCGGCGGGGTAGGGGGCGGTGGTAAAAAGCACTGTTGAAAATGAGTACAGCTTCAGGGTTTATCCTCAGAGGGTGTCCCCGGGATGTCTTGTTCCTGTTTTGAGTTTCCTCATATGACTAAATCGGTTATTTCCTTCTCTCTGCCTCAGCTACTCCTCCTAAGAAACAGGGCAGAATAGCTACTCCTTGTTTATTGTCACAAAAGAATATAGTAGTTGGTGATTAGATCTAATTAGTAGGTCATCTGTTCACTGATGCTGAACTATTCAGCACACTGGAGAATCTAAGAAGACAGTCAAATTTTCACTAGAAAACCCATCCTGTTTCATCCCCCAAAGAGGCTGAACGTTGAGGCGTAGAGACAATTATGATAGAGTGAATGTCATTTTGCGTGACAAACATCACAGTGATGCTCTTACTTAATTCAGTGCATCAGAAGGTTTTTCCCAGTGTTCAACCCAAATCCAAAAGGCTTCATTTGAACTGCTTCGGCTTCCTAATCTCAACTGAGTGATATCCAAAATACATAAACAACCAACCAAACAATCTGGGAAAATCTTATATGAGCGCCTGCAGTCTGAAAAGCTGCCATGAGTAATAAGCCCTCCTCACTCCCCCTGCCCCGAACTCTGGGCCCCTTGCTGCATTCCACAGTCCAGTGTTCTCTAACATGCCAGGTTAATGCTGAGAGGGAACTCAAACCACAAAGGATCAAAAAGCAAATATTTTTGCCCAAAGCTAATGTAGCAAATTACATGCAAGATCTCAACTCCAAGAACCTTTTAAATGGTGCAAGTCTACACAAACACATAGCATCCAGTCTGCCAAGACTTAAAAACTAAATTAAATCTAAGTCAAGTCCCACTGGGGAACTTATAGAACCAGTTTCAAAGACTGGGGTTCTGGTCTTGGCAGGACCGCTAGCTTATATCGTCCCCTAGGTAGCTGATTTCTCTCACTGGGCTTCTGTTTGACTGCCTACGAAGCCAACATTCTAGTCTGAGCGCACAGTGACTAACGGTAAGGTGAGAAGATGGGCAGGGCACTCAGAGCTCCACTCAATAAAGGTGCCTACGCATCGTCAGACATTCTTCTACACGCTCTGTCGCCCGAACTGGGCTGCCACGGATGACTGTGTAGTCTGAAATGCAAAAGGGCACAGGGGGAGCTAAAGCCAAGCCTCCTTCCACCTGTAGCAGGGCTTCATCCAACTAGAGGAAAGGACCTTAACCTTCACACCTGGTGCTTTGTGTCTCCAGGCCCAGACAAAGGGGTTGATGTTTCAAAATTCCTTTACAGATAGCCAGGCTTCCCTGGTGGCTCAGACGGCAAAAAGTCCACCTGCAACACCGGAAATCTGGGTTCAATCCCTGGATCAGGAAGATTCCCCTGCAGTAGGAAATGGCAACCCACTCGAGTATTCTTGCCTGGAGAATTCCATGGACAGAGGAGTCTGGCGGGCTGCAGTCCGTGGGGTCGCAAAGAGTCAGACATGACTGAGCAAAGGGATGAAGGTTTAAAGATACCTAACAGATAGTGGCCGAAGCCCTAACTGGGGATGGAGCAGTGGTCAGAGTTAATGTCATTTTGCAGAAAGCAGAAGGAGTCATTTACAAACAAAGCTGCTCTGGTGGCAGTCACGTTCGCAATGAACGTTTGTGGTCAGAAGGCTGGAAACAAGCAGAGACCTTGGATTGAGAGCCATCTTGGCACCAAGGCCCCACCACCCAGCCCAGGCTCTCCACGTCCTGCTCCTTCTCCACAGCTGCTGCTCCAAAAAGCAAAGCAGATGAAGCTAGGGAAGCTCAGGGAGAGAAAGTAGGTGCAGGAGGAAAGCTGGCTATGGTGACAGGGCATCAGAAAGCCTGGAGGTCAACTGGCTGTGTCTGGCTTCGCTCCGCCACACACCCGGTTGGACACCAAGCAACAGCGGTGATTCCCTTTTGAGCACTTAGGGGAAAATGTATTTTTGTAACTCAACGTGTGTCATCAGTTCTGCATCACTCCCTTCCTGACTCTATGCTTAGATTTCAAACTGTATTTCAATGAGGCATTTTCATCTTTGTTTATTAGTAGGGAAATAGACAAGCACAGATCACAGACTTCCACGGATACTGTGGCAACAAATGTGACCCTGAGAAGCCAGGTTACTAGACTATCCTCCAGTGCCCGGGCAAGAGCTTCAGTGCCAAGAGCGACAAGCAGCTGGTCACCAGCAGAAGGCCCAGGAGCCTAACCTAGATTCAAGTGCAGAAGGGTAGCGACAAGGAAAATCTCACATTACTACATGCTGGTCAGATACTGTCATCCAAGCCAACATACAGATCTACCAACAAACTGTGTGGGGTTTTTGTTTGTTTTTGATTTTCATGGATTCTGAATGTTTCTGAGCTGGGGCGGATGAGGAGAAGATGTAAGAGACAAAAGAAGGGTATTCCTCACTCCTTGATATAAGCCAGTATCAGGAAATTAGTAAGAATGATTACACCTCTGACAGCAGGTTATCTTTGTCATCTCTAGTCTTTCCTGTGCTTCCCTAATTTTCTACCACAAATGAGTAGCTTCTAATAAGTGAGAAGTGGGGAAAAAACTCTCCATTATCTAAATTTATTTGATGCCCAATGTGTCTCTGGACAGTGAGTTTGGAGAGAAGGCAATCTATTTGGTTCTGAGTTTCAGAAAACAAGACTTGAAATTTCAGAAAGTGATGGATTTATCTGAATCAACTTGCTCCCAAAGTTCTGAGAGGGAAAATTTGGATGACCAGAGGTCAAGTAGCAACAGACATCTATATTGACCTTTGAATAAACAACCCTTTCCTACCCCTCTCCGCACATAAGCACCAAAAGTCTACCCGGGTGGGCAATTTTGCAATGTCTGTCTCTGAAAAGTTTTAGCCCACAGTACTTACTTGTAGGGGCTTCCCTGGTGGCTCAGAGGGTAAAGCGTCTGCCCACAATGCGGGAGACTCGGGTTCAATCCCTGGGTCGGGAAGATTCCCTGGAGAAGGAAATGGCAACCCACTCCAGTACTCTTGCCTGGAAAATCCCATGGTCTGAGAAGCCTGGTAGGCTACAGTCCATGGGGTCTTTTGTTACTCATAAGAAAACTTTACACATTTTGGTTGCTTCTTAAGGTAGGGAAGTTTCTGAGGTGAGTCATAGAAACAAAGAAATGGGGGACATCGCAACTGATGTAGGTTTCTCTGTCAAATCCACACAATGGAAATACCTGAGAACAGTTAAGGTTTAATCTGTGTTCTCTCAACTGCTTTGTCAGTAATCTGAGGTTCACAGGCAAAATGTGTTAGGCAAAGATGAAGTATGATTTCTTGGCCTCAGCTCATGAAGTCTTCACTTGTGCTTTAGACAAATTAAATTAGAGAGAACAAAACCCTGGCCAAACCCATGACTGTTACAGACTGTCTATGCCAAGGAAGTAGAACTCATCAAGAACCTGAAGTACTGGAAGGGAGGGCTCATGGGGGTCGAATGAACACAGTATTGCTAATATTCCTCAAAAAAAAAGATGTAACCAGAGAACCAAAATGGTTTCTAGAAAAGTGAAAGGGGAGATCAGATCCCTTGGAGAAGTTCTTCTCTTCCTTTAATATCTTCTAAATACATTTGAACTTTGTTTCCTGCTTGGACTCACTTAATCTCCCCTGATCTATTCCACAGATGTGAGTTATACTTGGAAACACAATGCAGGACTGCATGATTCTGACCCACGTGCTGGGCTCATGAGTACCTCCAGTGATTCCCACGGCACTGACGTCATTCACTGTCAGTACTGCCCACTTCCCTTCCAGCAAAGAGACACGTGACTCAGCAAACAGTGACCCCTGACTCAGTCACTGTGGGAGGAGAGCGTCATCCACGTCTGCGTGAGAGAAAGATCCCAAATGGCCTGTGCAGACTGCTGGGACTTGCCAAATGGCTCCTCTAACAGGTTAATTCCCTCCTCCTCCCTTATTGTGCTTAAACATAGCATAATTTGTAATGTGTCAAAAAAAAAAAAACCACACTGGCTGACTTATAGTTACCTGGGCTTAGCATTCCACATTCCAAATCACAAATCTAAGTAGACGTGTTTACAAGTGAGCAAGGCGTGCGGAAGGACAGAGGCAGGGGGGAGTTGTCAGGGCTGAATACTAACTTGCACTGAAACACACAAACGCCTCTGAAATTCTGATTTTAAAATAACAAGGGTCCCCACTTGTTGAAACCTAATGTTTATGCTCATAACAGCCCCAAGGAAACATACTGTCATTCCCAGTTTAGAGATGAGAAAATCAAGAGCAGAAAGTTAGGTTAAGTTGCCCCAAATCTCACAGTTAGAAAATGATGGAGCTGAGTTTTCAAACTAAGTTGACTCTCTGCTCTTCTAATCTCTAAAATCTAACAGAAATATTAAGCTATGAGTGTTAAATAAGTTTGGATGGAAAAAAATGTAAAGAAATTTAGAGAATGGTTTGATCCAAGATATTCTAAGTCAGTTGTCTCATCATCATGATGTTATTCATGCTACTGTTGACAACTTAATTCAATCTAACTTCCTTCCTACAGAGGAATATCAAACACTGGGTGCGCTGCTTTCTTCTTAAATAGCTCCCTTCCAGCTTCCCTTACACTTCTTCCTCTCAGCCTACTGCTTGTGGGCCAACAAGGTCTCCCCAGGGCCGCATCAGTGCAAGATTGCCTCTGCCCCCTGCTCTCCTAACCTGGCAGGCCCTCCTCCATTCCTCAGAACCCATCCACCTGAGCCCGGGGAGCCCTGTGCTTAGCCGTAAAAATGCGCCTTCCTCAGCACCCGAGACTTCATCCTCTCAGCCCTCCCTTCAAGTCAGCCCCACCAACTTCCAACCCTGACCTCCTGAATCAAAATGCACAGCTGGGGAAGGGCCTCTAACCCCTGGCTCGGCCCACTCCAGGCTAAAAATGGGCTCCACACAGTTTGACCCTGGCACATGCTTAGCAATCCTGCTATTTGCCCCTCATCCACGCGTGGCTCCTTTTCCCAATATAACTGCTATAGACCTTTTTGCCTTAAGACCCACATCCCGGCCAAAGGCCCATCTCCTTCACCAAGAATGTCCATCTTCTTCACCAAGAGTCAGACATCTCCGAGAGTCAGCCTTGCCCTTGACTCCCTTCACCTGCCACAATCCCTTTCTTCTGCCTGCTTCCTCTCCTCTCCCCTAAGGCCACGGCCCTTAAGCACTCCTCCCTCTACCCGCCCCTGAAGTCCTGAGGCACGTCTTGGTTGTACCTCTTATCTGACTTGTGAGGGAGAGTTGCCAAGTACTTCTTATCTTTCTGCCTTTGAATCATCTTTTAATATTTTTAATTGCACAAACAACAGTCTGACTTATCTTTCTGTGCGCACATATCCTGTCTGCCCCACTGGATTGGGTGTCCTCCAACGCTCCGTCCTTTCCCATCTGCTCACCTCCCTCTCTAATGACTCCCCTGGAGAGAGCTCATCCACTTGCGAAACACCGTGTGTGCTGCACATGTTCATGCCATCAAGCCCCTGCTCAGACCTGGCCTGAGGGGCCTCTCCTTTTCTTATCAATCTAAACCCACGCTCTTTTCTCAGGCCACTTCAAATTCCACTGAAGCTTTTTTCAGCAAACACAGATCCATGGTTATCTACTTATTCGCCGAATTCCTACAGCACTCCTGACTATGCACATTGTGATGCTTATGAATAGTCCTCCTTTACTGTGTCTATGAAAATGAAAGTTGCTCGTCGTGTCTGACTCTTTGCCATATCATGGACTATACAGTCCATTAATCTCCAGGCCAGAATACTGGAGTCGATAGCTTTTCCCTTCTCCGGGGAATCTTTCCAATCCAGGGATCATACTCAGGTCTCCCGCATTGCAGGTGGATTCTTTACCAGCTGAGCCACAAGCGAAGCCCAAGAATACTGGAGTGCGTAGCCTATCCCTTCTCCAGCGGATCTTCCTGACCCAGGAATCAAACTGGGATCTCCCACATTGCAGGTGGATTCTTTACCAGCTGAGCCACAAGGGAAGCCCATGTCCATGCCAGTGTAGCTTCTATTTCCCTAAATAGGTTGGGAGCTTTCTGAGGACAGTAACCAAGTCTTTGGTTTCAGATTCCCCATGAATATCCAGCACAGTGCTATGTACCCTAAGGGTACTTATCAATATCCTGCTACTCACATACATCCTATATTTCAAAAATTAAAATGTAGCTCAGATTTCTTGTTTCAAATATGGCACAGTAAACTAAGGTTGCAGTAGCTCTAAACTACTTTTCACTGGAAAAGACCCTGATGCTGGGAAAGATTGAGGGCAGGAGGAGAAGAGGGTGACAGAGGATGGGATGGTTGGATGGCATTATTGACTCAATGGACATGAGTTTGAGCAAACTCTGGGAGATAGCGAAGGACAGGGAAGCCTGGTATGCTGCAGTCCGTGGGGTCACAAAGAGTTGGACATGACTTAGCAACTGAACAAAAGCAGCTCTGTACTAAGCAAAATCTGGAGCCAAAACTGAGCAAAATCTTAGCCCTTGAAGTTAGAAATTTCATGGCTTAATGCTCTCCTTTCACAGGACACCAAGTTTGGTGACATTGTAGACAGCACCCAGCTTCACAGGGTTGTCTTGCTTAGTTATTTGAGCCCCAAGATACAACACCTTGAAAGAACCTGTCTGAATCAAGAATTCAGCCCTCATTTGCCCCAGTGGAAAGTTGCACGTAGCCAAGCAAAGCTGACCTGATGAAAGCCAGTGTGTTCAGTCTCCTTTTCAATCAGCAACCATAATTGCCACTAGTGTTCAACATGGCATGAACCACACCTGTGTTCTGGAGCCAAGATCAGTGGCCAGCTCAGCACCTTCTGAAGCCCAGGTGGCTGAAATCCAAGGCAAACAAGACTGAACAGATGAACCATGGCAGTGAGAACTGTAAAGTGCCACTGTGACCCAGGGAGCTTCCCCATGATCCAGCAGGGCAGGGTGTACCCTGTAACGTGCTAGACTTTGGGTTGATTCAGCCTCGCACCCTGCAAGGTGGGTCTCCACTAATTGCTAATGTGAAGAAATTCTCTTGCCTGTTCCTGGCATGAAAATGTTGTTAGCCCCCTTGAATTAAGAAGAAGCTAAGTAAAAGCCAAAGTGTTAACCACTCAGTTGTGTCCAACTCTTTGTGACCCCACAGACTGTAGCCCACCAAGCTCCCCATTAAGACCTAGGCCTCTCCTTCGGAGCGAAGTGTAGCAAGCCCCTCAGCAGACCCAGACTTGAGGAGATAATTCTATACACAGATGATAACAAGCCAACAACCAACATTCTCAGGTTCTTTTGATATGAATTAAAGTCCATGGGAGCTGGAAACCACTTAGAATGGTCCATAAAATTATCAGGATAGTATCCTAGGAAGGCAGCCCCTCGACATCTATTAGTTCAAAAGCCAGAGTGGAGAGGGAAAGTAAAGGGGAGATACCACAGACTCAGCGGACCGCAGGTAATGAGATACCATAACTCAAATTTTGTTAGTTGTTTTTCGCTTTGTTTTCCCCAGGTTAAGCAATAGCAACTGGTAGAAAAGAGAGAAGAAATATAATTTACTCTTCACAAGTACATACACACAAGCCCATGCACAGTGGGGCTACAGACACTGCTAGTTCCATCCCCCGCCCACTCCCACACACACACAGCAATGGAGAAAGCACTTATTCATTTTCCTATGATGTCAGCATCCTCTTTATGATCCTCCCCGAGGCATGAGGACAGAGTCACCTGTGCCTGGGGCACCTCTGTCTAAGTCCTGAGATTCTAGAACTCCAATCACTCATCCACTGGACCAATATTTATCAAGCATTTATTCTGTGTAAGGCCTGTGCTCTGAAGTCTGGGATATCCAGGCACTAAAGAATTGATGCTTTTGAACTGTGGTGTTGGAGAAGACCCTTGAGAGTCCCTTGGACTGCAAGGAGATCCAACCAGTCCATTCTAAAGGGGATCAGCCCTGGGTGTTCTTTGGAAGGACTGATGCTAAAGCTGAAACAAACTCCAGTACTTTGGCCACCTCATGCAAAGAGTTGACTCACTGGAAAAGACTCTGACGCTGGGAGGGATTGGAGGCAGGAGGAGAAGGGGACGACAGAAGATGAGATGGCTGGATGGCATCACTGACTCGATGAACATGAGTTTGAGTGAACTCTGGGAGTTGGTGACGGACAGGGAGGCCTGGTTCATGGGGTCGCAAAGAGTCGGACACGACTGAGCGACTGAACTGAACTGAGCCCCATTTTTGCATGGGACATGATTTTCATTTGAAAGAACAACTGATCAGACAAACTGTGATTACTTAGACTTGGTTATTAGGCAGATATTTCCCCCAAAATGAATGAAGTGGGCCTGTTACTTCAAGGGAAATAACTGACAGTGTGTATATAGCCCATGATAAAATTTGGAGAAATTTAGAATTCTGGAAAACTTGTCATTTACCAGGTAACTGAAAGACGAAAGGGCAGCAAGTCCAGGAAGATGTCTCCACCCCTAGGGCTGGGCAAGTGAAGGTGAACTATCAAAACCTGGAAGCTCCCAGCCCCTGCAGAGAGGGCATGGCCACTGGCTCTGATGTCCCCGAGGAGGCACAGCCAGATGGGTTCCTGAGGGCGAGACGAGCGGCAAGGTGGGCTCAACTGCTGCTACAGGAAGGAACTGCCTCTGCCGGGTTGAGGCAATCGGGCTGGGGTACTGCTCACAGGAGACACAAGCTGACCGGACACCTACAGACAGCCAAACAGGAGGGAGCAAGTCCCTTCGCCCTTCTCCTCGGTGCCATCTCCCTCAAGCACCTCCTGCTGACTGAGCCCGACAGGAAGCCAGCTGACCAGCCTTGGCAACATGAAGTCAAGTGCAGAAGGATGGGTTCAGGGCTGAGGGGCAGTAACTTAGTAACTGTTAGTGCTAGTTGCTTATTCTTGTCCGACTCTTTGTTAACCGACAAATTCCTCTGTTCATGGGGATTCTCCAGGCAAGAATACTGGAGTAGGTAGCAATTCCCTTCTCCAAGGGATCTTCCCAACCCAGAGATCAAACCCTGGTCTTCTGCATTGCAGGCAGATTCTTTACCGTCTGAGCCACCAGGGAAGGGAATGGCTACCCACTCCAGTATTCTTGCTTGGAGAATTCCATGGACAGAGGAGCCTGGTGGGCTACAATCCATAGTGTTACACAGAGTCAGACACGACTGAGAAATTTTTTTTACTTACTTTTTCACTTTTACTTTCAACTTAATAAGTGACAACCTGAATGGGACAGGAAGGCACCGCAGATTTGAGCAAAGGGTGACAGAGGCTGACTCACTCTGAGGTGGGTGATGAGGACAGACAGTAGGAGGGCGGTGACAGTGGCGGGGGGCAGAGGCAGCTGGATTCGGGATATTGTTAGTCCCGATGGATTTGCTGATGACACGCATGTGGGCTGGGAGAGAAGCAGAGGCGTTGGGGTGACGCCCGCGTTTTGGCCTGAGTCACTGAAAGGAGACACATCGACGGAGAGACAGGAGACTGAGCAGGAGCACGCTTTGAAAAGGGAGGGCGATATGGGGCTCTGCTTGGGGCAGGCTAGCTTTGAGGTGCACGCTAGAAATCCAGAGATGATGGGGAGAGACCATCGGATACCTGAGCCTGGAGCTCAGGGGAGGGTCTAGGTTAGAGGTGTAGGAGGGAGAGTCACCCACTGTATGGATGGATTTCAGAGCCATGTGGCTAGGCGAGGTGCTTCCCAGGTGGCGCTCGTGGTAAAGAACCTGCCTGCCAAAGCAGAAGACATAAGAGATGCAGGTTCAATCCCTGGGTCGGGAAGATCCCGTGGAGGAGGGCATGGCAACCCACTCCAGTATTCTTGCCTGGAGAATCCCTTGGAGAGAGGAGCCTGGTGGGTTACAGTCCATAGGGTCACAAAGAGTCAGACATGACTAAAGCAACTTAGTATGCACACAGCGTGTAGCTAGATGAGATCACCAGCAATGCGTCAGCATGGCTCAGGACGCACACGAAGGCTAGAAATAAGATTTGGAGTCAGGATGATGCAGACTTGAGCCCAACTCCATCACCACTCATATTCGTGGCAGCCCTCCATCGACGCCTGGATTCCCTCATCTGTAACATGAGATGAGAGCACATAGGTCCTGTGTGAGGATCCGACGTGGTACAGTGTGAGGGAAACACTTACCGGTGCCTGACATGAATCCCAAGCTGGAAGAGGAGGTAGCAGTCGACTTTGACCCCTCAGTGAGAAAACTAAGGAGGGCAGAGGGGGACTTGAGTGCCTCCTGATGTGCATGGGCACGAAGGTGGAGGAACAGCTCCTCATACTCGTGAACAACTGGCCAGGATGACCATTGGATATGAACAGGAAGGGAAGACAGAGTCACAGAAGGATGCTCTTCAGAAAAAAAGAGCAAGACTGTAAAATGCCAAAACTGAGTTTGCAGGCTGAGAGCAATAGAGAAACAGAATCCTTGCTGCAGGATGAACTATTGAGACATCAGCGTGTGCCTGTCGTCAGCCGGGTGAGCTGCAGTTGAGTCAGGCTGAGCTCTGCATCACGACTCTCGGCCCCCACACACCACGCACTGCACGCTCCAGAACTGCCTGGGAACGGAGCCCCGACCTCCTGCTAATTGCTCACCTCTCATTAAGCATGCTCGCATGAGACAGGCGTTTCTTTCCAAGAGCTCAACTGCAGGGTTATGTAAGGCTCTACTGAATTCTTGGCCCGAGAACCACGACCAGCTGCTTACACAGGGCACTCCCCTTCTAGGGGCTCGGTCAGTTCAGGAAACCGAACAGCAGATGAGAAAGCTCAGAAAACCCAGCAGTGGTGGAGTGAAAGAGGCTGTCTGTCCTCAGGGGCTGCTTTCCTCCAGTGCAGTGAGCACACTGCTTGCTGGACCCTTGCTGTGAAATCAGAGGCCCCCCCACCCTGTCCACTCCCCCACCCCCCTGCCAAGGTGTGACAGACCTTCTAACAAAGTCTCTCCACGGTCACCTTGTCTGATATCAACGCTCTTTACGCGGTTCTGCTTATGACAGCCTTTTCCCAAACAAGTTCCCAACACTTTCACAATGTAAAAAAACTCAACCATCCAGGGATGATATTCCAAACAGCTGTTCCTGGATGCTAGGGCAGACCCATCTGGAACCAGGATTCTTGACCTCAGCTGCAAGTGGAGTCTCCAGGGGAGACTTTGAAGTGCTGATGCCTCGGCTCCACCCAGGCCGATTGTTATGGGATGCCTGCCCCACAGGTTCACATGTTGAAGTCCTAAACCCCAGTTCCTCAGAGTGCAACTCATGTGAGATGGGGACTTTAAAACGTGACCAAGGTAAAATGAGGTCACTAGGATGGGCCCTCATCCAGTACGACTGGTGTCATTACAAGAAGAGGAGATCAGGGCACAGACATGGACAGACAGGGATGACCACATGGAGACACAGGGAGAAGATGGCTGTTTTCGAGTCCAGGAGAGAGGCCTCAGGAGAAACCCAGGAGGCCAGCACTTTGATCTCGGACTTCTAGCCTGCAGAACTGTGAGTCAATAAATCACTCTTGTTTAAGGCATCCAGTCTGTGGAACTTTGCTATGACAGCCCCAGGAAACTAACACACCAATCAAGTCAGCATCTCTGGGAGGGGGGCCCAAACATCAGTATTTCAAGTTCTTCAAATGTTCTGACTGTGCAGCTGTATTTCAGAATTTGCTGTTCTAGACTATAAATGCCCTCTGCTAAAACCAATGACCCTTAAGATCGTTTCGCTAACACTGTATCATGCATGATGTTTGGTATAGTTTCCTTCCCTCCTTCCCTTCCATCAGTCCTTCCTTGATGACAATGACCAGGACAGATCACAGCCTTCACCTCAGCCTCAAGCTCAGCATAAACAAAGGGCCACCTAAAATCCTTCTGTTAAAAATTGGAACCGCTGGGTGGCTCCTAAAGTGTTAGTTGCACAGTTGTGTCCGACTCTTTGTAACCCCATGGACTATAGCTCTGTCCATGGAGTTCTCCAGGCAAGAGTACTAGAGTGGGTAGCCATTCCCTCTCCAGGGGATCTTCCTGACCCAGGGATCGAACCCATGTCTCCCTCGCTGCAGGCAGATTCTCTACCGTCTGAGCCACCAGGGAAGCCCAGGCAGCTCCTTTATTTCTAAAAAGCCAAGGACCTAGAAAGGGGCTCTAACCTGGCCAAAGACGCAAATGAGAGCAAAGGTGCTTCAAAGGCAAACAGGGGAAGACGAGGCAGTTCCGTCCCTCTCTGGGGAATGCCGCTGCTGAACAGAACGTCAACAGTAACGTTGTCCGAGGAATGGTCAAATGGTCACCACAAGTGCAGGCAGACACAGAGCTGGAGATAGACCTGTGGGATTGGCCAGGCCTCATTTTTCTGCCCCTGGTCACCACACTTCTGTAAATAACGATGCCAAGAGGGACTGGAGAGCGTGAAAACCTCCTCGAGTGCCCTGCGCCTCTGTGTGCCTGCCCTTAACACAGACCCAGGGATCTGGACCTCAGAGCACCACTGGCAGGAAGGCGGACTGCCAGGAGTTTTAAACCTCGTCCTTTTCAACAAGGGAACCTTATCCTCATGTGTTTCCCCAGCACGTCTGTGTCATCCCCTCCCCCTCTTTTTTTTACTCATTCCTGAAAGCTTCTATTATTAATCACTGCATGGGGTAAATTTTCAAATCAGCAGTCAGGGTTTTTAAGCCTCATGATTTTTATTGCAGTCAAAAGGAGGCAGGTGACCAACACTGACGCTGTCTCCAAAATCCACCAGCAGCTTACTTCCTTAGTATTCATTCCTTCGTTCTCATGGCCTTAGCAAGGCTGGGAATTTCCTCTCATCCAGCCATTTGGACCTTGGTGTCTGACCTCATCTCACGCCCAGATCCTGCCTTTCACATGACATCCAGAGGTTAAGGAAACCTTCCTATAACCTTGAGGCCCCATTTTAGGCCACTGAATGTCCAAAATCTTCCCTGCAAGTTCAGGCAGTTCAGGTGGGCAGCCTCACTGCTTGTGATCCCCACACTTACACATACTGCTTCTGGGCTGCATCCTAGTGAGCCCTCTATTCAATCCCACTCCTACAAAACTGTAAGTACCAAAGAGAAGGGAGCAGCTGCTGCTGCTGCTGCGAAGTCACTTCAATCGTGTCCGACTCTGTGTGACCCCATAGATGGCAGCTCACCAGGCTCTCCCGTCCCTAGGATTCTCCAGGCAAGAACACTGGAGTGGGTTGCCAGTTCCTTCTCCAATGCATGAAAGTGAAAAGTGAAAGTGAGGTCTCTCAGTCATGTCCGACTCTTGGCGACCCCATGGACTGCAGCCCACCAGGCTCCTCCGTCCATGGATTTTTCCAGGCAAGAGTACTGGAGTGGGGTGCCGCAGAGGGAATGTCTATTATCAGGCACAAATGAAGAATCCATGATGTGTTCTCACAATCTGGGCGCAGACGGCAGGGTTGGTGGTTGTTGTTCAGTCGCTCAGTTGTGTCTGACTCTTTGTGACCCCATGGACTGCAGCACGCCAGGCTGTCCATCACCAACTCCCAGAGCTTGGTCAAACCATTGAGCCAGTGATGCCATCCAACCATCTCATCCTCTGTTGTCCCCTTCTCTTGTTTCAGCATCAGTCCTTCCAATGAATGTTCAGGACTGATTTCCTTTAGCACTGACTGGTTTGATCTCTTTGCTGTCCAAGGGACTGTTTGACCTGGGGCTTCAGAACCCCATGAACAGTATGAAAAGACAAAAAGATATGGCAGGGTTGGGAGGTTCCTCTTTCTCTGCCCTCCTCTGGCCCAGCATCCAGCTCTCTCTAGGATTTCCCCCAGAAACTTGAATCTTCTCCCTCCACTCTGGAGAGGAGCTGAGGAAAAGCCTGTAGACAAAGCCCAGCATGAAGGTCTCCCTCGTACAACAGCCCGAGGCCTGTCTGTGACGAAGGAGTCCCGCCTCAGGCAATTCCTTACCCCAAGGCCACCTCCACAGCCCAGGATCCTGCCTCCACTGTCCTCTGACTGAGGAGCACCCCAGGGTCAAACAGAAGCTCTGCCCAGAGGGAACCAGCGCCAGGCGGTGACCCATCTGGTCACATTGGGTCTCCCAGGAAGCTGGATTGTGGGCTCAGTCACAGCCGAGACAGGCTGCCACTGAAGGGGTTCAGGGACCAGCAAGCCAGCCTGGAGGCACACCTGGGAGATGTGGCAAGCAGACACCCAGGAAGTCTCAAGGCCCAAGGAAGAAAATCCGTGAGGAGTGGAAGAAGACACAGGAGAGTCTGCAGTTCAGAGTGGAGGCCAAAGCAGGAACGGAGAGAGCTGGCCTCACAAGACCAGGCCAGGTGCTGCGGAATGAAAGAGGCACCCCCTTTCCCTGCTGCTGACTCCATGTCCTGGGCTTGCTTCCTTCCCCGGGTGAGCAGGCAATAAATCCTCATCTCCTCAGCACCCCAAGGACGTCTCCGCCCCTGACAACCTAAACCCGGGGGTCTGGGGCCCCTGCTCCGCACGAAATGAGCACTTGCTCCCCGTCTGCCTATCCCCGCCCCACCCTGGGAGCAGGCTCTGCTTCCAGGTCAGATATACAAGCTGAATTCATGGCCTCCAGCACAGAGCTGCCTCTCAGAGTTCAGTTTTCTTCCATCCAGCCCTCTACACCATGCCTGGGGGTGCGACCCTAATTTCCTACGATTCCTCATATGCCATGAGGCGAAAATAAACACTGTATAAAAATACATGCCCAAAAATAAGACTTTCAACCTTCCTCCTCCAGGTTGAAAAGCAAACTGCAAGGGGTAGTTTAAACTAGAATATCAACTGGTGCCCATGGAAGGAAAGCTGTAGGAATGCAAGCTGCAATTCCTTCACCCTCACACTTGGGGAGCCATTCCATCACTGCAGCAGCAAACTGGAGACGTGGGGGACAACTGGGGTCTCCAGGGTGAGGATGAACTGTAGGATGAGCAAGCTATCCTTACTTCAAGTACAAAAACTAGGAGTCTTCTGTGTGTGTGTGTGTGTTAGTCACTCAGTCGTGTCTGACTCTTTGCAACTCCATGGACTATAGCCTGCCAGGCTCCTCAGTTCATGGAATTCTCCAGGCAAGAATACTGGAGTGGGTTGCCATGCCCTCCTCCAGGGGATCTTCCTAACCCGGGGCTCGAACCCGGGTCTCCTGTATTGCAGGCAGACTTTTTACCATTGAGCCACCAGGAAAGCCCCAGGAGTTTTCTACTTCTTTCAAGGCCATTCTCCACCAAAAAAAAAAATATATATATATATGCAGGAGCTGATTCTGCAAAACTCAGAAAGGGAGAAAACGGATCAACAAAAGCTATATAGGAAGATCAAGAAACCCTAACGCCTACAGGGGTGACCCTTACTATGGAATGGGCTGATGCCAAAGAATCAGGGCCAGCCTCAGTCAGAAATGTATCAAAGGAACAGAGTTCGGCTGTTTTTTTTCTGAAGGAGACCTTTCTTCTCTGTTTTCTTGAAAATTTATGACTTGATAGCCGATGTGTATATATAGTTTATGTAGGTTCATGCCACATGGCATTTATATACATAATCTCAATTGAGTCTCAGCTTCAGAAATTCAGATTATGGTGGGATTGGAAGTATGTAGACCCATTCTCCACCATCAGCCTCCTTCCTTCCTCCCCATTAACTAGAGAGGTCCAGTGGCCACTCTCCAAAGGAAACCAACCCCATCCTCCCAAAGTGAGTTGTGCAGACGCAGCCTCACAGCAGAACTCTGCATTTCTTCTGACCGAGCTCACAACCCAGATGATAAGGGGTATGTTATAATAACAATAAGATGATATTGTTCACACCAATACGGCCCCACAGGTATGCCTGCAGGCCAGATGGACACCACCCCTTTCTCTCCCAATCAGGGAAGGCTGTTGGAACACAAGAATCTAAACAGCAGTATTTTTAAAGGGACTCAGTCTAAAATGCATTGCAATTTATCAAGAGAGTAAGTTATTCAAAACTTTGATATTTCAACAATTATCAGTTAACATATTCCCTCCCACATCCTGTGTGGACACTGTGGGCTGAGGACACCGACTTCTCGGACTCCAAAGCTGCCTACTGCTAGAACTGCTGGCATCTGACTACAGAGCAAAGAGAATAAATGCTGCTATTAACTGGCTCATGGGAGATCCCAGCACTTCAGAGGAAATCAAGACACCCCTCCCTTTCTCAGAACACATTCACAAAAACAATATACTCTCCAATGATGATAGCAAGTGTAGGATTCCCCAAAAAAGGATCTATCACCCTTGAAACAAAGGAAATAAGATAAAGCGTGACACCCTTATCATCATTAAGGACAATGTTTATTTTATGCGGTCTTGTATACTTCCTGGGCTTCCCTGGTGGCTCAACGGTAAAGAATTCACCTGCAACACAGGAGACACGGGTTTGATCCCTGGGTTGTGAAAATACCCTGGAGAAGGAAATGGCAACCCACTCCAGTATTCTTGCCCGAAGAATCCCATGGACAGAGAAGCCTGGCGGGCTACAGTCCATGGGGTTGCAAAGAGTTAGACTTGACCTAGCAACTAAACAACAAGAACAACAAAAATTTCCTAATCCCCTTAAAATAAACATCCATTACCTTTTTAATGGAATATTGCTTAACATGTTATGTAAAAAACAAAAATATTTTCAGCAGTAGGAATGGAAGCTCATGTGATTCCAGGAGATTCTACAGGGCAAGAAGAAGAGGGGGCATTTAAAAATATCTCCAAAGGAGGAGGCAAAAGATCAATCACTTTTTACAAAAAGATTTCTTGACTGCCTCCCAGTATGACAGATATTATAACAATACTCCCAGCTCTCAACAAACAAAAGACACCTCCTTCTAAGTGTCTACAACGTAAGACATGACCTGGAGGACCCACTATTTCAACACATGTGTACAAGTCACCTACGGCTGAGCTCCTGTGAGTGAAAGGCCCAAGCTTCTAGAAAAAGATGTCCCAGTATTGGCAATGAAAGCTAATCAAAGGTACATATGCCACTAACCAACACCAAAACCTGTCTGGTCACTGAGAAAACAAAGGCTCAGGTTATTTCCTCCCTGCTGTCTGGGCAGACAATCAGGTGATTAAGATGCCAACAATCCTAAGGACCACTGAATGCTTTTTCCATAGAACTCACCATTTCTTGTGCTAGAGGATGTGAGCTTTGAGGTTGGGTGGTAGCTAGGTAGAGGGAGGAGGGTAGCAGGAAATGGGGGTGCAGTTACATGGAGGCACGTGGTCACTACAGGAAGAAGAGTAAGAATCAAGAGAAAGAAAAAAGGAGGCTAGAGATTAAAATGAAGACAAGAGTAGCATTCCCTGTTACCAGCATTGGGAAGATGATCTAGGTCTGCCCTTCAAATTCATCAAGAGCAGGAATGGTCACTCACAAAAATCAAAGGACGGAGGAGGCCCCACTGTGACAAAGACTTTGTAATAAAAGAAAACACCCCAGGGGAACCGAGTTTACAGATATTTGTGCAACAGAGTTGGGGGGAACCTCCACAATCTCACAGTCTTAGTGCTGTCAAATGACAAATACCTCTTTTATGTGAGTATCAAACGATATCGGAGGCAGTACCATAAGCAAGACTTCAATGACATTGATTTTGCATGTTCGTAGAGTTGCTTCTAAACAGGAACTCCCTTGACGGCCGGAGAGTTTCTTCACCTGAAAACTGCGATAGTGCAGCTCACTTAGCCACTACGTACAGGCCAATAGGAACAAATTCATCCAGCCCTTCTGACAGCATCATGCTGACACTTCAATTACCTGATAACTGCAGCCATGTTTTCCTGGCTGAGCAGGAAAACTTCAAAAGATCTTTACCTTTTTTCCTCTCCAGCTTCTGTTAACCTTCGACTTCCTTCTGCTTTCACGGCTGAGTCTCCACAGTAAGGTTGTAACCGACACACAGACAGAATACAAAGAGTCCAGACCTAAATGCAAATCCTGATTCCACTGTTTACCAGTGGCACGACCCTCGTCAGGACTTGCCTAGATGCTAATGAACTTCAATTTTCTCATCTGTAAAATACAAGTTGCAGTGAGAAATCAACTAAGAACTCTTTGAAACACATAAGTACTGTGGTGATTCATTGCAATGCCAATAATAGCAAGAAAATAAGGATTCAGCTTTACTCTATAACCTAAAAGGAAAAGTACATTTCTTCTCACCTAAAACGCTCACTACTTGAGCAGGTTATATGTAGCCAATCTATCTTTGGTTTTAAGTAAAAATAGTCTGCTCCAATTATCCTGAAAACTTCTCAAGGGAAAATTACTGTTTAATGTGATAACATCATCCTCCCAATATAAGCAAAACAAACAAACAAAAAACAAACAAATTTTCTATGTTCAAGAAACAATTATAGGTGATTAACATGATGCTAATGTTAATGATAAAGAAAAATATGGTATAGTCAACACCCCAAATTTACTTATAAGGAGCTTGGGGTTTTGTTCAGTCTAAAGATGGCAGCAGAGAATATTACAAATATCCCTGGGCTCCACTCTACTGTATACAAATTTCTTTCTACTAAAGCAACTGAAGCGCTTTCATCGCATTGGTTTGTTTGCCCCTCACTGCAATGCGAGCTCCTACAGGTAAGATCTACATCTTGGTGATCTTTATATATCTGATATTTGGCACAGAGTGGGCCAGGATCATGGATAGATGGTCAGTCCACCTGCACTGACAGGGAAAATAAGATACAATCTTAAAACAAAAGCTATTGTATAAGTTTATATTATATCAGTTAAGATTAAGCTCAGATGCAACTATCAAAATCCTAACAAAAATGGTTTAATCAAAACAAAGGTGTATTTCTCTCTTACACAGAAGTCTAGGGGTGGTCTAGCTACAGCTCCACCTTGCCAGGGATTCATGTGCCTTGAATCTTACTTACTTACTGTTCAGCTGTGTGTGGCTTTCATTCCCAAGTTTACATCTTGGTCCAAGATGGCTCTGAAGTTCCACTGCTATACCTGCAATCCAGGTAGCAAGAAGGTGGAAGACAGGTATGCATGGGTATTTGGGAAACAAAATGAATACCCTATGTCAAAGAATGCAATTTTCTTCTAATATCCATTTCTTCCCTTTTAAATACTAGACTCTCAATTTTCACTCTAGCTAATTGCCATCCACAAAAAAATACTATATTCCCCAGCCTACCCTGCAGCTAAGTTTGGCCATACAATTAAGACTATAAGATATGAGCAGAAGACTTGTGTGGAATTTCTGGGAAGTTCCTCTTCTTTAAAAGGAAGACAGATATGATGGCTGGAGTCCTAGCAGCCGTCTTGGACCATAAAGACAAAAGCTACATTCTAAAAATGGCAGGCTAATGAACTAGAAGAAAAGTGACTATCTGAAATTCTCATAGAAGAACTGTACCAGCTATGGACTGCCAACTCTGAACATCCTTTAAGTAAGACAGTAATAAATTTTATCTTTTCTATGCTACTATTATATTCCTGTTTCTCATTAAGCTGAATCAGGAAAAATATTTTTTTTTTCCTCCCCATTCCTATCTACCAGTTTCCAAAATCATTTTCTCCACCAACAATGGCCATCACTGAATGTTTTTTCTCTATCTTAACCTTTCTCACAGGGAGTAGGAAATAAAGGACACATAGCTCGTAACTTTTATTTTTGCAAACTATGAAGATTTTACAACAAAAGGAAATAAAACATGAGCATCAACAATTCCCTGTACAACTGTTGTGAGATAAAATTAAAAGAATTCACCTCCAAAATCGCAGAAGCATTTCCCATTGCTACATAATATCTATGGCCATGTTTGCAGTATGTACCTGATAAGGAAGAGAACATATCTCTAAGTAAATGGTTCTTAATTAACTAACATACTTTAAACTCAGCAGGAAAAAATAGTTATTATTCTATATCAAACAGGTAGATCAAGACATCTTTGCAATCTGACCTAAAACCCATTTGAGCAAGATTATTTCATTTTTTTTCCTATAAATCCCTATAGTAGAAATTTAAGACATGTACATTATCAAAACAATGTTAGAAATAAGCTGCTGTACACATATCATGAATACTAAAAATATTTTCCACACTAACAGCTATCTTCCCTAAGATTCAATTGGAGTTATGCCTATTGCAATAACCTCAATTCTTATTTTATTTTATCTATATTTAAAGGAGTTCAGTGCATCCGCAAGTATAAGATAAAGACATTTCTAAACTGACACCATGGAAAGATCAACATTAGTAAGTTTTACGAAGATAGTGAATTGGTGCATGCTCAGTTGCTTCAGTCATGTCCAACTCTTTGCAACTCCATGGACTGTAGCCCACCAGGCTCCTCGGTCCATGGGATTCTCCAGGCAAGAATGCTGGAAATGGCTGCCATGCCCTCCTCCAGGGGCTCTTCCCTACCCAGCGATGGAACCCACATCTCCTACATTGCAAGTGGATTCTCTACCTTTGAGTCACTGGTGAATCAGTAGCTTCTTTGAATCTTTCTGCAAGGTGGTCTCTGACTGCAAATGATCACTACAGATCCTGTGGTGGAGGAGAAAGACTGGTGGGCCTAGAGTTTACTTCAGTGACCTGGATTCTTGTCCTAATTTCACTTCCAACACATTGTGTAAATTTGAACAAGTGTCTTAATCTCTTCAGCCTCTTTTCTGCTAAATGAAAATAATACTAACTTAATAATTTTGATGAGATTCAATAGCATGTTGAAGCAATTTATAATGGTAAAGAGTTGCATAAATATATTATCTGTATGTCTGTATTAGCTGGTAATGTTTGGGCTCTAAGTAGCAGAAACTAAATTGTGCCACCTCAAGTGTTTATATGTGTGTCTAGGCAGATAAGCGTGTGCTTCAAGTATACAGAATGTGCTGGGAGAGAAGAAAATAGTATTTATTACTACCACAACTGAGGGTTTTTTCCATGATAAAATGGGAGAGGGCCAAAGCAAAGGGATTTAGAAATAGCAAATCCCTTATTTCTGTTCTCTCAGGGATAATAATGAGTCCCCATATCTAGAGTCCTGAAGGTCCCTACCCACATGACCCACACAACGCCCACTTCAAATGCACGTTAATGGTAGGCTGGCCCCTGCAAGAGAGCAACAGGAGTTAGGAAACAGAAACACTTAAAATCACTTGAAGAAGCCCCTGAATATTCAACATGAGGGTTTCTGGCATTCGGAGCCAGCAGCACCCATGTTTCTGAGAACCGCCTTTGTAGGCAGGTAGCACCTCTTTCTGCACAGATGCTACTGGAAAGTAGTGTGTGGCCTCCACAGTTGTGTCAGCGGCTTCTCCTTCCCTCTGTCTTCTTCACTGTCTGTTCTACAAATACCCCCAACACTTTTAACTAAAGCCCCATGGAAAATTTGGAGGTGATACACTGAACAGGTGTTACACCTCTGAATAATAGCTAGTAATCAAGGACCCCTTTGCCCTCCATTCTCCTACAAATAATGCAAACTCATTCATCTTTGTGCAAAATAAGCTACTTCCACTGTCTTTACCGCAGTCTCCAGCATCCACTGTGAACAGCCACTGTGAACAGCCACAGCTCCAGCCTCTGCTGCCTTATCAGCTCTAAAGCCCCGAGGACAGGCACCTAGAGAGTCCAGAACACCATCCTAACAACAGCCATCACCTCGACCCACCTCCTCCTCCCCCAGGGTCACCCAGGACGCTGCTCAGGAAGAAACCATTCAGGTGAAAATGATGTCAGAATGGAGATACTGCTATCAAAAACTGAACGGCGGTTCCTCAGAAAATAAAAACAATACTACCAGTTGATGTAGCAATTCTATTTTTGAGTATATACCCCAAATGACTGAAAATAGCTCTTGAAATATTTGTACACCCACGCTCATAGCAGCATTATTACTGTAGACAAAAGGTAGAAGAACTCAAGTGCCCATTGACAGATGAGTGGATAATCACAACGTGGTTTAGACATACAATGGATATTATTCAGTCTGAAAAAGGTAGGACACTCTGACACCTGCTGCGTGGCTGAACCATAAGGACACAATGCCGAGTGGAAATGAGCCAGTCACAAGATGCCAAGTACTGTATGACTACTTGTATGAGGTACTCAGAGCAGTCAGCTCATACGGACAGAAAGTAGAATGGTGGTCGCTAGGGGCTGAGGGAAGGCGGAGTAGGGGTTATTGTTTAACGAATATAGAGCTTCAGTTTGCAAGATGAAAAGAGTTCTGGAGACGTTACAAAACTATCTGAATGTATTTAACACTACTTAGCCGTACACTTAAAAATGACTAAGATGGGACTTCCCTGATGGTCCAGTGGTTAAAAATCCACCTTGCGATGCAGGGGACACCAGTTCAATCCGTAGTCTGGGAAGACGGCACAGCTACAGAGCAGCTAGCCCATGTGCCACTCCTACTGAAGCCCATGAGCCTGGAGCCTGAGCTCCCAACAAGAGAAGCCACCACAATGAGAAGCCCGTGCACTGCAACAGAGGGTAGCCCCACGTGCCATGAATAGAGAGAGGCCCCGCCCAGTGATGAAGACCCAGGGCAGCCAAAAATAATAAATAAATAATAAAAATGTTTAATTTTGAAAAGTGGTTAGGATGGTAAATATTATAACATGTATATTTTGTCACAGTGTTTTGTTTTGTTTAAAAAAAAAAAAAAAGAGGACAGAATCTTCTATATCCTCCCCTGGAGCCATGAGCACCATAACTCCAGCTCCGTAAAGCCCAACCTCAGAAGGCCAACCCAGCTCACACTCAGATCCTGCCAGGACCCAAATCCCTTCCAGCCGACGGGAACCTTTCCATCACTGAACTTCTATAACCAGGTAACGAACACAATCTCAGCCCCAAACTGTGTTGTAGAATATTTTCAGACGTAACAAGGTCCCCACATGGGTAGGATACTGTTTCTTGATCTGGGAACAAGCATGAGTGTGTTCCACCTGCAATACTTCATCAAGCTGTATCCTTAGGACTGTGCGTTCTTCTTTGTGTAAGTATTTTCTTTCTTTAAAGTTTTTAACAAAATTTCAGCCCTACTTTGTTACTGCTTGTTTTATTCACATGATCCTTGGTCTCTGGCAAGATGAAATGTCCTTGAAGGCCTCACAAGAGCCTAGCAGAGCACTAGGCTTCTATTAAGAGCTACATATTTGCCTACCAATTTCACTGAAATCTGGAGATCCCAGGCAAATCAGAGGGAGGAAGCAGGGCCTGAGGCAGTAGAATGGTTTTCCAAACTCTTTCAGCATTAGGGAAACAAAACCTTCCTGATCCCAAAGTTGCAGATTAATAGGACAGCCACAGCAATCCAAACAGGCTCACAGAGGGAAGTTGGCTGTGCTGATGACAACCCACATCTTGGGAAGGTAACAATTTTGATGAAGAGAAAGATACATACATACACACATGTGTATACACACACACACACACACACACACAAAGTGCAGTGTCAGTAGAGTCTGACTCCAGCCTTCCCAGATAAATCAACATTTTGCTGTTGGTAACTGGTAGTACCTATATTGAGAAGTGTCTTAAACCAAAAGAGATCTGCAAGTGGCAGGCTCTCCTGAACAATACGGTAAGTCCATGATGGCTGATTCTCAAGGAAAGTCAGCTTGAGTGAGAGTTCCTTGATCTTGAAAATGCAGATGACTACCATTTACTCCAAGAAACACAAGGGCTGGCCCCAAAGAAGAAGACGGGCTGGATGCAAAGGACCCTGAAAGGGTAAGACGGAGCCCCCAGAACCACTGGTAAGAAGGGGTCGGTTTGAGTCTCCAGTTGGAGTCTTCCAGACTCAAAGATGCTAAGTCTTAATACATTCTCGTGCACTGGGAGGTGGGTGGCGGGGTTGTTTCTCTTTCCACTCTTTCTCTGGCTGCTGGAGAGCAGAGTCCTGTCCGGCAGGGCTGAACTGTCATCTAACAAGCAGATCTGGCTCCAGGAGAAGCTGGGAGACTCCCCCAGGCTCTGCCCTTGACCTTCTGTGCCTGGGCAGAGAGGAAGGAAGGGGGTGGAGGAAAGCAGGGGGAGGGTTTGGTGCCAGGGAGTTGACTGAAGTCTGACGAGAACACCATGCGTCTGTGGGACTCGTGAGACAGACGGATGTTCTCGTCGTGGGGCAGGGAAGCCCCCTGAAGCTCATCAGGGGAAAGGCGCATTTAGCATCCGGGTCAGTCTGAAGCGGAAGGGGACCCGAGATGCCCTCGGCTCCCCTGTTTCTCTCTCTTTCTGGTTTTGTCATGTTTGACAAATCAAACCGAATCCCAAAGGACAAGCATGGGAGGGGAGAAGAGGCCTCCTTCTCCCCGCAGATTTATGGCATTCTGGATGCAGCTTGCGTCTGTCAGGCCAAAATGGTGAGGGTGGGCTAATAGAGTAGAATTACAGCTTCCTATAATGGGGAAAGTTAAATAGACAAGCTCTCCTACCCTGAGTAGAACGAAGCAGAGGTCAGGGCTGCCGCCTTTGAACATGAATGGCCCCTTCCCCTCGGCTCCCTTTCACATGTGGCCCGGCAACAGTAGCAGACAGATGCGACACAAAGACAGACACACCTGATTAACCATGAATACGACAGCTGCCGCTTCCCCACCGCCGCCGCTGCCCACACCCTGGCTCTCTCCGCCGAGTTTTTTCCCCTCCTTTCAGCCAGCGTGAGGAAATTAAACCTACCATTAAGACCCAAGTTAGTGGGAGGGTGTCAGCGGCGGCGGGGGCCTTTGTTTCTCTGCTCACAGACTTGTGATAGGTACCTTCTGATTTGTCCTTTCATCTGAGCCAGCGTGGGGGCCTCAGTCAGCTCGGGACCCAGAACCCAGGGAAAGGCCAGCGGTAGGTGGGGTGGGACCAGGCTGGCTCAAACAGGAGGGAGAAAGTGGACTGACTGAAAGCGGCACGTTTTGTGCACCTGAAAGTGGGTCTCCCTACTCCCCCCGTGCACTCCCCACCCCCTGCCCACCTCTCCATTTTATTCTCTTGCCTCCAGCAGCCAGAATTCCCTTCTGCTAAAAACACCCACCCTTAAAACAAGCTGGCCGCTGGGAATGGACCCATAGGAAGCGGCACTCAATGCAGCATTGTCTTTCCGTGAGAACTCACTTATTTTGCCCTACTGTGAGCTGACCTTAATACAGAAGAACCAGGGCAGGTGTCTGGGGTTTTTATTTTTCCCCTTCTCTTATGTAGCCAAATCCTTGAGTTCCTGTTAACTTCTAAGACCTCGAGAATCAGGTACAAGAGGAAATCTAAGTGTTGAAAGGAAAATTTATTTCTAATGACATAAAGTGTAATGTGATTACAAGAGCGTCCAGAAACCTTTGCAATGGTAATTACAGCCTTGAGTGTGAACCCTGAGTGCTCCTCAGGATTTTTTTTTTTTTTGGTCAAGCTTGGGTTAATCATCTGACTCCTGTAAGCTTGCATTTCTAGACCTTCAAAGGTTCTCTCCAGTGTCAGAAAGTCCCTTAAGTATTTGCAAAGAGAGACTAATAAAAATAATCAGAAATCACTCAGTGAACATCCAGCCTTATAACATAATGACAGGGTGGTAACTGGGTAATTTAACTCAATCTCACAGGAATTCAACAAGTATCCCCGATTTCCTCATGAGTGGAAACATGGTGAAATAATTCAAGCCTATCACCTGAAGGCTCAGTGTTTCTCATGAAGCCTCAGGCCCTCTGTGTGCCTCTGACCTAAGAAATCAGGGAGATATTTCCATCAAGGCAATCAGGGAAAGGGCTAACTGAATTGCCTAGAAATTTTTGTTATATGTAACACAGTAAAAGTTCCCAAAAGCCCTGTTTTGTAGGACACTGGGATTTGTTCTAGAACACAGAGGTAGCCTACGGGGCTTGGTGACTTGAGGCTCACCTTTCATCTCACTGATGAACAGCTATATCCACTATTATTAATAAACCAACTGAGGGTATCTCACCTCAGAGCCATCTGAAAAGCCCCTACTCGCTTTGCCTTCCAAACCGTCTCTACAACTCTTCTTCCAATCTCCAATCTCCTTTTCTTGCTTCACAGAGCCCACAGTTTAAGCAGAGTAAGCCTGTCTGTTTTCAATTCTTAACTTTTCACACACACGGCAAATGAGAGGAACTTCTGAACACTGCGATCATCTGGCTGATGAGCAAGCTGTTTTCCATTTCTGGCAACAAATACTTTTGGCTTATCTTGACGGGAAGAAAAGGGATGAAAATATACTTCGGTTGGATATCGTTGATAGCATTTGTCATCTTTGCAGCTAAAAAAAATTAGCTTAGAGAAAATTTCCCTCAGTATTGCAGAAGATGGCAAAAGAATTGACACCATCACTGAGATGCCAGCTGAACCGAATTCATAAAAGAAGTAACCTACTGTGATATTTTTCATAACAAACACATCTCATCACGAAGTGGGCTGAGGGCTGGACCAGCAATTAGGATCCTTGGGGCCTGGGCTAGCGGGGGTATGGGGGCACACAGTACCTTTCAAGGCTCACTTTACATGTCTGTAACCTGTCCCCCTTTGTATCAGTTTGCTGGCGCTGCTGTAACAAAGTACTACAAACTGAGCAACTTAAACAACAGAAATGTATTGCCTCATAGCTCTGGAGGCTAGAAGTCCAAGATCAAGGTGTTGGTAGGGCTGACTTCTCCTGAGGCCTCTCTCCTTGCCTTGTAAGCAGCCATCTTCCGTGTCTTTACGTGGTTTTCTCTCTTTATGTTTCTGGCCCTAAGCTCATCTTCTTATAAGGACATCAGTCATATTGGATTAGGGTCCATCTCAATGACTTCATTTTAACCCGATTATTTCTTTAAAGACTCAATCTCCAAATACACTCTTGGGTACTGGAGGTTAGAACTTGTAGGGGGATGCGATTCAACTGCTATGACCCTTTGAGGGACTCAACTGAATAAGTTCAACTCTATTTCAACTCAGAAGGACTCTGAGCCTGTGGTCTGGATCCACAAATCAAGCGAGCTGAGTAGGCATATGGCATCACTCTTGCCATGATTTACTCACAACAAAACATGAAGGAAGTAAAACAGATGGGCATGTCGTTTGAAGGCAGGAGAGTCCATCTCATGGATTCCAGGGGCCGTGAGAATCACAATGACACCTCTCAAAAGAGTCAGGAAGACCAATAAACGAGATTACTTCCGCTCTAAGGTGAAAGTTTTATGACTGCATTTTCTCACCCCCATTGACCGTGCCCATTCACCAAAGCCCAGAACAAAAGGGTTTTTCCCCCATTACATTCAGAAACAGCAAAGAGCAGAGAAATGAATCATCAAACAGGCAGAACACTCTTCCTACGACTTTGTTACCTGAGTGAAAACATTACTTCCTGAAAGAGTGAAAAAAGAGAAAAGTGACAGGAGATGACTAACAGTAGTGACAGCGTTAAGGCAAAGAACTTTAGGACAGCTCGAACTTTAGAAACAGGCAAGGCTAGATGATGAAACGCGGGGGGTTAAGCACACTCCCTCGGGGAAGCAAGGCTTGGACAGGGGGAGGAACTATGAATAAGAGGTTCCCAAAAAAAGATGTGTGTGTGATTTACTTAATAGTTCCACCAACGTGCAGCCGTGGGTTGGGTACGATGGTTCTAAATACCCCGTGACACATATTTACGAAGAAATTGGGTGGCTTTACTTACATGACACCTTCTTATTCATCACTGTCTCCTGCAGCACTGCTAGTCACCAAGGCTCCTGGAGCAGCACTGTTTAGTCATGAGCCATGTGCTGGCAGTGGCCCAGAAGTGAAGAGAAGACCACCAGCTCATGAATATGGAGTTCCACGGGAAAGATGTAGCTCTCATGATGGCATGAGTTGTGAGTTGATTTGTGTCTCCCAAAAAGATGTGTTGAAGTCCTAGCCCTCAAGATCTCTGAATGGGGCCTTATTTCACAAAAAGATCATTGCAGATTTTATCAGTTAACATGAGGTCACACTACAGTAGGGTGGGCCCTTAATCCAATATGGCTGGGGTCCTTAAAAGGATAAATCTGAGCACAGAAACAGAAATATACATGGAGAATGTCATGAGATGATAGAAGCAGAGGCAAGGAATTCCAAGAATTGCCAGCAAATACCAAAAGCTAGGGGAAGCAAGGAAGGATTCTCTCCTACCGGGCTCAGGTGTCTGCCGACACCTTGATTTCAGACCTCCACCCCCCAGAACTGTGAGGGAATCAGTTTTTGTTATTTAAGGCATCTGTTTGGTTGTACTCTGTTACATGGCAGCAATCAGTTCAGTTCAGTTCAGTCATTCAGTTGTTTCCAACTCTTTGGGACCCCACGGGCTGCAGCACACCAGGCTTCCCTGTCCATCACCAACTCCGGGAGCTCAAACTTGTATCCATTGAGTCGGTGATGCCATTCAACCATCTCATCTTCTGTCGTCCCCTTCTCCTCTTGCCTTCAGTCTTTCCCAGCATCAGGGTCTTTTCCAATGAGTCAGTTCTTCGCATCAGGTGGCCAAAGTATTGGAGCTTCAGCTTCAGCATCAGTCTGTCTAATGAATATTCAGGACTGATTTCCCTTAGGATTGACTGGTTGGTCTCCTTGCAGTCCAAGGGACTCTCAAGAGTCTTCTCCAGCACCACAGTTCAAAAGCATGAATTCTTCGGCACTCAGCTTTCTTTACAGTCCAACTCTCACATCTGTACATGACCACTGGAAAAACCATAGCGTTAGCTTTGACTATACAAACCTTTGTCGGTAAAGTAACGTCTCTACTTTTTAATGTGCTGTCTAGGTTGGTCATAGCTTTTCTTTCAAGGAGCAAGCATCTTTTAATTTCATGACTGCAGTCACCATCTACAGTGATTTTGGAGCCAAATAAAATAATATCTGTCACTATTTCCATTGTTTCCCCATCTATTTGCCATGAAGTGAAGACTCTTGAGAGTCCCTTGGACTGCAAGGAGATCCAACCAGTCCATTCTGAAGGAGATCAACCCTGGGATTTCTTTGGAAGGAATGATGCTAAAGCTGAAACTCCAGTACTTTGGCCACCTCATGCGAAGAGCTGACTTATTGGAAAAGACTCTGATGCTGGGAGGGATTAGGGGCAGGAGGAAAATGGGATGACAGAGAATGAGATGGCTGGATGGTATCACCGACTTGATGGACTTGAGTTTGAGTGAACTCCAGGAGATGGTGATGGACAGGGAGGCCTGGAGTGCTGTGATTCATGGGGTCGCAAAGCGTCGGACACAACTGAGCAACTGAACTGAACTGAACTGAACTGATGGGACCGGATGCTATGATCTTAGTTTTCTGAATATTGAGCTTTAAGCCAGCTTTTTCACTCTCCCCTTTAACCTCCATCAAGAGGCTCTTTAGTTCCTCTTCACTTTCTGCCATAAGGGTGGTCTCATCTGCTTATCTGAGATTATTGATATTTCTCCCAGCAATCTTGATTCCAGCTTGTGCTTCATCCAGCCCAGCATTTCTCATGATGTACTCTGCATATAAGTTAAATAAGCAATATACAGCCTTGACGTACTCATTTCCCAATTTGGAACCAGTCTGTTTTTCCATATCCAGTTCTAACTGTTGCTTCTTGACCTGTATACCGATTTCTCAGGAGGCAGGACAGGTGATCTGGTATTCCAATCTCGTTAAGAATTTCCCACAGTTTGTTGTGATCCACACAGTCAAAGGCTTTAGCATAGTCAATAACCAGAAGTAATGTTTTTCTGGAATTCTCTTGAGTTTTCTATGATCCAGTGGGTGTTGGCAATTTGATCTCTGGTTCCTCTGCCTTTTCTAAATTCAGCTTGAACATCTGAAAGTTCTCAGTTCACATACTGTTGAAGCCTAGCTTGGAGAATTTTGAGCATTACTTTGCTAGTGTGTGAGATGAGTGCAATTGTGTGGTAGTTTGAACATTCTTTGGCATTGACTTCCAAAGGAAGACAATGGGGTTGGAATGAAAACAGACCTTTTCCAGTCCTGTGGCCACTGCTGAGTTTTCCAAATTTGCTGGCATACTGAGTGCAGCACTTTCACAGCATCATTTTTTAGGATTTTAAATAGCTCAGCTGGAATTCCATCACCTCCACTAGCTTTGTTCATAGTGATGCTTCCTAAAATCCACTTGACATCACACTCCAGGATGTCTGGGTCTAGGTGAGTGATCACACCATTGTGGTTATCTGGGTCATTAAGATCTTTTTCGTATAGTTCTGTGTATTCTTGCCACCTCTTCTTAATATATTCTGCTTCTGTTAGGTCCATACCATTTCTGTCCTTTATTGTGCCCATCTTTGCATAAAACGTTCCCTTGATATCTCTAATTTTCTTGAAGAGATCTCTAGTCTTTCCCATTCTGTTGTTTTCCTCTATTTCTTTGCATTGATCACTGAGGAAGGCTTTCTTATCTCGCCTTGCTATTCTTTGAAACTCTGCATTCAGATGGATTTATCTTTCCTTTTCTCCTTTGCCTTTCACTTCACTTCTTTTCTCAGCTATTTGTAAAGCCTCCTCAGACAGCCATTTGCCTTTTTTCATTTCTTCTTTTGGGGGATAGTTTTGATCACCTCCTCCTGTACAATGTTATGAACCTCCATCCATAGTTCATCAGGCAGTCTGTCTATCAGATCTAATCCCTTGAATCTATTTGTCACTTCCATTGTATAATCACAAGGGATTTGATTTAGGTCATATCTGAATGGTCAAGTGGTTTTCCATACTTTCTTCAATTTACGTCTGAATTTGCAATAAGAAGTTCATGATCTGATCCACAGTCAGCTCCTGGTCTTCTTTTCACTGACTGTATAGAGCTTCTTCATCTTTGGCCGCAAAGAATACAACAATCTGATTTTGGTATTGAACATCTGGTGATGTCCATGTGTAGAGTCGTCTCTTGTGTTGTTGGAAGAGGGTGCTTGCTATGACCAGTGAATTCTCTTGGCAAAACTCTGTTAGCCTTTGCCCTGCTTCATTTTGTACTCCAAGGCCAACCTTGCTTGTTATTCCAGGTATCTCTTGACTTCCTAATTTTCATGGCAGTCATAGAAAAGTAGAACAGCACACTGCACACTGTGGTGAAACTCATAAGACTTACTCCCCATGTTCTTCTGCTCCATGGCTTCTAAACAATACCCTTCCAAAGGCCTCCACTTTCAGGAACTTGGCTTTTTTCCAGTTTTTAAAAACCTTTACTGGTCTTCCACCCTCTCATGCCAACTTGTCGCACCCTCAGTAGATCACAGCTGGAGACAGACTATCCACCTGTTTTCAGTGGTGACTTCTTCTATAATCTTAACTTATCATAAAGACCTTGGGCAAGTCTGTAGGCCTTCATCTCTTCATTAGAAAATGAAGGACTTTGAACTATAGTAATTTCTAGTCTGAACCACTGAAGACCATGACCCCTATTTTTCTTTCTCAGTGTTTTAGACTCCAAGAAGATAAATGAGAAAGGGAGCAAAAATGTGATGTTTCCTTCTCTCATGTGCTATTTTTAAGGTCTTGCTACAAAAATTAAATGAAAAATATTTCTTGAATAAACTGTTTAGCAAGCTGCAAGAGGAAAGAGAAAGGATATCAATTCAAAGGAGATGTTTCAAACCACAGAGCTATCAGTTAATCAACCACATGTATTGATGCCTAATGAGAGACAGAACATACAAATGAACAATGGCCACATCATGCATAAAAAGTAGAGTTCTGACCTACACGCTGCAGTAACCAGCCCAGGAAAACAACCCATTTTCTACAGTAACCAGTCCAGGAAGTCAGCCTGCTGTGCTAGGATTATAGAAAGTCAGACTCCTATCAGCAGTAACAATCTAAATGACTACAGCATAATAACTGGCAGCTTTTCTTATTTTTGTCCACACTCTTCCAACTTAGGACCTAAGAAAATCAAATATACACCCCTAACTGATTCCACAGGATGCCTTGCTTCTAGTTACCTGCCTCCAGGTTCCTCAGGCCAATAGTCTACAATTGAGACACACATGAAGCCTTTTCTTTTTTCCACTATAAATCTTTCCCATTTTTTCACTTGCCTTTGAGTCTCTGCCAAAACATAAGTGATGGTGGCTAATCCCCTTGCTAGATCAAGTTCTAAATAAACACCTTTGCTCGTTCTTTTTTGGGTGGTCTTCATTTATTTCCACACTAACAAATACAAATAAATCCTAAGGAGACTTTTGGCAGGTAGGGAAAAATACAAGGAGGTGTAAGACATGGTCTTTATACTTAACAAACTTTTAAAACCTTGGGATTTGAGATAAAATGCACAGAGAACGAGAACATCTACCACAACAGATAAGCAAGTGATTACTTTATTACTAAGCAAGTAATAAAAACAGTCAGGAATAATCAGTCCCAAGTGTAAGTTCTAGGCAATGAGTGTAGAAGTCTGGAGGAGAGAGATTACTTTTGACGGAGGTGATCAGATATGAACGGGACCTCAGTATTCAGAAAGGAATTATTACAGTAAGTGAGTCCCCTTGATCACATGATTACTTAATCTTGGAAGTCTGGGGAAACAGGAAGGAGCCCTAGCAGGAAACCTGTTTGTTCCATGACAACTTTGTCACTTAGAGGAGGGTGACTTATTGGGAAGCCCCCTCCTTCCTCTTCATAAGCTCCAAATGAGTAGACGTTCCCTGAGTCACTCAGACTGTAGATGGGATGAACTCAGCCAGCTGGCCTCTATGTTTCTGTCCCAAATCTCTGCCACAAAATTTTGGCTGCCCATTAAGAGAAGACCTATATCCCCAACCAGGCAGTTGTTGAAAGCCAAGCAGAGGAGTTCTCTCTGATGCTGAGGTTTTAGGGAATCGGATAAACAGGACCCTTCTTTCTTGACCAAGCTGTGGATCAATTAAGAGGCATAAGTATAAGACAGAGGTTAAAAAAATGCATCTCTTTTTTTTTTCAAATTGAGAAAGTCTTGATTAGAGACCATGACTTTAGGTCTGTGGACTTGTTAATACTGTACCACTGAAATGAAATCCCCTAGCCAGCATCAGGCATCAGGAAACTTGGCCACATGAGGAGCTGCCCCTTAAAACTTGAGACTTAAAGGAACAGAAAATGTTCACTTTCTCCAGTCAATTCCCACACAGAGGGAGGAGACAGTGAGACACACACCTTCAATGGATTTTCCCAGACTAATCATTTTCCTCTCCCTCCAATGAGGTGAAGGAGAGGATGGAGAGAGGCCCGGGGGTTTATTCACTAGCAGCACATTCCCCGGGAAACAAGAGGAGTGGAGAATAAACATTCCTATGTCACACCTACAACAAGCAGGACTAAGTCTCTGCAGGTTTGAAGTCTTTCTCTCTCACACATACACACATGCGCTTGTATGCATACACACGTGTGCACACATGGCTACCAATGCTGTGGTCATATTTTTACTTTTAGAATTTACAACAACTTTTTTAACTCTAAGAGAAACAAATGTATTAATAGAGAAAATCTCCCAAGTAAGGGACTGCCCTCAGTGTGGACCAGTGTTAAGTGCAGACCCCGAAGTTAGGTGTCTAGGCCTGGCATTTAGTGGCTCTGTCCCTAATTATGCACTGGGGCTCATGGCACTTGCCTTGCTTCCTGTGGAAGATGGGAGATAAAATGAGAGAGGGTCCCCACATAGCTCAGTTCTATTTCCCAGAGGCACTGAGATGGGCTCCTATTAAGAGAAAATAGTCATTTTTCCCCCTGAAATATGGGATAAATGTGGAATAGCCTGGGGAGAAATGAACAGAAAAATGAAGAAGGAAGTAGAGCTGAGGAAGGAGAGAAGAAAGAAGGGTTAGTCTTGCAAATACAAAACAGGAAGAAAAAAAAGGGGGGACAGAATTGGCATTTGCCAAGGTTCCCCTGAAAGGAGCTACAGGGACCTCGAAGTCAGAACTTCATTCATTGGTAGATGCATAGGAAGGCTCGGTGGGAAATGCAGCTTCAGCTGGAAGGGCACAGAAGGACTGTGCTGTTTCCTTTTGTTAATTAGGGACTCGTTCAGTTTCTCCACCTGCTCTTCTCTCTGCCCTCCGTTTCCCTTTCATGTGCTTTCATTCAACACAACTAGGCACCAGATGCTGTGACAGGTGCTGTGCACACAGAGAAAATGGACTCTCCCTGCTACCCACAGGGGGATTCAGGTCAGGTAGAGAGGGACGAGAGCCGTGTTCTGTTGCAGTACGATGGGATGGGTGCAGACGGAGACACAAACAAGAGGCAGCAGGGACCAGAGGAGAGGCTTGAACTTCGGGGCCAAGGGAAGGGACCACCGGAGGGCTCCTTCTCAAGGCTCTCCAAGACACAGACACAGAGAGGAGTGGGGAGACATGAGCCAGGAGGGTGGGTAGCCAGGTCATAAGGAGCCCCACTGGCCACACTGGAGAGTCTGGATTTTGCCTTGAAAATAGGGAGAAGCCAGCAGAGGGTTTTCAATACGGCTTACAAAGTTGTTTTCAGATTTATACTCACAAAGTTTGGAAAAAGAGCTAACTACAAAGGATAAAATAAAATACACCCACAATCCCACCACCCAGAAATTACCATAACTAATATTTTGATGGTTTTCCTTCTGGTATTTTTTACTATTTATAGCTATATGTATCTAGGCAAAGAGAAAAAGGTTTTCAAAACATCAGACAAATTATACCATAGCTGCAATTCTATATCTTGCTCTTGTGATTTATACTATAAACACCTTCACATCATTAAATTTTTTTCCAAACATGTGATCTAAATAATGACACAGAATTCTATTAATTGGATTTAACTAATGTTTTCCTTATCATTAGACAGTTTGGTTTCTTTCCAGATCTTTATCTATAACTCTTATTATATCCCTAAGATAAATTTTCCCCAACAATGAAATCGTTGAGTTAAAAGATACGAACATTTTAAGATTAAGAGCACCAATATAGCAGGTTTAAATGATAAAGATGGACGCATAGAAATTTATAGTTTATTTCCTTTATGTTCTGTTAACTCACTTATTTGTCTTCAGTGAAAGATAAGGAAAAAGATCTAAGCCACTAACGGGTGTTTCAGTTAATGCAAGGTTCATCATGATTATGAGGTTATGTCAGGAACCCACAGGGATCACATTCATGCTCTGACACTCTTGAGGCTGCAGAGATCCCATGGGATCTAAAATTTAATCTGTCCTGACCCTCAACCAATTGGAGTACTGAGAGTTCATGTTTTCCTTCCTGTTGGAAAAAAATCTGAAGGTCCAAAGCCCCCCACTGGATGACCTTTAAGGTTCCTTTACCTGCTGAAATTCTCTGATTGTATCTCTGAATGTTCCTTACAAGTGAGCTACATTATTAGCAGTGCTTTCAACATGATACCTCCTTCTCCAAAGGCAGACAGAAGGAAGAACATTTAAGCCTTCTATTGACATAACAGAAATTTCTCAAATGCTCTCAAATTTGTCTTTATTTGTGTGCTGCTGCCTATGAATTACTTTCTTGTGGGGTATGGTTTGAATTACAGAAGCAATCCATCCCTTCCCCAGGGTTACAGAATACTTCTTTGTGATGTTCATATCCTAATTGTAATCTCACTGTCATGTTTTGTTGATGGTCCCTGGAGCCTACATCAGACATAATTCTTGGGTAACAGAGGTTGGGTTCCGGTAATATGACCAGTTCCGTTCGTTAGAACCCTTCTGACAACAAGCTCTCTCTAAACAGCCTTTCTAACATGTGTTTATAATCACTTGGAGTTATCTCTATGGCACTTGAGTTGGCCTTCCATCTGAAGTGGCCCTTAGGGTAGCGCATACTCATCCAGTCTGCCCCTGGCTTTGTGGTTTTTTAATCTGGCATCTCAGGAGGCAGAGTGCTCTAACTGAAAAAGCGCCAAACTTGTCTCAAGAGGTCTAGAGTCTTGGCCAAGTTCTGCCACTGACAACCCAAGTGACAGAGGAATCTGCCTCCCATCCACCCGTCTCTCAGAACTGTCACGAGGTGTAAAACCAAATGCTACTCGTCAAAATAGAAGACAATGCACACATTTGCCTTGATGAAGCGGTACAGTCGGTTCCTGGACTCCCCGCGGACATCCAACTCTGAGGATGTTCAAGTCCATTACATGAAATGGGGTGTCCAGTCAGCTCTCTATATCCACGGTTCCACATCTGCAAATTCAGAGGGCTGACTATATTTTATTGCAGCAATCTCATTTATATGAACAGTGCAAGAAATAATACAGTCCATAAAGAAAATGTATTCATTCAAAAAATTTATTAAGCCCACCAGGGATAACAGCAGACACTCGGCAAACCAAGAAAAGCAGAATACCATTCAGGCAGTCAAGGGGTTCAGAGGGGAGTTGGAAAACAGTGCCTCTGGCTATGAGAAGCATTTTATTGTGTGTAGCAGGATGTGGGGTTGCAGAGGAGCGGGCAAGGAACCTGCCCGGGGAAAGTCAGCAAAGGTCAACAGGTGAGGTTTGAACAAAGTCTTGCAAGATGTAAAAGACAATGTCCAGGCAGATCAGTCAGAAAAGGAAGCATTACTCACAAAACCCCCAAGAAGCTAAAGGACACAATATGGCCAGGAAACGGCTAGTCCATCAGGGTGAGACAGTGTGTTGGGAAATGGCAAGGCTGAAGGCTTGTTTTCTGGGCAGGACAGAGCCAGTGATGAGAATGGTTATATTAGTCATGGTCCAGGCAAGAAACATCTGGCACACTGAATTCAGTAATTTAAAAATTATTTACAAAGGGATTACATTCAAAGGTGTGGGTGGGGTGTAGGGAAACCACGTGGGGTCCTGTTGCCATCCTTAGGCCTGAAGGGTGAGCGTAGAAACACAAACTTGGAGGAGAGAGTCGTGTGGAGAAGCCATCTGATAGGAGCTGTGAGTATCAGTTGAGGGATGCAGCTAGCGTTTGGAGACCTCCAGGGAAGCGGGCAGGGGTTGGAGGGAGGTTTAAGAAGGAGACATATGTAGAGCTGATTCACTTCATCATACGGCAGAAACCAACACAACAACGTAAGCTAGCAGATATGTCTGAGCTTAAGAGTGAAGTTTAAGAGAACATTTCAGATAACTGTTTTCCCCTATAAAAGTAAAAAATGTCTTTTTTTTTTTTTTTTTTGAATGTATCTCTTTCTAAAGTGGCTCAATGGTGAAGAATCCACCTGCCAATGCAGGAGACTTAGGAGATGAGGGTTCGAACCCTGGGTTAGGAAGATCCCCTGGAGAAGGGAATGGCAACCCACTCCAGTATTCTTGCCTGGAGAATCCCATGGACAGAGGAGCCTGGCAGACAACAGTCCAGGCGGTCACAAGGGTCAGACTGAGCAACTGTGCATGCACACGTACACATCTCTAAATGCCATTCATTTATAAATCAAACACAGAATCTAGCTTCCCTTCTATATAGCTCAAGACTTGCTTCTTCTTACCAAAAGCAAGTTTCCCATTTGAATCCAACTTGTCCCCATCCTCGTTAGTCTAAACATCTAAGCATAATTCCATCCTTCTTGTTAGAGCTGAAGACTGGCCATGTGACTCAATTCTGGTTAACAAGATGCGAGAGCTAAGAGCCTCCTGGGAAAGGAGGTTCGTTGCTTTTCTGCGGGAAGTACTAGCAACTAGCTCCCTCTGACTCATACTCTCCGGTCACGATAAGGGAGCACTAGCACGGATGCTATTGGCAATCATTCTGTGCACGTAAGGAGAGCCAGCCTGAGCATCAAGTCACCACTGCACACGCAGAGATGGACATAGCGTGAGTTCTTACACTTAGCACCGGACCACTGGCTCAGCCTTTCTGGAGTCTCTAGATGTCTTTACCACTTCAGCCACTTTCACCTTTTCTATTAACCGCCAATGCAAGCACCCTAACCCATCCAGGTGTCTCCTGGTTTCCTAGACCCTGCTGGTGAGGCTCCCAGGAGTTGTCATTTCTCAGTGACAACACGACGACACGGCTTAAAGCCCCTAGCAAGGAACTTAGCACAGGCGGGGCCCTTGGCAAGTGCCCACTTCTGTCCTGTTGGCTTGCTGCTCAGCCTTGAGCACTCTCCCACCCAGATCCCCACCACTATTTCTGATATGCTTTGTGTGCCAGGAGCCGGGTCCCAGCAGGCCTCTGGATAGTTGAGTACTCAGAAGCCTCACCACCTTGATGGAACTCCGTGACCCAGAAACAGCAGCGAACAAGCCACCTTCCTTATTCAACTCCCAGCATGGCTAGTCACAGAGATTCTTGCTCTTTAAGGCACTCAGATATGGTGGGGTAGCATGAGCACCACCATTAGAAGGTCAGAAAACTTGGTTTCTGATCATTCACAGCTAGTTCAAGATGTTCACACCTGAGTCATCATTGCCAGTATCAGTCCTCGCATTGCAGATGTGCAGAAAGACTGATTAATAAAGAATTCTGATGACTGTAATGTTCACAGTATCACTAAAGGAGAAGGTTGAGACGCTAGCCAGTAATCTCTTTTGAAAAAGAGTCCTCTGAATTTCCCCTCCCTTCACCCTGAATGTCTTAGTTCTGGGATTCTGGCCCATCAGAAGTTGAATAAATCCTCATTTAGAAGGACGTCTCAAACTCCTCTGAGCTACACCGCTCTAGGATAGCCCATACTATGACAATGCATCCTAAGAAACCTTCACAAAATGGGAAGGTTTTTGTCCTTTTGGTTTTTTGGTTAAAATTCACTTGAATTTGACATGGGAACCTTACAGTACTCTCATACAACACTTGAAGAGTCCTTGGGGTACTATGGAAACAAGTGCTGAAAACGCTGGTCTGGGGACACCAGCCTGGGTGGAAAGTGGCTTCCCCATCTTGCCAATGACACTCTGGTGACTCAGTGCTTGTCACACCAAGACCCACTGTACCTCATCTTCTTCTGCCTCCCTGCAGGGAAAATAGGGATTCGTTGGATCAAGTATATAACGTGCTTTCAGTTTTCCAGATCCAAGTTAAGTAAACGTAAGGCCTTATCATCTCCCAGGTGTTAAGGACGGAGGATGGGGAGGATAGCAGGTAGGATCTTTCTTTCACGAAAGTGCCAAAGGCCCAGACAAAACTAAGACCCAGAAACTTCTAAAATGGAGAAGACTGTGATAACTGCTTTAAGTATCAAGTTTCTAAATCTCCTGCAAACTTTAAGAAATCTCGATGAGCTAGTCCAAATGTCTCTGTCATATACGTTCAATTCCTTTCTTCCAGAAAGACTCAAGTATCCAGCAATATTTTAATATTTACATGTTTATTTCTTTGCCATATAATCATATCAACTTGGACTCAATGCAAATATGGGAAGTTTTAAACCCAAAGAGAAGCCAGGTTACTCACTGAAGGGAAACCCTGTGTCAGCTTTCATTACCACATGCCAAAAATGTTAGGCAAACGCACTAATTTACTAAAACCAAGACAAAACTAGCCCACCCGCACTCAGGAGTTCCCTCTCAAACACGTGCACTGCTAACAAAATACTGAACCTTAAATTCATTTGGAAAATGAGCTTGTGAATTTTTTTCTTTAGCAAATGCCACTGGCTGACCCCGCCTTCAAGTCAAACAGCTGCAACTCAGCTTGTCTTGTTTCCCTTGAGTACTGAGTTGTAAAGGCCACTAGTTTCAATGCATTTTGCCAGAAATAACTTGAAGGCACTTCTGAACAGGCACTAAAGCTCTTGTAATGATGTAGTCATTTTAAATTAACAGTCTAACTTAAAATAACTTAACCTGATTTTTGTGTGTGACCAAAATTTATACTGGAACATCTCCACAGAGGTGAAATCTAGTGCGTTCACCCCAGGCAGGGCGTTTACTGACAAACAAGAAGTGGAAGAGGAGGTTTAAATTCAGATGCCAAAAAAACAGACTGTTTCTGAAAAGAGAGGCTTATCTACCTTTTCAGTCCCTCTGGGATGAACCTAAGCCTTGGTTAGGTAAAAGAACCAACGCACGATTCCGCTTCCAGAAGATCTTCTTTACCTGCAAACATGTGCTAGAAAGTAGCAATGTGGAAGTAAAAAAAGGAAAAGAGAGCGAAGATTCTTTACATGCCAAAAACCTGGAAGCAACCAAAATGTCCTTCAATAGGTAAATGTTCGGAATACTACTCGGCGATAAATAGAAATTGGCTATCAATACATACAACAACTTGGATGGACTTCAGGGGCATTATACTGAGTGGGAAAAAAAAAAAAAAAAAGCCAGTCTCGATAGATTGCATACTGTATTATGTCCTTAGTATTTTCAAAATTACAGAATCGGAAAAATCTTAGTGGTTATCATAGATTAAAGATGGTGAGTATGGTTATAACAGATAGCATGAGGGAGATCTCCATGGTGATGAAATCATTCTGTTTCTTGATGATTACAGGAATCTACACAGGAGTGACAGAAAGGCACAGAACTCTGCACACACTGTACCAATGTCAGTTTCCCAGTGTTGATATAGTACTATAATTACCTAAGAGGCCACCTTAGGCGACACTGGATAAAACGTATACAGGAACACTCTGTACTTTCTTTGCTATCATCACAACTTTTTACAAATCTATAATTAATCAGCATAAAAAAGTAAAGAGAGCGTCAAAAGGAACAAGGAAAGAAGTAGGAGAGAAAAAGGAAAAGAAACAACTGGGGGTGAATACTGACAACTTCAGAGATGAAAGGTGACAGGGAAGACTTGAAGGAGAGGACGGTCAGAGTAAACATCAGAAGTTACAGTCAGGGAAGCTGACAACCAGGAATTGTTAGGACTGTAAACTGTAAATGAACTCAGTGGGCAGAGAAGGGAAAGATCGCTGGACTGTTACCCTTGAATGACAAGGACAGAAATGAAGCACAGTGAGCAAGAAGACAGGGAGTAACAGCAGCAGGAGCAGCAGGAGGGTCCAGCGGGAAGCGAGGAGCGGGGAAGCTGGGGGTGGGTGTAGCGGCTGATATTCCTTAGGATACGACGTATCTCAAATGAGAGGAAAAAGGGTGACTGGGGACGATGCCTGGTCTAGAAAGAAACACTGAGAAGGAAGATGCACCATGGAAATCAGTAACTTGAGAAAGAAGAGGCTCGAGCGGAATTACTGATCAAATAATGAAGAGGTGATCAAAGAACATAACATGTAGGTGAAACAGAAGGAGAAAAGAACATACCTAGTCCTGGGAAAATAACAGAAAACAGGAAGACAAATGATGAACAACAAAATACAATGACCTCCACAAAGGTGTTTCCTACATGGGTTTCAAAGCCAACAACACACCTTGATTTTTCCAGATTTACTTAACAAATCTCTTTCTTCAGCAGCCTAGTTCATATCAAGTATACATCAAGCCTGATTTTCATTTCAGAAAACATGACCTTAATGAGTACAGTGCACGTAAAAGTAGCACAAAACTGCAGGAGGGTGAATTCTGAACCGGAGGAAAGAGTTTACAAGCCATCTCTTGGGCAAACATCTTGGAATCTCCCGGGGCTATGGATGAGCATTACTAAACTTCAGTGTCCCCAAGAGCATAAGCAAGATAACATTAAAATCAAGAAATTGATATAGTAATTCTTAGATCTTTGAGATTTACTGTGGTCATAAAGGAGTTCATAGCACATGGGGAAAAGTGAAGTTTCTGATTGCTGCAAAAGACAGTGGGAAATTCCAAGGAGGCCAGCCCCTAAGGAGAGGAAAGGAAGAAAGATGGCTGGCCACTCTCCATGGGTGGAGAAGCTAAAAAACAAAATACTGGTTTCTCTCCCAGCTTCTGGGTAAATGTCAACTCACAATTCTTTGGACTCACTCACTCAACAGTGGGCAAAGAATAGATGTCATCCTGAAAATGCGGTTGGACAGGAATCCATATCTCTCCACTGCCTCCAAGCCCAACCTCTGGCCCCAGATAAGAGGTCAGCAAATAATATAAAAATTAAGAACCTAAAGCACACGGTAAATGTTGCCAGATATTATTCCCCGATAAATTATGTTCCTGTGGCAATACAAAGAAAATCTCATTCTTCTTGGCAATTTTATATGTATTCCTTTCAAGAAACAGAGACATGCATTTTTAAGAGGGAATGCTGTGATAAACCTGATCTAAGGCTAGGTGCCCAGGGCCTGTGGGTGGCTGGTGCCAAGGACTCAACGAAGTGAGGAATGGCTAAATGTTTCTGCAGAGTCAAGGGTGAATGGAGGGAAAGAATTCTCTCAACTGGTGAATTTGAGAAGCTGTTTGGTAGGGGGTTAAAAAGACTCAAAGGCCAACAGCAGAGAATAGACTTGGGGGGAGATACCTAACGGCAGTTTGGGGCATAACGTCTGAGCACTGTGAGATGTAAAGCCCCCTCATCGTCTTCCCTATAAAATCTTTAGTAAAATCTGTATTCTCAGCCTTGAGGAGTAGATTTTCATTGAGGGGAACATGAAGAAGAATAGAAGTCTGCTTCAAGGTTGGCACAAGGGCAAAAACATAGTCTGTAGCCGTTACTTATTTATTAACTATTATTTAAGATGGGGCTTCCCTGGTGGCTCTGATGGTAAAGAATCTGCCTGCCATGCACCTTATTCTCCTTGTTCTCCCACACAACACCTCTAATATCCTCTTGGTAAAGTATCTTTCATCATGCACTCTCTCCTCAAAAATCTGTCAGTCATCCCAACCCCACAAATACCTATTGATTCTCCCAGGCTCTCCCTCAACCATCAGTCAAGATGATGCTGGCTTTACCCCAACAATAAAAGATCAAGGCAAGTGCTGTGCCCACAAGCCTCCATGCCTGTCAGAAAGCTCCCTTTTCCAGTCTCTCCAGACTTCTTCCCAGTGTGCAGGAGGAGTCCTGACTGCAAGAAGCCGCCATAAAAGGCTACCGATGAAGAAAACCACAAGAAGCAGTTTTCTAATACTCTTCTGCTTTTGTGTAGTTCTGGAGCCAAGCTTTTCGCTCCAGCATCAGAGTCTCTCACTAGCTTGTGGCCGTTCCCTTCCTGTCCTGTTTTTTTGCACCAGGTCTGATGTTGCTTTGCATCCCCCACAGCTGTGAGCATGTTGCCTTGTACAGTGTGTTGATTTGATTTCTCCTAGGATCTCAACTTGACTGGCTTGGTTCTTAGGCTTTTGACTCACTTGATGGGTATAGGTGCCAGACTTGGCAAATAAAAATACAGAATGCCCAGCTTGATTTGGATTTCAGATACACAATAGACATTTTTATAAGTTCCATGCAATATTTAAACCAAACAGTTCATTGCGCATCTGAAATTCAAACTGAACTGGGCATCCTATATTTGGACTAGAAACCCTACTGGTGCGTCACCCAAAACTGAGCAAGGGAGCAGTCTATACATAATCGGTGACAGCTGGACAACAGGATGACTTGTGTAGCAAGACTCGTAATCCCTGACTCCAGGAAAGATGGGAGGAGGAGAGAGGATATACCCGAGTTGTCTGGTAACTTGGCATATAGGAATAATTTGTCTGGAAAGGGGCGCTCTGTCCCGCTCTACTGAGTCGAGGTGACCAATGGTATTTTATGTGATGGTGCGAGATGGGTTGGGCAGGGAGGCGTGGAGGCAAAGATGACTGCAGAAAAGTGACATTCAGCAGCCACTGCCCTTCTACAGCAGGGCAGTTCTGTACAACCACTACAGTCACAAAGTAAGTGATTTCTTCTATAAGATTTCCTGTTGTCTCTGCCTTGTAAACATGTCCTAAATCAATGTGGAGTCAAGGTGACCGGTGTGGTCCACTGGGCTCCCTGGAAAGTCATCACCATCCACTAACACACCCCACTCCCTAGAGTCATAGCCTCAGGTATTTTTAGCCAACAGAAAAGTGAACACCCATGACCAGAAGTCAAGAGCATCTCCAGAGATTCTGGGCAACTCCCACAGCATCCCAGAGAGTGGGCAGCCTATTTTCTACCTAGAGGATGAGGACACTTTTTCTTTGGTAATGTGATTTCTTGGCTGGAGAGGAAGTGTTAGGCACCCTGAGATGCTCAGTAGAAATGCAAGATGATATTGTATTGTATTAATGTCACTTAATGGTAGCTGTCAATGATGGTGATGGAATAAATATGGAAAAGGAAATAACTGTAATTGATTGACAGTCTGGAATCTTCCATATTTGACCTAATGAGAGAAACCTATGAGCAGCAGCTTCCAGTGCAGGCTATTAATGCAAATCATATGCACCGTACTGGCATGCTGAATTATGCAATGCCATGTGAATGTCTAATCCATTTCACCAGGCTTGTCTTTATCCAGAAAAAAAAAAATTTCACTGACATGCTGATTAGTATATTAGGAGAGTTTAAGAAGTTTGGTGCTAAAGTAGGTGCCATCATGGTGTTATTAATTTAGTTCTGAACAAGACAAACAGCTCTGTGCAGCCATCAAAATCACTACCTAAGTCTACAAGATAACTTTGTCAAGACTGATGGGAATTTACAGAAAAGTCTTGTGATATGTGGAAGGAATTAGCAAATAGATAAGGAGCACATCATTTTTCTAGAAAACCACTGTCAAGGACTCAGTACCCAGGCAGGACCAGATACCTGCCAAGACATCTACCGTGTCTGCACGGTTGCTTTCTCAGATGCTCAGAAACTTGTGGAAACTTAGAAGCAGAGGTAAGAGGTCAACAAACACGGGTACAAATAAGGTTCAGGGCCTCCTTTCGGGACTCCACGGAGATTTGAGTATTGCCCAGGCATCCTCAACAACACAACACTCCCGGGGGGAATAAATCAATATATCTTACATGGGAAGAAGTCTGCTGGGATAGAAGAATGAGAAGCCATTAATTATACATCCCAAGAATTCATAGCTTGGAAAACTCCATAGCTGTCAGCTCTTTACTCCCTGTACATATCAATTCTTAAAATTTGGATCAATAGACAACGAAGCGCCTAGACTCCTATCTACGTAACCCACAGCTTCCTACGAGTCAATTATGACCTGACTGCTCACAGGACTCCAAATGACCCCACGTTGGAAAGCCCTGGGATAGAAGAAAAAGAGAGGGTGTCGTACACTGAAATTTTCCACTGTGGTCTCGAGATAGTCTGAGGTCACTATACAGATAAATTTTTTATCTAATCCCACAAAAGTTTTTTTGAATACCTTTTATGTTCTAAGTACGAAGCTATCCCCGGATATATAAGCACTGCCCCTGCCCTTATAGAGATTATATTCTTGTGGAAGAGGTAGATATGAGGGGATAATGACAAATGGGGTATGATTATCGTGAGTGTTATGAAAGAGGAAGCCAGGCAATCCGGCAGGGAGACAGACTTAGTCTGGGGTGCTAGTGACTGTGTCATGGAGGAACGGGCGCTTGAGTCCAGACGCCATGTTTTTATTTTAATTTTAATGATCGTATAGTAATAAAATGTATATTGGAGAAAATATGCTTGACCGACTTATGACCTCATTGTCATACATATCGATGTACATTTTTCCTTTTCAAGTAAACCAATTTAAATTTTAAAAGTGAGTCAATAAAGAAAATATTAACCACATAATAGTGAGATTGGTATTCAAATACACCGCAAATTGTGAATTTGGTACATGAATGACTAAAGTTTGGGAAACCTGTAGGAGGGAAAATGACAAGAAAGATGAGAGCCTGCCTGGAGGGAGGGGCCTCGGGCAAAGAGCAGAAATAACAGACCGAAGGTAAAGAAAGGCAGACAGAAAGTTCCTCAATGTGCTTTCCCATATATTGTTTCATTCTCTCACTATGGTCAGTCCCCTGTGGTGTAAGGTATTCTGTTGAATTTTCTGTAGAATAATTGAAGCCCTTATGAGGTTAAGTAAAACACGAAAGGTCATCCAGCAAATTAGCAGCAGAGATAGAATCACAACAAAGGCTATCTCTCAGCCAGTGGAGAACAGTGCCTCTTGCCTCCAAAGTTCCAAGTTTGTACCAAGATAGAAAATGAAACTTCATATAAAGCAAGCTAAGTAAAACAGAGGACGTCTAAGGAAAAAATAAAGGCTGCAATTGTTTTGAAAAACCTAACTCTGCTTTTTTGAATATTCATTGGAAGGATTGATGCTGAAGCTGAAGCTGAACCTCCAATACTTTGGTCACTTCTTTGATGCGAAGAGCTGACTCATTAGAAAAGACTCTGATGCTGGGAAAGACTGAAGGCAGGAGGAGAAGGGGACAACAGAAGACGAAATGGTTGGATGGCATCCCTGACTCAATAGACATGAGTTTGAGCAAGCTCTGAGAGATGGTGAAGGACAGGGAAGCCTGGCATGCTGCAGTCCATGGGGTCGCAAAGAATCAGACATGACTGAGCGACTGAACAACAACAAATTCTGTTTTTAATACTCGTGTGTCCTTTGAAATGACTCCATTTCAGGGTCCATGTAGAAGCTTGCATAATGTTTGTTCTGTATCTTTTTAAGGAAAAGATAGTCCTGTAAAAAGCAAGGAAAGGGGAAGTCCACGTCCCATGCAGCCCAATGGCTGGTTTTCATGGGGACACAAAGGGCATTTCGTGGAAGATGGGCTTGTCCTTCTTAATATCAACTTTACAGCTACGTTTTCCCTTCTCGGCTCCCCATTATCCAATAATTCAGTATCCGTCAACCTGTCATCCACCAAGCACAAGCTCCCCTTAAACCATAGGAAAGCTAGTTCTCTTTTCGAGTCTCTACTGATCTGGGTTTAATGAATTCCACACCCTACCCCTCACTGTATGAAGAAAGGCGGCTTCCCCAAAAGCACTTCAGGAATCCTGTCCTCTCCTGTTTTGTGGGCTGAGAACAGTCAGCAAAGTCCAGATGTTGTTAAACTCACAGCCCTACCAGTGCCTCTCCCACCACATTTCATCGGCTCTGCCTCCTTCCTGCCCTGTCTCCCTGCCTTTCTTCTCTCCCTGACCCCAGGCATTTCAGTTTTCAGTTCTGGGGTTAGGATTCATTTATCCAACCTAATCTGTGCCAGGCTCTGCTGTGAAAGTGAAAGTCACTCAGTCATGTCCGACTCTTTGCAACTCCATGGACTAAATAGTCCATGGAATTCTCCAGGCCACAATACTGAAGTGGGTAGCCTTTCCCTTCTCCAGAGGATCTTCCCAACCCAGGGATCAAACCCAGGTCTCCCTCCTTGCAGGCATATTCTTTACTGGCTGAGCCACCAGGGAAGCCCAAGAATACTGGGGTGGGTAGCCTATCCCTTCTTCAGTGGATCTTCCCAGCCCAGGAATCAAACTGGGGTCTCCTGCATTGCAGGCGGATTCTTTACCAACTGAGCTATCAGGGAAGCCCTGATACAGGCTCTGTTGTAGATCCCGGGCTTACAAACTCATGTTCTAATGGGAGGAGACAAACAGGTAAACTAACAGGTTTTAAAAAATCAAATAGAAGTAATGCTATTTGTGCAGGGGTATTTTTTAAAGACTGATGTGACAGTGAGTGAACAAGTGGATTCTTTACTAGAATGCCTCTCCGAGAAGATCACATTTGAGTTCTGATTTAACCCACATAAAGAGCAACGGGGAACATTCTAGGCAGAGGCCCCAGGCAAGCTAGGGGTAACGGGGGCAGTTTCACAGAATGGACTCAAGGCCAGTGTGGTGCAGGAATTCTGGTTATGTGGCCATCAGTGGCTATACTGCGGGGGGCTTTTCCATGCATTTGGAAATTTCTAATATCCCTGGCCTCCCCTCCCATTAAATGTCAGTAAAGCCCCTGATTCTAACCACCACCACTCCCACCCACTTTTCCCGTTGCCATGTGGGCAGCTGCAATGTTGTCCAGTCAAGAAGCCCAGTGACTTAGCAATGAGCATAATTCAAAGGGGGGGCCCTACAGGAAGGGGAGTACAGACCACACAGGCTTTGTAAGCAGGCGGATTAGTTTTCGGAGACTGCCGTGACACACTGCAAACCAGGTGGCTTAAAGACGAGACACTTACTGTCTCACAGCTCTGGAGGCTGGAAATCCAAGCTCAAGGGTCTCATAGTTGGTTCCTCCTGAGACCATGATGGGGAATCAAGAGATTCCCCATGCAAGAGCAGGCCTCTCTCCTGCTTCGTGGCCTCAGGCATTCCTGAGCTGGCTGCTGGCTTTTGCCTTACATCTTCATGTAACCATCCCTTTATGTGTGTCCATTTCTGTATCTGAATTACCCTTTTTATAAGGACAGCAGTCTTATTGGATCAGGACTCTTTTAGTTATCCCATTTTAACTTGATCATCTGCAAAGATGCTATTTTCAGTAAGTTCACATTCACAGAAACTCAGGACTTCAATGTCTTCTGGGGAGGCCATAGTTTGACACATAACACATGGTAAAGACTCTGGATTTTATTCTAAATGCAACCCCTTGGAGGGTTTTAAACATGTGAGTGATGAGATCTGAGTTCTGCTTTCAAAAGATCACACGAGTTTATATGTGGAGAGAGGTTTATCCTGGACAGCAGGGGAAGAGGGATACAAGTTAGCACAGAAATCCTGGCCAGAGCTGATGCTGGCTCGGAAGAGGTGTCTCAATTCCTGCAGTTGGTCAGGTCTCTACAGCGTTCAGCCAGGCGTGGCCTCTCAGTGAATTGACCAGGCAATAGACACTTCTATCTTGAGAACCTCTGCTTGCTGAGGGAAAGCTCTTTGGGGACAGTCCACCCCAAGAGGTCAACTGGAGTCTGAAGATCATCAACTCCCATGTAGAGATAAGAAAATGACTTGGACAGGTTTCTGAGTGCAAAGGGCAAAATTCAAAGGTAATTTGAGCATTCTTCCAACTGTACACAGTACTAGCAATTTCTACAAGTCAAGGACCTACATCTGCCACCTTCAGCAATCCAGGCCATAAGCAGGCAATGACACCCCCGTCTCCTCGTCCCCCTACTCCACGCCCAGGTCCACGATGGTACCTGCCAAGGCCGCACACCGCCACTGTCTTTTCAAAGCTGTGCTGATACACATCCCTTCCAATGAATGAACAGCTCCACTTCAGTGAACAAAAGCAAGTTAACTCATGGACAGTGTGGGCTACCTTCCAAGATTTGTCTGCTGACAGATTAAAAAGTGTGTCAACATGGCTTTATGTTAACAAATGCTGCAAGGCAGAAACCTTTGTTTCGTTTTGCTTTGTTTTCATAGTTTCACGGTAATATTGGTGAACCCACCCCTATATCCATACAGAGGCAGATGAACTATGGTATGTCAGCCTGGCTGGGGCACCTTTCGGGAAGGACACGGTTCAACCCATAACGCAGGGTAGTGAATTTGGATTTTATTCTAAATGTAACCCGTTGGAGGATTGTTAAGCAAGTGAGTGATGTGATCTGATTTCTGCTTTCAAAAGATCACTTGAGTTTATACATGGAGAGTGATTTATGTGGAATAGGAGGAGAAGCAGGAACACTGGTTAGCACAGAAATCCAGGCCAGAGATGATGCTGGCTTGAGAGAGGGGTCCTGATCCCAGCATTTAGCCAGGTATGGCTTCTGAGGGAATGGCAGCAGCACATGGACTCCTGACCATCTGGAGAACCTCTGTTCAGCGAGGACAAGTCCACCCAGGTAAACTAGAACCCAAGGACCATCAGCCTCCGTGCAGAGACCAGATAAGGACTTGGACAGATCATTGCAACAGTGTCAGCAAGTCAGCAATCAGAGCCTCACTCAGGCCAAAGGATCAGCCAGGAGAGCACAGCCAGGTGAGAGGGCGTGTAGTTTCTTTATTATACATTTTGGGGTGATGACACAGCTGTTTCAGGATGGCAACCTAACCTGTCATAAGATCCACTTTTAAGTCCCTGAATTTAAATTTCAGTATCAGAGGAAGGTGTCAATGGAAGGGCTGAGGGCTAGGAGAGCGATTTGGCAACTTTTCATGAAAAGTTTAAAAGTAAATAAGATATCATTTAATTATGTAACTAAGGCACTAACTCTGGGCCTTTTCTCACTCTCCACTGCCAGTGGCTGCCTATTTACAAAGAGTGATCAACTGGCTAACCTTGATTCAATGTCACTGGACAGGCAAGGGGACAGAAATACTCTAAAGGGGGGTCAGCCAACCATGGCCTACAGGGCAATTCCGGCCCCTGCCTGCTTCTGTACAGCCTGAGCTAAGAATGGTTCTCCTATTTTTAATAGGAGATCAAAAATCATAAGACAAATGTAACACATGAATCACATTGCATGTCACATGAAAATTAACGTTCTATGAAATTCAAGTTTCAAAGTCCATAGGTAAAGTTTTACTGAAACACAGTCATGCTCTTTTGCTTCCTTATTAACTATGGCTGTTTTAAAAAAAAATAAATTATTTATTTGGCTATGCCAGGTCTTAGTTGGAGCACGTAAGATCTAATTCCCCAAGCTGAGATCAACCCCTGCATTGGGAGCATATTCTTAGCCACTGGACTTCCAGGGCTACTTCTATGATACAACAGCAAAGCTGAGTAGCTTTGTCAGAAGCCACACAGCCTATGAATGCTGACTCTCTGGCCTCTTATAGAAAAGGTTTGCCAACTCCTCCAGAGGTTTGAGGAAGAAACCCACTGAATCCTAGTATGTGGTCACCCTGTATTTTCAATCACTCTCCTAACTCTGTGTGAATTACTGTTTTGTTTTGTTTTGTTTCATTTGAAAATACATATTCAGCTCCTACTATGTGCCAGGCACTGAGCTAGGTCCATGGGGTACAACTGGGAATAATAGCAGACAGTCTGTGCTCTCAAAGCTGAGTCCAGTAGAGGGCAGATGTCGATGCAATGGCCTGAAGATGTTCTAGAGGTAAATGGAGCTTTTACAGAAAACAGGTGAACTGGCCTCCTGTTTTGAGACAGCAAGTAAGACATGACTAAGTATAGATTAATGATTGATTTGGGATTTGGAGGAAATGTTGATGGTAACAATGAGAAGGGAAAGAGAAAAATTCCCTACTTCCATTTCCTGAACCCACCACCCTTTTAACTCTCCTCAGCCCTTTACTGTACCTCTGCCTGGGGTGGCATACAGAAATCCAGGGGGGTGAGGAAGGGAGAGGATGCAGAGCTGGTAAGGGCCAGGTGATACAGACATTTTGAGGCCCTCTGAAGGATTCTGTCTTTACCCTAAGTTTAGTTCAGTTCGGTTCAGTTCAATCGCTCAGTCCTGTCTGACTCTTTGCAACCCCATGGACTGTAGCACGCCAGGCTTCCCTGTCCATCACCAACTCCGGGAGCTTGCTCAAACTCATGTCCACCGAGTCGGTGATGCCATCCAACCATCTCGTCCTCTGTCGTCCCCTTCTCCTCCTGCCTTCAATCTTTCCCAGCATCACGGTCTTCTCCAAGGAGTCAGTTCTTCACATCAGGTGGCCAAAGTACTGGAGTTTCAGCTTCAGCATCAGTCCTTCCAGTGAATATTCAGGACTGATTTCCTTTAGGACTGCTTACCTAAAGAACATTTTACCCTAAGAACAGTGTTCTTTACCCTAAGAACAATGGGAAATTACACAAGAATATTCTTAGCAGCACTGTTCCTGCTAACAAAACTCTAGAAGCAACCAAAAGACCCATCTCCTATAAATCAGATAAATTATGGCATATTCATAAGATGAAATATTATATTATAAAGGTGTTAAATCTACTACACCTATGTGCAACACTGTAGGTGAATCTTAGCAATGTATTATTAAATGGAAAAAAGCAAGTCTCAGAAAATAACACATAGCATGATAAACTTTTCATAACATTCAAGGTAACTAAAATTTAACAGGGCACTTTTAAGGAATACATTTAGGTAATGAAACCATAGTTAAATAAAGCAGGGGAATAATTAAATACAAGGCTCAGAAGAGTGAGTTGGCAGCATTATCGGATGGAGCTCAATGCATAAGTAGATGAACGTTCTTGTTAATGCTCCAGTTTTCTGTGAGCAATGGATTCATAGGTATTTATAATATTTTTTTAAAATTTAATTGCAATGAGGAGCCATTAAAACAATTTATAACAGAGGATGACATGGTCTGATTTGCAATTCAAACAATCTCTCTGGATGCACTGAGGAGGCTTCCTGGGAACAGGGCAAAAGTGGAAACAGGCAGACCAGGCAAGAAGTCACTGCAAACAGCCATCAAGACGGGGCTCTGAGTAAAGAGATGGTGGCAGAGACAGACTGAGTTGTTCCTTTTGCTCAAACTGGCTGACTTTCTCCTTCTACATTTAAAGTAAAGAAACAGTGACTCAACACTGCATTAAATGGATAGTAGGAAACGCAAATGGACAAGAAAATAAATCAGGAGAGTGCCTTTAACCAACAGATCTCCAAGCCTCCCACTAAAAACCATGTTATCAGATGAATAAACATAGACCCCATCTGGATAAGGATTTGGAGACCATTAGAGTCATTATCAGCAAGGCCAGCTCGCTCAGAGGAGCTCATAGAAAACCCTCTTATCTCCTGGAAAAATAAATAAGACAAAATCACCACAAAACTACACCCGAACAATGGCGCCCACCCTCCCAGACTAGTTTTCTCCCCTCACTTGTATCTCCCACCTCCACAAATGTACTGAAAACTCTCTGAAGCACCGATTCTGGGAAACTGATTTCCCAATTGGCATGTTTACTTTGGCCAGCCGCTCACTTGTGGGTGCAATCTGAGGTACAAAGGCCAAGGTTAGAGTCCAGCAAAGGCAAGTGATGGTTCTGATGTGCGTTCTCACAGGAAAGCTCTGTAAAGTTAGCAGAGGACTGTCTTCTTCAGCAAGCAGCGGTCAGGCCGTCAGAAGGCAACAAGTTTCAGGCCTTCCCAGTTTAAGCTGGTCCACCTCTCACATGTTCTTTACAACGAGTGGTCCGGCCAAGGGAGTGGGTCAGTGCCAACCTGTGAATCTGACAATACTGGCTCTGTGGAGACCCTAAGTGTTGGCTACCCTTCCCTAAGAAATAATCAATAATCATGCTATCAAAAGATAACAAGCAACTTACCCAGCTTAGGGGTACCCTGTTCTCTGCATCATTATTAAATGGTTCAGAATAACTCCAACTTCTCTCCCAACTGAGCAGAAGCCAATGAAGGCTATTCCTGGAGGTGACAGACTCTTGTTTTTACCCCCTGGTGCGTCCAGCACAACACCCACTCCCCCACCCCCCACCCCCCCCCCCCCCCCCCGCCCCCGGCTGAACTGAGGACAGGCCGTATCCTCTGCAATGCTGAATGGCTTCTCTTTGTTTTCTCTTCTGCTTGGTTTTCAGTATCTGATTACTTGCTGGTTATTATGCTTATAAATCAAACAACTTCAAGGCAAAACAAAAACAAGTTAATGGGTCGGCCATCCTTCTGTCCACCACGTCCACCAGCTCCATCTCCTTTACTGACAGACCCCCTTCTCTCCTTCCCTCCTCCTTCCCCAAGAAATAACACTCGCCTTATTTACAAAACAGCTTCCACTGTGTCAAGCTTTAAAGCCTTTCAAGAGAGTTTTCTTTTTTTTTTTTAACTCTTGGGGCGGTTGTGGGGGGGGGGGGGCGGGCGGTGAGGGATGTAAGATAAAAATCTGCCCCTCCAATGAGATGAATAATAAGAATGATAATCTTCTAAAATTTGCCAGAATGACAAAGGCTGTTAAAGCCCTAGAGAAGAACACATATTTAATTCTTAGACATTCAGAGGGTGGTTGGTTGAAGCAGCCTCACATATGCATGCTCCAATGATGCTGGGGGCGGTGGAGGCGGGGGTGTGGGGCCGGGGATGGGGGCGGGTGGTGCAATTCTCACACAAGAGTTTCCCTGAGCACACATTTACATGCCTGGTAGAAATGGGAATTACACACACTGGTAACCCTGGCGACATACAGTTGACTCATTTACATCGAAAGTTGAACACATTTGCCCCAAGTAACAGATAAACATATTAACCTGGCTTGTACTCATAGGGCTGCAGAGCTGGGGAGGGGCTAGAGATCATCTCCAGGGGTCCGCAACCCTTTTGGCACCAGGGACCGATCTTGAGGAAGACCATTTTTCTACAGACCAGGGTGGGAAGGAATGGTTTGAGGATGATTCAAGCGCATCACGTTAATTGTGCATTTCATTTCTGTTACTACTACATCAGCTCCACCTCAGATCGTGGGGCATTAGATCCCGGAGGTTGGGAAGCCCTGATCTAACCAAACTCACTCATGTTACAGAAAAGTAAACTGAGGCCCAGAAACCCCAAGTTAGTGGCCCCGCTGCCTCCGGCAGCAGAGCTGGGCTCACACGTTGCTGTCCTGGCTCCCAGCCAGTCCACTGTTCTCACCAGCCTCTGGGTACCTCGGAACTTGAGTGAAATGATTCTGTTATCTTAGAACGGACAGAAGAGCAATGAGGGAAACAAGATGGGGAAAAAAAAATAAATTGAAACAGAGAAAATGATGAAGAAGATAGAGAGGGACAGAAATTACAGGGCTCTCCTTCCGCCCCATGCGTCTCTATCTTTCTCTGTATCTGCCTGATCCCATTCTCTGCCGTAACCTGTCTCTATTCTGTCTCCCACACGCTGGCTCCTGAAAGAGCACAGTGTTATTCCATTCCTTTTAAACATCCTTCTGAAGAAGCCCTGCACAAGGGCAGCTGCTGGCAGGGCTGGGAGCCGTCAGAACGAATTCCCGGGACTTCTGCACCACGGCGGCTCCACGCCCACCCCGACCTCCCCCTCCACTGCCCATTAGGAAGGAGGTCCAGTCACGTAGGCCTCTGGCTGTGGCTTCATGCGCACCCCGTGAAGCTGGCAAAACTGCAGCATCTGCAGCCCCACCCCGAACCGAAGGGCTCAGAACCTACATTTTAAGGAGATGCTCAAGCGATTCACGGGGACTTTCAAGTTTGAGAAGCAATGACACGGAAAACACTGGAAATATTTCCTCACAAGTATGCCTCCTTCAGTCACAAACTTTCTCTTCCAGGCCCAGGGAGGAAGCCGGTAAAGACTGAGTAAGATTTCCAGGCTTCTTTAACATTTTCGTTTATTCATTTGTGGCTGTGCCGGGTCTTCCTTGCTGCTTGGGCTTCTCTCCAGTTGTGGCGCGTTTGCGGGGGGCCTTTCTCTCCAGTTGTGGCGCGTTTGCGGGGGGCCTTTCTCTCCAGTTGTGGCGCCTCTGCGGGGGGCGCTTCTCTCCAGTTGTGGCGCCTCTGCGGGGGGCCTTTCTCTCCAGTTGTGGCGCCTTTGCGGAGGGCGCTTCTCTCCAGTTGTGGCGCGTTTGCGGGGGCCGCTTCTCTCCAGTTGTGGCGCGTAGGCTTCTCTCTGCGGCGGTTCCTCTTGTCGCGGAGCGCAGGCTCTAGGGCACATGGGCGTCAGTAGCTGCAGCTCCCAGGCTCTGGAGCACAGGTTCGGTAGCTGTGGTACACGGGCTTAGTTGCTCTGCAGCACGTGGGATCTCCCATCTCCGGGGAGGGAGGGAACCCGCATCTCCTGCATTGGCGGGAGGACTCTTTACCACTGGGCCCCCAGGGAAGCCCAGATTTAGAGTCTTTTAGATGGTAAAATCCATCCTGGGACCTGCTCAAGAACGGCCACGTTCATTTCTCCATCGTTCACCCCATGGCACTTGTGGTTTGACCCTTTCTCCTCAGGCTGGTTGTCTTCTTTGACCAGCTCTCAAAAATTCCTATGATAGGTTGGGTTTTGCAGAATCCAAAGGGAATGCAGATTTCCAATATTTCCAGCCACTCCTGAATCAAAAAAGTATAAATAGCAGGCAGGATTCAAATATTGTTTGAACTTGCCAAATTCTGTGGCAAAACAAATCTCTTTCCAAACCTTGCTGAAAAGGGAGGACTCAGGTGGTACCATGTGGGAAGAAGTAGATGCTTCTACTGCTTAGAGGAGGCAACCTTGCAGGCAAGGTTTTCCAGTGAGCAGCCTTGTTGCAAAAGCAATAAAAAATTAACAGGAGAAAATTTTCAGGTGTCACTTCCCATAAGGGAGCAACAGATAAGAAATAAGCATTTTATGTGAAAGCATTTCCAACTTTGAAGCTTGTGAGAGAATACTGACTTACATCTTTCTTTTTCCCAAGTGTGATGTCATCCCACGTGTCACGTTGAAACTGACAAGGATTTCTTGTTAAATAATCCCTTTGCCAACATTTGAGAATAAAATAGCCTCGCCCTTTGATCTAAATAGATATGATCATGAGAGTTACCTTGCTTACACATCTCCAGTTAGGCTGCTCAAAATAATATTTCTGAAATATGACAGGATGAGGAGAAGAATACACATAAAAGTAGAATGAGTAAGCTTCAAAGAGAGAAGGAGAGAAACAGAACAAATTCTAGAATGTGCATCCTATGAATATACTGCCAATGTGCGATGTGTATAAAGTATTCTACACCCTTCACAGATTTTATTTAATCTGCAGACTTTGCCAATCACGTTCATATTTATAGCTGCGTGCAACTCTTCACAACACAAAATCTACAACAAAGGACAAAACTTCTACTCCAGAGAATCTGAATTCTGTTGCTTTCCCTTCTTTCTAACACACACACACACACACACACACACACACACACCACTGTCATACTAAAACTCTCCTGTGCCCACACATGGTGCCATGTCTGAACCAGCACAACAGCTTCAGCCACCAAGACTGAGAGCAAATCTCTCTCCCACACTGGAGTCCCCCTTGTCACATGGAGACGTTAAGCTTGGCTTCTGAATTAGAAATACTCCGGGGGGAAAGAAAGCTTCAGGATGGAAACAAAACCCGAAAGTTACCGCTTCTCTCCCTGCAGTGACACCGTAACAGGAGACACACACACACAAACAAACACACTCATGCCTGCATAGGTTTCCTGCGCCCTCAAACTTTACTTTGTTCTGTTTTTTGTTTTTGTTTTTTTAAATTTTGAATTCACCACTGCAACACTGAAAGTCTGAAGCAGTTCTAATCTGTTTCATATCCGAGCTGGCTCCAGGCAACACAAGTAAATTGTTAAGTGAGTTCCATCCTGCTATAAAAACCAGCGAACCTGAGCTTGACGTCTTCTTTTCATAATGGGCAGGTTGACTGCGGCCAGGGCCCAGTTCTAAACACCTGAGGGTATTTTGTCTCTTCACGAGACGTCTGGGGGACACAGAGAGGAAAACTACTTTAAGTAAGGAATAAGCCCTCTGAAATGGAAAGTCACCCAGGAAGGGGGTGCTTGGCTCACTGCCATTGTGCGGAGGTGTTTTCAGAACCGATTACAGCCCAGCGCATGGGCAGCACTCCGGCCCTTCGCTGGACTGCTTATACCAACAAGCTGGGTGGGGCTTTCCTGGACACCCCTCATTCCTGGGAACGAGGGGACAGTCTACTGTAGAAGCCTCTGGAGAGAAGAGAGGATTCCTTTGAAAAAGGACATCTTTTACTTCCCCATCTGTTTCTTCTCACAGTACAATTTGCGGTCAAATCAGGTCTTACAACATTCTGGAAAACGATTTAGCACTTTCCTCCTGTAAAGTTTGAATATGTGAAGAGAAAAGGCTTATTTGTATAACCTCTTTCAGCGTGGACAGGGCTGGGGGAGCACTCCTCAGCGACTGTACATAGGAATCTGTTATAAATAGAAAGGAGGTGAACAACTTTTGAAGGGGACTGAAAGGACATCCTCTCTCAAAGAAAAGGGTGTGAACCGAATGTGTTTTCAAAAACTGCAAGTGTCCCTGTCTCTGCTGAAAGCCGGTAAGGTTTGGGCCTGACACACAGAATGGCCCCAAGTGGAAGGAGAGTGGATGGCCTCTGTCACGTGACTATGGGATCTTCTGAAATGGTGAGGTTTGGTCTTCAAGGTCAAGCTACTGGGACGTGGAAAGAGGTTACGGTGGACACTCAGTCACAAACAACTTGAAACTTTTACATGAATCCAAACCAAAGGAAGAAAAAAGCAAAGAGATTTTTTTCACCAGCTGCTAAAATATGACTTGGCTCTGCTCCTGGCCTCCCTCTCCTCACATTAGCCAGCGTCAGCAGGGTGAGCTTCCCGAGTGGAGAGGTAATCAAGCTAAAGACATGCCACCGCCACAGGACTCAAGTCACCAAAAGAGCTATACCACCTCCATCACCACATCCCACGCTCCCTGGCTAATCCCCAGCAGAGACACCCTCCCCTCCTCCTCATCGCCAAAACTCAAAGGCAAGCGAAGCAATGCCTGCTACAAGCACAGTCCAGTTTTTTGTTTCCAAATATACTTCTAAAGAGAAACTGAACATGAAATCTCCTGCAATAAAATGGCCCTTGTGAAAGGAACACCAGTCCCATACAATGATGGTGTTGTACCCCCAGCTAACAGAGAAGGGGAAGAAACAAAAGAGACAGAGGGATTGCTTAAATGGACAGGGAAGTTTCCCAGATGGTGTCGAGGGAAACACCTTGATGAAATTAGAATGTTACATTCTGAAACTTGCAATGAAAGTTTTAAGTCCATATCACATTACATCATCAGTTCAGTTCAGTCGCTTAGTCGTGTCCAACTCTTTGCGACCCCATGAATCGCAGCACGCCAGGCCTCCCTGTCCATCACCAACTCCCGGAGTTCAATCAGACTCACATCCATCGAGTCCGTGATGCCATCCAGCCATCTCATCCTCGGTCATCCCCTTCTCCTCCTGCCTCCAATCCCTCCCAGCATCAAAGTCTTTTCCAATGAGTCAACTCTTCGCATGAGGTGGCCAAAGTACTGGAGTTTCAGCTTTAGCATCATTCCTTCCAAAGAAATCCCAGGGCTGATCTCCTTCAGAATGGACTGGTTGGATCTCCTTGCAGTCCAAGGGACTCTCAAGAGTCTTCTCCAACACCACAGTTCAAAAGCAGCAATTCTTCGGCGCTCAGCCTTCTTCACAGTCCAACTTTCACATCCATACATGACTACTGGAAAAACCATAGCCTTGACTAGACGGACCTTAGTCAGCAAAGTAATGTCTCTGCTTTTGAATATGCTATCTAGGTTGGTCATAACTTTTCTTCCAAGGAGTAAGCGTCTTTTAATTTCATGGCTGCAGTCAGCATCTGCAGTGATTTTAAGTAGATATAAAATCTAACTTTTAAGTTAATATAATTTTTAAAAGTTTCATTCTAAAAATGCTTAAGTGCAAGGATTTTTTTGTTTGTTGGGGGGGAGGGGGGAGTTGGTCAACTGGAAAGCTCCGATTCCTGCTGTCCAGTTCCAAGTTAAAGGCCACTACATTGTTTTAGAACAGCAGAGATAGACTTCGTATAAAGTACTTTAGCCTCCATCTCCAATCAGCTCCAATCCCCCTCCCCAGGGTGCTGGCCTCACCAGAAAGGGGACTCCACAAGGCCCCAGATTTCTGGAAGCTGGAGCTGACCCAGCAGGAGCAAGCTGGGCTCAGAGAACTCCCCGTTTGACCAGGGCAATGTGAGCTGAATGTGTGTGCGCCCTGAGGCTCATCCGTTGAAACCCTAACCCCCAGAGAGATGGTATTTGGAGGTGGGGCATTTGGGAGGTAATGAGGGTGGGATTCGTGGTTTTATAAGAAAAGGAAGACAGAGACTGTCTCCCTTCCTCTCTGCCCTCACCCCTTAACCACCAAGAAAAGGCCATGTGAGGACACTGTTAGAAAGTGGCTGTCTACAAAGTCACCAGAACCCAGATCTGCCAACATCGTGATTCTGGACTTTCAGCCGCCAGAACCATGAGAGAGAAACATCTGCTGCTTAAGTCCCCGTCTGTGGGACTGCTGCAGCAGCCTGAGCTAAACATGTCCCTCCCGCTACTGTCATTCAGCTGCCGCGGGAGGTCACCTTCCTCCGCTGCTGAAAATAATCCATGCCTCGATCACGCCCATCCGACCTCTACTTCCTTCCCGCTAAAGATCATGGGATTGAGCTTCTGGCTTCTGAGAGGGAAATACAGAAACAGAAAGTAAGTGTGTGTGTGTGTGTGTGTGTGTGTGTGTGTGTGTACATGTGTTTTTGTATATGTGTGTGTATGTGTGTGTGAACGTGAGGCAAAGAACACCCTCTTTCAAAAACTATGTATGTGTGTATGTACATGAGGCAAAGAACACCCTCTTTCAAAAACTCTGTGTGTGTGTATGTGTGTGTGTGAACATGAGGCAAAGAACACCCTCTCTTTCAAAAACCAGCTAGAGAAACAGAACAGCCACAGGCGGGTTGCCCTGAACATCATTCCAGACAGAGGCACACAGGCTGTATGTGCTTGGCCTTCTCTCGAGTTATCTTTCTAACATGTGTGCCGAGTCTGGTTCTTATAAATATCCTCTTGAAGAGGGTGAAAAGGTCATCCTGATTCACATCAGCAAAGACAAGAGGGCATTTGGTTGGGCTTGTCTCCATCAGTGATCTACTTTTGAAACCTCCCAGCCACAACAAGCTTCTTTGTTACTAAAGTGAGATGTTTTTGGAACGTGGAGCCACGGAAAATACACAAAGTCTGGGTACATCCAGGCAACACAGAACTCTTGCACTTGACAATGTAGTTACATTTCAATAGTCAATGAAGCTGGCAGGGTGGAGAGCAGCAGGACAGAGTCCAAGCTGTAGATGTAGTCTCCATACTACTTTCCCCCTAGCTGTCCCTAAACAGGGCCCATTTCCATGCTACCTGGAGTTGTATCTCTAGGCTACACTAGGTATTAAGCCTTGGTTTTCTCAAGCTTTCCCAAGGTCAAAAGCGTCATGAAGGATGCTGTTACAAGGAAACCACAGTTGCCATGGCCCCCACATGCTGCAGTAGAACATGGGGTATGAGGAGGAGGAGGTGTGGTCTGGAGGAAAATGTTGAGAGAAAAGAATTTTAAAGAAGAGGGAAGTGCTGAAGAATGTGAGGTGTGTGTAGGCCCCAGACCTCCAGGGAAAGAAAAGAGAAGACTTGCTGTGTAGACAGATGGGAGTGCCTAAGGGAAGATTAAATATAACCCTAAGTGGTCTAGGCCCTCAGGAGTTTCTGAAATGTTCACAGGAGGGTGTGAAGGAGAAGACCTAATTCCACAGACAGGGGAGCATTTCCTGCGTCTTCTACATGGTTCTGTCTTGGGACATGGGCCCCCACAGGCTATGTCCTGCTGTCTAGACAGGACTCAAGAGCATCCAGTCGGGATGGTTTCATCAGGTCAGATCTACTGGGAACTGATCATGTCTTGTGTGACAGGAAAGTAAAAGGAGGGCAGGAACTCCAGGGCAGGGACTATGCTCTGCTTGTCCTGTATCTACAGCACCGTGCCCAGCCTTCATAAGCCTATGGTTCTTTGGTGCTCTCAATTCTTTCTTCTCTGTGGGGCCCCCTGCCTCCCATTTCCCTGTTCTTTCCTCTATATTCTGATTTTTTTAGTATGCAAGAGTGGCCTTGGTTCTGCCCCCAAGATAACCTGAGTGGTCTCCAGACCCTTTTCTCTTTGCCTCTGAAGACGACTGTAATAGTGGTCATCTGTCCCCAGGGTTGTCATCACCCAACTCTGACGGATACTTGCAAAAGAATTCCTGACTGGTGGGTTAGGGAAACCTTTTTTAACCTTAGATGTGGAATGCTGATGGATATCATCATGCTTGATAGTTCCAGGCACAATTTCATCTTTGGTCCACATAGGGCTCTTCTCTTGTCTTTCTGTTTTTTGTTTGTCTATCGTCTTTGTCACCATTATCCCCATTAACTCCTCCCCACAGGCAATGTATTTAACATCCATCTTTTTGTCCATGTGCTCTCTAGCAAAGTGTTTATTGCTGTTTGGTGGACGTATATTTGTAACTTACAGAAATGATTTGTACTGAGCCTTTTATCTGTTTCTTACTTTTTTCAACCAACAATATGTTTTTGAGAGAATCTGTGTTTATATTGGAGCTTCCCTGGTAGCTCAGCTGGTAAAGATTTGCTTCTTATCACTGCATGGTATTTTTAGATGATGTAGGTCTACCATGTTTTACCTGATAATTCTCCTGGGGACAGAGAGACAGTTTCTAACTCTCAGTTTCCCTGTCCAGAGCAGTGGGGAAAAGTCTCTGGGATATATACCTGCATGTATACCTGCTAAGTTGCTTTAGTTGTGTCTGACTCTTTGCAACCCTATGGACTGTCGCCCACCAGGCTCCTCTATCCGTGGGACTCTCCAGGCAAGAACACTGAAGTGGGTTGCTATGCCCACCTCCAGGGCATCTTCCCAACCCAGGGATTGAACTCACATCTCTTACATCTCCTGTATTGACAGGCAGGTTCTTTACCACTAGCACCCCTGGGAAGTCTGGAGGTATATATCTTGTCACAGAATATCTGGGTTACAGTTTATGTAAATGTTTAATTTACCTAAGCAGTGCCATATTACTCATTAAAATGGCCACCAGTCAATCTACACTCAATCAGAGGTGCATGAGAAATCCTAGATAACCCAATTCTCATTCTCCATCATCAGCTGACATCAGCCATTGTTTTCCTAATGTTTTCCAGTCTAAGTTCATGAAAGCAAAAACCTCATTGTTCTTATTTGCATTTCTTGGCTTATTGAAATATGTGAGTGTTTCTCTATGTTTATTTCCTTTTAGGTTTTTCTCCTTCCTAAAATGCCTGTTCATAACTTATGTTTGTTTTTCCGTTGGAGTTGATTTGCAGACCCACATTGCTTACGCTACATCCTTTGTCATTTTGAAATATTGCAGATGTCTTCTCCCACTTGAGTCTGTGTCCACATTCGAGTCGTCTGTTCCATTTGCTCTATATGTCCACTTGTAAATACTATTTGTCTTACTATGGCTTTGTTGAATGTTTCAATATCTGAGTATATAAGTACTCCTTTTTACTTTTGTATTTCTTTTTTATTTTTCCCTTAGCTATTTGTGAATCTTTCTTCTTTTATAAATTTATTAAGATCCCTCCCAAAAATTCCAGCTAGACTGCTGATTGAAAGTGCATTGAGATTATAAATTAATTTGGGGAGAATTACAACCTTTATAATATTAAGTTGTTCATCTAAGAACATGATATTTATTGATACAATTTTCTCTGTCTTTTATTAGCGCATTAAAGCTTTTCCCCATGGAGGTCTGATGTAATCTTGGTTAAATCAATTCCTAAATATTATGTTGTTTTTGCTACTATTGGAATGGCATCTTACTTTCCTAACAAATTTTCTGGATGAGTTAACTGTGAAAAGACCAGGATAGCCACAGCAGGAACTGAAATGGGAACTTCTTTGTCTGAGTTATCCCTTCTTGCTGAGGAGAGGAGGTCATCCTGAAGGAGGGGAAGATCCCACCTTGAAGCCCCACCTCACGCCTTTCTCACTTTCTCTTCAATTCCCCTTCTTTTCCATAGTCCTATTCTTCAGGTCTGCCGAGAGGAACATTTGCTCCTTCTGAAAAGTCCAGTCCTTCAACCAGCTGTGGACTCCGACAAAGTCCCCTTGTACTCTCACTTCTTGCAGATGCTCAGCTCCAGCTGATACAAGCGGAGTGCGAGGGCATGAGTGTGGCAAGGGATAGCTCCAGTTCTGGGAAGGGAAAAAAACTGGGTGCCTGGTGCCCGGTTCCGGTTTAATATATTAATCACCACCAAGAAGCACTCTGGCTAACCCCCAGCTGCTTTCCTTAGTAACTGCAAAAAGAAAAACACCTAGACAAGACAACACTGGAGACATCACAGTGTTATCTGATGTGAGGAAAGGGCATTCTCACAGTAATGTGACTTTGACCTTGCCCCTTGCAAAATAATGGGGGGGGGGGGGGGGGGCGCCTCTTCCTCTTTCCTGGGCCCACATGTACTGCAACAGTCATCACAGCAGCTATAAATGGCTCTTTCCACCATCCTCAATGGACAGCACTAGCTCTAAGTAAGTCTTCTGGTTTGTTTTGTTTTGACGCTCAAGAGCCCTCTGCTAGGTGGGGTGAGTGTTAAGGAGCAGGGAGAGGTTAACCTTCCAGAATCTCTCTCCTGCCCCTAACAATGCTATGGACACAATGGGATGCAAAACTTCTTCTCCCTGCCACTCCAAGATCAACCTAGAAAAGACTACACCCTATAGATAAATTTCTACAGGCTTCAAGGGGACAATGGTGAGAATACAAAACATTAATGAAGCTCAGCTGCAAGGGAACTTGATTGTTTACAGTTTTACCAAATTCCCAGGTTCAGTCACGCAGTCGTGTCCAACTCTTTGCGAGCCCCATGGGCTGCAACATAACCAGCCTTCCCTGTCCTTCACTGTCTCCTGGAGTTTGCTCAAACTCATGCCCATTGAGTCAATGATGCCATCCAACCATGTAAGCCAGGATCACTCTAAACCTGAAGAACATGTCCCTTGCTGAAGACGTTAGCTCCATTCATTCCCATAGCTGTTCAGTGCTCTTCCGCCTTCAATCAGACCGTTCTCCCTGTTTTCCCTTCTTTGAATCAGGCTCTTTACAGCCTTTGAAACCACCCCTGGTTTGAGAACCACTGAGTAAGAGATACAACTTCAAATTGTAAAGTTTACAGTGAAATTCAACAGGGTTTTAAAAGCCAACCCTTCAGGGCTCTTTATAAGCCTCTGTTTTCTTAGGAGAATTCACCACTTCCTGTCCTAAATCATTTGGTGCTGCCCTTGGGCAAACACACCCATCATACCCAATTAGGCAAAGCCAGGAATTTCAAGAAACCCAATTCTCTTCTCCTTCTTCGCTCTCTTACACTGAACTGTGGCTGAACACAGCATTTTGGTGCTTAAATATCCTCAGCCTCACAGCTTCCCTTAAAGCTGCTCACACTTCACCTCTGCTGCTCAGTCGTGTCCAACTCTGCGACTCCATGGACTGTAGCCCTCCAGGCTTCTCGATCCACGGAATTTTCCAGGCAAGAATACAGGAGTGGGTTGCCACTTTCTCCTCCAGATCTTCCACATTCTGGGATTGAAACTGTGTCTCTTGTGTCTCTTGCACTGGCACGTGGATTCTTTACCAGTCACATCACCTGGGGTCACCTCTGCACTTATGTCTACAACTCCACAGTGAGCTCGACGTGGAGGATGTATATCTGTTAGATTGCTTCTGGTCTCACCCCACACATTCCCTGGTGGCTCAGACGGTAAAGCCTCTACCTGCAAGGCGGAAGACCTGGGTTCGATCCCTGGGTCGGGAAGATCCCCTGGAAAAGGAAGTGGCAACCCACTCCAGTACTCCTGCCTTGAAAATTCCATGGATGGATGAGCCCAGTGGGCTACAGTCCATGGGGTCTCAAAGAGTCAGACATGACTGAACAGCTTCACTCATTCCCCACACAGAGGTCCAGCCTCAGCAGTTCTCAAAACATGTCTGATTAGCAGGCCCAGTCAATTGCTAAAGTTTCCACTCACACCCGGTTTCTTGGGCGAGCCGTTTCTTTCACGGGCGGGGAAAAGCTCGAGACTGAGGGAGTGTTTGTATGTGTAGTTAAGTGAGTGCACCGTATGTTTCCTGAATCCCCTGGGTTTCACCTTTTCTCTTTGAAGAAGGGAGTCCTGTTAACATGTTCTACTGTCACATAAGGACTTACTCACATCCAAGTATGAAGGGGAGACAGGCTCCAGCCTCTACTGCTGGTGCCCAAGGAGGGATATCGTGGCCTAGAGGATTTTTAAGATCCCTGATGAACAAACCATTCCACCTTCACATGAGAGACGCATTGTTATGTCTTCAGCAGCCTGTGAGGAAGAGGCCCTGCTGGGCCAGATGCAGAAAGCACTGGCAATTAATTGAGAGAGCTGAACTGTTAACATTCTCTCCACCATGTTCTGGCACAGGGCTCCAACAGAACCACTGGAGAAAATAACCAAATAAGGTCGGGTGGGCCGAGGGTGGAGAACACTTTTCATTCAAATCCCAGTCAAGCCACTTTAGTACCTTTCCCCCAAAAGGCGCTGCTTGGAGGGCAGAACGCTACGCTTGTTGCACACTATTTTCATGACAGATCTCCGCTCTGTCCTACAACCTGAAATTATTTGCTTTCCTTGGGACACTTTTGTGTGGGGGGTGTGTGTTGAAAAGCTCATATGCTGGATCCTCAAAAGAGCATATGTTTGCATTATAGTATGTCTGACGATTTGCATTTCTGTATATGGGCACACATATGTACATACCATGTGCGATGGACATGTGTGTGTGTGTGTGATATAACAGTACCGAAATTCATAACACATAACGTGTACTGTCCTTTCTTTTCTTTTTTTTCTTTCTTTCTGTTGGGATGAAAAAGAATTGTCTGTTTCTTACAAGTGGGCCTTAGGTTAGAGCCTCGGAAGTAGTACAGTGTGTGCTCAGTCGTGTCCGGCTCTTTGAGACCTCATGGACTGCAGCCCAGCAGGCTCCTCTGTCCAGGGAATTTTCCAGGCAGGAATAGTGGAGTGGGTAACCATTCTCTTCTCCAGGAAATCTTCCTGACCCAGGGATGGAACCCATGCCTCTTGCACCTTCTGCACTGGCAGGTGGATTCTTTACCAACTGCGCCTAGGAAACTTCTCCTCATATAAAGATGGCTGTGATCAAAGACACCTATTAGAATGTATGTGCCTGTCTCCTTTCTGGAACTGCCCTCCAATCTCCTGCCCTGGCCACAGGGAGATCCCAATTGCCATGTCTGTTCAATATGGTCCTTTAGCCCAAGTCAAGCTGACTGGGACCACAAAAAGAACCAGGCCCATTCCAGAACAATGAGAATCTCGAATTACAGATCCCAGGTCTCCAGAACAGGAATTAAGTGGTGGACACCAAGGTGTGTCTGTGTTCTCCACCATGTGGACTGAGGCAATGGTAAAATCATCCTACTGAAAGAAGAAGAAAAATAAAGCAAGCACACACAAAGAAATGGAAAAGCAAGACGGAGGAAAATTGCTGCCTGAAGGCCCAATGGCCCATAGCATCTTGCCTCCGGGGCCAGCCTGTCCAGGTGATTTCTGAATCTGGAGTGAGCATCCATTCACTAAAGTTCATGGCAAGGAAGAGAGGTCAGGAAAGGAAATCCCACTGAGGATCTCAAGAAGGGTATCATCTTGGGAGAAACATTCCTTTGTATCCTCTTTAACCATATTTCCACCTTCTTTAACACTGAACGTATGGCAACAAAACATATCATCAAATACATCTTACTCTGAGTGAAAGTATCAGTGTATCATTGACATGATGAAATTTAACCCATAACTACTCAGAAATTCTATGTGCGATATACTTAATACACTTTTACTGAGAAACCTACAAATATAAAGTGTAGAAGAAAAAGCCAATTTTTTTTAACATACCAAACATATCCTTAAATGCTGATATTTATAGAAATGCAGTCATTTGAGTGACACTGAAAGGACCGGCTGACCCCAAATACCCCCCACCCTTTCTAACCACCATGTTGCTACCGGCAAATTCCGTCATCATCATTATTTCTGTATATTACGAGTCCTCTGTTTCCAGGAATCGTCTCATAAGGTGTAAATAGCGTGTGGAAGGTTTTATACACTAAACCAGTAACACGGTAGTATGGATTTACTCTTCAGATTAGTTGCTTGATCTTTTAAAAGCATGAGGATCCGAGCTATTAGATGGTAATCTATAATGGACGAGAAAGCAGACCTCTCATCTTGGAGAGAATTATTGAGTCTCCACCATATGTCTGAGATTCTATTGCTGATACATAGTGAACGTGCCCTGTTCTTTCCTTAAGAAGCCAGACCAGGCAGACACACAGCAAGTGCGAGACATTGCTATACAAGCAATAATTAAGGTGCACACTTGATACAGTAAAAGCACTTGGGACCGGATAGGGTGAGTATGGAGTTTCATGGATGAGATATAGCTCGGGTACAGGTAGAAGTCCATCAGGACACCAGCCTGTGCACACAGGTAGCATGCTTAGGAGACCTGCAGCGTGAATTTGATGTGACTTACCATGGAATAGAAGTGGGAAGAGGTTAGAAGGAGTGGATGAGATTGAAACTATTGAAGGTATATCATAAAGGCTCTTAACATACAAAGGAATTCTGATTTTTATTAAATATACAACACCACCACCACCCCAGAATCATTACTAACTCTAATGAGCTACCTGCCAGCCAAGACAAAATATGTGGAGCTAACATTTAGGTAATTTTATGGTTAATACTTTGGGACTTCTCTACATTAAACCTCAACTGAGTACCTCGTTCAGGCATGCTAAGGTCCACATCTGGGTGATGCTATCCATGGCTATGTCTGAAAACATAGCAAAGTTTGTGTTAAGGTGAAAAGCTACCCACTTTTGTTCATAATTAAAGGATCATTTCAGTTCAGTTCAGTTCAGTCGCTCAGTCGTGTCTGACTCTTTGCGACTCCATTTAGGGCTATTCAAAACCAGTCTTTGTAATACATTTTGGAGAAGAAAAAAGTGATTTTTTTTAAGCAAAGGATGCCATGGACAAAGGTAACAAACAACTTTTTGAAAGAAGATATTTGCAACATTAAAACCAACAAGGGACTATGATCTAGAATATATATATCATTAACTCCAGCCAACCTGCAAATCCAGGTAGTCATTCTGGAGAGAGTCTGGCAGTACTCAGACAATGCAAGGACATATATATATATACACTGTGACCCAGCAAACCTGCCCCTGAGTCCTAGGGCATCTGTGCCACAGATTCTCGGGGATTCTCCTTTTAGTCAACAAGGGGATGTGTCTTTCACCAGGGTGTTGGTGGTAGTGGGGAGTGGGAGGCAGTCACTCGGGGAACAGATGAGTGAAACAGGGATAATGCCCAGAGCAAGGAGGTTGCCTGTTAACATGCCAAACAGAAAACATAAGAAGCACGGTGAGGTTTCTTATGTGCCATTTATGTAAACGTAGAACACATGTTCACAAAACAGAAATACATGTTTTACAAGAATATACGCAAATAAAGTAAAGACATATAAACACATTAAACTGATGGCCTATGGAGAGGACAAAAATGGGGGCGGGGAATGGGAAAAACAAAAACATCCCATCAATCAAGAGATGGGCCTTCTAGAAGAGACTATAGTGTGCTGTGACTGAGCCTCTGCACCTGAGCTGCAGAAACAAACAAAAAGGGGGCAGGAATGCCACCAGGGTCTCAGGCCCTTGAAGACAATGTGCACTGGGCTCCCTTCCTAATCCCCGACGGCAACCAGCCCCATGTCTTATCTTTGGGCCACATCTGCTCTTTGGACAATAGATAGTTGACTGATAGATGTATAAACAAATGGGGGAATAAAAGACACAGACAATCTAATGGAGGGTGGCCAGGAGACATGGAGCCAGTCTCCATAAATAAAGATGACTGATGCTCTCGACACGCCAGGCACCATGCTAAATCCCGGGAATGGAATGAATAAGGAGTGAGACAGTCCCTGTCCTCCTGCAGCGCTGTTGAGCTGGGGAAATGGAAGGGTCAGTAGCAATGATGACGCTGTGCTGACGGCTACGATAAAGATCAGGCCTGGGGTCAGTAAAGAGGGGCTCCTAACACAGTTGTGGACGTTCAGGAAGATGCCGGGAAGAGACTGCACTGAGTCCCAGAAGATAAGTCAGAGTTATACAAGCAAGGAGGAGGGAGGGAGGGGGTGCATAAGAGACAGCAGAAATCACATATGCTCGGGTGCCTGGAGTCAGAACTTCACTTCAGAAGGGCCTGTCTTCCCAGCCTTAAGACATAACATCGCAGTTGTTTAAACAGACGAAGCTGCACAGCATTTATTAGTGTTCTCAAGGCCTCTTTATCAAACAAAGAACTGATGCTTGGCTAAGGAAAAAAAAAACTTTCAGTTCTCTTTTTCGGAGCAAGCAAATGTACACACCCGAGTTGATTTTGCCCAGAGCCGTCCACCAGGAGATGAATGCTTATCACTGTCCTGTGAAACCATCTCAATTCCACTGAAGCAAGAGAGAGAATTCTGAACAGAAAGGCTTAAGGCTTTCAACCTGCCAAGCTAGTTCACCTTTCTAGAGTTTTCCTTTCATTGCATGATTATAATTCTTCATTTATATATCAGCAAGGATGCTGGCAGCTGATACACTTGACAAGTCTCACTCTGGAAATGTTATCATGTGTCTGTAGAGCTTTGGGTTTGTACTGGCTGGATGAGTTGAATTGAAGAAGCATACATATGCCCGTGCTAGGAACACCATCCGGGGGTTGAACGTGCACCAGCGTCTCTTGCAGCCCTCGTTGAAACCATGCAGACGCCTGGGCCCCACCCAGGGGACTGGTTCAGTCTCAGTTGGGGTTTGAGAATTTGCATTTCTAATGCGTTCCCAGACAAGCTGATGCTGCTGGTCTGGCGACCGCATTTGAGAACCACTGAACTATTCTAATTTTACTGACGAAGAAACTGAAACTCAGAGAATGTAGGGGGAAAGCAAGCCTATACTTCTCCTCCTGTGCTTTTCCTTCACTCTCACACGACTACCACGCTCACAGCACTCTGACACCAGATGTGTGGTTTTTTCCCCACACCGAGCAACTCTGCAACACCAGCTGGGTGTCCTGCAGCTTCACTCAATTCTGATACTCGCACACTGTCAGATGCCACAGGTGAAGGGCTCAGTCCCACACAACTGGTTCTCCCTACCCCCCTTCAAGTGCCAATCGCAATGTCACTTGTGCTTCTGACCCACTAGCTATAAATCAGAGGTCCCCATAATCCCCTCTTCAGATTTGATTAATTGACTAGTGCAGCTCCCAGAATTCAAGAACCTACTTACCAGTTTATGATGAAAGGATGATAAAGGACAGGAATGAACATCCAGATGAAAGAGATGCATAGAGCAAAGTATTCAGGAACGGGCACCAAGTTTCCATCCTTTTCCCTGAGCACCACAAACATACACAAACACACAATACCTTCACGTGTTCACCAAGCGGGAAGTTCTCTGAACCTCGCACTCTGAGGAATCTTATGGAGGCTTCCTCATATAGGCATGAGCAATCAGTAGCTCCATTTGCAGCTCCTCTCCCCTCTCTGGAGAATGAGGGCATGGGGCTGAAAATTTGCAGCTTCTAATCAAGGCCTTGTTTTTCTGGTGACTAGTCCATATTCAGTAGCTCACCAAGAGCCCTCCCATTAGAACAACAACAAAAAAAAATACTGTCAACACCCAGGAAACTCCAAGAGACTTAGGAACTCTGTGCCAGGAATCAGAGTCAAAGACCAAATATGAAAACAGAAGATGCTCCCAGTTCTCTTATCACTCAGGAAACAACTAGAGTGTTTTGGAAACTCTGTACCAGGAACTGGGGGCAGAGACTAATATATATACATTTTCTATTATCTCACAGCAAGCATCTTAAGTAAGATCACACAAATTCTTGTCGACCCAACCCAGATTTTAAGAGAATATAGTAAATGGGAAGCAAAGAACTATCAAGGAAAGATCAAACCAGTCAATCCGAAAGGAAATCAACCTTGAATATTCATTGGAAGGACTGATGCTGAAGCTCCAATACTTTGGCCATCTAATGCAAAGGAAACTCACTGGAAAAGACCCTGGTGCTGGGAAAGACTGAGGGCAGGAGGAGAAGGGGGTGACAGAAGATGGGATGGTTGGATGGTATCATCAACTCCAGAGTCTACATGAGTTTGAGCAAACTCCAGAAGACAGTGAAGGACAGGGGAGCCTGGCGTGCTGCAGTCCACAGGGTTGCAAAGAGTCAGATATGACTGAGTGACTGAACAACAACAAAAAGAACTACAAAGATTTTTAAATGAAGGAAACCTTGATTAGTGGCTTGTAGGTATGTGTGAGACATTTTGTCTGGGTCTTACAAACTACTTTCTTCACCCTTCATCCAAGAAGCAACACCAAGTTTGGGGGCCCTGGGGCTTCACCAGCAAGAAAGAAAGAGCAGGCAGAGACTGAGCATCGACAAAGTCCTAGAGGTCCCCACAGGTCAGACTGCAGGCCATACTTGGCACTCTGTCTCCGAGCACTCCGTCAGAGCGCGGGAACTGGGGAGGACTCTGCCGGGGCCTCCTCAGCCCACGCTGGCTGGCACTGGGACAAGATGAAAATGCGTTCCTGCAGATGAGCTCAGAAGAGTCTGCTCCACCTGTCAGCCTCCAGTGCCTAAAGAGGACGGCCTCCCATGTCTCTGAAGCCCTTCAAGGCACAAAGCAATCAGCGCCAGCCTCCCTCCCCATTGTGTCCCCGCCATTGTGCAGGCACTTTCGGGGAGAATGATGGCCAGAGCAGTTGCAGGACTTGCCGAGCTCGACAAACGGTGTGTGTTGGGGGTGCGTGGGAGCAGGGGGGCCAGAACTATACAAAAAGAGCTACTGCAGGCCCGTTGGCCAGGGAAGGCTTCATGGGCTTAGAGGGAAAGGGCAGGAAGTCTGTGCTTCCACTCTCATTTGTCAGCCTCGTGGTAAAGAGTCCAGATGGATAAAGATTCTGATTTGTCACCCTGGTTTTGTTGTCCACGGACGCTCCTTCATCTTATGAGGAATTTGACGGGACAGGAAAGTAAGTCATCACTGGGGGCCCTCGCCATCAGCGATGTCAGTTATTGAGTTGGAGGTGCATTGTTTAGGCATTAGGAGTTCAGAGGTCAAGTCATTCTGTTTATTACACCTCTAGCCCAGAATGCAATGGCCCCCCACTCCAGCACTCTTGCCTAGAAAATCCCATGGACAGGGGAGCCTGGAAGGCTGCAGTCCATGGGGTCACTGAGGGTCTGACACGACTGAGCGACTTCACTTTCACTTTTCACTTTCATGCATTGGAGAAGGAAATGGCAACCCACTCCAGTATTCTTGCCTGGAGAATCCCAGGGACGGGGGAGCCTGGTGGGCTGCCGTCTATGGGGTCGCACAAAGTCGGACATGACTGAAGCGACCTAGCAGCAGCAGCAGCCCAGAGTGTTCAGGATATTTAAAACTCTTAACTGAAATATCATTACCAGATTATTTCCAGTGGAACTCATAAAATTATTATTACAAAGATGGAAACATGTTCTGTGAGAAGCACAATTTTGAATTCCACCAAAAACAATAGTTCTGTCCCATGACCAGTTCTATTCAATGAAATGTCGCAAGAGAATGATCCCAGCGCTGCTGAAGAACTGGTGTCACTTTAAAGCTACAAGTTCTAAGTTTGCTTTTGGTTTTCTTTCAAAGCTGTATAGATACCAAATTTTTCTTCAGAGGTTTCTAGTCACAATGTGACTTAAGAGGAGGATTCAAGCATTTCATTCCAAACGGATTATAGTTTTAGCTGACTAGCTAGAAGCTGAGCAAGCCATGCAACAATAAATATTTCATTTTATTGAGCAAAACCAATTGTCAATCTAATTTTGAAAGCTGATTGCTGGTGGATAATTATGGGGATATGACCACTAGCCTGAGCTACAGTTCACCTGGCCACCTATGGCCACTGCTGAAAAGGATGAAGAAATCAGGACCAATTTGCTCAACACAAAAATGTCTTACATGTTGGAAGCTAGGGATTCCAAGGTTCGCTCCAGAAAGTGAAACTCTCTTTACTTCACCTTTATTTCTGATTTTAACAGCCTAGTTCAGAATTTGGAACATTGAGGTTCCCAGACAGCAGCAGACACAATGAACCAGCCTCATATCGTGCTGTGCTGGTGTTGTTCTTATCTCTATGTTGTGTCCAACTCTTTTGCAACCCCAGGGACTGCAGCCCGCCAGGGTCCTCTCTCCATGGGATTTCCCAGGCAAGAACACTGGAGTAGGTTGCCATTTCCTCCTCCAGGAAAACTTTCCAATGCAGGGATAAAAACTGCATCTCCTGCACTGGCAGGCAGATTCTTTACTGCTGAGCCACCAGGGAAGTCCCGTATTGTTTTATAAAGAGAATTAAAACCTCCCTCCAAAATTAAGCCCATTCCTGCGGTTTACATCCTTCACCCTGCCCTTCCGGCCCACAATATCGTGCACACGGACAGAACTCTGATGTGGTTTTAGGTTTTCAAGGGTCATCACCTGACCACCCAAGACTTGTATAAAAAATGCCCTCTATAAAATCCTTTACACATTTGTTTTGAAATTGTAGGACTGGCTGATTTACTCCCAAAGAATGTTTGGCGATTCTCAGAGCCATGCAAGGATCCATAATTATTAACAATCGCTAAGGCAGCTTAACCCTTATGTAAAATACGATGCATACAAATGGGTTTATTTTGAACCAGTTCACACTATTAAACTTGAGTCTGATACGGGGTTTATCCCAAGGCAATGCTCATAACAGACTGTAGCAAACACCTTGGCTATATGTCTTCCTATTTGGTTGGCTCGTTTTTATATCTTTGCATGTTTAAATAGGCAATGGGAGTGCTAATTAAAATGCAATCATGCAGATAAATTATACCATGTTTCTAAAAGGTAAAATTAAAACCCTTTTGATTTCAAAATCTTTGTGATATTCAAGGCAAAAACACAGTGTGATACTGAACACAGAGAAAACCTTTCATGATTATCGCATGTTAAAAACCAAAATTCATTTTTGTTTTGAGGGTGCTTTTTAGATGTAAAAATTAATTATGAGTAATTTCTTATGGGAGTCAAGACTCAGGGTTTCTATGCAAATGTTCAAGTTGTAGGTCACTCTTAACAATTTGTATTGTCTGTGTTCTGCCTGTAAAACGGGAAATGTAACACGTATTTCAAAGCCTACTTTGGTCTAGGGGCCACAGCAACCCCTACGCTAGTGGTTAAGGTTCCCCCAGTGGATTTTCCCTTCCACCTACAGCTTACCAGCTCTCAGGGAACCTCACTGTCAGAACCAAAGATAAAAACAATATGCTGATATCCAGCTAACTCTTTCACCTCTCTAAGCCTCAGTTTCTTCTCCTATAAAATGGGCCTCAGGGAGGCACTGCTAACTGCTTTTGAGATTAGAGACTGATCTGAGAATTTGATGAAACCCATTCCCACTGAGGGTTTCCAGGTGGCTCAGTGGTAAAGAATCCGTCTGCAGTACAGGAGACTTAGGCGACTCAGGTTGGAACCCTTGGTCAGGAAGATGCCCTGGAGGAGGAAATGGCAACCCACTCCAGTATTTTTGCTGGGAGAATCCCACTGTGTCCATGGGATTGCAAAGAGTCGATACTACTAAGTACGCACACCATTCACACTGTTCCCAAATAGCAGGTGTACACATCCCCACAAAACTGCGCACATGCATCCACTGATCCTCTGATACCTGTCCATGGACCACCAGTGAAAAAACTCCGGATCTTTACAGCAGTGAGGTTCTACGTTCTTTATCCAAGACCTGTTCAGGGATCTAACCTGCTCTTTTACTTACTGTTCACTGCAAAATTAATCTTTGCTCCCAAAAAATTGTATAAAAAAATAATTTTGGGGCTTCCCTGGTGCTCCAGTGGTTAAGAATCTGCCTTGCAATGCAAGGGACACAGGTTCAATCCCTGCTCCAGGAAGGTCCCACATGCCTCAGGGCAACTAAGCCCGTGTGCCGTAACTACTGGGTCCATGTGCCCCAAATACTGAAGCCCTCCCCGAGAGCCCATGCTCTGCAACAAGAGAAGCCATCCCAATGAGAAGCCTGCACACTGCAGCTGGAGAGCAGCTCCTGCTCTCCAAAACCAGAGAAAGCCCATGCACAGCAATGAAGACCCAGTACAGCCAAAAATAAATAAATGAGTAAATAAATAAATTTTAAAAAATTTTCTAAATTAATCTTTGCTTCAGAATGAGGGTATTCTGTTGTGTATACCATTCATAAGCCTGGATATAACTAGACGCTATGTAAGTATCACAACTGAAAGTGAAGTGAAAGTGTTTGTCGCTCAGTCGTGTCCAACTCTTAGTGACCCCATGGACTGTAGCCCGCCAGAATTCCAGTCCATGGAATCCTCCAGGCAAGGATACTGGAGTGGGGAGTCATTCCCTTCTCTTCGCCACCCAGGAATTGAACCCGAGTCTCCTCAGTCTCCTGCATTGCAAGCAGATTCTTTACTGTCTGAGCCACCAGGGAAGCCCAAGTATTACAACTGGTTTGCTCTAATTGAAAGCATCAGATTGCCTGGGAGTTCTTCTGCGCACACTCCCTCCTTTTAGAAGGCAGGGACTTTATCCTGGGCCTTCCCTTCAAGGTCCTGATTTCTCTGGCGGATCCCCACCGCCTTACAGTTGCAGTTGCAGTCTCACACCTGCTCTCAGCCAGTTGTGGTACTGCTTGTGTGCTGGGTTCTCACCTTTCAACTCTCCCCCACATCCCTCAAGAGGGTCTAAAGCACACCCTGAACTGTTTCCTCCCTCCTCTCCAGGTGTGTTCTAGGACAGAATTTCCCCTGGAAATGTCTGTTCTGTGGCCAAGTGAATCTGGGAAATTCTGTACCTTGGACATTCACGAAGCATTGTGTCAATAAAGGACAGAAATGGTATGGGCCTAACAGAAGCAGAAGATATTAAGAAGAGGTGGCAAGAATACACAGAAGAACTGTACAAAAAAGAGCTTCATGACCCAGATAATCACGATGGTGTGATCATTGACCTAGAGCCAGACATCCTGGAATGTGAAGTCAAGTGGGCCTTAGAAAGCATCACTATGAACAAAACTAGTGGAGGTGATGGAATTCCAGTTGAGCTATTTCAAATCCTAAAAGACGATGCTATGAAAGTGCTGCACTCAATATGCCAGGAAATCTGGAAAACTCAGCAGTGGCCACAGGGCTGGAAAAGGTCCGTTTTCATTCCAATCCCAAAGAAAGGCAATGCCAAAGAATGCTCAAACTACCACACAATTTCACTCATCTCACACGCTAGTAAAGTAATGCTCAAATTCTCCAAGCCAGGCTTCAACAGTACGTGAACCATAAAATTCCAGATGTTCAAGCTGGTTTTAGAAAAGGCAGAGGAACCAGAGATCAAATTGCCAACATCCGCTGGATCATCGAAAAAGCAAGAGAGTTCCAGAAAAACATCTATTTCTGCTTTATTGACTATGCCAGAGCCTTTGACTGTGTGGATCACCACAAACTGTGGAAAATTCTTAAAGAGATGGGAATACCAAATCACCTAATCTACCTCATGAGAAATCTGTATGCAGGTCAGGAAGCAACAGTTAGAACTGGACATGGAACAACAGACTGGTTCCAAATAGTGAAAGGAGTACATCAAGGCTGTATATTGTCACCGTGCTTATTTAAGTTATATGCAGAGTATATTATGAGAAATGCTGGGCTGGATGAAGCACAAGCTAGAATCAAGATTGCTGGGAGAAATATCAATAACCTCAGATATGCAGATAACGCCACCCTTATGGCAGAAAGAGAAGAACGTCTAAGAGCCTTGTGATGAAAGTGAAAGAGGAGAGGGAAAAAATTGGCTTAAAGCTCAACATTCAGAAAACTAGGATCATGGCTTCCGGTCCCATCACTTCATGGCAAATAGATGAGGAAAGAGTAGAAACAGTGAGAGACTTTATTTCGGGGGCCTCCAAAATCACTGCAGATGGTGACTGTAGCCATGAAATTAAAAGATGCTTACTCCTTGGAAGAAAAGTTATAACCAACCTAGACAGCATATTCAAAAGCAGAGACATTACTTTGCCAACAAAGGTCCATCTAGTCAAGGCTATGGTTTTTCCATGAGTCATGTTTCGACGTGAGCGTTGAACTATAAGGAAAGCTGAGTGCTGCAGAATTGATGCTTTTGAACTGTGGTGCTGGAGAAGACTCTTGAGAGTCCCTTGGACTGCAAGGAGATCCAACCAGTCTATCCTAAAGGAGATCAGTCCTGAATATTCATTGGAAGGACTGATGTTGAAACTGAAACTCTAATACTTTGGCCACCTGAAGCGAAGACTCGTTTGAAAAGACCCTGAGGCTGGGAAAGACTGAGGGCGGGAGGAGAAGGGGACGACAGAGGATGAGATGGTTGGATGGCATCACTGACTCAATGGACATGGGTTTGGGTGAACTCCGGGAGTTGGTGATAGACAGGGAGGCCTGGCATGCTGCAGTCCATGGGGGTCGCACGACTGAACTGAACTGTGTCATGTTAAAAGCACTGAGAGGTCTCCATAAAGAAACCAAGTTAATTTTGCTGCCCCAGTATTTTTAAAACTTGGGTGGATCATAGAATAATGTTGTTCCTATGACATTATTAGTATTCCTGGTGGCTTAGCTGTTAAAGAATCCGCCTGCAGTGCAGGAGACCTGGGTTTGATCCCTGGGTTGGGAAGATCCCCTGGAGAAGGGAAAGGTAACCCACTCCAGTATTCTGGCCTAGAGAGTTCCATGCACTTTATAGTCCATGGGGTCTCAGAGTTGGAAAACAACACTTAGAGAAGCTCAGAGAGCTGGTTTCTACAATCAGCAATTCCTCAATCCTGTTTTTCAGCTTCATTGGTCATTCCTTTCATATTAAAAGTCTTCGGTCTTTCCCAACCTTGCTTGCTAGTGTTGTCAAGCCACCTGGACCCACACTCTTCCACCAGCAGTTCATATCCACCCTCCCTTTCGGAACTCACAATTCCTATTTGCATATAAAAAGACAGCCATCATCCTGTCCAGGAAATAGCCCTCATTGTTTCTTCTTCAATAGAGACAATGTTTAAATAGAGTCTTCGCAATTTGGAGCTGAGGCAGCTTTAGAGATCCCTCAATCATTCTCCTAACTTTACAAATAAGAGAAAGGACCTGAGAGGTTAACTGACTTGAGAGAAACAACACAGGAGCCAAGATTTCCTGATCCCAAGTCCAGTGTCCCTAGGAAGTGACACGTGTCAAGCTTCCCAGAGGTGCATGAAACAGATTCCTACCAGAGTGTAAGTTTACTAATTTACAGTGAGGAGTGACATGTGCCTGGCACAAGACCAGTTATCCAGAGAGAGATCTGTGTTGTTGTTTTAGTCACTAAGTCATGTCCGACTCTTTTGCAAGCCCATGGACTGTAGCTCGCCAGGCTCCACTGTCCATGGGATTTCCCAGGCAAGATACTGGAGTGCGTTGCCATTTCCTTCTCCAGGGGATCTTCTTGACCGAGGGATAAACCGCCGTCTCCTTCGTTTGCACGTGGATTCTTTACCACTGAGCCACCTGAGAAGTCCCAGAGAGAGATCTACCCAATGATTAAATTATAGTTGGATGCTTCCAAGATAAGAGTGGGCTTAGAGGATGAAGAGTTAGATTTTTCTTTAGGAAATGGTATACTGGAGAGAATACTGAACTGGGAGCTAGGAGGCTGATTCTAAATCTTACTCTCCCACTACTAGATCTTACTGTCATTGGGCTTCAGTTTCATCATTCACTAAAAGAGGAGATAAAACCTTTAGATCCCTTCTAGCTCCACTCTTTAAGATTCTGTGAGTCTAAGTTCTTTCCTTCCAATTACTCTGCCTTTGTATCTTCAGCATCCCTTATATGTTAAGCCTAGCCCCTGATCTGAGTGTCTTCCAATCCATAATCATTCAGTTTGGGGAGTGGGTCCTTTTTGTCCCAACATGAGTATTAGATAAATCATCTCAAGATTCTCTAATAAAAGCCTTTTAAACAAATAAGCAAGGAAACCAAGTATCCACAACTGCCTACAGATCTTGAACAAGTATTAACATACCCGGCTCTTCCTGGAACCCCAGAATTAATGCAGTTGCCCGCACTTACCAATATCTATTCCTTCTCTTTATACTGCGGGACCTAGAGCTCCCGGGGAAAGCAGAGCCACATTGTGGAGTCTAGACAGCTTCAACTGGTAGTCTCCGCAGCTTCCTGCAACACCAAATCAGTGTCATTAGCCACAGATGATTATGGCAAGGTCTCCTAATTCAAGTCTGTCATAGCGCCTTTAAATCACAACAACTACTAAATTGTTCCGCTTATTTAAAGAATGTCCACTGCCCCCAGGGCCTTTGGGCATGGATTCAAAATACTGCTATCAGGAGTCTATTGCAATTCTCAGCAATCAACTAGCTGCTCATTATCACACTTTTACCAGCAACACTGAGTACATCAACAAGGATGAACTATCAGAAACATATGATTCTTGTTCACACTTACATAAAATAGTGACAGTGCTGTTAGTAATTAGTTACCAGATCCTCAATTGCTTTGTTCTTAGGCATTAGTAATATGCCACTCGAAGTTTTACACCAAATTAACATTACCCACATTCAACTGTTTCCAAGTCCCTTGAAAATGTGCTGTTCTTCTTCAGAAGCAAGACGATGTGCCCAAAAATAAGATGAGCACTGTGCTGTTTGCGCCCAGCCTCAAGAGTATGCAGTGTATGGCCCATTTTGGTAAAGGATCCTATTGTTCTGACACTTAGCAACTGTCCACAATTATGAAAGATCATTTCACTATGTGAAGCTAACTAACCTGTCTTGGAAATAAATTTTTTAATGTGTAACTATGTCAAACTATCAAGCCTAACAGATTAAAGTGAGGGAAAGCAAACTGAATATAATCAAGGCACTTAAACTCAACTAGCGCTCATTCTGGTTCCACGGTCAGCTTGTACACAGAAACATCATGTCAGAATTTTAGGGATTAGTTTTGCAATCAATGCTGCTAGATCGCTTAAATTCAGGGTCTATTTTTCTATTTGTAGAAGGTTAATGACATCTGTTGATAGCTATATTTTTTATGATGATGAGTAAGGTGGTAACTACATGAATCACTTCCATTTAAAAGGAAAAATAAATGCTCTGGGAAGAAAGAGGATTAATGTTGGTTGACCAGACAAAGTCCCAAAACCAGCATCCAAATTCCATTCCAAAAAAAGTGGGCATCCACATTGTCAAGAGGAAAAGAAACAGCTGTCTCTCATTCCATCTGGAGTAACTACCCCCACCTTTGTCTTATAAATGGCTCTGTAGACAGTGTTTACATAATACCTAGGGATTTGTTTGTTTTCCACTGACACTGTAAATCAAATGTTTCCAACTGACACTGTAACTAGAAAACTGCATCTAAATCTTCTCACTGGTTAACACAGCCTTATATGATCCACAGTCTTGTGGCTTCATTTCCAAATCCATCTGAAACTCCCAGATCTTTGACTATCCATTTCCAATTGAAATATGAATGTGTCAGTTAACTATCTGGCTGAGAGAGTACATACTGAATCCAGAAACTCCAGATTTTGCCACAGGATTAAATATTTTATATGCTATAAATGCAGATCCTAGAATTACATTCAATCTTTCTCTTTCCTGTATTTGAATGTAATTAAGTGCAATGTTGTTCTTGTTGTTGATTAGCTAATGGTGCTGTCTTTCATGTATATAAGTTTTGATTCATCAACAGAAAAACATGCTCTTGAGGTTTTCAACTAGAAAAGAGAGATTCTGTTGTTATCATCCACCATTCCACCAAATTCCTCTTGCAACCATATGAAAGATCACTGGTTGGACAAAGAGGCCCCTCTGTTAAACTAGAAGAGAGGGTTTGAATGTTTTTTTTCATTAACTAACATGAAAGAGGTTTAAATTCATGATCTTTTGTTCCTAATATCATGGTCGAATAAACAGAACTAACTATCCAAGATATTGTAAGAATATGATCCAACATTTATTGGGGAAATATTCCTTAATATTTAGTTCATTAAAATAGTCTAGATTATAATGTTTTCACTATGTTGACAAACAGAACTATAAGATTAGTAACAAATGTTTTGCTCCTGCAAGTAATTATTTCACTTAAAACAAAATACTCAACTTTTTTTTTTTCTCTTCCACAATGTGAATTCTTCGATCTTTTTGGATAAAAGGCTTAGATGATCTGTTGTCTCTAGCCAGAATGACTGCATATGTTCAATAATATATCAGTTTCATCAGCCGCCATAGAATAGGCACACATGACAATAAATCATTTGGGGAACTTCCTGAATCCCAGCCAAGTTGTAGACAATAAAAGATCCTGCTTGTAAAGGCAGCTATAAAAGTTAATTTCATACAGGTTCCCCAGCACACATGCTACGGTTCAGTTCCAAACAGATGTGGTCTTGGAATAGCAATACAAAATGGCATGAAGCATTTTTGCTAACTTTCTGTATCAGGAGATTCACGTACTAGGTGTTTTGTGTAACCTTTGGTCACTAACACATTGCAGCAGGTATGAAAAATAAATTCTTCAAGCTTTTCTAATGCTTATGATCCTGTTGTTTCCAGTCTGAACTATTCTTCCACACTGGAAAGATTATCCATCAAGCCAGACATATAGAGACAGAAAATCCACCCAGCAAAACAAAGAAGACAACAGCAGACATCTGGGGCTACATTCTGAAAGAACCTCTTGAAACAAGAACTTTTATTTATGTCCTTATTTGCTTTTGCTGTAGATGCCCTGGCAGATCACTGCAGACACAGCACACCACTCCACTCAGCCATGGAGTTGACAGGGAGAGACGTGAAGGAAAGGAAGAGACTGGACTAGGCAATGGAAGCCCAATTACCTGAACTGATTTTTAGTTGGTGTTTCAATATCAAACTCTCAAAAATTAATAGGATGAGTATACAGAGAGGTAGAAGGATATAGCAGACCTGAAAAGCACTGTGAACCAATTCAACATAATTAAGATTAATACAGTTTTCACATAACAGTAGGATACAAATTCTATTCAAGTTGCCATAAACTGTAAACTAGGAGACACTGGAACACATCCAGGGACATAAAACAGGAAAATAATCTGTTTGCTAAATATCACACTTGGTCCTTGCCCTTATCTAAGGCCACTGTGAACGCTTCCCCTACCCAGGTCAAGGTACCACTGCCCACCCTCATTCATTCCTAAGATTCCCTGTGATATGAGGCTAAAATCATGCTTCTTCTGATTTCAAACAACAGTTGGAATGCTAAGAAGTTGCACGTTTGTCTGAATTTTTATAATTGAATCCATTCTCTATACAGGTCTGTGTAGCAGAGCTCTCTATTAATAGTTTTCTGGAAATGCTTTACAACAGTAATGATCAATCCTTTGGTTAATCTTTTGCTGGAAAGGGAATTTTCAAAATGTCTCAAAGATACACCCTCTCCACAAAAGGCCTGCAGAGCTTGAGAGGACAGAGGACAACTGGAGTCAGAGAAACTGTAGAACAATTAAGTGCTGAAGGCTGAATCAGTTCAGTTCAGTCGCTCAGTCATGTCCAGTTCTTTGCGACCCAGTGAACTGCAGCACACCAGGCTTCCCTGTCCATCACCAACTCCCGGAGTTCACCCAAACCCATGTCCATTGAGTCAGTAATGCCATCCAACCATCTCATCCTCTGCCATCCCCTTCTCCTCCCACCCTCAATCTTTCCCAACATCAGAGTCTTTTCAAATGAGTCAGCTCTTCACATCAGGTGGCCAAAGTATTGGAGTTTCAGCCTTAGCATCAGTTCTTCCAATGAACACCCAGGACTGATCTCCTTTAAGATGGACTGGTTGGATCTCCTTGCAGTCCAAGGGACTCTTAAGAGTCTTCTCCAGCACCACAGTTCAAAAGCATCAATTCTTCGGCACTCAGCTTTCTTTATAGTCCAACTCTCACATCCACACATGACCACTGGAAAAACCATAGCCTTGACTAGACAGACCTTTGTTGACGACGTAATGTCTCTGCTTTTTAACATGCTGTCTAGTTGGTCATAACTTTCCTTCCAAGGAGTAAACGTCTTTTAATTTCATGGCTGCAGTCACCATCTGCAGTGATTTTGGAGTCCCGCAAAATAAAGTCTCTCACTGTTTCCATTGTTTCACCATCTATTTGCCATGAAGTGATAGGACTGGATGCCATGATCTTAGTTTCCTGAATGTTGAGCTTTAATCCAACTTTTTCACTCTCCTCTTTCACTTTCATCAAGAGGCTCTTTAGTTCTTCACTTTCTGCCATAAGGGTGGTGTCATCTGCATATCTGAGGTTATTGATATTTCTCCCAGCAATTTTGATTCTAGCTTGTGCTTCTTCCAGCCCAGCGTTTCTCATGATGCACTCTGCATATAAGTTGAATGGGGTTTCATTAACATATTAATCATACACCTGAAATTAATCAAGGCCAACCAAGGGATTAAGGTGCTCCAGGCCAAAAAAAGAAAAAAAAAGTGTTAGGGAGGAGTGGATGGCTGATGTTATATAGCAGATAGTTATATAATCACATCTTATGTCAGCAGATTGCTTTCAAATTACAAACAGCATTTTTCCATCCTTTAGTTCATATGAACATGAGCCAACCTCATACATTTGTGAGGGATTCGTATTTTGAGAGTTTGACGAAACAGGCTTCATGACATTAGGTGATGATTCCCCACCCCCGCCCCGCCCCACAAAACAAAGGGGACAGAGTCCACAACCCCAGAAGCATAGCCTTGAAAGTGTAGTAGACTAGGAGTTGTAACATGACTCTAGGGGAACAACGCACACTGCACTCTGGGACTGTACTCCATGGAAGACACGAGTTCCTCTACCGGCTCAGCCACTGACCAGCCATGACCTTAACAAGTCACTTTAATTCTTGGGCCTCTCTCTTCTCATCTTTAAAAGTGAAGGAGGTGACCTAGAAAATGGCCCTATGTTCCCTTCAGAGCTGACGTTCTACAAGCAGCCTCTGGGTGGAGGTGGCAGAGATGAACAGTTATTGGCAAACAGACACTAGGAACCATGCTTTGTGGGCCTTGGGTTGATGGTACCAGTGCCCCTCTGCCATGTTTTTTCACAAGTGCTTTGCATTTTCAAGTACTAGATATGACTGTGTCAAACCATGGGTCAGTTCAGTTCAGTTCAGTCACTCAGTCGTGTCCAACTCTGCGACCCCATGAATCGCAGCACGCCAGGCCTCCCTGTCCATCACCAACTCCCAGAGTTCACCCAAACTCACATCCATCGAGTCCGTGATGCCATCCAGCCATCTCATCCTCGGTCATCCCCTTCCCTTCCTGCCTCCAATCCCTCCCAGCATCAAAGTCTTTTCCAATGAGTCAACTCTTCGCATGAGGTGGCCAAAGTACTGGAGTTTCAGCTTTAGCATCATTCCCTCTAAAGAAATCCCAGGGCTGATCTCCTTCAGAATGGACTGGTTGGATCTCCTTGCAGTCCAAGGGACTCTCAAGAGTCTTCTCCAACACCACAGTTTAAAAGCATCAACTCACTGCTGGGCATACACACCGAGGAAACCAGAATTGAAAGAGACACATGTACCCCAATGTTCATCGCAGCACTGTTTATAATAGCCAGGACATGGAAACAACCTAGATGTCCATCAGCAGATGAATGGATAAGAAAGCTGTGGTACATATACACAATGGAGTATTACTCAGCTGTTAAAAAGAATTCATTTGAATCAGTTCTGATGAGATGGACGAAACTGGAGCCGATTATACAGAGTGAAGTAAGCCAGAAAGAAAAACACCAATACAGCATACTAACACATATATACGGAATTTAGAAAGATGGCAATGACGACCCTGTATGCAAGACAGGAAAAAGACGCAGCTGTCTATAACGGACTTTTGGACTCAGAGGGAGAGGGAGAGGGTGGGATGATATGGGAGAGTGGCATTCTATCATGTATACTATCATGTAAGAATTGAATCGCTAGTCTATGTCTGATGCAGGATACAGCATGCTTGGGGCTGGTGCATGGGGATGACCCACAGAGATGTTATGGGGAGGGAGGTGGGAGGGGGGTTCATGTTTGGGAACACATGTAAGAATTAAAGATTTTAAAATTAAAAAAAAATAAAAATAAAAAAAATAAAAAAAAAAAAAAAAAATAAAAGCATCAACTCTTTGGTGCTCAGCTTTCTTCACAGTCCAACTTTCACATCCATATATGACCACTGGAAAAACCATAGCCTTGACTAGACGGACCTTTGTTGGCAAAGTACTGTCTCTGGTTTTTAATATGCTATCTAGGTTGGTCATAACTTTCCTTCCAAGGAACAAGAGGCTTTTTATTTCATGGCTGCAATCACCATCTGCAGTGATTTTGGAACCCCAAAAAATAAAGTCTGACAATGTTTCCACTATTTCCCCACCTATTTCCCATGAAGTGATGGGACCAGATGCCATGATCTTCATTTTCTGAATGTTGAGCCAACTTCTTCACTCTCTCTCCTCTTTCACTTTCACCAAGAGGCTTTTTAGTTCCTCTTCACTTTCTGCCATAAGGGTGGTGTCATCTGCATATCTGAGGTTATTGATAGTTCTCCTGGCAATCTTGATTCCAGATTGGCTTCTTCCAGCCCAGTGTTTCTCATGATGTGGGGTGACCTCAAAGCCAGAGGATATTATTTGTCCTTGTTCCAGAGTGAGAGACAGAGCAGAAGCCAAAGAAGCAAGGCAGGAAGTAAAGAGGCAAAAATAGGTCAGTCCCACTGGCCCCTGTGCAACTTTCGGTTGGTTTCACCTGCGGTTGGTTCCCAGTTTAGTGGTTGGTTTTCTTGGAACTAACAGCAAATGGTTTGTTTCAACAAGCAGATCAGAAACCAAATACCTGACCTGTGATTAGCCTGATGCTAAGCTGACTCCAGTCATACAGCCTCCACTTTCTACCAGAGGGGCTGGTGCCACAAGTGAGAATGGATCTCATCCTCAGTCCTGTCTCTAGTATCCTCTGCTTTCTCCCCATGTTGCAAGTCAGAACACAGCAGGTCTTCTCTGGCAATCTACCAATGGAGTATTCAGGGTCCCAACTGTTTAAACTGTGTTCTGTAGCATTCAGTAGAAGTAGGACTGACAGACTCTACAAAGAGAATGACGCCTTCATTGAGCAGTTCCATGAAAACCATAGTCCTGTGTCTATAATAACTAGAACATCTATGCTGGTACTGCTGCTAAGTCGCTTCAGTCGTGTCTGACTCTGTGCAACCCCAGAGACGGCAGCCCACCAGGCTCCCCCGTCCCTGGGATTCTCCAGGCAAGAACGCTGGAGTGGGTTACCATTTCCTTCTCCAATGCATGAAAGTGAAAACTGAAAGTGAAGTCGCAACATCTATAGCTCATACCAATTACTCTCTATCATTGTCTGTTGTCATCAGAATAGACTCATTTAAAGACAACAGAGCTGATTTTATTTTACTTAATGAGTCAACTCTCTGGAAAAAACTTGGTATTCTGTAAGGTAAGAGATAGTAGTTTAATAAAGAGTCCTCATCTGGCTCCCAGGGCATGGCCTTCTACCTAGCAGGATATGGGTCACTGATTTTCAGTCCATATTACTTCCTAGCAGGTATAGGCTGCAAAGGAACTCTCTTATACATTCCAGTGTTTGAGTACATCTCTTTCAGTCAACAGAGTGTACTAAACCAAGACCAGGTAGTTTGAAACAATTTCTACCCTCAAATGCCTTGTAGTATACCCACAGAGCACCCTTGTGAGGCAGGAGTCCAGCAGTTCTTTATTTTTTCCCATTCAAAAAATAAAGAACCTACCACAGAGAAGAGACAGGCCATTTGTCCAGATCACATGCATCCAGACACATACTTCTGGCTTTCAGACTTTTCACTCTGCATTACCAGCTCTGGGTGATAGGCCAGAACAGTTCAAAGGAACAGCCTTTTGCACAGATCATGGATTTCCTTTCATCTTAGAATCATTCTGTAGATAACATAATGGTGCTCTGGGCACCTCCTTCAAGTAAGTAAACCTAGATAACACGATAATCTTATTTGAAACACTGTCATTCAGATACTAGACTTCAAGGTGGCTTCTTGTGGAGGGAGAAGGAAAAAGTCACACATAGGTACTATTTGTTAGCCAGGAATCTTCCCTGGCACTTTCACCATCACTGGGAAGAGATTTTTTTTTTTTTCATTCAAGTTATAAAATTTATTTTATTACCAATCAATTATTTAAGTCTTATGTCTTAAGAAAGAAATTGAACCATGGAAATACCTAAAGAATGATTTCAAACACCTTAGAAAACTTGTGCTATCTCAAAAGGAGACTAGGCAGAGATTTTTCAAGCCTCAATTCAACCATTACAATAATTTTTTAGTTTTATACAATTAGTAGTTGAGCTGCAGAATGCCTGGATTGGTATCAGGCCACTCAAAGTTATTTAAAAGTAAACTGACAATTTGTAACAATAATAGCCATAATACAATCTAGCATCCATGCCATTCTTGAGAGTGAATCTAGAGCTTTCACATCTAGCATATTTCATCCCACCACCTCTCTAAATTGGCCACTATTATCTCCCTTTCATAAATTAACACTGTGGCCAAAAGAGCTGAAAAGCAAGACTCATACTCAAGTCTTCTGAAGCAAAATCTACAGCTCCTTTTGTTTTACCATGTAAATCTCAGCAGTGCCAGGTCAATTACAATACATACCAGGAAATCATAAGTTGAATAAAGAGTAATTCTATATTTCTGAAATTGTACATGTAGTAATTTTTAAATGGGTAAAACAGCACCATAAAAAACAAGAGAATGAAGTCCTACACATGATGTATTCACCCGTTCTCCCTAAGCTTTAACACTCTGCACAATGCCATACCCGTTTGTAATGTTTTCCCAATGACCAACCAAAATTACTTTTGTTCTCTGGGGCAAAAATCTCTTGACTCTCCCAACAGTGTCTGTACCCTGTAGGGGGTTTCATCATCTCACTCCATCTCTGTCTCTGTCTCCAGAGGAGGAGACATCAGATTCTGGGAAGAGCTCTATAGTGTCAACATCTGTAGGATTACAGGTGGTTGGCAAATACGATTTGGCAACTGCTGCTTCTTTTTCTCTAACCTCCTTGGAAAAGGGAAGGGAAAGGAAGCCTCTTAGGGAAACTTTAGCTTAGGTACTATATCAGAGGCTACTTGTCCATCGATATTCAATCTCTCTGTTTTATTCTGAAGGACATGGTAACCCACTCCAGTATTCCTGCCTGGAAATCCCACTGACAGAGGAGTCTGGTGGGCTACAGTCCATGGGGTCGCAAAGAGTTGAACATGACTTTACGACTAACCAACAACAAAACAACATTTTTAAAGTTTATTTATTTTTGGCTGTGCTGGGTCTTCATTGCTATGGGGGCTTTTACTAGTTGCAGTGAGCAAGGGCTACTCTGCTTGTGGTGTGAGGGCTTCTCACTGCAGTGGCTTCTCTTGTTGCAGAGCACAGGCTCTGGGGTGCATGGGCTTTAGTAGTTGTGGCATGTGGGCTCAGTAGTTGCAGCTCATCAGTTGTGGGACACAAGCTTTAGTAGTTGTGGCATGTGGGCTCAGTAGTTGCAGCTGACAGGCTCATCAGTTGTGGGACACAAGCTTTAGTAGTTGTGGCGTGTGGGCTCAGTAGTTGCAGCTGACAGGCTCATCAGTTGTGGGACACAAGCTCAGTAGCCCCTCAGCATGTGGGATCTTTCTGGACTAGGGATAGAACCAGTATCTTTGCTTGCATTGCAAAGCAAATTCCTAACCACTGGACCACCAGGGAAGCCCTCTCTCCATTTTAATAATGCAATTCCTAAGTTGTACCTAGGCAGAGCCCCTCAGCTGGAGACTACATTTCCCAGCCTCCCTTGCAGCTCGATATGGCCATGTGATCATGCTGTAGCCAAAGGGACATGAGCAGAAGGATAGATGCCATTTCCTGGATGCTCTTCTGGCTCTTTCCCTCCCTCCTGCTGACTGCAGCTGTAGCTGCTGCCTTGCCTCCAGCCCCAGCCCACTGACCTCTGGACTGTTACAGAAGAGAAAAAGAAATTTCGATCCCACTTATGTCACCACATTTTGGGATCTTTCTGCTTTAATATGTTACCCTGTGCTCTAACATCATTAATTACAGGGGCTCAGAACCTTCATTTTACAGTACCTAGCAGGGCATATGTCTAAATTGTGACTTATTGGGGTCTCTTGTTCAAGTGAGCTTTCAATTTTATGCTAATCAACTTACTAATCAGTGAATATTCTCTGAGTACGTGCTCCATTCAAAGTGTTCTGCTTGGCAGACGTTATCTGGCCCTTAAGAAGTTCATCATCTAGCCACCAAGACCAGACAGACACACAAACACTACAAAGGATCACTGTACATTGTTAACCTCCACACACGTGGCACCAATGGTGAGCATAGAGCCACACTTCTTCCACCTGCACTAGTACCGCTCAGTTCTACTTGGCCTAAGAGGCCTCCCCATTTGAAGTAAGATTGTGGTGTCCGAATCCATTTTCCCTTTTACAGATCACTTAATTTTCCTCCACCTCAGATTTTCCAATTTTAAAACAATCCCCAGTGTACCTATCCATATCCTCACCCCTTTACAACTCGAGGTTTCCCAACTGCTCCAATATGCCTTCTCCTCCCTGTCCAAAGGCACAAGGAAGTGGGCCCAGGTGACTACATGTTTTGTTTTCAGGCCATGCACTGTTCACGCTGAAGATAATTGCTCAGTGCCTCTCTGCCTGCAACCCGAACAGCAAACCTTGCACTGCTGTATCGGCCAATGAGCTGCCACTCACTGAACGACTGCTTTCCAGCAGCTGGAGAAAAGTGGCTGAGCAAATTGTCCTGGGTGCTTGGGCACCAAAACTAGAAAAGAAAAATATAACTGGGCATGAACAAAATCAGGAGACAGACTAATGAAATGAGGAATATGGACTGACTTTCATTATATGCTATTGATAAGTGAGTCTAGAACTGCTTTTTTTTAGTTAGTCAAATACTTCCACTGTTCACTAAAGGCAAGATTAACATCTGTTCACAGTATTGACCAACATTAAAATACACACGTGAAATGAAGTTTCATCTATGACTTATGATTAATTACATCTACAAGCTAGTTACATGGGGGAACCAGACAAGTTTCTCAATGTTAGGTGAATTTGAGAGCATCTCCATCTAGCTTTGAGGGAAACCATTTGAAACACAGAGAATTTATTTTGTGTTAGAAGAGCTGCTTGAACACTTAATACAAGTCTAGCTTATCAAGTGTATGTCATGTGTGAAATGGGACGGCAACACAGAGTTTCTATTAAAGTTATTGATAAATGAAAAAGCCTAACACACAGTCTGACCCAGAAGAACTAATTATTAGGTTTAGCTCAAGCAGAAATGGACATTCAAAAAATGCTAACATTTGTCCTAAAATGAAAGCAAGAACCTAGAGTGACATGGAAGGAAGGGCTGCCAGGAGATGATATGTAAAAACTAAAACACTGATTTGTGGGAGGAAAGCAATATCCTCTGAAATGGAAAGACTTCAGAAAACATGAGGGAAATGGCAAAGACACAGCATGAAGTGACAGAGAAATGTGTAGGAATGCTCTGAAACCAGAGGGGATCTCCAAGGACATGAGCCCAGGGAAGAAAAAGAATAATTCACTGAAGTTTTCTGTGAGCAGGAGATCAGAGCAGTCTGACCCCAGCAGAAACTGTTATTTTCAACCACAAACGAGGGAGGGGGCCTTGTGGAATTTCCCCAGCGATCAAGGTTGAAAAGAAGCAAAAGCAAACCCTATAAAGGGAACTTAGAGAGAGAGATAAAAGCCTCCATTAAAAATAATACAAGATTCTAAATTCCTGCAATTTGCCAAAATGCTGTAGACTTGATCCCAGGAGATTTCCATACGGTGTGGTAAATCACTCTGGACACTGACTGAACGTGTGTGGTATTTCAGAGGTACCAGCTTGGGCGAGTGGGTGGGGCTGCTGAGGCCTTGATCTGTACTGTATGAGGAGAGAAAGAAACACTAACTCCAAGAGCACAAGCGTAAGGCCCTGGGAGCCCCTACAGGTCTCACCCTTCTCCAGTGATGCTCCAGATTCTGGTCTCCAGGCATACCCTGATCCTGTGATGTCATCTGATTTGTGCATTTTAAACCCTGTTTTCGAACAGTGAAGGATTGAGACAGGCGTACACAGCAGGAGATCACAGTGAAAACACCCACCTTTGGCTGATGGGTAAATAGCCCACAAAACAGAGAAGTGGCTCCATCAAGGGACTCAAGAGTTCCCGATAACTAGAAAGGAAAAGAAAGAAGAAAATCCTTCCCCGAAACCCTGAGTTCAAGGTTATGACCACGTCCACCATAGGCGTGGTTCTACTTTGCTTTCTCTCAAGAGTAGGGGCAGAAATCCTCCCCCATTCACCCCACCGGTGTCCAGCTTTGTGAACAAAGCTGGGGACACCCTCCCCATGCCCAGGCCCTGGGGACCCAAGGCAACTCTCGGCACACCCAAGTGCGATGCATGCTTTCCCCACCAGACGGCCTCCAGGTGGACACACCCGTCCTTCGCTTTCATGTGCCTCCAGCCCTGCCCCCACCCAGCATCGCGCATCTCATCCTCCCGGAGTCTGTCCTTAAATCCCACACCCGTGGAGGAGAAGAGATGACGTAAGACAGCACCACAGCAAGCAAGCTAAAACAAACCCAGGCGAACCACGCTCTGACCCCTGTGGGGCAGCCAGATGGCTCTTTTTCTGCCTGGGAACACAGTTCCCTCAGAGAGCCCCGGGCTCCAGGGCAATGAGAGCGCCTGTCGCTGCATATGAACCCCAGCCTCAGTCTCACACCCAGTTCCAGCAGAGCTGAGAGACCCCGGTGCACCCCTGCCTCTCCAGACTCTCAAAGACCTGAGAGCAGTTTATTTGCCTTTGCTCCAGCTCCCCTTTTCGCCACCAGGACAGTGCGAAGTCTGGAAATCTGTGCTCAGTGCAAGACAAAACAGAGGGAGGAAGAAGCCAGCTCAAGTTGTTTGCTCCAGCCCGCTGCCTGGGGAGCCAGGCCTTGACTTTGACATGTGCTGGAGGTGTGGTGTCCAAAATAAACCTTTGAACTATTTTTTTGGAACCTCCAAAAAGACCCTGCACATCAAAGGGGGATCTGATCCCTGCTCTGTGCATTGCAGGCATGGTTAAGCATTTTGCATGAATCAACCACCTTCTGAAAAAGAAAGGAAGCCCAAACTCAAAGCACATTGCCAGCCCTTGGACCCAAATGTGGCCCCAAGCACATGCTCACCACATGGCTGCCCCCCCTGGTTCAGTGGAATCAAACCCTGCAGACACGCCAGGGTGTGACGGTCTCAGCAGCCGTCACAGAGCCCCTCTCTGCAGCCTCCCAGCTCAGGATACAATGGGGCCACTTGTGGGAGCAGCCACGTGCCCCTCGCCACGCCCACCTCGAGGGAGCCCACATGACAACTCCAGCATCGAGGGCAGACCTGCTGGGCGACCCCCTCCCCAGCGCCAGCACAGGATGCAGTCTGGGGCTGAACAGGGAGTCCTGTGTGAGCTCCTTGGCACCACGCCCAGGGAGATACCTCTTCTGCCAGGACCAGCACTGATGGGCACAGCAGAGAATTCCAGTCCCTGAAAGGAGGCAGACGAGGGAGCACTTCCTGAGTCTCACGATTCTTCTGCCTTCTGCCCTCCTGGAATTAATTCAGTTCACCACAGGCAGCTATGGTGCTCAGCAGTGGAGGGGCTGAACCTCAGAGGCCAGAGCTGCCCAGCAGCTCCTAGAAATTGATATTTTTCTTATTGACCAGCCCAAGCAGGAAAGCGTTTTCAGGCCCTTCCCTACCAGCTGTGCTATCTACAGACCTGAGGCTGGAGCCATCGCTGGAGGGCACCAGGCAGTGGCCTAGGAGGCCACTTGTGTCCTCTCTAGCCCCTCACGGCTTTGACCCTCTCACAGCTTCCAAAGCACTGGGAAAATACCCGACCATATGATTTCACTGGAGAGTCAGGATACAGTGCTGGGGACAAGACACTGTCATTCTTGGCTACGGTCTTTCTTAAAGTCATTTTCTCTAGCAAGCAAAGCTCTAGGTTTAGGGAAAGAAAAATGGTTTAAGACTGCTAAAGTAACCTGACTGGTATGAGTTTTAATCAGCAGTTCAAAAACCGCCCACGTTCTGTGTTCTTCATTAATAGGCACAATTTCTGTTGGGTTCTATTCAATAGGAGCTATATAAAGCCGATGAGTGGGAGACATTATTCCATTCAAAAAAGAACTATAAGAAGGCGAAAAAAGCTGATTTAGGAGGTACAGAGAAGACAAATGAACTGTTTCTCTGGGTTATTCTGTTATAAGTAAACATTGTTACCTAACATCTCTTGCTGGAAACCCTTCACCCCATGACAATCAGTCCCTTGAACCATTTTAATACCTTGACATTCTGATCCTCGAGTCCAGACATGGGGGATCCCTGCCAGACACCCTCATTCAAAAAAAGACTGATGGAGCATGTTATGCGCCCAGTGCCAGGCAGGTACCAGAGACGCTGAGATGAAAGGGCTGGTCCCACCATCCAAGGAGCTCACAGTCTTATAGAAAGTGAAAGTGACGTCGCTCAGTCATGTCTGACCCTGCGACCCTATGGACTGTAGCCCGCCAGGCTCCTCCATCCATGGGATTTTCCAGGCAAGAATACTGGAGTGGGTTGCCACTTCCTTCTCCAGGGGATCTTCCCAACCCAGGGATTGAACTCAGGTCTCCTGTACTGCAGGCAGACTCTTTAACATCTGAGCTACCAGGGAATCTAGTCAAATTTGAGAAAAAAAAAAAAAATGCTGTATGACTGGACTATAAACAACCCAAGCACAGACAGGCTGTTTAAAAAAAAAAAATGTGTATTTACCTGGCTGTGCCAAGTCTTAGTTGCGGCATGCAGGATCTTTAACTGCAACATGTGGACTCCAAGTTACAGCATGTGGGATCTAATTCTCTGACCAGGGATCAAACTCAGGCCTGCTTGGATCTGGGAAAAACAAGTTCAAAGAGTTTGGAGATGGACAAGTAGGAAGATGTGAGGGGCTGGGACAAAGGCACTGGCAGGGGGATAGAGGGGATGCACGAGTAATGGGGATATTTGGGAGGCAGGTTATCTTCAGACAAAATTGAAGAGACTGCTCGATGTGAAGGATCAGAGAACAAAAGTTTAAATAACTTCCATTGTTCTGGTTCGGGTAACTGGGGAGATGGTCTTCTACAAAGATGACAGAACACAAAGGACTCCAGGCTGGGGCAAGGAAATGATGACTTTCACAGGGTGAGTGTTGCTTTTGTCTTGACAGATGGTGCAATGGAGTGATCCAGAGTGGGTCCTAGAGTTCTAAAGCTCAGGCAGGCAGGAGATCTGTCCTGGAGAGCTGGACCTCTACTAATCTGGGATGGCATGGGATTTTCTTCTACAGCCACATGCAAACACAGACACACACATATACATCCTGATAAGAACATTTCCGCATTGAGGAAAACCTGATACTAATGCAGAAGGTGCTACAGAGAGCAGTGCACAGTTACAAAGTGGTTATGACACTGATGAGCTGGTTATGACAAAGCAGACTCCAGCGAGACTTCCAAATAGGGAGAAACGTGCAAGTTCCATGTCTCCTCTGTGTTCCAAACAGCTCAAAAAGAAAACTCAGTGCTCTCAGTAACCTTAAGGAACCCTCTCTCCCTTTAAAGAAGAAAAGATATAATAATTTTTAAAAAAAGAAACCTCCTTAGCACACATCATCAAAACCTTAGTCTCTGCTCGGTTGCTCAATCAGTCTAAAACAGACAGTGATGATCCAACCAGACATCTACCTGTTAACTCTAAAGAAATCCTGAACAATCAACAGACGGACTGCCTTATGATCTCCTCCCCTTCAGATAATTTTCTTATAACCCTGGCTTTCCCAAGAACCAAGCAATTCTTCCTAAACCTTCACATCAATTAATCTGCCCCAGATTCAATGAATCTACTCTTATCTGGAGCACACCAGACTTGCCAGGTGGAGAGTAAAAGCCAGGAGAAGATCCAAACCTGTATGATTGTAGCATCACCAAAGGGACTTCATGATCACCTTGATCTTTTGCCAGATCTGCCTATAAATTAAGTTCTTCCTACAAGAGTCATTTTAGTACCTGGCTGGGGCTTGGGGAGAATAAGCAAGTTCCACGAAATGGTACAGCAAATTTGTTGTGAGATAAGAATTCCCAATTATCATGGCCAGGGTTCCTTGTTATTTTGAGAAGTGAGTTCTAGCCATCCTGTGAAGACAGCAGTCTATACAAGTATAACTGGATCCTAATGCCAAACCAGGTGAGATGCCCAGAAAGTAGGACAGTGCAGGGTTTACAAGATCCTGTGTGTTACAAATATTACTTTAAAAAAAAAACAAACAAATATTACTTTATCTTCATTATTGGTGGTAGTAATATTCTATAAAGTTACTGAACCACTGCTCCCAGGAGAAATGCAAGTTAGGCTCCAGAGAGGCTCTGGTCCCAACTTCAACCAGTCTTCAACCAATCAATATAGAACTTTGTTTTATGTGAGTTTCTGCTCAAAGACACCTCATTAAATATATATTGAGTGAAAAGTCACTCAGTAGTGTCCAACTCTTTGCGACCCCATGGAATAGTCCATGGAAGTCTCCAAGCCAGAATACTAGAGTAGGTAGCCATTCCCTTCTCCAAGGTATCTTCCCAACCCAGAGATCAAACCCAGGGAATCCCACATTGCAGGAGGATTCTTTACCAGCTGAGCTACAAGGGAAGCCCTTAATATATATTGCTGATTTGTTAACTCTGAACTCTAAAGCAACAGCCCTATTGCTCATGCCTGAATGAAGTTCTCTAACAGACATACATAAGTCACAATCACAGCCTTCTTGCACTCAGAACACTAGCCATCACATCAACACTACATGAGGGGGCCATTTTAAATAGTGAAATCACCAACAAAAAAGCACCAAACTGTGGGCAATGTGGCACTAAACAGACCATGAGAAGGACACTTGTTCACAACATGAGAGCCAAAACCAGAAGGCAAAGCATGACCTCAGCTAGAAATCTGTGCATTGGGCAACTCAAATTTTTCACCACTCTGTACATGTCCACAAATGACTGTGAAAGTACTGTAATTACTGATTTGGCAGTTATAAATTTTAGCCAGTAGGTGAATTCACAGATACAGATCTGTGAATAACAAGGATCAACTGTAGGTTGTACTGTGACCCTTTCCAGTAACCCAGCTATTCTACAGGGAATCTTGGCTAGATGTTTAACCTTATCACCACTTAAGTTCATTTTCAGGGTCATTCAAGCCACTTTCACTTGGGAGAGGGGATTTTAGTAATAAAATATTCTTTAAAACAAAAGTAAAAATGAAGAAATGATCAACAGGGTTATTTTTTTAATGTAGTCTATTTTAAACAGTTATGTTTGACAAATTAAAGCCTCTGAACTCACAACATGGATATAATGCAATGCAACTGGCATTAACCATAAGATAATTTTTTAATATCAATTCATAGATCATCACAGGTAGTATGTTCTGGAGGAGAAATGCAAGTTTTTAGAGTTATATGTCAATCATCTTTTACTTCATCTAGATCTTTCTGTGTCTGTAACCTCATCTGGGGAGAGTCCAATGTCTATGTTTGAACTCCTTGGTGAACATGTGGCTCCAACACGTGATTTTCCCAACGCTCTCCGTGATGGGCTCTAATAGAATATAACCCAGGTCTCTTCAAGGAGTCCATCATTCCCTCTCTAGTCCACAATGCAGTTAAAGCAAACTATTGTGTTATCTTCTGGATGAAGAGCAACAGAGGCCCTAGGAAGGAAAGAGGCCCAGACACAGTAAAGAAGCAGGTCAAACCAAAGCCGCAAATCAGACTGTCCTTCTAGGCTGTGTGATCTGCCCCAAGTCACATTCTGTCTCTGGGCTTCAGTTTCCTTAACTGGAGTTAGAAGATGTTTTAGGCCAGAGGTTGGCAGATATTTCTAGAAAGATCCAAATTGTAAATATTTTAGCCTTAATGAGTCAAGAGGCAAAACCAAGGATATTTGTTGGCACTTGTATAACCTGTAAGAAATTTTATGTCCACAATTATTTTTCAACCACTTGAAAATGTAAAAACCATTCTTAGTTCACAGGCTGTACAAAAACAGGCAGAGACTGGATTTGACCATTGGGCTACAGTGTGCTGACCCTTCTTTAGATCAGATCAGTGTCCCCCAGCAGAACTTTCTGTGATGATGGAGATACTTTCTATCTGCACTGTGGCTATGGAACACTTGCAATGTGGCTAGGGTGACAGGAGAATTGGATTGTTAGTCTTACTTCATTTCAATTAATTTACATGGGCACACGCGGCTAGCAGCTACACACAGCCTCAGACCTTTCCTTCACTTCTTTAAGCCCTAATACTTTTTGGTTCCACAGGTCACTGCCTTCAGGAGCTTCTGTTTCATGAAGCTGGCAGATGTGGACAGGTGTTGAAGATTTTTCCCTCACTGATTACCTTGGCCTACACTGACTTTCTCTTCTCTAGTTTCTACTATGTCTTTAGTCTGCCATACCCATTCCAGTGCTGAATTCTAAAATGGGCAGGGAGATAACCCAAGGTACCCTAACAAACTCAAGGGATACTATAGAATATTTTAAATTTGAAGAACCACACCATACTCAACATTTGTCTACCTATAGCAACACAGATGAATACTAACTCAACATCTATCCAATAGTTTACGCACAACAACTGGCTTGCAGCGTCATCATTAGATAGAGCCATATTCCTTTCAATGAAGTCATATCTTTGCAAAGCTGGGTTTTCAACAGCTATTATAAGAAAGGAATGCAGTGCTGCCTTAGTCCACTCAGGCTGCTATAACAAAGTCCCATAGCCGGGGTGACTTGTAAACAACCAAAATGTAATTCTCACAGTTTAAGAGGCTGGAAGTTCGAAATCAGAGTGCTAGCATGGGTGCTGAGAGCTCTCTTCCTGGTTGCAGATGGCCCACTTCTCATATTGTCTTCATGCGGTGGAGTGAGAGAACTCTACAGTCTTTTCTTACAGGGGCACTAATCCCATTTATGCAATCTCCACCCTCATGACCTAATTATCTCCCAAAAGCCCACCTCCAAACACCATCCCACTAGGGATTAGGGTTTCAACATATAAATTTGCGTAGAGAGGGGGAGATAGAATATAACTATTCAGTCCATTGCAGGTGCCCAATCTGATTCCAAGATTTTCTTAAAGCACAATCTATTTTATCCCTTTCTTTCTCTCTACCTCAAAATTTTGAGGTATCTTTCAATTTTTCTGATCCACAAAGTTCAGCAACTTACTTGACAAAACTCCCAATACCAATGGGTCCCAATAAGAACTGGATGAATTTTCCCTCCCAGTATCTCGCTAAGGCAAGATATTGCCTAAGGTTTATATAAAAACCGTATTGAAGTCTTTGTCAAATGTAAACTGGAGTTCCCTAATTTATCATCAGGAGTATTTGTTTTATTTTTAGAGCCTTTAGGAGAAGTTCTTATTTTGTCTCTTCAGTGGTTAACTTCGATTTATTCCTGCTTTTGGAAGGAATGGAGAGAAGCCTGGATCTGATACCGATCAACATTCTCCCTGCCAGGGAATAACAGCCCATTACAAGATCCTCCCTGCCAATGAGCAGCTCTTTCTCCACTTGACCTACAGACACAGTAAGTTTAAAAAGTGACCTGAAATCTTTATGATGTTCTTTCCAACTAACCGGGTTTCCCTGTGTCTGGCTGCTGCCTGCATAAAGAGCAATGAACCTAAACCATTAACATTTTTTCCATTTTGATCATGGGGGGAAACTGGGATACAGAGCAAGTGCCTGTAGGGGAAAAAAAAAAAAAAAAATATATATATATATATATATATATATATATATATATATATATATATATAGTCTGTGCCCTGTTTGTCCCTAGAAGCTTCATCAAGAACCTGAACTCCAAGGTGCAAGCATGTGAGGGGTCATCTCTGCCAACTACTGAGGCAGCTAAGGGCTTTCTCCAGTTTCATGAGGAAATTTCTACAATTAAAGCTGCTGCTGCATTCCACCCTCACCCAAGAAAGTGGGCCACACACAAATACCTTTTACCACAGGGTCAGGTTTTTGGATATTCTGGCTTTCAATTTACAATTTCCCTTGGTTGAGATTAGCTCACTTTATTTAGGGACTTGCTACTGTGTCATCCTGGAGGAAAACCTCTCTTTTACATTGAAAACAAAGGAAGACCATTAAATCCATTTTATCAAAAGTAAAAAAAAAAAAACTCAAGTAAGTCCTGTTACAGCACTTCTGAAATCTGGCAACACCCACTTATGGGCTAGTGATGGCAGAGAATGTCAGAGGAAGTATAATCCAGTTTCCTCCTCTGAAAAAAAAGGTGCTTACATTTAAAAAGCTAAAGGACAGCTGGATGACCTTCTCACTCTGAAATTTCATGATTCTATGAGTTGTTCTGAAGGATTTCATAGTCTCTTTTTGCTATATAATGTGGACAAATTTTCTAAACTTCTATTCCGTAATTTGGCTCAATTTAGAAATCTACTAGAGGCCCAGTAATGTTAAGTGCTAGAGATATAAATGTGAGCAAGGCCCAGTTCTTGTCCTCACATAACTCAAAGAAGAGGAAGGAACAATACATTAAACAATAACTCTGAAGGTCCTCCAAGAATGAGACAAGGGAGTCAAGGAGCTCTAAGGAGAGGAGAGCTCTAAGGAAAGATGGAGCACACATGCTTCTCCAGGAGCACTGAGTATCATGGAAGAGCAGCTTCTAAAGGAGGGAAGTGCGCCCACAAGATGGATGCATGTGAGGCATTCAAGTAAAAGCAAGGTTAGCGTTTCTCAGCCTCCCATTGCCCAACCCTAGACTTCCCCCTCTGATCCATTCTTCACTCTAAACGGTACCCCCAATAAGACGTCTTTTTCCACTCCCAGGGCTGGTTTAGCTGTTTCTCAAGCGTCCCTGAGTGTCCTGTAGCACACATCAGACTGCTGTGCTGTAATGCTTGTATCCACACACACACACACACACACACACAGGACTGTCAACTACTAAGGGTACCTGTGTGCTCAGTCACTCCATCATGTCCTAGTCTCTGCAAACCTCTGGACTGTAGCCCACCAGGCTCCTCTGTCCATGGGATTTTCCAGGCATGAATACCAGAGTGGGTTGCCATTTCCTCCTCCAGGGGATCTTCCCGACCCGGGGATCAAATCCGTGTCTCCTGCATCTCCTGCATTGGCAGGTGGGTTTTATACCTTCGGAAGCCCCTGCTTAAGGGTAAGTGAAAGTGAAGCCGCTCAGTCGTGTCCGACTCTTTTCGATCCCATGGACTGTAGTCTACCAGGCTTCTCTGTCCACGGGATTTTCCAGGCAAGAGTACTGGAATGGGTTGCCATTTCCTTCTCCAGGGGATCTTTCTGACCCAAGGATCAAACTCAGATCTCCTGCATTGCAGGCAGACGCTTTACCCTCTGGGCCACCAGGGAAGCCCCTGCTTAAGGGTAAGCACTCAATAAATATTTGTAGAAGGAAAAAAACAGGGAGGGTGAGAGGAAAGGAAGATAGGACCCTAGAGCAATCTCAAATGTAAGATGTAAACTAAAGAAGAACTAAGAGTCAAGGAAAAAGTAATAAGAAAGATGGGTGGAAAGATTGATATCATGGAAGTAAAGGAGAAGAGAACTTTCAGTAGGAGGCTCTTCTTCTTTTTTTTTTAATATTTACTTATTTTGGCTGCACTGTGTCTTAGCTGCAGGATCTTCTGAAGATCCAGGCTTCTTCATTGTGGCATATGAGATCAGTTTCCCAACCAGGGATAGAACTGGGCCCTCTGCACTGAGAGTGCAGAGTCTTACCCACTGGGCCACCAGGGCAGTCCCTGGCTCTTCTTATTGTACGAGAAACACTCTAGTGAAATCAGGTTGATGATTAAAACTAGGTTCTTTGCCTTTTCTATGTCCCATGGACCTCCTTGGCAGTATGGTGAAACCTTCTCAAAATAATATTGTTAGATATGCATATGATAAATGACTTATATTGGAATACAGTTATTGAAATATTATGGTCATATATATGCTTCTTTATTAATGTATTAAGTAACAAGATCCAGCAGTAGGTCCAACAACCATTGCAACTTCTCAGTGGAAAAAAAACAGTACTTCATGATATCTATCACAACGGTAATGTGAGACTGAAATACCTAGGGATAGTATTTCTGTGGTTTGTTGCCTATACTCATCATTGAAATAAATGCTACATTTCAGCTAATGGTTAGTATTCTCCCAACCAAAACTGATAGACTGCAACCAAGTCACTGAATTGGCAAGGAGGTCCTAGCTGACCTTTGCCGTAGCAGTTTCTGGCAAGTGAAGGGGTAAAAGCCAGAGTGAAAATTAAGTGACAAATGAATGAAAGAAGAGAAGAGGGAGGGTATGGTTATAGGCTCCTCTTCCCAGATGTTTTTGTGGCCAAAAGAATGAAAAGACTTAGAGTAGTATGAAGGAGAAGAAATGTCCAGGGGATATAGAAATAGGACATGTCCTCTCCTTGTGACCCAAAAAGTAATGTTAGGAACGAGGCTAAATCACTGTCGGAGCATTCCCCGCAACATGGACAAAGGGCAGTAAATCAGGACACAGTTATTAGCACTGTTTTCACTAGTGTAGGCAGATCCTGCACAGCCTTAGAGGCAGAATTGCAGGGGAAAAGAGGCAAGTCAATGCCAGGGGATTCTTTTCTTCTGAAAAAATAACTAACTATCGTTGTTTGGAATAAAACAGATAATGGGCTGACTGTGGAGTTAGCCCATGATTTCCACTCGTCATGGACAGCTGATTATAGAAAGGACCATAAAAAGAATTATCCTCCTCTATGGGGAAGACAGAGTCTCCCAGATACCTGCTCCAGACAGACCTTTACTTGCACGGATGTGAGAGGGCCTCAGTGCAATAAAAGTTATTTAACCTAATCTTTTCCTGAGTAAACACTGAATACTATTAACAGCAGTTGATATCTGAGGCATCAGATGCTTTAAAAAAAAAAAAAAAGAATGTGTGTATGAGAGACAGAAACAAAATTCAAGAAAATATCAGCACAGACCCAACAATTACTAAACACAGAACAGAACTAAAACAAAAACAGACAAAGTTTGGGTTTCTTAATAACCATCCTTTTAGAGCCAAAGCATGGGGAGGGGCGGGGGGGGGGGGGGGGGCGGTGCAGGGTTGGGGGGAGGCTTCTGAAATCCAATGAGCTGTGCAGTGGGAGCCGTCGCAGAGTGTGCGGAGAGAGTGAACAGAAGGAAAGCTGTGCAGATATGCAAATACCCCATTCAAACCCAGCTTCGCTTTTCCTGCAACTGAGGGTAATTAAGTGGTTAGAGAGCTGCCATTGAGCCTCTGCTCCTCAGAAACAATCGCAGATTTGTTGGCTAGTTGACTTCATCCGGCCTATGCCAGACCAAGATAAATCAAATTAAATGTCCACTGACACAAAACCCAGAGCCTGTGTGATCCTGGGAGCGTCTATACAGCCTCTGTGGGCATGGGGAGAGGGCCGTCTGGTGTGTAGCTCGGTACCGCGACTGGCGCTCAGGTGCTGTGAGGCATAAGACTAAAACAACAATTGCACCACTCTGTATTCACCACTGGACATCATTTATTATGCTTTCCTGCCCAAGGAGCCCACAGCCCTTTCCAGAAGTGACCTCCATCAGCCTCCCCCATACCTCAGGGAGCCCCACCAGCCGGCAGCCAGACTGTATTAGCAGCCCACATTCCAACCCCAGGGTGAGTGGGAGAAGGATTTACTCAAGGTCACCCAGCAGATGGAGGCCAAGCCTTAGGTAATACTCACCCCTAACCTTGTGTCTTATCTGTCACGGCACGCTTCATCTCAACCTGCCGCTTCCAGGGAAATAGCACAAAAAGAGCTCTTTTCCAAGAACGTTCAAAGCCATCCTTTGTGGGATCAACCCGGAGGTCTCAGAGGACCTAACACGGGGTTTAAGGGGGAAAGATCATATTTTCCAAACCTAATCACTTAGGTTTCCAACATCCCACCTTCTAGCTGCATGGAATAAACTAACTCTGGATTTCCAGAGACAACATGAATTGAACACAATATAGAAACCAGAGAACTACATGCTTCTAAAGAGTCTGAGATGCCATCAACACTCGGCTTTGGGGTAACTCCAGATCTCAGGGAGCAAGTCTTCAGAGAAGGGCATCTTGCTTTGCTCCAAAAAGCCCCTCGGCACACTGGGGAGGTTAGGAGGAGCACCCCTCCCCCGCTCTGTTTATGACCAGAGTTCCCTGCAAAAACCCAAACCAAGTGGAGCTTCTGCCCAGAGGATGATGGCTCAGTGCAAGGAAAGGGAGATGGGCCAGACTGCTACCCAGTGGGGAGGCAGGAGGAACCTTCCCAGGCAAGCTGTGAACTCTGACTGACCTGCCCTTGAACTCTAACTAACCAGTCTTGTGAATTTTGACCTGCCCATGAACTCTGACCTGACCTTGATTTCTGACCAGCCCCCGAATTCTGTGAACTCTGACTTGGCCTTGAACTCTCACTTACTAGCCCGTGAACTCTGACCTGACCTTGAATTCTGACTTAGCCTATGAACTCTAACCTATCTGCCCGCCTCGCCCCGGGAGGTTTGCCCTGGGTGGCCGCCCAGTAACTATCTAGTAAGGGCCCACAAACATTCGGATTCTCTCCTGTGAAGAGAACAGCTGAGAGAGAGCAAGAAGGGCCAGGGGTGATAGCAAGTATCTGCACTCACCTGAAGGGCCCGCCCTCTAGCGTTTTCTCGGAGCAGGCTCTGTGCAGAGGTTCCTCCTCACAGTCCACAAGAGGCCTGGTACCCGGAGCCCCACCCCCCACGCTGTTGGTGCCTCACTCCTTCCGGTCAGGACCGGAAGTGCTAAGAACCGTGCTGCTTTTAAATGGCGGCTCCTGTATCTGAGCATTGTGTTTGCCTGAAACCGCTTAACACCTCGACCAGTTACCCTCAAACACCCAGATCATAGAGACTTTATTACAATTAAAGCGAGCAATTTATCGCCCCCCACCTCCACATTTAGTACTTTAGAACTTCTTTAGTTCTTTACATGTATCATAAAACTCAAGAGTCCAGTGACCAAAGGAAAACTTTCTTTCACCATCTGTTCTTGGGAAATAAAATGGTCGCCTGGAAACATATCCTAAAAGATGGCTAAAAATGCATCATGAGATTCTTTCTAAAGAAGAGGTGGGGGTGGGAACCTCCACATCTCCAAGAGACCTTTTTGCCTCCAGGTTACTGCCAAGTCCAGCTTCCAGTCACGACTGGAAGCCCATCACCAGGGCTGATCTGCTCGGCTCCAACAGAAGTCAGAGGGCCCTGAGGGAGAAATAGTCACGCGCAGCTCAGCTCCCAATGCAAAATTCACACCCAACAGAAAAAACACCTCTCTGCTGCCTTACAATCCTTGTTTCCTGCCCACTTCCCCCACCACCCCCACCCCACACATCCCCGGAGGGCTCCAAAGCTCCTTCCACACCTTTTACCCTTGCCTCTTGCTCCAGCCTGTTTTTCTCTCTACTGAGCATACCGATCTTGTCTTGTGTCTCTCCGGCCCAAGAAGTACAGATTTCCTCCACTCTAAGGCAGCAACTCCTCCTCTTATGCTTTAGCCCTCTAACACCCAACGGCCTTCACATCTACGACCATTCTTTCTCCATACCTTTATTCTGGCCTTTTCTTCAGCTGCTGCCTTTTTGCCCTGAAAGGTATTCTTCCCCTCCCAGGGTATGAGCATGGGGAATTCCCTTTAACTGCTTCACCGCCCTCCTCAGCCAAAGTTCAACTCAAGTAATCTCTCCTTCCTTACATTTCTTTAGCACTCATTTCTTCCTTACCCTAGGCAGTCTGGTCCACACCACAAGGCACCCCTGAAACCATGAGCGCTTAAATGTCAGCAGTAATCCTAGACCACATCTAACAACAAACTTTTCTCATTTCTCATTCACCTTTAATTTTCTGAAACATTCACAATTTGGTAACAACCATCTCCACACTACCTCTCAGGTGTCCCCCATTTTGATTTCTATGACACTCTGCCCTCCTGGGTTTAACCCTCTGGGGGTTTCCCTTCTGACTCCTTTACAGTCTTCTTCCAAAGGTGGGAATAGGAGGATCATCCATCCCCAAGCTTCATATTATTCCTCAACCTTGTACTTTCCTCATCATTCAGCTTCTCTGAAGTAACCCATTGATCTTCACTGCTAATAGGACAAAATACCAATATATTACCCTAGCCTTTGAGGTCTTCCACGTGACCCTACACAGCCCATTTATCTCCAACCAGGCTGTTGGTCTCCTACATGGACCACATCTCTTCTATCAAAATTTTATTCCTTGTTTGGGAACACATGTAAGAATTAAAGATTTTAAAATTAAAAAAAAATAAAATAAAATAAAAATAAATTTAAAAAAAAATTTTATTCCTATTTCAAAGTCTAGCTAAACTCTCATCTTGTCTCACTTGTATCACTATTGTTAATGCACAGAAAACCAGAAAAGTATCTTTATTCTTATAAATCCCCTCAAATCTAAGGCAGACATACAGAAGCCAAAGCCAAACCAAAAATGGCAGTAAACAACTTATTTAATAAATATACTTAATGCATTTAGTAAATATACTTAATTTATGCATCCTTTTGTCTTGATTATCAGAGCAACAAGCAAAATGAAGGACATAGTTTTTCTTCAAATATTGCTTACTGTGAAGACATTAGTGATCATAAAGTCTATCAGTATACATTACAGTTTTCATTTCATAAGTTTAGGTTGACAAATTCAGTGCTAAATAGACCCATTTGTTTCCCCTACTTATTGAGATTAGGGTAAGCGGTCATTAGCTAGTGGCAGTGTGTCACACTTGACTATGTGGCTTAAGTGGATGGCTTTGCCATCAACGTAGTTTATCTGAAATAGTGATAAGCAGACTTTTCCTATTTTACAAAATAGAGCTCTTTGTTAAAGCATCTAATTGTAAATATCTAGTAACATTACATCAAACACTATGTTTAAAAGGCAACCTTGGGAACTGCCCTGGTGACACAGTAGATAAGAATCCACCTGCCAATGTAGGGGACACAGGTTTGATTCCTAGTCCGGGAAGATCCCACATGACTCTGAGCAACTTAGCCTCTGTGCCAAAACTATTGAGCCTTTGCTCTAGAGCCCAGGACTGCAACGACTGAGTCCACGTGCTGCAACTACTAAAGCTCATGGGCCCTAGAGCCTGCGCTCTGCCACAAGAGAGGTTATTGCAATGAGAAGCTCAGGCAACACAATGAAGAGTAGGCCCCGATCGCTGCAACTAGAGAAAAGCCCAAGCAACAACGAAGACCAAGCCCAGCTAAAAATAAAGGATTTTTTTTTTTTTTTAAGACAGGACAGGTGTAGTTTACTATTAGAGAAGACAAGCACCTATGAAAACAGTATCTTTTTTATTCATCTTAATCCAAATTTTTATTATTTCACATATTGATTGAAGTATCACTCTGCAGACCACATCTGCCATATCAGAAACAGCTTATCCCCCAATGTCCATTCCCTTAACAGGTGAACCCCCAAGTTTTAGCTGGCCATTGCCCAGTCTGTCTTTCAGCTAGATATGGCCATGACCATGTCTGCCCAATCAGATCTAAGCAGAAATGTCTTGTGCATCTTCTGAGAAGTAGCCAAAGGGAAGGAGGGCTCCTTTCTTTCTCTTTCTTCCTGATAATTAAATGTAGATTAATAACTTGGACCCTACAAACCTACTGGCCCATAAGTGGAAGCATGTGTGAGGATGGGCAAACTGGTCCTTGATTTTTACAGAACAGACACACTAATCTTGCAATACCTGCCTCCAGAGTTCATTTCATGAGAGAGCACACATACCTATTTAAGTCATTTTTATGTTAGGTTTTCTGTTATGCTCCTAACTGATACACCAACTTGAGAATCAAAACTTATAACTCAATCCAGAATTTCCAAAACAAAATTCTGCCCAATATACATGTACACAGCTTTGCTTCCAAAGTCCATGTACATACCATCTCCCACCCTTTTTTTGTATATTAAATGGATCCATGGCTCATGTCAACAAAATAGACCACAATGGTATTTATTATTGCCTTTCCCCATCCTTGTTCTTTTGTGACTTTCTTTACCCAAATAAAAGAGAGGCAGAGAGTGTCACAGAATATTCGTGCAATGTGCTGTACGAGAAGTAACCTCTCATCTCTGCCCTTTTTTAGCCACGTGGTCCTGAATAAATGACATTCTGTATTCAAAAAAGTGGGGTGAATTATTTCCATTTGAATCATTCAAAATCCCCACAGGGGTTGCTGTGAGAATTTAATGATATAAATACATTAAAGTGTATGACCAGTGTCTGATATGTCAGATGGGGCTTGATAAATGCTTGTGAAGTCTGAAAACTAAATCTCAACCACAGGGCAAACAACTCCCAAGCCACTGACTTTTAATCAATAATTAACAATTTCCTCTTTTAAGCGGAGAGAAAAATGGTGCCCCCGCCCCCCCCCCCCCCCCCCGCCCCTCCCTCCGCCCCACAACAAGCATAAGGATCTTCTGTATAGGTCTGGATGCTGAGGCCGTTGGCCTTGCAGCATTAGGGCTGTGAAGTCCAGCTCCCCCATAGGTAGTAAAGATCGATGGGCATCCAAAACAAGAGGCATCATTTGGTGTTAAGTTTAGAGGGACAGTGGGTCATCTACAAAGATGGCAGCAAATCATCCTCTCAACTCCAGCCACACATGTGCACCCTACTCCTCACAGCAAGAGGCAGACAATATCCCCCTCCCCTTGTGACTTGCTTTGACCAATAAAATGCAACAAAGTAGCATTTGGTGAATTACAGGTCTAGACCTTAGAAGCCACTGCTGCTTTTATTTGCTCTCTTGGAAACCAGCCATCAAGTAAAGAAGCTTAGTCTAGACTACTTAGTGAATGATGAGAGACCTTCTGGAGCAAGTTGGCCTTTCTTACTCCAGGGGATCTTCCTGACCCAGGGATTGAACCTGGATCTCTTGTGTCTCCTGCATTGGCAGGTGGATTCTTTACCACTGAGCCACCTGGGAAGCCAAATCAAGTAGGACCTTCTAATCTATGACAAGGACGTAGGCTTCCGGAGCTGAGAAGGCAGGAAGAGTTTTGAGCTCATCTCTTTAAAGAATCACTCTGTCTACCATATGGTGGGGTAAGGAGGGACTAGTTAGGAAACTAAGGTAATAATAATAATAGATGGTGACTTGGACCAAGGTGGCAGCTGAGGACATGGTGAGAAACAGAAAGTTTCCAGAAATATCTGGAAAGCAGAGACAGACTTATTACTGTTAGCATAATTATGCCTCTTTCACAAATGAGGAAACCAAAGGTAGAATAACCTGCCCAAGATGATACAGCTTGTACACCTGGAGTCAGAATTCAATGCAGAGTTTGACTTCAGGAGCTCATCCTCTTCACCACACTGGCCTCAGTTCAGTTCAGTTCAGTTCAGTTCAGTCACTCAGTTGTGTCTGACTCTGCAACGCCATGGACTGCAGCATGCCAGTCTTCCCTGTCCATCACAACTCCCAAACCTTGCTCAAACTCATGTCCATCAAGTCAGTGATGCCATCCAACTGTCTCATCCTCCTGCCTTCTCCTGCCTTCAGTCTTTCCCAGCATCAGGATTTTTTCCAATGAGTCAGTTCTTTGTATCAGGTGGCCAAAATATTGGAGCGTCAGCTTCAGCGTCTGCTGAGTACGCTGACCTACTGCCTGATAAAACCTCTGAGCTGGGACTTCCCTAGTGGTTCAGTTGTTAAGGCTCTGCCCTTCAAATGCAGAGAGTGCAGGTTTGATTCCTGGTCAGGGAACTAAGATCCCACATGCTGAGCAGTATGGCCAAAAAATTTTAAAATTATTAAAAATTAAAAACAAACCCTGAGCTTTGTAAGTCAAAATTTTCATGGGTCAAACTGTCCCAACTCTAACCTCCTGTATCCACACATAAAATAGAAATAGCCAAATGCCATATCTGTTCAGCAGGTTGTTGAAGGAGCATGGTGCCCTTTATGTGAAAAGACTCATAGTCATGGACAAGCTCTTGGCCCCAGCCACAGCAGGCATGACCTATTCCCCAGGATTGCCTAAACTCTATAGGTGAATGGTTCTTCTCTCTTGAGGAGACAACAAAACATTTCCTCACAGCTGATGACTTACAGAGATCAGAATGACAACATCGTAAAACAGTCCTAGAGGAGACTTACAAAACCATATGTTTTTACGTGTTCAAATAATTGTATCATCACCTGCCACTCGGTAAATTAAAATGTGAGGCTGGAAAGGAAGGTTTCCACTAACAATTTCCATGAGTTGGAGAGGTTTGATTCTCTTACTTGACTGGGAATTTTCTGGCTCATCAACATTTACATTGTGATCCAGTGATGATCCAAATGTATTTGTGTGGGTGCTTCTTAGAAGAAATTTGTCTCTACAAAAGCCCTGACACAGAAGAATACATCACTGGAAGTTATCAGGTGGTCATGACCTTGACACACTCAGTTTTTAAATTAAAAAAAAAAAAACACTTTTCATATTAATTTAAAGCCTTGTTAAAATTCTCTAACATGAGATAGTTTTAATAAAAGGAACCAAGTCCCCTTGCCCTGCTTTCAAATCTCCTATCAAAGACAAAAAGTCTTTCTCTCTCTCTCTCTCTCTCTCTCTCTCTCTCTTCTTTCCAAAGCAGAGGACTCCAAGATTTTCAGCTGCAAAGCCTTGGAGACCCCAGAGGTTCAACTGTTAAGAACACCAACTTCCGACCGAGGAATCACATGCAAACAGAGTGAAGGATAACTGACATCACAATTTATTGCCCCAAAAACAACCTTCTCAACTCAAAGCAAAACCATAATTATTGGTGAGAAAGACACTGCCTGTTAACTGGCTGTGAAAGAGTGATTTACAATGCATTCTCTCTCACACTAGAAGGCCTCCTGGCAGCCACAAATACCGGTTTTGTGTATTCAGAAGCAAAGCTCAGAGGAACAGAAGAGACTAAAAAGGACATTCGGCACCAGAAGTGTGCCCTTTTCCACCACATTGATTCCATAAAGTCACAGCACTGAGAGCTCTTGGAAAATTCCCCATTAGGAAAACGAACTTTCACCATGATAAGGACAAAGACTGAACCCTTTCTTTTTTTCTCTTAAGTAGTTTCATATCCATTGAGATCTTGAGCCCGGCATTTACAGCTTACAGGAAGATACCCCTGGCACAAAAGAGGAAAATGCTAATACAATTTTGAGTCACAGAACGACACGACCTAACCTTGCTGGAGACAGATGATGTAAAATAGTATTAAGTTCTTCTATCTGAGGGAGCTGTCGAGCATTACAGCTAAAACAACACTGTAAGATAAGCCGGCGTCTAAGAGGACACTTTTCTGACGTTACCCGGAGAGAGGTTAGTTCAAAGAGATTCCGGAAGGATCTGGGAAATAAAAGGATAGAAAGATAGAAAAGGCGTCTGGAAGAGAGAGAAGCCTGCCTGGTGAGCAGACTTTCAGAGGAGCTGGCTAGAAAGGAACTCTACGCTTCCTCCCCAGTCTCCACCCCGGGAGAGATTCTCAGAGGGCAGTGGAGCAGGAACCCACCGAGCCTCTCCCCAAACCTGGAGAGCTTCTAACAGGTTTGCCTGAGTTCTTCCAACCAAAACAGATACCCCCGATGCAGGGGCACAGGACTCTTTTCCCTCCTAAGACAGACATGGTCTCCAAACAGGACTAATCCTTTGGGAGTTAGCCGTGTCCTGGGACATGGCTGGATATTAAGAGAGAAAGGAATGTAAATGGGCTTCCCAGGTGGCACGAGTGGTAAAAAAAATCTGCCTGTCAACGCAGGAGACATAAGAGACGTGGGGTCGATCCTTGGGTCGGGAAGATCCCCTGGAAAAGGACATGGCAGCCCACTCCAGTATTCTTGCCTGGGAAATCCCGTGGACAGAGGAGCCTGGTGGGCCATAGTCCGTAAGGTCACAAAGGGTCAGACATGACTGAAGCTGCTTAGCATGCATGTACGAGTGTAGATAACGGTTTTTTTTACAGAGTTTCTTTAGCAGACATGAATGTGTATAACCACAGGGTGAAGAGGTGTGGAATCCAGAAAAAAAAAATGAAACATAGGGTTCAAATGCAGTCTGTCTTTAAGCAAGTAACTTAAACTCTGTGTCTGATCTGTTAAATGGGGTTGGAGGATGTCCCAGGTGGTCCAGGGGTTAAGATTCCACCTTCCAATGCAGGGGATGCGGGTTCAATCCCTGGTCAGGGAATTAAGATCCCACATGACTCACAGTGTGCAAAAAAAAAAAAAAAAAAAAGGATAAATAGGGTGGAATAACTATATCCAGGACTTGCTATGGACCTGACAGGAGGTCCTTTATCCAAAGTGCCTGGCAGGAGGCCTCCATTGAGTTGGGACTCAATGCATGGGGGTCATTCCTGTACTGCATGGCCTGAGTTGATCCCCCTAAACCCTGACATGTGGGGTCAATAGGGCTGAGGATCCACTGGCTATACTGACTGTGCTGAAGCTAAGAATGAGAAGAAAATAAAATACCTAAGAAAAAGAAGTAGATTGTCCCCAGTCAAGAAGGCTAGATGATATAATGAGAGGGGGTGATAGATGACAGCCCACTGACACACCAGCCATGAGTCCTGACTATGCAGGGGGTCACCAAAGTACAGGATGCCTGGGTACCCTTCAATTACAAGTAAACAAAGAATAGTTTTTTAGTATATGTCAAATATTTGTTGTTGTTGTTTAGTCGTTAAGTTGTACCTGACACTTTTGCAACCCCAAGAACTGTAGCCTGCCAGGCTCCTCTGTCTGTGGGATTTCCCAGGCAAGAATACTAGACTGGGTTGCCATTTCCTTCTCCAGGGAATTTTCCCAACCCAGGGATCAAACCTGTGTCTCCTGCATTGGCAGGCAGATTCTTTACTGCTGAGCCACCGGGGAAGCCAATATCCCTAATGTGTTTATGTGAAAAATGTACTTGGTCTTTATCTGAAATTCAAATACTCCTAGGCATCCTACATTTTTATTTGCTAAATCCAGCAACCCTGATCATCCAGTCCACCAAAACAATTTGGAAAGAGATCCAAAAAATTGTTTGGAGAGTCAGAAAAAGAGAAGTTCAGGGAGCCCCCATCCACTTTGCACACCCCAGAATGCTGTGACCACCCCTCCACCACCACCATTCCCAGGCAGAATCCAGTGCCTCAGGAGTGGAAAGTCTGTCTTCCATGAGTCCTTTCCAGCAGGCAGGGGGTTAAGGACCAGATTTCATCATGATTGCAGCATCACTAAGCCTCCCAGGGAAGAAGGACGCAGCTCAGGTTCCACAGCAAGAAGCTGGGGCTTCTGCACCCAGATGATTGTTTTTCTCAAGACACCTTATTTCATTTACCCTAATTGCTATGTCTCTTCCCACCTGAGGATATAAGTAACACACACACACACACACACACATACTATCACCACCACAATCTCATCAGGTCCTGGACTGGTCCTCCCATCATCCAAAGTACACACCACATCTGCAAGTTGTCAGCAGCAGTTCCTCTCTCTCCAAGCCTGGCATGCAGGCTAAGCTGAGAAGGGTGTGGGAGGTGAAGAAAATAATATCAGAGCAATGAGGCCTTCTCTCGAGGGGCCATAGTCCCGTGCTGATGGACAAACAGGAGACGGCCTTGGACCCTTGCAAGAACAAAGTACAAATGAATGCATTGTAGACAAAGTTGATTTGAAAAACCCCAGCCTTCAGTTCTCTAGGCCACAGGGAAACGTCCCATTCCTTGTGGCATGTTCAGCCCTCCCCGCCTTAATAAACACAGTCCTGGGAAGCTGGACCCGGGGGTAGTACAGGACAAAGCAACCCAGGGGTCCCAGCAGCAAACATCACTGCTGTTTGTTAGCTGTGAAGAAAAGACCAACTCTTGAATTTCCTCCTTCCTGCTGTGGGAATGCATCATTAATGAATCCCACCCCATCACCCACGATCCACACACATCACAGAGCGGAAGACACCAGGCTGAGAGTCAGAGGAGGAAGGTATGGGAGGAAATTGCAAGGTCAAAGTGACCACCTGGGGAAGTCTGATGACCTGACATGTTTAAAGACTTCTTAGATGGTCTGAAGGAATAGGAGCAGAATGAAGGTGGTGGGAAGGGCGGTCTGAAGGGCTGCAGAAAGAGAATGGGCCATAAACTTGAGAGTGCCTCCCGGAGTTTTACTGAACGGTCTGCAACCTCCCAGGGTTCAAGTTAAGAAAAGGCAAACGGGCAAGGAACCAGCCAGCCAAAATAAAAGGAGAGGAGTGTGGAGGAGAGGTTAATTGTGGCCGTCAGAGATGAGTGGTTACATGGGGAGCTTCATTTAAAATTAACGAGGCATTGGTTGCATTTTATAGGTCATGGTCAGGGCAGAATGGAAAGGCTCCTTGGAAACCTTTCCTGACCAATCCCTTCAGGCCAAAGAGACAGGCATGGGGTCTCCATGCCAAGAAGCACAAAGGGACATGGCTGCCAAGAGTCAAGGAGAAGAGAAGGGTCCCATCCAAAGAGCACGGGCCAGGGTCAGTCCAGGAGAGGTCCTGGGGGAAGGAGAAGCCCGGAGGCCCAGAGGCTCGACATGCTTGAAACTTGAACCTGAATCCCCTGCTCTGCCCTGAGATCATGTGCAAGAAAGAAAACCCCAACCCCACGCATGCTGCCAGAATCTGGCTTAGGACGAGGGTGAGGGTGGACTGGCCTCTTGATGGCTCCATTAGGATGATCCTAAATCATAGAACAGGCTAAAAGGTGCCTCCTCTGGGAGGGCTCTCCTAAAGCCCAGCTGGAGGGAAATGCTTCTTTTACTTTGTGTATTTTGTTCAAATTTCTATTATCTCATTTTCTGGATTTTTTTTTTTTTCACCATTGTTTGATTCAGGAATGAGAATGTCATCTCATTTATCTTTATCTCCACCACACAGCATAATGAAAGCTTGATAAAATTGTCCATAGGTAAGGGAACGAAAAGACAGAGAGAGTTTCTAGCTATGGTAACTAACTGAGATAGTGAAGGACAGGGAAGCCTGGCATGCTGCAGTCCATACAGTCACAGAGTCAGACACGACTTAGTGCCGGAACAACACCAACCAGAGATGGGAATGAACCACGGAAGAAGGAGGACTCAGGGGGAAATGAAATGCACATATCCTAAAGCTGCAAGCTCGGAAGGAAAGATGATCATGGTAATGGGCAAGACCTCCAGAAATATTCTAGCAGAACTAGGAGCCTGAGTCTGTAAGCACTGGGCTGAGGAGTGAGTAAAGAAAAGAAATTGAAATAGACAAAATGCCTATCTCTTCTTATAGGATCAAAGTTTCCTAACATCAGGAAATAGAGACTCATAAGACTGTCAGGAATCAGAAATCATGTAAACATTCACAGCCTCATCTAGCCCCAAATGCTTTGGCCCTAGCACCAAAATGTCTAAAATTGTAACTAACTGTTCACCAGTTGATTTCTCATCAAATCCACCGTAGCGTGTTTAGGTAATATCCACAATTGAAATGAGCTCTTCTGAAGTGACATCAGAATTCAGAGTAATAAACTATAAATGCAAGGGGCTAAATTCCAAGCTGCATACTGGCCAATCTTACTTCTCCTAGGAAGACCCGCCTTGGGCTGCTTTGGGGATTTCAAGCATAGACCCAGTGGCCAAAAGGCCATCTTCCTCTTTATTCAACTGCCATTCCATCCACACAAAAATACACACATTTTGAACCTCCAGAATAAGGAAAGAAGGTCTCTTGTTCTTTTGCAAACTTTCTTGCTTTTTAATAAAGGGTAGGCTCATAATAGGTATTCAAGGCACTATGAGGATGGAGGGGGAGACGAGCAGTTCAGGACTGTTATTCTGAGTGTCAAGCTAGAAGGAGCTGGTTGGAGAGGAGCCACACAGGTCACTGAAGAGGCTTAACTCTAAGCAGTGGGGAGTCTGGACCTCCCTGGCGTTTCAGTGGTTAAGGATCCGCCTGCCAATGCAGGAAACACGGGTTTGATTCCTAATCAGGGAAGATCCCACATGCCTTGGAGCAACAAAGCTCCTGTAACACAGCTACTGCGCCTGCACGCCGCAGTCACTGAAACCCAAGCTCCCTGGGGCCTGTTCTCTGCAACGAGAAGCCACCGCAATGAGAAGCCCACACAAGGGGAAACACAAGGAAGAGAAACCCCTGCTCACCACAACTAGAGAAAGCCCCTAAAGCAACAAAGACTCGGCACACCAAAGGAAAAGAAATGGGGAGTCGTTAGGGAGCATCAGGAAGGGAGTCTTGAGTTCTTCAGCTCAGAGAGATGACTCCACAGAGGGCAGACTGAGGGCAACAAGCCCGGGTGCCACTGTAATAGGACAGACAAAGGCTGAGGAGAGCCTGAACGGGGCCCTGCAGTATAAAGGACGGGGAGGGGAGTGAAGATGGTGTGTGCCAGGCGCTGGACTAGACACTGCATGGGACAGTAAGGTGGATCACACAGTCCCTCCCGTGGGGTTCTGAAGAACTTGACTGAGTTGCTGGGGATCCAAATGTCATCACTATGTTGGTTTCTTGACCTTGGAAGCCAGACTCATCTCGCGGGTGAAAGCAGCACTTTCTTCTTAAGCACATGAGTGTTGTCATTCATTTGTTATCAACCACGTTGGGCCATAAAGAGAAAATGAGAGGTTTGGGACTTGGGGAAGGTATAAAGAGAAACTTCACCCAACATCCATTGAAAATGGCAAGACAGATTTTATTTGAGCTGTTGTAGTAGAGGAAAGAGATTTCAGTGTAGAAGTCAGCTCAACTCTGAACACAGCAAAGACAGCTGGGGATTTATAGCCAGCGGGCAAAGTGAGGGAGTCAGTGGTTAGAAAATCACTAAGAGGAACTTGATTTGGGTTCCTAATCAAGGGTAGGGGGATTCTCACTAAACTGGGCTCAGCAGGCCAAGGACACGGCTTAGTCCAGAAAAGTGTTCAAACCAGCCTGACCAAAGTTTGGTCAAGGTGGTGGGGTCCTTGCCAGGGGGAGGGCCATCTCTGCTCCCCAGTGCAGAAGGTCCACTAAAAGGGCCCCAAGACCCCTCCTCAGGTATGAAAAACTTTATGATGGAGAGAGAGACCAACAGAGCAGAGCAGAAGAACCAACAAGGGTTGATTCATGTGTCAGGTTTAAGTGACAAGATCCCACCAGGAGAATTTGTGGAACGAGCTGGCAGTCACTGGGGATACCTAGTGGAACCCTGCAAGAGTCACTGAACTTCTTGCTTCTGAATGTAATAGAGCTTTCACAGTGACTGTGGATAGACCATTAGACCGTTACAAGAAATGTGACCTTATTTTATTCTCTAAACCAGTTAAGTAGGCCACTCTGGCTACTACAGACTTTATCTGTATAAATGTCCTATGTTGCAGGGACCAACTCTACTAAAACAGCTAAGAAATGTTTTGTTTGGGGGGATGGGAATGAGCAAAGTTAAGCTGAACTCAGAGAAGTATTTCCAACTGGGGAACTCAACAGTTTCCTTTGTCTACCAGGACCCCTGAGATCAACAAAATAGGGCTTGCCCAAGTGACCCTTCCAACATTCTGCCAGGGAAAGCTAAATTTACAAGCTAAGAGCTCAGCTTGATTCAATTCAGCATGTTAAAAATCCCTCCCCCACTCAATACCCAATTTCTCTTGGCTTTATTATATATGATCAAGTGAGTTTGAATGAAACTGTCTCCAAGTCCTCATTTTTATTTCATACTGACAATATTATTTTTATCAAGCTCATATTTCAAGAAGCTCTTATTCTACTCTGACTTTCCTGAACCAGGGGAAATTATCTCGTTCCTTCCCTCGGGTTTGAAAGAAAACCTTTCCAGAACTAATGTTTATCAGCAGTGCAATTTCTTTTGCAAGAAATTGAAACCCCCTTGACACAGAAAGGAAAAGAACACCAGAGCTGGGATGATAGACAGACACCAAGAAAGCTTAAGGGAAAGAGAAGAGAACCTTTCTAGAGGCTGTGAGCTCCATGAGCCTCGCTGGGCAAGGTGCTCTGAGTCTAGCCAAGAGCACTTTCAAAATGTGTAACAGCCAGTGCAGCCGGACACTGACCAGTCAGAACAGAAAAGGTCCCGGCTGCTTTGCTGTTGGGCAGGCTTTAACTCTTTCACTTCTGGATGGAGGGGAGAGGATTTTTAGGAAGGCATAGCAGGTGGTGTGTTATGCAGGGTTCTCCAGAAAAACAGAACTAACAGAATATCCATAGATATCTGTATATACAGGCATATACAACCATATACAGGCATACCACATTTTATTATGCTTTACTTTACTGCGCTTTGCAGATAGTGTATTTTTTTTTTTAACAAACTGAAGGCAGCCTTACATAGTCAGATGACAGTTGGCAATAAAGTATTTTTTAATTAAGATATGTACATTTTTAGATATAATGCTATTGACACTTAACAGACTACAGTGCAATGTGAATGTAACTTTGATATGCACGGGGAAACCAAAAAATCTGTGTAACTTGCTTTATTGTAATACTTGCTCTGATGCAGTGGTCTGGAACAAAACCCACAATATCTCCAAGGTATGCCTGTGTACATATGGAGAGAGACAGACAGATAGACAAAGACACAGAGAGACAGACAGAAAGGAAAAGAGAGATGATGAGATGGAGACAGAGAGAAGCAGCTGACTTGTCTGAAATCTGTAGGATGGGCCAGCAGGCCAGGCGGGATTTGAGGCTGCAGCCTTGAGGCAGAATTTCTTCTCCAGAAAGCCTGTTTTCACTCTTAAGGCTGTCTAGCTGATTAGATGAGCCTGCTCACATTATCGAGGGAAATCTCCTTTCCCTAAAGTCAACTGAAAGCCTACAGAACGCCCCACAGCAACACCCAGACGAGTGTTTGATTGAGTAGCTGAAACTAATGACAGCCTAACCAAGGTGACATGTAAGAGTTACCAGTGGGCGTGGAGGCAGTAGGAAAGGGGTCATTCAGGGCATTGGAGGTGGCTGCTGTTCACCGCCCCACAGAGGAGCATTTTACTGTTTTAAATAGAAGCCCTGGTGTCCTCTCTAAACGAAGCTTCTATAAAAGCTCCTCACCCCTGTGTAGTTGTAGCTACAACTTTTTCTCCTGGTTCTGGACATGCAACCTCACAAGGGTTGCTGGTGGGGAAAGCAGAAAGTAATGGGGCAGCCCCATAGGGGCTCTAGGAGCAGTGAAAGATGGAATGGCAAAACATCTGGTCTTCATGGCAAAACTCAGTCTCCCAAATTCATACTCACCCCCAGGCCATTTGCAAAAAATGGCCACCATCACCCAAAGAGGAAGAGCAAATAACTATCACCGTAACAACAACTCCTATTCATTGAGAACCTGCTGAACAATGTGTCATGAAACTTTTCAATAATAGCATGTAAAAAGTGGGACTTCCTTGTGGTTTAGCTAAGACTCTGAGCTTCCAATGCAGGGGGCCTGAGTTCAATCCCTCATCAGGTAACTAGATCCCACATGCTACAACTAAGAGGCCACATGCCGCAACTAAGATCCGGAGCAGCCAAATAAATAAATAAGAAATATTATAAAAAATGTAAAAGGTAAGAGCGAGTATCCCCCTTCTACAGATGAAAAAACTGAGGTTTGGAAAGATCAAGTAGCTTGTCTAAAAGGATCCAGGTAGTAAGTGGGAGAGCTAGGGTTTAAACCCGGCTCCATTCTGTTCAGAGTCCATGATCTTGGTACAAAGTTATGGAAGGCAAATAGAAGCGCTAACCAGAGGTTGGTGGCGGGATCTGGGTTACCGTAGCTTTGATAGTCTGGTAAAGGATGCCTAAGACTAAAAGATCAGAGGTTTTAACCAGAGTGGAAAAGTAGTCTTCATTGTTGCTGCTTCATTTCTGGTAACTAAAACTCAAGACACTATGGATAATGCTAATTTTACAGAAGATCCATGAATCTGTGGTTTTGCTTTGGTCCTGCTCAATTCTTCCATTTCCTTCCAGTTCCATGAGTCTTAGGGCTGAAGTTTCTAACAGGATGCTAACTATGGTTGATACTCTAACACACATAACTTTCTATTAACAGTGAGGTAAGTATCTAAAAATTTATCAGCATGCTTTGTTGCCATATTATTCTGAATGACATCTTCCTTGCCCCCAAAGCAATAATACTTGGATTGCAAACTATTTCCCTAACCAAATATATACTCCTTCCCACAGAGAACTGCTACCATGGAAATCTATGCAATAGATTCATTTTGTGGCATTGTATATCAAATCTGACCATGTAATTTTGATATTTGGTAAAAGTACATCTTTGTCTATTCCTCATAAGAAGACTCTGCTTAATAGGAATTTTCCCAAATGTTCCTACCATTCATATTTTATGCTGACATCAAAAAATGGGGAGGGGTAGTTATTTTAGGTCTTGCTTTTAGATTTATATCTTTTAGACACCTGAACAAGTAGTTTTCACAAAGTTAAAAAAAACCTGCAATCAAGTTGCAATTGACTTGCAACTCCTCTATATCCACTGTCATGAAGTCAGTACTAATGACCGATCCCCCCTTTACATACCCCCTGCCTCATGTGTTCCACAACCTTCTCCCTAATGCCAAACTCCTTTGGAAAGATAACTCTGAATGGATTTATGGGAAACAAGATGGGCTTATTTCAGTCCAAGAAATTGGAACCGCATATAATAAAATAATGCCAAATTATGTTTGGAACTAGGATATGCTTGGTTCTGATTCCTTGTGACAAGAGTTCCAGATTACAACCAAAGCATACAATGTGGAATAAATCTTTTCTTATTTTTGGACATTATAAATATCCCTAGAATTGTGTTATTTGCAAGAGAAATACTTAACTTTACTCAATCTTCACTATATTATTGTTCCTGAAAGGGCAGGATTTTCTATAAGAGGGTATCTTTCACATCATCCAAAGGTATTTACTTATTGAGGTTGCAAAAAGGGGTTTTTATGAAATGGTCTCTGGGTTGATTCTGTGAAACTCAGGTAGTGTTTCATAGAGAGACTCTAGTGAATTCCTTTTAAATATCTACTGAACTCAATGTTAACAGCTCACTACTGACAAAATAATCTGTCATTTTACTCTCTGCCCAAATGAAAATTGTTTCAAGGTTAGTCCTGTTTTAACCTCATATATAAAAACAAGAGAGAGGGGATACTTACTTTCTGGTCTATAGATGAACTCAATGCCTCAAAAAGCATATTTCAATTAATGACTTTTTAAAAATATGTATAAATAAAGCTATTGATATGTAGCTATAACCCAGCTCATTTGCTAGTATTCTGTGTCATTATTTGGAGCTTAGACAAAAGGCCAAATAGAAATGATATCCTCCCTTTGTTCCTGCCAAAATATTGGCAGAAAAGTTCTTTGACCTGTACTTGTAGTAGGAACAATAAGAGATAGAGATAAGCATGACAATGGTCCAACACTCCAGAAGCTTAAATATCATATAAGATGACATGCATTTGCTTAATGATTATTAACAATGCAGGCCAAAAAAAAAAGACAAGTACTCTAGCTGATTACATGTCTACCCATCTATCAGTCTCTTGATCCACCTATCAATTCATCTTATTTTTTTGTGTGGATTTCAATGGAAGTTTCAGACTTATCTCTAAACACATCAGCATGTAGAGCATCAGCTAGAGTTCAATACCACAAAAAATGCTGAAAATGATCAAAGTTGGGGGAGAGAAAAACACCCAAGAAAAACCGTCAGAGGCTGGGGACAATCATGGGAGCCATCACCAAATTTTCAGAGAGAGATGATGAGGGAAGGGCTTGAACCAGGGCAGGGATGGAAGCAGCAGAGAGGAGACAGCAGAACTGGCAGCTCTTGACAACTGGTTAGACGTGGCAGGGGTGGGGAATGATACAGAAATGGGAGGAATTTCCTCCCCAATTTCTACCTTGAGCCACAGTGAGGAACTAGCTTGAGGTGTCTGAAATATACCTGACAGGGGGAAATGTGTAGGTTGAATTTCAGATGTAATTTGTTTTGTTTTGTTGCCATGTCTTTTGACTTGTGGAATCTTAGTTCCCCGACCAAGGATGGAACCCAGGCTCCCTAACCACTGGACTGCCAGAATCCCAGGCAGTAGTCTTTAAATACCTGGGTGTGCTCAGTTCAGTCGCTCAGTCGTGTCCGATTCTTTGCAACCCCATGAATCGCAGCACGCCAGGCCTCCCTGTCCATCACCATCTCCCAGAGTTCACTCAGACTCACGTCCATCGAGTACATGATGCCATCCAGCCATCTCATCCTCTGTCATCCCCTTCTGTTCCTGCCCCCAATGCCTCCCAGCATCAGAGTCTTTTCCAATGAGTCAACTCTTCGCATGAGGTGGCCAAAGTACTGGAGTTTCAGCTTTAGCATCATTCCTTCCAAAGAACTCCCAGGGTTGATCTCCTTCAGAATGGACTGGTTGGATCTCCTTGCAGTCCAAGGGACTCTCAAGAGTCTTCTCCAACACCACAGTTCAAAAGCAGCAATTCTTTGGTGCTCAGCTTTCTACACAGTCCAACTTTCACATCCATACATGACTACTGGAAAAACCATAGCCTTGACTAGACGGACCTTAGTCGGCAAAGTAATGTCTCTGCTTTTGAATATACTATCTAGGTTGGTCATAACTTTTCTTCCAAGGAGTAAGCGTCTTTTAATTTCATGGCTGCAATCACCATCTGCAGTGATTTTGGAGCCCCCCAAAATAAAGTCTGACACTGTTTCCCCATTTATTTCCCATGAAGTGATGGGACCAGATGCCATGATCTTTGTTTTCTGAATGTTGAGCTTTAAGCCAACTTTTTCACTCGCCTCTTTCACTTTCATCAAGAGGCTTTTTAGTTCCTCTTCACTTTCTGCCATAAGGGTGGTGTCATCTGCATATCTGAGGTTATTGATATTTCTCCCAGCCATCTTGATTCCAGCTTGTGCTTCTTCCAGTCTGGCATTTCTCATGATGTACTTTGCATAGAAGTTAAATAAGCATATAAGTTAACATACAGCCTTGATGTACTCCTTTTCCTATTTGGAACCAGTCTGTTGTTCCATGTCCAGTTCTAACTGTTGCTTCCTGACCTGCATATAGATTTTTCAAGAGGCAGGTCAGGTGGTCTGGTATGCCCATCTCTTTCAGAATTTTCCACAGTTTATTGTGATCCACACAGTCAAAGGCTTTGGCATAGTCAATAAAGCAGAAAGAGATGTTTTTCTGGAACTCTCTAGCTTTTTCCATGATCCAGCGGATGTTAGTAATTTGATCTCTGGTTCCTCTGCCTTTTCTAAAACCAGCTTGAGCATCAGGGAGTTCACGGTTCACGTATTGCTGAAGGCTGGCTTGGAGAATTTTGAGCATGACTTTACTAGCATGTGAGATGAGTGCAATTGTGCGGTAGTTTGAGCATTCTTTGGCATTGCCTTTCTTTGGAATTGGAATGAAAACGGACCTTTTCCAGTCCTGTGGCCACTGCTGAGTTTTCCAAATTTGCTGGCATATTGAGTGCAGCATTTTCACAGCATCATCTTTCAGGATTTGAAACAGCTCAACTGGAATTCCATCACCTCCACTAGCTTTGTTTGTAGTGATGCTTTCTAAGGCCCACTTGACTTCACATTCCAAGAGGTCTGGCTCTAGATGAGTGATCACATCATCATGATTATCTGGGTCGTGAAGATCTTTTTTGTACAGTTCTTCCATGTATTCTTGCCACCTCTTCTTAATATCTTCTGCTTCTGTTAGGTCCAGACCATTTCTGTCCTTTATCGAACCCATCTTTGCATGAAATGTTCCCTTGGTAGCTCTAATTTTCTTGAAGAGATCTCTAGTCTTTCCCATTCTGTTCTTTTCCTCTATTTCTTTGCATTGATCACTGAAGAAGGCTTTCTTATCTCTTCTTGCTATTCTTTGGTACTCTGCATTCAGATGCTTATATCTTTCCTTTTCTCCTTTGCTTTTTGCTTTTTTGCATTTCTTTTCCATGGGGATGGTCTTGATCCCTGTCTCCTGTACAATGTCACGAACCTCATTCCATCGTTCATCAGGCACTCTATCTATCAGATCTAGGCCCTTAAATCTATTTCTCACTTCCACTGTATAATCATAAGGGATTTGATTTAGGTCATACCTGAATGGTCTAGCAGTTTTCCCTATTTTCTTCAATTTGAGTCTGAATTTGGCAATAAGGAGTTCATGATCTGAGCCACGGTCAGCTCCTGGTCTTGTTTTTGTTGACTGTATAGAGCTTCTCCATCTTTGGCTGCAAAGAATATAATCAGTCTGATTTCGGTGTTGACCATCTTTGCCACCCCATGGACTGTAGCCCACCAGGCTTCTCTGTCCATGGGATTTTCCAGGCAAGAATACTGGAGTGGGGTGCCATTTCCTTTGCCAAAATGCTTATGAGACACCCAGATAAATTTGCTGGTGGACAGGATAGAGGTCACAGTTAGAGGGACAGATTGGAGAGGCAGTAGTATCTGTGTGGTGTGACAAGAAGACTATGCAGCCAGGGCCAAGAACAGACCTTAAAGTAACATGTGGATTGAAAGGGCAGGCAGGGGAGGGATGCTCATAAAAGAAACAGAGAAGAAGCTGGAGAGGAACAAGGAGAACCAGGGAGAAGGAAGTCTTGAAAATAAGGGAAGGAGACAGTTTCAAGGAGATGAACTTGTCAACAGCATAGAACCTGAAAAGTCGAGAAAGATGAGGGCATTGCAGAGTCTATTGGTTTAGCAGTTCATAGTGATCTTGTAGAAAAGAGTTTTCATGAAATGGGAAATGGAAGCCAAATGGGTGGAGAATGGAATCAAAATACATGAAGACTCCCTGTTCTGCGTATTTGGCCACGAGAGGAAGGCAAGCGGTAAGGCACACATTTACAGGACAGGCTGGGGGTCATGGGAAGGTCGACTTACACAGAGTGCAGCCTGGGCCACACATAACTATGAATGCCAGTAGTATTCAGCAGGACGCTTCCCTGGTGGCTCAGTGGTAAAGAATTCGCCTGCCAATGCAGGAGACATGGGTTCCATTCCTGGGTCAGAAGATCCCCTAGAGAAAGAAATGGCAACCCACTCTAGTATTCTTGCTTGGAAAAATCCCATGGACAGAGAAGCCTGGCAGGCTACAGTCCCCGGAGTTGCAGAAGAGTTGGACACAACTGAGAGACTAAACAATAACAACAAAAGTATTTAGTTGACACTTAAAACATGCGCCCTTGTGTTGACAACTTTTTTTGTGCAGACGCATTACCATCGTGGTCAGTCAGAGGCTTGCGTAGCAGACCATGCACTGTAGTCTAGTGAAATGTGAAAGCTTGAACACGCCGGGATTATTTACTCCAGCCCCTGATCTATGGTTGAAGGCTCTGAGACCAGAAGACAGTGAGTCACGGAAGGTCATGCACTCAGTAGAGAACCACCCAGGCCCTTCCCATGGTGTTTTGCAGTAAGGAGAAAGGTTTTGTTTTCCAGCACAGTCGTGTGAAAATTCTAGTCTAGGAATCATCTCAAAGGGACAGCCCTGATCACATGGATTTCTTTCACGTGGTCATCTCGAGCTGGGTACAACAAAGCCAATTTCCACCAGTGCCCCCAAGTTAGGATTGATTTGTTGGTATAAGATTTCCAGGCAATGTGATTTTTCAATTCCTATCACCTCTTAGCTTTGCTCGTATCTGCCCATGGGAGTATTTCACATTGCTAGGGGGAGACAACTTTTGATTTTCCTGGCCTGTCAGTAGCAGACAGAGAGGAGAGCTATCGAAAGAACATTTGCCTTCAGAACTTCACATACTTCCAGCAAGTGTTCCATGGGAGCATTTCGGATTTCAAGTTATAAATGGATATGGGCCAAAACTTTTCACCTTTTCAATTTTCTACTCCTTCTTCTCTAACTCCCTCTTCAACTTCCCTTAATTAGCTCAACTTTAAGCCTTTCAGAATCATCTAATGTCAGGCAAATGTAGCTGCCCTGTGCAGAGAAAGAAAAGTATGAGGTAACCCACTTTCGGGGGAACTGATTTACGACATGCAGAGAAACTCTTGTTAGCTTCCCAAAAGTTATCTTTTCTCTTGTTATTTGGAAAGCACAGTAATTTTCCACTTATTCTCTACTGATGTAAAACAGATTTGTTTGACTCTTGGAGGAAGCTCTGTTTTGCACTCCTGTGCGTGTGTACATGTTTGTGTGTGTCTCTCTTCCTGTAGGCCACTACACTCTTGGCCATGCACAGCTGTATTGGACTTGGTTACTGCACTGTACAACACTTGCAAAAACGTCCTTTTTTAGAAGAAGCCTCCACAAGCTAAACTAATAGCATCTGCCTCTCCCAAATGCCTTAATTGTATTGGCGAAAGAGCATCTCTTACGTTTTAAAGTCTACTTTTGCTGGATTGTTTGGAGCAGCACCATTAAAAGGATAATGACAATGTTACCCTCAAATGGTTTTTCTTCAAATAATTGCTTTCCCCCACTGAGTGCTGGCTTGGTGCTAGTGAAATTCTGACAGGGTCAGCAGGTTCTTTGATGCTGCCCACCAGAAGACAGTCTCCTTCTGACCCCCTTTCTTTTCTTTTTCATCCAGACTTACCCCAGTTTTATTTCACTATTGCAACTTGGTTTTGTGCTTGCATCTCAGCCCATTCTTTTTTTTACATGGTAAACATGTAGCTTTCTCAATGAGCCAGCACTTATGGCTGCTTTATGTTGTCTTCACAGAAAGCGTTTTATTCTGGGAGGCAAACAAACATTGATTTTGAGAGCATCACCATCCCAGAAATGGATGGGTTGGCCACAAAATCATAGGTCTGCATATTCTGATGCTTATCTTGGCTGAACCTAAGAAGCGTGGGGCTGACCTGCTGTGAGCAGGGAGCACCCCGCCCTTGCTGGCAGGGAGCTGGGGTCAGGACAGGCCTGCCCCACCTGGGCTCTTCTTCTGGGGCCGGGAAAGGAGTGGAGTCTGGCTTGTGGATGGGCGTGGGTGAGGCTGGCACAAGACTGCCGAGAGGAAGCAATAGGGAACTGAAGCCTATGTCTCTGAAAAAGGAAGGCTCTAGAACCAAGTCTAAAATGTTAAGCCACAGATGTATGGCAGAGAACTGAGGCGAGGCAGGACAGATAAAGGCGGGGATTCAATGGAGACAAATGCATGCAGGTGGAGGGGGCATTTTATACTTGCCCTTTGCCCTTACTCTGGGCAAGGAGGATCTTGTTACAAGAAGCAATTTAGGGACTTCCCTGGTGGTCCAGTTAAGAATCCACCTGCCAATGCAGGGGACAGAGGTTCAACTCCTGTTGGGGGAACTAAGATCCCATGTGCCTTGGAGCAACTAAGCCTGTGCGCTATAGCTAAGACCTGACACGGCCAAATAGATATAATATATATACATTATCTGTTTGTATATTTATATACATATTGTATTTTTTAGGTTAAATATATATAGAATCAATTTATACAGGAGAAAAAAATGGACCACAGATTCATCGCTTAATGTCCAACTCAAATGGAGGCAGCCCATCAGCTACTGCAGAATATACTTAATGTCTGTAGGACTGCACTGGTTCCATATCCCGACACACACAGAATACACGGCATCCACTTACTTTTGTTGCTGTTGGACTTCAGCTGGTCTCATTGGACAGACAGATCCCCTCACCGAATGGATCCAGTTATTGAACTAATGGTTTATATCCTATAATGTGAAATTCCTCACTCCTTCCCTCTGTTTGTAATGGTATTTGCAATACACAATCAAGCCTGTGAGCACTTGGTTTCTCCCTAAGTGAGGCAGGGACGATGGATGAAGGAAAATTGAAATACTTTTCCGCTATGTTACCTTTTCAACCCATTTGTTTACAATTTATCAACCACTTACTGGTTTCAAAGAAAATTCACCACCATGTATTGCTTAGAAAGATGGTGCAGGGGAGTTTGAGAGAGAATCACTAATAAATTGATGGTGAAGTGCTTTGTTAATATGGAGTGCTATTGAGATGCATAATGAGGAGTGGCCCCTTCAAGGTCACAGAGTGAAGAAGCAGCTAGAACTCTGGATGCCTCACTCTTCATCTAACAGATGCTAGCGCACAAAGGCTGAATGGAGAATATTTTTAACCCCACTTAGGTAATACCCAGGAGGGGTGGCTACTTATTTCTACTGATAGCCTGGGCAAGGTCAACAAAATAAACAAGAAATTGAGTAGTGCTTCTCAAGCCTTAATGGACAAACAGATCACCTGGAATCTTATTAAAATGAATAAGATGTGATGCAGGAAGTCAAAGGTGGGGCCTGCGATTCCACATTTTCAGTAAGTGCCCAGGTGATGCTGATGCCACTTGACAAAAAACCCTGCTCCAGTCTGGAACATTTGGAGAGGTACCTAGGTTCTTTTAGGAATTCAACATGTTGGAAAAGACCATCTCTGAAGGATAATAAAAGGTTTTCTTATGTGTTCAAGATACAAAACTTAAAGCATGCAGGTAGGGGGAACTTGAAGACCACTGGACATGGAGAATTGGAGTCCAGGAAGACAGTAGATCAGTGGATAATGTGCTGAGAACCATCCGTCAGTTGATGCCATGATAATTCCATAGATAGATAGACTGATAGGAAAACAGATGAAATATATGCAAGGACCTCAAACTTCCCAGTTCATAGCACACTGTCATCATTGGCTCATGAAAAACCCTGTTTTCATTTGCTCTTTTAATTCATTCATTCATTCATTCCCTTTATCCCCATCCTCCCCACCAAAAGCAGTGTTCTAATGTGTCTGATGTGTAACCTTTTCTTCTCACGTAATGTATCTCCTTTTGTCTGCATTTTAAAAATTGAGGTGTAACTGCATACAGTAGAGTGAAATGACCTTAATTATACAGCTTGCTGAAGCAACACACATGTGCACACCTACATAACCGTCACCCAGATCAAAACAGAATATTTTCTCCAGCTCTGTACATGTCTTTTTCATTTTCATAAGTGACATTGTCTAACAAATACCACTGTGTTTCGTACCTCATTCCACAACACAACATTTTCAAGGTTGATGTGTGCTTCTGTTTACATATTTGCTTCCAACTATTTCAGAGCATCCTCTTTGTGCATCTGCACATTTTATTTAACATTCCCCAGTGAAGGACGTCCAGATTTACCGAAATTCCTAGTTTAACTAAAAGTTGCCAAATTGCCTCCCAGAATGGCTCCACCAATCTGCACATACAAATACTTTCTTTTAGAGTCAAATGTACATTTCTTGTGAATGCTCATTATGTTTAACAATGAGCAGGGGCTCTCAGTGTGCAGGCTCCAGGAGCTGTGGCTCATGGGCGCTAGACCACAGGCTCAGCTGCTCCGTGGCATGTGGGAGCTTCTCAGACCAGGGATCAAACCCGTGTCGCCTCCATTGGCATGAGGATTCCTTATCACTGAGCCACCAGGGAAGCCTTTTTTTTTTTTTTTTTTTGGCTTTGACATGCAGTTTGTGGGATATTAGGTCCCCGAACAGGGATTGAACCCGCATCCTCAGCAGTGAAACCAGAGTCCTAACCATGAGACTCACAAGGAATTCCCAGCCAGGTTTTATTAGAGTTACATTTACATTTTGCCTATGACTGGCAATAGATGTTTCACTGATTAACTATTTATGGAGCACCCATGATAGGCCCGCTACACTTTCAGCAAAATAAAGCTGCGATAGAGATAAATTCCAACCCATATGGACTTCATGTTACAGTAACTAAAAGGCAAGTGGGTGGTATCACTTAAGAAGAGAAAGAAGGAAAACCAAGAGTAGAATTCCAAGAAACATCAAAAGATTAAAGGGTAAAGAGAAGAGAAACCCTAGAGGACGATCAAGAAAATTCTGAGAGGTTGCAAGGGAACCAAGGAAAAGTAATGACGCAGAAACAGAGAGAGAAGAGTTTCAAGAAATCTCCAGTCTTCAAGAGGAAATATAATTAGGTGATTGGTCACCAAGAAGTCTTTGGCACAAACCACTGGTGGAGAATTGGAGAACGTGGAATAGTGCACACCCATAAGAATGCTCAAACTACAGCACAATTGCACTCATCTCACACACTAGTAAAGTAATGCTCAGAATTCTCCAAGCCAGCCTTCAGCAATACATGAACCATGAACTTCCTGATGTTCAAGCTGGTTTTAGAAAAGGCAGAGGAATCAGAGATCAAATTGCCAACATCTGCTGGATCATGGAAAAAGCAAGAGAGTTCAGAAAAACATCTATTTCTGCTTTTTTGACTATGCCAAAGCCTTTGACTGTGTGGATCACAATAAACTGTGGAAAATTCTGAAAGAGATGGGAATACCAGACCACCTGACCTGCCTCTTGAGAAACCTATATGCAGGTCAGGAAGCAACAGTTCGAACTGGACATGGAACAACAGACTGGTTCCAAATAGGAAAAGGAGTGCGTCAAGGCTGTATATTGTCACCCTGCTTATTTAACTTCTATGCAGAGTACATCATGAGAAACGCTGGGCTAGAAGTAGCATAAGCTGGAGTCAAGATTGCTGGGAGAAATATCAATAACCTCAGATATGCAGATGACACCACCCTTATGGCAGAAAGTGAAGAGGAACTAAAAAGCCTCTTGATGAAAGTGAAAGAGGAGAGTGAAAAAGTTGGCTTAAAGTTCAACATTCAGAAAACGAAGATCATGGCATCTGGTCCCATCACTTCATGGCAAATAGATGGGGAAACAGCAGAAACAGTGTCAGACTTTATTTTTTTGGGCTCCAAAATCACTGCAGATGGTGACTGTAGCCATGAAATTAAAAGACGCTTACTCCTTGGAAGGAAAGTTATGACCGACCTAGATAGTATATTCAAAAGCAGAGAAATAACTTTGCCAACAAAGGTCTGTCTAGTCAAGGCTATGGTTTTTCCAGTGGTCATGTATGGATGTGAGAGTTGGACTGTCAAGAAAGCTGAGCACCGAAGAATTGATGTTTTTGAACTGTGGTGTTGGAGAAGACTCTTGAGAGTCCCTTGGACTGCAAGGAGATCCAACCAGTCCATTCTAAAGGAGATCAGCCCTGGGTGTTCATTGGAAGGACTGATGCTAAAGCTGAAACTCCAGTACTTTGGCCACCTCATGCGAAGAGTTGACTCACTGGAAAAGACTCTGATGCTGGGAGGGATTGGGGGCAGGAGCAGAAGGGGATGACAGAGGATGAGATGGCTGGATGGCATCACTGACTCAATAGACACGAGTTTGGGTGAACTCTGGGGAGTTTGTGATGGACAGGGAGGCCTGGCGTGCTGCAATTCATGGGGTCGCAAAGAGTTGGACACGACTGAGCGACTGAAGTGACTGAACTGACTGAGTGGTGCTCAGTCATGACCCCTCAGACACGTCACCGTGACCCTTACCGAAGCCCATGACCTCCACTATTCTGAATTCTTCCCTTGGTGTGCATTCTTTCTTAAGAAACTCTTTCCCTCAATAAGCACATCTGTCTTTTCTATCCATCTGGACAAGAGCACAAATTTTGAATTCTGTGTACATGCTGCTTACTGAGCAAGGATAATATTTTGCTGGCTGTTTCAAAGAGGATTCTCATTCTGTCTGAGAAGTGTGCAAATCGGTGTTCATTTATGAAAATCAATCTGTAGAATTAAAGAAGATGGAAGCGAGAGGAATAAATGGAAACTTTTTTCTAGTCTGAGAATTGAAAAGAGAGCCTCCGGTTATTATTGGTTTGATGTAGGACATAACTATGATTTTGTCTCATTGCTCTTATTCATCCCCATAATCATTATATATCATGTATATATATATGTACATGTATTTTTTTTTTCTGTAACATATCCCATGTGTTCAGCCCTCTGTATTCTCACGGGTCTCCCCCATGACTTGGGTGTGATCCTCATCGTCTCAGGCCTGAATCACACACAAGCATCAGAGAAGACAGTCTGCCTCCCCCACCCCCCCATTCTGAGCATCACCACCAGGGGGGACACTCTCGCTCCCAGAACCATCAGTGCTTTTCCACGGCATCAGGGGGAATCCCACAGTCCTGAAACTTGGATTTCCCACTGCATCACAACTGTAATTCTCTGCTCCTGTCGCCCTAGACTGCCGTAACCTTCCCCAAATATACTCTGCTTTTTCCATCCCTCATTCCTTGTTCCCGCCATTTGAGATGTTTGGAATTCCCACCCCATCCCAAAAGCCTATCAAGCCCCATATCCTTAACCTCACACTGCTCTGTCCAAAATCCAAGAACGGCAGCTCTCAGACTTGCTGGTTTCAGGACACTTTTACACATTTAAAAAATATGAAGGACTTCAAAGAGTGTTTACTTTATGGATTATCAACTGTTACATAAATTAAACTGAGAATGCAATAGTTTCTAAAAAACCATTACATATTATCATAAAAGATATATTTTATGAAAAATAACTATCTTCCCAAGTGAAAAAAAAAAGTGAGAATGGTGTTGATGCTTTATATGTTTGTAAATCTGTTCAATGTCAGGCTTTACTGGAAAGAAGACAACTAGTTTCTCATATTTGCTTTCCCATTCAATTTTTTTTATGATATGTGGTTTTGGCTGAAGCACGTGAAGAAAATCCAGCCTCACAGAGATTAAGGGAGGGGAATTTTAGTAGCCTTTTCAGATAGTTGTAGACATTCTTTTTTCATACTAATCAAAAATGGAAAAGTCACAGTTTCTTAAAAGTTAACTTATGGTGTAGAGTCTGAAGCTAAAAATGTATTTGTTTATCTTGCAGTTTGAATGGATCTTTTATCTACTTATAATTAATAGTATCAAACATTGACCATTTGGAAAATACTGGTTCTGAGAGTTATGCAGGACTTCCAAATATTGACACATTTTATTAAAGAATATAATATTTTAAAAATTCTATGCAGTCACATCATTGGTCTCATCAGAAAAGCCTCAAGTATTTAGAAACTGTCAAACTCATGATTGTGAATACAAGGTTTCCAGAATTCTACTTTTTATTTGAAAGCTCAGCTTTTCAAATTGGTAACAAAATTGTCATTTGCTTTCCTTGACACCATACATTCACGCTGCTCATTTCTAAGAAAATGTCCAGCAAATATCTAAGTCTGAAAACCATAGTCATTGCTATAGGACTTCCCAGGTGGCTCCGTGGTAAAGAACCCACCTGACAATGCAAGAGACACAGGGGACGTGGGTTAGATCCCTGGGTCGGGAAGATCCCCTGGAGGAGGAAATGGCAACCCACTCCAGTATTCCTGCCTGGAGAATCCCTTGGACGGGGGTCACAGAATCAGATACGACTTAAGCAACTGCTTATGCATTGCCGTAGGCAGGAAAATTGCCCTCTATGCACCAAAGGTACATTCACTTGCCAATCTCTGGAACCTGTGATTATTACCTTCTACAAGCAAAAGATGTGAATAAGTTAAGGGTCCTTGGGAAGAGGGGCTCATCCTGGGTTATCTTGGGGGAGAGAGGGAGAGATGAGAGAGAAAAGAAGAAGGCACAGAGACACAAAGAGGAGAAGGCAGAGTGAAGATGGTGGCAGGGTTTGGAGTGATGCTGCCACCAGCCAAGGAATTTCAAGACATCAATCAAGGCATGTCACCAGAAGCTACAAGAAATAGGGAACAGATTCTCCTCCAGAGCTTCCAGAAAGAACACGACCCTGCCAACACATCTTTGGACTTCTGGCCTCCAGAACTGTGAAAGAATACATTTCTGGGTGTTCCCCACTGGCAGAGTGGATAAGAATCAGCCTGCCAATGCAGGGGACACAAGTTCGATCCCTGGGCCGGGAAGATCCCACATGCCCTGCAGCAACTAAGCCCATGCCCACAACTACTGAGCCCAAGCTCTGCTCTAGAGCCCGGAAGTTGCAACTACTGAGCCCACATGCCCAGAGCCCGTGCTCCACGACAAGAGAAGCCACCACAGTGAAAAGACTGCACACTGCAGTGAAGAGTAACCCCCTCTCGCCGCAGCTAGAGAAAGTCCACACGCAGCAACAAAGACCCAACACAGCCAAAACGAAATAAACAAAAAGAATGCATTTCTGTCATGTTTAAGCTGCCAAGGCTACAGTACTTTGTTTTGGCAACCCTAGCACACTATTATGGTCATTCTTGCAAGTAAAAATTGGTGTTCCATGAACAAGACTGCTAGTTCAGATGGCAACTTAAACAAGCATACAACCGCCTTTCCTCCAGACGGTCGTGATGCTTCATCACAGACAAGTGTGCTTTTTGCACGCTTCTCATTTCGCCACTCTGAATATTAAAAAGAATTGGGATTTAACAAAACTAGCATTTTGTAATGCTTCATCAAGGATGCTCTTAGCTGAAGCTGGCATTTTTTTTTTAATACTACAAGTGTGTGTGGCAGTGGAGAATACCCTGATTGCAAGTATAGTGGGCGTCTCTGCCTTAGCTCATGCCAAGGCACCAGAGTTTTACCTGCTCTGATTTTTGCCTGATCAGTGCAATATCAACACAGGGAAAAAAAACAAAAAGGAAAAGACAAATAACATTTTAGTATCGTGAAAATTGTTTTTGACTGCCAGCGTGCCCTGAAAGTGGCTCCTCCTGGTCTGTGGGCAATATTTGCAAACTGCTGAAGCAAATATAGCAAGAGACTAACTATGAAGCACAGGTGGTGGGGCAGTCACATTTCTGTTTCCTAAAAAAAAAAAAAAAAACACCTTATAATAAAATGTTGGGGGGAGTTTTGTGTGTGTGTAAAAAAATAAAATACAATTGTTAACTCACTTTCCGTAGACAAAACTGAAGGGTGAGGCGACTACCCCAGCCTGCTGTGCTCCGGCTCAGGCTCCCTGTCTGGCCCCATCACATCCTCTGACCATCCGGCCACCTGATGATCTGCAAACCCTGCCCGACCTGAGAGTCAGCTGTACACCACAGTCTTTCCCGTTCTTACACATTTCTTCACATGTGACTCCCTTTGCCAGAATGCAGTTTTCTCCCCTTCCATGCCTCCTCCTGCTCCAGGAAAAATTTAATTTAGCCTCTGAGTGTTGGCTCCAGTCCTTCCTCCTCTTGGAGCTTACCTCCCCAGGGAAGAATGACTTCAGGGTTTCTTTTTTCTCCCAAAGTCACATTAAACAGCAGAGCAGCTGGGCACCTGCCCAAGACACTCACAAACGTGGTCAGTTAAAACATCACTGGAGTAAATCAGACGAATAATGCCAGTTAACTCGGGTTTCCATAGGCAACCCTTTACAGAACAGGTGAGATATACATCAGTCATGACTGTTGAAGCCCACAGGGATCCAAAGTGGAATCCCTCTGCCTCCGCGCTGGCCTGCCTCTCCTCAGAGTGCTTGCCCTGGACTTGAGACATCACCCTACACAAACACAGGCCATTTCTGAGACACTTGCCAGAAGTAATAGTTGGAACTTGCAAAGACTCTGAAACAAAATAAGGCAAGGTATGGCAGCATTTACTGGGAATAGGTGGATCATATCATTATAGAAATCTTCAACACTTTAATATGCCTTCCCCAAAGCTGCCTGGTTTCAAAAACTGTAGTACTAAAAAGGTTAACTCTTCTGGCACATTCAGAGTCTGTCTTAAATCCCATTTTTTGAACAAGAACAAAAAGGTAAACGGTTTTTATTACTAGAGAATCCTCTCCACACCCACACTGATTACTGGTTGAACATAAACTGAAGAAATGTCATTGTGAAGAATGTCAAATTATTAGCATGTCTGGGACACCCACGTGTTTTCAGCCAGTCCATCCTTCTGGTTCCCTCTTACTTTACCCATTCATCCATCATTGCATGATTTCATTAAAATTTAATCATCTGGACTTCTATTTTCCCTTTTGATAACAAGTTTCTTGAAGGCAGGGACTATCTTCATTATCCCAGGGTTTTACCCAACGGCTGGTACATGAGATATGCTCAATAATGGTTTGTTAATTAGGTGAATACACGATGTTGGGAGAGGCCTTGGCACACGTAAAACTTCAGATCTCTATTATACAGATGCCATATATAAAACCTGCACTGATCACAGAAGCAGAAACACAAGGAGAACACCCAGGTCCTTTGGTGATCCACTTAATCAATCAAGTATTTGTTGAATGACAAATACCAGCAACTTGCCAGCCTCGGAGCCGAATGCTTGGAACAAAGCAAGGTTCCTGCCCTTCTGGAGTGAATAATGCCAACTCTATAGACAGCCAAGAAACAATTCAAGAAAGAGTAAGTGTGCGGAGTTCCATAAAACAAAAGCTGGCAGACAGAGGCCCCTCAGGGGACGCAGAGTTTGAATGTAGGATGCTGCAGAAATCTGCTCCTTCCTCCATTGTACGACATGAATGCAGACAATGGAATAGGAAATCCGAGCCCCAGATTTCCAAGTAAGCTAATAGACCATACGTTATGTGACTGAAAACAGGAAAGAAATAATAATGATACAATCAAGTTAACAAGAGAGGAAAGAATTCTAATATTTGTGTATCCAAATGCCTATTCAAGAAAAAACACACTTTAAAAAATCCTTTTTCTGGGCCAATTGATTGTTTTCCACATTTGAAGGTAAATGTACCATTTCCCACACCCAGGAGAGATTCACAATAACAGCCAACCTTCATCAAGTCATTTAAAGTGTCATTTTAAGTCACCCTGCTTAATCCTCCTAATACCTCTAAGGATTACAGTCCTTAGACCTGGCAACTGGGATCCCTGTTCTGGACCCCAAACCCTGGGCACCCACTTCCCACTCTCCTCCAGCCACGCCCTTCCTACGGGGCTAGAGGCCAAAGCAAGGGGCCACCCAGAGGCCTTACCCCCATCTGTCTCCCGCATGGTGGTCAGAGGCAGCGCGCACAGGATGCCCAGTTACATTGGAATTTTAGATAAACAGAGAATCCTTTCTAATAGTGGCTGGTACTTAGCATCTGCAGGTCTCAGAATAGTAGATTTGCACAGACCTGATTAGCTGAGCCAGAGGCCTTTATCACCGCTCATCCCCACACACCCCTGACCACAGGTGGAAGCCATCACCTGCTCCTCTGAGCATCCATTGCAATTAGCTGTACTTTTCTATCCCACAGCACAGGATCAACCCTCCTGTCCACGTCTCACCTGCTCTGCTAGACAACAGCTCTTCACTGACAGACCCTGCCCTAGGAGGGTGCCTGGCATCGCACATTGGTCCCCTGAGGTGTCTGAGCCTTGCCTGCTGAAGCCTCCACCTTCCTCATGTGCAAGCCGGGGTGAGGTCCGTGCATGGGAACCCCTGCCCGCTGCTGCAGGAGCCCCTCTCCTCAGTGTCGGGGAGTCGCTGGGAGCCCAGGGGACTTCCTCCCACTGTCTCTGTCCCAAGAAGGATGACTTTCCAAAGAACTGCCGAGCAAAGTGGACACCACCGAGCTGCCTGCCTTCCCCTCGTTCTAAAGGATCTTTAACTCTCATCCAGAAACATCTGTCCTGTAGAGATCTGTCTCATTTTTTCTTCCTGAAATGGGATCAAAAACCAAACTATTTAAATCAACAAGAATCCTAAGAGTTCAGAAGTTGGAGTGCAAGTTACAAGTCAATAAGAAAAAGACAGAAGATCTCTAGTAGGTCAGGCCATGCTTTGTATCATTCACAGGACGTACAAAGAGGCCAAAGGGCATTTAAAAGAGGTTCAAACTCATTACTCGAATAAATACCAATTATTTTGCCTTTAAAATAGCTGAAAAAAATTATTTCCTTGTTTAAGACGTGACCTAGGCAAGAGGACATTGAAAGGAGCACTCTCATGTGCTGCCAGAGGAGACGTAAACTTCAAAGACGTCTCGGGAGAGAAGTTCGTCCACTGGTATCCAGAGTTTTGAAAGTGTTCATAGTTTCTGACCGAACTCCATTTACAAAAAAAACTTCCCGTGAGAACACATCAGATAAGCACTTGAGAGCTTTCACAGCTGTGCCATTTAAAAAGGAAAAAAAAGAAAAAAGTGTGAAATAAATACATGCCTCACAAAAAGGAGAAGACTAAATACAACCTAGAATACACTTATAATGAAAAATTACTGTCATCATTAGGAAACAAGTTCTCAAGCCTGTTCCTGACATCAGAAAGTACTGCGTTAATTGGAATAGGCCAGATTACGCTGCAGTAACAACCTCAAATTCTCAGTAGCTAAACACAAGGGGAAATGTTCTTCTTGCTCACACTTCACATCCAAATGGGAATAGGCAGGATTTGTTCTCAGGACAGTCCACCAACCCTCTCTGCAAGGAAGGAGACCCTACTTGGTCCTGCACGGGCCATATATGTTCAGTCCAGAAGCCACACCCTCATGTTTGCTGACATCCCATCTTCCCTCAAAGTAGGTGGGGAAAAAAATGCAATCCTACTATGTGTCCAGGAGAAGTGAGCCAGCTATGAGGCATCACTGAAAGTTTCTATTATTATACTAAGGATATAATAGTAAGAAAAATGGAACACAAAACTGCATATTTAACACAATCTAATTTTAGAGAAATATTTATGATACTTTCATATTTGTATGTGTAAATGAAGAAAATTCTTATAATAAAACAGGGACTTGGGTTGTGAAATTATAGATGGTTCTGATTTTCTTCTTTAAACATGTTTGGATTTTTCAGATTTTCTATAAAGAACACATTAACTACAAGGAGAAAAAAAAGTTTTATGCTTCAGTATTACTCAGGCTGTTTTGTATTTTCTTGTCTTCAGAAAACAATTTTTTCTTTTCCCTCATCTAGCAAATTCCATCAAAGTCTCGGCTCCATCTGTAAAATGGGAATAATATGACTTGCTCCTCTTCTATGAGAAGCAAGCTAAACAAAAAGTATAAAAGTTCATTTAAAGGCATTTGCATTGGGGGAGAAAATATGTTCATAAGACACAAAACATTATGATGCTTCCTGAGAAGTGGAAATTCAATTGTGTACATAAGAGATTAAATACTCTCTCTCTGCCATTTAGTCAAAAGATATGCCTAATTCACTTGCCTTCAGTTCAGTTCAGTTCATTTGCTCAGTCATGTCCAATTCTTTGCAACCTCATGAATCGCAGCACGCCAGGCCTCCCTGTCCATCACCAACTCCCAGAGTTCACCCAAACTCATGACCATCAAGTCGGTGATGCCATCCAGCCATCTCATCCTCGGTCATCCCCTTTCTCCTCCTGCTCACAATCCCTCCCAGCATCAGAGTCTTTTCCAATGAGTCAACTCTTCGCATGAGGTGGCCAAAGTATTGGAGTTTCAGCCTCAGCATCAGTTCTTCCAATGAACACCCAGGACTGATCTCCTTTACAATGGACTGGTGGGATTTCCTTGCAGTCCAGGGGACTCGCAAGAGTCTTCTCCAGCATCACAGTTCAAAAACATCAATTCTTTGGCGCTCAGCTTTCTTCAGAGTCCAACTCTCACATCCATACCTGACTACTGGAAAAACCACAGCCTTGACTAGACGGATCTTTGTTGGCAAAGTAATGTCTCTGCTTTTTAATATGCTGTCTAGGTTGGTCATAGCTTTCCTTCCAAGGAGCAAGCGTCTTTTAATTTCATGGCTGCAGTCACCATCTGCAGTGATTTTGGAGCCCCCCAAATAAAGTCTGACACTGTTTCCACTGTTTCCCCATCTATTTCCCATGAAGTGATGGGACCAAATGCCATGATCTTCGTTTTCTGAATGTTGAGCTTTAAGCCAATTTTTTCACTCTCCTCTTTCACTTTCATCAAGAGGCTCTTTAATTCCTCTTCACTTTTTGCCATAAGGGTGGTGTCATCTGCATATCTGAGGTTATTGATATTTTCTCCTGGCAATCTTGATTCCAAATTAATAAGACCACTTGCCTTATTCCCTAAGAAAACATAAAGCTTACAAAATAGTTCAGACCTAGGGTGAAAAAATAGGTTAGAGTATCCATTCTCATGAGTGAATTCAAATGCATGGATTTTATTACGCGGTTACCAGATTCATTGTTAATTATCCACGCACCTTCACGGCTAACGGGGGTTCCAAGAGTGTTTCCTTTCTCTGTATCTTCGTTGTTCACATAATCTATCAGACAAACCAATCAAAAATTACTTAACACCCTATTTCAAGTAACAATTTCCAGGGTTCTTAGAAAACAGGGCCCCCCGCTCCTGGCTCCTCTGTTTGTACCCCCATTTCCACCAAGCCTAGCGCCAGCATAGCTCAGCACCACTTGATAAAGACTGCCCATCTGACCTTATCCCTTAGGGGGAAAAGTCAGTTGTGGGTGTCAATCTGGTCCCTTCCTCACAAGCATCTAATGCAGTGTCTTTGGGCTCCTGCCGGCCACTGTCCATCAACTGACAGACTAAACCCAACCAAAGAGACACACAGATCAGAAATAAGGGCAGAGTAGAGCATGACCCTCAGGAACCAAACTGAGATTCCATTATTAAAGAAAAAAACACCCACATGTTCTATCTATTCAAAGAGGAAAGATGTCATTTTACAAGCCTGTCAGCCCATTTTCCAATGAAGACTGAAAAGAAAATGTGGCTGAAAGAAATCCCAGAGCATCAGAGACAGATGGGACGCATGCTTGTGTTGGAGCCTTTTTCATCTTGAATCTGCCCCACTAGCCAAAGGTCTCCTTCAATGTGAGGAAAAGTCAATTAGTGGCAGCATCACTGTTGTAACATAGTTTTAACTAATGCTGATATGACAGGACTTGGGAAGAAAACAGAAGAGAGGGATTATCAGAGAGCAGGAGAAGTTTTCATTAGCAGTGCTTTGAGATGTCACTTCTTCTGGAACAAAGAATGACCCCTTGACAGGTAACTGATCCAATGCCACTTTCACTGAACAACTGCAGTACTTGCTTTATCCAGGTGCTTCCCAACTTGAAGGGGAAAAGTGCTCAGGCGACAGGAACATTCTCTGAGCTTTGTCACACACCATCTCTGCAGACCCAGAGACACAGAGCTCAGGTGGAGCCTTGCTGGGTGATACATGGGCACAGCAATTTTACTGACACATTCATGTTGGGCTCCGGTTGCACAAAATTGTGTGTTTTTGACACAGGAATCACAATCCTACATTAAAGATGATTACCAACTCCTTTTGACTTCCTAGTCGTAATACGAGAAATAATTACCACGCTTGGCTCTGGGACTGATGGATAGCATAAATTACATCGTGTTTTCAGTCTAGTGGTGTCTGCCACAGCTCTAGGAGACCAGAGCACCTGGCATCTTCGAAAGAGATAAAAACAAGACTGTTTATAAAGATATTTTGGACTGGGGGCTGGAGGAAACGATCTGAGCCACAAAAGTCTTTCAACATTCCCTTTTTCACTGTGGTGTGGGCAGGGGGCTGTTACTAGTCTTCCTCCACCATCCTCTGATCCACCCTCCCCAACCAAACACCAGCACCACTCATCACAGCCTCCCTCGATAGGGACACAGATAGCACTGCTTATAATATCAACACCTCTCTGCTTTAGCCTAGCTTGAATTATTCCTCTCCAAAGACAGCAGGGAAAGTTGTGAAAGGAGGACTGATTTATATTGCCTCCTGGCCCTGTGCTGGTTTGGGGAACTCATGGAGAAGAAAGTCCAAGTTCATGACGCTAATCAAGTAGATGTATTCGAGGTACCTCAGAGCCCTACGGGGACCATTACTCAGCACGCCAAGCCTCTGTCTCCTACCATGTTGCTCCCCCTGTTTCTGATCTGCATCACACCAAGAACTCATTTCTGGGCCTCTGCAACTGTTGACTTCCTGCTAATGTTTAATAATCCAGACAAGGTTTCTTCACTCTGTTTGCTAGCACGCCATGACAAAACATCACTAACTGGGTGGTTTACACAAGGGAAATTGTTGTCTTATTATTTTATTTCCAGCTCTGGAGGCTGGAAGTCCAAAGCGATGATGTTGGCAGAGTTGGTTCCTTCTGAATCCTTTCTCCTTGGCTTGCAGACAACTGTCTTCTTCCTGTGTCACCCCTGGGGTGTGTCGTCTCTGACCTCATCTCTTCTTATAAGGACTCCAGTTGTACTGGCTAAGGATCTATGCACATGACTTCATTTTATTTGAATCACCTCTTTAAAGACCCCGTTTCCAAGAAAACTCACACCCTGAGGAACCGGAGAGGTAAGACCTCAACATATAAATTTGGGGGCGGACACAGTGCAGCACATAACACTCGTTTTTCCCCAGCATCACCAAGGCCAGCGTTTACATGTGTGTACACAAGAGAGCTCCAGAAAAACATCCACTTCTGCTTTATTGACTATGCCAAAGCCTTTGACTGTGTACATCACAACAAACTGTGGAAAATTCTGAAAGAGATGGGAATACCAGATCACCTGACCTGCCTCCTGAGAAATCTGTATGCAGGTCAAGAAGCAACAACTAGAACTGGACATGGAACAACAGTCTGGTTCCAAATTGGGAAAGGAGTACGTCGAGGCTGTATATTGTCACCCTGCTTGTTTAACTTCTATGCAGAGTACATCATGCGAAATGCTGGGCTGAAAGAAGCACAAGCTGGAATCAAGATTGCTGGGAGAAATATCAATAACCTCAGATATGCAGATGACACCACCCTTATGGCAGAAAGTGAAGAGGAACTAAAAACAGCCTCTTGATGAAAGTGAAAGAGGAGAGTGAAAAAGCTGGCTTAAAACTCAGCATTCAAAAAACTAAGATCATGGCATCCCGTTCCATCACTTCATGGCAAATAGATGGGGAAACAATGGAAACAGTGACAGACTTTATTTCTGGGGGGCTCCAGAATCACTGCAGATGGTGACTGTAGCCATGAAATTAAAAGACGCTTGCTCCTTGGAAGAAAAGCTATGACCAACCTAGACAGTACATCAAAAAACAGAGGCATTACTTTGCCAACAAAGGTCCATTTAGTCAAAGCTATGGTTTTTCCATGAGTCATGTTTGGATGTGAGAGTTGGACTATAAAGAAAGATGAGCACTGAAGAACTGATGCTTTTGAAATGTGGTGTTGGAGAAGACTCTTGAGAGTCCCTTGAACTGCAAGGAGATCCAACCAGTCAATCCTCAAGGAAATCAGTCCTGAATATTCACTGGAAGGACTGATGTTGAAACTGAAACTCCAATACTTTGGCCACCTGATGTGAAGAACTAACTCGTTTGAAAAGGCCCTGATGCTGGGAAAGGCTGAGGGTGGGAGGAGAAGGGGACAACAGAGGATGAGGTGGTTGGATGGCACCACCGACAAGATGGACATGAGTCTGAGTAAACTCCAGGATTTGGTGATGGACAGGGAAGCTTGGCGTGCTGCGGTCCATGGGGTCGCAAAGAGTCGGAGATGACTGAGCAACTGAACTGAACTGAGCTTTCCAGATGGCCCACCTGCCAATGCAGAAGACGCAGGAGATGTGGGTTCCATCCCTGGGTTGGGAAGATCCCCTGGAGGAGGAAATGGCAACCCACTCCAGTATTCCTGCCTGGAGAATCTCATGGTCTGAGGAGCCTGGCGTGCTGCAGTCCATGGGGTCGCAGAGTCGGACATGACTAAGCCCCCACACACTCTACACTTTTCTGTCTCTTGCTCACGAATTCCTATTCCAACAGGATGTGGGAGCCGGAGGAGTGAGGGAAGAACTCAGTTTCTTGTGGCTCAGAGCAGTCTCCCTGGAGCAAACCAGTCTCTTCCAGTAACTGTTCAGCTCTCTGGTATCTCCCCTTCCTCATGGACTCAGCCGCCCCCTTTCCCATGCCCGGAGAGAAGCCTGGTGTCCCCTCCATGGGGTGATGGAAGGGGGGGCCTGGGGTCCCGCTCTCCTCTGGTTGGGCCGCTGTCATCGCCGCTGCTGTTGCTAAAGTGCCCCAGGCCAGCGGGACTCGACGTCTGTTCTCCCTCGGCCTTCCCCCTCCACCGGCCAGGCCTGGCTCAGCTCTCCCCGCCCCGAGGCCCAGCCCCAGTTCCCATCAGGAGTCGGTCGTTTCCCCAGCCCTCTCCTGCCCATGGTGCACCACTCAGCAAGCTCACCGAGCCAGCCCTCCAGCCATCGTCCACACCTCTTGCCAAAATGCCCCATGACAGCAGCCTGGTCGGGGTCTAGGCCCCCTGGAGTAACTCCCCACTGCCCTTTTCTCCTCTGCCTGGCGGCACTGCCCAAGGGGCTCTTTCGAGCTCTGAACTTGGAGTGGGAGTCCAGACCCTCCCCACCGACTCCCCTCAGCTTCTCTGAGATGTGTTTACTATCTGCCCCTCCTTACCCGACACAGACCCCCTCCCCAAGAGACAAGAACTTGAAGGAAGAAAGGAGAACACCCCTAATATTAATCCCTTTTTGGCTCCCTCTCTCCTCAGCTCACCCCTGCCCCTTCGCTTCCCTCCAACTCCCCCACCGCTGAACTGCAAGGACTTTGCATTTCCAGCTGAATGGGAACTTTCCTTAGGTCACAATCTCTCTTCTCAACAGCATGGTTCAAAATAATCATACTCTATCTCAGCCCTCCAAGGTTCACTCTTGACATACAGATGGAAGCTTTTTAGAATTTGGAAAACACTCCTCTCGAACTCAGCAAAGCATGGATTTAAGACTCTCTGACTTTTCACATAACAGTTCTAACATGAAACCCAAAGTGGAGCAGAGCCTCTTTATTCTGGGTGGTCTGCCCCCTACCTTCCCCTGAATTGACAGATTCACCCCGCCCCCCCAGGACATGCCAATAGCCGGGAAGGATATTGATACATTGATAATGTTGGGAGTATGGTTTCTGTGGCATTAGCAGCTGTGAAACAAACATTCTCGTGCATGCGTGCATGCTAAGTCACTTCAGTCATGTCCGACTCTGTGACCCCCGTGAGCTGTAGCCCACCAGGCGCCTGTGTCCAGGGGATTCTCCAGGCAAGAATATTGGAGTGAGTTGCCATGCCCTCCTCAAATATTCTAGTCTAAACCCCAGAATAAGCTGATTTGTTCAGGGCATCTATTGATCTGGCGAGCACAGGCATTATTTTCCTTAGCAAAGAGGCAACTAGGGAGGGAATGCAAAGAACCGTAGGATTTGTTTGCTAAGAATTCACCAGCTGGGGCTTTCTCTGGTCCATAGCCAGAAAGCTTTGGCATCCAAAGAGCCAAAGCAACAACAGTTACAGCAGTTGTCTTCCCAGGAGCATGAAGGTGACCGCTATCCTTCCTGTTTATTCTCATCTCTTTTGGGACCACTAAGGGCCATGGAAACTGGCAGAAGAAAAGCCTCGGAAAACTTCCAGTACAAACACGGGGAATATGGCCGTTATTTTACAACTATCCATGGACTGACTGGTCTGATCTCCTTGCCGTCCAAAGAGATCAAGCCAGTCAATCCTAGAGGAAATCATCCCTGAATATTTTTTGGAAGGACTGATGCTGAAACCTGAAGCTCCAATACTTTGGCCACTGATGGGAAGAACTCATTCACTGGAAAAGACCCTGATGATGGAAAAGATTGAGGGCAGGAGGAGAAGGGGGCAACAGAGGATGAGATGGTTGGATGGCATCACTGACTCAGTGGACATGAGTTTGAGCTAACTCCAAGAGACAGTGAAGGACAGGAAAGCCTGGCGTGCTGCAGTCTATGAGTCGCAAAGAGTCCGACACAACTTAGCGAATGAACAACAATAACGATAAATGGATTATAACGTTTAAAAATCGTGAATCACTATATTGTACATCTGCAACATATAACATTATAAAACAACTATAAAATTAAAATATATTAAGAATATTTTTCAATAAAATAGAAAAGATATAATAAGAACACTTTTAGGGAAAAGAAAAAAAAAAGCCTGAGCGAATTTTTGGTCATCAGAACTCACCAAAGAAAATCTTAAAGGAAGTTCTTAAAACTGAAATGAAATGATGGACAAGTGAAAACTCGGATCTACTTGAAGTGATGCAGAGTTCTAGAAGTGGTAAACATTTCAATAAATATAACAAATATATATAATTTTTTTAAGGCTAGCCAAATACTTAAAGAATGAAATTAAATACAAAATAACAATGTTATGGGATTTATAATATTTAGATGTACAGTATATAACAAAATAGCAAAAGAAAAAACAAAGAAACTCAATGGGGAAAATGAATGTATAGGGTTGTTAAAGTTACATTATAAATAAACTGTTAAACAATATTAAAAAAAAAAAAAAAGACTAGCAGTACAGAAGGATCAGATTGACTGGGTCCTTGACCATGACATTAAGACACAAAATCTGACTTAGAGGCAATATGAGGCGGTGGGCAACGTGGGAACTAGAGTCAGACTGCTAGGCTTTCTTTGCCACGCCAACCAAGTTACTGAATCTTTATCAGTTTCCTCATCTGGCGCTGTCTCGAAGCGGACAGGAGGTGAAGTAAGTAAAACGCTGGAACAGCGCTGCCACAGGATGGATTATCAGTAAATGCTCGTTGCAGGAAACGATCAGATTGTGAGAAAGTAGTTATTATGAACAATATTAATAGCTGGAATTTATTGAGTGCTTATAATATGCCAGGCAATGTTATAAATTCCACACATGTATAACAGGGGCTAAAACATTATTATTCTAGGAATATTTTTAAATCTTTTTCCGTCTCTTCCAACGTCTGTCCACCCCCACTTCCACTAGTAAAATTCTCATTTGGTTCACTTGGCACTTCCCCATATCCTCAGCTTGTGGGCTTTAATCCACAGACTGGGGGAAATACTGTAAGCCTGAAAGGCAAGGAGATTTATATTTGAAATGAAGAGAAACTCTGGCAAAAAAAAAAAAAAAAGACTAGCTCTCAGAAAACATGGCAGGGAAAACAGGAGAAATTTTTGTTGGCAGTTGAGAGTGGAATAAAGAGAGATTTCCAAGTACCGCTACTCCCTGTTGAAAGTGAGAAGTGGACAAGTTGGAGGCAGAGATTTTTTTTTAAGTTTAGCTATTTCTTAGGCATATACTACCCTCTCGGAATTTTCTTGAGAAACTGCAGTAAACACTTGAATTGCTTTTGATTAAGCTTCTCTGCTAACTTGTTTTTTTAATGTGATTCTACGCAAAGAATATGAGCTTCCCTGGTGGCTCAGAGGTTAAAGCGGCTGCCTGCAATGCAGGAGACATGGGTTCGATCCCTGGGTTGGGAAGATCCCCTGGAGAAAGAAATGGCAACCCACTCCAGTATTCTCGCCTAGAGAATTCCATGGACAGAGGAGCCTGGTGGGCTACAGTCCACGGGGTCGCAAAGAGTCGGACACGACTGAGCGACTTTACTCACTCACTCACTCATGCAAAGACAGGGCCACTTGAGAAGCCATCTGTATGCAAGTTATACACACACTTTTCATTTTATCCTCACAGCAACTCTGAGTTGGATACTATCATCATGCCTTATTTGAAGAGAAAACCAAAGTGTAAAGAGCTAATTCACACACAGTCACACTGGAGCTTGAATTTGAACCTATGTAGTTTAACCTCACAGTCTGCCCACTGACCGCTGTGCTACACTAACTAATCAATTATCCCTTTTAGCATTCATGAATTCATGCTTCCTCAATTGTCCTCCTGAGATTGCTGTCAAAGAAAACTAACTCCAGGTTTCTTCCCAGCACATGTTTCCTTTCAGTTAAAAACAAAAGTCAGTATGTGGGCATGTGTGTGTGTGCCTTTGATTTAATTAGATATTCAGATAGTTTAAAATTCAAAAGGTACAAATAAGATAACACAAAGTCTCCCTTCTAACCTTGTTCCCCCAGCCATCCAGTTCCCCTTTCCAGAGGCAAACAATACTGCCAGGTTCTACTGTCTATTTTCAGATAAAAGCATTACAAGCAAATACATTTCTCTCTCTCTTTTTAAAATGATACCACAACATATTCAGTGTTGGGTTCTTTGTTTCTATTTATCAATATATCTTGGAGATAATTCCATATTGGCCTAGAAAGAGTGTCCTCATTTTTCTTTACAGGTAATAATAATCTGTTAGGATGCACCATCATTTGTTTAACAATTCTCATGTTGGACATTAGAATGTTTCTAAATGTGTACTATTGTAAATGATGTGATAATGAATATCCCTCTACATAATGCCATTTGGTATGGTAGTACAACCATAGTACAGATTCCCAGAAACAGAATCATTGGATCAAAAAACAGGTGCATATGTATTTTTAACAGATATTCCCCAATTGCCCTACATAGATTATTTTTAACAAAGTACATGCCTACTAGCAACGTGTGAGGTTGTTTATGTTCCCTTGCCCTCTCCAACACAGTGGATTATTAAACTTTTTGGTCTTTGCCCATCTGATAGATGAAAATGGAAAATCCATTTCTTCTCTTGCCTCAGGTTACTTGAGTTTAAACTATAACTTTCTGCCCACAAACCACTCCATTCATTCATTTAAATATAACAGTATAAGGTATTTACTGCATATTGATAGAAGGCTCTATTCTAGTCATCCCTTTGCCCTATAAACCAGAATCTTTCTCCAAAATCATATGTGGCTTAAGATCCTTCCAAATGGCTGGGATCTGAGTAGCTCCTGATATCTTAAACATAGAAAAGTAGAATGATTATTGGGGTTTTGGAGGAGCAAATAAATTATATTCCTGCCCCAATTCTCTCCCCTCCCCATCCCACCCAGCTTCAAGCTGGGACCAATCAAGAGACAGTCACTGTAGTCTGACAGATGGAGATGAAAATATCTGCTTTATGTCTGATAAAGCCGATTGAAGTCTAAAGCTTAGACCCTGAAACAGATGGGTTTTCTAATATCTTCCCCAAACCAAAAATAATAGTAATAATTAAATCCATACATCCAGTCACAGGCAGGCCAGGACAAGGGCAGGCTCTCGTGCAGTAATGGCCACTTATTCCAAGGCCTGGAGGAGAGTGGGTTTCTGAGGACAGCCTGCAGAAGGCTGGGCTATGTGGGCCACCCAATCAGAGCAGCCTGTAAACACAGAAGTGTCCCTCCCCTTCTCTCTCCTCCTGAGACAATAAACTTCTCACACCCATGCAAATGCAAGGAGAGGGGGATAAGAATTCTCCACCAACTATTTAAACTTCAGAGATGAATTATAAAGAAAATGGAGTCTTTCTGGGGGAAAAAGTTTTTGAAGGTGAGAAAAATGAATAAGGCATTCATTACTTCATTCAACACACACTGAGAATTCACCATGCACCAGGATCTGCACTAGAATCTGGGACTATGAGGTGAATACAACTCAGATCCTACTTTCTACGGAATTGATATTGTACAAGAGAGAGAACCACATAAATAAATCATCCATAGACAAATGCTAATGGAAACAGGGTAAAAGGACCAGGCAAGTTTTCGCAGAGAAGGTGCCTTGAGCTGTGCCAGGAAGCATGAGTATAGCGTCTTGTATGGAATGGTATTCTGCATCAAGTGTTTGTGGGTCAGCACAAGGGACGGATGTATCGGGGGGAGAAAAGGCAGTAGAAAAAGCAGAGAATGGAATCAGGTTGTGTTTGGGGCCTGGAAAATATTTCTGTGTGGATGGATGGAGATCTGGGCAAGGTGGGAAGACAGACGTACAGCAAGTACGAAAAGGCTGAGAAGGTACCCTGGGCCAGACTGAGATCTTTTTGCCAGACACGCTCAGGAGCTCATGCTCAATTCTTAGGCCATGGGAAGCCTTAAGTGCTTTTGAGCAAAATGGACATGATCCAATTTGTTTCAGAAAGATCACTCTGGCCGAAGATGAGGATAGATTGGGAGGAGAGAGCAAGACTGAAGGCAAGAGGGCCAGTTCAGAGTTAACAAACTCTTGAAAGAGGTTAAGGAACAAAATTAGCACGTGGGTGATAGAGACAATTTAAAGAGATCCAGCAGACATTTCACAGGTAGAATGATCAAGACATGGTAATTGATCAGACACGGGAGGTGGGTGCGAGGGAGTCCAGGGTAAATAGGTGTCCTATTTGAATGGTGACACCATAACTAAGACTGGAAGCCAAAGAAGAACAGGTCTGGAGGGAGAAGGAAATGAGCTTAGTTTGGGATACATCTTGCCAGAGTTGCCTGAAAGATACCTCCGAATGCGTCCAGCAAGCGCCCTGGAAATAAAAGCCTGAGCTCAGGAGAGAAGGCAAGTCTGCCAGGTCTATCAGTACAAGGGCTATAGAGGAAGCTGTGAGAATGCTTAATAAGAGCAGTCAGCAGAGAAAACGGTGAGCCACACAAGAGAAAAGGGATGCTACAGGAGATCCAAACAGGCAACGAGCATCTGAAACAGAGAAGAGGCCAACGGAGGACATGTCAATGGGGAGTGAGGGGATCTGGAGATGTGGAAAAGGGAGACCCTTTTACTGAGTCGTGGAGGGGGTCACATTCCTCCTCCTTCTAGAGGCTCAAGACCACACTGCATCTTTAGAAGGGGCAGTTTTCTCATCCACATTTGTCCTATAATATTTACTGTTCTCAGGCTGCCTGGAAAACTGGATGAGAAAGAGAAGGATGAGGGTGTCGGTTCAGCAGAGAGGACCAGCTTCCTCCTCCCACAGCCCTCTCTGCGGGAAGCATCTCCTCCTCTGCCCTAGAACGAAGGACCAAAGAGCAGTGTGTGTCTGCAGGAACACCTTCTGACAAAAGCCTGCAGCGGCTCTGTGTTTACAAATGTCAGAAGGAAATCGAATATCCTTGTTTATGATTTCTCACGAGCTAAGTCCGTTCGATCTCACAGTGATCCCTGCCAGCCTCCTTCCTGCCCACACCATCTGCTCCAGTCAACAACCTGGCCCCTTTATGGTCACCTTTCTCCAGCCATCAGATCTGGGCACAAGCTCATCCACGTGCCTGGAATATCCCTGCTCTTTGTACAAAATTTCTGCTGATTTCTTCAAAACCATGTTCAATCCTACCCAGTCTGCGAAGCTTCCCTTCCTATTCTGAGTGTGAACTCAACATATATCCTTTGGCTAGAAACTTGGCCTGTTAATTTTGTTGTTGTTGTTACAGAAATCATTTCATTTGTCATAGTTATTTAGGGGAAATAAACAGACTTTTCTAGACAACCAAAGCTCTGCCTCTCAGTGTCAATATTTTATTCCATTCATTCAACTGAACCAATATTTATTGAGCTCCTACCTTTTATGTGCCAAGCCCTGTGTCCTATGACAGAGATTTTAAATAAAGAAAAGCAAACAAAGAAAAAGTAATCATTTCACAAGCTAAGAAACAAACCTGGGCCTTGTTTAGGTGGTAGAAAATTTATATCCTAACTACCCCCACTGCCTTGTTTGGTAGATCTTCCTGAAGCTGATGATCCTCTTCCCTGCCTTTTTACACAGAAAGGAATGAATAAAATCTGAAACATTTCTGTTGTTTCTGGTGCATCACATTGGACATCCTGTTTTAAAAGAATAGCTTGTCTTTTTTCATTAGAAAAACAATGTGTTCCTTGTGAAAGCTGAAAAAGATTTTTCCAATCACCCTCTGCTGCTAACATTTTTGTATATCTCTTTCTAGGCTACTGTCCAACCCATTTTTAGGGAATTTTGCCTTAATAACAATGCAGTATATGGAACATAAAAGTTCACAGCTTGGGGACTTCTCTGGACGTCAAGTAGTTAAGACTTTGCCTTCCAATGCAAGGGGTGAAGGTTCAATCCCTGGTTGGGAAGCTAAGATCTCACATGACTCTCAGCCAAAAAACCAAAACATAAAACAGAAACAATATTGTAACAAATTCGAGAAAGACTTTAAAAAGTTCATAGCTTGTTGTCTTACAAGTTCACGTTACGGTGTAGACAGTAAGATCCTTTCTTGAGCAGTGTCTTGCGGCAGAGTAAACTGAGACCCCCCCCCCCCCCCGACCGCTTCCCTTTAGCCTTCTTCATCCTTCCCACACAGTCCAGCCCCCCAGGTGAGAAATCTCAGCCCTCACGGTTTCCCAACTTCTCTGCACCCTCCCACCCCTATGTAGAGGACAGAGCTCACCCCACCCTCTGCTATGACAGCAGAAGCTTTAAAAAGTGGAGAAGTGGTAGACACTTAACAAATGCCCAAAGGTGTGAAATATCTAGGACCCAAAAATGAAACATGAGACATAGTCCTCACTTCCCTAGAGAAGAGTTCCAAGTCCCAGAGAGCAGGGTTTGACACCAGGAAGTCCTAGACAGTGAGATAGGAAGGAATAAAAGGGACAAGTTATGGAAGGTGGGAAAAGATGTCCAAAGAAGCATCCACGTGGGGTGCCCTTTGACTAGTCCTCCAGAGTCATTGGTGGAAAGTGACGATAGCCTCCTGGAGACAAGGCTGTACCAGCTGAGAGGGACCATCTCCGAAGGCCATCACCCAAGTGGTGACGACAATATCCCTTGAAGACCCACAAGTCCCCATTTTTCTACTTCCAGACCATCTTTGAGGACAAATTTTGCAAGACATAAAAGGCACCCTTCATGTGGGTTATATCTGCAATACAGTGACATTTCCCAGGACTAGCACTGACCAGGAAGCAAAAGCATATTCATGCTCCCTGTTCAGGACACTGTCTCACCTTCATACACCCCAAGGAAGACACGGACTGCTTACAGAATTGTGAAGGATTATTGCTCCTACACAAAACAGCCCCAGAATGGCACACAATTAAACTTGCATTGCTCTTCCTTAACCATCAAGGCAGTGACTCCTAACCTTGTCTGCACACTGGAATCACCTAAGAAGTTTCCAAAACTATCAATGCCTGTGTACCTACCTCTGAAGATTGTCATTTATCCATTGTAGGTGTGGCCTGAGTTTGGAAATTACCGAACATGCCCAGGTGATGCTGATGTGTGTCAGACAAGCTTGAGAACTACAGCTTTAGCATCAGCTTCTAGAAAATTACTTCTCCTTGTTGGCGGTCTATAGCCATGGCTTGGGGCAGCCCATCTCCACAACTCAATTCCTGCATGTTCTAGAAATGCTATCTAGAATATATCCAAGATAAGGAGAAATGAATTTGGAACAATGCAGTAACATGCAGGAACTGTAGAATCGTAACCTTTTCAGTATCAGTGTTTCTAGTCAGGGAAGCTCCAGAGAGCTGAGCTGGCTGAAGAAGTGGCCACCAGATAAGCAAAGTTTTATGGCATCCCTTTATGAGTGATGGATTATGTGTTTACATATGCATATACGTGTTAGTCCCTTAGTCATGTCTGGCTCTTAGGGACCCCATCTACTGTAGCCTGCCAGGCTCCTCTGTCCCTCAAATTCCTCCAGGCAATACTTGAGTGGGTAGCCATTCCCTTTTCCAGGAGATCTTCCCGACCCAGGATCGACCCAGACTCCACCCAGATCTCCTGCATTGCAGGCAGATTCTTTACCGTCTGAGCCCCCAGGGAAGCCCAAATTTTAGCTATTCAGCCTAAAATGGATGAGTTCAAACTACAGTGCCTTCCCTGATGGTTTAGACAATTTGAGGGCAGGTATCATATGGCTATTTGCATCATCATGTGGCATTTTGAAGAGAAACTTTACACCCAAGAAGTTCAGTAGATATTCAGAATGGTCTTTAACACTCAGTTGCTGCTGAATCTCCTGGAGCTCACTAACGGGCCAAGGAAGAGCCATAGCTCTTAAGTGACAAGGCGCTCCTTTCTGAAGTGGTGTCTGGGGTCCTTCTCAGGGGAATCAAGTAAGATCTCTATTCAGTTAAAATATTTCAGATGAACACTATTACTTGTTCCTTAGGGATGGCACTATTAGAAAAGCTAAAGGCAATGAGTTCACCTTACAACTGCCCTTTAAAGGTAAAAACAATTATTTTTATTTTCTGAACAGAACACTTGCACAAGTTCTCTAAGCAATCTTGAGAGACCTGGACTATGGAGAGAGCCAGTCCTCAGAGCTCCTGGCTGATGCAATCTGAGGACATTCCCCAGAAGACGTACTCCTCACTTCTAAGTTCAAGAAAATTAATTAAAAGTTCCAAAAAACAACCCTGTACATTACACTAATTGACTTCAGAGATGAAAGACAGCTCTAGCCCATGATAGCGCAGCTCAACACCCACTAAAGACCATGGAGCCCACGAGAGTCTGGATGCCACCAGTGGAGGAGAGAGATGTTCTGTTGGTGCCACGGCCACACGTGCAGGGCAAACCAAAGCATTCCTGCACTCTGCCTTGTCTTTCTTTTTTCACTTTTTAATTTTTGTTGCACTGGGCCTTCGTTGCTGCGTGCAGGCTTTCTCTAGCTGCAGTGAGTGGGCTCTGCTCTTTGTGCTCGGACTTCTGCTTGAGACGGCTTCTCTTGTTGCAGAGGTGCACAGGCTCAGTAGTTGTGCCGCATGGGCCTTAGCTGCTCCACGGCAGGTGGGAGCTTCCTGGACCAGGGACTGAACCCGTGTCCCCTGCATTGGCAGGCGGACTCCTATCCACTGTACCACCAGGGAAGTCCTAACCTTTAAACACTTTTCTCCTCTTATAGCAGAGCTCTTCCTAGAGACTTCCTGGTGATATATTAACAGAGCACAGGATCCAGTCTCAGCTGTACTTCATTTCAGGGTGCTACAGGGGAAACCCCAAAACTTTTTAGAAAGAAATAACTCAAAATGAATATTTGGGATTCACTTTCACCTTAAATAAAATACATCACTTGACACATCTGGGGAGACATATCAATTGGTGAAAGAAGGAATGCTGTTTTGATTTTTTTGTTTGTTTGTTTTAATGAAACAAACAAGGTATTGCAAGACTTCAAAAGAATCACAGACGCTGTGATGTCATGATAAACATGGCCCCTGTGACCACTTTCTGTAGAAAGATCATTCTGAGAAGGCTCTTTGGAGAAGGAAGGAATCTTCTGGCCACTTTCCTTTCTGAACCCTCTCCTGTTTTCTTTCTTTCTTTTTGCCACCACACGGCTTGCAGGATCTTAGTTCCCCAATCAGAGACTGAACTTGGACCCTAGGCAGTGAAAGCTGAGAGTCCTAACCACTGGATCACCAGGGAATTCCCTCTCTTCTATTTTTCTAAGGACTTTCTGTGTCTTTAGTAACCACTCTGTCCTCTGAACATTCTTGATTGTGGGGTTCAAGTGGTACCACTCTCTTCAGGTGCCCCCCTAATTTTCTGGATGCTTCTTCACTGTCTAGCTCATGTCACTTTAATCTCAAGAGCTGGGCTCCTTGGGCCCTATCCTTGGCCTTTTTTTCTTATGCTCTCTCTGGGTGACCTAAAACACTCCCATGATGTCAACAGTTATCTGTAAAGTGATGACTTTCACTTATTTGTCTCTAGCCAAAGTCCACATCCCATTATTTACTGGACTTAAACGGTGGCCATTGTAGAGATTCCTCAAACTCAACATGCACAAAGAAAGGCACACTGGGCCCTAAATTCCCCTTCCATTTTTTATCTTTGCAACTAGCACCATCATTGACCCCATCAGACAGGAACAAATTCGAGTCCATCCTCCAATCCTTCTGCACACCCCCTACACAATATCTGTCGCAGTTAGGAATCGCTTTTGGCTGCTAGATGGAAATAGATGGAAATCACAGTGATTTCAACAAGGAAAGATTCATCTTTCTCATACGTTAGATTCTGGCCATCCAAGGCTGGTCCATTGGATCCACCACGTCCTCAGGACTCCGGACTCCAGTCTTTCTTCTCTGCCATGCTTTTCCCAAGGTTCCCATCTTTAAGAGCACATTGGGGTTACAAGATGGTTATCCCCAAGTTCCAGGCAAATGGGAAGAATGAAGAGAATTAAGGCTTCATTTGGTTCGTGTTTCATTAGCCATAAAGAGAAGGGAAGGGTAGAGTGGCTGTTCGTAAGGCAAGACAGAAATCCCTGCTACCCATTCTACTTTCCTGACATATTTCAAATTCATCTCCTAATATCTTGGTTCAGACCCTCAGAAACTTCTCCTGTAAATTTCTTCGATAGCCTCCTGACTGGACTCTTTGCCTGCCATCTGTGCCCCTTATGGCCACCCTTCACACCACTGCCACAACTTTCCTTAAATGTGAACCCAGTCCCTGCTGAAAATCTACTGGGGGTTCTCTTTGATCCTTCAAGAAAAAGCCCATGCTCTTTGCTGGCTTGAAGCCCTTCCAGATCCGGCTCAGAACGACTTCTGAGCCTTCGCTCTCTTCTCCCTTCCCCCAAGCGCTTAGCACACCAACCATTTTTTCATCCCAGAATATCTGTTTTCTCTTGCCATCCCATCTTACAAGTACTGCCACTCTGTCTGCCTCTATTACGCATGAAAACGAAGACATTTTCAAGTGTAATCAACAGCTAAGGATTTGAGGAAGTGCCTGCACAGCAAGACCACCTGTTCATACGGTGAAAAGTCGTCAGCAAAATATGTTTTCTTACACACGTATAAAGATACCAATTAAAACACAACAGACCTGCCTCCTCTAAAGATACCTCTCTGGGAAGAAAGATGTGGGAGACTTTCACTCTCCACTTTCTCAATACAGTAAGTCCCCTACATATGAACCTTTCAGTTGCAAAATTTCAAAGATGTGAACATGTCCCTGTACTTTTCAAGGTCCTGTACTGTAAGATTAAACACTTTTATTTATCTTCTGTGTTTGTTACATATTATTTGTATGAAAAGTATTATAAACCTATTACTGTACAGTACTGTATAGCCGATTGTGTCAGTTGGGTACCCAAGCTAACTTTACTGGATTTTTGAACAAATTGGACTTAATGAATGCACTCTCGAAACAGAACTCATTCGTGTGTAGGGGGACATACTGTGATCTAATTTGTCCAGACTTCCACACATCTAAGAGGAGAAGGAAGAAATGCAACTTCTTACTTCAGGAGTCCAAACTTGTCAGCTGAGACACTCTCAGCTGAGACACTCTCATGGATGTGAAAACAGACCACAGAGAAAGCGAATAATGATGAAAGGAAAGGTGAAGAATGATGAAAGAAGAGCTGTACCCTAGATACATAGAAACTCCTGCAAAATACATCCACCACCCTGGATTCAGACCCAGGACATGTGACTTGTGGGCAAGAACAGAGAGAATCGAGAAAAAGCAAAAGGCTAGTTGAAGCCCAGTGTGATGGTGATTTTCTTGTTTTTGTTTTTGTTTTTTAAAAACTAAACTGCTTCCTGCAAAAGCCAGGGGAAAAAAAGTCACAATCAAAAGTTACCCCCAGGCAGACAGACATGAAGGATAACACAAGGTGACGTGTGCGATGCCCTGGGCACGGCGCTTCGGGCTATTTGGAGACCCCTGTGGAAAGTGGAGCCCTGTGTATATTTTACCATCTGTCAGCTGGCTCCTTCCTGGGATGCTTCCATGGACCTTATTCCTGTTAGATCAGTGGTGTCCCTTGTACGGTAAATAACCGCCGCCTGAGGGGAGCTGGCCCACCACCCCAGCTGGGACTAGTACTTGACTGCTTTTTCCAGCACACACATCACCAGGAAGGAGACTGGCAAATGAGTCAAGCATTCTGGAGAAAGAAATACGATGACCACCAAGGTTGGCCAATGATGGAAACCACCAAGGCACTTAGGTGCCCTCTGTTGATTTATGATACTGTAGGTCTGTGGGGAAATTCTTAGAACACACAGGACTTCCCCTGTAGTTAAGAGTCTGCCTGCCAATGCAGGGGACACGGGTTCAATCCCTGGTCCGGGGAGATCCTACATGCTTCAGAGCAACTAACCCCTGTGCCATAGCTACTGAAGCCCTCAGGCCTACAGCTTGTGCTCTGCAACAAGAGAAGCCCAAGTACCACAGCCCCCCTCACTGCAGCCCCCCTCACTGCAGCCCCCCTCACTGCAGCCAGAGAAAGCCCATGCACAGCGATGAAGATCCAGCGCAGCCAAAAAACCAAATAAATAAAAATAATTTGTTTCTTAAAAGTAGTTTTAAAAAAGAACAAACTATTGAGGATCTTTATGTTTCAGTGATATTTCTTCTTGACCAGTTATTGCTTCTTCATTCTGTATTCTTCAAAGAAAAAAATACCTTAAAAATCTTTTAGGCAGAAATGGCTAAACAGAAATATAAGGCAGAGCAGGAAAATTCCAAAATAGTCCTCTCCTGCAAACCAAAGCAATGTTTGTGAGAGAGATTGGATATGAATGGAAAATGAAATAAGTATGGAAGAGGGAGGTTGAGTCGTAGTATTTTTTTAAAAGAGCACCAGCCAGCCTTAAACTTCCCTGCTATTCACATAGCTGTTGTAGTCATGGATCACAGCCATCTTTGTGGATACCACCTAGAAAATGGGCCATCAGGACTAGAACACTTTGGTGTGATCTGCAGTTAGGGTCATCCCCAAAGAACCACCCGGCAGAGCCCCGATGAGTAGGTGCCATTGTGGAATTGCCCATCCTTGTATCATTCTCAAGTCCTGGGATAGCTGGAGGTGGGCTGGCTCCAACTGGCCAAATGCACTGGTCATGTGTGGAGAAGGAAATGGCAACCCACTCCAGTATTCTTGCCTGGAAAAATCTATGAACAAAGGAGCCTGGTAGGCTACAGTCCATGGGGTCACAAAGAGGCAGACACGACTGAGCGACTTTCACTCACTCACTCACACCAGCCGTGTCACTGGCTTCACATCCATTTTATTCTCTTGTCATGTCAATTTCTCCAATATTCATCAATAAATAACACAGCAAGGAAGTCTAACTCCTTTGGAGAGCATTAGTGATCTGCTCTAGCTAGCACAAAACTGCCTCATTTGACATCAGCTTGTAATGGACTTCCTATGGTTATGAAGATAACACTCCTGTCCACTGTCCTTGCTTGGAGGCTCTTTGCTTAGTAGTAAGGACTTGGATTCATTTTCACTCATCTTTGGCTAGGCCAAGGTCATTAGTGAAATTGCAGCAAAAAAAGATTTAGAGTAACACAGCAGTCATTTGCACAGTTAATCAAATGTGCATCTAACAACAATTTTGGAACAAGACCAGGTACAAATCAATAAAATATGGTAGATCTTGGAGGGGTTTGTTTTTTTTTTTCCCCTGCAAGCTGAAAATTTTCAGGTGAAATTCCATAGAGATGGCACGTGTTTGGGAGAAGAATATGAAGGCAAAGACAAAATTTGATACCCTTAGGTGTTCCTAAACTTTTATTTTACTCATTTATTTACATTAATGTAGAGGATAGACTTTATTACCCAGATTTATTTATTTATCTGGACTCACGGCTTGTGGGATCTTAGTTCCAACACATGCCCTCTGCAATGGAAGCTCAGAGTCTGCACTGCTGTACTGCCAGGCAAATCCCAGATGCTGCTAAACTTTCAAGTTTCACTTTTGTCTCTCACAGGCTTTTAGCCCAATTAGGTGAACCCGACAAATGTTACCATCCCAACTAGCCAAACAGCCAAACAGCCCTGTGTCTGTTGAGGTGCCCGTGGAAGGTCACCTTCTCTTAACTCCCAGCTCAGAGGTGACAGTAGTGGGTGAAAGGCAGCTGCCAAGGACCAGAGGCAATGGTCACAGTAACAACCATTCTTTCCTTTCTGCATCCTCTTAATTTCTTTGTGTCCCCTGAAAAGATCATAATCTACTCACTAATGAAACTGTTGTTTGGGTTGCTATTTTAAAGCAAAGAGTTCATGAGTGAAGGAAAAATGGGGATGTCAGCCACACATTTTTCTTGCTTTTCTTCTGAAATTGTTGGTATACCACCAATGACTATGGTATCGTACCTACACCATTCCAAGAATTCTACATTTCAATTTGTTTTCTAGCATGGGTTGCTCAAACTTCCTCCAGGGAGCCCCTTATTAATACTTAATTCACCAGAGAGAATAGGAACAAAGAAGGCAAAATTGCCACGCCTGATGCAACATCTTTCAGGATTGAACCAAGCGCTGATGTAAAACCCTGAGGAGTCTCACAGTTAAATCCACCTAGGAAAATGAATAAGGGGAGAAGCTCTTCCTTTTTGCCACCACTTCAGTTCAGTTCAGTCGCCCAGTCATGTCCGACTCTTTGCGACCCCATGAAAAGCAGCACGCCAGGCCTTCCTGTCCATCACCAACTCCCGGAGTTTACACAAACTCATGTCCATCGAGTCGATGATGCCATCCAGCCATCTCATCCTTTGTCATTCCCTTCTCCTCCTGCCCCCAATCCCTCCCAGCATCAGGGTCTTTTCCAATGAGTCAACTCTTCACATGAGGTGGCCAAAATACTGGAGTTTCAGCTTTGGCATCAGTCCTTCCAATGAACACCCAGGACTGATCTTCAGAATGGACTGGTTGGATCTCCTTGCAATCCAAGGGACTCTCAAGAGTCTTTTCCAGCACCACAGTTCAAAAGCATCAATTCTTCAGCACTCAGCTTTCTTCACAGTCCAACTCTCACATCCACACATGACCACTGGAAAACCCATAGCCTTGACTAGACGGACCTTTGTTGGCAAAGTAATATCTCTGCTTTTTAATACACCACTTAACACGCTTAAATTAGAAAAACAAAGGACTTTTGGTACTGCAAGGCCTAGAACACTTTGGGGACAGATGGATACTTGAAGGAAGTAATCATGTGCTCGTCTCTGAAGCATCCATCTCTGAGATTCACGGTGACATCTCTGCATCATTCCTTGTGCATATCTGAGAGTTAGTTCTAATGTGACACAGAAGGCACTTTCTTTGGGAGGATGCGGTAAATGATGGGGAAAGGAGACGCAGGGAACATACTCAGGGATATGAATCTAAACTCCTTGCCCTATCCAAAGTTACCTGCATGTCCATCCCCACGCCCTCTGGCGTGACTGCGGGAAGTTACATAGAGACTTATGAGATGACTGGATGCCGATTATGACGCTGCCAATGTTTTCCACAAAAGCTTGTTCAGTCACGCTCCTTCTCATGAAGAGGCTGAGACACAGAGAAACATTACCACTGCATAAAAAGGTCATTTGATCCTTGACGTCCCCGGCCTTCCTGGTGAGAAAGAACAGCAGTAACCATTCATAATGAGTATTGTTTTCACTCAGCTACATCTTCTAGGCTTTCTTGAAAGTGCTATGGACTCTAAACATGGAAAGTTCCAGACTTAGGGCTTGTTTTCAAAAGAAATCAGATCTGCAGCCTAAGTAATGAAGTGTTGGACCACAAAAGACATCATCTCCCAGGAAAGCCCCTTAAACACAGGCAAAATTCTCCCTGTATTCACCTGTGGTATTTCACCAGAACTTGTCGTCATTACACATTTCTAACCATTAGACAAATTTCAGGTGCAAAGAAAAGAGAAAACATATAAACCTATATGCCAGGTGAATAATGGGATTTTTCATGGTTTTTCTCAATAAATTTAACCAACAGATTATACTTTCCTTTTGTTTTCCTTTTAAAAGTTAATTCCAAGTGTTATCTCCATAGCATCCTATCACCTAAGGAGTGATAAAGATTTAAGGGGGAACAAAAATCCAGTTCAGATTGATTTTTTTTTAATTGGTTTTCTAAATGCAAGTGATAATGACTGAAGACTTTTTTAGAAAAAGAACTCATTTCTAAATGATCTCATCTTTCAACCTTGCACACATATCACTTAATTCAATACTCTTAAACAGGACCATACATTCGTTAACTTCCCTGCACTTCCTTTATTGATTATCATAGATCATCCTATTAAAAGGAAATGGAAGAACCAGGATATCTCACTTTAATTTTTAAATCATAATAGTTTGTGGTAAGAGTGAAGCGGAGGCCCATCTAAAAAAGGAATAACCCCAGTAAGTGGCAGTTAGGAGAGAAAAAAAGAGAAAGCAAAGTAGAATTTCCCTTGCTGGTCTTATCCCTATTTTGTTGGGAGATCTCTCTCTCTCTGTCTCTCTCTCCACCCTGCTTTAAGATCTAACAAGGCTGCTAGATGGAAAAACTAAAGAAACTCAACCTGCTCTTGAATATTCAGCTGTCGATGTGGGTGTTAGGTTGCTTCAGTTGTGTCCAGCTCTTTGCGACCCCATGGACTGTAGCCTGCCAGGCACTTCTGTCCATGGTATTTTCCAGGCAAGTATACTGGAGTGGGATGCCATGCCCTCTTCCAGGGGATCTTCCCGACCCAGGGATCAAACCCGCATCTCTTGTCTCTTGCACTGGCAGGCGGGTTCTTTACCACTAGTGCCACCTGGGAAGTCCTCAGCTGAGGACATTTTCTTTCAATAAGTGATGCATGGCAAGACTTGGAGGTCAAGACTTGCCACTTCCCATACCATCCAGGTTTTCCCAGGGAGACATGAAGAAGCCTTTCAAAGGTCAAGGTCACCCTGGGTGCCCTTCCACCACATGGCACCAAACTCTGAGACAAGACCACTCTGGGGTGACCCTGTCCACTTTATATATTGAGATGTTAAACCATTTTATGCTTTTGAAAACTGTTAATATGAAAAACAGGCCACAGCCATTCTTTGACCAATCGTGTGATTCTCTGCATAAATTAGAGCTGTAGAACCGTGGAAAGGGATAAATGGGAGCATGGAGCAAGGGTGACTGGACGCCGTGAGTCATCTCGACTTCCTGCTAATCACAGGAACTGACAAAAGCTTCATGTGTCTCAGATTTGGCCGGGGGTTTCCTTTTCAGTTCAGTCTCAGCTTTCTATGGCTTGCCCCTTCCTTCTTTGCATTTCTCCCTACGCATCACTTTTGTCTGAGATCCTTGTCAGTCTATAAATAAAATCATTGTGTTATGCTGGACTTGGGGTTTTCTAAAGGTCAGCATCCTGTACGGAGCCTTCCACAATGAGGTAATATCCAGTTCTTCTAAATGCATCCCCATGACCCTGAACTAACTGAGCTGTTCAGCTGCTAAAAATTGGTCTTTACAGCACTTTTTTTTTTGACACTTTTTCCATTGTTTATCTGAAATTCAAACATAACTGGCCATCCTATATTTTTTATTTGCTAGATCTGGCAACCCTAAATACAGAGTCCTCTTCTAATCACTGGCTTAGGCAATTGATAACATGGACAATAAGCCTGACTGAGGGCGCCATGTATACAATCAGGCCTTGAACTAGACATCAAAATGGGTGAGTTAAATAATGCAGAGAATCACCTTCATCTCTTTGGCTTCCAGTCCTGCATTACCTGTCTCCACGGCAAGCTGGGGTCGCTGCTGTGCTGTAGGTGGGATACCGTGCTTCTCTCCCCTCCCTAAGCCCCTCACCCCCATCACCCCACCCTTCTACCCGGCAGCAGGCAGCAAGCCATCACGCAGGATGAGTGTCAGCTGGAAACATTTGTTTCCTTCGTAGGCTCCTCTTCTATGTCCAGGCTCTGGCCCTGACTTGGACTCCTGCTCTTTTTTCCTCACTCTCTCTAACAGGACATTTTTCAAAGCTCACAGGTTCAGTCATCACCTCCAAGAAGACGTGTCTCCAGGACTTCAGAGGCAGCCCCGCTGTGAAGTTCCACTTAGGTTTCTCATCATTTTCTTAAACTCAAACAGCCAAAGCAAAATTCATATGCTTCCCTCTGGCCCAGGTCCCCCTCGCATTTTTGGTACCCAGGGCTCCAGGGGCCCCGAGCCTGGTGTCATGCTTACCATCACTTCCCTTCCCTTCCCTTCCCATAACCGTCCATCTCCAAGTCTCAGCACTTTTTCTCTGTAAATTGTCCTTTGCATCTAGTCCTTCCCACCAAGACCACACACCTAACCCTCAAATTACGACACCCTCGAACCTGGGGTTTCCTCTCCAAGTCTATCTCATTATTGTTCCATGGCATCCATCTTCCTGCAGGGTTAAACCTAAGCTTCATTCCCTGGCTCTCACAGCCCTAGTAATAAAGCCCTACCCTCCTAGAAACATCTCCTATTCCAAGCACATCCCTTTTCCAAGACACAGGCCCTGGCCTCTGCCATCTCATGCCCACCCCACTTCACTCGTTCCCACCGAGAACTGCTTGCTGTCTAACACCTGCCCATCCTTCAGACACAAGGGCAATGTGTTTTCCCCTGGTGGAGATTTCCTTGCCTGGGTCTCTTTCTACAATCAGTCTTGACCTTATAACAAATACTGTAGGGATAAAATGATGACATTTTCTTTGTCTGATGATAAAGATGGGGGTGCCTGCTCCCTTACCCAGATCCTGACTTACTTCTTTGAGTAATCTCCTCAGTGATGGAGTTCAGGTCATGTGTGCGTGCTAAGCCCCCTCAGCTGTGTCTGACTCTGTGACCCTATGGACCGTAGCCCACCAGGCTCCTCTGTCCATGAGATTCTCCAGACAGGAATACTGGAGTAGGGTGCCATTTCCTATTCCAGCGGATCTTCCTAACCCAAGGATCAAATCTGAGTCTTTTGTGTCTCCTGCACTGCCTGGTGGATTCTTTATCGCTAGCGCCTCCTGGAAAGCCATATCTTGCGGAGTGCGTACTAAAAAAGAGCTTCCTGAAGTTCATTCTTCCCTTCAAAATGAACACAGCAAAAAAAAATCTAAACTGTAGGCATTGTGATAGAATCTTCCTAAGTGATAATTTAATGCATAAGCATAATGCATAAGTCCTTATGGCTCTTTTCTGGTCTTAGCAAAACATTTTTTAAATGTTCTGACTGTAGTTTTTTTGCTCTGGTCAATGTTAAGAGCCAGCTCTTTGAGGAAGTCTCAGTGTCCCGATTTCTCATATCGCGATCTGATTCATACGGTGCCTAATTAATACCCTGATGTTCTGTTTTCACCACTTTGTTCATCCAGTGGTTTTCATCAATATGTATACATGATACTTCAGAGCAGGGTAGCATTCTCTAGAAAATCCATTTCAGATAGAGGCCTCAAAGCCAACAGTGAATAAAGTTATGGTTGGCCTAATTCCAGTCTTTCTTTTTGAAATTTGGTAAGGCTCAGCTTCTCCATAAGAGTTCTAATCCTTGCCAGTTTCATAGATGTCCAGGTGGAATAAATAAAGATATTGATTCTAAATGGCCATTCCCCTCGATACGGATGGGCTGGGACTAACTAGAAAGATGAATGGAACTTTTCAAATTCTGTTTGAAAATGGGTAAAATAAAAACTGTATTTGTAAAAATATTTGATAGACCAATAACCAGCAATGTGATTTTAATGATACCCTGGGACCTTGCTCTCACTGGCAAGAGGAATCTTGTAGAAGAAAGCTGATTCCATCAGGACCCCATCCAAGCAGGGCCATTTATTGAAGTAACTCTAGGTTCAGGATGGGGAGGGTAGAGACTGGAGGCAGGAAGCCAGGTAGGAATCTCTGACAGCTGTTTCAGAGTTTCAGTGACCTCTGGGAGGCCACAAGGGATCCAAATAAAGAGGAGGAAAGGACATACTCAAGAGGAATTTGGCCTGGCCATGACTGGAAACTGAGGCTCTGTGGCCAGTCTGCTTCAGGAGGTGATTCTTACTGACAGGGGAGTTAATTTCTGCAGTTATGCAATGGTGATGTCAGCAAGGAGGTGCTTCTTGTCTTTATCAGAGGCTTTGGCCGTGGACCAGGCCCCATGGATTTATACCCAAGTTTTGCAGGAAGAGATGCGGCGGGCAGAAGCCAAAGGACCGTGTGAGGCACAGAAACACAGTCATGCTGCTTCCTGCCCGGGTAACAAAGTGGAACCCCAAAATAGAGAGGGATGCCCTCTGCTTCCAAGCCTTGGATGCCAAGCGGCAGGGAAGGTGGCGCCCATCCTCCAGAGCCAGGGGAGGGTTGGCAGGCAGACCCTTCAGCAGAAAGCTGGCGGCAGAAAAGGCCAGGTCCAAAAGCAGGGTGGGAGCAGAAACCGCCCCAGGGGCCGAGCCACAGAGCCTGAGAGGGACACCAGGGATTCATAGACACAACTGGCTGAGGGTCAGTGCTCTGGGAGAGGGGGCAGAGGTCAGGGAAATTCGAGTTCTGACAGTGAATTTTAACTCATCTGTGCCCACAGGCCAGCAAAGCCTGGAAACATTCACGTTACAAATAGACACAGGCCCGCCTGCCCCTATCACCTTACAGGACAATCCCAGTTTACATAACTTCCTCCCTCCCTACGAGTCTCTCAACCACGGGATATCATTCATCTTTCTGTTCTCAGTACAGAGCTCTGAGCATAGTAGGCGCTTGATCTATTAGGCTATAAACCAGCTGAAATGCCAAGAAGGCACTCCTCATATAACCGTGGAACCCAGTCCCCTGATCTGAAACCAGCATGGCTACAAAACTCCAGATGAGAAATAAAAATCCACCTGCCGGGAGTGGGAACCGAGGAGCCCAGGATGACGCTGGGGGAACCCACGAAAGGAGCCGATCTCTTCAGTTACTACCAGCAAATTGCCTCTAGGTCTCTATTCCTCGCAAAACAGATGCATTTAAATTTGGTTTAATGGGTTGCTTGGCCAAGAAGAGGGAGAAAACTTAAAAGAAGAAAATTCTTTTCCTTTTGGGGAGGAGTGTAGAGAGCATGTTAATTAACTATTCTGGAGTCCAAAACTTTAAACAACAGCCACGCTTACACATATATCCACCCCAGTAGCAGTGCTAGTTGCTGTCATGTCTGACTCTTTGTGACCCCTGAACTGTAGCGGGCCAGGCTCCTCTATACATGGGATTCTCCAGGCGAGAATACTGCAGTGGATTGCCATTCCCTTCTCCAGAGGATCTTCCTGACCCAAGGATCGAACACAAGTCTCCTGCATTGCAGGCAGATTCGTTACCATGTGAGCTACAGGGAAGGTCAGGATATATCCACCCCCAAAAAAGGAAAATCTAGCGACAGCCCATACTGGGAGACGTGGCAACTGGTTCAGCTGATTCAAGAGGTAGTTCTACCCAGAGACACTTGGACCACAGGCAGGGGACTAGAGACTCATTTACAGTGAGGGTCTGGGAGCTCCCCAGGTAGTCCAGTGGATGGGAATCCGCCTTGAAAGGCAGGGGACACGGGTTCAATGCCTGGTCTGGGAAGATCCCACACGCTGTGGAGCAACTGAGTCCGTGCTCCACAAAAAGAGAAACCATGGCAACCAGAAGCCTGTCACTGTAACTACAGAGTAGCCCTAACTCGCCGCAACTAGAGAAAGCCCGCGAGAGCAATGACGATCCAGCACAGCCAAACTGTTTTTTTTTAAGTTCACTATTATTATCCATTTAAAAAAAGAAAAACGAGAGCCTGAGAGGCACTGAGGGAAAACCAAGGAAGGAAGCACTGTGACAGAAAGGCCACTTGGAAGCAAACAGCCACCAAGTCAATCTGCCGCCTAAACCCCACCCGGAGAAGCAAAGTTGACCAGGACGGGGAGGAACTGGCAGCCCAGAGAAGCCACTCTTTCCCCTAGAAGGTCAGTCAGCTGTCCTGAGTTAGGGGCTCTGGGCGTCACCAAGACAACACGGAAGCTGGAACGCGATATGAACACTTTGCAGCTGACAGATCCCAGGACAACGTCAGGGTCCCCGGCAGAGGTTGCAGAGATGGCTCCCCAGTCAGTCTGCCTGGCAGGATCACATCACAGGGTAACCTCACTACGTTCCAGGGCTGCACCCTCAGCCTCATGATTCACGGTCACACCGGAGCTGGGCTCTCAGCATTAAAGCAAATTCCAACCCACCCCTGGTGATGATGCTGTGTGGGAGGCTGAGCCTTGGGGGGTGGGGTGGAGGGGTGCAGAGATGGAGGAGGAAGCAGTGAGCTAAAGAGATGCTGCGTTTCTGGTCCATACTGTCCTCCCTCCCCAACCCCCTTTGCTTTTCTGCCAGTCGTCGATGCTTTCTCTCACTGCCCTGAAACAGGCCCATACGTCCAGCCCCCGGCCCCCTCTCTCCCTGCTGCCAATGACCAGGACCAGAGCAGCTCCCAGACTCACCACATTCAAAGGCCACAGGAGCCTGAGTCCGCTGCCAGGATCAGAGGAGGTGCTTAGCTCTGCAGAGGATCGTTTCCAAAGTCAGAAAAATAAAAAACTATTCATTATAATGTTTAAAGGATTTTAACACAAGTGTTTGGCATTTCAGCTTACTTTTCTAGTCTCGGCATTTGCCAAAAAAAATCTTGTGCTTCCAAATATGATACTGTTTGGCTTTCGACTTTAAAACGGCCTAGTGATGTTCTTCTTAGGATCTATGTGGTAGAGCAACTGGAGTGTATCTGCTCATCACAACTGTGCAAAAAGACTCAAGAGCCCATGCTGGCTGAGACGGGACACAGAAGCACAAGAGTACCAGTTCCAGAAGGAAGTGAGACGGGCTTACTAGACGCTGTGTGCTCAGCTGCTCAGTCGTGTCCAACTCTTTGTGACTCCATGGACTGTAGTTTTCCAGGCTCCTCTGTCCATGGGATTCTCCAGGCAAGCATACTGGAGTGGGTGGCCATTTCCTCCTCCAGGGCATCTTCCCTACCCAAGGATCGAACACATGTCTCCTGCTTCTCCCGCACTGGCAGGTGGATTCTTTACCACTACCAATTTTCCAGTCACCCACTGAGTCTGTATTTTCAAACACCATTGATGAAAATGACATAAAGATAGATCAGCCATGCCTCTTGCCCCCGTGGACAATCCATCCTAGTCTTCAAAATCATACATCTATATGAATGCATTAAAAAGCAAAGACATCACTTTGCTGACAAAGGTCCCTATAGTCGAGGCTATGGTCTTTCCAGTAGTCATGTATGAACGTGTGAGTTGGACTATAAGGAAGGCAGAACATCAAAGAATTGATGCTTTCAAACTGCGGTGCTGGAAATACTCTTGAGAGTCCCTTGGACAGCAAGGAGATCAAACCAGTCAACCCTAAAGGAAATCAACCCTGACTACTCATTAGAAGAACTGATGCTGAAGCGGAAGCTCCAATACTTTGGCCACCTGATGCGAGAGCCGACTCATTGGAAAAGACCCTGATGCTGGGAAAGATTGAAGGCAGAAGGAGAAGAGGGTATTACAAAAAAGATCTTCACGACCCAGATAATCATGATGATGTGATCACTCATCTAGAGCCAGACATCTTGGAATGGGAAGTCAAGTGGGCCTTAGAAAGCATCTCTACGAACAAAGCTAGTGGAGGTGATGGAAATCCAGTTGAGCTGTTTCAAATCCTGAAAATTATGCTGTGAAAGTGCTGCACTCAATATGCCAGCAAATTTGGAAAACTCAGTAGTGGCCACAGGACTGGAAAAGGTCAGTGTTCATTCCGATTCCAAAGAAAGGCAATGCCAAAGAATGCTCAAACTACCACACAATTGCACTCATCTCACATGCTAGTAAAGTAATGCTCAAAATTCTCCAAGCCAGCCTTCAGCAATACGTGAACCGTGAACTCCCTGATGTTCAAGCTGGTTTTAGAAAAGGCAGAGGAACCACAGATCAAATTGCCAACATCCGCTGGATCATGGAAAAAGCAAGAGAGTTCCAGAAAAACATCTTTCTGCTATTTTGACTATGCCAAAGCCTTTGACTGTGTGGATCACAATAAACTGTGGAAAATTCTGAAAGAGATGGGAATACCAGACCACCTAACCTGCCTCTTGAGAAACCTATATGCAGGTCAGGAAGCAACAGTTCGAACTGGACATGGAACAACAGACTGGTTCCAAATAGGAAAAGGAGTATGTCAAGCCTGTATATTGTCACCCTGCTTCTTTAACTTCTATGCAGAGTACATCATGAGAAACACTGGACTGGAAGAAACACAAGCTGGAATCAAGATTGCCGGGAGAAATATCAATAACCTCAGATATGCAGATGACACCACCCTTATGGCAGAAAGTGAAGAGGAACTAAAAAGCCTCTTGATGAAAGTGAAAGAGGAGAGTGAAACAGTTGGCTTAAAGCTCAACATTCAGAAAATGAAGATCATGGCATCTGGTCCCATCACTTCATGGGAAATAGATGGGGAAACAGTGGAAACAGTGTCAGACTTTATTTGGGGGGGCTCCAAAATCACTGCAGATGGTGACTACCGCCATGAAATTAAAAGATGCTTACTCCTTGGAAGAAAAGTTATGACCAACATAGACAGCATATTAAAAAGCAGAGACATTACTTTGCCAACTAAGGTCTGTCTAGTCAAGGCTGTGGTTTTTCCAGTGGTCATGTGTGGATGTGAGAGTTGGACTGTGAAGAAAGCTGAGCACCGAAAGATTGATGCTTTTGAACTGTGGTGTTGGAGAAGACTCTTGAGAGTCCCTTGGACTGCAAGGAGATCCAACCAGTCCATTCTGAAGGAGATCAACCCTGGGATTTCCTTGGAAGGAATGATGCTAAAGCTGAAGCTCCAGAACTTTGGCCACCTCATGCGAAGAGTTGACTCATTGGAAAAGACTCTGATGCTGGGAGGGATTGGGGGCAGGAGGAGAAGGGGACGCCAGAGGATGAGATGGCTGGATGGCATCACGAACTCAACGGACGTGAGTCTGAGTGAACTCCGGGAGTCGGTGATGGACAGGGAGGCCTGGCGTGCTGCGATTCATGGGGTCGCAAAGAGTCGGACACAACTGAGCGACTGAAGTCCACTGAACTGAGGATGAGATGGTTGGATGACATTACCGATTCAATGGACCTGAATTTAGGCAAACTCTGAGAGATGGTGATGGACAGGGAGGCCTGGCGTGCTGCAGTCCACGGGGGTCACAAAGAGTCACACACGACTGAGCAGCTGAACAACAACAACATGCAGCACGAGGCGAGAAAGCAGGGGGACCCGTGGTAACAGGCGTTCACGAGGCAAGACTGATGCGCTTCAGCATGCGGAGCGGGAGGAAGCTGCTGTAACTGAGGCAGTTTCCAACAGGCAGAGCTAGGCTGAGGGCAGGAGAGCCGCCCGGCTGGTAAGAGCAGCTGAGATGCCTCAGGAGAAGGACAAACTGTCCTTATGGACCCTTCCTCGGATGAAGGCTCTCTCAGGGCAAAAGAGGCTCACACAGAGAACTAGAAATAAACTCTCCAGGTGCAGCTCCCCTTGGACCACTGCCAGCAACCAGAGAAGGAGAAGATGAACTGAAAATCAGCCAAAAAGCTCTGTCACTATCCAGTTCAGTTCAGTTCAGTCGCTCAGTCGTGTCCGACTCTTTGCGACCCCATGAATCGCAGCACGCCAGGCCTCCCTGTCCATCACCGACTCCCGGAGTTCACTCAGACTCACGTCCATCGAGTCCGTGATGCCATCCAGCCATCTCATCCTCTGTCGTCCCCTTCTCCTCCTGCCCCCAATCCCTCCCAGCATCAGAGTCTTTTCCAATGAGTCAGCTCTTCGCATGAGGTGGCCAAAGTCTGGAGTTTCAGCTTTAGCATCATTCCTTCCAAGGAAATCCCAGGGCTGATCTCCTTCACTATTGCTGCCCTGCAAATAAATTCTTCAGTACCATTTTTCTAGATTCCGTATATATGTGTTAGTATACGATGAGGAGTGGGATGGGGAGGCAGATGGGAGGGAGGTTCCAAACGGGAGGAGATATATGTATACCTATGGCTGATTCATGTTGAGGTTTGACAGATAACAACAAAACTCTGTAAAGCAATTGTCCTTCAATTTAAAAAAAAAAAAAAAAAAGCTCTGTTACTGTCCTGGCAAGGTGTGACCCTGGAGTGGGAAGATAAAAGGGAAAATGTTAGTTGCTCAGTCATGTCTGACTCTTTGCGACCCCATGGACTCTAGCCCACCAGGCTCCTCCGTCCATGGGATTCTCCAGGCAAGAATACTAGAGCGGGTTGCCATGCCCTCCTCCAGGGGATCTTCCAGACCCAGGAGTTGAATCCGGGTCTCCTACACTGCAGGTAGTTTCTTTACTGTCTGAGCCATCAGCGAAGTGTGGGGAGATGGGAGACACGTCATTCCCCATCTTCTCACCCGCCCCCTCTAAGCCAGAGCCTCAGGGAGGCTGAATGGAGAGGAAATCACAGAGGCTCTTCATTCATGAGGCCTCCCTGAAGGAGACAGAACCCACCTAGGGTGACCAGGTCAGCCGTGGAGGTGCACGGGTTTGGTAGCAGAGTCACTGTCACAACCACTTGCAAACACCAAGGGGCTCCCCCTCAGTCCCCAACCGTCCACCCGGAAGAGCCTGGCAGCACTGGAGTCCCAGGTGTGAGCTGGTAGGTGAGCCAGGCAGCCACTGCCGATCCTCTGCCGGGACAGGGCCTCACACCCTGGCTGGATGGCGGGGAGAAACCCCGGGGACCCAGGAATGAGCGGGCTAACTCCAGCCTACGTGGAGGATGTACTATGTGAGCTGGGCCTTGGGGAAGGAGGGGGATTTTGGTCTGGATCAAGGAGACGCACGTGTCCAAATGTCTCACACAAAAGTGCTCAGCAAGGGGAAAAGATAAAGGAGGAGAGAAGAAAAGGGGCATTTCTCGGAATAAAAACCAATTAGATCACAAATCCACACATGCATCCTCATTGTTTTTTGCCTTCCTTCCTGCAAGTTTCCTTACTTTTTGTGGTCAGAGACAGAGCCTTGACCTTCCTGAAAGTTTTTTCCCCCACCACCCAGCTCTCTAGGGCTCATTCATCATAAATTTTAAAAAACTGTTATAAGACATTCTAAATAGATGTGGCGGCCCTTACACATCTAGTGTCTGTCCCCTTCATTGTCCCCATTTCTTTTTTATTTTTATAATTTTATTTAATCAGTTATTTTTGGCTGTCCTGGGTCTTCATTGCTGCAAGTGGGCTTTCTCTAGTTGCAGTGAGTGGGGGCTACTCTCTAGATGCGGTGTGCGAGCTTCTCACTGCAGTGACTTCCCTTGCCTGGGCTCAGACAGTAAACAATCTGCCTGCAATGCTGGAGACCTGGGTTTGATCCCTAGGTCAGGAAGATCCCCTGGAGGAGGGCATGGCAACTCACTCTGGTATTCTTGCCTGGAGAATTCCCATGGACAGAGGAGCCTGGTAGGCTACAGTCCATGGGGTTGCAAAGAGTCAGACACGACTGAGCAACTAACACTTTCACTTTCTTCATTCTCTTGTTAGGGATCACAGGCTCTGGGGGAGGGGGTGCTTCAGTAGCTGTGGCACGTGGGTTCAGCAGTTGTGGTTCCTGGGCTCTAGAGCACAGTCTCAGTAGTTGTGGGGCACAGGCTTAGTTGCTCTGCGGCATGTGGGATCTTCCTGGACCAGGCATTGAACCCTTGTCTCCTGCAGGCAGATTCTTTACCTGAGAATCCGGGAGGCCCTTCCCTTGCACTGAGCCACCAGGGAAGCCCCAATTCCCCTCTTTTAAATTCACCACCAAACAGCCACGTTTCTTTTCTTCATCTGCAAAGAGTTCCTCCCTGTTGCTGGTCCCCTGGGTTATGAAAGGTCGAAACAGACCTGTCAGGGCAGGACAGAGAGGTGGGAGGGCAGACCAGGGGTCTCTGGCCCGAAGCGAGGGCCTCCTTCTGGGATACGGCAGGTGTTAGAGGCTGCAAATGCTCAGAAGGGAGTCAATGTCATGTCCAGCAATTCAAAGGGTGGTCTGGGGCCCAGCCGTGTCAGCACCAGCTAGGAGAAGCTCAGAAACACAGACAGAGGCTCAGACCCAGCCCCAGAGAGACTGAACCAGAATCTGCATTTGAATGACCTCTGGATGGGTGGACCTAAAATTGAACAACAACTGAACCTGTTGTTGTTCAGTCGCTCAGTCATGTCCAACTCTTTGCAACCCCACGGACTGCAGCACACCAGTCTTTCCTGTCCCTCATCAACTCTCAGAGTTTGCCCAAGTTTATGTCCATTAAATGACAGACTCTCCACCTACACTCTCTCTGTTATTCCTAAGAACAAATTGCTGTCTTATCTCCTTTGTACAGATTAAGAAACTGTGGCTCAGAGAGGTTAAATAATTTGCCCAAGGCCACACAGCTACTTTGTGACAAATCGTCTGAGCCTCAGTCTGGTGGATTTCAGTTATTGTCTTTTCCACTGCGTTGTTTTTGTCGTTGCACACATGCTCAGTCGTGTCCCACTCTCTGTGACCCCATGGACTGTAGCCTGCCAGGCTCCTCTGTCCTTGGAAGTTTCCAGGCAAGGATACTGGAGTGGGTTGCCGTTTCCTTCTCCAGGGGATCTTCCCCACCCAGGGACTGAACCCTCATCTCCTGTGTCTCCTGCATTGGCAGGCAGGTTCTTTTACCACTGAGCCACCTGGAAGGCCCACTGCCTACTTGAAGCCCAATTCAGAGGGGAGAGAGGGGCAGTCTAGCAACAGGACACAGTGGGAGATGTGGGAAGACAGGCAGCTGGGCCACTTGTCTGACCATCTGTCAGCGGGTGACGGAGGCCGGGGGGCTAGCGACCAGGACAGGAATCCATTTCTGCAGGCACAGGGAGACGGGTGAGAACAAACCCAAACCCTAGTTCTTAGGAGTCTGGAGCACTGGGCAGGGCCATGGGGGAGAGACTGACCCCACCTTGCATCAGGAGAGAGGCACAGCCCAGCCAGGACTGGACCCCACTCGGCAGGCTGGAAGCAAACTGGTCTGGGGGCTTCATTCCAGAGCATCAAACTGGATCTCCTTAAATCCTTCCTGCCTTCTGTCAACCTGGGCCCAAAAGGAAGAGGCAGTGGACACGTGCTCCGGATGGGGAAGGGGGCTCTGAGAAGATGCTGGTTGAAGTCACTGCCGGATCAGGGTGAGGGGGTGGTGACAGGTTCCCAAAGGCACAGGCAGCTACTGGGTCTCTGCTACACTGTGGGGACAACCTCTGTATCTGCCCTCACAGGTCAGGGAGCACTGGGCAGAGGGTATAGGGCTCTGAGAGGGGTGAATCCCAGATGCGACGGGAACCCCCGCAGATAGTCTCCATGGAGCCCCCCAGTCTTCCCAACTTCCTGCAAAGGTATAGGCTGTTTTAAAATGAGATCCTCCGTGCATGTCTGTGGTGGAGAAAACGTTACTGAAAAACTGCTTCTTCCTTTCTACTAAATATCCAGAAAGCAACAGAGGGATAGGAGAAAGGCATGTGCCAGTCATTTGGCAAAGCTTTTCAGACTGCTTTTCTATTTTTCTGTTTTGTAAGCTCTGGGGGTCCACTGAGACTTCCACAATCAAACAAGGATCCCGTTTCTTAACATTCTGCAAGTCTTCTTTCCAAATGTCAGAACACAGGCCTCAAGCCGAGCCATCACGCTCCGAGGCCTTTTCTAAGGCGAAGGCTGCAGTAGTCTCTGGCTAGTCTTCTGTGCGTCCCTCACATTGGCCCCTGACCTGTCTTGTGGAGTCAGCGCTTTCACCCTGTCATTCCCTTGCAGAGGGACTTCTACTGCTGCGGGGGTCACGTCCGAACTTGGATATGCTTCTGAGGTCCTCTGTCAGCAGGCCCACTCCACCCCAGAACTCTTGGCGCTTGCTGTTCCCTCTCCCAGAGCAGATTTTAGCCAAGCCGAGCTCCTTGGTGCCCCTGAGCTTTTCTACCACAATTGTTCCCACCAGCAGTGCTCTCCTTGACAAGCCAAACCTACACAGGAGTGAAACCAAGCCAAGGCCAAAGTCATATGGCAACACACCCACGAGCTGGGTGGCCTCTGCTCAGCTGTGAGTACTGCACGGAGATGGGGGGCATGGTGAGCTGGAGGCTGTTCAACCACAGGCTCTCCAGGGGACACAGGTATGTGCTTGTGTATATATGCATTGTGTATACATACAAGTTGGCAAAGACTCCGCCGGCAATGCAGGAGACCCCGGTTCGATCCCTGGGTTGGGAAGATCCACTGGAGAAGGGATAGGCTACTCACTCCACACCCGGGCTTCCCTTGTGGCTCAGCTGGTAAAGACTCTGCCTGCAATGCGGGAAACCTGGGTTTGATTCCTGGGTTGGGAAGATCCCCTGGAGAACCGAAAGGCTACCCACTCCAGTATTCTGGCCTGGAAAATTCCATGGACTGCAATCCATGGGGTTGAAAGAGCTGGACACAACTGAGTGACTTTTACTTCATACATGCATTGGTTTATTATAAATACACATAAATAAATGCCCTATAGTCAACTGATTCTCACAGATGCTTCCACTGATTTTCCGCAAATGCTCGTGTCTATTGCCAACCCTACGGTGGCAACTGACAAACAAGGATACTTCTGACACATATGCTCTGACACATATGACACATTTTTATTTATATAAACAAGAAGACAATGAAACTACCAAGATCTATGTCAGATCTTCACTTATTTGTCCCTGATAAACAAGAGCAACCACTCTGTGGAATCAGATTATAGTTTTCAAATACTACATTTTCTCAATTTTTGGTGCTATCACAATTATAACGGATACCCACGGGCACGCTTTAAAGTTTCATCTGTGTTTTTAACATTGCCCACATCGCTTTCTCAAGTGCAGGCCAAAGGTCAACAGACTTCTCCTCTAAAGGGACAGATGATAAATTTTGCCAGCTTTGTGAGCCACCCCTGCCCCTCCCGTGTGACAGCAGCCACGGAAAACAGGTCAATGAATGAGCACAGCCCTGTTCCAGTAAAACTTTTACAAAAACAGGAGGGGGGCCAAGTTTGGCCCACAGGCTGCTTTTTGCCAACCCTCTGTCTAAACAAACACGGAAACGATGAATCAAACCCTAATTTGTGGTGTTTGTTTACAAATCAGCATACTCTGGTGGATTTCAGGCTCTCAAAGAAGGAGGAGCTGCAGGAGCAAGGAGGAGCTGCAGGAGCCGGCCAGGGTGCCGGGGGTAGTGGGGGGTGGGGGGGAGATGAGGAGCAATGAACAGCAACACATCATTACACAATATAGTGTTTCCACCTGGATTCGCTTCTTGGGGCTGCCTCCCAGGACACCAGAGACGAGGTGCCTTCAACCAGAGTTGTGGGGACTGGGAAGCCTCAGATCAAGGTGTCAGCAGAGTGGTTCTTTTCCAGGGCTGTGATGGGTAACCAGTTCCAGGCCTGCCTCCCACCTTCCGGGGATTGCCTGGCCGTCTCTGGCATTCCTTGGCTTCTGCAGCATCGCCCTGATCTTTCTCTCCATGTTCACATGGTGTTCTCTCCGTATGTAAGTCTGTGTCCAAATTTCCATTTTTTATAAGGACATCAGGCATATCGGATGAATGGACCACCCTAATGACCTCATCTTCACTAGTTACATCTGCAAAAGCCCTATTTCCGTATAAGGTCACATTCTGAGACTGGTAGATTAGCACTTCACATATGAACGTGGGGAGTTAATTCAACCCGTGAGATCACCGGTCAGTTATAATAGTTGTAAGAAACTCTAGAGCACAGATAATAGAAAAACGTACCCAATACTAGGCAATTGATGCATTTGAGCTTCAACTTTGTTTACATATAATTTGTTAAATTGTAAATTTGTATAAGACTTACACAGTTTAATTCATAATCATAATAGATGCCTTTAGCAACTGGCAAGCAAAATTCGTGTAAAGGTGTCCATCGACGCTCTCAGACCCATTTGAGCTGACTTCAGCACACACTGGATGAGAGGAGTGTGGCCCATGGACAAGGGCCCCTCAGAGCAGTTATGTCCCCTCGAGGCCTAGAACAAGGGAAACCAACCCAAGGCTCTTCCGACTCTATCTTGTCTTCCTCTACCAGGAGGAACCCAGGAAGAACCGAGTGTAAACACCAGTCATTTTCCCCACCCCTCCAGCCTTCTCCAGTCACATCAGATCCTCAGCTTTTCTCGGCCAAACCTTATTCTATTCCTCCACAGAGAAGAGAACAGGTTCTCCTTGTGTTCAGCCGGGCACATGTGACTTCATGTTGGGCCCATTCTCACTCATTATACTCTGGTGCCCAGACTCTCTTCTAGACCAAGTAGAATCCTTAGCTCTGCGGGTCGCTTCTCCAATGAAATACAGTCCACACGAATCTTTCCTTTTGCTGAATTCCTATAGACTCTGTTTACATAAGGCAGCATGTTATCCTCTGGTTGATTTCTATATGAATATCTTGCTTCGCTACTTAACTGATACAATTTGAGGAGAAAAACTATATTCTTTACTATTTCTCTCAGTCCCAGCCCGGGGCTAGACAAATGTATGTTATGTATGTTAGTCACTCAGTCGTGTCCAACTCTTTGTGACTCCATGGACTGTAGGCAGATTCTTTACTGTCTGAGTATTTCTCTAGACAGATAACAGGGGCTTAATGTTTGTCAATAACACAGAGATAGCAATCATCATTATAGATCAGTTTCATCTTAGGCCTGGCCGCAGAGAACCAGCCCTCGGTTCCAGGGAAGCAGAAGTGAAATGCAAGGATAATCAAGCATTTCTATCCACAAGCTTTGGCAAGCTTGAGAAGAAACGAAGACCTGAGACCAGGGAGAGGTCTCCTGACTTTTCATCATGGGTGTGCCCAACGTGGAAGTGGTGGCCAGCAGCCCATGAGAAATTCCCTGAGTATGAGTTCAGCTAATACACTCTGTCATAACCAATGTGCTACAAATCCTCAGAGGCTTAACAAAAAGCGTTGCTGAATTTTTCTTACATAAGCCAAGTGGTAGACTAGTGGTGGGGGCGGGGCATGTGGCAGGGAACAGAGCAGGCAGACCTCGGTTCACACAGCCACTGTGGACCCAGTTGGCAGAGGCTCTTGCACACATGGTTCCCATCCCCTCGGCCCTGGGAGCTGACATCAGCGTGCACCCCGGGAGGGAATACACATACGGCATCACTAGGAGGGGCTGGGGGCCAGATCTGGAAGCGGTTTCATCACTTCTGCCAATAGTCCATTGGCCAGAATCTGGATGGTCAATCTGATGAGTCCACCTAAATCTATATGGGCTGGGAAGACAACAACTCTACACTGTAGGAGGGGCACACAGATCACTGAGGGGCTGCTATAAAATTCTCCATGGAAATGGGCCTGCTCAGGGCCTCCCACAAGCCCTAACAGGGAAAGACCAAGATGGAGGCTTCAGTTCAGTTCAGTTGCTCAGTCATGTCCGACTCTTTGTGACCCCATGAATCGCAGCACGCCAGGCTCCCTGTCCATCACCAACTCCCAGAGTTCACTCAGACTCACGTCCATTGAGTCCGTGATGCCATCCAGCCATCTCATCCTCTTTCGTCCCCTTCTCCTCCTGCCCCCAATCCCCCCTAGAATCAGAGTCTTTTCCAATGAGTCAACTCTTCGCATGAGGTGGCCAAAGTACTGGAGTTTCAGCTTTAGTATCATTCTTTCAAAAGAAATCCCAGGGCTGATCTCCTTCAGAATGGACTGGTTGGATCTCCTTGCAGTCCAAGGGACTCTCAAGAGTCTTCTCCAACACCACAGTTCAAACGCATCAATTCTTCGGCACTCAGCTTTCTTCACAGTCCAACTCTCACATCCATACATGACCACTGGAAAAACCATAGCCTTGACTAAACGGACCTTTGTTGGCAAAGTAATGTCTCTGCTTTTGAATATGCTATCTAGGTTGGTGATAACTTTTCTTCCAAGGAGTAAGCGTCTTTTAATTTCATGGCTGCAGTCACCATTTGCAGTGATTTTGGAGCCCCAGAAAATAAACTCAGTTCTAATACATAGGATTTGGCTTACATTTCAAAAAGGCAACGAAAGTCAGAAATCATCCATGAAAATTGCCCTAAGCCAGGAAACAGCCTTATTTAGCTGGAAAGGATCATTTAATAAATGAAAATAGATGATATCTCAGATTTCTTTCAGCCCTGGGAGAACCCATATCTGACCTCCCATGTGGCTGGAACACCCTTAAGTATAAGAGAAGTGGCACAAAAACCCTAAATTATCTCACAGCATGTAATCTTCTCCCTTCTGATGGTTCTCAGATGCACTGAGCCAGACACCAGTGACCGACTGAGGCTGGCAGCAGTATATAGGCTCAGGCTTTAATGAACGCTCAGGTAAGCCATCTGCACACCCAGAGTTTCCAAAAGCTATAGGTAGTCTAACGGCATTCTCTAAGTTCAGCATCTCAAAAAGGGAAACTGATACCCAATTTTGATTTTCTAGACTAGGATGGAAATTCGACTCACTATTTGCAAATGGTCTGGAAATTCACTGGACGGAGCCATCATCTGACTTCAAAACATTTTACCACTGAAGAGTCCCCAGGAATGTGACACTCTCAAATTGTTTCTTCTTTATGAGCCGTGAAACCAGAGTTAGAGAAACAGCTAAAGTGGGGTGGACACATCAATAGAATAAGTTCCTCCAAAAAATGCCAAGCTAGGAGATAAAAGAGCTAAATTCAGATATTTGAAATGAGAGGACATAATAAAATACTAAGCTTTAAACAGCATCCATATGTGGAAAGAAGTGGAGCTGAATTAAGAAAACCGTTGCACCATGTCCCTTGAAGGAAAACAGAAAATAAACATTCTCACCCTCAAAAAATGGATTTGATAAGAATATGGGACTTGACAAATCCTAACCCTGCAATTTAGCAACCTGAATATATTCAAACTGGTTTTACATTAGAAGGGGGGAAGGAAAGAAATAGAATCAGAGAGATAAGCTTTATAGGAAAAACATGTTAATTTTAAAGCCAGACTCCTCTGTCCATGGGATTCTCCAGGCAAAAGTACTGGAGTGGGTTGCCATTCCCTTCTCCAGGGGATCTTCTGGACCCAGGGACTGAACCCAGGCCTCCCACATTGCAGACAGATTCTTTACTGTCTGAGCCACAGGGAAGCCCTTATAGGAAAAATGTACCAATTTTAAAGCTGCTTTACTCACCAACAGAATAAATGGAATGACCACAACCAGTACAAAGCAGACAAATTCAGGTCCTTGGGAAAGCAGAGATTAGACATTTATTAGCTGGACAACATACAAGAACCTTATAGGAGGCCACTGGGTGGGTGACAAATGGCCTCCCTTTCTCTGCTTTTTGTCCCAGCGGAATGCCAAAAATAAAACATATGCTTTGGGTGTCTGGAAAAGATGATGAACGCTATGGCATCCTACCGTGGCTTTAGACATATGAAGCTCTCAAAACAAAACCTAAGGGGGCGGGGGAAGAAAACAAAAAACAAAGTCCAACAACTCAAAGTTCAGCCTGTGTTTAAAAAATAAAACCAAATAAAAATAAAACTCCATACTCCAAAGTGCACATCTGGGACAATTTATACTGTGAAAGCCAGGATGCGATGGAAACTGCAAATGCCATTAGCTTCGGAGCTGCCAGCAGACCCTGATGCAGGACAGCAGCAGCTGCACCTTGCAATGGTCCTCTGACAGCCCACTGATCGGGCCTCCAAGGAGAGGCTATGTTCTTGATTGGATTGATTGTGGATGGTAATTTCCTTCAAAGAATAGAGATGTTTAAAAAAGAGGCTCCTGCTCCTTATCTTGGGACAGAATAGTTTCTGCCTCAGTAGAACAGACAAAAGTACCCCACTGTGGTCCTTACACCAGGTGGCCTCCAATAACCTCAGCCTTTGGATATTCACAGCGCTGTGTAGATTCCTCCCATATTGATGCTGGGTTGGGCCAGGTGATTCGTTTTGTCCTGTGAAAACTGGCAAGGATGGTATTAAGCAGAGGCTTATGCTTATTCATGGAGGCCTGGGCCACCACATGAAGGAATCTGTTTAGCCTACTGTTGGGATCCCAATGGAGACAGAAATGCCTAATAGCACCCAGCTCTTCCAGCCGCCCCAGAGGAGGCAGAAGACCTGGATGATCACGCCTCCTGGAACAAAATCAACACCCAGATGAGCTCAGCTCAGACTGCAGAATAGAATGAGAAATCCTACCTTGTCACTATTTTAAGCTACTGGTTGAGGCAGAGTGTAATGAGGCACAGACAACAGAAACAGCATCCTGTAAGAGGAATCCCAATTAAACACACATGGTCTCAGGGGATTACATGGACTTCAGCTCAAATCTTATAACTAACATTTACTAGATGTGTGATCTGGGGTAATTTCTTTAACCTATCTTCACTTTTTTTAGTAATACACTGGGCCCCTGTTCCTTGCTCCCCTACCCTACCATCTGCACTTTTCCCTGCTAGGGAAGACAGTTCTAACATAGCTCCAGAGACGGATCAAGGACCCAGGAAAAACCAGCTAGTGTGTTCCATCAATGAAATAAGTCAGGGCTAGACTGCTGATGACCTAACCCAGTCCAGTCAGAGTGACTCTCAGGATTTCAGTAGGTAACATGAATATTTTTTGTCCTGGAAGCTAGCTGGAGGATGCAACTAACACTCACCACAGGAAATAGCCAACAAAATGAAATAACAGAGAAAAGGAGCTTGAATCTAATCAAAATGTTCCTGAAGTTAGGATCTATCTTTTTAAGTCATGTGAACCAACAAATTGCCCTGTTAGGATTTATTACTTGCAACCCAAAGCATCTTACCTGAAACCATGGATACCTAGTGTTTTTACTGCCTGAACCCCTTGCTTCTTCTGGAAATGCTTCTCTTTCTCTGAGGGAACTGTTCCTCCCCAGAAAACCACATATTTCTAAAGGAGGCTGACAATTCAAGCACACCCCAACACTCCTCCCCCAGCTACAAGAGGAAGTGTAAGCCCTAATCAGACCAATCAGAACCAAGAGAGATGGCCCCTCTCTGGTAGTGACACTGAGATGCGTAGTTCCAGCTTTGGGAAGAAAGTCTTCTGAAAGGAAAAACTCAACTAAGAGATGAGTAGAGAGTCTTGGAACATTCCAGACACTGTTTCCAAATGATACTGAGGCCATCCACCACCTAACCTTCAACAAATCAACTTTGTAGACCAGTAAATTCCCCCACCCACATCCGAGCATCTTTGGGTGACAGGTGCATCTTCTCACCTTTGACTAGGACTCCGGGTTCTGACTGCTGAAGCAGTCACTCAGTGGCTCCCAGGGACAAGTCACAGAACTCTCTAAGCCTTCTGTGTGCTAAATGAAGGGGTTGGATGGAACTTTCTAGAGTTCCTCTGGCTGCATTCCATGCCTGAAGCCTTCCTGGTTGTTGTAGGCCACTGTGGCCTCCATGGAAGATGAAGATGGCCAGGCTCCTCTATCCATGAGGTTGTTCAAGCAAGAATAGGACCTTGATCTTGAACTCCCAAGCTCCAGAATCATGAGAAATAAAGTTTGGCTGTTTAAATTAAAAAAAAAAAAAAAGAATACTGGAGTGGGTTGCCCTTTCCTTCTCCAGGGGATCTTCCCAACCCAGAGGTTGAACACCCATCTCCTGCATCTCCTGCATTGGCAGGAGGATTCTTTACCCCTGAGCCACCTGGGAAGCCCCTCGTACACCTTAAATTTACATAATATCTCAAAGCTAGAGAGTCCATTGAAATGGACAATCATTAAAAATGATAAAGACAGGAACATTTTATATTAAAATTTTAAAATGTACATACATACTCCAATATTTTAATGTGGGGCTAAGGCCTTATATTATTCTGATGGGCAGGGCCATGCTCAGTAAATCTTTAATCCACCTTTCTGGTGATGGGCGGGGCTGTGTTCCCTCCCTGTTGTTTGACCTGAGACCAAACTATGGTGGAGGTAAAGAAGATAATGGCAACCTCCTTCAAAAGGTCCCATGCACACATTGCCAGACTCAGTGCCCCAACCCTGAGGCAGGCCATATCTGACCCATGCCTCTGCAGGAGACTCCTGGTCATTTACAGGCAAGTCTGGGTCAATTTCTTGTGGGGTCACTGCTCCTTTCTCCTGGGTCCTGGTGCACACAAGGTTTTGTTTGTGCCTTCCATGAGTCTGTTTCCCCAGTCCTGTGTAAGTTCTGTAATCAAATTCACTGGCCTCCAAAGTCAAATTCTCTGGGAGTTCTCAGTCCCTTTGTCAGATCCCCAGGTTGGGAAATCTGTTATGGGTCCCAGAACTTTCTTCACAGTGTGAGAATTTCTTTGGTATAATTGTTCTGCAGTTTGTGGGTCATCTGCTCGGCAGCTCTATGATGGGGTTAATGGTGACCTCCTCCAAGAGGGCTTATGTCACAGGCTGTGTTATCAGGTAGCTGCACCCAGACCCCTGCCCCTGCGGCAGGCCACTGCTGTCTCGTCCGTCCACAGGAGACTCAAACACAGGTCTGACTCAGTCTCTGTGGGGTCCCTGGGTCTTGGAGCGTACAAGGTTTTGTTTGAGCCCTCTGAGCATCTCTGGTGGGTATGGGGTTTCATTTTAAACATGATTTTGCCCCTCCTACCATCTTACTGGTGCTTCTCCTTTGTCCTTGGACATGGGGTATCTTTTTTTGGTGGAGAATGCCAGCTGCAGCAAGCTGGGGAGCACCATGAGGGGCAGCAGCCCCAGCCGCATGGTGCCGGTCAAGTGGGCTTTGGGAATGTGAAGTCAAGTGGGCTTTAGGAAGCATCACTACAAACAAAACTAGTGGAAGTGATGGAATTCCAGTTTAGCTTTTTCAAATTCTAAAAGATGATGCTGTGAAAGTGCTGCACTCAATATGCCAGCAAATTTGGAAAACTCAGCAGTTGGCCACAGGACTGGAAAAGATCTGTTTTCATTCCAATCCCAAAGAAGGCCAATGTCAAATAAAGTTCAAACTACCACACAATTGCACTCATCTCCAACGCTCACAAAGTAAGGCTCAAAATTCTCCAAGCCAAGCTTCAACAGTACATGAATTGTAAACTTCCAGATGCTCAAGCTGGATTTAGAAAAGGCAGAGGAACCAGAGATCAAATTGCCAACATCTGCTGGATCACAGAAAAAGCAAAAGAGTTCCAGAAAAACATCTACTTCTGCTTTATTGATTATGCCGAAGCCTTTGATTGTGCAGATCACAACAAACTATGGAAAATTCTTCAAGAGATGGAAATACCAGACCACCTTACTTGCCTCCTGAGAAGTCTGTATGCAGATCAAGAAGCAACAACTAGAACTGGACATGGAACAACAGACTGGTTCCAAATTGGGAAAGAAGTAAATCAAGGCTGTTTATTGCCACTCTGCTTATTTAACTTATATGCAGAGTACATCACGCAAAATGCCCGGCTGGATGAAGCACAAGTTGAAATCAAGATTGCCAGGAGAAATATCAATAACCTCAGATATGCAGATGACACCACCCTTATGGAAGAAAGTGAGGAACTGAAGAGCTTCTTGATGAGGATGAAAGAGGAGAGTGAAAAAGTTGACTTAAAATGCAACATTCAAAAAACTAAGATCATGGCATCTGGTCCCATTACTCCATGGCAAATAGATGGAGAAACAATGCAAGCATTGACAGAGTTTATTTGGGGGGGCTCCAAAATCACTGCAGATGGTGACTGTAGCCATGAAATTAAAACACACTTGCTCCTTGGAAGAAAAGTTATGACCAACATAGACAGCATATTAAAAAGCAGAGACATTACTTTGCCAACGAAGGTCCATCTAGTCAAAACTATGGTTTTTCCAGTAGTCATGTATGGATGTGACAGTTAGACTATAAAGAAAGCTGAACACCGAAGAACTGAGGCTTTTGAACTCTGGTGGTGAAGAAGACTCTTGAGAGTCCCTTGGACTGCAAGGAGATCCAACCAGTCAATCCTAAAGGAAATCAGTCCTGAATATTCATTGGACAGACTGATGCTGAAGCTGAAACTCTAATACTTTGGCCATCTGATGCTAAGAACTGACCCATTGAAAAAGATCCTGATGCTGGGAAAGATTGAAGGCAGAAGGATAAGCAGACGACAGAGGATGAGATGGTTGGATGGCATCATCAACTCAATGGACATGAATTTGAGCAAGCTCTGGGAGTTGGTGATGGACACGGAAGCTGGGCATGCTGTATGTAGTCCATGGGGTTGCAAAGAGTTGGACATGACTGAGCAACTGAACTGAACTGAACTAAGGCCTTATTTTATTTTTTTTAAATGTAGATCCACTCATTGGTGTTCTAAGTTTTTTTTGTTTTGTTTTGTTTTGTTTTGCTTCAATCGTAAGCATAATGCATTAACTATGATTTCCAGATTTGACTTCTTGAAAGCCAAACAAGTTTAAGGCACTTGCAAAGCAATCTCACCATGGTATCCCCTGAGATTTTTATTCTTTTTCCCAATCTTTTATGCTTGTCTCATACCCTGATGCTTCAGCTGGTAAAGAATCCACCTGCAATGTGGGAGACCTGGGTTTGAACCCTGGGTTGGGAAGATCCCTTGGAGAAGGAAATGGCTACCTACTCCATTATTCTGGCCTGGAGAATTCCATCGAGTCAGACACAACCGAACGACTTTCACTTTCACTTTTTACTTTCACCCACACTAACTTTATCAGCATTTTTTTTTTTTTTTGGAACTGCCTTTGTTTAGACTTTACCAAAGCATTCAGCTTAAATTTCATTTAAAAAAAAAAAAAAACTACATCTCTCTCTTTTCTCACATATATTTCATCAGTTTACAAAATTTTTAACTCAATAAAGCAATTAGAATACAGGAGGTGGGGGAGGATAAAAATCAGGCAAAATGAAACAAAGATTTTAAAAGTCAGGATAGTGGCGCCCCTGAGGAGGGATGACAGGGGAAAAAAGTGGTACTTCTGGGTGCTGGTTACATTTTGATTCTTAATCCTGGTCACAGGTTGGGTAAGTCTATAAATGTTCATTGAACTAGACACATGGCATGTATATTTCCTGTACCTTTGATATACTCCAATAAAAAGTCTTAAAAAGAAGAAAAGGGAATAAGTTGTTCTGGTGTCTGGCTGTAAATCTGGGCTTCCAGCATCCTGATTCCTCACCATTTGCTGCTGCTGCTGCTGCTGCTAAGTCATTTCAGTCATATCAGACTCTATGCGACCCCATAGACAGCAGCCTACCAGGCTCCCCCGTCCCTGGGATTCTCCAGGCAAGAGCACTGGAGTGGGTTGCCATTTCCTTCTCCAATGCATGAAAGTGAAAAGTGAAAAGTGAAAGTGAAGTCGCTCAGTCATGTCCGACCCTCAGCGACCCCATGGACTGCAGCCTCCCAGGCTCCTCCATCCATGGGATTTTCCAGGCAAGAGTACTGGAGTTGGGTGCCATTGCCTTCTCCACACCATTGCTACTTAGCTTTAGTAAGGAGCCAACACTGCATTTGGGTCATCTGACCTACCCCAGACCACAGAGGTACTGGTTCCTATGCCTGGTCCCTCTGCAGCCACTGCTTTCTGAAAGCCTTCCACTCCCTGCCTGCCAGTCTCCAGAATTTACCTCCTTCTCCATCTGGTAGGCAGAAACTTCCTCTTTGATATCTAACTCCTGTAATTCAGGGGCAGGATACCTCTCATGCCACAATAACTTTTGTTTGATCACCCAGTTCTCTAAGAAAGCTTTCCCCAGGAGAGTTGATTATGTCTCTGGTAATAAAGAGTCCTGTTTCCACCACCATTTCTCCTGCCCCAGGTGTGCTGGCAATGTGGCAAGGAGTCAATTCAATGAGAGCCACAGGGTGTAAAGTTGTGTCCTTAAGCCCAGTTTGGCCACTTACCAGCTGGGGGTCGCTGTGGACAAGTTACTTAAATTCTCCGTGCCTCAGTCTCCAAATTAAAAAACTGGCCTCCTTCATCAGGTTTGGGAAGATTAATTAAAAGAGCTCTTACATGTTAGTTGCATAGAATAGAATCTGGAATATAGTAAGAGGACTTCACTCGTAGCAATAAGTCATCATTTGTCCCTACCTGCAACCTGGCTTTCATTGCTCCTTCTGCCCCTTATTACATCAGAAGTGTCTGTTTACTTTTGAACCCTGATTATAGGTGAAGTTCATGTTTTTCCATAAAAAAAAACTTCCAGGGGACTTCCCTGGTGGCACAGTGGATAAGAATCCATCTGCCAATGCAGGGGACATGGGTTCAATCCCTGGTCTGGGAAGATTCCACACATCATGGAGCAACTAAGCCTATGTGCAGCAACTACTGACCCCGAGCTCGTGAGCTGCAACTCACACGCTACAGCTACTGAAGCCCACGTGCCCAGAGCCCATGCTCCGCAACAAGAGAAGCCACCACAATGAGAAGCCCGTGCAGCACAGCAGAGAGTAGCCCCTGGTCACCACACCAGAGAAGGCCCATGAGTAGCAACGAAGACCCAGCACAACCAAAAATGATTTTGTCATTCAGTCCCTCAGTCATGTCTGACTCTTTGCAACCCCATGGACGGCAGCACGCCAGGCTTCCCTGTCCTTCACCATCTCTTGGCGTTTGCTCAAACTCATGTTCATCAAGTCGGTAATGCCATCCAACCATCTCGCCCTCTGTCGAGATGGTTGGATGGATTATATATAAAAATAATTATATATATATATAAAATTGTTTAACAAAAAGAAACTTCAGGGGCCCATGCAATCTGAAGATAGAGTTAAACCTCTATATAAGTGTCCCCTGACATTCCATGCCAGTTAGAGACATTTTATCTACATAAAGTACACAAACAACCTTCCTGAGTGGGCCACCTAACTCTACATGCTAGCATTGCTGTGTCTTAGGTCTGAGCCAGCAAGGACACCATCAAACTTCCAGAAACTCTCTGGGATAGGTAATGTGATCCTATTGTGCAAATGTATTGAACTCAGAGAGGCTGAGCAATTTACCCAAGCCAACATGGCAGGCAAAGAGCTGAGCTGCATTCAAGCCCTGCTTTTTCTGACTGTAAAACCCAGCCTTCCCGGGACTTCCCTGGTGGTCCAGTGGTTAAGACTCTGTGCTTCCAATACAGAGGGCTCCAGTTCAGTCCCTGGTGTGGGGCTTGGTCAAAATAATTATAAATAAAAACGTAAAAATTTAAAACCCAGCCTTCCCATTAGGCCATGCTGTCACCTCGGGCACCAGGCACTATGTACGCATAGCAAGCAAATAAGAAGCACTATTGACTTCACATGCAATGATCTAGTAGGGGAAGTAAGATAGAGACCCACATCAGAAGTTAAACATCGGAGCTACCCTGGAGGCTCAGTGGTAAAGAATCCCCTTGCCAATACCAGGGACACAGGTTCGATCCCTGGTCCAGGAAGATCCCACATACCAGGGAGCAACTAAGCCTGTGCGCCGTAACTGTTGAGCCTGCGCCCTAGAGCATGGGCTCCAGCACAAGAGAAGCCACTGCAATGAAAAGCCCAAGCATTGCAGCTGGAGGGTAGCCCCCCCTTGCTGCAACCTGAGAAAAGGCAGTGCAGCAGCGAAGACCTAGCACAGGCAAAAATAACTAAAAGAAGTTAAATATCAGGACAGGCCACAGATGATGAGGTCTAAAGAAACAGGAACCCTTAGGAATTCTGTTATCAGTCAACCATCTGCGGTTGGATATTTTCTTCACCAGAACAAAGTCCCCAGAGAACACTCTTTAGATCAAGCAGACAAAGTAACTGCAGTCAGTGGGCCCAAGGGTCATAACAGAGCTGGAAAGGATGGACAAGCCAAGAATCAGAAGTAGGGTAAAGACGGAACCAAGTTACTCTGTGCCAGGCCCCAAGCAAAGCACTCCATATTCCTTATCCCTGCTTTGGGGGTCCCCACAAATCACTGAATCTCCTAAGATTCACTGATTTGCCAGCAGGACTCATACAATTTGGAAAAGCTGTTTTGCTCACAGTCACCATTTATTCTAGAGAACAGATACAAATTAAAATCAGCAACAGTAAGCGCATGTAGGGCAGAGTGCAGGACTGAGCAGGCTTGAGCCTCAATTGTCTTCCCCCACTGGAGCTGCACAGATAATGCTTAATTATCCCAGCAACAATGTATGTTATGACTTGTACAGAGTGTCATCAACCAGGGACGTCACCAAGCCTTGGTGTCCAGGGTTTTACTGGTGGTCGATCGCGCAGGCACGAAGAGCCAGCATGCCTCAACCTAACTTCTGTCTTCATCCCCGCCAGCATTCAGACTGGAACAGTGTGACCCAAGGCCTCCATCATAAATCACATTGTTAGCTTCAACTATCTGGCGTGGCCCGAGGCCCCAAATAAACAGACACTCTCAATTGATAGGATATTCCAAGTGTTTAGGGGTCATCTCCCAGGAGCCGGTCAAGGGCCAGCTTCTTTGGAACAAGGTTTGAACACTCCAAACCTGCTGAGTCAACCCTTTACTACAAGCCTCACTTCATTTTCACAGTAATCCTATATATCAGTGCTATTATCCTCACTTGATAGATGAGAAAACTGAGGCTTAGACAGTTGAACCAAATGGCAAGGTCACCCACTAGTAAACAGAGGAGCCAGGGTTATGCGCCAAGTGTGTCTGGCTTCAGAGCCCACACTCATGTGCTTTATCCTGCTGCTGCCCTGTTCACGTCCACTGGTCTCAAGAGGAACTAAATACAGCCTGTGAGTAATTCTGTGCTCTCTGTTCCAATGAAGAAAGAACTTCAAGCCAGGCTGGGTTCCACAGGCCTGGACTGTCCACCTGGAACAAATCTCTATCCTAGCACTCAGCACATGGCCTTGCTTATCTGTCCCTCCCATCAAACTGTGGGGGCTCCAGAGGAAGGCTGCGGCATGAGTCACTTGCCTGTGTCCCCTATACTTGGCACATGTACTATCAACACAATTATTTTCTTAAAAAAAAAAAAAAGCATTTATATTTATCTGGCTGCGTTGAGTCTTAGTTGCAGCACATGAGATCTTCATTGCATCATGTAGGATCTTTCGTTGCAGGGCACACACTCTCTAGCTGTGGCCTGAGGGCTTAGTTGCTCTTAGGCGAGTGGGATCTTAGTTCCCCAAGCAGGGACCAAACCCCGTGTTGCCGGCATTGCAAGGCAGATTGTTAACCACTGGACCATCAGGGAAATCCCAACAATTATTTTCTAGCTAAACTAAATGTCTTCCCGATCGTCACTTTGAAGACAGAATATTTAATTCATATGATTGACAACTGCAATTAGAAAACAGCAGTACTTAGGACCAAAAGTCATAGATATACAAAAACAATATGACAAACTTAGGGTCATTAAAGAAAAAAAAAAGATAATTTTCAAGAAAGTGAAAGACATCAAACATTGACACATGTAAAACATGTATCAAAAACTTATGTAATCCACCAGTGAGGGATCATTAGGATAGGAGAACTAATTTAGAGAATTCAAGGAACGGAGGTTTATATGGTCAGTTTCATAAAGTCTGCCAAAATTACTTTTCTGAGTTAGAGGCCAAAGTGGTTAATGACCTACAGGATGATAAAACTGCAAGTGTCAGGGTTATTTTCTCTACTGTTCAGAAGCCTTTTGTATTCTAATGAACAAAAGTCTCTAGGTTAACATGCAACTTCACAGTGTCTTGAGCCCTGAGCAAGAGTAAATAATAATTCAAGCGAAAGTACATTCTCTAGTGAACTAAATAACACTTGGATGAGCTTATTAGACAATGTCCCAGGATGACATAGAAAGTTTTAGGTAATTTTTCTTAATAACTGATATAATTTTTAACATAAACATAGCTTAGAGTTTCACGTCAACAAATCACAATTAGATTGATATCTTCAGAGTCTCTATCTACGGTCTAAAGCAATTTGCAAACAACTATTTTGTCATTTCCCAAGCTTACCTGATATGCTTTTGCATAGCAAACAGAATTTCATATTCTGTATTGCAGGAATAATGTCAAAATGCAGCATATTAAAAAACTATTGCCAGAGCAAACAGAGGCATCAACTGCCAGGGAAAAACAGGGATTATCAAAAGAATATCAGCTAAAGCTCTATCAAAACTAGAGCCCTCCAAAAATACTAATCCTCCAGTATTACAGTTAACTATTTGTTTAAACACATTTAATCCATCAAAGATACTGTTTTGATTGAGTCACTTGTCCTCATGAATAAACGATAATGGGCTTGAATTTCCACTACAGTTTTTAGACTCTTTAGAGTCCTCTTTAGAGTCCAATAATTGCTAAATTTTTTTTTCTTTTTAACTCCAGCAGAGGCTGTTCTGAAGTTTGTTTTTCACTATGCATTAAAAAAAATAGTTTGATAAGAAGCTCAGCAGTGGCAATCAAGTTTAGAGAGCAGGCTTAGAAAGAGTATTTTAACTACTTATTAACTTTTAAAATATTGCAAACCCTTTACAAGAATCTGTTTACATAAAATGAATGCAGTCATTAGAGATTATTCTCATCTTTTCGTTAAGATAAGTCCCTAAGAATCTCAATTCTTCACTTTGTGCTAGTCCTTCATCTGGAACACCTGGAAAATGCTTTAAAATTAGAACTCAACCACCCCTGAGATTCTGCTGAAGCAGGAGAGCCCAGGAACACACAGGGAAACTTCACCAATGAGTGTGATGCACACCCAAGTATGGGGATAACTAAGAAGAAGGGACATGGTCCTCTGGTGGCCTTTTTCATATAAAAGGGCATCCTTGGAAATACTGACTCCCAGATACTAAAAATAACTTAGGAAACTTGAACCTGATACACTTGCAGAAATTCTGTCTATATATTCTACAATTCTAACCTAAATGAAGTGGCCTGGACGTAGTCCCCAGATAGTTATAGTTAATGAGCTTTTTACTCTGTATCCTTAATCTTGCATCTCGCAGAAGTCGTTCAGTTTCAATCCACCCTATCAAACGCTATACACTGAAGCCTAGGTCAAGTGTGGAAATGAAGGTCCATGGACCACATTTATCCCTTTGTTTTGGTAAATAAAGTTTTATTGGAACACAGCCATGCTCATTTATTTATATATCATCATATACTGTCAAGTTAGTCACTCAGTCATGTCCAACTCTTTGTGACCCCATGGACTGTAGCCTCACCAGGCTCCTCTGTCTACGGAATTCTCCAGGCAAGAATACTGGAGTGGGTTGCCATTTCCTTCTCTAATATAGTGCCAATGTAAAATACCAAAAAGGACATAATCTCACTCCTGTGGTTTTCCTACAAGATACGCAAAATCCAAATGGAAGCATGAGAAAACATCAAATAAATCTTTGAAGATGTCAGAGTAGCAAAAATAAAAAAAATTTTTTTTAATGGAAAACTACTCCAGATTAAAGGATATAAAATGACATGAGAACTTAATGCAACGGATGATTCTGGATTACTTCCTGAGCAAAAAAGAACATTACTGGGACAATGAGTAAATCTTGAATAAGATCAGTAGGTTACATAGCAGTATTATTGATGCTAATTTTCTAGTTTTAATGACTTATTGCAGTTGTGTATGGCCATGTCCTTATTTTTTAGGAAATTCATTCTGAAGTATTAAGTGATAATGGGGCAATATATTTGCACCTTATTCTCAGAAAATAATAAAAACATGTATATGCAGTAGTATGTTGGTATTTAATAACCAGGCTTCCAACATACATGCATATATATGTATACACAAAAGTTTAGTATAAGTTTTACTGATAAAAAAAGTGTAGAGTACAATTTACCAAAAATAGAAAATTAAATATGCACTATACTTTGTTGTAGATGCTATATAGCCAATTGATTCTCACAAAATGCTTTTGATGAGCTTTGCCAATCTTTTACACCTGTAGACAACTTGAGGTTGCTGTTCACAATCAGCTGTAGATACAGCACACACTTGTCTGTATTATCATCAGTGTCTCATTACTTTCTTAAATATAGGTAAACAAGGGACTCCCCTGGCTTTTAATTCAGGGGACTCAAGTTTGATGCCTGGTCAGGGAACTAAGATTTCATGTACCATGTGGCCAAAAAAAAAAAAAAAGATAAAAAAAAGTAACTCAAGCCCTGATTTGTCTCTGTGAGTGCTCACTAGATATGGAACTGGGAAGAGATGAACAATAACTCCATGATATCATATTTCCACCATAAATAGAAGAAAATCACCTCCAAAGTATAGAGGGTAGTAAAATAATCAGGAGCATTGATCATTTGAGTATTGACTTATAGTGTATTTATTTGTTTGGAATTTGCAGGAGGCCTTGGTCACTGAAACATCTGCCTTTTCACTTTCACTTTTAATATTGAATTGTAAGCTGAAATAATTTAATGTTTAACAATGACATGTTAAACAACTGGGGTTCCCAGGTGGCGCTAATTGTAAAGAACCTGCCTGCCAATGCAAGACACTCAAGAGACATGGGTTCCATCCTTGAGGGGAAGATCCTCTGGAGGAGGGCATGGCAACCCACTCCAGTATTCATGCCTGGAGAATCCCATGGACAGAGGATCTGGCAGGCTATGGTCCATAGGGTTGCCCAGAGTCAGACATGACTGAAGCAACTTAGCACATAGCACACACCCATGTTAAACAATTGGCTCACAAAGGTCAGAAATTTTATCAACAGAGCCTTTTAAGACAGAACCAATTGGCCCCGGGAAACCACTGTGAAAGAGCCATGAAGCAAATGGGATGAAATTTCAGTATCAGGAAATCTAAATATAGTATACAGGAATTCTACCTACCATTCCTACAACTTTTCTAAAATCAAAAATCACTTCAAAACTCGAAAGCTTAGAAAATCGATCAACAAAACCAATTCACGAATGTATGTCAGTTCTCTCCTTATATAGACATGACGCAAACTAGGCACTTCTTTTTGGCACTGCTTAAAAAAAAAAAAAAAGGAAGGAAGGGGAAAAGTGCATTCAGGGGAAGGTGAGAACCAACATTTCAAGGACCATCGTCAAGCCCCTCAGCCACTTCATTAACAGCCCATCATTTCACGGGGCGGTCTGTTCAATTTGTCTGTGGTTAAGTTCCCCACCACGCAAGCAAGTGTGATAAAGCAGGTGCATACACAGTACCCTAGGAGCATGGTGACTTTTGATCTTTCCTCCCCTTCTCCTTCACAGACCTTCACCTATTCATCCCTGTCCTCTATTTACGAAAGAAGCAACACGACAAGAATGCGTGCATGATATATGACAGTTGGTTAACACACAGCGAGGAAGTCCTTTCTCCCCATGGGGCATCTGTGTTTCATCTGTGAAACTTGAACAATGGGCCTGATCTCTTCCCAACCAAACATTCTAACGCCCCGCTTTAGACATCAGCGTCCAGACGGCTTGAGAGTTGGAGACCTGGTGTCTACCCCACCTACGATAGCTGCCCCTGCAGCAGGGTGGCACTCCAGACTGCCCCCCTCCCCCGGCTGGAACGTGGCCATGCCTTGATGTGAAGCAGCTGTCCATGGCACAACAATGCAGGGCAGTTTGGGACAGGAAGTGAAAGATACCACATCCTCTTGAAACTGCAAGGAAAATTTATTAGGGCCTATTATCATGGCTTCACAGTTGTTAAGAAGTAGCAGTTGGGCTCTCCTATTACCAGGCCATGTGGGGGAGGCCTTGGTTTCTGCAGTGTCTGTCTCTCAAATTTCATCTGGAGAGGAACGTCACTGCCCACCCCCATGCTTGACCAGAACACTTCTAAGGCAGTCCCTCTGAAAGCCCCCAGAGGGTGGTCCTTGTAAATCTGCAGTGAATGCTGACTATGCCATTAAGGGCTTGGGTGTGCATTAAGATGAAGTCACCAAGATTCTGCCAGAGTGCTTAAATATGAGGAATCAGAGGATTCCAGTAGCCGTAGAGCTCATTTCATCCAATCTGACGATCTGGTTGGAGACAAAATACACACACTGCCAAAGATCCCTTACAGCTCAAGGCTACACATTAGAGACGTCAGATGCGTGCTGGGGATCAAGTGCAGGAAGGCAAGAGGAAAGAGTGATTATGGAAATCTTCAGGACACCCTGCTTTCCCCAGAGAGAGGAAGCTGAGGAACCCTGCCTTCAAAACTTTCATTTATTTCCAGAACAAGTCTTCCACCTGATGAAACAGGAATTAACAAGCAACAGAGATAAAAGGAGCAGGGGTCTCAGGGTCTTAGGGCCCGGGAAGGAGACAAACAGGTGGCAAAGTTAAGGGGGAAGGTTTAATAACCTGAGATTCCATTGGTTCAACAAAGAAGGTCCTAATCTTCAAGCTGACTCTCTACACATATGGGTTTATAATCAGAGGCCCCAAAACAGTAATCAATCTTCAGCCTCCAGCAACACAGACTTGGTGCATTAGAAAAAGGAAGTAGGGAAGAAGTGTTTGCCTTTGTTTTTGATTTCTGTGTTTTGTTTCCTTCTGGCTTACCTACATCTGTTTGCAAGCTCAGCCCAGCACCCATCGCCCGAGGGACTGTTGGCACCTCCTCCTCCTCTGGCTTCCCCCCCGCCAGCGCACACACACACACACTCGCCTTCCTTTGGCATCCAGAGCTCTGGACGTGGGGTTCAATAGGTGCATGGCAACCCCCAGCACTTACAGTACATCAGACATAAGGAGGAGCGCCTGCTTGGCCAGCCACCAAGCTTGGCTCTCTCGGAGGCTCTGGAAAGGGAGATAAAATGTGCCTTTTGCAGGGAAATGTTTGCAGACTTCGTATCGAATTCACGTCACAGACGGCCGGACACAAAGCAGAATTCTGAGTCCTGCTCGCTGCCAAGGCTGGCCTCCCACTGTGAAGGCAAGGAATTGTGCCTCCAGGGGTCTACAGAGAAAGAGGGAGAGGCCAGACCCAGGGATGGGCAGGGGGCTGTTATCACCCACAGCGGTTACACCGGTGACCCTGGCTCTCCACCAGCCCACCCTGTGGGAACTGGCTGCTTGCAGCCGGTCGGGGACCCTCCTGTTTCCAGTCGCAGTGACCTATTTACACATCTTTCCCATTTCTGAGTTCAGCTAACAGACTCCTGCTGGCACACCCTGAGGATCTCGCAAGCACATAGTTCAAGGTTAAGGCCCTCCCAACCTCAAGCCTGAAGCGAGTACTAAGGTCAGAAATGGGTCATGGAGAGACCAAGAGCAATTCCAGCTCCCGGCCCCCTGAGCCCTTGTGACAGCCCACTCACAGGCAGGGCCGAGGTCGACCTCAGGCACCTCAAGGAGAGCAGCTGCTCAGCCCCAAAGGCCGGCATGTCAGCTCGCCTCTGAGCCGTCGACCCGGGCTCCTCTGTCCTCTGTCAGATCGGGTCCAAGTCCAGACACAAACCCAAATATCCCTCTCCCGCATCCTGCCCCTCCCTCGGGTCTTGAGCTCCTGTAGTTACCAAGGATTAGACCAGTTCTTGTCACCTTGCCTGCAAGGCTACAGTCCATTGGGTCACAAACAGTTGGACTGAAGCGATTTAGCAAGAAAACACGCATGTCACCTTGCTCAGATTAAGGTGAAAGTGTTAGTCGCTCAGCTGTGTCTGACTCTTTGTGACCCCAGAGAATGTAGCCCGCCAGGCTCCTCTGTCCATGGGATTCTCCAGGCAAGAATACTGAGGTGGGTTGCCATGCCCTTCTCCAGGGGACCTTCCCGACCCAGGGATCGAACCCAAGTCTCCCACATTGCAGGCAGATTCTTCACCATTTGAGCCACCAGGGAAGCCCCTGTTGGACATCAACTGTTCTTGTTTTGCAAGAGTTAACTTTTCAGGAAGAGCTTGCCGATGCCTAGGAAAGATCTGAGGGAATCTCGGCAGGACCAGGTACATTAAGGAGGCTGAGGAAAGGGAACTTTGAGGGAGAAAAAAAAGAGAGAGAGTGAAACAGGGAGATAAATGGGTAACAGAAACAGGATAAAAGAAGAGAAAGATCAAAGCCAAGTTAGTGGGAAAAGGTGGCACAGCTAAGGACATACTGTTTACCTCGTGCAATTTCTGCTGGAGTCAAATTTTAAAAATTGATTAGCCTCCCAATAGCGGCCGCATCTCTCTTCCCTTTGCTGGAAGTAGCACTTGGAAGAGAGTTATTCGTACTTGAGCTCTGAAGAAAGCATATTAGATTATATGTCTGTAAGGCTCAGACCTTGAACCTCCTCAGCCTATACTAAATCAGCCTTGACTTCCTCCTTCTGCGGATTCAGAATTGTAGCCACTTCTAAGGGCAAAGGTGACCCTCTGGGTGGCCTGCACTCTCACCCTAATTGGTATCAGCCGGCCTTTGGGGAAAGTGAGTGGAGGCATAGGAAACATTGTGGATGGCAAAAACTATGCTCTGATTAAGAAAACAATTCTGGGGACTTTCTTGGTGGTTCCAGCAGTTAAGAATCTGTCTTCCGATGAAGGGGATGCAGGTTCAATCCCCAGCGGGGAACTAAGATCCCACATGCTGCAGGGCAACTAAGCCCAAGCACCACAGCCAAGACCTGATGCAGCCAAAGAAATATTTTTTAAAAAGAGAAGAAAACAATTCTATTTACAACAGCGTAAAAAAGAATAAAATACCTAGGAAAACAATCAACCAAGGAGGTGAATGACTTGTATAGTGAAAACCACGAAACGTCACTGAAAGAAATTAAAAAAGACACAAAAAGGAAGACATCCTGCGTACATGAATTTGAAGACTTCATATTGTTAAGGTGTCAATACTACTCAAAGGAAATCTATAGATTCAACGCAATCTCTATCAAATCCCAACGACATGTTTTTGCACAAAAAGAAAACTTCACCCTAAAACATATACAGAATCTCAAGGGACTCCAAATAATCAAAAAAAAATCTTGAAAAAAAAGAACAAAGTGGGAGGTCTCACAGCTTTGTCAGCTTGGCTTAATTCAAGTCTCATCATGAACTGATCTCCAGTTTTCCACAGCTAACCTCGTCTCTTCTCTTCCTGGTCCTTTGGTCCAACCAAGACTGTGGGTCTAACTTCCAGTTACGCCAGCTACTTAATGTATCTCCTTCTAATCCATGTAACGTCTTTCCTTTTTCTTTCAGGATCAGACTCATGCTCCCACCTCCTGCACAAAGATTACACCAACTGTTGGCAACCCACATCTCCCCATTCCCTGAGGTCCAACCATACTATCATCTGAACCCCACAGTTTAGCACTTTATTTGTCTTGACAGCAATTGAGTCCTTTTTACACGCAGAGCACTAGAGATTAGGTCCACCAACTATTGCTTTCCAGCTGACTCATTCATAAATCTTGCCTGGATCACTAGAGGGTAAGTTTCTTAAGGATTACTCCATGCATATCTTTCCAAGCTTCCACACAGGAGATGCTACCAGATCCAATACAAGGAATTCACTGGTTCTCATTGCCAATTCAATGGCAAACTGGATATAATAACGAAAGCACTTTAAATCTTTTGAGTTTGAACGGAAGTTCAAGAGTTGGAGGGTTTGCCAGATGTAAACTATACCTTTTCGTGATCATTTCATAGTATATTCAAATATTAAAACATCGCATACCTGAAACATATAACATTGTATGTCAATTATATCTCAATTTTTTTAAAGGGGTTTGAGAATTTATTTATGCAAAATTCTTCCTTGTACCCCTTCCAACCTTTATTCTGAAAAACAAAATCCCCATAAAGTGAATAATAGAGAAGGAGAGGCATGGAATCAAGATAGGTGTTTTGGAGGAAAAAGTACTTGGAGTTTGTCATATTTCATGTGAATTTAGTCTGTTGGTAGTGTATTAGCAGTGTTGGGAAGAGAGGTTAAGGAGGAAAAAATAGGCTAAGAATTCTCCCGTATAGTTTGGGTTACCATATCTCAGCTTTATCTCCTGCAACAGTAATTTCTTTTTAGTCCAATCATCCCCCCAACAGCTCACAAACACAACCTCACAACTGGGAAACCACACCCTGGACTCAGAGAGTGGACTTCTGCTTCTAACACCCCATTCGGAACATCAGATTGAATTTGAGATTTCCAAGTAGAGAAGTCCACTCTCCATTCCAGTGAGTTTGTACAGTAAGTGGAGTCTGAGTAAATATAATTATGTGTGATTTAAGATTTCTTTTTTCAAAAGGAACCAACTCATGAAAATTTCATAGAAAGGAAATAGAAAATCGAGGGCAGGATGTAAAAATGTGAACAATCATAGACGCAAATGTGTTAAGTGGGAACTTCCTAAAGGGTTTTTACTGTCTCTGGCTATATATTCTACTTATCGCCAAAATTGAGACTAACAAGCTTCTGTTTTTCTTAGCAGACTTCCTGAAGGAAGGAACCAAAGGAAGCAGTGTTCGGCATGTCCCTTTTGGAAGCTGCTCTGAGAGTATTTACCCCTGTCCAGCCCACCTCAAAGTACGCTAACACTGGATCCATCCTGAAAGGTCTGGCAGCAACAAAAGGTGTTGACTACTGCAATGAAAGACCTACTTAACCCAAGCGCTCTGCACATAGACATGCTTTTGCCCCTGCTTCTGTTTGCCCGGCATCCATGCCAGGTCAGGCCCTTCAAACAAGCCCCTTATGTCCCCAGGAAAATGGCAGGGCCAACCCAGGTGGGAAAGGGCCCGTGTTTAGACATCCACAATCCATCATGCCAAAGGGAAAGCAACGAAAATATTTAACCAACAGCCAGACCAGGGCAACTGGGCCAGAAGGCAAACAGCTGAGATGTGCTGAGGGATCCGAGGGGCTTTCTCCACTCCAGTAACTGTTGGGAGATTAACTTTCCCTTGCTGTCTTTCCTCCTTCGGAGTCCTGCCTCGCTCACAGGGATCTTCTGAAGGCTGTTGTGCTGACAATACAGGATCTGTGCAGAGCTCAGAGCTTGTGTACACTGTTGAAAGGCAAATGATTTGAACGTGAAATACAGATTAGGCAGTTCTTATAGCACAGCCAGCTTCCGTGGTTTCTGTTTTACCTCTCAGAATTTTTTTTTAATTAAAAAAAAAAAACTTTTTTTTAAACAGAATGCATGTTCATATTTTATTTCCTAAAGATGAGTGAACTTGTCAACCATAAGAACGCCTTTTAGGCAAAATAACGTCTTGGACTACCACGTGCTAGTAATTGCATTTTAATTTCCTTTGATGGAGAAAATTCAATGACAAAAGGCTATTATAGGTTATGCAACTCTATAAATATGTATGCTAGCACAATAGCCTCTACAGACATTTGCAAAACTTATGTAGAAGATATTATTCATTCACCACCTCCAATTTCCACCCTGCCAATGCCACCCCTCTGTTCCTTGTACCCTCTTCAAGGATTAACTTCACAGGTTGTTCTAGGGCCAGAGCTCACAAATTCCCACTGAACTAGTTCTCAGGGCAGAGATTTAAGGGAGGAGAACATTATTTTACCCATAACTCATCTCCTCTCCTCCTCTTCATAACAGCAGAGACCAGAAATACAGCAGACACTAGAGATGCCACAGCTGAGGTGGTGAGTCCCAAATACCCAGGGTTTCCCAGCACCCATGAAGGGAGCAATGGCTAAAAGCCCTAAGAGACAAAAGCGCTGAATTTTCAATGTTGGTTTCTCAAGAAGAGAGTGACTAACTGAAATCCAAGATTTATAAAACTAAGAATAGATGGCATCATCTATTGAAAATGCTTTAGAACTGTGGAGAGGACTCTTGAGAGTCCCTTGGAGAGCAAGGAGATCAAATCAGTCAATCCTAAAGGAAATCAAGCCTGAATATTCATTGAAAGGACTGATGCTGAAGCTCCAATACTTTCCTGATGCGAAGAGCCGATTCATTGGAAAAGACCCTGATGCTGGGAAAGATTGAGGGCAAGAGAAGAGGGCAACAGAGGATGAGATGGTTGGATGGCATCACCAATTCAATGAACATGAGTTTGAACAAACTCCAGGAGACAGTGGAGGATGGAAGCCTAGCGTGTTGCAGTCCATGGGGTCGCAAAGAGTTGGACACAACTGAGCAACTGAACAAGAGCAAAATCGAAAAAGTCAAAGCCTGAAGCTGGATGCTTGCTATTCCAAAGGTAAAGTAAGACCAAAAAGGTCCCTTTTCTCCAGAAGTGTTCTTTCTGACATCTATCAACACAAATCTTGGCCACTGAAGCAAATACAACAGGGTTGGTGATGCAGTCTCTGGTCCCATCCCAAGCAGGCAATCAATTAATATTTCATGACTGCATGAAGAAGAAAACAGTACTCTGGCCACCATAAAGGACAGCATGGTGTCTGAGCCCTCATTCAGGTTCTGTGGCTCCAGCACCCAGGCCTGGGGGCCTCGGACAAATTAGGTCTGCAGGTTGGACGAGCACGGGCCACGCCTCCGCTCACTTCCCATCTTTCATCCAGGCAGGTCCCAAAACACTTGTCTGGCCGAGCTGATGGATGGGCCTGGAATGGCCTTGTTTGCCGCCCGGGTGAGGCGCAGCAGCTGTTTAACAGCCCTGCAAGTGACCCTGGTCAGGACTTTCAAGGCAGGAAGCGCAGAAGAATAGAGTATCCACTTAACATGACCACAAAGGCACTGGGAGGAGTGACTTCCTCCCCTTGTAAGTGGCCAGCAGCCGGGCGCTCTAATTACACACACACGCAAACCAGGGAGGGGAGAGAGGTAAGAGGGGAGGGGGAAGGGCTCAAAATTGCTCCCGAGACATCCTAGCTGGGCTCTCCTTCCCTGAGAAGACACAGGAGCCCGCAACCTCATGAGCTGCCCCAGATGGGGAACACTGAATCTCCACCCGTGACACATGTAACAACATCCCCGTCCCAGCTACTGTCTGGCTCTTCCTTGTGGCTCCTTCACTTGTCCCTCTATTGGGGAACTATGCTGTGATGTATCTCCATAGCCTGGAGACTCTTCCTGGGCCTTCTCCACATCCCCCCAGCCATGCCCCACTCACTGGTTTCTCCCCCTCCTTCCCAGATGTCACCCTTTAAAGAAAGAAAAAAGGAAGCAAGACCACTAATTTGAAAAGATACTTGCACCCCAATCTTCAAAGTGCCTTATTGACCATTGCCAAGAGATAGAAGCAACCCAAGTGTCCACCAACAGATGAAAGAATAAAGAAGATGTGATATAGATATAGATAAAGATACAGATAGGTTAGTTAGAGATATACATAGATCTGTCAAGTGGAATATTACTCAGCCATCAAATAGAAAGAAAATTTTCCATTTGCAACAACACAGAGGGACATGGAGGGCATTATGCTAAGTGACATAAGTCAGACAGAAGGACAAATACTATATGATGTCACTTACATGTAGAATACAAAAAACACAACAAGCTAGTGAATGAAAAAAGAAACAGACTCACAAATATAGAGAACAAACTAGTGATTGCTATTGGGAAGAGGGAAGCGGGGAGAGGAAGATAGGGGTAGTGGATTAAGACATATAAACTATCATGCATAAAATAAATGGGGATGTATTATATAACAAAGGGAATATAGCCAATATTTTGTAATGACTATTAATGGAATATAATCTTTAAAAATTGTGAATCACTATATTGTACACCTGAAACTTACATAATATTGTCCATCAACAATACCTCAACAAAAAATAAATGAATTAAAATAGACATAACACACACACATACCAAAAAAGAAAAAAGAATGAAAGAAAGAAAAAAGGACACCCCATCTCAGTAGACTCTCATTGCCCTCTCTGATACTGCAGACATTTGTTCGAGTGTGGTGGGCAGCAGGAAAGTTCCAGGGAGAACTTCTCCTATGGGCGCATACTTTCTGCTCCCTCTTCATCCAGCCGCAGAGCTTGAGGTGCCCCTGAGCTTTGTGCCTTTTCCCAGCCAAGTTTAATTGAAACCTAAGAGATACTGTTCTACCAAGGGCTGTGGTTTCCTGCTGCAGAGGTGAATGGAGGCGGGTCCACGTTTTTGCAAGACCTGAAGCTGGTACAATTTTTATTTATTTTTTTTAATATTTATGTATTTGATTGCACTGGGTCTTAGTTGCAGCCCACAGACCTCCAATCTTCCTTGCAGCATATGTGATCTAGTTCCCTGATCAGGGATCAAACCTGGGCCCCCTGCATTGGGAGCCTAGAGTTTTAGCCACTGGACCACCAGAGAAGTTCCTGAAGCTGGTACAATTTTTAAAAATGCAAACTGTATAAAAAATTATAAATACATATTAGGTGAAGGGCCTTGAAAGAGGCTTATGCAAGTGATGGGCTCCAAAGCGTAAATTTTGTTCAGTCGCTAAGTCGTATCTGACTCTTTGCGACCCGTGGACTGCAGCCCGCCAGGCTTCTTAGCTTTCTGCTTAAATCTGCAGCTGGGTAGACATAAGTACATAAAGGCTCTTCTCCTGAGTTTCAGTGTCCTGAGAAGTGGCCAAATCCCCAGTGGGTACTAGGGAACTCCTCTGAGGAGTCAGGAGGAACCGCCCTCTGCATCTCTTTCTTCTTTATTTTCCTTCCTCCCTCCCACTTAAAAGCTGCACAGACGGATGCAGAGATGTGCTGAGCCTGAGCCAGCGATGGCCCTCCTAGGAGAAGCTGCAGCGGGTCCACCTTGATGGGTTGGCTAATGAACCCAGCCTCCTGAGGAGTTCCTGGCTAGAGCAGGCAGGCTAACGCTGAGTCACCGGCCCAGGTAGGCCTTGGCCAAGCATGTATCAGGGCTTCCTGCATGCACTGCACCCAGCGAGGAGCTATGAAAGCACAGTAAAAGCAGAAATACTAGTTAGCCCTTTCCTCCACGTGGGAGCCAAAACTCTTGGCCCAGCGATCAGGGAACCCGGCGACATTTGGTCACGCTGTGTCGTGCTGGGCTAATTTAGCATGGCTGAATGGGCTGAGATCACAGAAGACTACAGTGCCTGGTGTTAGAACTAACTGGGTGATGTAAGTCAGAACCATGTGCTCTGGGCCTCCCCTGCTTCATGTATGAAGCTCCAGAAGTGAGTTTGCCTAAGGTCCCCTCTCATCCTGTGTATCCCCAGGATTTCCATCTTGGCATTTGCTCTATTTATTTGAATCATCATATTCCTTGTATGGTAGCTGAGGCCCGTACCTCAGTTATCCCAGCTTTCCAGGCTCCCACTGCCTTATCCCTTTCTCCTGCCCTAAACAAGACTTCTGATCAAATTACAAACAATTTTGTATGAAAATGGGAAAACAGAACATCAAGCTGCAAAAGGGTTTATGGAGACATGATAGAGATGCAGGGATCAGGGAAAAAAGATAAAGTGTCCTCTTCTTTCTCCTCTTTTGAGGAATATGTCCTATTGGTGCCATGATGGCTATTGTACAGAAAAAAAAAAAAAAAAGGAGCCAACGCCCTTTGCAAAGGCCAGTGCCAGGGGTAAGAGGAGGTGCCCAGGGAATGATAACTTCAACTGAACCAGACAGGCAGTCTCCTGTGATACCAACCAGCCAAGGAAACGGTCCAGGGCCTAGTGAGCCTTAGTGAGCTTCCTCTGTATTGTTTCACCCACCTCCAATAATGTAGCTCCTTGCAGGGGACACTTCAGGGTCTTTAATAAACAATATGGATCCATGACCCTGTCCTGGGGCCCCTGGTGACAGAGCTTCACACAAATCTGATTTCAGGGGCTAATATTAGGTTGAACCATCTGAAATTGACATTATTCAACCATGTTGATGTCCAAAGAGAATGACAATTCCATGAGCTTCAATCTAATAAAGCAGGCTGGTATTCAAATATTAAACACGTATCGGCTGACTTCCCACCTGCTCTCTCTCTGAACAGTACACACAAATTGGGAGGTGGGTGGGGGAGGGCAAGTGTTTACTGTTCCCTGCAAAAGGCAGTGCTTCTCGATGGGGTGATGTTGCCTAGCCAGGGGATGTCTGGCAAGGCGTGGAGACAGTTTTGGTTGTAACGATGGCAGTGGGGGAACGTTACTGGCATCTGAGAGGTAGAGGCCTGGGAAGCTGCTATGCAGCCTCTCAAGCATAAAGAAGCCCCCCACCCCCATCTGAAAAAGAATGATCCTGCCCAGTTGTCAACAGCACTTACCAAGGTTGAGAAGCTATGCCACCAAGTGTCACTGGGGGCTTCCCAGGTAGCTCAGTGGCAAAGAATCCATCTACCAATGCAGGAGATGTGAGTTTGATCCCTGGATCAGGAAGATCCCCCAGTGAAGGGCATGGCAACCCACTCCAGTATTCTTGCCTGGGAAATCCCATGGACAGAGGAGCCTGGCGGGCTAGAGTCAGGCTAAGAGTCAGACACGACTGAGCGACTGAGCATCCACACGCACAGTATCACTGGAGATCCACAGCCTTAGCTGTGCAGTTAAGCAAGTACATTGAAAGTACAGCTCCTTATGCCGTAAAGGGCAGAGGTCAGCATCCTGAGTCCCAGGTGGTCAGATCTGCAGCCTCTGGTCCCCATAACCGGCCTCTGATCTAGAACTACCCTCCCACCCCCTGGCCAGGACAAGCCACCTCTAGAAAGTCCTTCCTCCACTTCTGCTTGGTAGCCTGAAAGGATGAGCATTTTCTGATGTTACCCAATCTCCAGACCAAGCCTGCAAGTGACAAACTGGACTCGATTCCCAAGCCCTCAAAGTTTCTCTGCAAAGGATGGGTCGTTGACCCTTTCCTCCCACCAGCTTCGCCCAGAAGCATGCAGAACGTACCACAGGCTGCTGCAGCCCGGGCTGCTGAAACCACAGCCCAACCCTCCAGAGCAGAAGAAAAAGCTCCAGGGGCCAGCTGTGGTGGGCTCACGCTGTTTCCTGGAAGAGACCGTGTGTCACTCTCGGTGACTCCCTGCCACAGTATCGCTCACTACCCCAGCTGCCGCTGCCCACTGGTAGGCAAAGCACTGAAACCCAAAGGGGCTGAGGGAATGCAGCTCCTTTTCCCTGTTCATGAGCTGTACTTGCTGTTAATGTGCAACCACCCCGCTCTCTGTAGATCTTTCTGCTTGCAAATACGAAGCCAGAGCACACTCACATTTATTTATGAACTTGAACCCGAGGTACAGCCACAAAAATCACCCCCTCAACGAAGCAGAAGGAATGTGGAGAGTCGTCTGCACAAGGCTAAATCAGAACTTCCAAAAATAACACAGTTGGAATATTTGGCTCCAGAAGATTCCTGATAAAAGAGATTCCTTCATCTTTCTGGAAAACCCACCCTGGCATCACGTGACACTCAAAAGCAAGGCTCTCTTTCTGCTGTCCCAGCCTCAGGGTCCAGCTGCAACCCAACACTTAACAATAAAATAGTTGGGGAGGGGGGTGGATATTTTTGAAAATAAAAATGGGAGACATATGATCCTGTTCCAGTACTTTGCCTGTTCTCTGCTTTTCGGAACTTAAAACCTGCCTGCCGTTCACCAAATGACACAGGGTACTGGCAGATGGGGCTAAGAGAGACGGCAGAATGTATTGTAATGGGACCATTAGGATCATGTCAAAAGGTGACGGCGGTGGGGGAAGCGTTCACCAGCCGAGAAAATAAGCATTCGCCACAAAGAAATATAACGTGTTCCGTCTCTCTTCCCTCCACTCCCTTTTCTGCTTCCTATGAGAAATCCATTCATTAGGAGAGTCCCTAGTTCATGCATGACAGGCAAATGCAGAGTTTCTTCAGCCCAGAGTCATGGGCAGAAATATTTGTCAACAGAAAGAGGTCAGCCCGCTGGAACCGGGGAAGCCAAACAGGATCAGTGCAAATTTCAGACTAAGACAGATTACGAAGTTATAACCTTCCTTTTGACAAACCAGCCACCATATCCTCGACGCCAGCGTGAATAAATAATCTTTTCTCTGTGCTTCCTAATTCTGGCTATGAAACCTTGGAACTACACGGAATACTCACAGCAGAACAGACATCTTCACGCGAACCAGAAAACGTTCTATTTCTGACTGCTTTCTCAGCCCTTGCTCAATGCCACTGAGGGAAACACAGGACTAAATACTCTCCGTGATTGTAGCAGGTCCCCGAGATTCAGCCATCCGTCCCGGGGAAGAGCCAGTTCCCAGCAGCCTCTGCTTCTGTCTGGGCTCCCACGGTAATAACAACAAAAGCAGCTGGCATTTGGATAGCTTTTTTACAGCTTACACGGCAATTTAATGCACGTGCCCTCACGGGCTCCTCAAGAGAAGAAAACCCACAATTTAAGTGAGTTTATTAGCCCCATTTTACAGATAAGGAGACAACCTCGGAAATTAATGAGAAGAGCCCATGTGTGACAGGCCGGCACATGTCATCACAGCAATCCTGTGAGGACACCAAGCCGGCAGGAAGGTGCTGCTCGGAGGGTCTCCCTCTGGGGGTCAGGGACGTGGAGCAGCACCTAAAACTCAGACATCTGCCTCTGCTGACCTTCAATTCCAAAAACATTACACTGCCTGCACTGTGATTTCCTCTAAAACACTTCAGAGTCAACAGTGTGATATTCGCATATGCACGTTCATCATAGGTGAGCAGCAGAATGATCAGCAATCCACCAAAGCTGCTACAAGTGTGCATCAAAAAATCTAATGAAGATGTACACCAGAGGGTTCGGGATTAGCACCAAAGAATAATTTTTGTCTTTCTTCCGGTGAAACATTCACCATGTAACATACTGGCCAAAGGGTTCCCCAGGTGGCCCTAGTGGTAAAGAACTCGCCTGCCAATGCTAGAGATGAGGGTTTGATCCCTGGGTCGGGAAGATCCCCTGGAGAAGGGAATAGGCAACCAGCTCCAGTATTCTTGCCTGGAGAATCCCATGGATAGAGGAGCCTGCTGGGCTACAGTCCATGGGGTAGCAAAGAGTTGGAGACGACTTAGTAACTAAACAAAACAATACTGGCTGAAAGAAAAAGTGCTCAGATACTACCACCCAGTATGAATAAGCCATACAAGCCCTGTATGGCCTAACTTTAATATTTTAGAAGGAGCACAGCGAGTCTTCAGCTCTACTTTGGCCTGTGTTCATCTGTTCACTGGGAATACTGTCAGTTGACCCCAAATCAGGACAGCTGTGTCACTTTAGAGTGAGCCTGTGATGTGAGGTGCTTGTCCACGTGCCTGAGGACAGAGGGAACCACTTCGCCCACCCACGGGAACTTGCTATCAAGTGTCCAAGCTCATACTTCACTTGGCTTTCAAGCTGGCAATGAGGTCATGGGAGACAGGCTGTCTAAACCCTTGTTGTTACTGTTCAATCACTAAGTTGTGTCCGACTCTTTACCACCCCACGAACTGCAACACACCAGGCTTCCCTGTCCTTCACCATCTCCTGGGACTTGCTCAAACTCATGTCCACTGAGTCTGTAATGCCATCCAACCATCTCATCCTCTGTCATCCCCTTCTCCTCCTGGCTTCAGTCTTTTCCAGTATCCGGGTCTTTTCTAATAAATCAGCCCTTCGCATCAGGTAGCTGAAAGATTGGAACTTCAGCTTCAGCATCAGTCCCCCCAGTGAATATTCAGGGTTGATTTCCTTTAGGATTGTCCAGCCCCTTGCTGTTGCTGTTGTTGACCCACTCAGTCATGTCCAATTCTTCGTGACCCCATAGACCAGCATGCCAGGCCTCCCTGCCCCTCACCATCTCCCGAAGTTTGCCCAAGCTCATGTCCATTGCGTCAGTGATGCCATCTAGCCACCTCATCCTCTGATGCCCACTTCTCCTTCTGCCCTCAATCTTTCCCAGCATCAGGGACTTTCTTGTCCATACTTCCAGAGGCTGCCAATATCCCAAGTGAATCTGACAGTGGCTGAACACCAACCAGCTTGCCTCTACTGTGAGGGGACCTCCTGGGTGTTAACCATGGCCCAGGCTCTGTCCAAGAGGCAGAGAGGAATAGGACAGGCCTGAATCTGCAAGGCCTGGCTCCCCAGGAGAGAGGATAAGACACACAGGTGACCAGTGCCCAAGGGAGGGGCAAATAAATGCTAAAAATGTTCAGACACAGGAGAGAGTGCCTCTGCCCCCACCAACATTCCCAGTGCCCATCCAGCACTCCACAGCAACCTCCAGGTAGAACAGAGACAGGCTGCAAAAGGAAGCAAAAGCGACTTTCACATGAAGTCAGGATTCATCCTCTAAAGAAGGAAAACCTCCTTGCAGCAGAGACTGGCGGTGGCGGAGAAGGTGAGAGCGGTAGAAAATAACTGCTCACGAACAGGAGGGGATCAGAGACCACCAGGAAAGAAGAGAAACGGCTTCCCACCTACAGTCCCTCGCACACCACTTCCAGAATTTATGCCACATCCAAGCATGGCCTGCTGTGTAGTATCTTTCTTAAAAACCAGATCGCATTTTATCTTCAAGTACTTTCATGTTAAATAAAATTTTGACACCAACCATGAATTGAAAACATATCATTTGCCATGAACAGAAGAGAATCATGAAAATAAACAGAATGAATGCAATGTTATGAATTCCCGCTAAAAATACAGAAGGCTGGGAGCCTGAGGCTTGCCCCCTCTTTGTTTGACAGTGATCATGAGAAAGAGGAATAAAACCGAGAAGGGGGAGAATTGGAGGTAGAGTCTTCCAGACCTTTTAGGACCAAACTGAAACTCTTTGACTTCCTCTTGCTAAGTCACTTCAGTCGTATCTGACTCTTTGGCGACCCCGTGGACTGTAGCCCGCCAGCCTCCTCAGTCCATGGGATTTTCTAGGCAAGAATACTGGAGTGGGTTGCCATGTCCTGCTCCAGGGGATCTGCCTGACTCAGGGATCAAACCCACATCTCCTGTGTCTCCTGCATTGGCAGGCAGATTCTTTACCACTGAGCCACAGGGGAAGCCCTGGGCATTAAACAGATATGAAAAGACAATGTTTTCTCACTATGCAATCCAATACATGATCTAATACCAAGCGTGGGCACCACCTACAGTCTTCTCCTACTCTCCAGGAACCACCCTGTCCCCCCAGTGCTGTCAGGCAGAATGATCTAGAACTGTCCTCAGAGGAAAGACCACCACTCAGAAGAAGATGCATCATTACCCACAATAACCACTATCAAGTCTGTTTTCTTGTGTAAGGACTATTTGAGTGTTGGTCACTCAGTCACTCACTCGGTCATGTCTGACTTTTTGCAACCTCATGGACTGTAGCCCACTAGCTTCCTCTGTCCATGGGATTCTCCAGGCAAGAATACTGGAGTGGGTTGCCATTTTCTTCTTCAGGGGATCTTCCAAACCCAGGGATCAAACGCTGGTCTCCTGCACGCAGGCAGAATTCTTTACTGTCTGCACCACAAGGGAAGCCTTCTTTAGGTATGACATTTATTCTTTAAAATAAGTACAAAGTCAACTCTTAACCCTGGAAATCTCCCTTGTAGCTGTAAACTCTTTGATAGTATTAATATAAAAAGTTGATTATATATATCAGTTGAGGCAGGAGAGGAGAATCCCCCATGAAACTCTCATTTTTCAAAATACCTGAAAGCAGGCATTCTCAAGAAGTTGACACTGGCAGGCAGTTAGTTAAGCAGGACAACCCCCTGAGGTAGACTTGGCAGAATGAGGACAAAATCTTACCTTCTGGGCACGGCCAGTGGCAGAGGCAATAGCCTCCCAGAGGTAACTGGATGCCCAAACGCTGGAAACTTAGCACTTGGCTTTGAAATCTTACAATTTCATTTGTGCCCAGAACAGATAAGGAAAAGGTGGTTTGCCCTCTGGTCAGCCCACTGAGTGCTGGGCCAAAAAACACGAGGTTAGAGGGAACACACCTAGAATTACGAAGTGAGGTGTGCCTCAGATGAGCTGCTAAAATACCAAATAGGGACAAACCTGACCCGCCATCCCATCTCAACCCGTAACTCAGGACCTGCACAGCGAGTCACCCTCTCCCTCCAAGTTGCACCTCACCCGCCTCCAAACCCCACCAGCACCCTCTGCAGCTCTCAGCTGAAGCGCTGTGTGACCAAGACACAAATTGCTTCGGACCCTTTGTATCTGTTTAAATGCTGTTACTCAGAGTAACAGACTCAGTTTTCATTTACCAGATCTTTTTGGCAGGCTTAATGGGAGCCAGGGGCTATGTTTGGTGCTGCCTGAATCCTCAAAGACTTTCCAAACTACAGAGGTCTTGGTAAGGTGAGGGGTCCAGAATAAGCCACTGTGGCATAAAAAAAAATACTTTGAGCTGAAGGCATTTGAGTTCCTGAAATCCCTTATCTACCTAAAAGCAGAGCCTCCCAAAGAATTCAGTTGTCATAAATCCCCTCCCCAGAGCAAACCTAATCCTCTGTCCTCCAGAGAATTCTGTATCACACCTAGACAGAGGTTGTCACAAACTACAATATCTCCCCACCTACTCTGCTGAGGGCTTGTTTACCTTTCCAGAAAGTCGTTTGCTTTCCCATAGTGACCTTTCTCGCTTCTCCCTTCTGAGAAATCCTCCTGAAGTCCTCCTCTGTCCCTCCCCATCCTCTATTCAGATGGCATGTAAGTCCCCATTCTAACCTCCTCCTTGAGTCTCATTTCTTTGTGAGTTCTCATAAGTGCCCTTGTGGCTCAGATGGTAAAGAATCTGCCTGCAATGCAGAAGACCAGGGTTTGATCCCTGGGTCAGGAAGATCCCTGGAAAAGGGAACGGTAACCCACTCCAGTATTCTTGCCTGGAGAATTCCATGGACAGAAGAGCCTGGAAGGCTACAGTCCATGGGGTCGCAAAGAGTTGGATACGACTGAGCAACTAACACATCATTACATATATTATAAAATTAAATGTTTTATTTCCCCTCTTGCTAATCTGTCTTTTTTGTCAGTTTAATTTGCAGATTCCCGACCCCAAATACGACAGGGTTGAGGAAAAGGTTTTTCCTCCTCAACACAAGCAATAGCCACATAGGGCAGTTGGTACAGGAAAGGCTAGACACTGGCCACCTTCAGCCTTCTCACAAACACTTCCCTGGGTGTTGCATGCGGAAGAGCCCTGCAGGTCACAGCATCGGAGAGAAACTGTAGGCTCACAGGGGCCTCCAAGACCCACAACCTCAGCTAAACACAGGCAGGGAAGGAAGGAAATGGCTCCGCTTGGCGGACAGCACAGCGGAAGAGCCAACCCTCCTGAGGCACACACGACCAGCCAGCCCAATGGGCCGCGTGTCCGGGGCTGTAAACGGAGAACTTCTGCTCTCCAGTCTGTCGGGCCAATGCTTTTGCCAACATGAGTTTAATAGACTTTAGAAAAGAAAAGAAAAATGGAAGGGGCCACATGTGTGCCCTCCCCCCAGGCTAGGAAAAGCGGGAGTCCTTTATTTTCCTTAGGCCAAAACGTGTTTTGCTGGGAGAACTTCTTTTCACCAGTCCTCCAGGCTCCTCACCAGCCAGGGTCAAACAAAGAAGCTTAGAGAACCACAGAACAAATAAACGAAAACAGCCCACAGAGAACAAGGAACAGGAAAGCCTCTCGTCCCACATGAAGCCAACGCCCCCAGGCTCGTCCTCCCAGCCCAGCTCAGTCCCTAATGAAGCTGCAAGGACGGCCCCCACCTCGACCAGCTCCCCATCCTCATGGCGAGTGTCAGGCGAAGAATAAATCCCAAGAACTTGTTTCTTTTTGCACCCCCCACCACTCCTTCTGAAAATTATTAACATCCACTTAAAAGAAAGGGGGCGGGAGTGGGGTGCCGAGCTTGCCCTCTTTTCAAATTGCTTGTGAAGCGAGCATTGCTTATCACAACAGGTGCACCGGCCACTCACAAAAACCAGAGGCAGTGTGGAGCTGAAAGGCTAAGAAATTACTTGTTCCCTTTGTCAGCTGCTCCTACGGGCCATGCAAAGCCTGCTTAGGAGGCAGATATTGCGTCCCTCTTTTAAAAAAAAAAAAAAACAGGGGCGGGAGAAAGATTGCCAAGAGCTAAGAGCTAGGAGAGGAGTGTTGGGGATGGAGGAGGGCTTGTTGTTCCCAGGCAGTTTAGGAAAGGCAATGAGATTGAGGCTGAATTGTAAGCCTGTCCTGAACTTTCTGGAAAATTCTGGCAGCAGATCCCAGGGCCCCTCAGCAGGATAGAGAGAAAAAAATGACACCCAGGTTGGTTAAAGCAAATATCAGGGTGACCAGAGAGCAATGTATGTCGATTATATACAAAGTATATCATAATATCTTACAGATATTAATAAGGGCCCTTGTGGCTCAGATGGTAAGGAACCTGCCTGCAATGCAGAAGACCTGGGTTCAATCCCTGGGTTTGGAAGATTCCCCTGGAAAAGGGAACATATATTAAATAAAATTAAATTTAAAATATTGCTCAGAAACTGCCTTGTACAGCAGATAGCTGACTTAGTCAACTCCCTCGGAGGGAATATGTCTTCAAAGCTATACTCCTCAACCAACTCTTCAGACAAGCAATTTACTTTTAAATTAGAGAGTTGCCTGCATGGTACTGGCTAAGAGGCCTCCAGCACCCATGTCCTGTAGCTTTCTTATCCTGTGCTCCCAAGACTGTATGAGGGCCCCAGTCAGCTTCCAAGGCCTGCCCCCAAAATGAGGGGGCAGCTCTCCCTCAAGCCAAGTCTTGATCTATCTAAGATCTGTAAGATCTGGATAAACTGAAATTTCTTCCTGTGGGAAAGTCATCATTATCATCTGGGAGGATTATTTGTTTTGCTTAAAAATAGAGTGGGCCTTAGGAAGCATTCCTACAAACAAAGTTAGTGGAGGTGATGGAATTCCAGCTGTGCTGTTTCAAACCCTAAAAGATGATGCTGTGAAAGTACTGCACTTATTATGTCAACAAATTTGGAAAACTCAGCAGTGGCCACAGGACTGGAAAAGGTCAGTTTTCATTCCAATCCCAAAGATAAGCAATGCCAAAGAATGTTCAAACTTCTGTACAACTGCATTCATTTCACATGCTAGTAAAGTAATTCTCAAAATTCTTCAAGTGAGGCTTCAATAGTACATGAACTGAGAACTTCCAGATGTACAAACTGGATTTAGAAAAAGCAGAGGACATACAGATTAAATAGCCAACATCTGTTGGATCACAGAAAAAGCAAGGAAATACCAGAAAAACATCTACTTCTGCTTCACTGACTATGCTAAAGCCTTTGACTACGTAGATCACAACAAACTGTGGAAAATTCTTAAAGAGATGGGAATACCAGACCACCTTACCTGTCTCCTGAGAAACCTATATGCAAGTCAAGAAGCAACAGTTAGAACTGGACATGGAAAAATAGACTGGTTCAACACTGGGAAAGGAGTTCATCAAGGCTGTATACTGTCACCCTGATTATCTAACTTATATACAGAGTAAATCATGCAAATGCTGGGCTGGATGATTCACAAGCTGGAATCAAGATTACCGGGAAAAATAACAACCTCAGATACGCAGATGACATCTAATGGCACTCTAATGGCAGAAAGTGAAGAGGAACTCAAGAACCTCTTGATGAAGGTGAAAAAGGAGAATGAAAAAATTGGCTTAAAACCCAACATTCAAAAAGCTAAGATCAGGGCATCCGGTCCCACCATTTCTTGGCAAACAGATGGGGGGAAATGTGGGAATAGAGACAGATTTTATTTTCTTAGGCTCCAAAATCACTGCAGATAGTGACTGCAGCTATGAAATTAAAAGACAATTGCTCCTTTGAAGAAAAGCTATGACAAACCTAGACAGCATATTAAAACACAGAGACATTACTTTGCCGACAAGGATCCATATAGTCTAAGCTATGGTTTTTCCAGTAGTCAGGTATGGATGTGAGAGTTGGACTGTAAAGAAAGTTGAGCGCTGAAGAATTGATGCTTTTGAACTGTGGTGCTAGAGAAGAAATTGAGAGTCTCTTGGACTGCAAGAATATCAACACTCAATATTCATTGGAAGGACTGATGCTGAAGCTGAAGCTGAAGCTCCAATACTTTGGCCACCTGATGTGAAGAGCTGACTCATTGGAAAAGACCCTGATGTGGGAAAGATTGAAGGAAGGAGGAGAAGAGGACAACAAAGGACGAGATGGGTGGATGCCACCAGTGGCATGCTGCAGTTCATCAGGTTGCAAAGAGTAGGACACAACTTAGTGACTGAATGAACAACAAGTGGAGGTTACGACAGAAGAATCTGTCCCATTGCCCCAGGCAAGTGATCAGAAGACAGTCACAGGCCACAAAGCCAGTTGGGCCTCAAAGTCTTGCAATAATTCTGCCATTAAAAGAAATAACAGAATGCAGGGAACCCAAAGCTGGTGCTCTGTGACAACCTAGAAGGGTGGAATGGGGAGGGAGGTGAGAGGGTAGTTTAAGAGCGAGGGGATGTTTGCATATCTACGCCTGATTCATGTTGATGTATGGCAGAAACCACCACAATATTGTAAAGTAATTATCCTCCAATTAAAAATAAAAAATTTTAAAAACATGACCCAAAAAAGGAATGACATAGTTCTGAATATAGAGCTCCAGAGAGCAGACATGATAGATAATTAACTTAAAAAGAAAGCAGCAAACGTACGGTGAGCACAAATCCTGTGTGTGTGTGTGTGTGTGTGTGTGTGTATGTGTGTGTGTGTGCACCAAGTCACTTAAGCCACGTCTGACTCTTTGCAACCCTGTGGACTGTAGCCCACCAGGTTCCCTGGTCCGTGGAATTCTCCAGGCAACAATACTGAAATGGGTTGCCATGCCCTCCTCCAGGGGATCTTCCCAAACCAGGGAAGAACCCACATTTCTTATGTCTCCTGCATTGGCAGGTGGGTTTTTACCACTCAGTCATACTTGTTTTAATCTTGCAGTGAATTTTTGAGACCCAGGACCATTTCCTGATGCACACGGGCTTTGGACGTTGAGGACACACACCCACTAACCCCAACCAAACACACTTCATTGACTTGCCTTCCACCGTCTCCTTCAGCATAGTGTCGCTATTCCTGCAGACTCTAGTCAGGAACTTCCTGAAAAACTCATTAACTCTTCACTGGAAAACAGACAGGATAAGCCCTAAAGTTTTGCACCTCTCACCTGAAAGCCCTCCCTTTGCTGTTTCCACCAGTCCTGGACTGCAGAGTGATAATCCTTACCCAAACCTAGCCAAGCCTCTGCTCTCAAAGTGAAAGAAAGTGAAGTCGTTTAGTCGGGTCCAACTCTTTGTGACCCCATGGACTGTAGCCTACCAGGCTCCTCCATCCATGGGATTTTCCAGGCAAGAGTACTGGAGTGGGTTGTCATTTCCTTCTCCAGGAGATCTTCCCGACCCAGGGATTGAACCCAGGTCTCCCGCATTGTAGGCAGACACTTTACCATAGACTTGCCTAAAACTAAATGTCCAATCCTGTCTCCATTTCAACCTTGCCATTCCCTCTGGAGACACTGCCAAAACTCTAAAAGGTGTTTCCCTCATCACGGGAAACACATGATGTGTTGGTGACCTTCAGGAAGCCTGTGTTCAACCGAAGGAATCCAGAATCTAGCACTGAGAAGAGGGTTTGGAGTTTGTGCTGTCCCACCCCACCCACTCCTAATACCCCTTATCTCCCTAAAAAGCAGACTCTCCCAGAAGAATTCAACTGTCTTATAAGCCCTTGCTGAGCATTTCAAAACCAGTGAAAATTGATTCCTATCACTGGAGACAAGAAGCCCAGTGCAGGGAAAAGAAATTACCTAAAAAGACATCATCACAAAACTATATCTCCCATCTGTTCTCGTAAGGGCCCATTTCTCTTTCTTAAAATTCACTTGTTTTCTCACAAAAGCCTTTCTCTCTCCCTCCCCTTCTCCTATTAAGATGGTAGCGTGAGAGTCAATCAGTTGTGTCTGACTCTTTGCAACCCCATGGACTATATAGTCCATGGAATTTCCAGGCCAGAATACTGGAGTGGGTAGCCTTTCCCGTCTCCAGGAGATCTTCCCAACCCGGGGATTGAAGCAGGGTCTCCTGCACTGCAGGTGGATTCTTTACCAACTAAGCTATCAGGGAAGCCCTATTAAGATGGTATGTAAGCCCCAAATTATAACTGCCATTTTGAGTCACATTTTTCTGTGAAGGCCCTCTTATGTGAATAAAAATCTGTCTTTTCTCTTCCTAGTCTGTCTTTTGTCAATTTAATTTGCAGACCTCCAAGTACTGAACGTAAGAGAGTAGAGGAAATGTTTTTCCTGACATGACAAATCAGAGAAAGGATATATGCAGAAAAAAATCACCATCTAAGATAAAAATTGGTAGGATACTAGTACATATCAACTCACTGAAGTCAAAGTTACTGAACTGTTACTGAAAACAGAAAATGTTTGACATTCAAAAGGGATATATATATTCCCAGACCTTCATGACCCAGATATAATTTCTCCCATGAAACTTCTACTGCCTGCTTAAGAACCATATTCCTTAGACCTCTTCACCTCGTTGGTAGCTCTAGCAACTGCATTATTTCCAGAGGCTTTTCTTTTAACTAATAGACTTTATTTTGATTTATAGAAAAACTGAGCAAATGATACAAAGAATTCCGTTTGTCCCCCACACTCACACAGCTGGGCTTCCCAGGTGGTGCTAATGGTAAAGAACCCGCCTGCCAGTGCAGGAAATGCAAGGGACTCGGGTTCGGTCCCTGGGTGAGGAAGATCCCCTGGAGGAGGGCATGGCAACCCACTCCAGTATTCTCACTTGGAGAATCCCACGGACAGAAGAGCCTGGCAGGCTGTAGTCAGCAGGGTCGTAAAGAGCTGGACACGACTGGAGCGACTTAGCACGTGGCACACTCACACAGTTCCCCCTCGTATTAACATCTTGCACTAGTATGGTACACTTGACACATTTGGTGAACCAAGACTGATACCTTAATGCTAACTGAAGTCCATAGCTGACTCAAATTTCCTCAGTTTTTACCAAGTGTGCTTTTTCTGTGCCAGGAGTCCATCCAAGAAACTGCATCACAGTTAGTCGTCATGTTTCCTTAGGTTTCCCTTCTCTGTGACAGTTTCCCACATTTACCTTGTTTGTGATGACCTTGATAGTTTTGAAGAGCGACAGTCAAGTGTTTTGTAAGACATCCTTTTGTTGGAATTTGATGGTAATTTTTCCTCAAGATGACTAGAGTTTCGCGTTTTGTGGAAGAAGATCACAGAGGTCAAGTGCCATTTTCATCACGCCATGTCAGAGTACATACATACAATCAGCATCACTTAGCATTGTTGATGTTGACCTTGATCACATGTCTGAGGTGGTGCTTGTCAGCTTCTCTATTGTCAAGTTATTTTTTTCTTCCCCTTTTCCAGACAAAGGATACTCTTTGGAAGGAAGAAACCACATCCAGCGCACATGTACAGAGTGAGGAGTTAAGATCCTCTTCCTTGAAGGCTTCCCTTGTGGCTTGGGGCTTCCCTGGTGGCTCAGAGGTTAAAGCGTCTGCCTGGAATTCAGGAGACCCGGGTTCGATCCCTGGGTCGGGAAGATCCCCTGGAGAAGGAAATGGCAACCCACTCCAGTACACTTGCCTGGAGAATCCCATGGATGGAGGAGCCTGGTGGACTACAGTCCATGGGGTTGCAAAGAGTTGGACACAACTGAGCAACTTCAATTTCACTTTCCCTTTCTTTCCTTGAAGGCACAGAACTTACATGAATTATTGGGAATTTTTCTGCACAGGAGATTTGTCCCCTGCCCCCCATTTACGGATTCAATCATTTATTCACATCTGTATGGACTCAGATATTTATGTTATACTTTAGGTTAGAATCCAACACTACTTTATGCATTTTGTGGCGTAAATTGTTCCAGCTTTGGCCCCTGGGAGCTCTTTCCCATTTGGCTCCCTTGTTCCTTAAACTCATTCCCATTACTGTGTGGGTTTTGGGGTTTTCCTATGAGTTTTGTTTTGCTTTGTCTAGCATTTCCTTACTTAACAGGCACTACAAGATGTTCCTGGTTCACCTTGTATATTTTCTGTTCCAGCCCTAGAACCAGCCATTTCTTGGAGGAGCTCCAGGGCTATTTTTCACAAAGAAATTGAGTTCCTGTCACAATTCAAAAGAGTAAAGAGTGCAGACAAGACCAGCAGAGAACAAAGCTGAGTGGAGCGGCTGATGAAAGCTGGGTGATGGATCCGCAGGGCATCCTCCTTTGGGCTGCCTGGTGCGGCCCACACAAAGAATATTGGAGTGGGTTGCCATTTCCTTCTCCAGTGCATGAAAGTGAAAAGTGAAAGTGAAGTCGCTTTCTTCTTCGCAACCCCATGGACTGCAGCCTACCAGGCTCCTCCGTCCGTGAGTTTTCCCAGGCACGAGTACTGGAGTGGGGTGCCATTGCCTTCTCCCCTACTATGTATAAAACAGACAATTAATGAGAAGCTACTGTCTAGCACAGGGAACTCTACTCAGTGCTCTGTGCCACCTAAATGGGAAGGAAATCCTGGAAAGAAGGAATATATGTATACAGATGGCTGGTCCACTTTGTTATATAGCAGAAACTGACAGCAGTATAAGCAACTATACTCCCAATTAAAAAAAAAAAAATTACGGTCCAGAGAAGTTAAAAACCTTCCCAGTTCATAGAGCTTGTATGTGGCAAAGCTAGGACTTACACCAAATCTTTAACAATATACTGCCTCCGGACACCACTGTCTTTGTAGTCAGTAGACCCCTAGCACAGTAGACCCGTGCCTGTTCGCAGAGTGCCTGCTCATAGCCAGCTTCTCTCTTGGATGACAGAGAAATGCATCAAAATGATCAAAGTTCTCTACCTTCCTTTTCAACCTTCAGCCGCCCACCTGCAGCTTCCACATTTCAGCGGCAGTGGCCTGTGAGCCGTTCTTCATCATATCCTTGTGCTCTTCAAGCTGCCCCTAACAAGCCTCTCCCTCACCTACTAGTGAAATTCTTCTTATTTAAGGCCCAGCCCCAATTCTATCTTGTCCACAAAGCTTCCAGAACCCCTGGATGAATTTCTCTCTCTTTCCCTTCCTTTTATAGATACTTTTCTCGGTATTTCTATTACAGCAGCTATCGAGGATGGTGGACTTCTTAAGAAAGAACTTATGTCTTTTTCATCTTCTATATCCACAGCATTAATATATATGTGTGTATATATATAAATGTATATACATATTTAAATATAGATCACTATATTCACATATATATGTAAAACATAATACTCGAATATAACGAGTGCTCAGAAAATGTCTGTTGAAATGCATGAACTACATATGCTGGGTGGCCCCTGGGAAACTAACCACAGCCTAGAGAAGATACAGTTCCTGTTTTCAAGGAGCTTCTGGTATAATTTGCAGAAACTCTAGAAAAAAGACCACCACAAATGACTAATGGTAGACAATGAGATACAGTTGAAACACGGAGACTAGACTTCAGAAGATTAAAAGGTAGTCCTGGCTACAGCCTTGACTGTGTGAACCTAGACATGTCGTTTTATCCTTCTGAGCTTCAGTTTCATCCTCCATCAGAGGAAGATGGATAGTATACATGTTCCTCCTCGTTCTAACAGCTATCACGAGTCTATGAGCAGATCGGCAATCACCAAGGATGTTTTCTGAAGGAGTTCATCCTTTGAGAGATATAGCAAACCCTAATCTGAGATGAAGGTGCCTCTCTCTTTGGCATCAAGAAGAAACCAGACTTGCTGGGCAGAAGGGATAGTTAGGGAGTTAGGGATGGTCATGTACACACTGCTATATTTAAAATGGGCAACTAACAAGGACCCACTGAGTAGCACATGGAACTCTGCTCCATATGGCAGCCTGGATGGGAGCGGGGTTTGGAGGAGAATAGATACATGTCTGTATATGGCTGAGTCCCTTTGCTGTCTACCTGAAACTATCATAACGTTGCTAATAGGCTATACTCCAATATATATGTATAAATGTATATACATATACATTTACAAATGTATATACATATACTCCAATATAAAATAAAAAGTTCAAAAGAAAAAAAAAATTTAAGGCAAATAACTACCACACATGATGAAATCAATAAAATTCAGGAAAGGACTCTATCAGGAAAGTATTGAAGTAACAGAGTGTTGTGGTGACTGATCCAAGAGAGGGCAAGGTCTAAGTGGAACCCAGAAGGAGAGCTGGGAAGGAAGAGATGGTTAGGGTTTACCCATCCGTGAATCTGGCCAGGGTCACACCATCATTAGAATGACACACTCCCGCATAGCAGAGAAAGTGCCAGGCCTGCCCGCCACTTAAGACTGAAATCTCCCCCGGAGCCGTCCACTGACTTCACTCTGATTCTCTGAATGCTGGTTGAGCAATGTTCTAATGACGGGTTTTGCTTTCCAGTTTCTGGTGTAATGAGATAGAGGAAATCTTCCTTCTTTAGCAGCTGAAATAAGGCTTCCTCTCAGGGAGAGTCCTAAATTCATAATAAGGCTTCCTCTTGGGGACAGTCCTATATTTATCAGGAAGGAATCCATTGATTAAGCACATGGGTTGAGGAATGAGGTCCCAAGCAGTAATAATAGCATTGATCTGCCTTCCAAAGAAGTTGGATCTTAATACTTTAAAGTCCTTTATTTTGTGAGCATGCCAATGGGTTTGGGTGTATAAACTTGACTATGAGTTTGACTATAAATGAATTGCTCTGTTTGATAAAAATCTGAAGAATTTGGGACTTCCCTGGCAGGTCAGTGGTTAAGATACCACACTTCCACTGTGGCAGGGAACAGGTTCGATCCCTAATCAGGGAACTAAGATCCCACATGCCGCAAGGTGCTGCCAAAAAATAGAGGGAAAAAAATGTGAAGACTTTGAAAATTACAGAAATACCTGGGTGAGAGGTGGGGAGACCTGCCAAAGAGCTTGAGTAGTGGGTGGATTCAAGGGACTTTGGCAAGAACAGAATATTTAATGGGAATTTCAAGTGGTTTGCTGTTGAGCGTATGGTTTACATCTCCTCCTCCATCTCCCTTATAGAGAATTCACTAAAGTCTTTGCCGCTCTTTTGAGGAAACCTGAAGAGGTTCTGAACTCTGAATGCAGAGACTGCATGGAGAGCCATTTAATCTAGAACAGAGGGGAAGAGAAGACATGTTTCCCCAGGAGACAGGTTGGGTCAGGGAGACGCTGGGTCATTGTCATAAATACAGCCCCATCGTAAAGTGGCAGCTCAGCTCTCTCTGGCATTACGCCACCCTGGTGGGAGTGAGGTTAGACTGCATCAGCCTCTCAAGCGATGATCACCACCAGAGAAGTCATGAAACACAGTTTCCAAACTCATCCAGCTGGAAACTGGCAGAAAAACCCAACGGCCTTCCCATCCTCGGCACAGTCTTCTTCATCATCCCCAGAAAGACTCCAGGCATCTATAGGCTTGTCAACAGATGCCACACTCACTCACACTCCTCAACTGTGACCTTCGCAGGCTGACCCACAGGGCTGGGAGAGGACAGAAACTGGCCTCCATAACACCCCGTTCAAAACGTTGACATCCCTCCCCTCCACTCTTGTTCTCATTAAACTTTTCCATCTCCTTCAGAGCAAGTCACCTACAGCAGTTTTCTAATGGATGCTAAATCGATCATTTCAATTTAGCATTCAAGCCCCTCCCCGCACTGGCATCACCAGCAGCGAAAGGAATGTACTCATTCCCCAAAGTGCTCGATCAGTCCCCAGAAGTCACTGCAGAATCCAGGAGTCTGCTTCTCTAGTTCTGCACGTAGACAAGAACATCAAAGCACAGAAGGCAGGGACAGAGATCAGAGCCGGAATCTCCCCACCTGCACACATGCACATCCTGTGCCGTCTAAATTACTAATTACTTTTAAGAGAGTAAATGAAATGGCACAGGGGAGGGAGGAAAGGCCAAGAGAAGACAGCAGACACTGGATACCTAGGAAGATCTAAGCCTCAGGCTTTGTGAGTCCCTTTGGCGCGGGAGGACCACACCAGCCCGGGCCAGCAGCAGCAGCAGCTGTGAAGAGAGAAGCCGACTTCAAGGAACTACAACAGGAAAGAAAAAAGGGGAAACATAAATCACAAAATCCCCAGGAAGGATCAGATAGTGCTTTCCTGAGCATGCTCACAACCCCCTGCCCAACTGCCTGCACACTAGCCTTAAAGGCAAGTCAGGATAATGCAAACCAGGTGTTTTAACTTCCTACCATAATGGCTGGCAAGACCATCAATGGAGAAAAATAATAACAACAACAACATCTGAAGTGCATCTGGGTTTAAACACATCGCAAGCATATTTTTTTTCTTTCTTCTCCAAGTAGGTGTCTGTTCTGCATTTATATTGTGATGGCATTGAGGAGACAAGGAACCAACATCCTTTTTAGAAATAGCTCCCCCAGCCTTGAGAGTAATACGGGTGTTTTTTTGGGGAGGGGGGGTGTTTCTTTGTTTGTTTTAAAGGAAAGAAAATACTGACGACAGGAGATGCTGCTGCAGGGAAGCAACTGGAAGTCTTAAATTGTGGGAGATATGAATGCTCAGAGGTAACCCCAGGCAAATGTAAGACTGGAAACTTAGAAGGCACTAAAAATAATCTTCCCCTGATTATATCCTCTCAGGCTGCCCTCTTCCATACACACACACACACACACACACACACACAAAAGAGCCCCCAAAAATGTCCTCGGGAACACAGGCAACATTTTTCAGAAGCAAGACCTCAGAATTAAATAAAAGGCCCCTTCTCTTTTTGGAGCAATGTCTCCAATTGACCTGTTTGAGGCTGCAAACCGGGATTCTTCAAAGAAAGGAGGAAAGGGTGTGGTGAGAATGCACTAGTGAATCACAGCCCCTCATCTGATTCAACTAGGGTCCAGGCAGACCTCAGAGGGGCGCACACCGAACTGGAGAGCCGAGTCACACTTCCAGCCCCTCAGCTGGCCTCTGTCTCGTTCTGCTTCTCTCTCTGCATTTATGCTCTGGTCTCTTCCAACAAGCTTCTTCTGCTTGCTCATCTGAATCCTAATCCAGAAAGCCAATGCCTGGCCTGTGTCTCTGGAATTCAGCCCTAGGCCCCATAGCCGACGGGAACACCTCAGTACAAATTTCCAGGAGATGACGATGGCCTAGTTCACTTGTTTGAATCAAGCCACACGAGTCACAGGGGGAGGCCCCAGACAGGCGTGCTCCCTGGATCCAACCAGCTGTGGCCTTTTCCAGTCAAGTGGTAGCAAAGACATCCTCAGAAGCAGACAGGAGGACTTTCCTGGTGGTCCAGTGGTTAAGAATCCACCAGCCGACGCAGGAGACACGGGTTTGATCCCTAGTCTGGGAAGATCTCACATACTCCAGTACTTTGGCCATCTCATGAGAAGAGCTGACTCATTGGAAAAGACCCTGATGCTGGGAGGGATCGGGGGCACGAGGAGAAGGGGACGACAGAGGATGAGAGAGCTGGATGGCATCACCGACTCGATGGACGTGAGTCTGAGTGAACTCCGGGAGATGGTGATGGACAGGGAGGCCTGGCGTGCTGCAATTCATGGGGTCGCAAAGAGTCGGACATGACTGAGCGACTGAACTGAACTGAACTGAACTGAAGGGGCAACTAAGCCCGAGCGCCACAACTACTGAGCCCATGCTCTGGAGCCCAGGGCTCCAGAACAAGAGAAGCTTCCTCAGTGAGAAGCCCAAGTGCCTAGAGAGTAGCCCCCGCTCTCTGCAACTAGAGGAAAGCCTGCACAGCAACAAAGACCCAGCACAGCCAAAACTTAATTAATAAAATAATAATAAAGAAGCAGATGTGACAGGAGAAAGAGATTACACTGAGCAAGTGCCTTCATTTTTCTTTTCTTGACCATGTTCGTCTTTATATAACCTGCGTGATGCCATCTTGTCACTACATACCCCATAACAAGACAATAGGACCGCAGGACAGAAAGTTGGCTTGGGTTTATGAAAGTGATCCTTTGTAATTTCAAGGTCTGGGAGATAAACCTGAGATTATAGCCCTGAGTGTGCCTGGCAAAAATCGGGAACAATTTCTGCAAAAGTGGGAACCCCAACCCTGGTCTCCTAAGAGTACCCACAAAGCTGACAGCACTTCTGGGTAAGAGACCCAACGGCTCTGGGGAACTGAAAAGACTCAAAGGTCCCACAGCCCAGAGACAGAGCAGCAAGGGAAGTGTTCCTGGCCTGTGGGGCAGTCGTAGACTGCTACAGGACCACACGGTGTTGGCAGCGTCAGCCACAGCCCAAGAAGTGCCCACAGCGCCCAGACATCACGACAACAACAAGTCACGGTCACCCGCCACGTGTTTCTAAAGGCCCTCCCGTGGGAGGTACCAGCCCTGGAGGAAGCTAGAACCAGATGCCACAGGGCGACTCTCCAGTTTGAGAATAGCTATGCTCTGGGAGAAAGAAAGGGAACAGATTTACGCCCATCAAAAAAATTCAGGTGTGACCTGGGCAGAAACCTTCTTGGAAGTCAGTTGCAAAATACTATACCAAATTGCCAAAGAAAGGCCGCAGACTTTTCAGAGTTATGAGGGTGTGTGCGTGTCCGTATATATCTTTAATAAGATAATCCTCTTCCTAAAACAGTTTAAGTACAGCCCCACTCAGACGTAAGAGAACAGATGAATTGACTGCTTGGAGCTTCGAACTCTACCTGGAGAATTGGTACTGAAGAGTCTAAGGGACGAGAATTAATGTCCCACATTCTGTTAAAAGACACATAATAATATCATTACTGACAGACACAATTACACATTCTAATGAGGCAGTGTCACATGTTAATAGTAGTTATGGTCATTTTAAAATAATTAGCGGTAATGCATAGGCAATACATCATTACAGTATGCAAATACATTACTGTCCTGTAAGCAGGCACATAACAATGCTGAAGACTTTCTTAGATGAATCTCCCATTCAGAGTCAGCTTTGCCCGCAGCATTTCTCAGCCCCCTATTGATTTCCTTCCACACAGACCAAGCTCCCACTCCCCTTGATAACAATAACCAATAGCCTTCTAAATTTCCCCAGAAACATGCCCAGTTAGATTCTGCGCAGCTACAAGGAAGAAATTAATACAGGAGCCAAACGGGTCTCATTCTGCCTTCTCACCCACTTCATCCTGACCTGACACTTTAATCAACTCAACCTGTTTAAAAATAAACCTCCCTGCTAAAACTCTTTCAAAAAATTGCAGAGGAGGGACACTTCCAAGCTCATTCTATGAGGCCACCGTCACCCTGATACCAAAACCAAAGGCAACACAAAAAAAAGAAACCTACAGGCCAGTATCAATGATGAACACAGATGCAAAAATCCTCAACAAAATTTTACCAAACAGAATTCAGCAATACATCAAAAAGCTCACACACCATGATCAAGTTGGGTTTATTCCAGGAATGCAAGGATTCTTCAATATATGCAAATCAATGTGATACACCATATTAACAAATTGAAAGATAAAAACCATATGATCATCTCAATAGATGCAGAAAAAGCCTTTGACAAAATTCAGCACCCATTTGTGATTAAAACTCTTCAAAAAAATGGGCATAGAAGGAACCTACCTCAACATAGTAAAGGCCATATATGAAAAGCCTACAGCAAACATTATTCTCAATGGTGAAAAACTGAAAGCATTCCCCCTAAGAGCAGGAACAATACAAGGATGTCCACTTTCATCACTATTACTCAACATAGTTCTGGAAGTCTTAGCTACAGCATTCAGAGAAAAAAAGAAATAAAAGGAATCTAGATTGGAAAAGAAGTAAAGCTCTCACTGTTTGCAGATGACATGATACTGCATATAAAAAACCCTAAAGATAGTATCAGAAAATTACTAGAACTAATCAGTGAATTTAGCAAAGTTGCAGAATACAAAATCAATACACAGAAATCACTTGCATTTCTATATACTAACAGTGAAAAATCAGAAAGAGAAATAAAGGAATCAATCCCATTCACCATTGCAACAAAAAGAATTAAATACTAGGAATAAACTTACCTAAAGAAACAAAAGAACTGTACACAGAAAATTATAAGACACTAATGAAAGAAATCAAAGATGACATAAACAGATAGAGAGATATTCCATGTTCCTGGGTAGGAAAAATCAATGTTGTGAAAATGACTATACCACCAAATGCAATCTACAGATTCAATGAGATCCCTATCAAATTACTGATGGCATTTTTCACAGAACTAGAACAAAAAAAATTTCACAATTCATATGGAAACAGAAAAGACCCCAAATAGCCAAAGCAGTCTTGAGAAAGAAGAATACAGCTGGAGGAATCAACCTTCCTGACTTCATATACTACAAAGCTACCGTCATCAAGGCAGTATGGTACTGGCACAAAAACAGAAATATAGACCAATGGAACAAGATAGAAAGCCCAGAAATAAACCCATGCACCTATCGGTACCTTATTTTCAACAAAGGAAGCAAGAATATACAATGGGGCAAAGACAGCCTCTTCAATAGATGGTGCTGGGAAAACTGGACAGCTACATGGTAAAGAATGAAATGAGAATACTTCCTAACACCATACACAAAGATAAACTAACAATGGATTAAAGACCTAAATGTAAGACAGGAAACTATAAAACTACTCTTAGAGGAAAATATAGGCCGAACACTTGATGACATAAATCAAAGCAAGATTCTCTATGACCCACCTCCTAGAGTAACAGAAATAAAAATAAAAGTAAACAAGTGGGACCTGATTAAACTTAAAAGCTTTTGCATAGCAAAGGAAACTATAAGCAAGGTGAAAAGACAGCCCTCAGAATGGGAGAAAATAATAGCCAATGAAACAACTGACAAAGAATTAATTCCCAAAACATACAAGCAGCTCATACAACTCAATGCCAGAAAAACAAACAACCCAAACAAAAAGTGGGGAAAAGACCTAAACAGATATTTCTCCAAAGAAGACATACAGATGACTAACAAACACATGAAAAGATGCTCAACATTGATCATTATTAGAGAAATGCAAATCAAAACCACAGTGAGATATCACCTCACACCAGTCAGAATGGCCATCATCAATAAGTCGACAAACATGGAGAAGGAAATGGCAACCCGCTCCGGTATTCTTGCCTGGAAAAGTCCATGGACAGAGGAGACTGGCAGGCGGCAGTCCATGGGGTAACATGACTGAGCACGCATGCTTGAGGGTAAAGGGAGATGGGTTGATAGCAATAAACTGGCAGAACAAAAAAGAGAAAAAAAAGGTCTACAAACAATAAATGCTGGAGAGGGTGTGGAAAAAAGTGAACGCTCTTGCACTGTCGGTGGGAATGTAAACTGATACAGCCACTATGGAAGACGGTATGCAGATTCCCTAAAACACTAGGAATAAAACCACCGTATGACCCAGCAATCCCGCTCCTAGGCATATAACCTGAGGAACCCAAAATTGAAAAAGACACATATATTCCATTGTTCATTGCAGCACTATTTACAATAGCGAGAACCCAAAATTGAAAAAGACACATATATTCCATTGTTCATTGCAGCACTATTTACAATAGCGAGAACATGGAAGCAAACTAGATGTCCATCGACAGATGAATGGATAAAGTTGTGTACATTACACACAATGGGATAATACTCAGCCATAAAAAGGAACACATTTAAGTCAGTTCTGATGAGGTGGATGAACCTAGAACCTATTATACAGAGTGAAGTGAGTCAGAAAAAGAAAGATAAATATCGTATTCCAACGCACATATACGGAATCTAGACAAATGGTACTGAAGAATTTATTTACAGGTTTGACAGAAAACAACAAAATTCTTTAAAGCAATTATCCTTCAATAAAAATAAATTAAAAAACAAACTAAATAAATAAATAAACCCCACTACACCAGGAAAGAGAAGCAGCCCAGGGCTCCATGGTCACTCAAAGCAGAAACTCCAAGAGACTGCCTCATTTTTCAGGAGTCTGGTTCTTGCGTGTATTATTTCTCTTTATTCCCAGTCCCAAAATGAAAACTGGGGGTAGCAGGGAGTAAGCTTGGCTCTGGCCAACTGGGCTTGCTTCCTAATTCCTTCATTGGCCAGTTTGTGAATTGGGGCAAATATTTAACTTTCCTGAGGATTCTGCAGGCTTCCCCGATGGCCCAGTGGGTAAAGAATCCACTTGCAATGAAGGAGGCAAATAGGAAATGCAGGTTGGGTCCCTGGGCTGGGAAGATTCCCTGGCAAAGGGAATGGCAACCCAGTCCAGTATTCTTGCCTGAAGAATCACATGGACAGAGAAGCCTGGTGGGCTAAAGTCCAAAGGATCACGAGTCAGACACAACTGAGTGACTAAGCACGAGGATCCTGCAAGGCAGTAGAACGAGTCTGACAAAATTTTCCTTGCCTACTTGGTAAAGTTTTGATGACGAGATCAAAAGACCTAATGTATGAGACAGAAATGGTGCTGCTCACTGCAAATATAAAACCCAGCAGGGCAACTGCTGGTGGCGTAGCACCACTGAGCCCAGAGTTTTAGTTGAGGGCACCCCGACGGTGAGGCTGCTTCCTGGGTTTGAGAAAGTTGGGGTTTGGGAGGCACTGTGGTGATTCTGACCTAAATCCTCTCACATTTCTCAAGCACTCATTGCATATGCCCTCACCCAGGACTGGGGGAATACAGTAATGATTGGATGCAAACAAAGAGATCCCAGAATATGCCACCCCCAAATATGCCCAAATGTGTCTCTTTGGCATATGGGTTATTTTCAGCTAAAGACCTCTGAGAACTAGCAGACTCAGGAAAAGCATTAAAAACTGGGCACAGTCTTCCTTTTGTAAAGGAAATTTCCTTTTGTAAAGATGCCGTTCTCTCCCATACCAGAAAGAGGACTCTGAACAACTCTTATGATGGAGAAAACCTTGCAGAAGTCACCACAAAGCTCACTAAGCAATCTTGCTTACCGTACTTCTCCTGGGCACTTTCTCATAACTTGTCTCTCCCACCCAGAAGCTCAAAACCACCTTTTCTCTGTTTTAGCAGAGAAACCCAAGTTCTAACCTCCCCTTTGAGTTACTCGTCACTGGATGCGCCCATGTGTACATGCGCACTGCACGTTAATAAACCTCAGTTTGTTTTTCTCTTGTTAATCTGTCTTTAGCCAGCCTCGTTTACAGGACCTCAGCTGGAAAATCTCGGGACATTCTAATATGAAGTGCTCTGCCTGCTGCAGCTTGAGATGTTTAGTCTGACCACTCAGGCAATCCCAGAAAAGCATATCACTCGCCTCTACTGGGGTACTAGTTGCCCTCAGTCATTCGCATAGATGCACAGATTGTGAGATTTCTCATTTTAGAGATGATAAAACTGAGGCCCAGATTAGTAAAGGCTCTCATTCCTCAAATAAGAACGCTTTCTCCTGAAAATTGCTTCCTTTATAAATCGTCAAATGAGTAGGTGATATTTGAATGCTGAATGATACTGCAAGGCAGACGAGCATTGATTTAAACGATGCTATCTGACAGATCAGGCCATCAATCATAACCTGACATCTCAGGAGAGTCATCCTTTCAGGACTTGGGGATAACATGACCAGAATTTGTAGCTGAACCACCTTTGCATCACAGCCATCCTTTCCACAACTGCTAAAATCCTGCGTCTCAAACCAGAGCCTGCATCCAAATTGCCAGGAGCAAGCAGCAGTCCCCAACCTTTTCGGCACCAGGGACCAGTTTCACCGAAAACAATTTTCCCACTGACTGGGGTTGGTTTGGGGATGATTCAAGCACATTACACTTATTGTGCACTTTATTTCTATTATTACTATATCAGTTCCACCTCTGATCATGAGGCAATAGATCCCAGAGGTTGGGGACTCTTGACCTGGAGGGTTTACTGGGAGCAAGAATTTGCATTTCTAGCCAGCTGGGGAGCTGGTGCCATAGTCTGAGAACTCTGTGCTAAGACAAAGAAGGCCCCAACATATGTCATTTATAGAAACTTAAAGAGAACTGGGCATTACATTCATCAGTCTTTTATACAGTGCTAGGGGCTGAAATGTGTCCCCCACCTGCACCCCACCCAAAAAATTACATGTGCTGAAGTCCTAACCCCCAGCACCTCAGCATGGGTCTCTATTTGGAGACAGATTCTATATGAAGAAATTAAGTTAAAATGGGGCCATTAGGTGGGCCCCAATCTGATATGGGGCTTCCCTGGTGGCTCAGCAGTAAAGAATCCACCTGCAAGGCAAGAGATGCAGGTTTGATCCCTGGGTCAGGAGGATCCCCTGGAGGAGGAAATGGCAACTGACTCCAGTATTCTTACCTGGAAAATCCCATGGACAGAGGAGCCTGCTGGTCCACAGGCCATGGGGGTCACAAAAGCATCCGATACGACTCAAAGACTAAACAACAATCACAAGAAGAGAGAATTAGGACCCAAATACACACAAGAACACGTGAGGACCCAGCAAATAAGCAGTATCTACAAGTCAAGGAGAGAGGCTTCAGAAGAAACCAGCCCTGCCAAGATTATGATCTTGGACTTCCAGCCTCCAAAACTGTAGGGGGGACACATACATATCTGTTGTTTAAACTCCCTCCCTCCCAGTTTGCAGTATTTTCTTATGGCAGCCCTAGCAAAACACAAGAGAGACAGGATGGCATGAAAGCATATATTATACTAGGAACTGAGAAATGTGGGCTCTGGTGTCAGCCCTGTCTTTAGGTTCTTCCCCCAGACTCTCCAGACCCTCCTCAGCTTGTCAACACCCAGTGGAACAGGAATAGTGATCTGTGGCCTTTCTCCCACATGGGGTTTTCAAGAAGATTAAAAAATGGGAACTTCTGAGAAAGCTGTTTCTAAATTGCAAATTTCTCGGCTCTGGCTGTGAATGATTAAAAAAATCCGAAAAATAATGATCTGTCTGCAGCCCCTGGAAGGTTGCTGAATTCTCTAGAAGTGCCAGGATCCAGAGAGAAGAAAAGCCTGTAGAAGTGAACCAACAGCTCACTTGCTGGTTTCGAAGCAGTTTTGAGCTACAGGCTGAGAATCAAGGCAGAGCTTTCGGCAATCCCTCAGGACTAGGGAAACACAAAGTGGAGTTGGAGCCAAAATGACAGAGAGAAGAGAGGCACAGAGCAGTGAACCCCAGGCTCTTTCCTGGTCTTGCCCTCCAGTCGTTTGATAATTCTCAAACAATGAAGGCAAGAAGCTCAGAGACCCAGCAAAAAGCAGCTGGAAAGCTCAGTGGCACTTTCAAGTCTCCAGGGTGCTGGAAGACAAAAATTCGCATTTGGGTTCCACCAAGACAGAGACAGTGACAAAACCCCAGGCTGTCAGCGGGATCTGTGGGTGCTGGGAGGTCCCAGAGGGAGGAGGCACCTTGCGAAGAACCCACACTGCCTGAGATCGTTTTGGATGCTGACTGATGGAAATAAAGTGACTCACTTCTAGCTGCCTCGGAGAAGTATGAGTGAATCTTCTTTGGAAGAAGGTAATATCAATCAGAATCTCTACAATATTTTATCCATAATACCTGGCAATCAAAGATGACCAGGTGAAACTGTGGGTAAATTATTACTCATATCCATTTCACCTGCCTTTACTAATCAAGGTCATTTTAAGGCTTGCACACGTCCCGAGCAGCACATGGCCTAACCAAGTGAGATGTTTGCCAGAGATGTTTTCCCAGAGCCTGGAATCTGCTGTGTCCGGTTCAAGCTGAGCTGGTTGAAACCGAGCAGTAACATTGCGCCTCCAACTGGGCATGCGCGAGTGTCCGCCAGGTGACCTTCTGACGTCAGAGGCCTAAGGCTCCGCCCTCTGATCCGGCTAACCACCTCCATATTGGAAGGTGGGGCAGCTGGTAGCTTATTGCGCCTGCGCAGAATGTGGGTCCCACAATCGTCTCCTCTTTCTTCTAGCGGTTGCCGTACCTCAGACCCAGCTATTTCTTTATTCTTTACCCCAAAATACTAGGAGCCCCTTTCCTTGCTAGAGGCGTATCAGACTTCTCTCATCTCCTTGCTTGGCTATCGTGTGAATAAACCCTTTCTTTGCTACAGACCTTGGTGCCGCAGCAGTTTGGCTTGCTGCTTGCGCAGGGGGGCAAAAAGAGCCTGGTTCCTAAACAACCTGGTTGGGTAACACAGTCACGACAAAACTTCGGGCCAAAAGAAAAACACACAATAGAAGCAGTCCCACAGAGGGTTCGTTTACGAGCCTGATAATCTATGTGAGGACCGGACACAGGCTTTTAACAAGCTGTGGTAACATAGGAAAAGACAATTGTAAATCAACTATACGTTAATAATTTTAAAAAGAGAATTTTGTCAAAGAACTGTAAAAAGGAAGTTTCCTACGACAGAAACTGGGAACTTAACAGATAAGTTTAACAGCAGATTGTACGTAACTGTAGAGAGGACTAGTGAACAGGAATATGTCAGTAGAAAACATCTAGCCTCAAGTTTAGGGGACAGAATGGATGGAAGCTCAGAGTATATGAGACGTTGTTCAGTCATGTCTGACTCTTTGTGACCCTCATGGACTGTAGCCTGCCAGGCTCCTCTGTCCATGGGCTTCTCCAGGCAAGAATACTGGAGTAGGTTGCCATTTCCTTCTCCAGGGGGTCTTCCTGAATCATGGATTGAACCTGTGGTGGATTCTTTACCACTGAGCCAGAATCTGCCTGCCAAGTAGGAGAGTTGGTTTGGATCCCTGGGTTTGGAAGATCCACTGAAGAGAATGGCAACCCACTCCAGTATTCTTGCCTGGGAAATCCCAGGCACAAAGGAGCCTGGCGGGTTCCAGTCCATAGGGTTGCAGAAGAGACACAACTTAGCGCCTTTAACAACAGCTTACGTTTGGATGGGGTGAGGGTTGGAATGGGGAGGATGGATAAGATGTTGGAAATGCCTAAGTACATGTGGCTGCTGCTGCTGCTGCCAAGTCGCTCCAATCATGTCCAACTCTGCGCGACCCCATAGACGGCAGCTCACCAGGCTCCCCCGTCCCTGGGATTCTCCAGGCAAGAACACTGGAGTGGGTTGCTGTCTCCTTCTCCAATGCATGAAAGTGAAAAGTGAAAGTGAAGTCAGTCGTGTCCGACTCTGCGCGACCCCATAGACGGCAGCCCACCAGGCTCCCCTGTCCCTGGGATTCTCCAGGCAAGAACACTGGAGTGGGGTGCCATTGCCTTCTCCAGTATATGTGGCATATGTCCTCTATAAAGATTTAACCACCAGTGCAAGGTGGTTAAGGTGAGTGTAATTAGAGTCCTGAAAAGGAGGATAATGGGGTAGAAACAATACTGGAAGAGATAATGGCAAATAATTGTCCAAAACTACCAATAAATATTAAATCACAGACTCCAAAAAATAAAAACTCTACACATCCTGACAAGCATGTGGAGAAAGGGGAATCCATGTACACTGTTGGTGGGAATGTAAATTGGTGCAGCCACTGTGGAAAACAGTATGAAGCCTTCTCAAAAAAAACTAAAAACAGAACTACCATATGACTTAGCAATTCCACTCCTGGGTATATATCCTAAAAAACCAAAGACATTAATTTGAAAAGGTACATGCACCCCAATATTCAGAGCAGCCTGACTTACAAATGCCAAAGTATGGAAACAACCGAAGTGTCCATCAGAGGCTCAAGGGATAAAGGGGCTGTGGTATATATACAATGGACTACCACTCAGCCATTAAAAAGAGAAAATGAAATTTTGCCATTTCCAGCAACGTGAATGGACCTGAAGAACATTGTGCAGAGTGAAGACTGAGAAAGAGGAATACTGTATGATAGCATTTATATGTAGAATCTAAAAATTACAACAAACTAGTGATAAAACAAATAAGAGCAGACTCATAAATAAAACACTAGTAGTTACCAGTGGGGACAGGGAAGGGGAGAAAGGGAGAAGGGGGAGGAGGGAAGAGAGAGGAGGGAGGGAATCAGTGATAAGGGGAGGAGGGAAGGCAGGAAGAAGGGAAGAAGACAGGAAGGAGGAGGGGAGAGGGAGGAGGGGAGGGGGAGGAAGGGAGGGGGAAGAAGGGAAGAGGGAAGAGGAAAGGAGAGAGGGAAGGGGAAGGGAAGGGGGAGGGGAGAGGGGGAAAAGGGTTATTACAGGATTATAGGCAATCATGTTGTGAAACTTTCGAAAATTGTAAAGTGTTATAGAATTTAAAGAATCAGTTAATTAAAAACAATCTTTAAAAAAAGCTATGAATCCCAAGCAGAATAAATACAAAGAACATAGTGAAAAGTTATACAAGTAGGTATAAAGTTTTGTCATGTCCTAATTACACAGACAGACTGGTGAAAAAGCAAGAAAGTGTAGGGATTGTTTGCTAACTCCAAAAGATGAAAAAAGCCAAGGAGGAACAGCCCCCAAGAAAAGGATGTCACAACCAACTGAGTCACAAGCTGAGTGAGTCTTTGTAGATATTAATTCAGTTTTACTGGTAAATAATTGTAAACAATTAATTATTAGACATAAGGTATTTGAAAGAGTACCTGACACATAATAAAAGATGTCTTTTTTTTAAACCAGTAAAAGTAAAATAAATAAATATTAAATACAATGAGAGTTGGACTATAAAGAAAGCTGAGCGCCAAAGAACTGATGCTTTTGAACTGTGGTGTTGGAGAAGACTCTTGAGAGTCCCTTGAACTGCAAGGAGATCAAACCAGTCCATCCTAAAGGAGATCAGTTCTGAGTGTTCATTGGAAGGACTGATGTTGAAGCTGAAACTCCAGTACTTTCACCACCTCATGCAAAGACCTGACTCATTTGGATACACCCTAATGCTGGGAAAGATTGAAGGTGGGAGGAGAAGGAGACGACAGAGGATGAGATGGTTGGATGGCATCAGCGACTCAATGGACGTGAGTTTGAGTAAACTCTGGGAGTTGGTGATGGACAGGGAGGCCTGGCGTGCTGCAGGCCATGAAGTCACAAAGAGTTGACATGACTGAGCGACTGGACTGAACTGAACTGAACTGAACAATGTATATTTAAGACCTTCTGCTTAGAATCTCAATGAGAGAAATACCAAGAGAAGAAGCAGATATTTTAATCAAAACACAGATTTTACATCTACTTTTAAAAAAATGTTTATTTAATTAATTTATTTATTTGGCTGCACTGGGTCCTAATTGTGGCATGTAGGATCTAGTTCCCTGACCAGGGATCAAACCCCAGGGCCCCTACATTGGGAGCTTGGAGTCTTAGCCACTGCACCACCAGGGAAGTCCCTAAAATCTACAATTTTCTAAAGCAAGGGATCTTAACCTACAGTCCTTGAACCCTCAAGGAGCCCATAGACAGAATTCAGGGGATTTAAAAATGGTGGGGTGGGGGTGTATTTGTCATTATTTTCACTTGCTTCTAACTGCAATTTAGCTTTTTCTTCTATTCTGAATGTGAGCAATAACCCACAGTAGTATGAGCAGTAACTAGGACTTTTCACCAATAAGAATCATATATCACACACAGTTCTTTTAGGCATTACAAAATATTGCTTGCACATTACTGTTTTGGAATCACGGTGGTTATTAGATCTACCACTAGGTCTTGTTTGATGCGCTAATAGCAGAGCATATATATTACTGTGTGGCAAATTTGGTTTTTAAAAATATTTTTATAAATGTACATTAATATAATTGTTTTCCTTTGTAATTTGGTATTTTTATTTTGTGCACTTAAAGATATTATTCTGAGAAGGGGTGCAAACATCTCAATCACCTAACAAAGGGTCCATGACATTTTTAAAAAAAGGTTAAGAACCCTGATCTAAAGGAATATTGATCAGTTTCTCAAATTCTCAAGATCAAATTCTCAAAGTAATTTTACCTTACTGAATGCAAATAAAAGCCCCCCAAATAAGTAGGAGTGATTGTGCTGACCAGTTAGCTTAAAGGATCAAGATGAGGTAAATGCAAAAGAAATTTTCGTTTTTAGGCTTCTAATTTCTGAATAATTCGTCAAACTGGGTCCCTTGATTTAGACATTGAATGCTGTTTCCCCCTCTCATTTCCCCTTTCCTCCTCCTTACTGTGCCTTTTGTGGAAAGCACCTCCTGCAGGCAGCCACCAAGACGAGATTTAGCTAGGTGTCTCCACCTAGCTGCCCCCTTGTCTGAGAAGCTTCATGTTGAAGACTGTTATCTAACCAGTAAGGCCACTAATACGCACACACTTGGGCTTCTCCTACATTTTATCAGCAGCCCCCCACCCCGCCCCAACCGAACCTAAGACCTCAGGATGGTTACCCAATTCAAAGTAAGGAGCTCATCCACTCTATGACTGAGGCTTCTCTGCTTTATGTGCCTTGAGTTGGCTCCAGTTTGAGCTCCAAAATGTATGTATAACTACATGTGCGTGCTAAGTCACCAGTCATGTCTGACTCTTGCAACCCTATGGACTGTAATCTGCCAGGCTCCTCTGACCATGGGGATTCTCCAGGCAAGAATACTGGAGTGGGTTGCCATGCCCTCCTCCAATGTATATAATTACATATATATATATGTAATTTTAGTCAGGAAAAATTCAACTGATCAAAAAAGTATATGAAGAATAGAAAGAAAGCAGTACCTTCTCTCTACTGTCCCTTTATGTCAGCTTTTGAATATAAAGGTTGTATTAAAATTAAATTTTTTCTCATAAATGAAACAAGCTCCTCTGCGTCCAATAAGACGCTAATTCCTAATTCCTAAGTACACACAAATTCATAACCATGATTAAAGTTTCTATATGAAGAGATTAAACTGTGACATAGATAATAAAATATAATGGAAAAGTAATATTTATTTGTATGTGCTATTATGTGGGAAAGAGGGAAGAACTGACCTTTTATGAACACTGATCACTAAGGCCAAAGAAGACAGCCCAGAAGCATGCTGAATCTGGGGGAAAGTCAGCATGAAACCATCCTGTGAGATATATCCATCCGTCCTTCTTTGCTGGTGGCTCTCAAAATTGTCCGCTCTCTACTCCCTCACCACCCTCACGGTGTGTGCCCACTGCCTCCCCGCTGGACCCCAGCGTCACCCTCTGACACAGTCTTCCTGCCGCATCCTTGTTCACAGGCATCCCTCTGCAGGAGGAGTAGGGCTGTGTACACCCAGTAACAGGGCTGCCTGGGGATGGAGAGAACCCTGGGTGCCTTCCATCTTTTGCAGCTCCCAATATACCATTTAAAAGAGGCAGAAGATCAGGAAGGAGGAGATAAGAAAGAAGAGGGAGAGAACGTAAAGAAAAGAGTTAACAAAGCCAGCTACTGCTGTCTTTAGAAAAAGCCCACTTAAAGGGCTGGTTCCTGGCTGGCATCTAGGAACTTGGATTTCTGGAGAGTCCTGTCATTCCCTGAGAAGGGTGTCTCATTATACCTGCATCAGTTATACAGATAATGTGGCTTATGCCTTCCTTCTGGGAGTCTGGAATTTGGGCATGTATCAGTCAATGGTGCCTACATGACGAGGCAGTGAAAACTCTGGACACTGGATCTCTAACAAGATTTCCTGATGGACGCCATCTCACATTTGTTGTCATAGCTTTTGACTGGAGGAACTAAGCTGTCCTATATGACTTCAGTGGGACGGGACTCTTAGAAGCTTTTGCCTAGATTCCCCCAGACTTCACTCAGTGCATTTTCCTTTTGCTGAGTTTGCTTTGTGTCCTCTCACTGTATTAAATCACATCCCTGAATACAATTATATTATATGCAGAGTCCTATGAGTTCTCCTGGGGAATCACTGAACCTGGAGTGATTGTGGGTACCTCCAGCATGGAAACGAAGAAGAAAAGTAATACTAAAAAAGAGAAGCCACCTTGTGGGCTATATCTTTGAATGTTTGTTGATGTTTTTTAAATATCACTTTACAAATCAATTCATACACCATAAACACAAAATAATTTTGTTATTTTTGTGGTAATTATAACATTTATAAAACATACACATGCATTCACATATGTAAATATGTGAACACATATAAATATATCACATATATAAATATATAAATATAAATATAATCACATATATAAATATAAATATATATGTGATATATTTATAAAACATACACAAACACAGATGACACCACCCTTATGAAAGCAAAGAAGAACTAAAGAGCCTCTTGATGAAAGGGAAAGAGGAGAGTGAAAAAGTTGGCTTAAAACTCAACATTCAGAAAACTAAGATCATGGCATCTGGTCCCATCACTTCATGGCAAATAGTTGGGGAAACAATGGAAATAGTGAGAGACTTTATTTCAGGGGGGCTCCAATATCACTGCAGATGGTGACTGCAGCCATGAAATTAAAAGACGCTCGATCCTTGAAAGAAAAGCTATGACCAACTAGACAGCATATTAAAAAGCAGAGACATTAGCTTGCCAACAAAGTTCCATCTAGTCAAAGGTATGGTTTTTCCAGTAGTCAAGTATGGATGTGAGAGTTGGACTATAAAGAAAGCTGAGCACCGAAGAATTGATGCTTTTAAACTGTGGTGTTGGAGAAGACTCTTGAGAGTCGCTTCGACTGCAAGGAGATCCAACCAGTCCATCCTAAAGGGAATCAGTCCTGAATATTCATTGGAAGGACTGATGCTGAAGCTGAAACTCCAGTACTTTCACCACCTCATGCAAAGACCTGACTCATTTGGATAGACCCTGATGCTGGGAAAGATTGAAGGTGGGAGGAGAAGGAGACAACAGAGGATGAGATGGTTGGATGGCATCACCAACATGCGTTTCAGCAAGCTCCAGGAGTTGGTAATGGACAGGGAAGTCTGATGTGCTGTAGTCCATGGGGTCGCAAAGAGTCAGACTGAGCAACTGAACTGAACTGAGCTGAACTGACAACGTGCGTTCATGGTACACTAGAAGCGGTGTGGTCCAGCTGTGAGACCAGAGGGCCTCTGGTGCCTGGTTTGTAAGTCTTTCTTAGCTGGAGAGCCCTTGGTTAGAGTGAAACCTTTCATAAAAGTCAGAAGAGTGAAGTTCCTTTGGTTAAAAACTTGCTCATCTTCCTCCTTTGAGGCCCCCAGGGAACTCCTCATAACCCCACACCTAGAGGAGGACAGACTGAAAATAGCTGATGTGATTTAACCCTCTCTTTTGAAGGTGAGAATGCCCACGCTCAGACCAAAAATGAAGATGTGGAAATGAATTTAACCTTTCCTAAAAAGGAGAAGAGGGCAGAGGATGAGATGATTAGATAGCATCAATGACTCAATGGACATGAGTCTGAGCAAACTCCAGGAGATAGTGAAGGACAGGGAAGCCTGGCGTGCTGCATTCCATGGGGTCGCAGAGTCAGACATGACTTAGCAACTGAACAACAGCAAAGAGTTTTTAATAACAACAAAGAAATGAATGAAACACTGAAACCACTTTATAACCTCTCCTTTTTTAACTTCTCTGTTTCTTTATACACTTGCCCATACCCCCAGGCTCCCTCCCTGCTCTCTCTCGTGAGAAACCTCACAGTATGTGGGTCCACACACAGCCAGCGGGTAAGTTTCAGCCAGCCGAGTAACTGACACTCCCATCCTTGAGAGCTGTATCTGGTGAATCACTAGGGTGCCCGAGCCACAAAGAGATCTCACAGAAGGGAAGAACAATTGAGAAGGGTGCCAAAGAGCATGGTATGACCATTTGAGTGAGCAAGTGGTGACCACAGGAGAGACATGGAACCCGTGACTCGAACCTAAGCAGCTGTGACCACAAAGTCACCCCTCGGTATCTGCATGTTCCACATCTGTGGATTCAGCCAACCGCAGATCAAAACTATTTACAGAGAAAAAAATTTCAGAAAGTTCCAAAAAGCAAAACTTGAATTTGCCATGCACCAGCATCTCTTTACAACATACCGATGCTGTATTGGGTACTATTTAAGTAACCTAGAGATGACTTGAAGATGATTTGATGATGTCCATAGATTACATGCAAATACTACCCCATTTCATAAAGAGACTTGAGTATCCAGGGCTTTTGAAATCCATCAATATGCCAAAGATCTGTACAAAAAAGATCTTCACGACCAAGATAATCACGATGGTGTGATCACTCACCTAGAGCCAGACATCCTGGAATGTGAAGTCAAGTGGGCCTTAGAAAGCATCACTATGAACAAAGCTATAGAGAATTTGGAATGGAGGTTATGGAATTCCAGTTGACCTATTTCAAATCCTGGAAGATAATGCTGTGAAAGTGCTACACTCAATATGCCAGCAAATTTGGAAAACTCAGCAGTGGCCACAGAACTGGAAAAGGTCAGTTTTCATTCCAATCCCAAAGAAAGGCAATGCCAAAGAATGTGCAAACTACCGCAAAATTGCACTTATCTCACACGCTAGTAAAGTAATGCTCAAAATTCTCCAAGCTAGGCTTTAGCAATACGTGAACCATGAACTTCCAGATGTTCAAGCTGGTTTTAGAAAAGGCAGAGGAACCACAGATCAAATTGCCAACATCCACTGGATCACAGACAAAGCAAGAGAGTTCCAGAAAAACATCCATTTCTGCTTTATTGACTATGCCAAAGCCTCTGACTGTGTGGATCACAATAAACTGTGGAAAATTCTGAAAGAGATGGGAATACCAGACCACCTGACCTGTCTCTTGAGAAACCTATATGCAGGTCAGGAAGCAACAGTTCGAACTGGACATGGAACAACAGACTGGTTCCAAATAGGAAAAGGAGTATGTCAAGGCTGTATATTGTCACCCTGCTTATTTAACTTATATGCAGAGTACATCATGAGAAACGCTGGGCTGGAAGAAACACAAGCTGGAATCAAGATTGCTGGGAGAAATATCAATAAGCTCAGATATGCAGATGACACCACCCTCATGGCATAAAGTGAAGAGGAACTAAAAAGCCTCTTGATGGAAGTGAAAGAGGAGAGTGAAAAAGTTGGATTAAAGCTCAACATTCAGAAAACGAAGATCATGGCATTTGGTCCCATCACTTCATGGGAAATAGATGGGGAAACAGCAGAAACAGTGTCAGACTTTATTTTGGGGGGCTCCAAAATCACTGCAGATGGTGATTGCAGCCATGAAATTAAAAGACACTTACTCCTTGGAAGAAAAGTTATGACCAACCTAGATGGCAAATTCAAAAGCAGAGACATTACTTTGCCAACAAAGGTCTGTCTAGTCAAGGCTATGGTTTTTCCTGTGGTCACGTATGGATGCGAAAGTTGGACTGTGAAGAAAGCTGAGCGCTGAAGAATTGATGCTTTTAAACTGTGGTGTTGGAGAAGACTCTTGAGAGTCCCTTGGACTGCAAGGAGATCCAACCACTCCATTCTAAAGGAAATCAGTCCTGGGTGTTCTTTGGAAGGACTGATGCTGAAGGTGAAACTCCAATACTTTGGCCATCTCATGCGAAGAGTTGACTCATTGGAAAAGACCCTGATGCTGGGAGGGATTGGAGGCAGGAGGAGAAGGGGACGACAGAGGATGAGATGGCTGGATGGCATCACCGACTTGATGGACATGAGTTTGGGTGAACTCTGGGAGTTGGTGATGGACAGGGAGGCCTGGCGTACTGCGATTCATGGGGTCACAAAGAGTCGGACACGACTGAGCGACTGAACTGAACTGAATTGAATATGCCAAAGATACGGAAGAATGACTATGCTTCCTTCTTCTACCCAAACCATCCCAGCAGGAGCCTCACCAAGTTCCCTTCCCCAGATCTCTCTGGAAATCCCCAGGGACTGCCCATTTGTGCCACAGATTTGTCCTAGTTGTCACTTGCCACCCAACAACCATCTGGCTCTATCAATGCCCCAGGCAACCTCTCTACCCTTGCTGCCCCAAAACTGATTCTCCAAGCAGCTACTGTTGCCTTAGCTTCACCCCAAACCTGGTTAGAAACCCTTCTCTTAATCCCCCCGTGTCAGTTAATAATGGACCGTAACATCTGAGACTTTATCAGAGGCCAGGGCACGACCAAAGAGAACTGTAATCTGAAACTAGATTCTCCCTACAGCTGCTCTTCCTGCTCAGCAGCCTCTGGAACTGAGTCACGGCCCCCAGGAAACACAGAGAACTTGGTCTCCATGTGTCATGGAGACCACAGGCCTGTCCACTCATTCACAAGATGGGCCTGGTGCCCAGAAGGATTTGCATTTGAGATCTCTGTCAGAGAGGAGGAATTGAGGAACCACATTGAAAGGATTTCTCCCATCCCCAGCCCACCTGAGGGCAAAGAAAGCCTTGTTCCTCTTCATCTTCCCAACACCTAGGGTAAAATCTTGAATGTAGTAAGGGCTCGTGATATATTCATTAAACCTGAGAAAATAAGAGAGAATTCTGACTCACAAAATTTCCCTCACCAAGTATCTAACCTAGAGAGAATAAATGTCCCAAATGTCACGGTTAGAACAAGAATTGTGTCCCTGAAACATTGCTTTCCTCTAAACTCTAGCTTTACCTGTGGTCTCAAAGGACATTGTTAGGAGCAGGTCACCCATCCTGGGGGGTGAACCCTTTAAGGTCAACATGCTAGCAAGGATCCAACTCAGCAGCCTCCCCAGCAGGGTGCCCAGCCTTCTCCAGAACACACAGCCACAGTCCATGAAGAGAAGCCATAAAAGGCTGGGAAAGCTATTTTTAAACTTCCAAAGACCATACTGTACATTGATAATGGGAGCGTCTAAGTGCCCTGGTGTTATGGCCCCAGTCAGCACGCCATCTAAATGCTGAAGATAATAATCTTGCCTTTAATAGTAGCCCCTTGAAAAGAGGCCTGTTCGATGCAGCGTTGCATTAAATGGAAGCGCTTTTGAATAGGCGACTCTCTATTTCTTTATGAAGAGAATCTCTGTGAATCGCCATCTCCCTGCAGTGACACATTCGTGTATCAACTGGATGCTTCACTGGTTTTTTTGTGTAAGCTGAAGCTGAAAATATTTCACTAAATATAAATATTGCTATATGGTTGTAGGTTATTTTCTGCCTATTTTCTCTCTCTTATTCATTCCCTTCCTCATGCCTAGCTCTTACACCTACCATTTAGAAGCTATCTCTTCTTTTTTATATCTTGTCTAGTTTTCAGTGTTTGTTGAAGACTTAGTGCAACTGTTGAGTCCTCTTAATAGTTTGGAGATCCTGTCTGTAAATCTCAAATAAATAATAATTACAACTGGCTGAGCATATACTGGGTGCCAGGTACTAGATCAGGAACACGCTTTTATATGCCTGAAAATATTCCATTTTGAATCACAGAATTAAAATGTCAGCAGAATGGAAGCTGTGGCCAAATATCAGGCAGTTATCAAATAATGAGGCAAGGCCAAGAGATATGCAGAAAGAAGTCACATTATTTTAATACTTGAAAGAATTGCATGTTCCTAAGAGATAAACATTTTGTGAAAAAGAACACAGGTTTATTTTCAGTTCAAAGGTCCTTTGAAATTGGATGGACAAGACATTTCTGTTACTCTAAAAGCTAAAGATAAACAAAATCTGATCTATTGAACACCATGGTGGGGTCCACGGACTGTAAATTGGCCTCCATGTCACAAACAAGAAAGTACTCGGTGTTCCAGCTGAACTCCAGGAATCCAGGGTCTGAGAACCTTTCCCCAAACTGGCCTGAAGTGCGTAATTGTTTCTTTAACAGGTTAGCACCTTTTAAGTCTTCTCAGAAAGATATAGAATTTAGTATAGAAACTGCTAATGTTTTTCTGTTAAGGATTAAGTTCCAGGCATTTTTGGTGTTTGTCTTACTGTATTCAGCTCTGCCACCACAGACAGAGTGGCATATCAGCCACAGAGATTTATTCCTCAGTTCTGAGAGCTGGGATGTCCCAGATCCAGGTGCCAGCAGAGCCGGTGTCTGGTGAGAACCTGCTTCTTAAGGTTCACATGCAGCCGTCTTAAGGCTGGTCTCTGCAGGCAGAGGCGCTATCAAGCTCTGTGGGTCTCTTTTATAAGGACACTGATCCCGCTGGCAAGGGCTTCACCCTCACAACCCAATCACCTCCCCAAGCCCCACCTCCTAATACTATCATATTCGTGTTGGGCTTCACCTTGTAGATTTGAGGGGACACAAACGTTCACATAAAACATCTTGAAAGCGTGTTAGTCTCTAAGTCTTGTCCGACTCTTGGTGATCCCGTAGACTGTAGCCGCCAGGCTCCTCTTTCCATGGAATTCTCCAGGCAAGAATACTGGAGTGGATAGCCATTCCCTTCTCCTGGGTATCTTCATGACTCAGGGATCGAACCCCGGTCCTGCATTGCAGGAGGATTCTTTACCGTCTGAGCCACCAGGGAAACCCATAAAACTCCTTAGCAATCTTTTAAAATCTTGTAAGCTTAAGATAACATGGCCAATTAGGGTGGCAATGCAGCTTTGTAACCATGTTTAAGGATGTGTAGTTGAATAACTAACTTGGGTTTGTGATTTTAAGTTGAAATCTTACTGTTTATATAATATTGGAACATTTAAGGGTATTCAAGTTCCACTATATACATTTATTAGACTAACAAAAATTACTTAAGTGTTTGAAAACTTTTTTCAGTCAGATAATTTAAGTACTTAATTAAGAAATGTGATGCTAAACTTATACATGCAGTTTAAAATACATAAATGAGATTCAATTAATTGAGCTTATGACATAGAAAAACATAATTCAAAGGCCATTTAAAAATGACTGTTAAAACATTATTCTAGGATAACTAGAATAATAAGACTCAAAAACTTAAGAAGGATCTAGGTTTCTGAATTTGTAACTTTAGTAAATAAAATGGTAATCCATAAAACTGAAATAAACTATGGAATTATCTTTCATATACAAAATAAATACCCCTCGAAGATATCCAAAAACTTAAATGTGGAGGATCAATATCCAGGGCCCTGCTCCTGACATCTGAGATGGATCCTAAGGACTCACCAGGTACTATTCCAACAGCATGAGACTCCTCTGTTTCCACAGGGACCACCTCCTGGCATCAATATTCACCCCAAAATCCTCCCTCTCCCACCCTCCAAGGGCTGTCACGACAATGCATCTGAGAACAAGTCTTCCACTCAAAAAAGCTCTCAGAGGCTTGAGCAGCAACATTGCAAGTTCCCAACACCCTCCTGGAAAGAGCACTCCGCCAGTGCTCATGAATCAAGAAAAAAAAAAGTTTTCCTAAAGGCTGGGGGATCCTTAAGGCACCTAGCGATTAAAGAGAGAAAGGAGATAAGTAGGCTTATGTACCTGCCTGTGTCAGGAAGGAAAAACTTTTTCTCTACCGTCTTAAGTTCATAACCTGGAGGCCTACAAATTAACTTATAAAAGACAGGTTCACAGGAGGGAAGGAATACAAATTTTATTAATATTTTATGTGCACGGAAGTTCAGAAAATAGAAGTGAAACTCAAAGCAGTGAGGAGGCTTGGGGGCTTATACACCATTTTAACAAAGGAAAAGGGGTTTGGGCTTCAAGGGATGATAAACTGTGGGAAGGTGACTAGGAAGTATAACGGGGAACCAGTCGGAGATAAGGATTATTTTAGTAAGGTCTGTGTATGCAAACTTCATCTCAGCACCAACTCTCCATCTCCAGTGATAAGTCGCTCTCCTCTTCCTGGTGTGAGAGAGGGGGACACCTTCACAAAGGAAAATTTATGCTGCTTTTAGGCAGAAAGGGGGAGGGAAGAGAACTCTTCCTGCCTCTCCTGATTCTCAGTTGCAGGCAGCTCAAAATAATCCTTATGACAAAGTGCCATATTTGAGGTGGTATACCCTAATGCCCTTTGCCTGGAAAGGATCTAATCAATTTGTATTTTTGAGGGGCTTCCCAGGTGGCTCAGTGGTAAAGATTCTACCTGCCAATGCAGGAGACACAAGAGACTTGAGTTCGATCTCTAGGTCGGGAAGATCTCCTAGAGAAAGAAACGGCAACCCACTCCAGTATTCTTGCCTAGAGAATCCTATGGACAGAGGAGTCTGACAGGCTACAGTCTGTGGGGTTCCAAAAGAGTTGGACACGGCTTAACGAGTCAACAACAATAGCAAATGTGCATTTATTGAATGTATGAGAGACCAAAAAACTCCTTTGCCCAACAAACGTCAAATACGATATGGAAACCTGACTCACACCGCTGTTAGTGGCACAGAGGATGGGAAAGGCCCTGGTGCCTTCATATGGATCTCTCCAAGGGTTAATGACTGCTTCTCTGAATCTCGGTGTAGCAGCTGCAAATGACATCAGATTTTCTGCCACAATGGGCTTAAATTGAACAATGAACCCATCGAGGGGAAGGCCAGGCAACCATTTGGGGCTCACAGGGAAAATCCAGACAGAGGAGTCCAAACAAATGAGATTGGGAGACAGAACCTCTGCTGTGTGAGACCATCTCAAAATGGGAATGTTTCAGGCATTTTCACAAGAGAGTAACTGCCTGTTACTCGCTCGTTGGGAAAAAGACATCCTAGGGGGACGTCAGGAAACACAGAATGAGTGCATTTGAGCCCAGCGCAGGGCCCTGACAGAAGGCTGGGAATTTGCTTAATTAGTCTGAGCTACAAATGCACAGGTCCTTCCCCAGATCTTTGTCCTCCCAGATCCTCTCATCAGATAAAAGAACCACCGCATCCCACACGGTCGCCATCACCCTGTTCCTAATAAAACACACCTTCTGGAATGTAGTCTGCAACGTAGGAGACCCAGGTTCGATCCCTGGTCAGGAAGATCCACTGGAGAAGGGAATGGCAACCCACCCCAGTGTTCTTGCCGGGAGAATCCCATGGACAGAGGAGCCTGGAGGGCTACATGTAGTCCATAGGGTCACAAAGAGTCGGACACCACTAAGCAACTAACACTATCACTATCAGACCTGCGGTGGGAACAATCCTGACACGTTGATTCTTTGGTGAAATTCACTGAGCTGACAGGTTGTAGGCATCTTTTGCCCTCTCTGTACCCTGCATGCCTGTGGATGCGGGTGCAGTCTAGGGCACGTCCACGTTTCCGCGTGCTGTCTCAGCAGCCCACAGACCGAAAATTCTAGAGAAAGAACAGCCAGCTGGAAAAGCAACGCATAGTGTTCTTTTCCACACAGTCTCAGGACAGGTATTTTCTTAACTGCTCTGGGCTTATCATATTCAGTTAATTCTCTGCAGCCAACGACTTCACTTTCTGTAATAACCCTGGAGAGACCAAGGAAGTGATGCAATCCCACCACTTTCTGTATCAACCATGGGCAAATCTTTCAGCTTCTGCGCTTGGTGGCTGTTCCCCTGGCTCCAGAAACTGTGAGACGCCCACAGGTAGGTCCCGAGGGCAGGAAGGAAAGCAATGGAGGGAGGGAGCTAGGGTGATGAAGGAAGTAAAAAATCCTATTTCTCTTGCAAAGAGTGGAACAGGTGCCCAGGTGGTAAACATAACTTCCAATTACTTGCCTTAAACCAGCCCTCAACAGACAAATAGGCAGAAGATTTAGTCTATAAGTAACAGGGACTTTATGCTTTCAAATTTGAGATTTTCATGTGAATTTCTACCTTGAGCCCAGCATTTCCTCTCTCTCTTTTTTTTTTTTTTTTAAGAAATTTACTTATTTGGTGGTTTCGGGTCTTAGTTGCAGCATGTCAGCTCTTGGTTGTGGCATGTGGGATCCAGCTCTCTGACCAGGGATCGAACCCGGGCCCCACATGGAGCACTGAGTCTTAAACACTGGACCACCAAGAAAGTCCCCTAGCATTTCCAGTTTGTTGTGGAACAAGCAGGCTCTGATCCTGAATGTTCTGCAGCCCTTCCCATAAAACATGGGTCAAGGCTAGAACACAATAAGGACTAGGGTTCTCAAAATGTGAAGCTAGGACCATCTCTTCTGAAACCACCTGAGCAACTTGTAAAAAATGCAGATTCCTGAAAGTGAAAGTGAAGTCGCTCAGTCATGTCTGACTCTTTGCGACCCGTGGACTGTAGCCCACCAAGCTCCTCCATCCATGAGATTCTCCAGGCAAGAATACTGGAGTGGGTTGCCATTTCCTTCTCCAGGGGATCTTCCCAACCCAGGGATCAAACCCAAGTTTCCCACATTGCAGGCAGACACTCTAACCTCTGAGCCACCAGGATATATAGCAGATTCCTGAAACACCCTCAGATCCACTGAATCTGAGTCTCAGTTTTGTTGTTGTTGTCGTTGTTCAGTTGCTAAGTCATGTCTGATTCTTTGCGATCCCAGGGACTGTAGCCCACCAGGCTCCTCTGTCCATGGGATTTCCCAGGCAAGAATACTGGAGTGCATTGCCATTTCTTTCTCCAGGGGATCTTCCCAACACAGGGACAAAACTCGAGTCTCTGGCTTGGTGGGCAGATTCTTTACCACTGAGCCTCCAGGGAAGCCTACCTCTGCATTTTTAATTGGTGCCCTCAGAGGAGCCTAGTGCATAATAAAAATGGGAAACTATTGATATGAAAAGTATCTCACTCAATGGTAAGTGTCACAGAGATCTCACAAGGAGAAATCAAGACATTTATTGTTTTCACATGTGGGAGTCCAGCCCCTTGGGGAGGATGCAGACTGCCTCTCAAACTGGAATGGAAATTCAGGTTCTGATTTAGCTGGTTCTGCTCCTGTGGCCTGAGGTGGGATGGAGATTCTGTAATGTTAATAAACTCTCAGGAGCTGCTGCCACTGCCAGTGCTTTGAGTACAGCTGGAAGATTTCTCTATAATCCCAGGAGCCTAGATTGGAACAAATGCTCCAGGAAGTCCCTCAAACTCACAACCCCCCTTACCCACAGCCTACCACGAAGAGTATTTGAGACCATCAAACTCCCTTTTAAAATGCAAACATGCCCCCAGCAGCTTTTCAGTGTGACTTACTTTAATCAGATTGCTAGGCTGAACTCAGGCCCACCCAGAGAGAGGCAGTTGCACTTAGAGGTGTGTGTGTGCGTGCTTAGTCCTGTCCGGCTCTTTGCGACCCTTTGCACTGTAGCCCGCCAGGCTCTTTAGTCCATGGGATTTTTCAGGCAAGAACCAGGAGTGTGTTGCCATTTCCTTCTCCAGGGGATCTTCCTGACCCAGGTACTGAACCCGTGTCTCCTGTGTCTCCTGCATTGCAGGTGGATTCTTTACCCACTGAGTCAATGAAAGGGCAGGAAATAATTGTAAGGGGGCCTGAGCGGGACCTGCCCCGAGGACCTCGGAGAGAAACATAGGAGCAGAGGGTCTTTTGCTTCCACAGGAGAAAGACCAACAGGTGCGAGCGGACTGCTGGGCAGAAGAGATTCAGATTCACACTTGCCCGGTTGCCACAATATGAATACAAGCGACACAAGCCTGCTGTCTACTAAGCACCAGACAAAGGCCTGGGGATGCTCCCATGAGCAAGAGACAGTCCTCTCCCAACAGGGTTGGAGGCCCGGCAAGTTGGCCTCCAGAACTGATTGAGGAAACCACCCCCGGCCCCCAGCAGAGTCTCAAACTTCTGGCATGGTGCCCTTGGTTGCTGTTATCAGCCCAAGCTTTGGAAGGGCAAGATCTTGGTCACTACTGGAATGTTCAAAAACAATGAAGAGGATACTAAAATGTACAAGAGCCAGCCTAGGTTACTGTCCACTTGACTCCCATTGATCAAGCCTTTGAAAATTACAGTCTCTACTTGCCAGCCAACACTGTGCAGTTGGTAGGCTCCATTTCAGTCACAAGAGTTCATCAAATATCCAGTCCTTCTTTAAGAAGAATTTCACACATGGAGTTCTCCATAGACTGATGATAATAAAAGGGTTTAAGGCAATTAATTTGGACCTTTTAAATTAAGAAAAAGTCATGTAAAGGGGGGAAAAAGTTTTCCTCTACCTTCTTAAGTTCAGTGTCTGGGGCCTGTGAATTAAAATTGACAACTGACAGATTAACAGAAGAAAAGGCATGCCATTTTTACTGATGTTGATATTTTTATGCACACAGGAGCTTCATGGAAAAGAAGTGACAAACCCCATTTTAACGAAGGATGATAAATTGTGGAGAACAGGCTAAAAATAGGAAAGGGGGTTTCAGCTTCTAGTGGTGATAAATTGTGGGAAGGTGACTAGGAAAAATATGGGGAGAACTAATGGGAGATAAAGGTTATTTTAGTAAGGTCTGTTTATGTAGTTTCACCTCAGCCTTGACACTCCTTCTCCAGTGCTCAGTTGCTCTCCTCCTTCTGGTACAAGGAGGGCACCTTTCTCACAGGAAATTTATGTCTTGCTTTTAGGAAGATGGGGGAGGGCAAAGAGCTTTTCCTGTGTCTGTTGTTTCTCAATTGCCTCCAGCTCTCAGTGACGTATTTGAAAGGGGTGACATATTCTAATCCCCTTCAGTCATTAAAATCTTCTCTGTACCATATAACTCAAATTCAAACCCCTCAAGCCATTACCCAGGTGGTGAGGGTGACTGAACCTCCCTCTCTCACTCCCAGACAGAATCCATCTGTCCAGTCACCCTGCTCCAAGCCCTGACTTTCTCCCACAATGCACCTGAGCCTTCAACAGCCTCCCCCAGCTCAGCCAGCGCCTTCCCTGTCTTGTGATGTGTTGCATGTCCAATAACCACACAGAGTTTTTCTTAACTTGATGAGTTATAAGGTGAAGTCTCCAGTCTCGATCCCCCTCTTTCTCCTCCCCACCATCAAGACTCACCGAACTTGCTTGATGACAGCTTCATCCTCCCCAAACACACTACTGTCCTTGCAGCTCAAGTCTTCTCTCATCCACCGATCTTACGGAAATCATGTAAACTTGTTAAATTTCAACTTACAAGTGGGAATAGGAATACCCATCACATAGAATGGACATCAGGAACAGATCAGATAATGTTGCAAAGGGTTATGGAGTTATATATAATGCTCAGGTAATTTTGTACGGATAGAGTCTAAGGTTTTAGATGTCTTTATTAACGCCCCACCGTGTCACTGACGCTGTTTGAGGTATCTTCACGCTTTCATCAAGGATTAAGAGCATTTTCTATGTTCAAAACAGTGAGCTAGGGACTTGCCTGGCAATCCAGTGGTTGATTCCAATGCAGAGGGCACGGAATTAAGATCTCGTATGCCCTGAGGTGTGGCTAAAAACATAAAAATAAATAATTTTTTTTAAAAAAGACAATGAGCTAGATCAGGGGTCAGCAAATTCTGCCAACTACTTTTGAACAGTCAAGAGCTAGGAATGGTCTTTACACTTTGTAGTGGGTTGAATGGTCTTCCCAGGTGGCTCAGTGGTCAAGAATCTACCCGCCAGTTCAGGAGATACATGAGACATAGGTTCAGTCCCTGGGTCAGGAAAATTCCCTGCAGAAGGAAATGGCAACCCACTCCAGTGTCTGTGCCTGGGAAATCCTATGGACAGAGGAGCTTGGCAGGCTACAGTCCACACAGTCGCAAAAGAGTTGGGCACAACTTAACAACTAAACAACAACAAGAATATAAACAACAAGAGCTAAGAATATAAACTTGACTTGGCCAGACCTGTGGATTCAACTCTATCAGTTGTTGCAAGCGACAGGAAACGTGTGCACTGAACCAGCCCAACACAGCGCCTGTAAGAGGTGGGCGTGTTAACGCTGATGAAGGTTAACAGTGAAGGTGCTGGCAGAGAGCACATGCTGGTGGAGGTCACAGACAATCTACCAGGAGGCCATAGACAACAGCTATTCTCATCCTGCCAGCCCATCTCTTCCCAAAGCTTCCCATTCGCCTATGCATTTAGCTGTTTTATAGTACACACATCAAGGGTGTTAGACTGCTCTTTGAAAATTTGATTTTTTTTCCCTCATTTATTGCCAAAGGAAATCAAACATCCCTCCCTTTTTACTTTGACAGCAAGCAATCCTGGCTTTGCTGGACTTGGCAGCAGGGTCCAATTTGTGTGGCGCACCTGGATGGCCAGCTCACACCTATGCCATCAAGGCATCAGGTGCCGCTCAGCAGAGAGAGCACACGTGTAATGTTAGAACACAGCTCTCTTCTGAATGTGACAATGTGCGTGTGTGTAAAGTGAGGTGTACCGAGGGAGAGAGAGGGGCTGTTAGAAGGAAGACGACACACTTGTCAATTTCTCTAAGCCTCTCAAAGCCTGAGACACAAATCATTCAACTTCCAGATCCATTTCAATGATGCCAGCCCGGATAACACCCATTTCCCCCATGTTTTTCTGTAATGAGGATGGCAACGTCAAGTTTCTTTTGAAGTAAATCCTTCTGATTTTCCAACAATCCTGTTGGCATTGGGGCTTGCCAAGCCAGCCTCTCCTGGGAGTTAATTCTGATTTTTCTGTGTTGCTAATTATTATCCTAACTGGCATTAATAACTCACATTTATTGAGTGATTATTACACACCAGGCACTATGTTAAGAGTTTATGTTTGCACCTCATTTTGATCTTCCTAAGGACTCAATAAGGTACATTGTAATCTCCATCTTACAATTAGGAAACGGGCTCGGATAAGCTATTAGTTACCCAAGTTCACATAAATAAGATGTGGCAGAGCTAGAATCTAAACCTAGGTCATTGTACTCGTTTCCGGTGGCTGCCATAACAAATTATTACAAACCAGGCAGCTTTAAAGACAAAGGTTTATTCTATCACAGTGCTGGAAGCAAGAAATCTGAAATCAAGATGTTGACACACACAGGGGAAGGATGAGGGGAAGGGATGGTAGGGAGTTTGGAATGGACAGGGACTCACTGCTATACGTAAAATGGACGAACAGCAAGGACCTGGCGCACAGCACAGGGAACTCTACTCAAAGCTGTGTGGCAGCCTGGATGGGATGCGGAGTCTGGCGAAGAATGGATACATGTAGATGCATGGCTGAGTACCTTTGCTGTCCACCTGAAACTCTCCCAATATTGTTAATATAAAACTTAAAAAAAAAAAAAAGATGTCGGCATAGCTGCTCCCTTGTGGAAGCCTGAGGAGGATTGGCCCCGCGCCTCTCCCCTGGCTTCAGGGCACGGCTGGGATGTTGTGTCCCTCGGCAGGTAGACATGCCACCCCAGCTCGGTCTCTGCCTTCACTTGGCATTCTCTCCATGTGTCTCTCTGACACCGCTGATTGGACTGAAGGCCCACCCTCATGTAATATAACTTTATTTTTTTTTTAATTGTGGTAAAATATATGTATAACAAAACTTGCCATTTTAGTCATTTTTAAGTGTACAATTCAACAGCATTAACTACATTGACCATCACTAACCTTTCATCACCCCAAACAGAAACTTTGTGTTCATGAAGCAATAATTCATGTCCCTCTGCTCCTAGCCCCTGACAAGCTCTATTCTGCTTTGGGTCTCAACGACTTTGCCTATTCTAGGTCCCTCATGCAACAGGAATCATGCAATACTCATCCCCTTAGTGTCTCGCTTACGTCACTTAGCATAATGCTTTCAAGATTCATCCATATTGCCACATGTGTCAGAAACACATTCCTTTTTATTGTAGAATAGTGTTCCATGGTTTCACATTCCTTGGATAAGGACATGTTGTGCCTCCATCTTGTTGATGTATACTGGGGTTGTTCTACCTTTCGGCTGTTGGGAATAATTGTATTATGAACACTGGAGTACAAGTTTCTGTTTCTTTTTTTCCGTTCTTTAGGGTATAAGAGTGAAATTGCTGGGACAAATGGTAAATCTATGTTTAACTTTCTGAGGAGCCACTGTACCATTTTTTCACAGCAGCTGCACCATTTTACTTTCCTACCAGCAATACACGAGGGTTTTAATTTCTCCCTATCCTGGTCAACACATTATTTTCCAGTCATTATTACTATTAATATAGAGTACAACCTCATTTTAACTGAACAAATTACATCTGGAAAGATCCTATTTCCAAATACTGTCACATTCTGAGGTTTGAGTAGACACGGATTTTGGAGGGATGTTATTTAACCCAGCATTAAGTAACCCCAGGTTAAGAATTTGCTTCATAACTTTAGTCTTTATATATTCCTCAGTTGATGGCCAGGTGACTTTTTTCCTCTGATTTTTTGCCTTTGTCACATGCTCAAAGTAAGGTTTAATTCTTCCGATTATGAGGTCTGTAATAAACCGAAATGAAATTAAAAAAAAAACAACACTATTTTCTCAGCAGCACCCTCCTTCTGTGAATGCTATTGGGAAAACCTTGAAGAGGGTGCAGTGGTGAAAATTTTATTTTCAGAGATCCAAAATAGTGATTAAGCCCCCCTCTTGGTTATATAACATACTCAGAGTTATGATGGAACACACTTGTTAGTAGTATTATAAATGAATATTATTTCCTTTCTCCCTTCCTTTATTACCTAATGTATAGCTTAAACTCCTACTAAATTCTATAATTTATTTCACTTTTACCTGATTCTAGGAATTAGCCAAATGTCTCAGCAACCTTGGGGTAATTCCCAAAGTCTTTATTATCAGTCCGTGAATAATAAAGGTTGTTCTTGTTGTTCAGGCACTGAATCATGTCCAACTCTTTGCAATCCCATGAACTGCAGCACACCAGGCTTCCTGGTTCTTCACTCTCTCCTAGAGCTTACTCAAACTCATGTCCATTGAATCAGTGATGCCATCCAACCTTCTCAACCTCTGTCATCTCCTTCTCCTCCTGCCTTCAATCAATAATAAAGGTATTATGGGTGTTTACTTTCCCTGATGGCTCTTCGATAAAGAATCTGCCTGCCAGTGTAGGACACCCTGGTTTGATCCCCGGGTCAGGAAGATCCCCTGGAAAAGGAAGTGACAACCCGTTCCAGTATTCTGGCCTGAGAAATCCCATGGGAGAGAGGAGCCTGGCAGGCTATACAGCCCATGGGATCACAAAAGAGTCAGACATGATGTAGAGACTAAACAGCAACAACCACATGTGTGTGTGTGTACACAGGAAAACGCAAATACACTAATAACAATGGAACCATCATCACACAAAGCAGAATGAGGAGTTACCGGAAAAAAACTGTGAACAAGTTCCATTTCTTTTTTGAGACAGAGCTGCTTTCTAAACTAAAGCATGGTAGTTTTAATCAAATCCCTTAAAACCCTTCCTTAATTCTCCTTCACTGAAAGGAATCATGTCCAAAATTCTTAGTGCAGCTCTCCTGCCATCTTCCAAGGGGCAGTCCAGTCTTAGAGTCCACTAAGGACCACAGGAAACTCCGTACCAATAATGTCCTGCTTTGCCCAATTGGTGACCTCCTATTTATTCTTTGAGACTTAGTTCAGAATTATTATCCCCCCAGGAACTTTAATTACATAGTCCACCGTCTCTGGATCAAGTTACTCTGTGCTTTATTCATATTTCTATCATAATTTTCATCAGGTTCTCTAATCCACTTACTTGAGAACTTGAGGGCAGAAGTTCTGTTTTATTCATCTCCGTGTTTCCAGTGCTGGATTCATAGTAACTTCTTGATAAATGTTTATCATTATAATGGGTCGTTCATTTGACTGTTTCCCCCCACTGCTTTCTTGATGTTCATTTTGTCTGCTTGGAAGTTATTTTTAAACAGAGCTCAGGGAATTTTCAAGTTTGTAAGGCCAAATTCTTTTAAAATCTCACAGCAATACTGGGTATTCTAGAGGTAGTAACCTCGCATTTTATCCCCTGTTCAGGCACGACAGGACTGTGTCCCTGTGCTCCTGGAAAAAGCAAGAATTACATTTATCTCTCCTACCCATCTTACTACCAACCAGTCACATGTCATTCTCTGAATATTCACCTTTGTCCTTGGAGTTTGCTCTTGAGTAGCTTAAAGGAAACCACTCTTTAGAGGGAAAAAGAAATAAGACCAAAACAATCCAAAAGACCCAGACATTCTTGGTGAAAGATATTGATCAACTCCCCTAACCAAAGCTGGATAATCTCCAGAAAATGGAAACATCAGTGGAATAATAGATACTGCAAGGCACCATGGGAATATGGCAGTGTCAAGGGAAAGGTTAAGGCAAGGAGGGGCCAGAGTCCTTCATTCAGGTGTTTTAGGTCTATAGGCTCTTAGGTTTGCCTGGAGGACAAGGACTGACTTAAATTCTTTCTGTCCCCCTCCCAGGTGGCGCTAATGGTAAAGAATTCACCTGCCAATGCAAGTAGATGTACGAGATGCGGGTTTGATCCCTGGGTCAGGAAGATCCCCTGGAGGAGGGCACGGTAACTCACTCCAGCATTCTTGCCTGGAGAATCCCATGGACAGAGGAGCCTGGCAGGCTACAGCCCATGGAGTCGCACAGAGTCAGACACGACTGAAATGACTTGGCACGCATGCACGCACACCCCATCAGCAACAGACGGTAATAGAAACTAAGATATGGTACTCACTAAAGACTCACTATTCAAAGGAAAGTAGCAAGTCTCTAAACTAAGCTTTTTAGGGTGAGAGAAAAAGGAAACATGAGTAAGAAGAGCAAATGGTAACAAAGGAAAATTTTCACTGCTCAACAGAACTGAACAGCAGAAACTACAGAGAGATTTAAAGGTCTCTATTAATGGCATGTGGATAAATCTACAGGTTAGCCTCTGAACCGTTACCAGCAAATGATTTGATTTCGATATGAACATTAAAATTCTTTTTAAGTAGAAAAAACCAATACCTTGACACTGGGTAGGTGAGAGGGGGCAGAGAAAAAGGTGGGAAGTCCATGTGCAGACCTGTGCAAGTTTCCGAGAAATGGGAGCTGGCAGGGCTGCAGACCTGGAGGAAGGGAGGAGGAGGGGTGGGTACTAGAATGGACCAGCATTTGGGGAGTAGTGGGTGGATCATTTCTGACTTCAGAGAGACATAGTGATTTTCTTATAAAATCAATCAATTCTATGAAAGGGGAAATCTGATCTAGTTATTTTGCCCAAATAACTGGGTCAACGTCTGAGCCATGGCCAAACCAACTCCAGGTGATCTCAAACAAAGGACCTTAACTACTTGGGATAACTTTCCTTAGGATCAATATGGACATTCAAAATCCTAAGGTTTCAGGGTCAGTATATGAAAATTTCTCCCATAATTTCCCCAAATGAGGAAGAGCCGTTGTAGTAGACACTTACTTTGGGAATCCTTTCCCAAACGTCGTTTATTTGTCTGTTTCTGGCTGTGCTGGGTCTTTGTTGCTGCACAGGCTCTTCTCTAGCTGCGTAAAGCAGGGGCTACTCTCTGGCTGCAGTGTGTTGATTTAGTCCAGTGGCTTCTCGCGGAGCATGGGCTCTAGGGCGTGGTCTCAGTAGTTGCAGTTCCCCGACTCTAGAGCACAAGCTAAATAACTGGCACGTGGGCTTCATTGCTCCACGGCATGTGGAATCTTCTCAAATCAGGGATCGAACTCACATCTCCTGCACTGGCGGGCGGAGTCTTCACCACTGAGCCACCAGGGAAGCCCTCCCAAACATCTTTTGATCTTGCCTGATGCCCCCTGAGCAGTGAGAAGTAACAGGCTACTGCAAACATAACACAGTACCAGGATGTGAAAAAGAACAAGATTGCAGTTCCCCCACCAGGTCTGTGTGACCTTGGGCAAATCTCCGGGTTTTAGCCAGCTCCCCACTCTGCAAAAATAAGTAAAGAAAGAAAGAAAAGAGTAGAACCTAGCGGGAGAAGGAATGAATTAATGATTGTTAAGCACCTTGGAAACCAAAGTGCTATTTAAATGCAAAATAAACTGCAGGATAACAAGTTCACTTTGGCTTCAGGGAGAAGCACTGTCAACTGCAGGAGCCATTAAAAGTCACAGGCTATAAACTAGGCAGTAAAGTGGGCTTTGTTCAGCTTTGCCCTGCAGAATCGTATAACCTTGCCTGAAATTCACTGTTAATCCCAGTTCGAGAGTGATCAGACACAGTTCATCTATGACCACAAAAGCCCAGGCAACTCAAGGGGAGAACTCTGCCTGCCCCTCAGCGCTTACCTACCCTCACTCCCACCAGGGTCCCTCATCCCACACAGTCACCCACGTGGTTGCAGGTGCTGCCATGTGTGACACCATTCCACGTAAACAGCCCAGTGAAGGAAGCATCAACATTACCCTTTCAGAGGCAAACTTTTAAATGCTTAAATCCAGTTGAATAACTTGCCTAATATCACACAACACGTTAAATGCAGAGGCAGGAGATGAAGGAGGTCTGCCTATAGCCTGCCTTTCTGTGACAATGACAATCTTGTGTCCCTGCCTCCCATCTTATCCCCTCTAATCCACTCTGATCCCCTCAAAACACGGGTGCAGCCTATGACTGTTGGGTTACTGCCGCACTTGGAGCAAACTCCTGACAAAACAAAAGAGGGCATCAGTTTCTTTTATTTCCACAGCTCCTTATGGAACTTCCTGGTTTGCTTGAAAGTCTCTGGACTAGAATTTAAGGAAGGGGAGTTGGGGGAGTAGATATATATTTTGTGCTATGTGATGTCATCCTTAACTTCTAACCCTGTGGAGAATGTATTGAAAAGGAAAAAGTCATGTCTGACTCTTGTGACCCTATGTGCCGTGGCCCACCAGCCTCCTCTGTCCATGGGATTCTCCAGGTAAGAATACTGGAGTGGGTTGCCATGCCCTCCTGCAGGGGATCTTCCCGACCCAGGGATCAAACCCAGGTCTTCTGCATCGCAGGCAGTCTCTTGCGCTGCAGGTGGATTCTTTACTGATTAAGCTACCAGGGAAGCCCCATATATTCCTGAAGTCAGTCTGAAACGTTAGCAGGTCTTCTAACCTCCAGTGAGCTCCTCCTATCAATTAGATAGAAAATACTATGTTCCCAGGTAATTAGCAACAACTGATAAACTTCAGAAGGGGTCAGATGGGTCCTTCAGACTGCCCCTGAGGACTTCAGACACCTCTGGCCACTATAATGCAAAGCCTGGATAGATTAGAACTTGGAGAATTCTGTCATTACACAGGACTGCAGTCAGTGTGCCTTCAGGAGAGAGTTCTCCTTGGTGACCTGGTGAGAGACCCGTTCCCTCCGCAGGAACTAGGGGTGAAGGGTTTGGAGGAGGCATCTGAAGGAGCCAGAGTAGTTTTAAATCATCAATGTCAAATATTTTTAAGAGACGGAGGAGGCATCTGTGAGTGTTCCTTGGAAAATATGGCCATTTGTTGGCTACCTGGGAAGGGAATAATGTAAAAGTATTAGGTGACCTGAAAACAGCTGGGCCAGGTGAGGACAGATGGCAGAGGGGTCTGTGGCCCTTGGGGAGGGCAGTGAAAACCTAGACAAGAGGACAGACAAAGCCAAAAGGTGGGAGGGGGTAGATTGGTGCTGAGTGGCTGGGGAAAGGAGCCGAAGAGGAAGGTGAATCCCAAATGGCAGATGGAAAATGCAACAGCTGCTACCGTGCCAAAGGAAAAAAGGAAGAAGGAAGAAGCAGTTTCAGAGGTCAAATGACAAATAGAGCAGGATCTCTATAAGGGGCTAAGGGAACTATTCCATTGTCAACAGGCTTCCTAGTGAATGGGGAAATAAGCCTGTCCTGATTAAGGTTCTCACTTAGGGACTTACTTGGTAGTCCAGTGGTTAAGACTTCACCTTCCAATGGCAGGGGTGCAGGTTTGACTCCTAATGGAGGAGGTAAGGTTCCACATGTCTTACAGCCAAAAAACCAAAACATGAAAAAAAAAAAAAAAAAAAGCAATATTGTAACAAATTCAATAAAGACTGTTTTTTTAAAGTGCTCTCATTTATGAATACTGACACCATACTGGGGGTGTTACTATGCCCTCTCATTTAGCCTTCAGAACAGCCTTGCTGGATAGGTACCCTTATACCCATTAGATGGATAAGTAAATCCATCTTTGGAGGAGAAGAGGCTGACTTCCCAGGAACACAATGTAGCCTAAAATAGGAACCTGGCAGAGAAGCCCAGAAGCAAGGGGGAAAGCAATTTGAAGGGAGAGAGAAGGGGTGTAAACGCTGTGACCCAACATCAGTGAGACAGAGAGGGCAAGGGGAGCTAACACAGGGCCTGGAGACAAAGGAAGTGCTCGTTGGGGGGGCTTCCAGGCCTCAGCTGAGTAGCCCGAGTGCTCTGATTCCACAGGAGTGATGCTTCTCAGCTGCAGAAAGTTGTCATGAAATCAGCTCACCCTGAAATGAAGTGTAATTGTTCTAACAGAACCATTGGCATGTTCTAGCCAGAAGCAAGAGAGCTTTGTTATCAGATGATTGACTAGGGTAAAGAAAACTCCAGAGAAGCAAGAACGCAAAATAAGGGTCAAGGAGATCAGGCCAAAAACAAGGAAGTTTTGTTGTATGTGTTGTTGTTTTTTTTAATTAGGTAAAATGACCAATTGCTCTTTTTTCCAAAGTACTCTTTGGAGGTTAATAATGAGGAAGGGGCCCAAGACCCAGCTCAAGATGTGAATCCCAGAGTATCGACGCTGTGGGACTGCAGCATGGTACCAATCAAGAGGGACCCTTACAGTGAGGGGCCAGAACACAGTGCCCCCAAGCCCTGTGTTTCACTGTCTAAGGTCATGCAGACTAGGAGTTTAGAGCTGTGTGTTTCAGACTCAGTTCTTCCACTTACTAGCCGTGTAATCCAGAGCAGCTTACTTCATTTCTACAAGCATCAAGTGGACTATCTGAGAGTGTATTAGTTATCCATGGCTGTGTAACAAATCACCCCAAAACTGAGCAGCTTGAAACAATACTAGATATTTGTTTTCTCTCAGCCTCACTCTGGATCAGAAGCTGGAGAGCTGGGCAGTTCTGGCTCAAGATGGTTCGTGGGGCTGGTGGCATAGACGGTAAAAGAAGCTGCTTGCAGTGCAAGAGATGCGGGTTTGATCCCTGGGTCAGGAAGATCCCCAGAGAAGGAAATGGCTGCCCACTCCGGTATTCCTGCCTGGAGAATTCCATGGACAGAGGAGCCTGGCAGGCTACCATCCACGGGGTCACAACTGAGCGACTAACACTCTCACTTTTCAGTCATCTGAAGGCCTGAATGGAGCTGGAGGATTAAGGACCCACATCTCAGAGGCCTCACCTGGGCTGTTCACAGGGGGCTCAGCTCCTTTACAGGTGGTTGCTTCATCAGCCTGTTGTGTGTCCTTACATGGCCACTGGCTTCTCCCCGAGTGAGTGATCCAAGAGAGAGAGCCACACAGAAGCCGGAGCTGCTTTATGGCCCAGCCTCAGAAATCACATTGCAAAACTTCCACCACATCCATCTGCCAGGACAGAGCAGTAAGCCTGACCCACCCTGTAAAGAAGGGAAATCAGGCCCCATGATTTGAAGGGAACAGTGACAAAGAATTTGCAGACAGCTTTCAGCATGCAGACATATTTTAGCATCAGCCCAAACACCTTCCTTCACGCTACATGTATTTACTATGCACACACTGTATGGCAAACATCATATTATTCCTGTCCTCAGGGACTTTATAGGGCACTTGAAGAATACACATGAGTTAAACCCTTCACACTGAATAGGACGCTACTATCAAAAAAAAAAAATCTAGAAATAACAAGTGCTGGCAAGGATGTACAAAAATCAGAACCCTGTGCACTGTTGGTGGGAATATAAAATGGTATATCTGCTATGGAAAACAGTATGGAGGTCCCTCAAAAAATAAAGAATTATCCTATGATTTAGCAATCCCACTTCTGGATGTATATCCAAAAGAATTGAAAGCAGGATCTCAAAGATCCTTGCACACGTATTCATTTTCATCACAGCACTACTCAAGATAATGAAGAGATAGAAGCAGCCCAAATGTTCATCGATGAACCAATAACCAAACAACATTATTTACAATGAAATATTACTCAGCCTTTAAAAAGAAGAGAGTTCTGTTAATGCTACAACATGGATGAATGTTCGGGACACTATGCTGAATGAAATAAGCAAGTTAGCAAAAGATTTTGTATGAGCATCTGAGGTAGTCAAATTCGTAGAAACAGTAAGTGAATGGTGGTTGCCAGGGGCTAGGGGGAGGAAGGAAAGGGGAGCTTTTGTTCAGTGGATCTAGAATTTCAGATTTGCAAGAAGAAAGAGTTCAGGAGCTCTATTTCACAACAATGTGAATATGCTTACCACTGAACGGCACATTTGAGAATGGTTAAGATCATAAATTTTGTATTATGTGTTTTGCACTAAATTAAAAAAGAAAGAAAGAAAGAAACAGGAAAAAAAAAAAAAAAAAAAGACCCAAGTACAGAGCTGTCCTGCTGGTCTAGTGGTTGAGAGTATGAGGGACTCAGGTTCAAGTCCTGGTCTGGGAAGATTCCATATGCCTCGGGGCATCTGGACCTGTGGCCACAACCACTGAGCCGTCAAGCCCTAGAGCCTGTGCTCCATTGGAAACAAGAGAAGCCACCCCAATGAGAAACCCAAGCGTGGCAACTAGAGAAAGTCTGCACACAGCTGCAAAGACCCAGTACATCTCAAAATAAATAAAGCATAACTAGTGTTAGTCCCTCAGCCATGTCTGACTCTTTGTGACCCCATGGACTATAGCCCACTGGGCTCCTCTGTCCATGGGTTTTCCCAGGCAAGAATACTGCAGTGGGTTGACAGTCCCTTCTCCAGGGGATCGTCCCAAACCAGGGATCGAACCTGGGTGTTCTGCATTACAGGCAGATTCTTTAGTATCTGAGCCACCAGGGAGGCCCTAAATAAAGTATAGTTGCATTTTTTTTTTAAAGTGGTTCCCATGTGGTCTAGCGGTTAGGATTCGAGAGCCAAGTACACAATAGTGAGCTACTGGGTACTACTGGACCACGTAGTAAAAGTTTTCCTGGAAGAGGTGTCTTCCTAACTGTGCCCTTAAGAGCCTGTGAAGGCAAGTAAGGTTTCCAAGCAGGTGGAGCCATGTCCTCCAAACATAGCCATGACTCATAAATGAGTCACAGAATCAACTTAGGGGGTCTTGACCAGCAATTTTACTTTAATGGACTAGAACAGCATGTATCAGAGTGAACTGCGTGCAAAGAGGATCTTTTTGTAGAGCTTCTGTTTAATTTATCTGAGTATCTATGTATATCTATGAAGTGAGTAACAAGTTATGATGTAAAATATATTGCTTACTGTGGGTGGATTAAAAAACTGCTTGCAAGCTCCTGGATTAGAGTATACACTGGAATGAGACAGTGGTGAGAAATAAGGCTGCAAAGGTGCGTCAGCCAGAACAGAGGATAAGTGACCTCGCAGTGACCCCCAAATCTCGGGGGCTTAGAACAAGGGTCCAGTTCTCCCTAATGTGACTCGTCCACTGAGAACTGGCGGGTGGCCAGCTTATTTCGCATTCACTCCAGGAGCTGGTAGATGGTAGAAATAACCTCTACGGGGAACATTACCGGTCTCCTGGGGGAGGGAAAGCGAGTCGTACACTGGCCATTAAGCTTCTGCCTGGAAGGGCCACTGCTGCTCACATCTCATTGGCCAAATCGAGTCGTGTGGCCAAGCTGGACAGTAAAGTAGCAGAGGAGGTGGAATCCTCTCCCCACCCCCACAGGAAGGGACAGCTGATGCACTAACGCAGTAGGTGCTGAGAGTGTAAGGCAGGGGAGGAGCCAGTCAAGATGACGTCAGGATACTCAGGATTTCTCCTGAGGACAACGATGATTCATGGAAGAGTTTTAAGCAAGGTGATCACACTGGCTCTTTAGAGAGCGCCCTGTGTCGGCAGCGTGAGAGTGGGTTGGGAGGAGGCCTCAGGAAACCAGTGAGGTTGGTCTTCTCAGCCAAACCAACCGTCTTGCTAGAGAAGTGAAAGGCCAGCTCTTCCCTCCCCAAAGGCGATAAACCTCAAAGCCCCGTCTCAGAAATTCAAGGTCAAGAAACAGGACAAAAGGAACAAATTTAAGGGCCTCCATCTATTACTAACCCAGAGAGCAGTCCCTTTACAAAACGGAGTGTTCAGGCCCTGTGATAATGTGATCATATATATGTATTGATAGAAATTATATATATACGTGTGTGTGTGTGTGTGTACGTATACACACATAAAATATGTATATATATGTATATATAATGTGTGTGTGTGTGTGTGTGTGTATACATATGTGGGCTTCCCTTGAGGCTCAGATGGTAAAGAATCTGCCTGCAATGCTGGAGACCTGGGTTCAATCCCTGGGTTGGGAAGATCCCCTGGAGAAGGGAAAGGCTACCCACTCCAGTATTCTGGCCGGGAGAATCCCATGGACTGTATAGTCCACAGGGTCGCAGAGTTGGACACGACTGAGGGACTTTCGCTTTCACATACATGTGCATGTAGGGGTTCCCAAGTGGTGCCAGTGGTAAAGAACCCAACTGCTAATGCAGGAGAAGCAAGAGGCGCAGGTTTGATGCCTGGGTGGGGAAGATCCCCTCGAGGAGGGCATGCAACCCACGGCAGTACACTTGCCTAGAAAATTTCATGGGCAGAGGAGCCCAGCAGGCTACTGGAAGGTGATATTGAGGCTTTTTCCCCTTTTTTCCCTTGCAAATAGGAGAAACCTAAGCTAAAGTTTAAATTCTGATGGGAAGAACATGCTAGAAAGGCACACACAGGCGCTACGGACAAGAGGGGACAACTGCCAGCCCACAGCCTTGGGGAAGGGGCAGAAGAGCAGCAGAGACCCTGCTCGGGAAGGGCTTGGGGCTCCTGCTCTGCGGGGCAGGACAGTGAGGGGCAGGGCGGGGTACGCAGGGAGCGGGGATTCAATAGGGTGGCTAGGTTTGGGGGAGCCTTACTTGCTCTGGGAAGTAGGAGGCAGGGCATCTTTGGAGAATGAAAGATAAGTAACTTGGGAGAAAACCTGGGAAGGGATCAGGGACATTGCAGAAGACTTAGGAGGAGTCCTGCTTGGCAGCGAGGGCCCATTGAGGACACAGCCTGGGGACGTCCTTCCCGGTGGTCAGCTTGGAGCCTCCCCTCTCCTCCTTTGCTTTGTCCACCCTTTAGCCAAGGAACCCATGGAGTTATCCATCTGGACAACACTTCCGAAAAGGAGAGCAGGGAAGGGAACTGCTAGCGCGAACAACAAAGGAACACTAGCTTCAATTATGACACGATAAGAACAGAGAGAAGGACCGACATGGCAAAGATCCACAGTCTTTCACTGCAAAGAGCTACAAGAGAGACTCAGGCGGAGAAGGGCTGCTACCAACAAGAGCATCTCAGGCAGTTTAGAGGAAGGGGTAAGGCCAAGAGCTTTGAAATCAGACTGACCATCTGCTACATGACAAAGGCAGGACTAGAACCCATTCACTTTTTATTATATAGCAAATAACAATGGATTCTCTGCTATGTGTTAGACATCAATGTAGGTGCTTAAAAGCCCAGCAAAGACCAAAAGAAAGGCAGAGCCCTTCTGGGGATTATACTGTAGTGGGAGCTACAGACACTAAGCAAAGAAATATACACCAGTGTGGATGGTGGCAAGTGCTATAGAGAAAACCTGAGCAAAGGAATCAGAGTTGGGAGTGTGGGGGTAGGAAGGGGGTGGATTTTTAATGGAGGAGGAACTGGGAAGGCTTTGAGATGACCCAGATTTCCAGACTTTATTCTATGCATCTTCTTATTTTTTTAATTTTATATAATGACAGCCCTTTTCTTTGGTGCTTTTCTTTTTAGCATTTGGAGAAAAGCGTGTGCAGAACGGTGGTGAGACTGCGGATTTTCACATCAGCTGTCTGCTTGCTTGTGAAGTACAGCTCCACCTCCTGCTTCCTGTGTGACACTGGGCACAGGGCGTTCCATCTCTCTAGCCCTGGGGTTTCTCTGTCTGCAAAGAGGGGCTAATAATACATTCCCCACAAGTTTGTTGTGAAGATAAAATGAGACCGTGTATGCAAAGTGCCTGACTTTTAGTACGCTAGCAGGAACAGGGGTGATCAAATTAAGCTTCGCGAGCGGTAGCTCTCCTTAGGAGCACGTTCAGTGATCTGCTTCTCCTCATCCTTGCGTTGGGGCCTGCTTCTCCCTGTAATTCGGGTGATACACGAAGCCACAGCAAATTAAAACGTGGAATTTTTTCAAATGTTTGCATCTTTGATGTTACCATGCATCTTAAGAGTTGATGGCACTTTATAATTGATAGGCTTTTTTTCGTAGTTGCATTCTTTTTTAAATTTTTTTACAAAGTGACCCTAGAATCCATGGTGCTTAGTTATGACAAGTGTAATGATTCACAATAAACCACAACCAACTGATACCCCCAGAGTTCCCACTGTGACCTAGGCATCACCTGTTTTAATGAACAGGATCAGCAGAGCACATCAGAATGAAGAAAAGGTGCTGGATCCAGAATCTATGAAATTCCCCCAGTTTTTTCTAGAGGTGACACACAGTGAAAGGTCTATGTGGTGACAGAAACTTGGAGAAAGTTCCATTGATGAGATATCACCATGCCAGAGACCTCAGGTTTTATTCTACTCACTCTTGAGTCTGAATGTAAAAACTTTTGAACCTACATTTCCAAAAAGAGTAAAACAAACACCCACGTGTTCCTCATTCAGATTCAGCAATTGTTACCAGTTTGCATATTTACTTCCCTCTCTCTCTATATATATATATATGTATATACACACACACACACACCTCTCTCTATATATATATATATATAACACACACATTATTTTGTTGTTCAGTTACTCAGTCATGTCTGACTCTTTGAGACCCTATGGACTGCAGCACACCAGGCTTCCCTGTCCTTCACCATCTCCTGGAGTTTGCTCAGACTCCTGTCCATTGAGTCGGTGATGCCATCCAACAGTCTCATCCTCTGTCATCCCCTTCTCCTCCCGCTTTCAATCTTTCCCAGCATCAGGGTTTTTTCTAATAAGTTGGCTCTTCGCATCACATTATTTTAATTATTTCTATTTACTTTAAATTTATTTTCAGCAGAGTCATTTAAGAGTTTCTTGCTGATGTCAGGACACTTCACTCATAAAAACGTCAGCACTTCCAAGAACAAGGCCCTCCTGCCACAAGGCCAGAGTGCAGCAATCACATCAGGAATGTTAACACAAACACAACGTGACTACATAATATCCAGTTTCTCCAGTGCTCCCAAGAACGGCCTTTCAGCTGGACCAGTGCTGTTGAAATGAGAGGACATATCTGCTCGAGGGTTTTTTTCTTTTTTTTGGTTGGTTTGTTAACTTTTTGCAGTTTTCTACACACTCAAATTAATGAATGTTCTCCTGTCAACGAATTCATTTGATAAGAGAAAAATAAATGCACTCCCACTAGAATTTAGGAAAAAGAAACAAGAATTTTTTTTAAGGCTGATTTATAATTTCTCAAGATATGCATACTAATGCATTCATTTTTAAGATCTAGACCTATACCTGTCTACTCTCCAATAAGACCAGCTTTCTAAGAAGTGGACAAATGCTATCTGTAGATTTCTTTTTGACTCTAAATTCGTAGTCTGTGATTCCTCAGAAATACTGCCGTGTTTAGAGTATGGGCTCCTTCAGGTTAAGCTTGTGGATCACGTCACAATCACCGTTTCATCCTTAGTAACTGTACTGCAGCTGGTGCATAGCACGAACTCAGTGAATGACAGTGTGAATGAGCTTTTTCTGGCTCCTCCAGGCAGGCTCCACGCCACATCTCTGCCAGTTTGCAGATATAAGTTCCCTTTTTCAGTTTGGCTGTAGTTTAATAAGATGCCACAGAGAAAGGGACCAGACCTTGGTCCTAACTCAGCAGAGACAAGATCTTATTGGAATCGCAACAAACCTGAACCATGGCGGGTTTTAACTGCAAATACATGAAGAGACTGGGAACCCACAGGAAGTGAGAGTATTTGCCCTGCACACCTCCATGCCTTCTTTGAAACAGAAACCTTGCGTTAGGCAGCAGGTGATGAGAGCTAGGGCAGGCTGGAGAGTCTTCTTTAAAAAAATAGTCCACTGAGTTTCCCTCTGGGCTTGAGGGTCAGGTCCCCATTCTTGGACCTGTCCAGCTAGGTGAGTAAGGAAGAGATGAATGCCTTTCACTATAGTCTCAAACCTCACTGGCCCAGCGTCTCCCTGTGGTCAAATGTGGCTTCTTACTAATTAAGGGAAGAGGAAGGAGGGAGAAAGGGAGTTTTTGTTAAAGGTACCTTCAATCTTATATCAGCTCATCCTTGAAAGAATCACACAAGGTCGATACGCATAAATAAATAAGAACTGTATGGATCATCTCAAAGCTACTAATGGTACACTATGTGGATGTTTATATTTAAGAAATAACTCCTTGTTTGATCCGAACAAATTTTCTCTCCCAACATGCTCTGAGCTGAAAACTGAAATTCTCTCATTATAGACATGGTACAGGCTTTCAGAGGGGTTTGTAAAAAATTCCTTCCTTGTTGTCGTTCAGTTGCTCAGCTGTGTCCAATTTTTTGTGACCCCATGGACAGCAGCATCCAGGCTTCCCTGTCCTTCACCATCTCCTGGAGCTTACTCAGACTCATGTCCGTTGAGTTGGTGATACCATCCAACCATCTCATCCTCTGTTGTCCCCTTCTCCTCCGGCCTTCAATCTTTCCCAGCATCAGGGTCTTTTCCAGAGAGTCAGCTATTTGCATCAGGTGGCCAAAGTATTGGAGCTTCAGCTTCAGCATCAGTCCTTCCAGTGAATACTCAGGGTTGATTTCCTTTAGGATTGATTGATTTGATCTCCTTGCAATCCAAGGGACTCTCAAGAGTCTTCTCTAGCATCTTCTTTACCATTTATTTTACTTTATTTTCTACTTATTTTATGCTTATTTATTTACTACAATTTATTCAATAACACCTAAATGCATGAACACTGAAAAAAAAAAAGAAAAGTTTTCAAACAGTTTAAGGTGAAAACCCTCCTGATTTCTTCTCTCTAATTCCTCTGCAAAAGTGCCTGTTCTCCCAGGTATGTGGATTCCTGTAATTCTTTCTCTGGATGTTTACATACAGGTGAAGCAGCAGAAACATGGCAAGAATTGGGGACCTTCACCACCCATGCTGTTCTGTCTCACTTTTTGCTCTTAATGTGTCTTAGAAATCTTTCTTCACTCAAGGAATTTCAAAAGTGACCTGAGCCAATAGTTTAATCACTGGGCTCCCCAGGGCCCTTGGGATCCTGTAGGGGGTCCTCACAGGCTGCCCCAAGGAGGAGCAAACCAAACAGCTCCAGGCAACCGACCCTGCTCCAGCCAGAAGGCCTCCCATTCAATCTTCTTGACTTTGTTGATTTCCATATAATTCCCCCACCCCCCACCCCCGCCTTTGGCTATGCTGAATCTTCTTTGCTGCTCAGGCTTTTCTCTAGTTGCAGCAAGTGAAGTGAAAGTTGCTCAGTCGTGTCTGACTCTTTGCAACCCCATGGACTATATAGTCCTAGGAATTCTCCAGGCCAGAGTACTGGAGTGGGTAGCCTTTCCCTTCTCCAGGGGATCTTCCCAACCCAGGGATCAAACTCAGGTCTCCCACATTTCAGGCAGATTCTTTACCAGCTGAGTCACCAGGGAAGCCAAGAATACTGGAGTGGATAGCCTATCCCTTCTCCAGCAGATCTTCCCGACCCAGGAATTGAACTGGGGTCTCCTGCATTGCAGGTGGATTCTTAACCAGCTGAGCCACCAGGGGAGCCCCTAGTTGCAGCAAGCTGGGGGCTCCTCTCCAGCAGCAGCACACAGACTTCTCATTGTAGTTGCTTCTCTTGTTGAGAAGCGCAGGCTCTAGAGCAGGCAGACTTCAGTAGCTGTCGCTCCCAGCCTCCAGCGCACAGGACCAGTAGTTGTGGAGCACGGGCTTAGTTGCTCCGCAGAACGTGGGATCTTCTGGGACCAGGGTCCTGTCTCCTGCATTGGCAGGAAGATTCTTCACCAGTGAGCCACCAGAGAAGCCCCCACATAAACTTTAATTTAAAAAAAATTTTTATGTGTTACTCTTAGAAAGGGGGTGAGAACTGATCTAGCTCAGTTCTGTTGTCTTTGCCTTCTGCTAAGATCTAAATGCTTCTGAACAGGATCAGATAGGCAGTCTCAGGCTTCATTGGCTTTTATATATATATATATACACACATATATATATATATATATATTTTTTTTTCCCTGAAAACAATTTTAAGACAGAAGTGGAGGGAAATACTGAATTGCCTCGATTTCCACAATGTGATCAGTCTTTAGAAGGCTAGAGACAGAAAGGACTGGGAAAGGACAGGGCTGAAAGCAGACAGATCCCCTGGCCACTCTCTCCCTCCTCCATGAAGGACTATAGCCATGTGTTCATCTCAGGTCTTATTTATTTCTGTGTATATGTTACTATGCATCATCCGTACAACAGGAAAATCACAACTTATATGCCCCCGAATCTTCCCTGGCTTTTCTCTAAGTCCTGGATACCCGACCTTTCTGTTCTGCTGGGCCTAAACTCAAATCCTCTTGAATGGTCAACACTGTACTCATATATGCAAAGAATCGGAAAAAAATCTGACCAGACAGGCCTGTTCCAACCTATGGGAACCTTTCTTCCTGACCGAGGTGAACTGACCCTCTGAAAAATCTCTGAATCAAAAATCATCACTAAAACACTAACATGCAAGAGATGCCAAGAATTTTTTTTTTTAAGTAAAAGTGAAAGTGTTAGTCATTCAGTCCTATCCAACTTTTTGTGATCCCATGGACTACAGCCTGCCAGGCTCCTCTGTCCATGGAATTCTCTAGGCAAGAATACTGGAATGGATTACCATGGCCTTCTCCGGGGGATCTTCCCGACCCAGGGATTGAACTTGGGTCTCCTGAATTGCAAGGCAGACTCCTAACAGTCTGAGCCACCAGAAGTAGCATTCCCCTCTATTTGTCAAACTCAAAGTTACTTGCAAAGTCAAGTGGTTGGAGGACATCTCCCCAGTCCGAAAACCCGAGCAAGTTGCTGAGTCCCTCTAAAGCTCAGCATTCTTATCCACCTAATAAAGATGGTAACTTTTTTTTCTGGTCACCCTGTGTGGCATGCAGAACCTTAGATGCTTAACCAGGGATCAAACCTATGGCTCCTTCTTTGGGAGAGTGGAGTCTTAACCGCTGGAATGGCAGAGAAGTCCCTTGAATTTAATAATCATTAATCTCATAAGGTTGCTGTAAAGAGTAATGAGATGCTGAAATTCTAGCTCAGTGCCTGACACAAACTATTATGGGTTGAACTATGTGCTCCCAAAACACATATGTTGAAGTCCCAGTCCCCAGAACCTCAGAATGTGACCTTATTTTGAAATCGGGTCACTGCAGATATAATTAGTTAGGTTAAGATGAGGTCATACTGGAGCAGGGTGAGCCTTTAATCCAATATGACTGGTGTCCTTATAAGAAGTGGAAAGGAACACACCGGGAGAAGACAGCCCAGTGATAACAGGCAGAGTTTCTTCAACAAATGGTGTTGGGAAAACCTGACAGTCACGTGCAAAATAATGAACTTGGGCTTAATTAACTCAAAATGAATTAAAGACTTACACGCTGAACGAAAACTATAAAACTTCTGTGAGAGAACAAGGGGCAGAGCTTTATGACTTTGGATTTGGCAACGATTTCTTGGATATGACACAAGAAGCACAAGCAACAAAAGCAAAAAGAAACAGGACCACAGCAGACTTTAAAGCTTCTGCACAGCGCAGGAAACGATCCACAGGGGAAAAGGTAACCTGCGGAATGGAGAAAATAACTGCGGACCGGGTACCTGATACCAGGTTAGTAACCAGAATATATAAAAATTCTCACAACTCAGTAACAACCAAAAAATCAGTCAACTCCATATAAAGATGGGCAAAGGACTTGAGGTGACTTTTCTCCAAAGACGATATACTAATGAATAGCAAGAATATAAAAGATGGTCAACATTACTAATCATTCAGTTCAGTTCAGTCACTCAGTCGTGTCCGACTCTTTGTGACCCCAGGAATCGCAGCACACCAGGCCTCCCTGTCCATCACCAACTCCCAGAGTTCACTCAGACTCACGTCCATTGAGTCAGTGATGCCATCCTGCCGTCTCATCCTCTGTCGTCCCCTTCTCCTCCTGCCCCCAATCCCTCCCAGCATCAGAGTCTTTTCCAATGAGTCAACTGGAGGTGGCCAAAGTACTGGAGTTTCAGCTTTAGCATCATTCCTTCCAAAGAAATCCCAGGGCTGATCTCCTTCAGAATGGACTGGTTGGATCTCCTTGCAGTCCAAGGTACTAATCATTAGAGAATTATAAATCAAAATCACAATGAGATATTATCTCATATCCTTTGGTTAGGGCACTTTCAAAAAATAGAAATTATAATAATAAGTATTATCAAAGATACAGAGAAATTGGAATTCTTGTGCACTGCTGGTGGGAAGGTAAAATGCAGCCACTGTGGAAAACAGTGTGAAGATTCTTGGAAAATCTGAAAACAGGATTACCATATGATCCAGCAACCCCACTTCTGGATATGTCCAGGAAAATTGAAAGAAGGTTCTCGAAAAGATATTTGCACACCTATATTCATTGCAACATTATTCCCGATGGCCAGAAGGTAGAAGCAGCCCTAATGTCTATAGACAAATGAGAGGATAAAGAAGACGCGTTACATGCATATGTGCTGTGTGTGTTTAGTCGCTCAGTCATGTCTGACTCTTTGTGAACCCATGGACTGTAGCCCACCAGGGGAGTCAGTTGGGAGGAGGCACCCTCTATCCGTGGGATTCTCCCTCTGTGCTTGGGATTCTCCAGGCGAGAATACTGGAGTAACGGGGAAATTCAGTCCAGACGAAGCGAATACATGTCACCACTGGAAGAATACTGGAATGGGTTGCCATGCCCTCCTCTTATATGCACATAATGGAATATTATTCAGCCTTTAAAAAAAAAGGAACTCCTGTCACAGGCTACAATGTGGATGAATCTTGAGGGCATGATGCTAAGTGAAATGTGCCAGCCACAAAAGGACAAAAACTACAGGATTTCATTTATGTGTGTTCAAAGTAGCCTCACACTTGTAGAAACAGAAGCAGAAAGACGGTTGCCAGGTGCTGGGGAGGGAGTAAAGGGGCGTGGCTGTCCAATGACAAAGCTCCTCCTCCTCAGCAGGCGGCTCCCCTGCACGCTTGCCTGTGTGGTGTACGGGTCTTGTTTCAGACTCTGGAGAAGGCACACTCCTTCAAGGAAGACATCTAACAAAATCGCGGCTCCTGCTTCTTCAGAAGAAGAAGGGAAGTGCGCATAAATGAGCATATTTGCAGATTTGAACATTCAACTGCATCTGTATGTAGCATGTGTTTCATTATACAGACAACTGAGTTCTGCTAAAAACAAGGTTCCAGAATGCCATTCCTGTTGGTGTAATTCTGCGAAAGAAGTTCCAGAACTATGTTCCTGCAGGCATCGCCACAAAAATAGCGATGTGTACACATACATATGTATATACATGGATAAGTACAAGGTAACAAGCATAAATATAGCCATGGAATAGGCAAGCACATGTTTAGCCAGACTTCTATTCCGGCTTCACCATTTGCTAGTGACGGGAGCGTAGGCAGAGTAATAACACGCCGATACAGACACACAAAACCCTAAACGAAGGGGTCTTTCTCTGACCACGGGACCGTGGTAAGGATGATACGCATGTCCACTACCGGAATCGCATTCTTCCGTCTTTTCTGAACACTTGGCCCAAAGGAAGTGTCGTCCTTTTTCTAACTACCTCCCTTTTCTAATCACCTACCTTCTCTAGCCCAAGCGAACCTGACAGCTTTGTCCACTCTTCCTCTTCTTTACCTCGAAGGGTAAAGAATCTGTCTGCAATGCAGAGGACCCAGGTTCGATCCCTGGGTCAGGAAGATCTCCTGGAGAAAGGAATGGCAACCCACTCCAGTATTCTTGCCTGGAGAATCCCATGGACAGAGGAGCCTGCCGGGCTAGTCCATAGGGTTGCAAAGAGTCAGACATGACTGAGCGACTAATGCTTCCTCCAACCAGCTGAGCTGAGCAACTTTCCCACTCTTGCTCCGTGTGGCAGATTTTTTGGCCTCTCCCCCTCCCCTAGCTGAGGGCTTCTTGCAGACCAGTCAGTAAGCTGTCCCAGAGAGTCAGTGGAGAGACTGTTTGCAAAGCAGCCCCCCTGCAGTCCAAAGAAGGGCCCCTTTGAGAAATGGAAAACTGTCAGGAAGGTGAATAGAATGAACCTGATTTCCCATTATTTTTTCAAATAAATGGAGTCCAGTTTGCCTCAGCTATAATCCAGGCATAACATTTATATGAGAACATAAAATACTACATAGCTGTAAGTAAAACAATATGTGTGTTCCTGAATAATAGTGATACCACTTGCCAGTAAGACTGTATTTTGACCAAATAAAAGATGACCTAAATTTGACTCAGTGGGATGGGATTTACTACGTGATTACTTCTTGAAAATAAAGGGCTACAGATACAGGGGATTTCCTGAGGGTAGAAGGCAAAGGACAAGAAGAACGACAGAAAAGTAGGATGGAAAGTTATGTGATTAGGACTTGATTTGAAAGCTCCGATTGTATAAAGAATAAAGGGCGTTTAACTGTGCAGCGTGTCCCTCCCAAATAAAACCTCATTATTACATCAGACATACATACTGCAAAGTCCACGTAGGCCAACATCAAACACACAGAGAAGTGAGCGTGCAGCCATAACAGGAGGCCATCATTATAAACACCCAGCTTTACAATGTTTTCATGCATCCCCCCACTCCTTCCTTCATTCACATGTATGAGCACTTCACAAATATGCTTTGTGGGCTTAATATGGAACAGGCTCTCTGGTACAGCGGGAGACAGCTCTGCCCTGAGGGGGTTCACAGCCCTGCGGGGAGGGGCCCCAGGAATGGGGCCACTTCAATCCCGGGTGGTAAGGGCCACAATGGGGGAAAAACCTCTAACCAGGGAGCTGTTCCATTATGGAGACACACACGAAGGGTCCGAAGACCACATACAAGAGGACACTGAGGGAACCAGAGGGACCAGAATGAGCAACACTGAGCTGGGTTCTTAAAAAGGAAGTGCAGAGGTAAGTCAGAGAAGCTGCAAAAGAGCAAAGCTGCAAGTTTCATCCAAATCACGAACAAAAACAGGTCAAGCTTCATGTGCACGGCTCTCACATACATTGTCACAATTGCACAACGCACAGACTGTTCCCAGATGCTCTGGTAAACATATGCATTAGCCAGGACTTAGGTATGGCTGATGTAACAAATCTGAAATGAGAGCGGCTTAGGCAGGTAGGAGTTTGTTCTTTCTCACAGAACAGTCCAGGCTTGAGAGCAATCAAAGCTGTCTGGCAGCTACCAGCTCGATGGCATCCGTTCCTCTGATTCATGGCGCTGCCAGCTTTAGGATGCTGTGTTCGGACCATTTGGTCCATTCGCATCTCAAGTCCAGCCGGAGGGAAGGCGGAAGGACAAAGGGGAGGATGTAACGTTCTTCTTTAACAGTGCTGCCCAGTGCTGCCCACATCCCTTCTCCAGACACTATGGGCCAGAACTTGGTCACGTGACCATGCTTGGCTAAAAGGAAGCTGAAAACATAGTCGTTGTTCAGGGCAGACAGCTGTAGATGAATATGCCACAGAAGAAAAGGAAGCGGATACAAGGCAGAAACAGACCGTCTCTAATGATGGGGAGCCCCCTGTCATATGCCCCTCTCCTGACTTCTTTCCCTGCAACCTTCTCCCCCTTAGTCACACTTCCTCCATTGAACCAAACATGATGGAATGCATCGTCCTGGTCAGGAGAGCATGCATGAGCAACTTAGGATATGCAGGTTATGGCAGGGCCAAAAGTATATTGCTATAAGCATCAAAAGAACCAATCTACACTCAGCTCTGATTAATGAGTTAAATAAACTGGGAGCTAGTTATTCAATGTATTTGTGCATCAATTACCTCAATAACAAAAGGAAATAAAAGTACTTGCCACACCTGAAGACGGATTGTAGAGAAAAGCAGAGAAATGAAATATACATGTATTATTTTCTGTTGCTATGTAACAAGTCACCACAACTCAGTGGCTTAAAACAACAACCACTTGTTAGAGTTTCTGTAATTCAGAAGTCTGGGTACAGAGTAACCAGATTCTCTGCTCAGGGTCTCATTGGGCGGAAATCAAGATGTCAACCAGGACTAAATTCTCATCTGGGGTTCAATCTTCTTCCAAGCTTACAGGTTTTGGCAGAATTCATCTCCTTGTGGATGCAGAACTGAAGTCCCTATTTTCATCCCAGCTGGCACTCAGGGACCACTGTCAGGTATTGTGCACAATTTTTTTTTTTCATGTAGTCCCCATCAGCCGGCATCAGCCCTCATAGGCATTTCACTACGTTTGTTTGTTTCTTCCAAGCCAGCCAGAGCAAGTCTCTCTGACTTCCTCGTTCACAACCAACCAGAGAAAACCTTGCCTTTTGAAAGGACCCGTACCGTTAAGCCTGAAAACCTCTCTTAAGGTCAACTGACTGGACACCTTAATTGGACCTGCCAAATCCCTCTTCTGGAGTACCTCGATTTGTGTTTGATCAAATAACTAGAAGATGGTGTGCATACACCAAGGGCCAGAATACTGACAGGCCAACTTAGAATTCTGTCCTTTGGCCCCGATGATTCACAGTCTTCCCAAATGCAAAATAGGTTCACCCTCTCCCAACAGCCTCATCCCATTAAAGCATTAGGTTTGTTTTTTCAGTAAGCATAAATCTTGTTACTTTGTGGATCTAAGTGTTCTGCTAAGGCTCTGCTGCGTTTTCCAAGTTGACATCACATATCCTACACACTGGACTCCTTTCTCCAACTCAAGCATTCTTGCTGTGCTACTTTATTCTTACATCTGGTTTACTCCAGGGATGTTGCACGGTACCTTCTCACTCTCTTCTCTGTCTAAACTGACTGTATTCCAAGTGATGTTCTTCTGTCTGCATCTGTTTAATCTGGCTCAGATAACGGGCTTACTCTCTGGATTCTTTTCCTTCCCCTGGCACGTTTTCCACTCACCAGAAAAAATAGTACGGTCTCGTGGCAAGAGTGGACTCCGGAGTCAAGTCAATACAGATTCAGATTTTCTCTCCAAGCACATTTTTTAACTGAATGTTACTTTGTTACTCTGGTAGTCGTGTACGGATATGAGAGCTGGACCATAAAGAAGGCTGAGCATCAAAGAATTGATGCTTTTGAACTGTGGTGCTGGAGAAGACTCGGGAGTCCCGTGGACAGCAAAGAAATCGAACTAGTCAATCCTAAGGGAAATCAACCTTGAATGTTCATTGGAAGACTGATGCTGAAGCTCCAATTCTTAGGCCACCTGATGTGAAGAACCAGCTCATTGGAAAAGACCCTGATGCTGGAAAAGACTGAAGGCAGGAGGAGAAGGGGGCGACAAAGGGTGAGATAGTTGGATGGCATTATTGATACAATGGAGATGAGTTTGAGCAAACTCTGGGAGACAGTGAAGGGTAGGGAAGCCTGGCCTGCTGCAGTCCATGGGGTCACAAAGAGTCGGAAATGACATAGCGACTGAACTGCACCAACTTGGTTGCTTAGCTTCTCCACATACCCACTTCCTCCTCTGTACACTCGGGACAAAACCTACCACACAGGGCTGTCGTGAGAATTCAATGACCTCATATTCTTGAGAGTTAAATGATATAATACGCATAGCATGGAGCAGGTGTGGATTCCAGCCCCTTCCTCTCCCTCCTGTCTCCTATCTCACATCATTACTTCCCTTCCTTTCTCCTTTTCTTCTTTCCACCAGCATCTCAAAGGACGTCGAAAGCTGGTGAAGCGGTGGTGACCACATTCAGAGATAACTGCCTTGTAATTTTATTCAAACATTCCATCTGAATGCCAGCATAGTAAGTGGGTTTTGATACCAGCCAATTTTCTGCATGCAAAATGACTCAGGTGACAGTGCTGATTCTCTCATCGTCCTGACACCCATTTTTTAACTCAACTTTTAAAAATGTGCTTGAACTGTGTTCTCATACTGTTACTATACTCTTAACAGATTTATGCTCCTTAGGAAAAGAGGTCTGGTCTTGAAAGTGTTCCAGATCTCTCCCTTATCAAGTTGCTTAGGCTGAAAGAAGGATTAATGGTCAAAAGAGAATGAACGGAAGAGCTGAGGCTGCCCAAAGGGAAATGTTAAGGACTGCCTGGCACAGGCAAGCACTTTCTGGCAAACTTCTGAAAGTGCTGAAATACAAGGGTCAAGAGTCGTGTGCTTAAGTAATGGTCTCCCAGGCGGGATGTCGGGCGTCACAGTGAGCTAGTATTAATATATGTGTGTGACATGCACTTAACACAGGAACTGTCATGAGGCTCTTTTTTTTTTTTTTAATGCCAGTGCATGATTCCAGCTTGCTGGTATTTTTTTGCAAACACGATGTTGGTCACACGAGAAGGGTTTCAGAAGCAAGTCTCCTTGTTGACATGTCTAGGCTCCAGTGACCACCAAAGCATGAATATAAACACCTCTTCTGGAAAAAGAATAGAACTGTCGAGGTCGGGGAAGCGGGGAGAGTGGCTTCTGCTCCTCCCCACCCCCACTCCCCCAGGTCGGATGTTTTCTTCATCAGGAGGATGTTCAGCACAGAGGGAAGGGAAGGGATAAACCTGCACTGAGTTCTCAAGATCAAGATAGAGAGCGCTCATCAGCTCAGGCAGATCACGCCAAAGTCAAGCCCTCTTCAGTAAAAAGGCCCATCTACAAGTCATTAGTGATTCAGGGTGCCAAGAAAGCTACTGTATTAGCTCAGCGTTAGAGGCAGAAGTCCCGCATTTGCCAGATGCTTTACAACTATTTTTTATGAAGTATTACTCATAATACCTGGGAGATAAATGGACAGCGTAATCTCCATTCTATAACTAAGAAAGCGTCAGAGCTAATGTTAGAACTAATAACCTGACAAGCTAACGTTAGGACCATGGGCCAAACCCCTGAGGTCAATGCTCTCTCTAGTGAATAAGTTTCCCTGGTAGCAAGAACGTTCTTGAGTTGATATAAAACTAGCGTCTAAGTGTTTTGCGGTTTGGGGTGGGGGGGGGCGGGGCGCGGGTGGTGGTTATTTGGTTGTGCTGGGTCATAGTTGCAGCACGGGGCATCTTCAGTCTTCAACTGGAGCATGCGAACTCTTAGTTCCGGCATGTGGGATCTAGTTCCCTGACCAGGGATTGAACCCGGGTCCCCTGCATTGGGAGCACAGAGTCTTAGCCAGTTGGCCACCAGGGAAGTCTCACATCTAAGTTGAAAATCTGAGCCAGAACAAAACTGACCTTGGAGAGGCTAACTTGGAATTTAACAGGAGATGGTCTGCTTCACCTTAGAGTGCAGGATTGTTTGAGCCGCATCAAGTGAATTAGTGAGGGTACAGTCACAGCGTCTGTAACGAGGAGACCCTAAAACATTAAAAAAAGACCCCAAGCATCCCAGATGGACTTTTGTGTATGTTTTATCCCTCTGGACCCACCCTTTTCTACCCAAAAGGCTGGCTGTAAGGACAACATCAAACTCTGACTTCTGGTTGGTTTGGCCAGTGGGGAGCACCCGCAGATATAAAGAGAGGAAGCCGGGGTCTCAGTCAGCTCAGGCTGCCGTAACAAAACACCAGGCCCAGCGGCTTAACCAACAGACATGTATTTCTCATAGTTCTCAAGGCTAGAAGTCCAAGATCAAGGTGCCAGCCTATTCAGTTCCTGGTGACATCTCTCTTCCTGGCTTGAAGAAAGACACCTTCCTTGCTGTGTTCTCACTTGGCAGAAAGAGAAAAACCCAGCTCTCTGCTGTATCTTCTTATAACGACATCAGTTCCATCAGATCAGGGCCCTTTCTGGTGACTTCATTTAACCTTAATTGGCACCTTATAGATCCTATCCCAAATATAGCCACACTGGGAGATTGGCCTTGAACATATGAATTTGGAAGAAGCACAATTCAGAACACGTCAATCATCCTAGCAGGCCACGGCGAACTGGCTGAGCCCCTCAGCCAAAGGTCATGGTTCCTATGAGACGGTCCTCTCCCTAGAGCCTTCTCCCTCCCAGTTTCTATAACCTCTTCCTAACCTTGCTCCTTCCACGCTAGGGGTCACAGTGACCCTGTACGGGTTATCTACCTGGTATACTGCACGTTCCCTTTGGGTTCCCTACATCCCTCCCTCCCGCCCTGCAATTACCTTACAAACTCTCCTGGCACAACCCGGTTGGAGTACACTTTTCTTTTCCTGTACAGGCACCAAAATAACTTTTGCTGTCGTTGTTCAGTCGCTAACTTTTGAGCCTGTGCAAAAGTATGTGGAAGTCCAGAGAGGTCTGGAATGCGAGTGCAGGGACCTTGATGTTTCAGCAGCATGCCAGAACTCACACAGTGCATGGTAGGACTGAACTCCAGCTTCCCTGCCTCTTTCCTGATGAAATGAAGGGCTCAGATGGTCCCTAATATCCCATTCAGCCATATGATGCTCCTACAGATCTCCTCTACTTCCCTGCCCTTCTTCCTCCACTTCCTCTTCCTGCCTCTCTTCCTGTCCACATCTATAGTGCCTGTCCCCTCCCCAGTCCATACCACACAAATTCCACTGTCAGCTGGTGAAGAACAGGGGACAGCAAGGTTACAAAGTAAACAAAGAAAGCATTTCTTTTCTCTTCACACGTCATAGACTCAGAACCACTATGAAACCAGACTCAGGAAAATTCCATGTAAAATATTAATATTGATTTACAACTATTTGGCGATGTGATTGTTGGCATAAATTACAACCTCATAGTTAAACAACCCAGGTTAAAATTGTTTTTGGATATTGACATGCCCAGGGTTAAGGAACTATAAATAGGTTCCTCGGCCAGTTAATTCTAAAACAATCCACCCTGGACTTCTGTTAGCATTTAATTAACACAAAACTGCAACAAAGGCAGAATGATGTTGGAATCTGGTGTCCAGAAAAGAATCCAGCCAGCTGGGACTTGCGTAACTTGAGTCTGGGATGAAATAGGACTCTAAGTCTTCCCCATTTCCAGTTCTGTAAGCTGTAAGATCAGCTGCTGCCCTAAGTGTGCGTAAATTAATCCCCAATTTTCCAGGTTAAAGCTGGGAATGATGCAGATGAGGCAGATCCTCAGAACGGGGTGGAAATAGACAAAGGCTGGGCAGCCTTCTGCCCGTGCAAAGTTACCGGAGTTCTCTGGGCCTCAGTTTCCTCATTCATAAATCGGGGATAAAAATGCCTACCTAATCCAGCCATTCCACTTCTGAACATAGAACGAAAGCAGGATTTCAATGAGATATTTGTACTCACATTCATAGCAACAATGAAGAGCAAGGTCCTGGGGCAAATTCCTTCTATGTTCTGCTTATAGTTTTTAAAAAGTAGCAGTAATATTTCTTCATTCATGCAGCTAACAGTAGACACCTCCAAGGTGCCAAGCACTGTTCTAGGCACTGGAGTATGGGATTAAACAAGAAAGACAAGCTGCTTGCTTTCACAGTGCTAATTTTCTCTCAGCTTCTTCGGGGGGGGGCGGTGCTCATACAATCTGTCAATTCCCACTCCTGTGCCTCTGCCGATACTGCCTGGAATTCCTTCCCAGCTTCTCTTTTCCATTCATGCAAATAACTTGTCTTTTTAGAGACCAGCTCAAGTCCAAGTTCCTCCTTACAATCCTTCAACTTCATTCCTCTTTCCCCAACAGCTTTTGTACCTAGATCCTATCCCCACATCATTCAGTACTGGGTCGAATTGCTCTCTCAACATGGCCTGGGATTTGATCTTGTTTCCTAACTAGGGTATGGCCCTCTGATGGTCAAGGTCATCTTCATTTGTCCCCTTGCCCCACCGCCAGGAAGATATAGCACATAATGTTTGCCAAGAGAGCGTCACAGTTCTTAACTTCTTGAATCTCTGGGTGTGATGTGGGATATTTCTTCCTGGTGCCAGTTTGGCACCGCAATCTGTCTTCTGCAGCTGTGTCTGTAAATCCCTGCCTGCCTTAAGTTATATCTAACTCGATATGTTAAAATACCTACTATCAGAAGTATAATTTATAGGATAGGGTTAAAGGGTTAAATATATATATGTTTAGAAGAACATCTGAATTTATTTTCCCAAAAAATCCAATACATTTTTTTACACTTAATCAATCACACTGTAAGCTGATTGAAAAAAAAAAAAGCTTTCATATGCCTAGCACTGTGTGCAGGGGAGAAAACTTTCCTCCACCCTCTTAGGTTCCACTACTAGGGCCTGAAAATTAAACTGATGGAAGACAGATTAAGAGGAGAAAATGTTTATTTTGTATGTGTATGAGAGGTCTGACAGGAAAGAAGTGAAAACCCCCAAGAAATAGACTTAGTGGCTTATATACCACTTTAACATAGGGCAATAAATTGTGGAAAAAATAGCTAGACAAAAGAAGGGGGGTGGCTGAGATTTCTAGGGGTTGTAAATTGCAGGAAGATAAATATACAGAGGAAAATAATTAAAGATAAGGGTTGTCGAGGAAGGTTGTGCTTCAGTTGAGTGCCTTCTCCATTAATGAGAGTCATCTCAATGCAGTGTTCTTATCCTCTTCCATGTATGGAAAAAGGAAACATCTTTATAAATGAAATTTATGTTACCTTTTTCAAAAGGAAATGTATGTCCTACTTTTGGACAGAAAGCGAGAGGGCAGAGAGTTGTTTATTGTCTTCAGCTCAAAACAATCCTGATGTCAAAGTGGCATATTGTGGGCTGGTGGCTCTTGTGACCCCAAGGACTGTAGCCCGCCAGGCTCCTCTGTCCATGGGATTTCCCAAGCAAGAATACTGGAGTGGGTTGCCATTTCCTTCTCCAGGGGATCTTCCTGACCCAGAAATAAAACCCAGGTCTCCTGCATTGCAGATTCTTTACCAACTGAACTACAAGGGAGGCCCCATATTGTGGGGTAGTATGCTTTAATTCCCTTCTTGCATAAACAGCCAGTGAGGTGGGGGACTGGCAGTGAGAAGAGGAAATGTTAAGCAAGACAACAGGATTGCCAAAAGACTTAGGAAATGTTTGCAAACTGCGTGGATAGTTGTAAAGCATTATTTACAACTAACTCCCTTCAATTCTTGAAGTTTGATTTTAGAACTGGAATTTTTGTGTCATTCCTTTGTGGGTCTTTTTGAGGAGGAGGCAAGAAGGACAGCATGACCCATAGTGGTAATGATGTGTGCCAGCAAAAAAGAAACTCCAAGGAAACACTGCAGACATAATCTGTGTGTGATTATGCAAGAACCAATCCTCAGTTAGCTATGGAAGACACAAACTAGATGTCTTCAATAAAACACAGAATTATCAAATCAATAATAATACTTGATTCTCAGTCCAGTGTTCTCTCTTTAGTGAGAATTTTATTGAGAATCAAGGCTTGTATTCCACCTCAAGTGTTGTCTAGCAGGAACATTAAGGGAGCCACATATGTCGTTTTAAATTCTCTAACAGCCACACTAGAAGGAACAGGAAGAAGCAGACTAAGTTAACTCTGGCCCAATATATCTAAAACTCATTATTTCCACATGTCATCAATATAATTATTGAGCTCGTTTACATTTTTTCACACCTGGAAAAAGATCCTCTCAAGTCCAACACCTGGGACTTCCCTGGTGGCTGAGGAGATAAGAATGTATCTGCCAGTGCAGGAAACACGGGTTTGATCCATGGTCCAAGGAGATTTCACATGCCACAGAGCAACTAAGCCCGTGCCACGACTGAGGCCGTGCCCTAGAGCGGGTGAGCAGCAACGACTGAAGCCCAAGTACCGAGCGTTCACACTCCATAACAAGAGACGCCCCCGCAGTGAGAAGCCCACGAACCAGAACGAAGAGAAGCCCCCTGCTCACCGCAGCTAGAGGAAGCCTGTGTGCAGCAGAGAAGACCCAGCACAACCAACAATAAGTAAATAAAATCCGATCTCTGCTTCACACTGACAACACCTCTCAGTTTAACCAGATATCAAGTGCTCATCACCAGCACGTGTCTGGTGGCTATGAGACTGGACAGCTTTGCTCTAGACTCTGATACCTGGGCTACATGACCTTGGGTAAAAACCTCCCTGCTTCTAAGTAACCTCACTTTCAAACTGAGAGGGAGAAATAAGTGCCACCCAGACTTTTTATTTATTCGTTTATTTATTTTGGCCGTGCTGGGTCTTCGTTGCTACGAGGTCTTTCTCTAATTGCCGAGGATGGGGGCTACTCGCTAACTTCCGTGCAAGGCTTCTCATTGTGGTGGCACCTCTTGTTGTGAAGCGCAGTCTCTAGGAGCACGGGCTTCAGTTACTGGGACTCCTGAGCTCAGTAGCTGTGGTGCATGGGCTTAGCTGCCCTCCTCTAGGATCAGGGACTGAACCTGTGTCTCCTGCATTGGAAGGCAGATTCTCTACCACTGAGCCACCAGGGAAGCCCCCCCAAAACTATTTTCTACTTTAGATTCCGTTGTGTCTATAACATGTATACTTTTTTAATATAAATTTATTTATTTTAATTGGAGGTTACTTTACAATATTGTATTGGTTTTGCCATACATCAACATGAATCCGCCACAGGTATACACGTATTCCCCATCCTGAACCCCCCTCCCACCTCCCTCCCCATACCATCCCTCTGGGTTGTCTCAGTGCACCAGCCCCAAGCATCCAGTATCATGCATCGAACCTGGACTGGCGATTCATTTCCTATATGATACTATACATGTTTCAATGCCATTCTCCCAAATTATCCCACCCTTGCCCTCTCCCACTATAACATGTATACTAATGGAAAGACGGTCAGTTCAGTTCAGTGTCTCAGTCATGTCCGACTCTTTGCCACCCCATGGACTGCAGCATGCCAGGCTTCCCTGTCCATCACTCATGTCCATCACTCATGCTCAAACTCATGTCCATCGAGTTGATGATGCCATCCAACCGTCTCATCCTCTGTCATCCCCTTCTCCTCCTGCCTTCAATCTTACCCAGCATCAGGGTCTTATCAAATGAGTCAGTTCTTTCTAGCAGATGGCCAGAGTATTGGAACTTCAGCTTCAGCATCAGTCCTTCCAATGAATATTCAGGACTGATTTCCTTGAGGATTGGCTGGTTGGATCTCCTTGCAGTTCAAGGGACTCTCAAGAGTCTTCTCCAGCACCACAGTTCAAAAGCATCAATTCTTCGGCACCCAGCCTTCTTTATAGTTCAACTCTCACATCCATACATGACTACTGGAAAACTGTAGCTTTGACTAGATGGACCTTTGTCGGCAAAGTAATGTCTCTGCTTTTTAATATGCTATCTAGGTTGGGCATAGCTTTTCTTCCAAGGAGCAGGTGTCTTTTAATCTCATGGCTGCATGGAATGGAAAGACATTGCAATGGAAAGACAGTCATTCCCAAATTCCAAATGTAGTCATGACATTTATTAATAGTATGCTACATTTTAGTGTAAAATGAATACAAGCCTACTGTGGAAAATGTTTTTTTTTAAGTATAAAAATCTATAATATCCAAGCATATCTATTATTAATATTTAGATAAATTTTCTTGATGATTCCTTTTTTTTAAACTCAAGGAATAAGGTTGAAACTTTGGGAAGCAATTAATATATTGCTATACTCTTCCTTAGGTTTTTTTTTTTTTAAGTCATGTAATTTAGTTTCCAAGAAAACAAATTTACCTTGTATATCCATTTTCCCCCCCTCTGTTTCTTTTTTCTTTTCTTACAGATATAATGGACATCTAGTATTGTATGTTTCAGATACACAACATGATACATACATATATGACAAAATGATCCCCACAATACGTTAACATCCATCACTACACATACTTACAAAAATTTTTTTTTTGTAATGGGAATTTTTAAGATATCTTCTCTTAGCAACTTTTAAATATATACTACAGATTTATTCGTTATAGGCATCACTCCCTGCCTTACACCCCTAGAGTTTATTTATCTTATAACTGGAAGTTTCTACCTTATGTCATTTGTTACCCGTTTCACTCATTTGTGTATATTTTTGATATGAAAAGAATCCAAATCATTTTCTTTCAAAATCAGTTCATTAGAGGATAAACTTGGCTCACTAGAGGCATCTTGCTTTGATCAGCTTCTGTCACTTCTGTATAGCCTTTTATTTCCATGACCCCTTGTCTTGAGAGTCTTTAGTTTCCTTCAGTTTTCTCTCCTCTCTCATCATCTGTCTGCAAGATCACCCACACCTGCATGTCTGCTTGGGAACCTCTCTGTTCAAACTGCAGAGGCTGTCCTCTCCTGGGGACGATTTCCTAGGCAGTTCTAGCATCCCTTCTTAGGTAAGAGTAGCCAGACCGTCCACGGCTCAGCTTGACCAGCAAGGGTTGCAGTGACTTTGGGTTAGCACCTCAGAGCAATGGTAAAATGTAGTCTGAAGTGCTTCCCCCTCCTTCCTGAAGGGTTTTTATTTTTTAAACCCAGCAATTAGCCAAAATGTAGGCACTAAAATAACTATTGAATACTTAACATATTTATCTGTGGGAGTTGTTGGATTTTAGAAAGGGATGAGAATAGGGTTTATTTCCCTTAAAATGCTTCCCTTTTCCTTTTCTTTCTTTTTTTCTTTCATTTCTGATTCCTTTTTGTCCTTCAGGGAGGAGTGTGTGTGTGTGTGTGTGTGTGTAATTGTCAAAAGCGCACAGCCAGAAGAGGAGAGGAAATGGAATTAAAGGTGAAATGAGTAACCACCCTGGCAGCAGGGCACGTGTTAGCGAGGCCCTATATCTCCTTACATCCCCAAACGTAGGCCCAGGCGCCCCCCACCTCCACAGCCCCCTTCAGGACAACCCCCCCCTCGACTCTTTGATATGCTAATTGTGGCTGTGGGTCGGTTCGAGCTGGCAAGAGAGCAGAAGCTTTCAGAAGGCTGACACGTTACAAAGCTGCAAACTTCAAAGCCCGGTTTAAAAGGGTCTGTTCTCATCCAGCAAAATAAGTTTGCTTTTTACAATGCCGAAGAGAAAATCCCAACAAATTAGAGTGGAATCTTAAACAATGAAGCAGGCCCAACTCAGAAATAAGGAACCAATTAATGCTATCAACATGGCTTCTATCTGTCCTTAGGACTTTAATCACTTCCAGATGAGAGCATGCATCTGATTAGGGCCCTCTGGCAGCTCACTTCTCCATCAGAGCTCGGTGAAAAGAATGAACAGGAGGCTCCGAGGCTGGAGTCCAAGGTTTGGACTCATCAGCTGGTTACACTCTACCTTGAACCAGGTTGACGTGGTTTCTGGCAGAAAGTCCAACAGAGGGTAGGACATCAAAGAATGCAACTCCTACTTTTTAGAAACACATATATGATTTGTTGGAAGTTATTTCAACTCTCAATAAATATCGAGATACCTCACCAGGATTGGCCCTAGACGTCCACAAAGTACGTCCTTCCCCCCATCATCTCATTTTGTGGTCCAGGTTCTGTTACCAAATGCAAGTTCATGTGTTCAGTGCAGTATGAAGCCAACAACCAGAATATTGTCGTATGAAGCAGAGAAAGGCTTATCGCAGGGCCAAGCAAGGAGAACGAGTGGCTTGTGTTCAAAACCCCCTGAAATTCCCAATGGTTTTCGGAGTGAGGGCTGCAAAGTGTGTGACTTTCTTCTCATTGGTTGGTGGTGAGATAACAGCATGGTGCTCCAAGGGTCTGGTGAGTGAGTGACTGATAGCCACTCAGTCGTGTCTGATTCTTTGCGACCCCATGGACTGCAGCCTGCCAGGCTCCTCCATCCCTGGGATTCTCCAAGCAAGAAGACTGGAGTGGGTTGCCATTCCCTTCTCCAGGGGATTTTCCCAACCCAGCGTCCAAACCCGGGTCTCCCGCACTGCAGGCAGATTCTTTACTGTCTGAGCCACTAGGGAAGCCCCTGGCTGTGAGAGTAAGGGTCTGGTGATCAGCCTGAAATCACCATCCTCCACCTGAGTGGGACTTCACTTCCTGCAGAAGAACCCAAAGATGCTGTTATGTATATCCCTTGAGGAGGAGCCAGGACCCTGTGTTAAACACTTCACTATAGTTTCTTGATTGCTCCTCTTTTGTTTACGCATTCTCTTCCTTCCTTGATGAGCAACTGTTTGAATCTGCCCTCTGGAGTTCACGGAAGGTCTAGGAAGATCTAGGAGGCCTAAGACTTATTCCTACAAACAAGAGGAGGGGAGGGAAGACAGAAATGATTTGTACCTGGGAGGCTCCCGCTCGGTTTCAATCTACAATTCCACCATTTTTTTTAACTTTTATCTCCTTGGCTCTTATTTGCTGTTTTAGTTGCTCAGTCCCATCCAACTCGTTCGCGACCCCATGAACTGTAGCCTGCCAGGCTCCTTTGTCCGTGGGATTTTCCAGGCAAGGATACTGGAGTGGGTTGTCATTCCTCCTCCAGGGGATCTCCAGGACCCAGGGATTTAACTCTCAGCTCCTGCATCGGCAGGTGGATTCTTTACTGCTGAGCTGCCTGCGAAGCCCTTGGCTTTTTCAGTTTTTGGTTGCTACTCAGGCTTTCTTTAGTTACCGTGAGAGCAGGCTCTGCTTTGGTGGGGCGCACAGGCTTCTCACTGAGACGGCTTCTCTCGTGGCAGAGCACAGGTTCCAGGTTCTCAGGCTGTTGCTGTGGCTCACAGGCCCTAAAGCTCCAGCTCAGTAGTTGTGGTGCACAGGCTTAGTTGCTCCAAGGCATGTGGGATCTTCCCAGACCAGGGATTGAACCCATGTCCCCTGCACTGCCAAGTGGATTCCTATGCTTTGTACCACCAGGGAAATCCTATCTCTTTGGCTCTTAAAGGCAATATTTTACTCTTTGTCTGGTCTGCTTGGGCTGCCATAACAAAATACCACAGACCTGGTGGTTTAAACAACAGAATCTATTTTTTCACAGTTTCAGAAGTGTTGGCAGGACTGGTGTCTGATGAGAATTCTCTCTTTGGATTGCAGGTGGCCACCATCTTGCTGCAGTTCACGGGACCTCTTCACTGAGTGCATGAGGTGGGGGGAGGTCTCTGGTATCCTTCCCTCCTTTTTAGAAGGACAATAATACTATTTGGTTAGGGCCCCACCCATATGACCTCATTTAACTTTAATTTTCTCTTTAAAGACCCTATCTCCAAATACAGCCCCTGGGGTTAGAGCCTAAAAGGGTTCAGAATATGCCACTCCAAAATATACCACTTTGGTATGAGGATTATTTTGAGCTGAAAGTAACTGGGAATCAACAGATGCAGAAAGAAGCCTTCCCTTATCAGACTAAAAGCAGCAAGTTCTGGGAAATAAGGCTGCTATAATTCCCTCTCCAGGGTGAATCTACTCCCAGAAGAGAAATAAAACCTACCCCTAAATCCCTCCTCCCTGGGAGTTTAAGTGCCGTGAAGGAGACAGAACTATCACTCAGACCTGTATAGACAAACATGATCACAAACTTTCTTATCTGTCCTTTGTTCTCCTAAAAACCCATTTGTCTTTCCTAAAGAAACTATTCATTCTGCCATAAAAGTCTTTTCTCCCCCACCCCTTTCGCCTACTAAGTTAGGTATATAAGCCTCTAGCTTTTACCATTTAACCAGCCAGCTACCTCTTTTGTTAACTCCCCTGTGCATAAGAATAATCTTTTCCCCCTGTTAATCTGTCTTTTGTTAGTTTAATTCACAGGCCTCCAGTTTTCAAAACTTAGGAGGGTAGAGAAAAATATTCTCCCTACAGGCTTCAACTTATGAATCTGGGCTGTGGGTCACGGAGGACAAAATTCACTCCATAGCAGTCTTCAGGCTTCCTCAGCAAATCAAAACCCTCATGCATACTCTGAAATGCAAAAACAGTCAGCAAGGGCAAGAACTGTGTCCAGGAGGAGAGAGAGAGAGGGGAATTAAGGTAATGAATCCTGACCTAGATGGCACATGCCTGCCTTCCTTCTTGGGTTATACCTGGGGTCTCCACTACCTTCAGCCTTACTAGCTTTGCATTTTTTTCTTAAAAGGACTGTCTTTCCCACTGGCTAATGAGGATGGCTTCCCTGGTGACTCAGATAGTAAAGAATTCGCCTGCAACACAGGAGACTGAGGTTTGATCCCTGGGTCAGGAAGATCCCCTGGAAAAAAGAATGGCTACCCACTCCTGTATTCTCGGCTGAGAATTCCATGGACAGAGGAGCCTAGAGAGCTACAGTCCCTAGGGTTGCAAAGAGTCAGACATGACTGAGCGACTAATACTTTCACAATGGGTATGACACATGTGTTGACCTATGTGAGTTAGTGGGTGGTGGGGAAGGTTGAGGAAGATTCGTCCTGACTTTGAAGGGGAGTAGAGTGTGCCACCCCAAAATATGCCTCTCAGCATAAACATTTTGAGCTGATTATTTTTGAGAAACTACAGATACAGGAGAATCTCTGATCGGATTTTGACATGCAATAAAAAGTGGATTTTATACAACAACCCACAATGACCAGCTCAGTGACTGGAGTGAGAAGAAGCTCCAAAGCACTTCCCAAAGCCAAATTTGCACCCCCAAAAAAGTCATGGTCGCTTTTTGGTGGTCTGCTGCCAGTTTGATCCACTACAGCGAACCCCAGCCAAACCATTACATCTGAGAAGTATGCTCAGCAGATGGAGGAAATGCACCAAAAACCGCAACAGCTGCACTCAGCACTGGTCAACAGAGAGGTCCAATTCTTCCCCACAACAACTCCCGACTGTAGGTCTCACAACCAACGCTTCAAAACCTGAAGGAACTGGGCTACAAAGTTTTTCCTCATCCACCATACTCACCTGGCGTCTTGCCAACTGACTACCACTTCTTTAAGCTTCTCTGAAAGCAGAATAGACTTCACCTTTTTGTGGGAGATATTTACATTTACAAAGGAATCCTCTTTTTGTCGGTGTCTCCCTCTTTCTACCAGGAAGAGAAAGGTGGCTCTAATTCACAAGAAACTTTTATCAGTGGGGAAGGCCCCAACTTAATTCTGCATAACAACCTACTCCTGTTTACTGGGTTCAACTCCCCTAGCTGGTCCCCTGACCATCGACATCTTTAGTCGTTACCTGGAGATGGTATTTAAGGTGGTACCATCTGGGGGGGTTTCATGCAGTTTTCCTGGGTCTCTCCGAATGTGATACTAGCTTCTAAATCTCTGTTCATTTTTCTCTTTTTTTTTGGCTGTGCCACCTGGCTTTCAGGATCTTAGTTCCCAACCAGGCATCTGATCCAGGCCCCCTGCCATGGAAGTACTGAGTCCTAACCACTCACTGGACTTCCAGGGAGGTCTCTGTTAACCTTTCTTTTATTAAAGGGGGGTCTCAACCACAGAACATAGAGGAGAAGGAAATTTATTTTTCCTCCTCTATAGCATGAATAATTCAGGATAGCCCCACCTTCCAGGAACAGGACAGCCTGAGAGGCACTGGGCAGCTACATTTCCAAAAACTCGCTCTCTGGCTGGCATCGTTGTTGTTCAATTGCTAAGTCAAGTCTGTTTGTGGCAGTAGGTGGAGGCCTTGGTGGATTTCCACCTCCTCTGGGGGCTGATGCAGCCATCAAGAAAAATGATCATAGAAGGAGGGCAGAATGCCCCACTCCAGACACGCCTCTTTGGCACCTAAGAGACATAGCTCACATTTATAAAGAAAATCTCCATTTGTGAGGGAGTCTCCCCTCTGCACCAGGAAGAGGAGCAGACCAACTCTCCAGAAACTCTTATCAATGGGAAGACAACAACTTAAATCTGCATAACAAACTTTCCCTTGTTTACTCTGCTTTTCCTGGCAACCTCCCAGAACCAGTCTCCCCACACCACCCAACGTCTTCTTTTGTCTTTAGCTGGAAATGGTATTTGGGGTGGTGACTTGGGCCATTTCCGGCGGTTACTCAGTTTTCCTGGGTCTCTCCCAGGTCTTCAGGAGGGGTCCGTGTGATTACACTTGTTTGTTTTTGTCCCGTTAATCCCTCTCTTATTAGAGGGGGATCTAGCCAAGAACCTAGAAGGGTAAAGGGAAAATTCTTTTCTCCCCTATACTATATACAATAAGATTAACTTCATTTTAAAAACTCAAAGAAAAAAATACTGGAAGGAAACAGAGCAAATGGTTTTCTTCCTATATAGACAGCATCCTAAATAATTGCATCCTCTGAGATTTACATAAATCCCACTCAAGCCCCCTCTCCCAAGTCCAGAAGGAAGTCTGGGATCCTCCCCCGGGTCTCTTGAATTCCAGAGGGCTCAGCTGCTAAGATCTGCAGCTCCTGCTTCCTGTCCCTCTTCACCCTTAGTCCCACCGACATCTCATCACCCTCAGCTCTTCTCCTGGCCTCGCTTTGTCCCCCAACTGCTTTAGGTGTAACAGCCTTAACTGGTGGTGTGGGGAATGGGGACAGGGCGGTGTAAACACAGAGCCGGCTGCCCAGTTCATCACAGTGCTTAAATTTCCTCCAGCCACCCTACCCTGGTGAGTTTCTCTCCCCCCGCATCTGCACGGCCACCACCTGTCACACCACAGCTCAACCCGCCCGCCCCCTTCACACCCCTCCCTCCGCTCTGCTTCCCCCACCCCCAACCCACAGGAACTCCTCCTTGTTCTCCTGCCCAGGCGAGTAAACTCCTTCCTGCCCCCAGCTACCAGGCCTGAGTGACCAACCCTCATGTACTTCACCCTGGAAGGGTCTGGGCAAGATATTTTACCAACCAAAAGGCACCTATTCCAGAGAGGAGTTCTACCACTGTCTCAGGGGCATAAGCCGCGGCCACTGCACTTTGGCTGAAAGTCACATTTTCACCTTTACTGCAAGTCTTTTCCAAACTTTCCTGACAAGCATGTATTCATTTCAAAAAATTTTTAAGGGAGAGGTCACATATAGACAAGCAGTTCTCAACCGGGGACAATTTTGCAGCCCTAGGGGACATAGGCAATGGCACCCCACTCCGGTCCTCTTGCCTGGAAAATCCCATGGACAGAGGAGCCTGGTGGGCTGCAGTCCACTGGGTCTCGAAGAGTCGGACACAGCTGAGCAACTTCACTTTCACTTTTCACTTTCATGCATTGGTGAAGGAAATGGCAACCCACTCCAGTGTTCTTGCCAGGAGAATCCCAGGGACAGAGGAGCCTGGTGGGCTGCCGTCTATGGGGTCACACAGAGTCGGACACGACTGAAGCGACTTAGCAGCAGCAGCAGCAGCAGGGGACATACGGGCTTCCCCAGTGGCTCAGACAGCAAAGAATCTGCTTGCAATGCAGGAAACACAGGTTCGATCCCTGGGTTGGGAAGATCCCCTGGAGAAGAGAATGGCTACTCACTCCAGTATTCTTGGCTGGAGAATTCTATGGACAGTGCATGCAAAGTCACTTCAGTCGTGTTCAACTCTTTGCGACCCTGTGGACTGTATATACGGCCAGGCTCCTCTGTCCATGGGATTCTCCAGGCAAGAATACTGGAGTAGGTTGCCATTTCCTCCTCCAGGGGATCTTCCTGACCCAGGGATCAAACCCTAGTCTCTATGCACAGAGGAGCATCTAAAAAGAGGAACAGAGTAACTCTTCTCTGTTTAAAGTGGGATCAGTTAAAAGAAACCATTCCATTTATGTCGGCAGAATAATAACAACTATGAATCACTGATAATTTACTCTACAGCCTTATGATCCTGACCTCGTGAAGCTAAGCAGGGTGGGGCCTGGTTAGAACCTGGATGGGAGAATTTACTCTGCTCCTAACCCCAGTGGCTCAGTGGTACAGAATCTGCCTGCAGTGCAGGAGACCAAGGAGACACAGGTTCAGTCCTTGGGTCACGAAGATCTCTTGGAAAAGGGAATGACAACCCACTCCACTATTCTTGCCTAGAGAATTCCATGGACAGAGGAGCCTGGCAGGCGATGGTCAGGTCACAAAGAGGCAGACATGACTGAAGCGACTGAGCATGCAAGCACATACCCTACAACCCTATAAGGCAAGTAGCTGTTCAGTTATTATCCCCTTGCTAAGAATGAGGGAACCAAACTGAGGCCAGGAGGGGTAAATAACCCGCCAAGGTCACACAGACAGTGTGATAGACGCAGGATGACTTGAGACAGAGAAGTGTCAGGCCAGGGGGAAATGGTGCTAACGCTCACACTTTGGTCATAGACTTGCCACACACAGATATTTCCTGCATTTCTACCCCACTGCTGAGCAAACAGAGAACATGTTAAAGGAGACATGAAGCTTTAGCCACTAAATTTCATCCCAAAATTGTGAATGGCAAATTTGCATTTTGTAAATAGAACTTCAAAAGTGTGTTTCATTCAAGAGGCTTGATTTTTGGTTTTTAAAATTAATGAACCATGTTATCAGTACACTAAATATATGTGTGTGTATGTATGTATTTTTCTTAATACTTTGAAATGTGCATTTTTAAATATAGTGAGAGAAGGGGAGGCAGGCCAGATGGCTTCACTGGAGACCTACCAAGTGTTTAAAGAAGAATTAGCATCAGTTCTACACAATCTCTTCCAGAAAAATAGAAGAGGAGGGAACACTGCCCAGTTCATTTTATGAAGCTAGTATTAATTCTAATACCAATACTAGACAAAGATAGTATAACAAAAGGAAAACTACAGACAAATATCCCTCATGAATATAGATGTAAGAAGTCCTTAGCAAAATATTAGCAAATAGAATTCAGCAATATATAAGAATTATTTATTATGACCAAGTGGGCTTTATTTCAGAGATACAAATCTCATTCATTTTGAAAGTCAATAAATTTAATTTAAAAATGATTAGATCCTTCAATCCAAAAACATGCATTTGACAAAATTCAATATCCATTTGTGATAAGCAATAACAGAAAAGTAAGAACAGAGAGAAACTTCCTCAACTTGATTTTTAAATGTAACCACACACACACACACACACACACATCCTACAATTAATATTTTGCTTATTGATAAAAGACTGAATGTTTTCTCCCTATAATCAAAAACAAGGCGAGGATATCTGTTCTCATCACTCTTATTTAATGCAGTGTTGGAAGTTCTAGCTTGTGGAAAAAGGCAAGAAAAGGAAATAAAAGGCATACATATCAGAAAGTTAGAAAGAAAACTATATCTATTTGCAGATGGATTATAATAGTTTTTTGTGTGGAAAATCCCAAGGAATATATTTAAAAGAAAAAGAAAAAAATTAATTCAGCAAGGCTGCAGGTTATCAAATAAGTATATAAAACTCAACTGTATTCCTATAAATTAGCAATGGACATGTGAAAACAAAATTTTTAAATATAATGCCACTTACAGTCACACAAAAAAAGGTGTAAATCTATTTTACATGCACTTGTATGCTGAAGATTAAACAATGCTATTTTTAAAATAAAACTTAAAAATATCTAAATCAATGGAAAGACATATTCATGAATTGAAAGGCTCAATATAATAAAGATTCTGGGCTGTGCTTAGTCCCTCAGTCATGTCCTACTTTTTGTGATGCCACGGAGTGTAGCCCGCCAGGCTCCTCTGTCCATGGGATTCTCCAGGCAAGAATACTGGAGTGGATTGCCAAAGCCCTCCTCCAGGGGATCTTCCCCACCTAGGGATCAATCCCAGGTCTCCCACATTGCAGGCAGATTCTTTATTATCTGAGCCACCGGGGAAGCCCGAGAATACCGGAGTGGTAGCCTATCCCTTCCCCAAGGGATCTTCCCCAACGAGGAATCAAACCAGGGTCTCCTGCACTGCAGGCAGATTGGAAAACTTCTGCTCTGTGAAATACCCTCTTAAATAAATCAAAAGACTAGCTATAGAGTGTAAGAAACCAGCCACAAAGCACATGTCTGCCAGAGGACTTGTTTAGTTGCTAAGTCGTGTCCAACCCTTTGCCATTAGGGAAGGGAAGGGAAGTGAAGTGAAGTTGCTCAGTCGTGTCTGACTCTTTGCAACCCCATGGACTGTAGCCTACCAGGCTCCTCCATCTGTGGGATTTTCCAGGCAAGAATACTGGAGTGGGTTGCCATTTCCTTCTCCAGGGGAAATTCCCGACCCAGGGATCGAACCGAGGTCTCCCGAATTGTAGGCAGACGCTCTACCGTCTGAGCTGACATTAGGGAAATACAGATTAAATCCACAATAAGATATCCCACCCATCAAAATGGCTAAAATAAAAGATAGTAACAACACTAAATTCTGCTCAGGATACAGAGAAATTCGATCACTCATACGATGTTGGTGGGAATGTAAACGGAATGTAAACTAGTACAGCCACTCGAGAAGACAGTGGGGCATTATCTTAAAAAACTAAACACAGATTTACCCTGTGACCTAGCATTACACTCCTGCTCGTTCATGCCAAAGAAATTAAGATTTACGGCCGCACGAAAACCTGTACACAAATGTGTATGCTCAGTTACTCATTCCTATCCAACTCTTTTCAACCCCGTGCACTGTCGATGGCCAGGCTTCTTTGTCCATGGGATTTCCCAGGCAAGAATACTGGAGTGGTCTGCCACTTCCGACTCCAAAAACATGTGTATTACAGCCTTATTTGCAACAGCCCCAAACTGGAAATAACCCAAGTGTCCTTCAATGGGCAAATGGTTAAACAAATTGTGGTACATCTATACCATGGCTATGGTTCAGCAATAAAAATAACAAACTATTGATACAGTCAATAACCTGGATGAATAACCAGAGAGTTATGCTAAATGACAAAAGCCAGTCCCAAAGGTTACAAACTATGTGATTCCATTTACATAACATTCTTGAAATGAAAAAATTCTAGAAATGAAGAAAAGGTGAGGGGTTGCCAGAGGCTAAAGAAGGGTTCAGGGCAGGAAGGAAACAGGTGTGGCTATAAAAGGACAACCTGAGGGATTTTTGTGGTGGAAATGGACTCTATCTTGATTTTCATTGTCCACATCTTGGTTGTATGAGGTGTTACAGTGTAGGGGAAAGTAGGTCAAAGGCATAGGAAATTCCTCTGTATTATTTCTTACAACTACATATGAAAATATAACAATCTCAAAATAGAAAATTCACTTAAAACTGTATTTTGAGTTATTATATTATAACAAACTATATCATAATTATAAACTATATTATATTCAGTTCAGTTCAGTTCAGTTCACTCGCTCAGTCGTGTCTGACTCTTTGCGACCCCATGAATCGCAGCACGCCAGGCCTCCTTGTTCATCACCAACTCCCGGAGTTCAATCAGACTCACATCCATCGAGTCCGTGATGCCATCCAGCCATCTCATCCTCTGTCGTCCCCTTCTCCTCCTGCCGCCAGTCCCTCCCAGCATCAAAGTCTTTTCGAATGAGTCAACTCTTCACATGAGGCGGCCAAAATACTGGAGTTTCAGCTTTAGCATCATTCCTTCCAAAGAAATCCCAGGGCTGATCTCCTTCAGAATGGACTGGTTGGATCTCCTTGCAGTCCAAGAGACTCTCAAGAGTCTTCTCCAACACCACAGTTCAAAAGCATCAATTCTTCGGTGCTCAGCCTTCTTCACAGTCCAACTCTCACCTCCATACATGACTATCTATTTAAATAACTGGATATCTATATGGAATTCACCTTGAGCTTTTCAGAAAGAAAGAAAGAAATGCTTAAATATGGGCTTTAGGAAAAAGTATGAACAATACAAGCCCAGAACTGACCAGTTCCTTGATTAAGGTTAAAAAGTACCCATTCACTGGAGAAGGCACCCTTAAAATGTGACCAGGAGACAAGTCACCCACTCTCCTGAAGAGCAGGCACCTATACTCCATGTAAAATAAACTGTAGACAGAGAAATTGCAATGTGAGAAGAGTGTGGAAAGCAAGGAAGGGGTGTTGTAATGACTAGTGCAAACAGGGTCACCACGGAGTCTAGGAAGAACCAGAGGGTGAGACACGAGGTGTTTTTCCAGCACTGACCGGGACAGAATACAGCTGGCCAAGACAAACATCCAGTCCACTGGGCAAACATACTCCTGGCTGAAGGCGAATTTTTCACTTGGGGCAGTCACCATGTGATGAAAATACACCCTCTAGGAAATCCAATTTCCCTTGCTTGGGTTCTATATTCATCAAGCAACCTTCTGATCTTAATTTGATTTTTGATGGTTTCCTTACTAGAAGAGAAGGAGCTAATGGAATCCAATCTGTTAAATGATTATGTGTTTTCTTCCCTTGTGACTCTCCCATGGATTTTTTGGCATTGGGTGTTGTGTTCCAAACTGTTTTCTCTCTTAGGCATGATAGTAGTTTCCCTCCAACAAAAATACAACCCCCTGGAACAAAGGGACTGAGTCAACAACCGCTTATTAAGCACCTGCTCTGTGCTTGGACCTGTGCAAGGATCAAAAGCAAAATGCAGCTGAGATATGATTTGTGCCCCAGTGATGACTAATTTCCTGGCGGTCCTGTCACAGCAGAGCCAGCAGTTGCCATTATGGCTAAGAATGTGGGCTTCAGAACCAAACCGATGGAACTGGATTTCTGGTGCCAACATTTTCGGTGTGTGTGATCATGAGCAAGTTATGTAACCACCCTGACCCTCAGTTTCCTCACCTATAAATCAGACAGGCGATTTCCCAAGATGTTGTGAGGATTAAATGAGTTAATCTGGACAACACATAGCAACAGAGACATAGTAAGCCTTCATTAAATGGGGTTATTATGACTCCGCGATCATTCTCACAGTAATAATTTTCAATTGGGTTGAGACTACACTTCCGTCTACTGCCCGCTTAACTTGCCTGGCCACCCAAGGTCCAATTATTTCCAGGCATCTGGGAACACCAGGTAATGCGGAGAGGTTCAATGAATCTGCCAACTGACTCAAAGGGTTGCTCTTTTAGGCACTCTCACAGGACTCCTGTTACCCTGCCATGCTGCTTCCCCTCCTTCCCAAAATGGGGCACAACCTGCCCTCATTCACCACAGTGCTTCTGGGGCCTTCACGTTTGTGACTTGACCTTCAGAAGTCACGGAGGTAGCCAAAGGGAGCCGTGCCCAGCTCTTAGAATCTGAGCTTACCACTAAGTTTCAAAGGCTGCCTCTGTTCCACTTTTCAAAACCATGCCATCTCCAGGCCCCAGGAGAAGGGTAGAGGGCCAGTTCTTCTGTTCTGTTTTTTTAGTTTGGCTGCTCTGAGTCTTCACTGCTGTGTGTAGGCTTTCTCTACTTGCAGGAAGCTTGGGCTGCTCCCCAGATGCGGTGCTCGGTTTCTCCTTGCGGTGTCTTCTCTTGTTGCAGAGCTCGGGCTCAGTACAGGCTCAGTAGCTGTGATGCTCAAGCTCAGTTTCCCCACAGCATGGGAGATCTTCCAAGGCCTGGAGCTGAACCTGTGTCCCCAGCATTGGCAGGCAGATTCTTAACCATTGGACCACGACCGAAGTCTGTCTTGTTTCGTTTAAACAGACACTTAACCTCAGAGATGCAGCTAGGCCCATCAAGAAGACAGGCCTCTTCGTTCCTCAGCAGAGCTGTTGAGTCGCACGCACGCCGCCAGCTCCCCACGCCCAGGTACACTTTGCTTTACCTGGGTAGGACCAAGAGGCCCAACATCAAGGGAATCAGTCTACCAGGGACCCCTGGGCTCCCCACACCAGAAATAGACCATTGCAGCATCATTGACCATCGTCCTCCTCCGCCAGTCACGGAGGTTTCAAGCACCCTCGTGCTGCTTTGTAGATGGAGAGGCAGCCTGCCACATCCATTTACACTTGTGTTGCCCAGCATAAGGCACAACAGCTGACCTTGGCGGGGAACAGCTGACCTGGGGGGTGTGGGGCGGCAGGAGAGGGGAGAGAACTTTCCCACTTGTCACAGCTTCAGTCATGCCAAGTGTCTGAACAGAATCCTCAGCAGGACAAATACCAATCTGACCTCCCGAAATAATTGAAAAGCAATTTGAATAATTGAAAAGCAATCTGTTGTTAGGCTTCTTTTTTTAAAAAGGTAAACATTAAAGGGACATACAGCAAAACCTATTTAAATCCTCTCTGCCCTCCTCTCCCAGGCTTTGTCCCTTGAGCTACTCTTTTTCTCCCCTTTAAGTAGCTCTTTCTACAATGAATCTGTCAAGGCTCCCTCTACTCATCGACCTGGATGCGGGCTATGAAGCTGGCAGAAAGAAAACAGCATCTTCCCCCGAAGTTCAGAGGAAACATACACCTGCAGAGCTGTGTATGCTCCTGCTTTAATTGTGTTTGTCTTTCCCACGTGTTAGGTTAAACAGTTTTCCAACCAGTTATCGTTAAGCACATCTTGTCTCTCACTGACGTGACTATATATTCACCCTTGAACTTGAGCAACAACTCAACAATTGTTGTTGGTGGTGTTTTACAAAAGGAAAATAAAGATTTTAAGGGGGCTTCCGTGCCGGTCTAGTGGCTAAGACTTCACCTTCCAACACAGGGAGTGCAGGTTCAATCCCTGGTCAGGGAGCCAAGATCCCACATCCCTTGAGGCCAAATAACCAAAACAGTGTTGTAACAAATTCAATAAAGATTAAAAAAAAAATAGTCCACATTAAAAAAAAAAAATCCTTAAGAAGAAAGATTTTAAGAGAAGGAAGGAGTTCCCTGGTGGTCCAGTGGCTAAGACTTTGAGCGCCCAATGCAGGGGGCCCAGGTTAGATCCTTGGTTGGGAAACGATCCCACATGTTGCAACTAAGTATGCACATGCCCAACTAAGATCCAGCACAGTCAAATAAATAAAATAAATAAAATTTTTTTTTTAAGTAGAAAAGGGTATGGAGGAGAAGAATGAGGACAAGAAGAAGCGATAAAAGAAAGCAGGTGATGGAAAATGAGAGAGGAGGGACCAGAACCGGGCCTCTTCTGTGTGGCTGGACAAAGAGTCTGGGGCCAGGCGGAGAGGGGGCCTTCCAGACAGTCCGTGGCTTTCCCAGCACATGCTGGTGGATCCCAAATAAGATCAACGGCGGATGACACGGCGCATTCTCCAAACACCTTTCTGAGAACATCTCCCACGATGTGTCAAAACAAATGAAATTCCACATCCCTGCTTGTAAATATTTTTCCCCAGCAATAAATGAAAGCTGTGATTCTACAGATCCCTCTCAGCTTAGCATCCTTTATGAGGTGTATAAATAAGACCCACCGTGTGATTGGAGAGCTGCTACCCTGGCAGTAGCTTCTTATACCACGGGCGAGCGTGTATTTACATAATTCAATTCAACAAATACTGATTGAATATACATAGTATTATATAAATATGTATCAATACATATGAGAACCAAATGAAGAGAAGCTGGTCAGGATCAGGCAGTGTGGGAGTGAGGGTGGGGTGCTGACGACAGCCCCCCTCAATTCCTGCCATGGGACCGTGCCTCTGACTTGGGGTACAGATGTTCCTGGAGCACTTGCTGGGGGGTTTTTCACCCAGCACTCCCTGTGCGCATCCCTGATCCCACAGTGCAGGGGTTAAATACTGTCTGGGCTCATGCATTAAATCAACATGCTTCACACACCACAGAAAATACTCATAAGATGCAGGAATCGCATCTTTATTTCCAAACACATTTGTTGTGAAAGTGTCTTAGAGAGACTGGGGGAACCAGAAGGAAAGGTTAGCATTTTTGATGAAGGAAGAAAAGGTCTTGAGGTGCATCTGTTCTGTGAACGTTTAGGTTGAGTGAGTGACTTTTCAGATATTAGCGGCTACTGCGCTAAGCCCAAAGACTTGGGTGGAGAAAATGACATGCTGGGAATGTATGTTTTTCTGAATCTACACTGAAGGAAAAATTAAAAACTGCTCTGTACTAGCATGCTCAAGCTGCCAGCACAGAGGACCACAGACAGGGTGGCTCCGATCACATAATTTTATTTTCTCACAGTCCTAGAGCCTCGAAGTCCAAAATCAAGGCGTCAGCCGAGTTCGTTTTCAGTGCGACGCTCTTGCTGGTTTGCAGACGGCCACCTTCACACTATTTCCTCACATGGTATTTGTTCTATGTGCTCACAGAGAAAGAGAAATTTCTGGTCTCTCCTCTCTGCCCCATCCTTATGACCCCGTTTGACTTTAATTATTTCCCCATTGGCCCTACCTTCAAATACAGTCAGACTGGGCATTAGAGGGGCTTCCCAGGTGACTCAGTGGTAAAGAATCCACCTGCCAATGCAGGACGTGCAAGAGACTCAGGTTCGATCCCTCGGTCAGGAAGATCCCCTGGAGAAGGGAATGACTACCCACTCCAGTATTCTTGCCTGGAGAATCCCAGGGACAGAGGATCCTGGTAGTCTTCCACGGGGTCACAAAGAGTCAGACACTACTGAGGGACTAACACACTACTACTGCTTCTATGAGGGGAATTACAGGCAGAACTTGATCGTGTAAAATTGTCCGAATGAGCGAAGCGACATAGCACAGGCATTAGACACTCAGCATACAAATTTTGTGGAGAGTGGGTGGAGGATGAAGGGGAGCAGAGTTCAATCCCTAATATGCTCCCAAGTATTTTCAAATAAAAATATTGCTTACCTAAATACCTTCTGAAGCTAAAATCTATAGATGCATTTCATAAGCACGAAAGTTGAAAGTGACCAACAAAGAATGAATTTAATACATATGTTGCTACTCTGTAGGTTGTCGGTGATAATGATTGCTTGACTTTGCTTTTCTCCCCCCATTGTTTTACAGTGACTCTCTTAACTTCTCAACATCCCAAAGTTCATTCATGCTAGGCCATGAGCCCGCTGAGAACAGAAGGCATTTCTTTTCAGCTCCCTAAAGAGTCTGGCACATACCAGGAGCTTCACAAATGCTTGTTGCAAGTATGCATGGGGTTGCAAGGAGGAAATTCATGAGAAGGGCCTGAGGGGGTGGAGGTGGGTTGCGGGGGACCCTTCTCTTGCTCTCCCTGCCTCTCTGTAAGTTGAAGAAGAGAGCACTGTAACAGGAGCAGCCACCATGTCCTAAGGAGAGAAGACATGATACCCAAAGTCAGTTCTCTGAGCGCTGCACGCTCTGAGAATGTCAACACATCGGTTGGGATGAAGTAAAACCCAACCACCCTTTGGTTCCCTGGGCCATGTACCCAAACGTTGCCAGGCCCCAGGCCAAGGGAGAAGGCAATTACACCAGAGGTCATGGGAAACAATGGCTTCCCTGCTCACTCAGTGGTAGAGCATCTGCCTGCCGTGCAGGATATGCAGGAGACTCAGGTTTGATCCCTGGCTCGGGAAGATACTCTAGAGGAGGAAACGGCAACCCACTCCAGTATTCTTGCCGGGAAACTCTTGGGTGTAAGATAGACTACAAGGACATATTAAACAGCATAGGGAATATAGGTAATATTTTTATTAATATAAATGAAGTATAACCTTTTAAATTATATAAAATGAATTTTAAAGATCACTTAAATTAAAAATTTTAAAAACCAGAAATTTCATGTGGTTCAACCTAATGTCATAATATTTAGCTCTTATATAGCACCTTCAAGGCAAGGCTCCAAGCTCTTCACACACAGACTCGCTTCATCCTCATAGCAGCCCCACAAGGCAGGTGCTGTCAGTATCCCAGCTTTATAGAGAGGCCTAAGTGGTTGCTGGGAAGTGTCAAGGACTCAAATGCAGGCAGCCCAGGCCCAGAACCCACACAGGATGAGCCAAGATGCTCAGAAAAGTCCTCCAGCAGAAAGTCAACCCAGGAAGCCTCGTGCCCTCTAGCGCCCAGCACAGAGACAAAAGGCCTTCATGTTGTAACAGGGTTGAGGTTGCCCTGCCAGGAGTTGACCCCGAGGGTTCAGTTCACATCACCGAAACTCAAACTCGCATCAGGTTCACTTAATAAGCATCTGTGACATGAATGCCTGAGGGAGGAGGAAAAGAATGAGTGAACAAAAGCAAAGAGGAGGCGCTTTCATTTCAACAGAGAAGCAACAGTGCCCAAGCACCCGGAACGCTCAGGTGTGCAGAGCTGGGGCAGGCAGGAGCTGCTGAATGCAATTACCTGGGGACATGTCACAAAAGCCCAAAATTACTGAAAAGAACATCACCTTCATTTTGCAGAAGAAATGAGCTGGGAGCGCTGACAGAGCCCCCCGCCCCCCGATTCTGACCACCCTCTTCTCAGCCCTTCCTCTGTCTTCCTGGGTGCCCAGCACCCCTTCTTTCCCAATAGAAAAATTAACCTAATTTGGAAATCCGGTTAAGAGGATTCAATTGCAGGGAGAGTCCATGTGCAGCTTAAAAGGAGTGGGGTGGTCTTCGGGAACCGTTTCTGACTGCCATATCCTGGTTGAGCTTTCTCCACGATCCAGTCGTACACCCACCAGAAAAGAACACCAAAGTCAGCAGTCAGGGTGTCGGCACCTTGGGTCACCGCTGCAGAAATGAGACGCTGTCATTCCCTCACGGTGGCACCTTTTTCAATATTTCTTATCAGCCACCAAAAGCTACTGCCATTACAACATTACCTCGTGATGGGCATATTACAATTTCCTAGATTACATCTTATCTGACATTAGTTACATTTTAGGGTTGTTGCTTCCTGGCACTTTAATTTCATAAGTAAGCTATCTCCAAATCGCAGAGGAGGATGAGTTACAGCCACTTCCATCCATTCTGTAAGCCTCGTTCCAGAAGCTAACATTCTCTTCCCTGGGCTAACATTTTCATCCCCTGGATTCCAGGGTGTACAATCTGTTGGTTCTATAGCTTAACTTATTAACCTTAACCTTAGTTCTGTCAATTAACCATAATAAGTAAGGATGATGTTCTTTACCTCGATTATTTTGTTTTCTTTTTTTGGGAGTTCAGCATGAGAGGAACTGGGGCTTCACTGGTGGCTCAGATAATAAAGAATCTGCCTACAATGCAGGAGATTCAGGTTCGATCCCTGGGTGAGAAAGATCCCCTGGAGAAGGGAATGGCTACCCACTGCAGCATTCTTGACTGGAGAATGCCATGCACAGAGGAGCCTGGCAGGCTACAGTCCCTGGCATCACAAAGAGTCAGATACGACTGAGGGACTAACACAGTCCCTAACACTAATACTACTACTTCTATGAGAGGAGCTGCAGGCAGAACCTGATTGTGTAAACTTGTCATTTGCAGAGTAAAACCTTTAGTAAGAGATGAGTCATCGAACTGCTGGGAAATTTTTCTTCTTATTGTTCTTAATTTTAATTACAAGGATTAGTTAGCTTATGTAAAGAGATACCAAAGGGAGAATTCTAGGTAATATTACCATACAATCATCAAGGGTTAATACATGTCAAGGGGAAAGAATGTGTTCTTACAAAATGCAGTAACTCACCCACATTTTATATCCTACCCCTGATGAGTCAAACAACAACAAAAAAAACTTCAAATAGAGCACATGAGGGGTGGATAAGGCCCTTAAAACACTGTCGATTTGACTTCCCTTCATTGCCAGATGGCAAGATTCAAGAATGGAAGGAAGGGAAGGAGATGGGACTTAACTCACTTCCTCAGGAAATCCACCCCCTTGTAGTACATGGCAAACCATAAAGGGAAAAAGAACAAAGCAAAGGAATGGGCAAGTTGAGATTATTTAAAAGGATGAGTTGAAAAGAATCACTGTGTTAAATCTCTTGGTAGGGCAAACAGCTATTGTCCCTGGGGAAGGACCTTCTGTAAAATCATCTTTTCAGCCCTGTGGTCTTCATTTCTGCCGCTCCTCTACTGGCCTCCAGTTTAAGCCCTTTTGCAGTTCACTGTATAGAAGTCAACATTCTGTTCTTTACATGTAAAGGAGGTTTGTTAAATGCTGGAGAGGGTGTGGAGAAAGGGAGCTCTCCTACACAGCTGGTGGGAATGTAAACTGGCACAGCCACTGTGGAGAACAGAACGGGGGTTCCTCACAAAATGAAAAATGGAGTTGCTATGTGACCCTGTAGTCCCATTCCTGGGCACAGATCCAGAAAAAAAACTAATTCAAGAAAGATACATGCACGCCAATATTCACAGCAGCACTGTTTACAATAGCCAAGATATGGAAGCAACCTAAGTGTCCATCTACAGATGAATGGATAAAGATGTGGTGTATATATACATACACACACACACACACACACACACACACACACACACACACAGGAATATTATTCATCCATAAAAAAGAATGAAATAATGCCATTAGCCGCAACAGAGATGGACTTAGAGATCATCCTACTAAGTGAAGAAAGTCAGACAGAAAAAGACAAATATATGTAATCACTTCATATGGAATATTAAATATGATACCAATGAACTTATTTGTATAAGTTCAAAGTCTGTACCTGTGAGTCTTGTAGAAATAGACTCACAGACATAGAAAATAAACTTATGGTTACCAAAGGGGGAAGAGGGTAGGAGAAGGATAAATTAGGACTTTCAGTTCAGTTCAGTCGCTCAGTCGTGTCCGACTCTTAGCGACCCCATGGACTACAGCACGCCAGGCCTCCCTGTCCATCACCAATTCCCGGAGTTCACTCAAACTCATGTCCATTGAGTCAGTGATGCCATCCAGCCATCTCATCCTCTGTTGTCCCCTTCTCCTCCTGCTCTCAATCTTTCCCAGCATCAGAGTCTTTTCAAATGAGTCAGTTCTTTGCATCAGGTGGCCAAAGTATTGGAGTTTCAGCTTCAGCATCAGTCCTTCCAATGAACACTTAGGACTGATCTCCTTTAGGATGGTCTGGTTGGATCTCCTTGCAGTCCAAGGGACTTTCAAGAGTCAGTTTAAAAGCATCAATTCTTTGGCGCTCAGCTTTCTTTATAATCTAACTCTCACATCCATACATGACTACTGGAAAAACCATAGCCTTGACTAGACGGACCTTTGTTGGCAAAGTAATGTCTGCTTTTTAATATGCTGTCTAAATTAGAACTTTGGGATTAGCAAATACAAACTGCCATATATAGAGTAAAGAACAAGGTCCTACTGCACAGCACAGGGAACTGTATTCAATATCCTGTAATAAACCACAATGGAAAAGATTTTTTAAAAGAATATATATATGTGTGTGTGTGTGTGTGAATGAATCACTTTGGCACATGCCAACCCAGCTATATTTATTTGGTATGCCATAAATTAACACAACATTTTAAATCAACTATACTTCAATAACAATAAGAAAAAGATCTGTTATTTCCCATCCATTGGGAAAACTAGGAGTCCTCCATGGGTATTTTACTGAATGGATCTGCCAATTTTCTTCAGCAATCTATCTTTACATATCCATCCTGTATGTTAGCTTTGGGGAATAAGGCAATGATGGCTTAAATTGTATCTATTATTTAATATCCTCAAGTTTTCATGGCTGAATTTGGATGCAGGATTACATGCTAAAAATGACAAATCATAGCTAAAAAAAAGACTGGCTTTAAAACAAAACAAAAAATTCTCCCAGCACACAAAATCTAGTGCGGGACTTTTGAGAGAACAGCGAGTAGAGTGTAACCACGATGGAAATGGCCTAACAGCACCGAGGACCCAGCTGAGGGTAGGAGATGGTGCAGCCCAGGGTTATGTGTTATTTGCACTCAGCCTCCCTATCACCTCCTTCCGTCTCCCCCATCGGACGAGGCTGAAGAATAGCAGCCCCGTTTCTCAGACTCCCGTGTAATCAAGACTCTGGATGTGGCTGAGGCTCTGCCAGTGAGATGCCCCTGTGTGGAGCTGGGAAGATGGGGGGCGGCACAGGGGATAAGCAAGCTCAGTAGATACGGGTGTCTCCACGGTCTGGCCACCAGCTTGCTGAGGGTGCGGTGGTGATGCACGTGGCAGACAAGGTAGCAATTTCTTCCAACCAAATCCCTTGTGTGATTGCGAATCCAAAAGTCCGGTGGTGCCCAGTGGTGCCCCAGTCTCCTCTCCTTCACATCTACATGGTTTTATGAGTGCCCAACTCCTTGCATTAAATCCACTCCTGCTGGAAATCTCTAGAATGTCTTCCACAGCCTACAACAAACCCTGATTAATATGTGTGCTTCTTTTAGAGCCAAAACAGCCAAAGACCATGAGGTTGAATAGTTGGACTGATCTCAGATTAGTACTTGGCAGGGCAAGTTTAGTGGAAGGGAAGTGAGGGTGGGGAGATGTGATTTAGACAGCATTTCCCAAACTATGCCATGAATAGCTTCAGTGATTTAAGAGGTACAAGCACATGGCATTAAATAACATTGAAACATGTAATGAAAGAGTTATTCCCTTTTCAAATCTCTTTTAATCATTTAGGGAGAATTCTTAGGTTGGGACTTGATTTCTTTAACACCTCTCTAATACCTACTAATCCTCTTTACTTGCAAAGAGAATAGGCACAGAGCCTTTGATCAGGCAACGGGTCCTTAGCTAGAACTGAAAAACTCTGTTTTATTTTCAATATATTTATTTCTAGAGCTCTTTTCTGAGTATGGTAAGCAATAACAGTTTTGAGGACTTCTTTGGTGGTCCAGGGGCTAAGACTCCACACTCCCAATGCAGGGGGCCCAAGTTTGATCCCTAGTCAAGGAACTAGATCCCACATGCCTCTCAGACCTGGTGCAGCCAAATAAATAGTTTCTTTTTTGAAGAAGTTTTCTATTTATATAAGTGAGAAAAGTGTATTTTTAATTTTTATATTTTACTTTGAAATCTTTCAAATGAAAATATAAAGAAAGAATACCACAAGGAACATCCATATCCCCACTATGGGGATTCTACTACTGTTGACATTTTCCAGATTTCCTTCATCCATAATGTTTTTTGTTTGTTTGTTTGTTTAACAATGTAAAAGTAAATTACAAGACTTAGAGGCACTTCACCTCTTAAAATACTTCAGCATGCAATTCCAGAAAACAATGTTCTCTATAAAAGTATACCCACTGTCACACAAAACAAAATTAACAATTCCCTCCAAGATGTCTAGCCCATTTTCAATTAGGAACTGCTTTTTTGTTAAATAAGTTCACGTTTAAAATGTGAAATGAGGGCTTCCATGGTAATCCAGCGGTTAAGAATTCGCCTGTCAATGACACAGGTTCGATCCCTGCTCTGGAAAGATTCCACAAGCAACGTGCCACTAGGCCCATGTGCCAGAACTACTGAGCCCCCACTCCCTAAACCCAGAGATGCACAGCATCAAAGACCCAGCCCAACCAAAACAAAAAATTATCAAAAAGAAATGCAAAATGACTTAAAAAATAGACAATTAATAGTAAATAATAATATAGGCATATATAGGTATGCCTATATTCCCAGGAAGCGCTAGTGGTGAAGAACCCTCCCACCAATGCAGGAGACAAGAGATGCAGGTTCGATCCCTGAGTAGGGAAGGAAATGGTAGTTCCCACCTTATGTGCTTTTGTAAGAATCAAATGAATTAATACACTATAAACCCTCCTTTAATTAATACACTATAAACCCGGTTCGATCCCTGGGTTGGGAAGACCCCCTGGAGAAGGAAATGGCAACCCGCTCCAGTATTCTTGCCTGGAGAATCCCATGGACAGAGCAGCTTGGCAGGCTACAGTCCATGGGATCGCAAGAGTCGGACATGACTTAGCGACTAAACCACCACCACCCACCAAAACCTCCTTTACACACAAGTGACAAGCATGACTCCAAAATTCAGTGGTGCAAAACATAGGTTCCTGTGATGGCAAAGTTAGCAAAAAATAGTGTTTTTAGTGGGTCTGTGTGGTCACAAAAAGCACAAAAGTAAAGCTAATAAAACATGCATTGTATAGAACTAAACAGAAATGGTGCCTCAGGTAGTGGGATGGGGTGAGAGGAGAAAGTGACACAGTGGTGGCCATCAAAAGTGGGCAAGAGGAAAGGAAATTTGAATTTCAAAATCAGCAGAAATAGGGGAAAGGGAAGATCCAGGAAAAGGGAGGGACTAAGATGAAGGTGAACGTCAGGACTGTAGCCCATAAAGGGCTCCCCTACCCGAAAGAATAAAATTTCATTCAACTTCCACAGGAGACTGGGAGCAGACAGAGAACAGGAGATAATTACCAATAGCCAATTGCTTTTTATGGGATATTGATTTATCACTTGGTTTTACTATACATGTCAAGAGCTGAGAACAGGCCCTGGCACATCAAAAGCACTCAATAAATGTTCATCACCTCCCTCGTCTGTATTCCCATCTCCTCACCCTATTTCAGGCCCATGGTACCACTTGGCTGGTTTATGTTAGTTCTTCCTAATTAGTCTCCGGTCCTGGGTGGGGAATTCGTAGAACACACCCGGAATTCTCCCACTAAGTTTCCAAGTGTCTGCCACACCCCAGCCCTTCCTGGAGTCTCTTCATGCAAATTAACATAACAGGTTCCATGGTGACCACCACTGATTTGACCAGGTGAGCATCTGATACAAAGGCAACTGTTGATAGGCTAGTCAGCAGCCAATGAATCTACCGACACAACTGAGGTCTCTGCTAGCCTGTGGTTGACTTGTAAAAAGATATTTTTCAATTTAGAAAATTGGATGCAAGATAGAGGGAGGACACAACAGAAATAGACACAAAATAACACAGACAAGGCAGGGAGCAGAACTTCTGAGACAGGAGAAGCCATCAGGAAGCATTTACCACCTCTCCTGTTTAATTCTTCCTGAATCTCTAATTAGGACCTTTCACACCTTGGTCACAGTCTTCTGTGACTTTCAGTCACAGTCTTTCACTCTTCTCCGGTCCTGCTCCCAGCATTATCTAGGGCAATGTCAAGGTCCATGTGGACCTTCAAGGCCTTCAGGGCTTAGAATTTTCCAAATCCAATGACTTTCTCTTTAAAGTCTGTTTTTCCTTCCAGCACCACCTTAACACTTTGTAAATCTGGGAATCCCAGAATCCCAGAATTTTAAAAGCTAAAATAGATCTTATAGATGTCATTCCTCTCAAAAAAAAAAAAAAAACAAACCATCTTGATTGGCTCCCATCTTATGACTGTTTAGACTACTTTTCTGAAAATAACTATCTGGAAATTCCCTGATGGTCTAGTGCCTAGGACTCAGCATCCTCACTGCCAAGAGCCCAGGTTCGAACTCTGGTCAGGAAACTAATATCTTATAAGCTGTGAGGCATGGCCAAAAAGAAAAGAACTATCATAAGCCACATAAAATATACCTTTGCAGCCAGTAATTCCTCTTCTAGTAACTTTGGGCGTGGAAAATGCTTCGGGCAAGCACACAAAAATATGATGGAATATTCACGGCAGCATGCTTTGAAACAGCAAAAGTTTGAAAAGTACTTACATGTATAACACAAGAGACTGGTCAAGTAATTTATTACATACAGCCATCCAGTGGAACACTGGGACTGAAAATTAGAAGAGGGACCAGAAATGTCTTAACACAGAAGCATGTTCTTGCATTACTATTGGGTCACAAAATGGGCTGTTATGTTCTGATTTCATTGATTGGAAAATATATTCTAAATATGTTTACAGAAACAAAAAAAAATGTGAAATGATTTTATAGAGCTTATCTATATGAGTTGGAATGTATGAAACTTGATATTACTTCTTTACTTATGTGTAACATCTAAATTTCTTCATTGAAGATACATTTCTAATGAAATGGAGCTTCCCTGGTGGCTCAGACAGTAAAGAATTGCCTGAAATGCAGGAGACCCAGGTTCCATTCCTGGGTGGGGAAGAGTCCCTGGAGAGGAGAAAGGCTACTCACTCCAGTATTCTTGACTGGAGAATTCCATGGACAGAGGAGCCTGGCAGCTACAGCCCATGGGGCCACAAAGAGTCAGACATGACCGAGTGACTAACACACAATGAAATAAAAACAAACAAAAATCCAACCTACGGTCCTGATCAGGTGACATCCCTCCAATAAATTCTGTTGAGAGTGGCCCATCCAGAAATGTCATCCCTCTTCTTCGTGTGCATGTGTTTATATCTTTCTCCACAGGAAGCATACACTCACACTCATATCTCCTCGCTCTCACTGCGAGATGGAAAAGACCCAATAAAGCACAGCTGCTTTTCCCTCTGCAGAACCAGACACGCAGGTTAAATGTCCACATCCCGGGATCTGTGACTGTGAGCTTACTTGGGAAAAGGGTCTGTGCACACGTACTTAAGTTAAGGACAGTGAGACGAGATCATCCTGGATTATCTGGGTGGGCCCTAAATCCAATAAGAAGTGTCCTTATAAGAGACAGGAGAGGAGACAACACAGATGCAGGGGGAAAAGCCATGTAGAGATCGAGACAGACACTGGACTCGGCAGCTGCAGCCAAGGGACCCCAGGAGCCCTGAGAAGCTCCCAAAGAGGAGAGCAAGGACGCTCCCCTAGAGGTTTCAGAGGGAGCACGGACCCACCAACTCTTTGATTTTGGACTTTTGCCCTCCTAGGTAGTGCTAATGGTAAAGAACTCGCCTGCCAGGAGGAGACATAAGAGATGTGGGTTTGATCCCTGGGACAGGAAGATTCCCCTGGAGGAGAGCATGGTAACCCACTCCAGTATTCTCGCCTGGAGAATCCCATAGACAGAGGAGCATGGCGGGCTACAGCCCATGGGGTCACAAACATTCGGCCACGACTGAAGCGACTTAACACACACATATGCCCTCCAGAACGGCAAGAGAATAAGTTTCTATTATTTAATAAATTAATAAATTTCTGTTGTTTATAAGTTTTGGGTGACTTATTACAGCCGACATAGGAAACTAAGATACACATAGTAGACATTTTGTCCATATTTGTGGGAGGAAAAAAAAAAAGAATTGTTTAAAGGGCTTTGTCCTGGGTTCTACTAGCTTTGATTCAGAAAGAAAGAAAATCTCATTAAAATACTTTTCTAAACCCTAGTTTCTTCTGATCGAATTTGAATTTTTCCTCCCACCCTATATTATAGTGAAAGTGTTACTCACTCACTTGTATCCAACTCTTTGTGACCCCATTACTGTATTCTACCAGACTCCTCTGTCCATGGGATTCTCCAGGCAAGAACACTGGAGCGGGATGCCATGCCCTCCTCCAGGGGATCTTCCCAACCCAGGGAGCAAACCCACATCTCTTACGTCTCTTGCATTGGCAGGTGGGTCCTTAACCACTAGCGCCTGCTGGGAAGCCCACCATGCATTATAAAGGAAACCAAAATGGCAGGTGTTACTTGGTGATCCCTTAGCCTTGAAGTGTGGAAATAAAAGTAACTGACTCTCCCTTACAGCATCTTCATGGAGACCCAAGGTTCCCCACACGTTCCCAAACGCTAAGCTCCTTATTTTACCAGCTTGTGACCACAGTATCCATGGCTTTGCTCCGACTTCACCAAACACTTGACAGTAAGAGCTTTGAAGGGATGATGACACAGTTGAGAGGTTGAAAAATTTGACCTACTTTTCTCTTCTGTCTGTTCTAAAAAATCCATGTCATTTTATTCCTGTGATTCAACTCATTTCTTTAATCCACACTCACACAGCTCCTTTCCACAGAGGGCATAATTTGGCCTCCTGTGTTTGCTTTTTGTTTTGCCTTTGAATCAAATGCTTCAGTGCTTTGATAACTAACAGTGAAGAGGAGAATAAAATGTGTTTTTCTTCAGGCTTAAAAAAAAAAAAGTGTTGAATACTCCAGAGATTGTCATGTAAAATATGGTGTAAAGAAAAGTGAGCGGAGTAGTGGTGGGCCAGAGAGAGGGGCACTTTGAAACCTCATGAGTTGCTTGTAGGGCTCTGGATAACAGAAAGCATCAGTCTTCAAGTTTATTTCTCATTCATGTGATGTACAGCTGCGAACGGCTCCAGATATGACAGCCCCTGCCTCAGACGCCAGTGTAGGAAGGAACACAGAATGAATCCACCTGGAAGTGAACATACTGTGGGGCCCTAAATGGGAAACCTTAAAAAAGAAGGGCTAGCTTTGCAGTTTAGAGCTAAGATGGCGCCTGGCGGAAGAGATAGGGGCGTGGTCTATGTTACAGTTTTTGATTGGCTCTTTTGATTTCCGTGCACGTGGACAGCGCGTGATCACCATAGACTCCTGTTACAATGAAGCGCATGACGACTTGACCTTTAACGTGATTGGTGCAACTATAGTATAGTAAGATTTGACCTTTAGCGTGATTGGTGGGACTATGGCATATTACAATTTGACCTTTAACAAGATTGGTGCAACTATGGAAAGTCCCTCGCAAAACCCCCTTGCTTGTCTATATAAACCAAGAGCTTGGGGCAGTAAGGCGGAACTGCTTAGACGGAGTCACTGTCGCGTCTGATTGTCTCTTGCTCGCTGAGGGGCTTGGTTGGCGGACAGCAGGCTCACCTCTCCTCGGGACACCTCGGCTTTGCTGAGGGAAGTTCCACTGCCTCTCTCTCTGCGGAGCGACCCCCGCGCATACGAACTGGTACTGGAGAAGATCACAGACAACAAGGTTTGTGGGGCTTTTTCCTTTAATTAAATTTATGTTCAGCTACACACGGGCTTTCTCTAGTGGCAGCGAGCAGAGGCTACTCTGACTGCGGTGTGCAGGCTTCTCCTTGCGGTGGCTCATCTTGTGGAACACGGGCTCTAGGGTGCAAGACCTCAGTGGTTGCAGCGCACAGGCTTACTTGCTCCGAGGCATGGGGGATCTTCCCAGAACAGGGATCGAACCCATGTCCTCTGCACCGGCAGGTGATTCTTAACCACTGGACACCCAGGGAAGTCCACCATGAGGGATTTTTGCCAAATAAGGTAGCAGGGTTTGGGATTTGGACATATCTTTTGGGGGACAGCCTTAACACATTCAACAGCCTTCACCTCCACCTTTTCATGAGTCTTATTTTCAAATAATCCTTCAATTCTTCACTGAAGGATGGTGGTAACTCATGTCCCAAAAGGTAGGACTTATCACTCCAATTACATCAATGTGACAAGTTTAAAAAAGAGAAACAGGAAAAAAGAGGAGTATTTAGAAATGACAAAAGATAGAAAAGCATTTATTCAACTAACAACTGTCTTGAACTCCGGGTCAAGCACTGAGCCAGACGCCAGTCCAAAATAAGAAAGAGAGACATGGCACCCTCCCTGGGGGAGCCTGTGGTTCAACCTGGGGGGAGAACAAGGACTCAAGGGCAACTGCAGGACGAGAGAAGAGGCATCAGGAGCCCAGAAAGGCTTGTGGGGTCACAGCGAAAGGAGGAGTTAGCATCCCCGGGGTGAGGGCAAGGCTTCCACAGAGCAGATGACATGTGAGCCATGTCCTAAAAAATGAATGGGAGTGTGCCCAGGCGGGAAGGAGCCCAGGGAGGGCATTTCAGGCAAAGGACTGAGCAGGAGGCAAACTGCAGGAGGCAAGCTGCAGGCGCTGAAAGAGATTGACACGTTCAACACACGATGAGCTGTTCATCAAGCCCCATTTTCACCCGTCAGCCTCCACTGCACACCTTTCTTGACTCTACATCATTTAAGACATACAACCCGAATCCTTCATTTTAGGATCCTGACCCTCGATAACCAGCCCAAATCCCTTCTTCCCCGCATGAAGTCCACGCTACAGTCTTCCTGTCCCCAGTCTGTCCCTCACGTGGAGTGACCACTCCTGCCCAGAGGCTCCTAGGTTCCCTTCTAGGTTCCTGCTGGAATCGCCACACGAGGGACAATCCCAAGTCCCCGCTCTACAAAATTCCAACCCTTCTTGGAGAACTTGACCGTTGGCCAAAATTGCATACAAAGCAGCTTTTGTTATTAACATCTGAGGGCAATTCTTCAGGCTCAGAAAAATCGGCCTTCATGTATGGAGATGCCTCCAGAGGGTTGATGACACAGCATCTTTCTAAGGAAACAAATGTTGGCTATTGTTAGCCCCAGCAAACCAAAGAATATGTTTTGTCTTTGAGATGAACATGAAAGAGAAAATGGGCTGGTGATGGTACAAAGAGGAGAAGGGTCTGTTATTCTGTATCCACAATTCTGACATTCAAGGTCCTTCTCAAACCACGAGTTAGCTAACTCCCTGGGTGTTCAGGGCTGGCCTGAACTGATGGGAGCCTATTAATAGCCTGTCTGTTCCCCAGTCCGGTCCGTGCCTTTGGCTGCAGAGTTAATAAGATGCTGGCTTACACAATGTTGCCGGATCTCCACCAGGGGTGTTAGGTAACATTCTGTGTCCTGAATCTCATTTGGCCCCAAGGATTTTGGTTGTGAGACTATGGGCCTGTGGTTGCTAAGATCCTGCTGCAGGTGTTTTTAATGACTGTGTTCCCTGGGGATGTACTTATTCTTAGCTGGAGCTCACTTGAGGGATGGCCTGCTTGGGGTCACTGACACATCTTTGTCAGAAGCAGAGAAAATAGCCATCCTCGGGCAAGTAAAACAAGGCAAGTCAGCTGCAGAGAAAAGTCCCACATAGCCTAACCCTACCCCTTCCTTCCCCAGGTCTGTCTTATCACCATGGACTGCTCACAAGTGGTTGTGACCAATGTAGATTGAGTTCCACTGCTTGATGTGGGAAGACTTGGAACCTCCAATTCCTGCCCCAGCCTCACGTCACAGCCCCGAATATCTCGGGTCCGCAGATACGCTCACGGCTTCATTAGAATGACTGAAATTCTCTGAAGGTCAGCCACTTGAGAAGACCCTCCAGACTTTGACAGTCAGCTTTTCCATCCATCAGGGCAGCCTTTCACATAAACGTGCACGCATGAACCGGCACACACACATGAAGGATTTTTTAGCATAGGCACATGGGCCTGTGTCCCAATTCTTCTACCTGTCAGATTTGTGAATTGGAACAATTTAACTCATTCCCATGGGGCTTCCGCAGTGGCTCAGTGGTAAAGAATTCACCCGCAAGGCAGGAGATGTAGGTTCAGCCCCTGGGTCAGGAAGATCCCCTGGAGAAGGGAATGGTAACCCACTCCGGTGTCTTTGCCTGGGAAATCCCATGAACCGAGGAGCCTGGCAGGCTACAATCCATATGGTCACAAGAGTTGGACGTGACTGAGCACCTAAAAACAATAACGGTTATAATAATTGCCTCTGACTCATCAAGGTCAAGCAACGGACTAGACATGATAGCTCCTACATCATGAAACAATATACAAATGCCATCATTGTTTTCATTGTTATTTTTGAGATTAGAATTTTATTTATACTGGAATACTTATTCATTGAGGCAACACTTCTCAAATGTGTTATCAGGGGGTACTGATGATATCAATGTTCCAAAAGATGTTCTGCTATTAAAATTGAACAATGACAGTCTTTCTCACTCTTCAGAAAGAAAAGAAAAAAAAAAAAAAACTCAATTAATGACAGAATTTTCTCAAATTTTACCATCAGTTAGGTTTTTCCTAAACAGTGGGTTCCAGTCTACTTGTCTTAACAGTTACACGAGTCAGGTGAGATTTATCTGCTTAAAGAATAACTTGTGCTTAAAGAATTAGTCTTCTGTGCCATTTTACAAAGAGCATCTTGCCAGGCAAGATAGTGAGTGTTGAGGGCACATATACGAATGAGGTGCCCTTCCTGTTTTCAAGAGTCTGAGCCGGGGGAGAAAGGTGGTATGAGGTAGATAGATGGATAAGCATTTGCAGTAAAATCAAAACAGAGGTCCAGTAGTTAAGAATATGCGTGCCAGTGCAGAGGACACAGGTTTGGTCCCTGGTCCAGGAAGATCCCACGCAACTGAGCCCACACACCACGACTACGGAAGGCCACAGACCCTAGAGCCCACGCTGTGCAACAAGACAAGCCACAGCGGTGAGAAGCCCAAGCGTTGCAACTAGAGAAAGCCTGCGCACAGCAATAAAGACACAGTGCAGCCAAAAACCAATAAGTTAAACAGAAATTTTAAAAAAGCTCCCACAAGCTGCATGGCATGGCCAAAAAACAAAATTTTAAATATCAGAGGCACCCTGACACCTGAGTGTAAAATCTTACCTGGGCACAAAGGAGGGAGTATTGTCCAGTTCTTAGGGAGAGAGGGTGCATTCAGGAAATGCTTCACAGAAAAAAATGACACCGGGGCCAAGACTTAGGAAAGGTTAACCAGTACAGTACTCACCCACTGCCTCCTCGTGTGGGTTCATCATGGAGAGACTAGCTCTCGAATTTACCAAAGGATGTTTTTCCAACATGGTTCAAACTCTGGATTTTGCTTTAAATTTCAACAGTTTCTAAGTAGAAACCCCATTCCCACCGAGCCTAGCAGTCTGAGTTACAGCCAGGCTGCAACGCAGAGTAGCTGGAGAAAGATTAATTAAGGCAGTGGGTTTGAAAGGACAAATGAATCTGACATCCCAACATGACAAATGTGTATGAGTCCAACACTAATTAGCAATAAAAAAATACTTATCTTCTAAATACACAAAGCACATATTTTCAGTGACAACTCATTCTACACTTAATGCCCACATAAACATGTAGGTCAAAGAATGCTTGGGTCAAACTGGTGCTTTCATTCCCTGGATCCACACGGACTCCACTAACTAGCCCACAGGGAGGGGATGAGAGTCCACAAGGTCCCATTTGGAGGAAATGCTCATTGGCAAACGGTCAGATGAACCCTAAGGACCACCTCTCCAGTCATAAAGCGAACTGTAAATATACAAAGACTTCAAAGCACATTAGTATTTACATACCTTCTCCTCTGCAGTTTTGCCCCTTCAGTTTTAAGGTAGAATGGCTTGTTTAATCCCTCTGCTGGAGACCAGAGTTTGCGCTCAATCTGGGTTGAACTGAACAGTCCTAATTCTGGGGAAAGAGTAAAGATCCCAGGTGGTCTCATGGTAAATGCAGGAGGCGTAAGAGATGAGGGTTCAATCCCTGGGTCAGGAAGATCCCCTGGAGAAGGGCACGACGATCCACTGCTGTATTCTTGCCTGGAGAATCCCATGGACAGAGAAGAAGGGACTAAGCATGCACACCCATAATTTTGGGTTGAGCGAACCAGTTAACGAATTAATTATTAAAGGATTCCCCAGGTCCTGAACACCACTAGTTACTATGTATTGGTCCTTCTTCAGAGAGAACCTCTCTCATCCCCTGATCAAAACAACAACCCCCTATGCACATTCTTCACCTTTCTCCTACTTTATTTTTCTACGTCATCTTTATCATTTTTTAATTTTGTCAAATAATTTTTTTTTAATTTCAATCTGCTCCACATGGAAAACTTCATGTGATAGAAACATTAAGAGTTTTATTTAATTCTGTAAACCCAGTCATAGAACAATGACTGGTACATGTTAGGCACTCATTAAGTACTTGTAAGATGGGTGTCTGACTCGTTGCAAAAGACACTGATGGTGGGAAAGATAAGAAGAGGCGACAGAGGCTAAGATGGTTAGACAGCACGACAATGGACGTGACTTTGAGCAAAGTCCGGGAGATGGTGAAGGACAGGGAACCTTGCTGCAGTCCATAGGGTCACAAAGAGCCGGACATGACCTAGTGACTGAACAGCTGCAAGATGAATGGATGGATGAGGCTGAATGAAGAACTCAGGAACAAAACAGCGGCGGACCCTCAGGGATTCATGTCTCTGTCTCCAGGCCAGGCCCCTCACTGCTGAGGACCAAGTCTCCTCAAGGTGGGGGCTCTTCCAAAGACAGTGTTTCAGGGAGGAGACACCCCTCACTGTGTGGGGACGGACGAGCCAGTGACTAGAGCTTCGGATAAACACAGGAAAGATTAAACTGAGTCTGAGGCCTTCAGAGGGCTTCCCTGGTGGCTCAGATGGTAAAGAATCTTTCTCCAATGCAGGAGACCTGGGTTCAATCCCTGGGTTGGGAAGATCCCCTGGAGAAGGGAACAGCTACCCACTCCAGTATTCTGCCCTGGAGAATTCCATGGACCTAGGAGCCTGGAGGACTACAGAGAATGCCCAATCAGTGGGGACGAGAGAGGAGGCTTCGGGGTGGGGATGACTCAGCAAGCCTTGTCAGGACACGATTTTTAACTTTCCACCCACGGACACTTTGGGTTGGCCAGAGAACTCTTGCTAAATTCCAACAAACTGTGCCTACAATTTGATGATTGTTCTCTTTCTCCCCGCTCTCTGCCTACCTCCTCCTTTTGCCATCGTGTGCATTGTTTCTGGGAAGTCCGTGAGGAATCGCTGATCAATGGAGGCAAAGTGTAAGCTAGTGCCATTGACCTTTGTGGGTGACATTCCCAGCACCATTTCTCCTTCCTTTTCCTAGAGGCCCCGGGTCTGGGTTGGCCACTGGGATCAACTCTAGAGGTGAGGTAGATGATGTTGGAGAAAGGAATCAGCCCATTCCTTTCCCCTGGCCACACAGATTGATTCAGGCCAATGAGCTTCAAGGAGACATTGCTGGGAATTTGCGAGAATGTACCAGTTGTCCCCGGATGGTAAGAGGGCAGCATGTCATCCACGAGTTATGGGCAGCCATCCTGTGATCCCGAGGTGAGCTCCCTTTGAGATGGGCATAGCCCCAGAAGACAGATAGGAGATGAAGAAATAAACAGAATCTTTGGTGACATGACTGAGCTAAAGGAAGCTGGCTTAGCTCTGGGTTTTTCAGTAGATGCAAGTCAGCATATTCCATTTATTATTTTAGTCAGTTTGTGCTGTTGTTGAAAGTAGTAACTACCAAACTCATATATAGGTTCTGATTCTCTTTCCCAATTTAAGGTCAAATCGGAAAGTTTGTCTTAAAAAAAAAAAAAAAAAAGCTCAGGGGAAGATAAATGTCTCATTTCCCCAGCTTTTATTATGGATAAACTATTTGATTTTATGACTTGTTTGGAAGGAAATCCTGTACACTTGCATATTTTGGACTCAGAAAGAAATCTGGAACTTTGAAACTGAAATATCCCACTCATAAACTGACAATCAAATATCTTATGCCAAAATATTCTTCAGCATTCACTGGTACTTAGCAAAATGGCTATCTAAAGAAGTTAAATGTGTCTGGGGATTAGAACAGCATTCATTTCCAGTCTCTTCTTATGCTGGCTGAAATGTTTCTAATTGATGTAGACGTGTGGAATGTTTGAGATGGAGCGAACATGGCACAGTGGTTAAGAACAAGGCTAATTTGCCCAAAATCAATCTCAGGCAAGTTAGTTAGCCTCATTTTAGTGGATATTGTTGGTGGCCCACCCAATATCCATGTCCCTGCTTCCTCTTTGCTGGTGGAGCCCTGATTTTGTTCTTCATCATGTAGCCAATGTGACTTGAGGAAAAATAACTACTCGTCTAGCTTTGGAAGTGGGTCTTGATGTATCTAAACCAGTCATCAGGGTTTTACCCTCCTCCTCAACTCATGATACATGACACAGATCAGCCCAACAAAATACAAGGGAATTTGCCCAGAGTTTACAGAACAGTTCCTCTAAGAGGATTTCTAAGAGCAATTCCCTTCCTGAGGCATAACACGCACGCATGCTCAGTCATGTCCAATTCTGTGTGACCTCATAGGCTGTAGCCCACTAGGCTCTTCTGTCCATGGGATTCTCCAGGCAAGAATACTGAAGTGAGTAGCCATGCCCTCCTGCAGGGGATCTTCTTGACCTAGGGATCAAACTTGAGTCTCCTATTTCTCCTGCATTGGCAAGCAGATTTTTTACCACTCCGCTAACCCCCTAGATGGGTCTTAAATGGACGGTCCTTTGAGACAGCTTGTTAGTGGCAGAATCTAGTTAAGCACCAAGATCTTAATTCTTCTGCCCTTTCCACTGCATTGTAACATCCAATTCCAGGCCATGGGCATCCATTTTTGTTACATTCACGAGAAGCCTCCTAAGTGACTTCAAGTTATGGAGCTCAAGATACCAAGTGCCCACTTCCCACTTCAAAATAAGTTTGTGGTTATCCTGGGGTGGGGGGAAATAAACTGGGTCGTTACATCAACACTGCATATTCCTATAAAGACTAAAGTATTTACACAGCATGCCAAAGTTTCTTTTTATGCAACCAGGAAACTGGTTTGTTTCTTCAATAAGCATTCAGCAGCCCCTGCCCGCCCCCCACCCCCCCCACCCCTTCACATTAGAATGAGTGATTGATGAATGGAGAGCTAGGCCTTCTTCACATGCCGTTTTCAGGATCAGCCTAAAGCCTAGGTCAGAGAAGGCAATGGCAACCCACTCCAGTACTCTTGCCTGGAAAATCCAATGGACGGAGGAGCCTGGTAGGCTGCAGTCCATGGGGTCGCGAAGAGTTGGACACGACTGAAGCGACTTAGCAGCAACAGCAGCTAAAGCCCAAGTAGCATGTCCAACCTGGCCCCCTTGGGTGTAACGGGCCTTCCCAAGGTTCCCACTTCAGAATACTCTCCCTTACCCTCCTGAAGAGCTCCATCAGTCCAGGAAAAGTGTGCAAAGAGGCAGCCCATGCTGAGCTACCCAAGGACACGAAGCAGCTGATCCCGCTGCCCCTGCAGAGAGGCCTCGGGCACACAGGTGCTGTTCTCAGGGCACAGCTACCTCCATCAGCTGAGCCCTTAAGTGCCCTTAGCTCACTGACGTTACAGCCACACAGGCCAGCCCTGGTCACTAAGCTGATGGCAGAAAGCAGGTCAGCTTTCCTCCCTGTCTCAGCCCTGCTCCTTGACTGATGAGATGGGTTCCTACCTCCCCATTTGCCCCATATACCCTAGTGCTGGGCGTCTCCCCATCTCCCCGACTCTCTCTTCTCTTACCTGCTCTAGGAAGGACCCGACAAGTTCACTCCCACTCAGGATACCTCCACAGCCTCATCCCTTGTTTCTTTTTTTATTCCCCCAGCCACCCCACATGGATGATGGGATCTTAGTTCCTGGACTAGGGATTGAACCCACACTCTGGACAGGAATGCACGAAGTCCCAACTACTGAAACCACCAGGGAAGTCCTTCCCTTGTTTTCCATTGTTTCTTATATGTCCCTGGGGAAACTGCAGGTCAACCAGTCACCAATCACAGTACAGGATTATGATGGAAGTCATGCCATACTGCATGCGTGCACAGTCATATCTAACAGTCTCCTCTGTCCATGGGATTCTCCAAGCAGGAATACTGAAGTGAATTGCCATTTCCTTCTCTAGGGGGTCTTCCTGACCCAGGGATCAAACCCAAGTCTCCTGTGTCCCCTGCACTGACAGATTAAGGTGTCTTAATTTCTACCAATAAAGCTCATCGGAAACTCTGGGTGGCATTTTCAGCTTCCTAGTCATGCTGGTGACAGGAAGTCTCCCTAGAAGGCTTACCCACTAAATTGACTCGGCTCATACCTTACAAACCATACAAAATAGAACCCAAGTGATAGAGTTATTGTAGGGATTAATTGAAATAATGATGCATGGAAAGAGAAACCAGAATGTCCCAAGGCTGATAGCCTAAAGCCAAGTTCATCACTCCATTTGTTGTTCAGTCACTAAATTGCTCTTTGCAACCCTATGGACATGGCAGACTCCTCTGTCCTCCATTATCTTCCAGAGTTTACTCACACTCATGTCTGTTGAGTTAGTGATGTTATCTAACCATCTCATCCTCTGCCGCCCTATTCTTTTGCCTTTACTCTTTCCCAGAATCAGGGTCTTTTCCAACAAGTTAGCTCTTGGCATCAGGGCGCCAAAGCGTTGGAGCTTCAGCTTAAGTGACATACCCATGAAAGTCATTATTTTCCCTTTGTCCTAAGAGCCATTTCTTATCCATCTCCCTCAGTACCTAGCGCAAGGCCTCGCCCACAGTGCTGCTGTGCTGTGCTCAGTTGCTCCAGGCAAGAATACTGGAGTGGGTTGCCATGCCCTCCTCCAGGCCTCACGAATTATTTTGCCCATTTAATTAGCTTACCCTTAAATCTTCCCACCCTACTCATGCCTCTAATCAACACTTTAAATGCAAAAACCTATGCAGGCTTCCTGTTCTAAATAAAATTCTAATCTATCTGCACTAATTAATAATCATGTTTTGTTTTTAACATAGGGACTGGTTTATACTAGCACCCACAGGCCCTGAGAACATTTTTTTAATAACCAGGAGCCATAAGCTGAGACCATTCTGCCTTCAGCAGCCCAAACTTAAAAATTAATCATTCCCACACAAGTTTCTCTATCTCCTCCCCACCTAAACTGTATCGGCTCTTCAATATCTGGAGGCAGAAAAACTTTGGTTTGAGTCAATTGGGCCGCTTAACTGACACAAATGAAGAAGGCTTTATTTCTCGGGTTAATGGCGAAAACAGTGACAGACTTTATTTTCTTGGGCTCCAAAATCACTTCGGACAGTGAATGTAGCCATGAAATTAAAAGACACTACTTCCCTGGAAGAAAAGCTAGGACAAACCTAGACAGAATATTAAAATCCAGAGACATTACTTTGCCGACAAAAGTCCGTCTAGTCAAAGCTATGTTTTTTCCAGTAGCCATGTATGGATGTGAGACCTGGACCATTAAGAAGGCTGAAGAAATGATGCTTTTGAAATGTGGTGCTGGAAAAGACTCTTGAGACTCCCTTGGACAGTAAGGAGATCAAACCAGAAATCAATTCTGAGTGCTTACATTGAAAGCACTGATGCTGAAGCTGAAGCTCCAATACTTCGGCCACCTGCTTCGAAGAGCTGACTCATTGGAAAAGATCCTGATGCTGAGAAAGTTTGAGGGTAGAAGAGGGTGACAGAGGATGAGATGGTTGGATGACATCACTGACTCGATGGACATGAGTTTGAGCCAGCTCAGGGAGATAGTGAAGGACAGGGAGGCCTGGCGTGCTGCAGTCCATGGGGTCTCAAAGAGTCAGACACGCGTTATTGAGCAAACAAGAACAAATGGCATCAGCCCCTCCCAGGGAAGCAAGGATTGTGGAGGTGGCGGGGGGTGGAATTCCCCGAAGGCAAAACCTCAGGGTGCTATTGTGAGGGAGCATCCTAGAGGTAGATTCTGGTCTTGAGGTTGCTGGAGGTTTATACATCTTCTGAAAGATGATCTGGCACGAGATAGTGCCAGGTGTCTGCGGCCCAGCTTACCCCATGCACCATCCCCACCCAGGAGCAGGAACAGGGAGCTGGTGGTCAGGCAGCTGTTGAAAAGCCCTGTGATCTGCAACTGTGGGGGCGGAGGCATGAGGGAGTAGGGGGACCCTGGCAGCTGTCTGCTGTCCACCCCTTGAGACCAGAGGGTGCCTGACAGGCACAGCAAAAAGTTTCAGTGCCAGAATGCGCCAGATCATCTGATGCATTGGGGTTTACTAACCTATACGAAACCTGCCCATCTCCCCCTGGTAACTAATGGGACTGACCTATGATGGGGTGGGGTGTCCGCTAATATAGTGTCACCTGATGATTCATGAGCATAAATAATAATGTGTGATTTTTGGTATTCAGAGACGCCTGTCCTTTGGCTAAACAGGAAGACAGCTTTGCTTTTTTTCTACTGGCTCCAGCCTCTGGGTTTCTAAGCCCTTTTGTGTCTTGGAACATTTTGTGTGAGAACTTGGCAGCAGAAGGCCTGTCCTCAATGAGTGAACCTAGGAGCCCGTGTGTACAGACTTCCCAAAATAGAGACACAAAGAGAGCGGAGGCCTCCTGGGCTTGGCTGGCTTTCTAAGGCGACCGAGGTGTTTGTGGCCAGTTTGAAAGAGCATCTGAACACCCCTGGACCCTAAAGTATTAATTTCCTGGGGCTGCTGTGAAAAAGTCCCTACACCAGGTGCTTAAAAACAGAAATTTAAAATTGTTACTTATCTATTTTTTATTTTGGCTGCACTGGATGTTAGTCGCAGCACAAGGATCCTGGGTCTTTGCGGTGGCGTGCAGAATCTCTAATTGCAGTATGTGGGCTCTAGGTCCCTGACCAGGGGTTGAACCCGGACCCCCTGCATTGGGAGTGTGGAGTCCTAAAGACTGGACCAGCAGGGTAGTCCCAAAGCAGCAGAAATTCATTCTCTCAAAGTTCTGCAGAGGAAAATTCTGAAGTTATCGTGTGGGCAGGGCTGTAGTCTCTCTGAATGCGGGAGGGGAAAATGGGTTCTGTGTCTTTCTCCTAGCTTCTATGGTGTGGCCAGCGATGTTCAGCATCCCTTGGCTGGTAGATTGTTGCTGTGACTGTTGTTGTTATCTAGTTGCTCAGTCGTGTCTGACTCTTTGCCACCGCATGGACTGTAGCCTGCCAGACTCCTCTGTCCAGGCAAAAATACTGGAGTGAGTTGCCATTTCCTTGCTGGAAATGCATCATTCCATCCCTTCCTCTCTCTTCATGTGGTGTTCTCCCTGAGGTCTTCGAGTCATCTTCCCTCCCTGTGTCCATGTCTCTCCTTTTCTTATAGGGATACCAGTTACATTGGACCAGGAGCCCACCCCCACTTTAGCATGACTTCATCCTAACTAATTAATCTACAACAATCTGGTTTCCAAGGAAGGTTGAAAGGGAGCAGGACCTTGTGTGGCCCTCCCAGATACACATTCTTTGTGTGTTCCCTCTTTCTACTTTGTAAGGAAATAGGCTTCTCTCAGCCTCCTTGACCTTCCCAGAGTGCCAAAGGGCAGATTCAAACAACTGCTAATCTGGGAAGGGAGGAGATGCAGAAGCAAGAAAGGAATAGTCAAGAAACAATAGTGCAGCCTTGGGGCAAGGTCCTGGTTCCTCCTAAGAAATATACATAATGATATCTTTGAGTTCTTCCTAAGGAACTGAAGTCCCCACCCAAGTGAAGGATGGTGACTTCAAGCTGAGGGCAAGGTTCCTGGAGCACTGCCCTGTTACCACCAACCAATAAGAACAGAGTCACACACCCTTCAGCCCTCACTCCAAATTTTACCTACAAAACCTTTCCCCCAAAAGCCACTGGAGAGTTTGAGGGTTTTGAGCACGAGCCACCTGTTCTCCTTGCTTGGCCCTGCAATAAGTCTTTCGCTGCTCCAGACTCCAACACCTCGGTTTATTTGGCCTTGTTGTGCATCAGTCATTGGAACTTCTGTTTGGTAACAAAAGCCCCACCTTCATGCCTCACCTAATGCTAACCCAAACACCATCCCATTGGGAGAGTTCGTGAAACAGGAGGGAAGGGAGCTGGGCACAACTTCTGAAATAATGACATAGTCCAAGGACACAACATAAACCGATTAGAATCAAATGGGATCAAGATGGCAGACAAGACTAGACCTTGATCCTCAATCAGCAAGCTAGATGACACACCCAGAGGTGCCATGACTGATCCAAGACAGTGTCAAAAGACCAAGGAGTGGGTGGTGGCCCAATTCCTGGAAATCTCCACCTCTTCCCACCAAATAAATGGAATAATCCTCCCACTCATTGGCATATGAAATTACCCAGGCTATAAAAACTATCCACGCCACACGGCCCACACTCTGTGGAGTGTGCTCTTCTCTGAATCTGGATAAGTCCACTTCTTACCTATCATTTTGTCTCTCACCAAATTCTTACTGCAATGAGACATCAAGAAATCTGATCTTCATGAGGTACGGAAACCAGGTATCCTGGGTTTTGGCTGGGTTCAAGTCACAGTCTGAAGTAAACAGTTTCATTAAGTCTTCAGCATAAGAATTTTCAGGGGAGACAAACCCCTAGCCCATAACAGACTTCAATATATCTTTTGGAAGTACCCTGGATACCTACCCATGCGAGCAGCTACAGGGGTCACCAGTGATAGAGGGGTGAGTTCTCCGAGCTAGATCCTCCAGCGGGATGGGAGTCACAACCCCTAACATAGAATTAGGCCTCCTCAAATTAGTCCTTTAATGATCCAGCCATTTGATACTGAAATCTGCATGGGGCGCCCCCCAATCTTTGGGAGGAGCAGGGGTTAATCCGGGTTAATCTCTTAGGAAACAGAGCCAGCTAAAGCTGAGGGAGCTCTCTCAGGGAAATGCCATCCCAGGCAGTGCTCCTGGAAGCTGGTGTGTGTTAGTTGTTCAGTTGCGCCCGACCATGCAACCCCAAGGACTCTAGCCCACCAGGCTCCTCTGTTCACGGAATTTTCCAGGCAAGAATACAGGAGTAGTTTGCCGTTCCCTTCTTGAGGATATCTTCCTGACCCAGGGATCAAGGCTGAGTCCCCTGCATTGCAGGCAGGTTCTTTACCATCTGACCCACCACGGAAGCCCTGAAACTGAAACTGAAGCTGCTCAGTCATGTCCAACTCTTTGTGACCCCATGGACTGTAACCGGCCAGGCTCCTCTATCCGTGGGATTTCCCAGGCAAGAATACTGAACTGGGTAGCCATTTCCTTCTCCAGGGGGTCCTCCCAACCCAGGGATTGAACCTGGGTCTCCCGCATTGCAGGCAGACGCTTTACCATCTGAGCCACCAGGGAAGCCCAAGAGAAGCCCAGGTGAGCCACAAAGCAAAGGAAAGTCGGTACATCTCCTCAGTGGGAAACCAGCCCCGGAGGGCATGGCCTGGCCAGGCTTGCCAATTTCCCTCCTTGCACCCCATCACAGACCAGGGCCCTTCTCACGTTGTCTACACAAGTACTGCCCTGCGACTTTCCATTTCATACTCACAGTCCCTGCCCTCCATCCCCACCTTGAAGATCCCGTGACGGGACTGCAGGCCTTCCCCAAGGACCGGCTCTCTCTGCTGGGTCTGCTCTCCAGGCCTCCCCTCTGCCCTCTCTCCCGCTGCCCTGGGTATTTAAGTAGGCACGTCTTTGTTTGGAAACACTGTGCTCACCACTATTAATAATACATCGAAAGGCACCGTCTCCAAGGAACTCCAAGTGCTTCACAGGCATTATCTAATTAGCCCTCACCCAAAGCCCCGCTCCAGCAAAGCCTTCAGGGGAACAGGGGCTGATTCAGAGCTGCAGAGGGACGGAGACCTCCTCGGGACTGTTGGTGAAGGCATTAAGTACAGGACTTAACCAGGAGCTGGGATGACACCACTTCCAGTGAGAAGATTATTCCAAAATACTCCCCTTGCTCCTGGGAAACTGGATTAAAGGAATGATTTGCAAGGCCCCACAAGGGAATTCCTTTACTACCTGTCCAGGTAAGTCACCAGCCCTGGGGACACTGCCGTGTGCCAGTCAGGGCCCTCAAGATGAACACCCTTGTCACATGTCCACTCTCTAACTGTCCCATCACTGGGTGCCCACCCCACCCCCCTTCCATCACCTCCTTTCAGCTTCTTTTTCTTTTTTTTCTTTAACAAAAATACCTTTATTTTTTGTCTTAATAAAAACTGTTCTTTTTCCAAAATAATCACGATTAACTTACAAAAATGGGCATGAACAGGGCATCCTCAAAGCATTTCCCTTCAATGTGAAACTTGGCTTCACAGAATACAAACACTGAAAGGTTAAAAAAATTTCCATTTTGTTGTCACCATAAGGCAAAACAGGATCTAGCCTAAGTCAAGGAAATCCATTCACACTTCAGGTCCTTCTCCACCAGGGACCAGTGCTGTTATACCGTTTCCATTTCACAAGATTTGGTCTAATTTAGCCATTCTTCTTCCTTCTGGTGTGACTTCAAATTCAGGGACATCTTCCAGTACCACATTGACAAAGTCATCCCATTCCAGTAGGGTGCCGACAGTCTCCCTATCACTCTTCATCACCACCTGAATTCTTGATCCTACACACTTGTCCACGAGCCCTACAGGGAGCGGCTGTGACGGGCTGGTGGTGGACTTGCAGCTTCTCTTGATGGGGCCACCCCAAATAGGAGGGGAACCAGAGAAGAGCAGTCAGTGTGACCCCTCAGGGGTGCCCATCTTCCCCTGAACCCTCCCCATCTTCCCACCTGACATACTGCCTCCATATGGAAAGCACCCATCGTAGCCAGAGTGTTCAAGGCCCACCAGGTGAGGCCCCCCAGCCTCCCTCCTGAGGCCCAAATGGACCTCGCACATACGCTGGCTTCCTGCACATCCAGTTAGCTGATTTACCCTCGGCACATGGCTCGGCACCTCACTCCCACCTGCAAAGTATTCTCTACATATTTGGTGATATATAATGGGAATGCTAATGCTTTCATCCTCTCAAAAATCCTCTGTAGAAGATGAGGCTGAAATTTTTCTCTGCATAAATTATCAAAATGAGGCTGAATTGATTGGCGGACTTTCCTGGGGTCCAACAGCTCACGGTAGAAAAACCCTGGACGGAACCCAGATCCTCACATTTCCAGGAAGGAACTTTGCCTTTCCTGCCACATCCCAGCCCACCTGCCCCTCTTGGAGATTTCAGAACACTCAGATTACCAAAATCTAAAGTGAAAGTCACTCAATCGTGTCCAACTCTTTGCAAACCTGTGGACATGGAATTTTCTAGGCCAGAACACTGGAGTGGGTAGCCTTTCCCTTCTCCAATGGATCTTCCCAACCCAGGGACTGAACCCAGGTCTCCCACATTGCAGGCAGATTCTTTACCAGCATATTCTTTACCCAAGAATACTGGAGTGGGTAGCCTATCCTTTCTCCAGCAGATCTTCCTGACCCAGGAATCAAACTGGGGTTTTCTGCATTGCAGACAGATTCTTTACCAACTGAGTTATCAGAGAAGCCCTACAGAACTAAAACTACGGATCATCTGTGAGGAAAAAGGCCACTGCTCTGGTATGAAATGCAAGCACAAAGGAGAAACACAGACATTTTCCCCCTGGAGACTATTTGGAAAATTAGACTACATTTGGGGAGAGTAGAGCAGTGTCAGAGTGGTGAATAGAGGCCCATAGGCAGAGTCAGCAATTGCCTTCCCTAAGCTCATTCCAGCGCTGACAAGCATTGATGCTAAGGTTTTACATAAATAGAAGCAGTCAAAGAAGAGTTATAATAACTCTTACGTAGCACAAGCAGTTACAAATGTGTGACGTCCTGTCATGTTCACTGGACCGCATAAAGCCCCCTCATGATGAATCCTGCAATTCTTATTTTTACAGTTGAGAAAACTGATGCTCAAAGATTCCTTGCCTAGAGACACAGAGCTGGTAAATTTCAATTACACTCCAGCCCCGGATGCTCAAGGCTAAGTTGGTGCTCTTTCCAAGTGGATCAGAGCCACCTCCCAAATCCGGTTATGATTGCAGAAGTATAGCCTTGACGTGAGCTTTCTGTCACTTGAAATTAAAAAACAATCATAATAGATAGTTTTAAACGTCTCCCTCCTCAGAATAACAACCCACTGATGTAACGATGGACAGGGAAGCCTGGTGTGCTGCAGTCCACGGGGTTGCAAAGAGTTGGACACAACTTAGCTACTGAACAACAAATAATGGTATGTAGATATCAGGTGTTGAAGATTTCCTGGTGGCTCAGACGGTAGAGTATCTGCCTGCAACGCGGGAGACCCAGGTTAGATCCCTGGGTCAGGAAGATCCACTAGAGAAGGGAATGGCAACCCACCCCAGTATTCTTGCCTGGAGAATCCCACGGACAGAGGAATCAGGCAGGTTTCTATTATATGGTCAGCTCTGTGTCTTTTGAGGGCTTAAGTTTGACTTTTGTGAGGTCAGAGATGTTCCTCGGAAAGGTAACAAAGGTGAGTTCTCAAGTCAGGATTTTAAACAGCATATGGTCTAATGGCTCATTTTGTAGATGAAGGATAAAGACACTGAAATGTGTAGTCACTTCTCGACAACCCTCGCAGCCGACACACCCTGACCTCTGAACCCATGCACAGTAAGTTGTGTGGTCTCAGGTGGTTCTGGGAATTAAAAAGATAACATGCACAAAGTTCCCAGTGCCCCGGCTGGCATAGTGTGGGTAATCAATGGCCCACTGCTTTTTATCAGTGACTCACAGTGTGGTATTGAGGGAGGGATGTAAGCAACTGACACTACCCTATCAGTTATTATAGGACAGAGAGACCTCACCCAGAGTGGAAAAGGGACCAGGCCCCTGAGCTTGACTCAGTAACCAGCCACAGTCATCTGCAGAGAGGCAGACTGACCCCGAGTCCCAGGTGATACCTAGGATCCCTCAAGGGGGTGTGCCAAGCAACCAGGTATCACAGATCATCCTCACGAGGACTCAGCCATTGTCACTATGCGTGAGGTGACCAGGAGTTCTGGAAGAAGCTGAGAAACTCTGTTGCTGAAATTCCGAAAAACAATTGGGCACAGGCTGCCCAGAACAGGCAACTGCTGAGCATAGATGCCCCGGGGCTCAAGGACACCCAGGGGCTCACACCCCAGGAGACAAGGCCCAGCAGGCCCAGATGGGACACTCCTGAGTGTTCTCGGACATATCTAGAAGTGATTCCACAGGGGCTGGAGGTCCTGGTGAGCCTGCAGGAGAAGGGCCCACCACGGGGGAGTGGCTGCAGTAAGTCACAGGGACCCCACACCTACCAGGAGCTGCAGAAGCCCGTGGAGACACAGACCCGAGAGGGCAAAGCCCAGCCCTGATTCAATAAACAGCAGCAGCAATGGAGCTTCTGTCTCCTAGGAATGGGCTGGATACAGCTCAGAAAGAGGAGAAAGACTTCATCCAAGCGAAGCCCAGGCCACCAAAAGCAACTGTGATCATTTCCCATTGTATTGTAAGCCAGCCCCTACAGAAAGCTAACATAAGCACCCCCCTCCCTGTCCCCGGCACGAAATGATCACAAGATAAATGTCAAGTGTCTTTCCCTGCTTCTCTTCCAAGAGTGAATCTCATCTGAAAATCAGTGGGACCACATACACTTAAGTGGATCATCCAAAGAGCGGAAGCACTTATGTAGATTCAAAGGCTGGAGATGGACCCTCTGCTTGTTAGCTGAGCATTTCTCATTCTCCTTATTTATAAACAGGAGGTAACACCACCCCTAGGCTACCTTCCCCATCTCACTGTGAAGATTAAATGAAATCGTGAAAAAAGGAAGGATTTTATCAGATGCCGAAGGGCTGAAAGGCCTTCATCATTCCTATTTGCCCAACACTTCTGTGAGGCTGGTGCACAGAGGCTGTCAACGCCCCTTCCCCCGGCCCTGCCCCCTCACAACATCAGGGCGGCCACTCCCTCTCTCTAACAGACACATTTTTTTAAGCAATAAATTCATGGGATTTATCTGATCACCACTTTGCTCAAGCAAATCGTTTTTCCAATCTAAATTCAGCAGCAGCTGCAGCAACTGTAAAATGACTTCCTCTTCTCAACACTTTGCTTCAATGACGGGAGGAAAATGAGACAAACTGTAAGGTGTGTTCTGCACTTCAGTCCATATTATAAAAGTCCCAGCACAATAATCCTTTGCAATTATTTCCAGAGTCAGATGGAGCAGAGGGTGGGAAGGGGGAGGAGAGGAACAAAGCTGTTGCTGAGTTATTCAGTTGCTCAGTCGTGTCCAACTCTTTGCAACCCCGTGGACTGCAGCACGCCAGGCCTCCCTGTCCATCACCAACTCCTGGAGTTTACGGAAACTCATGTCCATTGAGTTGGTGATGCCATCCAACCATCTCATCTTCTGTCATCCCCTTCTCCTCCTGCCTTCAATCTTGCCAAACTAGGAGGCCAAAAATCAGAGGGTGGCTCAGGAGGCAGTGACCAACTGGAGGCGGAGGAAGACTGGCCTAGAGTCGTAGGTCATAGTGAAACTGTGCAGCTCAGAATGGGATTTGAACCCATGTTCTAGGACTTGAGCCAGTCAACCTCAGACTGGGACTTCATTCCTGGTCATGAAGCTAAGATCCCACATGCCTCATGGCCAAAAAAATCAAAACATAAAACAGAAGTGATAATGTAAGAAATTCAATAAAGACATAAAAAATGGCCCATATCAAAAAGATCTTTTTAAAGATGGGGCGGATTTATTTAGAGAGAAACGCACTCCAGAGACAGAAAGTGGGCCATCTCAGAAGGTGATAGACCCCGAAATATGGCATGGTTAGTTTTGGGGTTTGGGTAATTTCAAAGGCTAAAGAACAGTAGGATTATTCCAAGGACTATGGGGGAAGGTGCAGAGATTTCTTTGATCTTTGACAGTTGGCCTGGGAACTATCGCAGCACTGGTGGGTGTGTCACTTAGCTTATGCAAATATATTACAAGGAGTATATCATGAGGTTCAAGGTCCACTGGAAGACAAATCATTGCATCTTGGACCTAGTTGGTTCTAACCAGTTTGCTGGTTTAAAACTCAACATTCACAAAATGAAGATCAGCTCCAAAATCACTGCAAGTGGTGACTGCAGCCATGAAATTAAAAGACACTTGCTCCTTGGAAGAAAAACTATGACAAACATAGATAGAATATTAAAAAGCAGAGACAGTATATTGCCAACAAGGTCTGTATAGTCAAAGCTATGGTTTTTCCAGTAGTCATGTATGGACATGAGAGTTGGACCATAAAAAAAGTTGAGCACTGAAGAATTGATGCTTTAGAACTGTAGTGTTGGAGAAGACTCTTGAGAGTCCCTTGGACTGCAAGGAGATCAAACTAGTGTCCTGAATATTCACTGGAAGGACTGATGCTGAAGCAGAAACTCCAATACTTTGGCCACCTGATGTGAAGAACTGACTCATTGGAAAAGACCCTGATGGTGGGAAAGATGAAGGCAGGAGGAGAAGGGGACGACAGAGGATGAGATGGCTGGATGGCATCACCGACTCAATGGACATGAGCTTGAGTAAACTCCGGGAGTTGGTGATGGACAGGGAAGCCTGGAGTGCTGCAGTCCATGGGGTTGCAAAGATCTGGACACGACTGAGCGACAGAACTGAACTGAACCAGTTTGTCAAGCAACATACAAGTTTTGGGTTTCCCCGTTGGCTCAGATGATTAAGAATTCACCTGCAATGCAGGAGACCTGGGTTTGACCTCTAGGTTGGGAAGATACCCTGGAGAAGGGAATGGCAACTGATTCCACTATTCTTGCCTGGAAAATTCTATGGACAGAGCTGGTGGGCTACAGTCCATGGTGTCACAAACTGTCGGATATGATTGAGCAACGAACACTTCCCCTTTTCACTTTTCACCGCTATGTCACACTTTAAAGGTTGTGCCCCACTCTCTACCCTCCTGTTTCAGTGGGTCATAGGGAAGGGGGGTGGCCACCTGCTCTCCACATCCTCTCTCTCCCCTCTCAGCTCTTAAAGTCCACCATTCTCTTCCCAGGTGGGGGCCTTAGTGCCTGCAGAATATCTCAAAGAGCTGCATCAGATTACCATGTATTTCCCTTCAAGGGGAACTAGGACTCTGTTTTATCACAGCACTGTTGTTTCTTGACCACTTTTCTTTCCTGCATTCCCTCACTTCCCTAATTAGTAACTGCTTGGGTCCACTCGTTGGAACTCAGGGAATGGCACACGCTAGAGTGTGTGCTGGGGTGAAGGGGTCGAACACAGCGACTCTTTTGTCCCCAGGAAGGTCCTTTGGGGTCCCATTCGGTTTCAATCCCCATTTCTACTTTTTTTTTTTTTTACTTTTTGGCTGCACCTCAGAGCATCTTAGTTCCCAGATCAGGGATCAAACCCATACCCCCTGCAGGGCAAGCTTGGAGTCCTAACCACTAGACTGCCAGAGAAGTCCCTTGGTTACTATTATTAACTCTATACTGCCTTTTCTGACTGGACTGTATCCCTATTCCCATCCTCCAGGCTCCTCATGTGCACTCAGAACAACCTGTACTCCATCCCCAACCCCAGCATCATCTTACCGTCCTGTGTCCTGGTTACCTTCCACTGTATAACAAAATACCCCAAGACCAGGGGCTGAAAGTAATGACACCACTTATTTTGCTCAAGAATCTGCATTTAGACGGGCTTGGCAAGGGTGGCTTTTCTAGGCTCCTGTTGGCATCAGCTGGGGTGGCCCGGAGACTGGGATCTTAAGCTGCATCCACTCACAGGCTCTGTGCTAAATGCAGGCAAACAGCTGGGACCCTCGTGGGGCTCTGGATCAGAACACGGACCTGTGGCCTCTGCAGGCACCTTGGGCTTCCTCATGGGGGCTGAGTTCCAAGGGCAAGTGTCCCAACAGGAAAAGAGCCAAGTGGGAACCATATCGTCCTGAATGACCTAACCTCAGAAGCCATACTGTTGCTTCCTCTGGCTTAGTCACTGAGGCAGTCACAAAGGTCCTCCAAGCTCAAGGTCAGAGGAAATAGACTCCCCTTTCAATGGACCGGTATCAGATTCTAGAGAAGCATGTTGTTGTTGTTTAGTCTCTAAGTTGTGTCCAACTCTTTGCGACCCCATGGACTGTAGCCTGCCAGGCTCCTCTGTCCATGGGACTTCCCAGCCAAGAATACAGGAGTGGTTTGCCATTTTCCTTCTCCTGGAGATCTTCTCAACCCAGGGATCAAAGAGGTCTTCTCAACCCAGGGATCGAATCCTCGTCTCCTGCACTGGCAGGTGGAGTCTTTACCGCTGAGCTACCAGGGAAGCCTCCTGGAAAGCATGTGGGACCAGACATAATGCTGTACTAGCCATGTCTTTTATTTTCTGTATTCTGGTGCTTTGATATATCTGGGGCCTTGCTACCCTTGGAGAGACTGCCCTCCCAGGGTTAACCAACTCCTAGAGATAGTCGACAACTTATCCACAAGTGCACTTTCCAAATACAAACCAGCTGATCCAGAGCCCACACCCCAACTATCCCCCTTATCAGCTCTCACACTCTGGGCCACTCGGTACCTACCCTAATCACCCCAGGACCCAGGGACAATGAGGACCCAGACAATGAGGGACAGTCCCTGTGTTTCAGCGCCTGATAGGACTATTCCAACTAGCCAGGCCTACGTCTGTTTTTCTTGCTTCTTCACCTTCCCACAGAAGCCACACAGTTCAGTTCAGTTGCTCCCACAGAAGCCACTCAGTTCAGTTCAGTCACTCAGTTGTGTCCGACTGTTTGCAACCCCATGAACTGCAGCACACCAGGCCTCCCTTGTCCATCACCAACTCCCGGAGTCCACCCAAACCCATGTCCATTGAGTCGGTGATGCCCTCCAACCATCTCATCCTCTGTCGTCCCCTTCTCCTCCTGCCCTCAATCTTTCCCAGCATCAAGGTCTTTTCCAATGAGTCAGCTCTTCATACCAGATGGCCAAAGTATTGGAGTTTCTGCTTCAACACCAGTCCTTCCAATGAACACTCAGGACTGATCTCCTTTAGGATGGACTGGTTGGATCTCCTTGCAGTCCAAGGGACTCTCAAGAGTCTTCTCCAACACCACAGTTCAAAAGCATTAATTCTTCTGTGCTCAGCTTTCTTTATATCCATTCATGATCACTGGAAAAACCATAGCCTTGACTAGATGGACCTTTGTTGACAAAGTAATGTCTCTGCTTTTTAATATGCTATCTAGGTTGGTCATAACTTTCCTTCCAAGGAGTAAGTGTCTTTTAATTTCATGGCTGCAATCAACATCTGCAGTAATTTTGGAGCCCAGAAAAATAAAGTCAGCCACTGGTTTCCACTGTTTCCCCATCTATTTGCTATGAAGTGATGGGACCGGATGCCATGATCTTAGTTTTCTGGATGTCACGCTTTAAGCCAACTTTTTTAACTCTCCTCTTTTACTTTCATCAAGAGGCTCTTTAGTTCTTATTCACTTTCCGCCATAAGGGTGGTGTCATCTGCATATCTAGAAAGGCTCTTACCCACATTTTCTCCCTCCCTCTGCTTCCTGATGACATTGGTGCTTTCCCCCGTGGCCCCTTGTGGCAGCACTTGCCCCCTCACCTTAAAATCTGTGAGGATAACAAGCTATCTTTTCCATGGTAAAAGTCTCTTGATCTCTTGACCTTCAGTTCAGTTTAGTTCAGTCACTCAGTCATGTCCAACTCTGCGACCCCATGAATCGCAGCATGCCAGGCCATTGGAAAAGACTCTTGACCTTCCTTCACCTCAAATTTTCCATTCCTATGCATGTGTGTTGTGCTTAGCCTCTCAGTCATGTCCGACTCTTTGCGACCCCATGGACTGTAGTCCACCAGGCTCCTCTGTCCATGGAGATTCTCCAGACAAGAATACTGGAGTAGGTTGCCATGCCCTCCTCCAGGGGATCTTCCCAACCCAGGGATCGAACCCAGGTCTCCCGAATTACAGGCAGATTCTTTACCCTCTGAGCCACCAGGGAAGCCCATGAGTACACCATATTTTAGGAAAATACTGAGGTCATTTGGGGGAACTACAATTTTGCACACTCTGTATTCTACTTGATTATGAACTTGCCTTTCTTATCCTTACTTTGAGCACACAAAAAACAGATCTTTTTTATCTTTTTTTTTTTAAATCTCCTCATCCCCTGTGCCTAGTACATAGGATGTTTGTTGACAGACTAGCTGATGGAAGTTTTGACAGCCATACACCACATTTGTCCTTATTTAGCATCCAGTGAGAAAGGGCTCTGCACATACCTTGAACACACCCGGCCACAGTGGTTGCACACTCAGCCTGTTCTCTGCTCCACCATGCTGAAGCACATACTCAAAACAGCCAGCTCCTCTTACCTCTGCTCTGTGAGGTTTCCTGGGATAGAACCAGCCTCCTGTGAGTCTCAGGGGTGGGACAGGTGTGCAGCCAGAGTGGGAACCTCTGAGGCGAGTCTCACCAGTGGAAGGCTGCACTGGCAGGCAGGGCGCTGGGGGAATCCAGTCTGAGTCACCTGCAGCTGTGCATGCAAACAGCTGGGGTGTCCCTCATCCAGGCAGCTCAGTCCCACTCTAATTTAGGAAAAGTTCTCCAGGTGGTCCCCAAAGAAAGAGTCATGCTTCCAACTGCCCTCATCCTAGCAAAGTGGAGAAACCCGGGACAGCTTTGGCTCTAACAAAGATGGCAACAAGAAAGCTCAAAAGCAGGGAAATGCTCCTCCATGCTCCAGGTTTGCAGTCCTTTCTCCCATTCCTCCTATAGGGCAAGGGTATCCCAAAGGGGCCAGTACCTGCCTCCTCAAACCCACGCACTACAGGAAAAGAAGGGTACTTTCGTGAGGTTTACAGCAAGTGAGGAGGTCAGGAAAGATGCCCACATCTCTTCCACCTGCATGTCAGATGCTGGAATCCTTCTGACAATTAACAAAATCTAATTTTATCTAAGGAGAGATGAGATGCACAATGCTAATACTCCTGAGAGAAATAGCAAGTTGGTTTAAGATCAGTCAGTGCTTATTCCAACAAACAGCCCTTCTTTGTGAGCAGATTTGATTGAGGGGCAGAAGCAGAGAGGAAACTCCGGGTGGGGAGCAAGTATGGAAGGTGGAGGAGGGATTCTATGTCTCCTTCCCCAGGAGGCTCCCTTCCTTCCGCCAAGACCTTGTCTCATCATCTTATTCAGTGTCAAGGAGCTGTCAGAAAAGCCATTCCATTCACATCCCCTACAGCCCTCGGATCTCCAAGTCATCCAACCCACCTGAGGTGTCTGGTCCTTGCTCAAAGTTCTCTGCAGAAAAATGTTTTTTTCATACATTGAGAGTACAGTTTTTCTCAGCCAAATTTCAGATTTTCAATGCAATGTCATTCACACTAGCAAAAAGGTAAAAATCACCTGTGTCCATCAACAGAGGAATGGATAAACAAAATAAACACACAATGGGATATGATTCAGTCTTGAAACAGAATGAAGTTCTGACACACATCACAACACGAATTTCAAAGACCTTATACTAAGTAAAATAAGCCAGACACAAAAGGACAAATATTATATGATTTCACTTATATGAGGCAAATTTAAACAGGCAAATTTATGGAAACATTCTACAGTAGAATGTGGTTACTGAGTGCTGGGGGAGGGAGGAATGGGTAGTCATCGTTTCATGGGTATAGAGTTTCTGTTTAGAATGATGAAAAAGTTCAGGAAATGGACTGTGGTGATCGTTGTACAGCCATGTGAATATATTTAATACCACTGAATTGTATACCTTGTTCAGTCGCCAAGTCGTGTCTGACTCTGCAACCGCACAGACTGCAACACACCAGGCTTCCTTGTCCTTCACCATATCTGTATACCTAAAAGGAGCTGAAATTTAAATTTTAGGCTGTGTATATCCTACCAAAATTTCTTTTCTTAATGTTAAGCAATGACCGCTGTCCCCAGGCTCTCACACGTCTTTTGTTCTATTTTTGACCCAGCACTCTCTGTTGATTGATTGAGCAACGCCAAGCAGAGAAGAGTCATGTCCAGGATCAAGGGGAATCTGGTTAGGTGAAGCCTTTGACCCCATGGACAAGCCAGCTCTTATGCCAAAAACAAAGGCTGGGCTGTTTCCACGCTGCCCCAGTAACACACCTGTGCAGCCTCCGCTTTGTTGCATCAGCCTTTCCATAACCACCTTTCACCCGCAAACTCAAGTTCTAACTCCTTAGGCCAGAGTTCAACACCCTCCCATCTGGCCCCAGCCCAACTTTCCAGCGTCCCCCTCACCAGCAACCTCTACGAACTATTCCGACCCTTTGGCCCATTCCCCATTCTCCAAACACACCTTGCAATTTCGCTGCTGTGTCTCCCGCCCGCCTTCAAAGTCCATCCTGAGCCCAGCGCCTCAGGGGTCCCTCCTCAAGCTGGTCCTCTTCACTGAGACACAAGCCCTTCCCAAACTCAGGGCTCGTGGTATTCTTCATCGGCATACTTCTCTTTATTGCTTAGTTATACAACAGATCTACTGGTGCTGGTGATTAGATTCTAAGATTAAGCTCTAAGGAACTTTAAGAGATTATTTAATTCGACTTTCTTAATAGGTAGCGAGAACACCAAGCCTGAACAATGACTTGCCAGGGGCCTCAGCACTCATTAGTAGCAGAGGAGGGTGGAGAATTCCTGCCCTCGTATAGACTCCATCCTGTCTCCTCCATAACACCACAGGTCTCCCAGAACTCTTTTAAATGTGTCAGCCTTATTGTGCCTAATGGGGTTTTGAAGCTCCATCCAGGCTGGCAAGGACCACACCCCATGCCGTTGGCATCCTCACAACACCCAGCACAGTCTTAATAAGTCCATGTTGAAACCAAAAAGGTGTTTCTAGGTCAGCCCCTTAACTGCTCTGGCCTAAAATTTCTCTTAACAGTTTCTTAAGAATGTGATCTTTTTTTCCTCTTCCTTATTTAGAATTTGGAATATCTTCCTTACGAGTTCTCTGGGAGTGAGTTAGACAAACCAAAACAAAAGCAGGTGAATAACACAGTTGAAGAAACTTAGCCAATTTTTGCAACCTCAGATGTACAATTCAGGTTACTTCTTGGCCCAAACTGTGGACCCACCGTAAGTTGAACCAGACAGACTTGCTCTAATTTTATCTCCACTTTGCAGGCAGACAGCATCCCTGGGTTGGTTCACTTCATTTATTTCCTAGACCATTACTCCATTGCTCTTGCTGTCTCGGCCATGTGGGCGTTCTCTCAACTGGAACATACAGAAGCTCCGTACAGCTTTTAGAAAGGAAAGAGGAAAAGAACAGGAAAATACAGCTTCACCCCACTCATAACAGAGACAGAAGCCTCCTGGCAGGCCTGGCAGTATCTACTTAGGGGGTGATTTTGCAGACGTCACCTAGGACAAGGCTAGCTCTCTTCCTGCAGGTGAGCTTCATCCCCTGCTCCAGTCCAGAGGAAGCCATCAGAGCGGGACATGAACTGTGTCATCACAGATCACAAAACCCAAAGGTCCTGGCTGCAAGGATGGGGGCCTTCTGCTGGCCCCCCAACACTGGGGTTAGATGGTGAAGGGGAGAGAAAGGAGACCTGGGGAGTATTCTGAGTGCTGAGTAACTTCAGGGAGGGAAGATGAAGGAGAGAGACCCAGGGCCATAATTACAGAAGCCTCGTGCAAAATTTAATTAAAACTTGGGCGGAAACAAACACCAGAAACAAGTGTCATTCATCACCTTAAAACACCGACGAAGGTAAACACTGCCACAAACTCCGGCAAAGAAAGGGAGGAGGCAGGGAAAAGGGGGTGATCACTCTAGATATCAAGCAAATCAAATTACCCTCAGGGCCCGGCCAGACACAGGCATTAATCACCGGTTATCCAGGCTGCACACCTGTACAGGAAGGCGAACCTGGCGGCTGCAAATGACTCCGGCCGTCGGAGCAGGGAGGCGGCTGCCCTGGGCTGGACCGGGCTGGACGGACGGGAGGGGCGGGAAGGCAGACCGAGGGGAGCCTGATCGGAAGTGAGCACGTGGCCGCTGTTCCCCCCACACCACCGGCACCACCACCCCCCAGCTCTCCCCAGGCCAGGCAGAAGGAGGCGCAAGGAGCGGAACTAGGTTCAAGCAGGTGAGCACAGTTTCTCTTGCCAATTTCCCTCCCGCTGCTCCCGTTTTTCTGCACAGCCTCCTCCAGAGCTGGCAAACCTTGCCCTGGGAGAGGGCAGGCTTCAGGGTGATTCTCAAGGATTGGGGGAGAGAAGGTCAGTTCCTAAATCCTTTCTGTGGCCCGGTTTTCTCCTGTCTTGAAATTCAAAGTGGAGGGAGAAAGGACTGGAGGAGGGTGGTGGGATGAGGGCTGAGGCGGGGTAGGGAGGGGACCAAGTGAGCCTCTGACTTTGTTTCCTGGCCTTGATCCACCCCCAAGTGAGTCCCCAGGGCTGCTCCCAAGCTGAACGTCTGCACAAAGAGGGGCTGGAAAACAGCTCAGCCATCCGGGCTGGGAGCTATTTGCACTTGATGAGAAATTTCAAGTGGGAACCATCTGAGTCTGTGCTTATGTGAATGCGAGCGTGCATTTAGAAGGAACAAATGATTTATTAGCGGGGCCTCCACAAAGTCTCCTTCCAAAAGGGAAGGAGAGTCTCCCCACCCCTTCCCCCGCTCCCTTATCATTAAAACCTTGGAGGGGTAGAATCCATTTGGGCTCTTAAGCCAGCCTGCAAGGGAGTCACAGCTAATCAGGCAGCCAGCTCCGCTCCTCCAGCCTTTCTCTGAGTACAACAATATGTATAAACTGGCAAAATGGACTGCGGGCCACTTTGATGTTAAACAAAGAGGGAAAACGCCAAGACGGCTAAAAACTGTATTCCTGTTTAACCCCTCCGTGTCCTTTCTACAAGGCAAATTTAAAACTCGCACAGCCAAAGAAGGAAGCATGATCATTTCAGACAGACCCAAATGTTTCCTGGAAGAGAGAAGGGCCGGTCTCACCCTCTGAATTACTTGCTCTGACTATAAGAGATTGTCCTTTGAGCAGTTTCTGTGCCTGACGTCCTAGGACCTCTGCATACACCATCTCAGTCCTTGCAACACCTCTGTGTGAACTGTATCATCCTATTTTGAAGACGGAGCAGTTAAGGGACACGCCTCTTGCATCTCAGCCTGCAACAAGGCTTCACACCCTGGTCTCTAGAGTTCCAGAACCCTCCTGGAACACAAAGCTTGGGATGTTTCTCATTCTCCTGGATGAACTCCCTTTTCCTGCGAGTGAGGTGGCTTACATAAGTAAACTTTTCAGATATCTAAAACCTATCCTTTAGAGATAGCAACTCTTTCTAAGTTTTTAAATCGTTTGAAAGAGAATTTTTCTAATTGTATGTCCCGTGGCTTACAAAAGAGAAAATTTCTAGGGAATGTACAAAAAAGAATGATTTCTAGCCCAGCAGGAATTCCAGCCATTAGGTCCTCAGAGATGCCAAGGAAGGGATATTACTATGAGCCAAGAGGGTGACCACCTGGTGTGGAGGGGAAGAGGGGTGTGAGCCAGGGACAGCCTCGCTCCTGAGGAATAAAAGCACCAGGAAGATTTTCTGAAGTGGAGTCAGAAAACCAGCCCTGAATCAAGAAGTAAGAACCTTTGAAGAAGATTCTGGCATCTTTCTTGCTGATAACCTCTAAAACAAAACAAAAAAAAATTTTTTTTAATGAAAATGTGTGTGAGTGAAAATGTTAACAGTGATGACACTTGAGTGATTTTATTAACCTCTTTCTTCTCTCTTTTTGCTCTAAGGCTCCATTTTAACTTATATCAATGAGGTGGATTGGGTACTCAAGTTTTAGGCAAGCCTTGTACCCAAAGAGCCTATGGAAGGGAAGACAACATCTGACTCCCATGCAATGTCACTGGGATCAAGGATGTTATTTTGTTATGTTAAAACTCTGTGTCTATAAGTGTGGACAGTGGGGAGGCTTTGGACCAGGAGAAGCCAGCTTAGAGTCCTAGCTCTGCCACTTACTAGCAGAGTCACCCAGAATACTTAAACTTCCAGCTTTAGATTCTCCACCTGTGACGTGGGACTAACATAACCTACTTGTGGGATGGTCTGAGAATCAGTCCTTCATGGAGAGCCCTTTTCATTTAGGGGAAAAATATACTAAATGAACAGATGCATTCATGAGAGCAGTCCTTTTTGCCTACCTTTACAAATAGAACATCTTCATCTCCCACCCTCTCACCTGGTCAAGTTAGACTTTGTGCTCAGTCGTGTCTGACTCTGCAATCCCACTGGCTGTAGCCCACCAGACTCCTCTGTCCATGGGATTCTCAAGGCAAGAGTACTGGAACGGTTGCCTTTTCCTACTCCAGGGAATCTTCCCGACCCAGGGATTGAACCTGTATTTCTTGAGCCTCCTGCATTGGCAGGTGAATTCTTTACCATGAGCACCACCTGGAATATATTGAACCATAAAATTCATGGTGAAATAAACTGACTATGGACACCATTTTAGAGACTAATGGCAATTACCAAAGTGCCAAGAGAAACTCACAGTTAAGACTGAGGCTGCAGTGTGAGACCATGTTAGGATAAATCTACCAGGTAGAGAATTGATGAGTTAGGCATCCACTTAAATGTATGCCCTGAAGACTTTCGCATGTCTTATCTCACTTTGTTAATAGAATAGCCTCAGATTGGCCTTATTAACCCCACTTTACAGAAAGTTTCGACAACACCCCATAGTCACAGAACTAACAAGTAGCATAACTGCGATTCATACCCAGATCTTACTGATGCCAAAACCCCTTCTTTATACACTGCTTCACATTGCTACCTATTTCTGCAATCAACTCAGATCCTAGATTTGTATTAATAGTACCCAGAGCATTATTTAAGGCTGGACAATTCCAAGGAAGTTTTTCAATGGTTTATGACCCATGGGTGAGTGATTCTGAATATTACTGGCAAAAGGCAATTTCTTCCTCCATCTGTCTTCCTCTTTCTGGTTCTGTCTCTTTCTATGCCTCTCCCCTTCCCCTCACTTGATAGTATTCTCATCAATATAAAAATAAGATTATAAAACCAAGATGTTAGTCCAAACAGTTTTTTTTTTTTTTCCTATTGAATGTATGAGAAAGGGAGAGAGAATTTGTGTGAGAGAATGAGAGAGAGAGATGACTAAGTTCAGTTCAGTTCAGTCACTTGGTCGTGTCCGACTCTTTGCGACCCCATGAATTGCAGCACGCCAGGCTTCCCTGTCCATCACCATCTCCTGGAGTTCACTCAGACTCACATCCATCGAGTCCGTGATGCCATCCAGCCATCTCATCCTCTGTCATCCCCTTCTCCTCCTGCCCACAATCCCTCCCAGCATCAGAGTCTTTTCCAATGAGTCAACTCTTTGCATGAGGTGGCCAAAGTACTGGAGCTTCAGCTTTAGCATCATTCCTTCCAAAGAAATCCCAGGGCTGATCTCCTTCAGAATGGACTGGTTGGATCTCCTTGCAGTCCAAGGGACTCTCAGGAGTCTTCTCCAACACCACAGTTCAAAAGCAGCAATTCTTCGGCTCTCAGCCTTCTTCACAGTCCAACTCTCACATCCATACATGACCACAGGAAAAACCATAGCCTTGACTAGATGGACCTTAGTCGGCAAGGTAATGTCTCTGCTTTTGAATATACTAGCTAGACTGGTCATAACTTTTCTTCCAAGGAGTAAGCGTCTTTTAATTTCATGGCTGCAATCACCATCTGCAGTGATTTTGGAGCCCCAAAAATAAAGTCTGACACTGTTTCCACTGTTTCCCCATCTAGTTCCCATGAAGTGGGATGACAAAGAGATATCCTTTAACTTCTGTTTACCATGGAATTTATATCAAAGGCCATTTACCCTAAGGCTACGTTCATACTTGCAGCGTTCCTGCTGGCACTTTAGCCAGTTCCCCAGCCAGTGTGCTGAAAGCCTGGGTCACAGTGGGGATTACTGATGCCCTCAGACCTCAGGACAGACAGGCGGAGCCATGGGGCCAGAGTCGTGGGGTGTGTCACCTCCAGCCGTGGCCCTTACCAATGGTATCACTTCTGACTGAGTCCCTCCTCTTGAGAAAGCTTAGGCATTTCTATGGGTCTTAAATGAGGAGGCAAACCTCAAGCAGAAAAATCATTTGATAGAGGAATATGAAACACTCTCCCCAAAATCTAAGGTGTCCATAGAGGTCACCAGTGCTTAATCTTCTGGGAAAAATATGGGATAGAAGAAGAGTCCAAAATCGAGACCTGCAATGTCACTAAACTCTCTCTGTGTCCCTCCCCATTCTGAGTTGGACCTAACACTTTGTTTCAAAAAAAAAAAAAAAAAAATAGGGCGATTAATGCTACTGCTCAGCTTTCTGTGGGGTTTGTTTTGTATTTGTTTGGCTGTGCCGGATCTTTAGTTGTGGCACACGGGATCCTTGATCTCCACTGCCGCACAGGGGAAATTTTGTGCGATAAGTCGCTTCAATCAGGGTGTCCGACTCTGTGCAACACCGCGAACTGTATACCCCGCTACCAGGCTCCTCTGTCCATGGAGATTCTCCAGGCAAGAATGCTGCAGTGGGGGGCCATTTCCTATTCCAGGGGATCTTCCCGACTCAGGGATCAAACCTGAGTCTCTTACGTCTCCAGGATTGGCAGGCAGGTTCTTTACCACTAGTGCCACCCGGGATGCCTGCGGTATGTGGGCTCTAGCGCCCCAACCAGGGATAAAACCTGGGCACCCTGCATTGGGAGCACAGAGTCTCAGTCACTGGATCACCAGCGAAGTCCCTGGACCTGACACTGTCTAACGTCCTCCGTTACCCTGATTTCCTGTGGAAAACACCCCTTCATGGAACAGGGGCAGCTCGAGGAGAGAGCACACAGGGCTGGCAGCAGAGTCGGCTGTTTTCATCTTTAAGTCACTCAGTGGGAAGCCAGCCATCTTCATGGAACCACAGCGGGACCCAAAGCTGCCACCAAGAGTGTCCGGTGTTGGATTTGGCCTGAGTCTCAGCCTGCCCCACACATACTTTATTTTCCAACACTGCCACCACCACCACCACCGGATGTGGTGTGCTTGACGTTGCTCTGGCTAACACAGGTCCACTGGAAGCTGCAACATCTTATCTCCTTCTGCGCAGACTCCTGGGCCTTCCCAGAGAAGAGCTGCTACAGTGGGAATAAGAACAAGATATGACTTGCTGCTTTATCTTCAAACCACAAATATATCTTATTTGAATGACCATTTCTACCATAAGCAGCTTACCTAACTCTCTGGACCTCCATTTCCTCTGGGGTAAAATAGGAACAACATCCACCTCAAAAGGCAGTTGTGCCAATTAAACGAGGAAACCTCTGTGTTATGTTTGACACAGAATCACAGGTCGGGCAGCTCCTTCCCTTCAGGCTTTGGCCAGAGTCTTCTCCATAGATGATATGGCGTGAGGAGTTCCCTGATGCCAAGACCAGCAGGCGAAGGGTCCAGCCAAGGTCACAAGCTTTTCCCGAAATGGGATTAGGAGCAGAGATAAGACGCTTCAGCAAGAGAGGAGTAAAGCTACACATTGAGCAGCTAAGCCTCCAGCTCTTAGGCGAATGCTAGTCAAATGGCCTTGACATATATATTTTTTTAATTTCATGAATTAAAATGAGATCGACAGCATTTGAGCTAGCCCCACGCATGCCAATAAATAATTCACTTCATGGTGGATATATGTCCCTAGGACTCCAACGTAGACAACAAAGAATAGAGAATACATAAAAACTGCAAAATGGGCTGACATGAGCTGTCTTAGCTCTGTCCATATGTGCTTGAATCTCCCTAAGGCACTAAAGCTAATGTTAAACGACATATGTGTCAAGGAGCACAAAGACGGTCCTTCTCTTCGATCTAGTCTTTCTCTGGGAATTTGTCACAGGGTGATCATTCAATGGCTCACACTAGAAACCTGAGCATCACTGGTTTAGAACCCTGCTATAGACAGGAAATACAGATGCAGTGAACCTCGGCCCAGCCACTCGTGTTGTTTTCTGAAACTCATATCATAAGAAATGCCTACAATATACTATTAAATGAAAAAGGGACCAAATGTTAAATATGAATCTTGTTAGAACTCTTTTTAAAATAAGCACATGTAAATTAAAAATATTAGAAGGAACTATGCCAAATGTCAGTACTGATTTTCTTTGGGTGGTGGAACTTGTAAAATACTTTTCTTCAACTTTTGCTGAACATTCTGGCTTTTTAAAATTGCAATATTATTTACCTAAGGAAAGTACACCAATTTATATACAACATTTTATTTATACAAATATATTAAAATATAATATTTATATTTTAAATATTTATATATATATGAATATATACACTGTTTTTAAATTTATTTTTAACTGGAGGATAACTGTTTTACAATGTTGTGTTGATTTCTGTCATACATCAACATGAGCCCCTTTCTTATTAATCTATTTCTCTGCCCAGTAACCACCACTCTTCTGATTTCTATCTCCTTAAATTGGTTTTGCCTGTTTTTGAACTTTATACAAATGAGATCAAGTGTGTCATCTCTTGCAAATGGCTTGACTCCAAATAGGGTTTTTCAGATTCCTCCAAGCTATTGGATTCCTTTTTATTTGCTGAATAGTATTCCAGTTAATGGATATATCACATTTTGTTTTTCCTTTTCCCTGTTGGTTGACATTTGGGTTGTTTCCAATTTATTGCTATTAGGAACTAAGCTGCAGTGAACATTTTTGTAGATTTATGCTTTTATTTCTTTTGAGTAAATGTCTAAAAGAGGAAGAGAAAAATTGCTTGGTTCTGTATATAAACAGAAACCGCCAACAGTTTTCCAGACCAGTTGTACCATTTTGGGTTCCCATCAGCAGAGTATGAAAGTTCTGATCATTTCACATATTCTCCAGCAGTTACTATTATTGTCTTTTAATGTTTTTCTGTTCTGGCAGATGCACGGCAGCTTTAGTTTCTCACTGACTTCAATTTCTCTTTCCTTGATGACTAACAACGTCAGGCACATGTTCATGTCCGTATTTGCCATTGCTGACTCTTCTTTTGTGAAGTGTCTGTGCTCTCTTCTCTCTTCTTTACTCTTGAGTCCCACTGGCAAGGCCTGGTCCCCTGCCACCTCCAGGGCATCAGCCTAACTGGACCCAGTGAAAGGCATCAGGGGTGGACATCCAAAAGAAAGCCGAGAGCTATTACCAAAACGTAGGCTGAATGGATCTGGGTGCCCACGTATAACAAATACTCATGACATTCTACCGCTCCCCCAAGCCTCCATTCTGCTCCATTTTGGTCTGTCAAAACGCCACCCATCCTTCAAGCCCCGAACTAATCTCCGCATCCTCCAGGAACTTTTCCTGACCCCCTCTTGCCTTTCCTCCACCATAGAAGTTTGTTTCACTATCTTCTGTGGCAATTCTCTTACTCCGCAATTTACTATCAGCATTTATGAACTTGGATCTCATTTGTCCTACCACCTAATAACGTACATGCATTGGGCTTTTCAATTTGCTTCTGACATGCTTTCACACAGCCTTGAGATTTTTTTTTAAGCGGGGAAGGAGCTGTTTAGGAAAGTAAGGAGCTAGAAGCCCCCAGGAAGAGTGAGCATCAGGGCACAAGCGTCCAGCGGGAGGCTTGTATGCGCACTTTGCTGGTGTGCAAAAGCCTGGGGAGGGGGTGAGGGGGAGGGAAAGAGCTGAAAAAGAGGTTACAAATGGTGAAGAGAAATCACGGGCATTTATTTCTAAATGACGACTCTTTATCTTCTGACCCCAGGCCTATTTGTTGACAAGCCCTTCTGTCAAAACATGTTGGTCAAGGGGAGGGAGGCCCAGTGCTCTGGCGGTGCACGAGGAGGCCTTGATCTTGTCTCTGCCGGAATCCAGGCAACAGCCCCCCCTACCCCCACCCCCGGCCCCCTCCGTCAGCAATCAGCCTCCTAATGGGCAGGAGGCCCCTCTGGGGATGGGGATTTGACAAGGCTTGTCAGAGCTGTCAGGCTTTCTCATTCTCCTGTTCCTGCCCTGGGAGAGAAACAGCTCTGTAGGCTACTTCGAGGACAAGAGCTGAAACCACAGCGAAAAGCTGCTCAGACATGAGAAGGGCAGGCGCTTAAATCCACTGTATAAAAAAATATCTGGATGAAGAAAACAGGTACAGGCCAAATGCACAGTGTATCTCGGGGCTGTGGGAATAGCCTCTGGGGAACTCAGTACAGTGAAGGACTCGCTTGCTTTCTCTCTCTCTGAGATTCCCTATCACCCCAGCAGCAGTGAATTAAAATCGCCTATCAAGCAGGTGGTAAGGGACTCTCTGGCAGATAAAGGTTATCCCAGGATGGACTTTTCCCTGAGGCTCTGACACTGTCTTGCCAGCTCCACAGTGGACAGTCACACCCTGCCAAGAAAAGGGGTCCAGAGGTAGAGAGGTGCTGCCGAGGAGCCCTGGGCGGGAGGAGAACAGGGGGCTGGGGGCTCTCCTGGACCTGAGTGATGGAGGCCTGGCCTTGCGTCCTTAGCATCCCTTCCCCCCCACCCCCCTCCCCCATCCTTCGCCCCTTACTCTCCACATCGCCCACCCCCAACCCTCACACCTTTCCCACCTCCCCCCTCACCCCCTCCACCGTCTCCTCCTCCCCTCTACCCACCCCCCAACACCCCCTCCTCACCCCTCACCCCACCCAGAGCCAGAGAAGCCCGAAGCCAGAATGTGATTACTCCTGTTTAGTACAAAACCAAGAAGGAATGAGGGCAGAGGGAAAGAGGCAGAAGAAATGTCCAACTATCACTCGTCAGCAGGATGTGTCCTTAAGGGTTGGATGAAGGTAGGAAGATTGGGGAAAGTCTCAAACTGCAAACAAGTGTCGTCCTATTTTCTCCTTTGCACAAATCCAGCGCCTCTCACCACACACACACACGCACACACACACACACGCACACACCCCGATCCCAACTCATCTGTCCTGAAGATAAACGTGCTTTCTTGAAACCCTAAAACCTGTCTCCCATTAATTCTGCTTCTCAGAGTGAAGCTTTCCCTGGTGACCGATTATAGAAAATTGCTTATTTCAAGAAACGTGGAACCCCTCCTGGAGACAATGGCTTCCATTCTGGTTTCAGAGACCTCTGCACCGACGGGCGAGAGACACTAGCATTGAGGGGTCAGGAACTGGGGGGAAGAGAGGAGAACAGTTCACACACAGATGCATGAGCATGCGCGCGTGCGCACACACACACACACACACACACACACACACACACACACAGGCTGTCCCAGAAACTGCACCACATGAAACAGCTACATCGGGGCTTCTAATTACTTCTCTGTCTAATTCATGCTAACACAGCAATTAGCGATAAAGCTCAAAACACTCATACACATTAGCCTGATGACATTTAATTATGACATTAGATGTATTGAGATATGTGTAGCTTACCAAGGAATAAGAAATCTACATGTCTGGCCGATGTAAACGGCAATGTACTAAAAATAAAGGAAAGCCGTGAAACTCTCACTTATTAAAAGAAAATGGTGTAATGGGTGCATTTTTATGAAATATGTCATTTCAAGAGGTGGAGAAGGAATCTGGTCTCCTTGGCTCAGAGAACATGGCTTGGTCTTTATTTTTGAAAAGAGAGGGAAGAGGTAGATGGTAGTGGAGTATTGCTCTCCACCTCTGTGTATCCATCCTCACTGTCCCCTTCGACGTCAGCAGAAGATACAGGGGATGACATTGTTTTGCCAGGATGGTCCACGAGACGTGCCATTTGTTTGTGGTTTACATGGAGCCTCTTCCTGAGACATGATTAATAGCTCAGCAGTGCTGCCAAAAAGCGCATAAATCTGGCCATCCACGGAGTAATTGACACACCGCTCGTCTTGCAAATACCTGGAGCGCCGGCTTACCGAGGGCCGATCCCCAAGTGGGCACTCCAAGCAGCTGATTAGGCCTTGCTCAGTTGCTGACACTACAGTTTGGGGGTCCGTTCCTCATAGCACCCAATTAGCTGCCACATAAAGCCCTCCTCCCCTTGAGCAACCTTGACCAGGTGTTACAGACCAGCTGAGTGAACACAGGCGACCACGGAAATTCCACTAGAGCACCCAGGCCCTGACAGAGGGGCCCTTGGGGTGGAAACCTCAATCCCCAAATTCTGGATCAAGTTGTCCTTCAATTTAGCTTCTCAAATACTCCTGCTTCAGTTCGTCACACCCCAGGCATCGCCATCTGCCACCCAGCCCCGTGCGGTACCCACTGTTCCCCGGACCTTTCTTCTCCCACCTCCCACCTCATCCTCCTTTCCAACTCATTATCCATCTTCACCTTCCACACTGCCATGCTCCAGGAACTTGAAAACTTCAGCCCCCCTCTCTGTTTCTCCGATGTCTCCCTTTCTATGAAAACGTTTAACCAAACAAGCGCAACTGACATAGCACAGGAGACACTGTGGAGATTAAAGATTACATAATGAACCAGTTGCAAAGCCCTCTGAAAGCATAAAATGCTGTAGGAGTAATTATTATCATTGTTATTAATCACCTCAGTTCATCACATATAGTAAACATGAGATAATAAAGAGGAGACTTGAATGCGGTATCAGCAGCAAGACCCATTTATTACAATGCTATTTGCTTGGATTCCATTACAGTTATAAAATTTTACGCTCATCTAGCACTTTTCATCTAGGAATGCCAAAGTGCTGCACAAGCGCAGGCTCTAATTACGCTAATCCTCCCAACACCAAGGAGCAGGGTGTGGGGAGCTGCCGAGAAAGACCACATCCACTCGTGTAACTCGCCATCTAAGCAGATCCCTGGCCAGGTCTGGGGCAGACTGCCTGCTGAGGGCTGCATCTAGAAACTTCCAAAATCTGAGAAAGTTCGTAGATGAGTGATACCATTTTTCTAAAAGCACAAATAATTAATGTCAGATAGACATGCATACTGAGGTCTGAATATTTTTCTTCTGTGTGGGAATGATGTAGCCAATCTCTTGCGAGTAATCGACCTGCCTTGATCTCACCACCTTGGTCCATGCTTTCTGTGTTTGCCACCAGAGTCTGCAAGAATATCCTCTATGTCTTATTGTAGGTGACACTGCCAGCCTGAAAGTTTTACACAGGGATGACAATTAAAAAAAAAAAAAGGTGTCTAAAGTTTATATTATTTATTTATTTAGGTGCACGGCAGGGCTTGTGGGAGGGATCTTCGCTCCCCGGTCAGGGATTGAACCTGTGCTGTCAGCGGTGAAAACCTGGAGTCCTAACCCCCGGACTACCAGGGAATTCCCAGGGGTGATGATTATTGACAGTAAATGAGTGGTCTACCTGGGGAAATACAATGAAAGCAATGTATATAATCAATATCTTGTCACTTTGCCAGTGTAATAGTCGTCTAGGGAGGAAAAAACAGCCTTGGATAACTCATACAATTTTTACAATATTTCTAATCCTTTGTTGTAGGTTTTGGTACCGGTAAATGGATAGTTTCAGCTGTAGTCATCATTTTGACCTGCCACTAATAAGAGCAGAACAAATTACTTACACTCTTAGGATTTGGCATCTTACACTTTTAAAAGTATATTACGACTCCAAAGCAAGGTACCTGCAACCCAGAAAGTGACCTATGAGGTCCAGGAAAAAAGCAGAAATTATTTGCTTTACTTTATTCTGTTTGCTTTTCTTTTTTTGGACCTGCAGCATGTGGGATCTTGGTTCCCTGACCAGGGATAGAACCCATGCCCCCCTCCCCACCTCCAACCCTGACTTGGAAGTGCAGAACCCTAACCATGGGATGGCCAGGGAATTTCCACTTTATTCTATTTTCTTTGTAAAAACAATGAAATTAATTTTACTAATGTGTTGCTCAGTTTGAAGATAGAACACAGATATACAGATATGAAGAGTGAACATCCAAATATTTGAAGAGTTCAAAAACCAAAGAGAAATACACAGTGAAAGAGAAGTGTGCTGAGTCAGACTCCACCTCTTCATCCATATTAGAAATGTTCTTCATCTATATTAGAAACAAGAGGACAATGCGTATGTGTCTAAAAAGACTGAGCTGGAGTCCCTGAAACCACAGAGGGCTTGCCAAGCTGAGAGGCTGTGTCAGTCCTCATCCACACATCAGACAGAAATGACTGTGTGCGCCCCACATAACTCTGGACCACATTTAATTGTGACTGACGCGGGTTATGAAGCATTTTCAGAAACCAAAGAAACTTAGCCCGAGGTAACGCCGCTTTGCGTAAAAAAAATAAAATGGAAAATTTCTCAGGGCGAATAGTCTGCTGAAAAGGTCTTTCTTTCTCCAATTCTGGGGTCGGGGACCACGCACCCAGAGAAAGTCTTCCATCCTCTGGCTTTGTCTCCTTAGCCCTACCTCACACCCAAATACAGCCCTGCAGAGTCATGGCCAGGGTCTCAAACCCTGAAAAGAAGATCAAATCCTTCTCACCCACCCTTTACCCCAACCCAGTGCCTTACAAGAACTTTTGTAGAGATCCAGGGATCCATGGAGTCACAAAAGAGTTGGACACAACTTAGTGTCTAAAAACAGCAAAGGGCTTCTTGAGACGAATTTCCACAGTAACCAAAGTCGGGGGCAGCCAAAGGCAGACACGAGGAAAAGGTCTGAGAGCAAAGAAAGGCAGGAGCCCTGGAGGGGCAGGGAGGAAGGCAGGGGCTGGAGGGGCAGCCCAGGGTGGTGTTTCCGAGCCTTTACTGGAAGCCACTCCATGCCACGGCTCGTTAATTTATAAACACCCTAGCATGGTGCTGCTCGGCAGAAATGCAATGCACACTGTGTGTAAAATTTACACTCCTCTGTGTTAGTCACCGTGTCGAAAAGTGGAAACAACCCAGTACCGACGGAAAAACAAGATGTGATCTTACAGATACACAGAGTGGAATACTATTCAGCCCTAAAAAGAGAAATCCTGGTGCATGCTAAGACATAACTGAACCCTGAAGATGCTGTGCTAAGTAAAATAATTCAATCACAAAAGGCAAAAATATTACAAGAGTCCACTCACCTGAGGTACCAAGAATACCAGCTTATTAGAGACAGAGAGTGGAACAGTGCGGACAGCAGCTGGGGGGAAGGGGAAAGGGGGCATGAGTGCATAATGGGTACAGGTTCAGTTTGGAAAGATGAAAAGCGCCGGAGGTGGAAATGGTGCTTCCCTAACAAAGTGAATTGTCTGAATGCCGCTGAACTTAGCCCTAAAAATGATTAAAATGGTAAGTGGTATCTTGTGTATATTTTACCGCAGCAGAAACTTATTTCGTGTATGTGTGTGTGTGTGTGCATGCACGCACTCAGTCGTGTCCAACTCTTTGCGACCCCACGGACTGCAGCCCACCAGGCTCCTCTGTCCGTGGGATTTCCCAGGCAAGAATACTGGAGTGGGTTGCCATCTCTTTCTCCAGGGGATCTTCCTGAACCAGGAATCAAACCCAAGTCATTCCTGCATTGGCAGGTGGATTCTATACCACTGCACCACCAGAGGAGCCCCTATTTCTAGTAGCCAAGTTAAAATATTTTAAAAGAAACAGGGGAGGAAATGCCTTGACAGACCAGTGGTGAGGACTCTGCCGTCTCACTGCCAAGGGCCCAAGTTCCGTCCCGGGTCAGGGAACTAAGATCCCACAAGCCAAAATAAATAAACAAGTAAAAAATTTAAAGAACGGGGGAAATTAATTTTAATAATATATTTCTTTGGACCCAGTGTATTTAAAACTTATCATTTCAACATGGAACCAACATAATTACCGATAGAGAGCTGTACGTTCTTTGTCTCAGACTTCCCTTTGACATTCCCAGGCGCATTTTATACTCACGGCCCTGCTCACATCCGAGCGGCCACGTTTCAGGTGCTCGTGGCCGCGTGTGGCTGGTGGTGACCATCCTGGACAGGCTGACCTGAGGAGGAAAGGCTTCGAGGCGCTGTGCCGTCAGAGCCCTGGCCCCACGGCAGTGGGAGTGCAGAAAAGAAAACGAAGGAAAGGAAGGTCGCTTCTGTACTGGGGGGACAGGAAGAATCACTGCAAACCTGGAGCTGGATGAGAAAGCGTTCAGTGAAACGGACACGGCAGACAAGTAGCCGCTGTAAATGTCTCCCACATTTCAACCACGTGTGCATGCTCAGTCACTTCAGCCATGTCCGATTCCTTGCGACCCCATGGACCGTAGCCCACCAGGCTTCTCTGTGGGTGGGATTTCCCAGGCAAGAACACTGCAGGGGGTTGCCAGGCCTTCCTCCAAGGGATCTTTCCCACCTAGGGACTGAACCTTCGTCTCTTATGTATCCTGCGTTGGAGACAGATCCTTTAACACTAGCATCACTTGCGAAGCCCCTTCATACCGTGAGCCGAGCACTATTCTAAGTGATGGACCTCTGTGTAGCCATTTAATCCTCCCTATAGCCCTGGGAAGCAGAGGAAAAGGTGCCATTCTCACTTTATAGCTGAGGAAATGCACGGAAAGAGAGATGATACTTCTCGAAGTCACACAACTAGTAGGGAGCAGAGCTGGGACTGGAACCCAGTCAGTGACCTTGGTGCCTTAACTATTGCGCCCTCTCACCCTCCAAGAGTCGGCTGCGTTCCAGGGACACATCCAGAGGCTGGGGTGCGTTGAGCATGGCAATGACGCTAGGAACTTCAAGCTGCAGCCTCCTGGTCCATGCAGGTAAAGTGGCAAACTTGAGAATGAGCAGACGTCCATGGGAAGAGAAAGAACCAGCCAACGGCCAAAGCACCAAAGATTCTAAGCGATGGTGTGACACAGTGGCGCAGGAGAGCAGCCGTAGCAAGAAAATGCTGAGGTCCCAGAGGACCAGCCTGAGGTGGCCTGACCTGGCCCTGGCAGTCACAGCAAGACAGCAACCCTGGAGGCAGTGATGCTCAGAAAGCAGGCACCACCAGAAATTACAGGTGAGGCGCCCACAGAGATACAGGGGGATGGAGACTGGCCAGGAGGTACCAGTGGGGGGCGGGGGGTGAGCAAGACAACTGAGGCAGCAGAATTTACCCTCGACCCTCAAGTCCACGAGACCCAGGTCAGATAGCGAAGGATCACGATTATGATTCAGGTTAGATACGAGTGTCCGACGCTCGGAAGCGTTCTCTGGCTCTAGCCTCTCCTGAGATTAAAAGTCTTCCTCATAAAGAAACCAGACAATGCAGCGAGCTCCAAGACCCGTCAGAAAAATCCCGCGGGAGATAAAACTTAGCCTCTTAGCAGTCCTTTTACCAGCCTTTCCTTCTCTCTCCCTCTGTGATCTGCTCGGAGGCAGCATAAATCAAAGAAAACAACCCTCATGTGAAATAATGTTTATTTCCGGACTGGGTGACTCCTCAGCCAGAGAACTTGAGACACGAAGTGTCCGTATTCTGGGTGATGGAAATCAGGTCAGGCAGGACTGATAAACAGCGCCAGAATAAACACCATAATTTCTCCTTCAAAGAGAAGAAACCAGCCTTGCTCTGTAGAGAATCTATATCACGTGGGGGAAATTTCACTTCTGATGATGTTAGTGCCACACAAAACCCCAGCCTCCCATAGAGCTGGTAGCTCAGAGGTGAGCCGTTCCCTATTCCGTCCCAGTTGTCATCCACTCTGATCATCGCAGAGCCCACGCTGGGCCACTACTGAGCTTGACAGACGATAACAATAACAACAACGAAAAGCCCTGCCTGGAAAATTATTGTTGTTATATACAATACACATCCGTTTGGTAGACAGTTTCCAAAACATCCACCAACCCACAAACATGTTCTACAGTCTCGCCCCGTGAGATGCAAGCGCAGCCTCAGGGCACACAAGCCTTCTCCAGGCCACTGTGGTCTTGCACAAACATCGTAATTAGTAGCATTCTTGCTTCTATTAGCATCAGCAAAGAAGAGTAAGAATGGCAGGAAGGAAGCAAAATGGAGTCCCGAGTAAGGAAACCCAAGTGGGCATGCTTTCACATCCACTTTTATTATGTAAAATAATACACACGATTATGGAAATTTTAGAAAATACAGGTAAGAGGAAGGAAGAGAATTTGTTCCCTGGTCCAGAAACTCATTTATCTTTCTGCATGATTTATTTCAAAAGGTAAATTGGCAAGATAGAGCTTCCCGATGATTACTTTAAAGTTCAGTTAATACAGAGAACAAATCCATCAGTCAGAAATCTCTCACTAGAAACTTTCCTGAAGAGTAAACGGGTATCTGGTATGACGGACCCACTGGAGTTTTCTTGGAGATGAGTCCAGATCTACATAATAAGTGTTAGGTACCCAGTTGTGTCTGATTCTTTGTGACCCCATGGACTGTAGCGCGCCAGGATCCCTTGACCATGGGATTTTCCAGGCATGAATACTGGAGTGGATTACCACCATTTCCTCCTCCAGGGGATCTTCTCTACCTAGGGGTTGAACCCGGGTCTCTTACATTGCAAGCAGCTTCTTTACCACTGAGCCAGAGAAATCCTTATAACAGGAGGTTTGCTTAGAGAACTCACTCTCACGGTCTTCATTTCAGACTCTCAGGCAATGAAGGTAGGGCAAGCAAAGAGAAGCAGTTGAAAGCAAGACTCTTCGGAGTATTAGCACTTATTGGGACGCCAAAGGGCCAGGGTCCCCTGTTCTTCTCCAGTGACTCCTGCTCTATAGGCCAAGGGGATAATCGCAAGGAGGTTTGCAATACCAAGTAGTATCCAGCAATAAGATAATTAAAAGTATAATGACTGTCACATGAGGCTCATTAAATTCTTTGATATTAACAAGGGGTCCTCACCCTCATAAAAGTCTAAGGGCCATTACTCTAGGCTATCTTTACCTCTTAAGACTTTAGTGCTTACGTTATCTCCCAGCTAAGCCTAAACATCCCCACCCAGAGGATGCTCCAGGAGCCTTCTCTACCTGTGTGGCCCCAGCGCCTCACCTCTTAGTTCAGGGCCTCAGTTTCTCCTTAACATTGTCATTGCCATAATGATGGTGATAAGTGACACAAAGAGAATACCCAGCTACTCGCACTCAAAAATGGCTTGGGGAGAGGTGAGATGATATGTATCAGTTCCCTGGAGACATCTGTATCCAAGAAGGATGTTACTACAATGATGTCAAGTTTTCTCAAGAATTCCAACTATCACCCCTAAACCCATCACTTGCTAAATCTGTATTCAAATTGAAGTTCAACAACAGAAAATCTACTGTAAATCTGCCAAATGGATACTTTCTCACATGGAATTCAAATGGACACTTTCTCACCTGGAATTAGGTACTCAAGATTCGTGTTCTCTATTTCCACTCTTCACCTTCAGAGTGTTATCTATATATTCAGTCACAGATTCTCAAGTTGTAAAATGCATTAAAAATTTACTCCATTGAGAATGTTTACAACTGATTTTAGGGATACTATAAATTAAAAGCTTTGTTCAAGTTATAAGGTACTATTACATTAATATTTACCTTGAAAGATAATATAAAATAAGTATATGAAAAAGATCTAAAATATTTACTTAAAACATACCATGTGAAAGAAATATTATATTACTTTTCAACCCATAAAAGCTAACCATGTCAACTTAACCCAGGAAATTGCTGGCCAAATATTATGTAGTATATAAACCCCAACCAACAGAAAATTGTGGAAAAGAGTAGGATTTGGAATCAGAGACTTGATTTTAAATATCAGCTATGTCACTTGCAGATTCCCATTGAGTCAAGTCACTTTCCTCATTTCTAAAGAATAATATTCACAACATTGTGAAAAGGATTGAATGTCATAATGTACATGGAAGCAAAATTGCTGTGGAAATACTGGCTGTTATGTTAGCTTACAATGCATTATTCTTCAAGACCAGCTAGCTTGTCAATGTCCACAACTTTTTTTCATTGAAGTATAGTTAATTTACAATGTTGTGTTAGTTTCAAGGGTAGGGCAAAGTGATTCAGTTGTGTCTATATACATACATACATAAACTTTTCCAGTTTCTTTTCCACTGTAGGTTATTACAACACCTGAATATAGTTCCCTGTGCTGTACCGAGGGTCCTTTTTCTTTCTTTCTTTTATATATAGCAGCAGCAGCAGCAGCAGCAGCAGCAGTGTGTATATGTTCATGCCAAACTCCTGATTTATCCTTCCCCCACTCCTTCAATATCTCCTTTGGTAACCATAAGTTTGTTTTCTATATCTGTGAGTCTATTTCTGTTTCATAAATAAGTTCATTTGTATCATTTTTTTTAGATTCCACATATAAGTGGTATCATATGATATTTGTCTTCCTCTGTCTGACTTACTTCACTTAATGTGATAATCTCTAGGCCCATCCCTGTTGCTGTGAATGACATTATTTCGTTCTTTTTCATGGCTGAGTAGTATTCCATTGTATATACATCTTATTTATCCATTCATCAGTCAATGGACATTTAGGTTGCTCCATGTCTTGGCTTCTGTAAATAGTGAACCACAACTACTTTTAACTAAAGTGAGATGTGAGCAGTGGAGTATAAACCTCCAGCCCTACTAGAAACATCTGTCAGCCTGTGCATCTCTCTGACCATCCAACGACCCCCTTTGAAAGAAACAAAATGAAGCTCTCCTATCAAAAGAGGGTCCTCACCGTAATACATCCAGCTTTGCAGTTGACACCTGTTAAAACATTTTTTCATAAAAACTCAACATCAGCATCATATGGTAGATTCAAAATTGGCTTTCTGTTTAGAAGTTCTTGTGAGAATTGCCATTTCATGTCTTGAAAACAAAATACTGCATTCCACTGGTGACGATTTTGTAATGTATTGGGTTAGCCAAAAAGTTTGTTTGGGTTTTCCTATAACATCTACTGAAAACTCCAAATGAACTTTTTGGTCAACCCAGTACAAAAATATCAAATTTCTATACTGTATACTTGAAACTAATATAATATTGTAAGTAATTATACTTTAATTTCAAAAATTAAAAAATTTAAAACAGCACATTTGATACAACAAAAGTATTCTATCCATCCCTGTTAGCATCTCTCGTGTTACCAGCCCCATCTTTGTATAGTTATAATCACGAAAGCTGCATGCAGGACCATTTACTCCCTGATTGGAGCTGAGTTAACTCCTGGGTGCTCTTCACAGTTGTAAGGGAGGAAAAAAACAAACAGTTTCTAGGTGATTTTTTAAAAAAAACCAATATTAAACTCTGGATTTTAGAAAATAAAGAGACTTGAGGTCAAATATCTTCCCTCCATATATGTTATCACCATTGGAGTTATAATCAAATTGAACCGACTCAATAGACATGAGTTTGAGCAAGCTCCCGGAATTGGTGGTGGACAGAAGGCAATGGCACCCAACTCCAGTACTCTTGCCTGGAAAATCCCATGGACGGAGGAGCCTGGAGGGCTGCAGTCCATGGGGTCGCTGAGGGTCAGACATGACTAAGCGACTTCACTTTCACTTTTCACTTTCATGCATTGGAGAAGGAAATGGCAACCCACTCCAGTGTTCTTGCCTAGAGAATCCCAGGGATGGGGGAGCCTGGTGGGCTGCTGTCTATGGGGTCACACAGAGTCGGACAGGACTGAAGTGACTTAGCAGCAGTAGCAGCAGCAAGGAAGCCTGGCATGCTGCAGTCCACGGGGTCAAAAAGAGCTGGACACAACTTAGCAACTGAACTGAACTGACGACTAATTTTTTAGGATAAATAAAATCACCTCCCATTGATGAACAGACTGGAAGCACTGAGGTGGGAAATGTGTCATTTGACCAAACAATTATTTATTTAACAATTTGTCAGGAACCTGACGTGTCTGGCACAGAGCAGCTCCTTAGTCTATGGGTCTTAAGTGAGCCCTCAGTCTCTGCTCTCATTAGGCCATGTGCCCCATTCCTGCTTTAGAGGAGCTTCGGCATGGTCTCTCAGCATCCTCTGCATAGGAATAAAGATGATCAGTTTCCCTTGGCCAACTTGCCCCCAGAACCATCCACACAGAAAACCAAACAAACACCTAAATAGAGTTCAGATAAATCTCCTACCCAATGTCTTAGAACCAGTTCTTGATACAGTCATAGGAACCATTCTCCACATGCTTATATACAGGAACGATGCAACAATTTTCCTTACTCTTTATCCAAAAGTTCAATCAGGGATTTCTCCAGAGGTCCAGGGGTTACGACTTTGCCTTCCAAGGTGTGGGTTAGATCCCTGGTCAGGGAGCTGTGATCCCACGTGACTCATGGCCAAAAAATCAAGTTATAGAAAACAGAAGCGATATTGTAACAATTTCAATAAAGACTTTAAAAATGGTCTACAACAAAAAATCTTTTTAAAAAGTTCAATCAGTCTCACCTTTCTTGAAGAAATTCAACTGTTAAAAAAATAAAACAGACTCTTACAAGTTAGGAAAAATTTGGGCCAATGTTTCTGAATAATTTTTCTTTTTTAAATTTAATTTTCTTTGCTTGCACTGAGTCTTGGTGGCAGCATGTGGGATTTAGTTTCTTGAGTAGGGTCGAACCCAGGCCCCTGCATTGGGAGCATAGAGTCTTAGCCACAGGACTGCCAGGGAAATCCCCTCAGAATTATTTCTAATGTAAGTGCCCATTGTGTTCCCCAGCTGTATACGTAGTCACACCTCTATCACGCTCAAACTATTCTAACATTCCTTTCCCTTCCTGCTATTTCCAAGAGGTCAGAGGGAAAATGTCAGTAGCAAAAAAAGAGAAAAAAAATCAGGAAAACAGTTGAAGATTTAGGAAATTTTTTTGACATCTTTTCCACAGCCATCAAAAAATGATTTTTTTTTTTTTTTTTAATACCTGGCCATCCCTTGGCATGGGTCTCTCCCCTCAGTGCATAACTTACTACAGAAAACATTGTCAGGGGCTGTAGAACAAGTTACTACTGAATGGCCATTGAATGGGACACATATTCAAAAAAGTAATCATTGCTCTGCTGTTGACACCATCAGTGCTCAAATCTGGCTAAACTTGTAATCACTCACTTAGCGGCATCTGGGTCATTGCAGGATCCTGAGCTTAGAAAGAGAACTAGGTTACGGCTCTTGCATAGCCCAGGATTGAGGTAGGGCCACAGGTACCGTATACCTGTGACTGGGCACCATGTTCTCCCAGCTGGGTGTTGAGGAACCTCGAGGGGCTCAACTGTGAGGGTCTGGAGGGGGGAGAGTGGGTCTTACCTTTGCAACCACTGGCACTACCCCAGGGCCTAACTCTGTGGACGAGTGAACTAAAACACCATCAGAAGTTGCACCTCCAGAGGGGAAGATTTCCGGTGTTGAAACGTGTATCAGGGCAGCAACAGTGATAACCGTCATTTTCCCAGACATAAAGTTGACACTGCAACCACAGGAGATAGCCCAGGAAAACACAAGGGAGCATTAAAAGCCCTCTAAATGTAGTCTTTTCTTCCTTTTGGCCGCCATCACGCCTGAGAGCCCAATCTGCCTGCCCACCTTGCCACTCTCAACTCGTGCACATTTTCACCCTGCTGGTGGCTCTTCAAAAATGCTTAAAATCCTATTTTCTTAGGACTCAGTTTGCAGGAAAAGAACAAGTCCAGCAAATCAGCAAATCTGTGTTTCAATCCCAATTAACTTCTGAACATTAATCTCATCTGTAAAATGGAGAGATTTCCTACATCATTATGTTAACTACTCAACGTGGGACCTGGCATAGTGTTTAACAAATGGGATTTGGTACTTTTATTATAAAAGACAGAGGAATCCAACAGTGTAGATTCATGAGGGAAATAGAAGGTGAGGGAGACCTTTCTTTTTTTTTTTTTTTTTAATTAAAGTATAGTTGACTCGGGACTTCCCTGGTGCCTGAGATGTAAAGAATCTGCCTGCAATGCAGGAGATCCGGGTTTTATCCCTGGGTCAGGAAGATCCCCTGGAGAAGGAAGGTCCCCTGGAGAGGGAAATGGCAACCCACTCCAGTATTCTTGCAAAATCCCAAGGACAGAGGAGCCTGGTGGGCTACAGTCCATAGGGTCTCAGAGTTGGACACTATTTAGCGACTAACACTTTCACTTTCATAGCTGACTTATAATATTGTGTTAGTTTCAGAAGTGATTCAGTTATATTTATACATAAGTGTATGTCTATATTCTTTTTTTTATTCTTTTCCATTATAATTTAGAGGGACCCTCTTTAAAAGTAGTTAAATCACATCCTAATTTTTGATTTAGGCAAATTAATCATAACAGAATGGTGACAAGTGTAGTGAGCTGTGAGAAGGGAATCAGATTTAGCTAGGATGGCTAATTATTTAGGCTAAAAATCAAAATGTTACTGGAAAAAACTGATAAGGGAAAAACAGAGAAATTCTTAACACAGACTCTGTCTTTTTCCCTCCCTCCTTCTCTCTTTCTCTCTCCACATACACACAGCTTTCATGCAGCCTTGAAGTCGATAAAACTGTGACCCTAATACATTAAGAAAAATGCCCTAAACCAGCCAAGAGTGAAAATAAACATGACGGAGCAATAAATTGGGATCTCCTTCACCCTCCTTCTACCTCCCACGTGCTTGGGTTTTGCGGGGAAACAACATAGCCCATATGGAGGCTTTGGCTTAATCAAGACCCTACCCCCACCCCACCCCCACCCCCGCACAGGCCCTCCCCCAGGTGACTCCAGGCCCAGGCATCCAGGGGCGCTGTATAAACATGAGCTGATGCAGATGGAATGAGCAGATGTCTGGCATCCCACCCTGAGCCCAGGCTGCAAGGGACAAACCAAGAGAGCCAGAAGGAGGCTCAGAGGGGAGCAGGCACCCCGTTTCCCTGCCCATGCCCCTGATCCCTGAGTACCAATGGTGGGAAGAAATGCTCATTCCAACAGGTGGTGACCCCCCACCCCCATGCCTCACCCGAGAGCGACTCCCAGACCCAGATAGAGCGTAAGAGTCAAGGCAGTTTAGAGGTCACCTAATCTGATCTGTCCGTGTGACAGATGAGAACGCTGAGGCCTGGGACCTTTACAGCACTTGACCAACCTCATAGACCAGCTTATTACAAAAACCGAAAACAACTTCCAGGTCTCCTGCCTTCTAGAGCAATCCTCTTTTCTTATGCTTGACTCATATCCCTGATGGCTCGCAGGTAAAAAATCTGCCTGCAATGCAGGAGATTCGGGTTTGATCCCTGGGTCGAAAAGATCCCCTGAAGAAGGGCATGGCAACCCACTCCAGTATTCTTGCATGGAAAATCCCATGGACAGAGGAGCCTGGGGGCTAAAGTCCATGGGGTCGCAAAGTCACACATGAATGAAGTGACTTACACACACACCTGTCAGGGCACGATCAAAGATCATTCATCCAACTTGTCATTAAATTCTCACTATGTGCCAGAAACTGTTGCAGGTGATCGAAGCAATAAGATTCTTCCACGGCAGCAATAAAGCATCTCTCTGTAGATGCCAAAAAAAGAACAATTACTCTGAGAACTTCTTGCCCTTCAACATCAAACAATTGGTAAGCTCCTACTATGTGCCAAGTTCAATACTGGGTGCCAGGAAAAAAAAAAAAATGGACAAGACACTCCCCCTCCCCTCCTTGGGGTTCTCCTAGTTGAAGTCAGATTCCATCAAAATGGATAAACAGAGAGGAGATTCAGACCATGAATTCACATGGAATAAACACAGATAACAAACAGACAAGATTAAATATTTAGATCATGTATTGGCTGGGGTTAAGTGGATTAATGGAGTGATGAGTTGGGCAGAGTTATGGGATTTCCATGTTTAGACAGGGTAGATTAGGCTGTCCAGCATATGGAAATGCAAAGCAAAACTGCTATCATCAGCAATACCGCCCTGTATTCATCTCTAGAGGTGCCTTTCTGTCAAAGGGTGTAAGGTGCTGGACGAACCGCGTCTTGTCTCGCCAATCTTTATGACATCCTGGTGAGTCAGAGCCAGGGCTTTAATTCCCAGGCTCCAGGTGAGGAGACAAGCCTGGGATGAGAGTGGGAAAGCCAAGAGCCACCAGGACCTAGTCCTGGCCCCCCTTCCCCTCCAGTCCAAATGCCTCCGGAGTACTTGGGCAACTGAGACAGGCACCAACATGATGACCCATTGTAACACAGCCCTTTTGATCTTTTACTGCAGAGGAGGAGAAATTGTGAGCTACCTTGTAATTATTTCCCGAGTGCTTCAAATCTACGTCTTGGGATTCTCTATAGAGCATAAGTTTCTTAAGGGCAGGGACCTACCTTGAATGCCCCCCGTCCCTCCAGGCTCAGAAGATGCTGCAGACGTTGTATCCTTTGTGCTGAACGAGTGAAGAAATCCCATGAAAAACAAGATGGCTCTGCTGTCCAGCGGGCACAGTGCCTGCTGCCCATTCATTCTCACACCTTGCTCCCCCTGTTGCCCCTGTGAAGCTTGGTCTTGAAACAAGTCTCTACACAGTCAGAGATTCATGTGGACGCCCTGAAATCACTCACTTGACTCCGCTGTCAACAGGTACAAAAAAGGTTCTTCATGAAGCCCTTGCTGCTTTGTTTTTCTGGATCAAGGCATCCCATGGCCATACTCTCATGTGCATCCCACAGGGACTGCTACTCAGAGAATGAAGGGCACAGGCATCTGGTTCCAGCACCAGGCTTGTGTTTGCTCCTCGGCGTAACTCCATCCTAAACCTAAGAGCCACTCACTATCCAGATAATTTGGAGAGTCTTTCTCTAAAATTATTAGCTTGTTGCTTCTTCATAGCATCATGGCTTTTAGACCACATCTTGTCTGTCTTCCAGATGCCTGATATGGAAAAGTGCTAATTTGCAAAGCAGTTCTAAGAGAGGTTAGATGCAGATACAGTGCAGCGGAGAGATGAACATCCATTCACACGCCAGATGCACAGTACGGCCAAACAATCTGAAACACCGGATTTTGGAGCAGAGAAAGGTTTATTGCAGGGCCATGCAAGGAGACTGTTGCTCGTGCCCTTCAAAGCCCTGAGAGCTCCCCGAAGGGTTTCAGAAAAGCACTTTTACAAAGCCAGGTTTTGGTGGGGGAGGTGTCTGTAATCAACTTGAGCCCAGTTCTCTGACTGCCTGACAGAGAGGTAACAGAATGGTGTCACAGGGGATAACATTATCAGTCCTTAGGATCTAGAAGGCCTGGGACTGTGTGCTCTTGGTCCTCAAGTAGTTAATGTCTTGCATTTGTTGGAGAGGGGGAGGTTTTTTTTCACTTCTGTCGAAAAACCCAGGAAATGTGCATCAAACACTATTATCTGGGTACTTCAGAGAGGAGCTAAAGCAGAGGACAGGAGGGAAGCCCTGTTCTGGGTAGGCCCCATGGGGGTCCTACTCAGTTACAAGATCTGTGTTTGACTCGGGTCCTGCTGCCATGTCAGCAATATGGCAGATTCCTCTCTTTTTTTAACTTTGTCTGTGCTGGGTCTTCATGGCTTCATGGGCTTTTCTCTAAGTGCGGTATGAGGGCTTCTCATTGCAGCGGCTTCTCTCCTTGCAGCTCCCGGACTCTAGAGCACACGCTCCGTAGTTGTGGAGCATGGGCTTAGTTGCTCCGCGGCATCTGGAATATTCCTGGATCAGGGATGGAAGCCATGTCTCCTGCATTGGCAGGCAGATTCTTTACCACTGAGCCGCCAGGGAAGCCCCTGGCAGGTTCCTTCTAATGGAACCTTTTAATTTACAGACAAGCTGAGGCTTTGGGACCTTAAATAACCTACATTTTAAATGAGGCTTTAGCCCCTCACCTCCAAAAAGAGAGAACTGTTCTAGTCCATTGCAAAAGTCTGTTCCAGCTCCATGCTTTTGACTGCACTTGCCCTGCCTGTAACCTTCTTCCTGGCCAGAAACTCTATCTCAGATAAAGGAAGGAACCTCACCTGTCCTTGCTGGGAACTCTTCCAGTCTTTCTGTGCGTGGCATTCAGACAATCGCTGCAAATCGCTGCCAGGTGTAGGCAAACAGGCTCCTGACCTTTACACACCCTCCTATTGGGTATGCTCGGCCTCCTGCTTCATTTCCCTGTTTGAATACCCTTTATCGCCACCCTACACAGAATAGAACTTGCTTCCTGACCCTGGACCATCTGTTCCACCCACAACTCCTGCAGTTCCTGCCAATCCACCCACTGTGTCTCCCAGAGAGATGGCGCATCCTCGGCCTTCCACTGTCTTCCAGCCCTCACTGACCCTCCACCCGATTTCTCCTGAGCACTCGCTTGCCTCTGGTTCATCCTCACCTAGGTCTTCAAAGTAAGTGCTTCTATCACTGCTTCCCCGTTGCATTGTTTTGCTCAGTAAATAAGAATGGAACACAGACCCCTGAAGTTCTAAAGATTCTCAGCCCCTGAAAGACTGACTTATATGTTGCTGTCCTGCTGAGTCAGTAAAAGAAACGACTAGCTCAAGATGGCTTTGGCCTTCCTTGGCATCTGAAGGCCACGTTTAAAGGACGGGATGTGGAAAGTCCCTCAACAGTTAAAATATTCCTTGAAAATACAAACTGGCAGACTGAATTCATTATTGTGGATTCTTTTTTTTCTTTTAAAGTAGAAAAAACATTTTTCAATACTCGGGTTATATGCTTTAAACATTGTCCCGACATCTGTTCTTTAAAAACACAATAGAAGGCATGCTTTCAACTACAAACACAGATAAAATATGGCAACACAGCTCTGTATTTCTGGGCTACAGACATGCTAAGTAATATGGATTTGCATGACTAAGCTTCTACTATGCTGACATATGCAAAATTCAGGAGCAATCGAATGGGTCTTCTTAGCCTGACAATGTTTAAATGAGAAACAGCCTTCACCCTGGGTCTGAAGACTTTGTGAGCTCACAGGAGAATCTGATTGCACCCAATTTAATAGCAATTTTAAAACAACTCTAAAGTCTCCTTAACTAATAGTGATGTAGGCAGTGATTCTAATTACGGGAACAAAAGGTCAGTAGGGATTAGACCCAGGCAATAGGGCGCAATTCACCCGACATTCGGCTCAAGTTGGTTTTTAAAATCTCACTTCGCTTGCCAAAAATATATCTATTAATTAATTAAAAATTTGAAAATCTGGAACCGAATGTATATTTCTCCTGAAACTTATTTCATGCTAAGTTTTTGTAGCAACCTTTTTGCTTTTCCTTTAAGATGTGCTACGTTGTGACAATGAATGAATTCTCAAAAGCTTAGTCAGTTAAACGCTACAGTGACAGCATCTGTTTTGTTCTTTTCAATGGCAATAAAAGTGGATGAGAGGTTCTAATCAAATTATTTTTCCCAAAACATCAATTACCTAACCCCCAAAAGACTCAGATTTTGAATTTCCTGAGTCAGCCTTAATTTCAAATTTTCTGTTGCCATTTCACAATAAGTAATTAAAATGTCTGGGAGATTCTTAGTTGTTTGTTTGTACTGGAAGGAGGGAAGCTTATAAATGGCATTGAAACCCTGTGTTAGCTGGCATATCTTGACACTGATTCAGGAAATGTACTCATGGTCCAAGCTGTGAGAAAGTGTTAGTGGCCCACTCATAAAGCCTATGGATTATTTCATAGGGGCCCCAGTTTCATGGGTCCAGCCTGAAGCTGAATTGGGACTGGCTTCCTTTCATGTTTCCCCATGTTGTGGATTAGCTGTGGGTCTCTGGTTCTCTCTGGTTCACTGCTAGAATGGCGTATGGTGGGGGGGCGGGGGGTGGTCACTGGCCAACCACACCTGAGATCCATTTCACAGAGTCTCACAGGAAGGAAAGGGTGGCTGACAGGTAGCCTCTCCTGGCACCATCTCCCTCCCTCCTCAGGAACAGCAATTGTGATGCAAGAGAAGATTGTTGGCCCCAAGGGTCTGGGGTGTGATGGTTCTCAGGGGGAGGAAAAGGATGCTGGTGCTTTGAGAGTGGTGGGGACCCACCCACCTGGGACCCCGGTGGTGGCAAGATCTCTGAAGGAGCATTAGAGTCTCAGTGAAAGTAGAAATGCCTGCCTTCTAATCAACCACAAAAGACTGGACACTAAGTAATTCAGCAATAATCATGAAGACCTAAAGACCAGTGACCCTTCCAGAAATAGTCAGGACTGACAGGCCTCCGAGACTCTCACATCAGTGCTTCCCAAACTGTAATGTGCACACAAATAGCCTTCATGTCTTGTTAAAATGCAAATTCTGATTCAGCAGGTCTGGGGTGGGACCCACGATTCCATGTTACTAATAAGCTTCTGATGATCACACTTTGAGTAGTGTCTTAGTCATTCTGGCAACTGAACAACAGAAATTTATTTCTCGAAGTTTTGAAAGCTGGAATGTCTAAGATCGAGGTGCCAGCAGATTCATTGTCTGATGAGGTCCTGCTTCCTGGCTCTTCTTGCTGTGTCTGGGAGAAGGGGTAAGGGAGCTCTCTGGGGTATCTTTATAAGCACACTAATCCCTGGGACTTTCTGGCAGTCCTGTGGTTAAGATTCCACCTTTCCATTGCAGGGGGCACAGGTCCAATCGCTCATCAGGGAACTAAGATCCAGAATGCCAAGTGGTGTGGCCAAAAGAATACAAGAACACTAATTTCATTCGTGAGGGCTCTACCTTCATGACCTAATCGCCGCCCAAAAGCCCCACCTCCCAATACTATCACCTTGGGAGCTGATTTCAACCTATGAATTTGTTATAGACATTCAGTCTATAATAGATAGGAAGGTCTTAATACAAACCTAGGAAAAGTAGAGGAGCCCTCCATGGACAAGTAATGATGGTCAAAATCACCAGCCCTGGAAGGTGGCTCTTAAAGAAACAAATTCAATTTGATTTAGAAAAATCAAATAAGTAAGATTTCCTGCAACCATGTGTTGTGGAGAAAATGCATACTCATGTCTTGTGATATATGCTAGCCCATTAGTAATTCTTAAAGCTTTCAAACAGCTGTTATCCATCAAAACAGACTGGTCAGCAAGGGCTGGCTCTAAGTGAACTGTTTTTTCTTTATCTCTTAACAGACTACGTCTCTGAGCCTTCTCTCCAGTTACCAGATAGCCTCAAGATCTTCCACTTGCTACAGGTTCTGCTTCCCAATGGGCCATCATAACTTTTCCAAATAAAATAGGAAAATATTCTGTGCCAGGGGCTACATCCACCCTTCTCTTAATACCCATTTGCAGCCTTCCTGTAAAGGGAAGTGTGCAGTGTCTAAAAACTTAAGAATATGCCTGATCTCGGATTCATCTTAATTTTCCAGGTGTCTAATGAGAGTTTCATGAGCTATCTGTAATCCTTTTGGAAAAGCTTCTCTAACAAATTCTCTATCCTAGAGGGCTGAATGCAGCTTCCTTAGGGTTTAAGACACTACGGACATTACCAAGTCTTAACCTTTCCTAGAAGGATAAAAGCCTCTATAGGGGTTCAAGATGATACTCCCCCTTCTCACTGAGAAACTTTTCCAGGAATTCACTGAGAATTTCCCACATCCCTGAGACAGATGATGTCATTAGATCCACTAGTACAGGGACCGTGGCTTGCTCCTAAAATCATTCGTTTTGTATTCCATGTCTTTTAAGTCAAGTGGAAGTGTGCGTGACACAGATTGGTATTGCACCAGAAGACAGGTAGCGTTGGGCAGCCAGGAAGAGCTAGACTCGAATTAGACTCTGCAGCTTACCAGCTGTGACACCTTAGGCAGGCTACTTAATTTTTCTGAGTCTCAATTTATTAACTGTAAAATATTAGTCATGAGCAAGAATAAAAAAATACTAAGTATGAAGTTGATCATAAGGCTGTTTGAGGATTAAGTGGAATATCCTATGAAAAGTACCTGGCCCGAAGTTGCTATTCAATAAAGTGAATGACAGCCCACTCACAAGGAAAAATATTTCAGCTTTTATTCCTTTCACACTCTATTTTGTCTGAGTGGACTGGTGGGTAGGGGGGAATCCCAATCACTCTTGTATTTCTCTTCCCATCAGCTAGCAATCCATTTTCTGGCAAACAGTCAGGTCCTTTCCACCTTAGTCAGACTGAAAGCCAAATAATAATAATTTTTTAAGAAGAAAAAGAAATCTTATCCATCTAGGTATCATTAATTCTTCCAAGATTATAAGTTAGGCCAAGTATGGGTCAAGATAAAATTCTGTCGTGCTTCTGGGATGATGTGCTGGGCCATGTCTTGATTACATTAGATCTTATCTAGATGACCTCTTATTATGCTTCCAGAACAGCTGAGAAATCCAGGCTGTGCTTTGCCCACAGCTGTGTACATCAACCCTCCACCTCTCAGTAACACCTCATCAGTCCTCTATACTGAGCTCCTATCCTATAGTTATCCAAACTCTACATGTAACCCAGACCCTGTTTTGTTTTGGTTTGTTTTCTTTCACTCTGTCTCAGAGTTACCTGGCTAAAAGAAAATTGCTGTCCAAGTCTGGGTTCAAACCCTTTTCCTCTCCTCACCGTCCCACCACCACTCCCCACCCAAGGCCCCCAGGACGGAGCACACAGAGCTAGGCGAGGGGTTGAATGATTGACTGAGTAAATGAACAATTGTTCCGGCAGGTTTGGGCACCGTGTCAAGTGTGCTGGGACACAGGCCATCTGCTTTGTGTCTTAACACCACGCGGTGTTTGTTTAGTCTTTTCTTTTAGGTCCCTCCAGCCTCCCAAGCACCAGGGTACTTGGGTCATTCAGTAACACCTCTTCGCCAGGGGATTCAAAGTAGTTCAAGATGAGTGACTATAATGGACCGTCCTATGAAATGATATCTATCTGGAAGGGGAGAGAATTGCAAAGGTAAAAAGAGGACTCAGGTATCCTTACCCCAGAAATATTGCCTACAGGGTCAGCTGCCCACCCCTCCAAACTGCACAGATGACCTTCGATCTGTGTCCTGGCATTGACCGTCACACACCTTACACTCAGGCGCTCTGGTTCTTGCTCCTTAGACCCTATGTTTGAACCAGCAGCAGCAGCATCACCCAGGAACATGTAAGAAATGAATGCATGATGCTGTGCCCTCCCCAGATGTGCTAAATAAGGAATCTGCCTTTAACAAAATCCCCAGATGATGAAAACACTGCTTGTCTGGGGGCTATACATGCTTCAAGTAGCAGAGCTCTAGATTACCCATCATCCTCTGAATAAGCCGCATGTGCTCAGATCTCCAGGCCTTTGCTGGTATTATTCCTTCTGCCTAGGATACCCTTCCCCAGCTTCTCTCCCGGAATTCTAGACAATTTCATCTCTTATGTAGAAATCATCAGAGCACCCATCTCAGCTCTTGGCAAAGAGCTTGCTGATCAGACTATACATATGCATTCCTAACCGCCTTGACTTGCAGTTGGTTGTTTGTATGTGTTGGTCTCTCCAGCAGGATTGAGTTCAACAGTGGGGACCATGCTGATTTATCACCCAGCATATGACGTGTGCTCAATAAATGTTCATTGAACCCACATTGATACTAGCCCCGTCCTCTCTGTCATTTTTGCATCTTATAGATTCCAGAAGAAGCCATGTGGCTCGTGAGACAGCCCACCAAATTCTAACTTGTGCCATGATTAGCATCCTACAAATGCCCATGGGCTTGCTGAATGGCGACCCACCTGGACACAAAAACTTGAGATTATATATACTATTGTATTTTACGTATGCTCTCGCCGATGTGCTAAGACAGAAAGATGGTCTGCTCTGGATCGTCTTTGGCAGATGATTATAAATTGCAGAGCATAAATGTAAAGGCTGATTTGTAACCTATCAGTAGGAGCCTTAATGGTCCTAAACAGGCCCTGAGTGTTTTTCTTTGCCAATCCAGGAACACACAACAACAAGCTTTGTGGGTAGGTAAGTTGATATTCAGGGGGAAAAAAAAAAATTAAAAACACCCTTTGAAAATGTAAGGCATTGAAATAAATTATAAATTCATCTCAATGTTCCTGCTTCTTACTTCAACCTCATTCATGACTATAACAGCTTGGTTTTCAATGACTGCTACTATGAAAATTTCCTCCTTCCTCAAGGCCCCAGCCAAACCCCACTGGAAATGAAAGAACAGAGCAGAGAGATGGTTGAAATTTCCCATAAGTTGACTTTTTTATTACAGCAACTGCTGCTTTAAAAGCCAGTCATAGCACATATGGCTTACAAATTACTGCCTCATGTAGGAAAAGCAAAATTCTCTTTCTCCAAATAGATGTACACTCGCCCAAATCCTATGGCACGGTTTACATGTTTAGGGTTGAGATCCTTTAACAGCAGAGGTGCTGTTAAAGGCACCACAAATAAGCCCAGGATAACTCATGTATGGGCCTTTCTCGTCACATGTGCTGTGATAATCCTGGATTCCTAGGATGTATGTTCTGGGGATCAGTCACTGACAGTACACAACTAACAAGAGTTTTAGAATTTTAGGTTGAAGATGAACTTCGAGGTCGTTTCATCTAATGCTTAGATCTCTTAGGTAACATCCCTACCAAGTGGCCATCCAGCCAAGACAAGAAAACCTCCAGTAACCGGGAACCCTCTACCTCCCCAAACTCTTAAGTCCCTTAAGTCTGATCTCCACTCGTTCACCCTCCATCTTTCCTGTACAGGAGCGCAAAAACAGCATCTTTAGGATCCCACCATCAGGAGAATTCAGGTCCAGTGGTTTTATCTTCAAAACTGTTGTTGCTCAGTTGCTCAGTCGTGTCCAGCTCTTTATGACCCCATGGACTGCAGCACACCAGGCTTCCCTGTCCTTCACTATCTCCTGGAGTTTGCTCAAACTCCTGTCCATTGAGTCAGTGATGCCATCCAACCATCTCATCCTCTTTTGAGCCCTTCTCCTCCTGCCTTCAGTCTTTCCCAGCATCAGAGTCTTTTCCAATGAGTCATCTCTTCACATCAGGTAGCCAAAGTATTGGAGCTTCAGCTTCAACATCTGTCTTTCCAATGAATATTTAGGACTGATTTCTTTTAGGATTAACTGGTTTGATCTCCTTGCAGTCCAAAGGACTCTCAAGAGTCTTCTCCAACACTGCAGTTCAAAAGCATCAGTTCTTCAGTGCTCAGCTTTCTTTATGGTCCAACTCTCACAACCATACACGACCACTGGAAAAACCACAGCTTTGACTATACAGATCTTGTTGGTAAAGTAATGTCTCTGCTTTTGAATATGCTGTCTAGGTTGGTTATAACGTTTCTTCCAAGGAGCAAGCATCTTTTAATTTCATGGCTGCAGTAGGTTCAGGTTCCACATTCCAGGGAAACAGAATCTGCTTAGTCTAACTGGATGTCACTCCTTGTCCAGAGAAAGGCCAGCACCGCCAAGACCATGTGCCTGAGGAATGGGGAGTCCTCCAAAGTATTTAAAAGAAGGTGTTGAATCCAGAAAAAGGAAAAACAGTGCTAGACTGACAAAAACTATCAGATGTTTATAAATCCACAATCCTACTTAAAAAAAATTTTTTTGTACATTCTTGCTTTTAATCAATCCTGGAATAATCTCTTCAACCTCCAGACAATTCTAACTAATAGCCTGGATCCCACCTGCCCTCCCTTTCCAGCACTGTATCTGCCTTGGTGTGTAGATACCCACGTGCTTGGACATCCTCTTCCCCCTACCAGACTGTAATCTCCTGGAAGGTGGAAACCAAATCTTGTAGTTTTCTTTTTATCCTTCACAACACCTATACAAAGTACGTACTTACACAGAGTTGCTGTTTTCCAAATCATGTTTTCCAAAACAGCGGGAAATGTCTTACTTCAAGTAGATGAACATCCAAAAAGTAGGGTGAAGGACAGGAAGTTGTGAATTACCCTGAGTGCTTAAACTTATTCCTTTTAAGGTTTTATGGCAAGCGGGACTTCTACGGGCTAAGTAAAGATTTCGTTTTCATGATTGTAGTGTGAAATTGAAATATCTCAACGTATTAGTATTCATCCTCTGACATTTTAACTATCATTTCTATTCTCTCATGTAGTCGACTACCAGTAATTGTGTCAGGATTCAGAACAGAAATATGAGCATCACATTTGTCTCTGCCCTCAAGGAGCTCATCAGCCTTGATAAGTCCAGGGTAGAAAAATAATAAATCAGGAATCCCAGGATGAGACTCAATACTCCAGAGACATAGACTAAGTGCCTCTCTAATCCTCTAAGTCAGAGTCTCTCAGAGCACATCCTCCTACTTTCTGCAACAGACCCACTCCTGGCACTTCTTACACTGCAGACCTCCAACCCATGCCTGACCTATAAAATCAAGCATTTAGCCTAGTGGTTGGAGTCCAAGAGTTTCTAAGAAGCCCCCAAGTGGGAATTTCATGCACATCATAAATTGAGAGCTACAACTCTAGTTATAAATTCTTGAGATTTGAGCACACAGAATGTTATAATATGGATATTCCAAAGCCAAAACAAACAAACAAAACCTGTTAAAATCCCAACAAAACAATGTGTAAACCCACACTAGCTTATCATCTGAGGAAAGGAAACTCTTAGGCAGTATCATACTCGTTTTCCACGGCTCACCCGTGACCAGCGTACACTGTTCTATCGTTAAACCCTGCAGGAGATGGATGCCTTGCTTGACAAGAGGAGTTTTCAGACTGGCAAGTGGCTGGAATGTTGTCCGGCCTGTATGCTGGTTAGAAGGCTGCAGCAGACGTCAGCATATCCAGGTTACGTTTCGGGGTTCTTGCTAACTGCGACGTGCAGCATTCGTCCTCCAATCATCCGTGGACCCCATGACAGGTAGGTTTTTTTCTGACAAGGGGAGAGATGCAACAACTGTAATAAGTGTAGTTGAACTGGAAGATGAGCCATTGGTTCCGTCAAAGGTAAAGAAGTGTAACCTAACATCTCCCTTTTCTAACAGCCATGACGACTATCAGAAAGTTAAAACTAAAATCTGTCTTTCTAACAGTAAGTTGGAGATTTTCAAAAGGCAATGGAACAAGCCTGGCCTCAGAGCTGTGAGTTTTAGCTCCCCTTCCCTGCTGCCTTGTAGCTGATGTGGGAGCAAATTCCCCACCTCTCACCCAGCCTCCTCCCCTGTCCGATGCTGGCAGCACCCGCCCAACTTCTGGGGTTTTGGTTGGATCCATGGTTCACGGATGCAAAGGTATTTCATATGCTCTAAGTCAGGACTTCTCACCCGGGGTCCAGGGGTCTCGTTGGCTCTGGCTTTAGTGCTTTAATGAGCATCATGATGTTATAAATAAAATAGGTATGTGCTGTGCTATGCTAATTTGCTTCGGTTGTGTCCGACTCTTTGCGACCCCATGGACTGTAGCCCACCAGCCTCCTGTGTCCTTGGGATTCTCCAGACAAGAATACTGGAGTGGGTTGCCATGTCTTCCTCCAGGGCATCTTCTTGACCCAGGGATCGAACCCATGTCTCTTATGTCTCCTGCCTTGGCAATAGACAAATGTTTTTTTCTGGGGAAAGCATCCATAGCTTTCATCAGATTTTCAAAGGAGTCTCTGACCTAAATTGCTATCATGTTCCTTTTCTCTGTAATTAATTACCAAGTGTTTATTGAGTCTTTACTGTGGAATCTGTCATTAGTGGAGCAGCAACCGCCGCTTCTCTTCTAACCTTTGAGCAGTCGAGGATGGTTCACAGCGTTTATATTGGTTTGAGTTTCACTTTAGAGGAGGGTCATGCACCAGGAGACGCCTGGGAAGCGTTACCTCACCTCCGGGGGAATCTACACCCACAGGGCGCTGTCCCCGGCCTCCAGCAGGGCAGAGTGGGAGGCTGTCGAGCCTGTTCTAAGTCAGCGCAACGTGTTTTCCACTCCAGCAACACCTAACATATGGCATGTGCACTGATGCTGATGAAAACAGTGATTCATCCTTAATCCTTAAAAAACACACACGCACAGTCGACCCTGTGTGGCCTTGGCTCTCCTCCCTGACTGCCCTTCTGTTCTCCGAAACGTCTGTGTGGTCAACCTGCCCGCACCTGGTCCTGCTTGCTGCTCGGCCTCCCTCTCCTGCAGGCTCCCTGCTGGTCTTCTGATCTCTGTCTCTTTCTCTTTCCATTGCTCTTTCTTCTGCTTCCTCACCGTCCCTTCTGGGGATTTCAGCTGCACGTCCTCAGCCTTCTCTGCCATGTAATGACCTTCCCTCTCCTGTCCTGGCCTCGGTGTCCCCGACCTGGTCTGCCCTTTGCCTTGACCATCCTCCCCCATCCTCCACCCCTTAGAAGGAATAGCTCCCTATCTGGGCAGAAGGGAAGAAGGTGAAAGAAAATGTCAGAAACACTGGGTGATGGGATAAGGAGGAGAAATTTGGGGGAAGAAGGGTAGCAGGATGGAAACATTGAGACTCACCAACTTTCTCCTGTCTTTTTTTTTTTTTTTTTGGAGGGGGCGGGTCACAAGGCCCAGCATGTGGGATCTTAGTTCCCCAACCAGGGATCGAACTGAAGCCTCTGTAGTAGAAGCATGGAGTCCTAACCCCTGGACCACCAAGGATGTCCCTCTCCGACCATTTTGATGTACTTCACAAGGTCTTTTGTTTGGTGCCCAGCAGGGCAGAAGGCACAGGTGTTATATTCCGGGAGAAGACCAAGCTTCACCAGCCTTGTAAAAAAAATAAAAGCAGAAAGAGAAGAATAGAGAGAGAAGAAAAGATAAGAATAGAGAGATTTAAAAAAAAAGAGAGAGAGGAAGCGTCAAGGGATAACAGCGGGGGAAGAATAACAACACTCCTCCATCCATGGGATTTTCCAGGGAAGAGTACTGGAGTGGGTTGCCATATCTTTCATCCAGGGGATCTTCCCAACCCAGGGATTGAACCCGGGTCTCCTGCATTGTAGGCAGACACTTTACCATCTGAGCCACCAGGGAAGTCTATCTCATAGCTTAACTCTATTTAAACCAAAGCAGACCTTCATCAGTAGTTAAGCAAACAAGGATAAAAAGAATCATACCTGGAGACAAAGGCAACCAGTCATTGTCACTAAGATTTGGGATTTAGGCAACCTTGAATTGTGCAAGCAGGAGTGTTCTAAACATTGGTTATTGGTGGAGACTCAAAACACGGTTTCAAAAAAAGGCAGTATGATGCAGAGAAGTCAGAAAAAACTGGGTGAATCCTAGTTCAGTGTAACCTTGGTCAAGTCACAACCTTTCAGAGCTTCAAATAAAGATGAGCATACCTTGCTAGAAGTATATCTCTATTGCAGGATTTTTGTGACAAGTGACCATTCATATCAAGTGCCCTGAATACAGTGGATGCTCAATCAGTTGTGGTTGTTATTATTATCACTGTCATCAAAAACAAGACCAGGAGCTGACTGTGGCTCAGCTCATGAACTCCTTATTGCCAAATTCAGACTCAAATTGAAGAAAGTAGGGAAAACCGCTAGACCATTCAAGTATGACCTAAATCAAATCCCTTATGATTATACAGTGGAAGTGAGGAATAGATTTAAGGGTCTAGATCTGATAGATAGAGTGCCTGATGAACTATGGAATGAGGTTCGTGACATTGTACAGGAGACAGGGATCAAGACCATCCCCATGAAAAAGAAAGGCAAAAAAGCAAAATGGCTGTCTGGGGAGGCCTTACAAATAGCTGTGAAGAGAAGAGAGATGAAAAGCAAAGGAGAAAAGGAAAGATATAAGCATCTGAATGCAGAGTTCCAAAGAATAGCAAGAAGAGATAAGAAAGCCTTCTTTAGCGATCAATGCAAAGAAATAGAGGAAAACAACAGAATGGAAAAGACTAGAGATCTCTTCAAGAAAATTAGAGATACCAAGGGAACATTTCATGCAAAGATGGGCTTGATAAGGTCTGGACCTAACAGAAGCAGAAGATATTAAGAAGAGGTGGCAAGAATACACGGAAGAGCTGCACAAAAAAGATCTTCACGACCAAGATAATCATGATGATATGATCACTAATCTAGAGCCAGACATCTTGGAATGTGAAGTCAAGTGGGCCTTAGAAAGCATCCCTACCAACAAAGCTAGTGGAGGTGATGGAATTCCAGTTGAGCTGTTTCAAATCCTGAAAGATGATGCTGTGAAAGTGCTGCACTCAATATGCCAGCAAATTTGGAAAACTCAGCAGTGGCCACAGGACTGGAAAAGGTCAGTTTTCATTCCAGTCCCAAAGAAAGGCAATGCCAAAGAATGCTCAAACTACCGCACAATTGCACTCATCTCACATGCTAGTAAAGTAATGCTCAAAATTCTCCAAGCCAGCCTTCAGCAATACGTGAACCGTGAACTCCCTGATGTTCAAGCTGGTTTTAGAAAAGGCAGAGGAACCACAGATCAAATTGCCAACATCTGCTGGATCATGGAAAAAGCAAGAGAGTTCCAGAAAAACATCTATTTCTGCTTTATTGACTATGCCAAAGCCTTTGACTGTGGATCACAATCAACTGTGGAAAATTCTGAGAGAGATGGGAATACCAGACCACCTAACCTGCCTCTTGAGAAATCTGTATGCAGGTCAGGAAGCAACAGTTAGAACTGGACATGGAACAACAGACTGGCTCCAAATAGGAAAAGGAGTACGTCAAGGCTGTATACTGTCACCCTGCTTATTTAACTTATATGCAGAGTACATCATGAGAAATGCTGGGTTGGAAGAAACACAAGCTGGAATGAAGATTGCAGGGAGAAATCTCAATAACATCAGATATGCAGATGACACCACCCTTATGGCAGAAAGTGAAGAGGAACTAAAAAGCCTCTTGATGAAAGTGAAAGAGGAGAGTGAAAAAGTTGGCTTAAAGCTCAACATTCAGAAAACGAAGATCATGGCATCCGGTCCCATCACTTCATGGGAAATAGATGGGGAAACAGTGGAAAGTGTCAGACTTTATTTTTTTTGGCTCCAACGTCACTGCAGATGGTGATTGCAGCCATGAAATTAAGAGACGCTTACTCCTTGGAAGAAAAGTTATGACCAATCTAGATAGTATATTCAAAAGCAGAGACATTACTTTGCCAACAACGGTCCGTCTAGTCAAGGCTATGGTTTTCCCAGTGGTCAGGTATGGATGTGAGAGTTGGACTGTGAAGAAGGCTGAATGCCGAAGAATTGATGCTTTTGAACTGTGGTGTTGGAGAAGACTCTTGAGCGTCGCTTGAACTGCAAGGAGATCCAACCAGTCCATTCTGAAGGAGATCAACCCTGGGAGTTCTTTGGAAGGAATGATTTTAAAGCTGAAGCTCCAGTACTTTGGCCACCTCATGCGAAGAGCTGACACACTGGAAAAGACTCTGATGCTGGGAGGGATTGGGGGCAGGAGGAGAAGGGGACGCCAGAGGATGAGATGGCTGGATGGCATCACGGACTCAATGGACGTGAGTCTGAGTGAACTCCGGGAGATGGTGATGGACAAGGAGGCCTGGCGTGCTGCGATTCATGGGGTCACAAAGAGTCAGACACGACTGAGCGACTGAACTGAACTGATCATTAAAACTCTGCTCTATGGTATAGAATCACAAGGGAAAATTACAATAACCAATAACCTGCAATCTACCAGAAATAAAAAGCACTATCCTAAAAAGACCATAGAAATCCAGCCATTGTGCAGGTCACAATGCTTTCGTTGCGGGATGTACAGAATTTAAGCACCAGCGGCAGGCGTCAATGCTTTTCCAAGAACAGCCTCTACTAGAATCTGCCCTGGAGGTGGGTGGAGAGGCTGAGTATCAAGCAGGTTGGGGGTAGAGAGAGTCAACCTTATAAGTCGTGGTCAAGTTTCTAAGCCTCCATTCCGCATATATAGAAGAAGGACAGTGATGTACACTGCACTGTATACAAGTTGGAAGATTAAAAATCAACCAGTATACCAAGCCTGTGTTTTCTAGAACATAAGCTCTATGGGATATTAATGTGTGTGTGTGTGCTCTGTCCCTCAGTCGAGTCTGACTCTGCGACCCCATGGACTGTAGCCCACCAGGCTCCTCTGTCCATGGGGTTCTCCAGGCAAGAGTACTGGAGTGGGTTGCCATTTCCTACTTCAAGGGATCTTCCCGACCCAGGATCATACCTGTGTCTCCTGCATTGGCAGGCAGATTCTTTACCACTGACCCACCTGGGAAGCTTAATAAGTGTTACCAAAGTGGGAAAATGCTGGGTCACAAGGAGGTCTCATTCGTCCTTGTGTGGACAGAGAAATGAAAGCAAATTTGCAGTATCTACCAGCATCACAAATGCACAGACTTCTTGACACAGCAATCCTGCTAATGAGATGCGAGGGAGAGATTCAATTGATTTCTTATTGCAGGACTTCTTCAGACAGGAATGTGATCTGCAGCTTTTCCCAAACATATTTAAATCCAGGCTCCTTTTCTTGTAGAACATCTCCTGGGACTAGTGTTCCAAGGAAGACATTTGGAAACACTAAATTAGATCGTGCATGTGTGAGCTGGTACAGATGGTACTCCATAAGCCTTTTCTTTTCTTCGATGGTCCCAGGCTTAGCCTGAGCCCTCCTGTCCCATCACTACCATCTGCTCCCTATGACCAAAGACTCTCTTCTCCCTCGTCAGCTACAAAACGACACGGTCCAGTAACTTCTCCCGGATGTCCTGTCTCTGAAGTGTAGACTCCCTCAGAAGTTTTCTAAAGCTCTTCACTGTTTAGAGCAATGAGAAATGAAGAATGAAAACATTCTCTCCTCCAGCTCCTTTCTCTGTGTTCACTTCGACTCTGTATGGACTGACAAAGCCAAATACAGCTCAGGCACTAAAGGTGAGCATTGGAGACTCAAAGAGAAATTCACTTGGCAAGGAAAAATTAGTTGATGTATCATGGGTTCTTCAACAGCCAAGTCATGGGAGCAGGGCCTGGGAACTAGAACACAAATCAGAACAGAGACTGGGGAACCGAGAGGGGTTGGACAGAAGCAGCTTCAGGAATGAGCTTCTCTCTCCTTTCTCCTTTTTTTAAAAAGATTTATTTATTTGTTTGTTTACTTTTGGCGGCACTGGGTCTTCATTACTGTGTGCAGGCTTTCTCTAGTTGTGGCCGGTGGGGGCTAGTCTCTAGCTGTGGTCCATGGACTTCTCGTTGCAGTGGCTTCTCTTGTGGAACACGGGCTCTAGGCCGGCAGGCTCAGTAGCTGTGGCTTGTGAGCTCAAGAGTGCTGGCTCAGGAGTCATGACGTGCAGGCTTAGATGTCCTGCATCATGTGGAAGCGTCCCAGAGCAGGGATCAAACCCCTGTCCCCTGCACTGGCGGGCAGGTTCTTAACCACTGGACTACAAGGGAAGCTCTCTTTCCTTTCCTGAGTCATCATTAGGCTTTTCCCCTAGGGTCTGATGGGGTGCCAGTGAGAAAATGTGTGACAGGTCAAGGAAGGGAGGAAGAAGGCAGGGGAGTGGTGAGTTTTAAAAGCGGAACATGTTGCACACTCTATATGATGGCGCACAGGTAAATGAGTGGTTCCTCCACTCATGAAATAATTAATGGAAGAACTACCAGCTAACGAGATAAGATTGAGTACAAATCAGAAAACCATAGTCACTGTTCTTCAGAGTAAGAAAATAAAGTTCTTGGCAAGAATCAGATCCAGTTGAGCAAGACAGCCTGTTCGACCAGGTAAGCGGTTCTCCTGTCACAATATCAGTGGGACGCGCCATAACAGAAACACCTAACTGAATCGCTTTTGTTCCAGTTCCTTCTCAGAGGTACAGAATCCCAGCAAGGGGTTGGGGGAAGGTCATTCTTCTAGCCAGCATATGTCAATAGACCTGCATTTTGCCCTAATCTGCTCAGAGAGGCTTTCTCTTCCTTTGTTTGGCTTTTTCTCCCCTCTGAGGATTGCCTCATCTCCATCTAGATAGTAGAGATTTTCACCAACTCCTCACCAGGGTTTGACACTGACTGGGGAATCTTTAATATTCCTTGAATATGAAACTAACACAATGGAGACTCACAGTATTGTTATTATCTTATTATAGGCCGAAAGAAGGGAAAAGAAAATTTAACTGTATGCACAGCCAAAAAGATCAATATTTACAAAAGACGCCAATTACTATAATAATTGTGGAGTATCTTATAGAAGACAGTAGAATGTTATACAACTGATGAAGGATGCATAAAATCTTAAAAGAACGTGCTAACTCTGACACACAGGACAAAAAAGAAATGTTGTTTGGCCAAGAAAGATAGATTTAAACGTCAACATATTTAAGGAAAATATTATCAGGAAGATAAATCTTTAACAAGTAAAATATGACCTGCATTCACAACCAAAGATAAAATTTTTAAATTATTCATTGATTTGAATTATGAATACAAATTTCCCCTCTATTTCACTGTAAATAACTGAGAGTTAACTTGAGAGTTAAAATGTTTTCAAAATAAAGGATTTTAACTCAAAAATTTAACTTTTGATAACTTTCTGTGGTACAAAGTGATGGAATTAGGAAAACTAACATTAAGAAATAAAAACTAATAACAGGAAGAAATAAAATTTGAATGCATTCATGGGTAAATGATTGGAAATGACTGATGCTGGAAAAGATTGAGGCAAGAGGAGAAGGGGGTGACAGAGGATGAGATGGTTGGATGGCATCATCAACTCAATGGACATGAGTCTGAGCAAACTCAGGGTGCTAGTGAAGGACAGTCCATGGGGTCGCAAAGAGTCAGACCTGACTTAACAACTGAACAACAATTGGTAAATGAAAGCCATGTTTTCCTAACTGAGGATGAATCTGAGAAAATTCTTTTTTTTTTTTTTTTTTGAGAAAATTCTGATTGAAAAGTAACACACACTTCTCCAGAACCTGCTCAATATTATATTTTTTCCTCTAGTAACCTTTTGATCTGAGTTCCCCTTCTTCTTTACAAAAGATAACATCTATTCTTTCAAATCACTTCTGTTGGTTAAGATTAGTGAGTTGGAAAGAAGATGATCCTAAACAATTCTGCCTCCAGCTGTGGCAGATTAATTTGTAACAGAGTAACACTCCCCCTAAGAACAATTGAAAACTTCAAGATGGGGAAGAAGAGGCTGTTTGAGGGCATCAGAGTGGTACCAAGGCACCTAGGATCTGAGGGGGCAAAATTCCAGAGAAGTGGGACTCATTGGTTTGAACTTGATATCTGTCAGCTGAAGCAGTTTTTCTCTGCAAGGCATTTGATAATCCAGATCAGCAGAATAGTGATCAAGAAAAAAGAAAACCAGCAATCTGAGTATTATCAGTCAATGCAGGGATCTCACAAAAATGTCTAATTTCAGCTGAATGAAAGTGTCAATGAAAAAGGCATTACCAACCTTTCCAAGTAAGCTCTACATGGATATTATGCCCAGCCTTCGTTGGAGTTATCAATCGTCTCCTGAGCCATAATCAGAAGTGAATATTTTTAAACCTTCACAAAATAAACATTGTAAGTTAACTCAGTAAACAGTCAAGTTGACCGAAGGTAAAGAGCCTTATGAATGAATCAAAGACAAAAATTCCTTGTGGGTTGGGTTCCCCAGAGGAAGACACTGAGATGGAGTTTGCAGCATAAAATTTTTATTGAGGACCAGCACCTGTGAAAAGAAGATGGGACGATGAAAATGGGCAAATGGGGAGCTGGAGTGTGATGTAGGCTCAGAAACTCTTCAGTTTACCAGGCAGGGAGTTTTAGAGTAAAAGAGTACCATGTGAGTTGGACCCCATTGGACCAAGAGCCACTCTTACCTCCTCTTGTATTAAGTCACGGGATTCAGAATATGGCATGGCCTTGAGTAAGGAAGTCACGTACGGATGTGAGAGCTGGACCATAAAGCAGGCAGAGAGCTGAAGGACTCTTGAGAGTCCCTTGGACAGCAAGAAGATCAAACCAGTTGATCATAAAGGAAGTCAACCCAGAATACTTGTTGGAAGGACTGATGCTAAAGCTGAAGCTCCGATTCTTTGGCCACCTGATACAAAGAGCCAACTCATTGAAAAAGACTCTGCATCTGGGAAAGATTAAAGGCAGAAGGAGAAGAGGGTGACAGAGGATGAGATGATTGGATGGCATCACCAATTCAACGCACATGAACTTGGGCAAACTCTGGGAGATGGTGAGGGACAGGGAAGCCTGGCATGCTGCCGTCCATGGGGTCACAAAGAGTCGGACAGGAGTTGGCAACTGAACAATAACAAATTGAGCGAGGTGGCTTTCTGCAGATAAAGCAGACCCTGGAGGAGCTGACAGTTGAGGACTTTCCTCTGACCTGTCAGTGCAGCTGGGCAGCAAATCCATCCTAGAAGGAGGAGCTCTTCCTGCACCATCCCTGTTTCCCAGAGCAGGGACAGCCAAGAAAACACAGCACAGGATACTAACAGGGGATGGAGTCATGGGTGGTGTCGCCCGGGCATGTATCATTCATTCAACATTCCCCAGACTTTCACTGTGGACTTATTCTGAGCCTAGAACTCTACTTTGGATCTTTGGATCCAGAAAAGAAGCTCACATTCTCTCTACCCTCGAAGGATATCCATCCAGCAAGGTAAGGCAGTCCTCTGAGAACAGAAGGCACAGCACCAGGGGGTAAGGCAAGGAGGGCACCATGGGACAGAGGAGGAGCACCTAGCCCAACCAAATGGGGAAAGAGAGCAGGGATCTTCGTAAGTTTCCATGCAAGTGCTTTCTGGTCAGGAGTGTCTGCTGTGTAAGTAACTAAGCATAAATGGCTGTCTACTGGGGAGCAGGAAATGGCACCCCACTCCAGTATTCTTTCCTGGAGGATCCCATGGACAGAGGAGCCTGGCGGGCTACAGTCCATGGGGTCGCAAAGAGTCGGACACGACTGAAGCGACTTAGCAAGCACGGGGAAGCAGACCCCGGTGATTTTATGGAAATAGTCAAACATAAGGGGCAAAGATGACTTAGCCATCATCCCCAGGAGTCACATGAAGGAGAATCACCATCAGCTTCCCTAGGCTTTGTTTATTCATCTGTAACAAAGGGGAACTCTATTTCAAAGAACAAATTAATTCCCGTGACCTATGTTCACTGTAATTACAAAACTTGGTCAGGATTATAGAAAATCTGAGCTTGGTCCTCCCCAGTCGTGGAAGGCTCAGTCAGTTAAATTTACAGAGTCTTCTCCAGCAGGAACTGAGAAGGGGGCTGTTTTGTCTTTTTTTTTTTTTTTTTTTTTTGCAAATGCAGATGCAAAGTTTATTATTAGAGACACAGCACAACGACAAGTGGGACAGCCCATAGAGAAATGGCTTACTGAGATGAGATAGAAGCAAGGCAGCGGTGCATACCCAGAGAGAAAGGGTGTGGGCATCCCCTTTAGCGAGGAGGAGACCCTGTCTGTTCCTAGGGTATCTCAGCTTCTAGAACAAATGGGAAATTCCATATGCCCCCCTCCTCCCTTTTTTTCCCCCTGCAAAAATATTGTTTCTGCTTGGTCCAGAGCTTGGCAGAGGGCTTCAAGATGATTAAAATGCTGCCTAGGGGTTGCAGAGAAGGGCTTCAGACAGGAGCCCTGGCCCCAGAAGGTCCACTCAAAGGTGGCCAGGCTCCAGAGGCTCCTAGTCATGTTGAAGGGAGAGCCTTTCCACGAGATACCTGTGCAGGTTGGTCACGTGATTGCCCATCTTCTCCGTGAGTTTCTCCTGCTCATCCAGGATGCAGCTTTCCCAGAACCACAGAGGTGGGGGTCTGCTCTGGCAGAACCCAGGGCCCACAGGTCCAAAATGGCCTGGTTCAAGTTCTTCTCCGTGAGAAGGGTGGCTTCCATGGCATCCTGGATTTTCCTTGCTTGTCTTGAGAAGCTTCTGCACGTCCTGGAAGAGGGTGCGGTCACTGCGCTGGTTTTGCATTATTCAAGAGACACTGGGTGCTTCTTCTTGGCCAATTCATGGAAAAAGGGGCCCACACCCTCCTGAGCTACATTGTCATGGTCAAAATAGAGCCCTGGGGAGAAAGAGGTGAAGGAGGCCCACAGATGCAGGTTGACCAGGCGGTTGACGGCAGTCTCCACCTGCTGCTGCTGCTGCTGCTAAGTCGCTTCAGTCGTGTCCAACTCTGTGCAACCCCATAGACGGCAGCCCACCAGGCTCCCCTGCCCCTGGGATTCTCCAGGCAGGAACACTGGAGTGGGTTGCCATTTCCTTCTCCAACGCATGAAAGGGAAAAGTGAAAGTGAAGTCGCTCAGTCGCGTCCGACTCTTAGCGACCCCATGGACTGCAGCCTACCAGGTTCCTCCGTCCATGGGATTTTCCAGGCAAGAGTACTGGAGTGGGGTGCCATTGCCTTCTCCGAGTCTCCACCTAGGTGAAATAATTCTGATGAATCTGGGAGCTCATGGTTGGTGGGTAATAAGGAGTTAAGCTCAAAAAGTGGTGTTGGCTGGTTCCAGTGATCGAGGACAGTTGAGTGGCTGATTCTGAAGGTTGCAAAAAGAGTTTGGAGGGTGGTCAGAGGCTGCAGCGAGGGGCATCCCTGGGTCCGTTCTGTCCAAACACTGCTAAAGCAGGAGACAGATCCATGGGACCATGGAGCAAAGCTGCTGAAAGCTCAGTCTCCCTATGTCAGTTAGTGAGCACAGTAGAGACATTGCCAGTTGGTTAGTGAGCATAGTAGAGACATTGCCAGTTGGCTATCAGCACACTAGGGGTGATTTCGGGGCTCCTCCATCTCCCCCCCACCCCCGGCCTCTTTTCTCCCCTCCTCGCCCTGCCTAGGACCACCTCTGAGCTCAGACTGTGGATTGGAACACCTGTGAGTGCTTCTCCAAGTGGCCAGGGCTTCCTTACCACGTGGCAGCTGGGTTCCCGAGGTGAGCATCCTGAGAGAGAGGGAGCCAGACAGAAGCCACAAGACCCTTCGTGACCTCGGCTCAGAGGTCAAACCCTACCACTTCCACTGCATTCTGCCACAGTTACAAAGATTTTCTCAGGTCCAAAGGTAGGGAACGTGCCCTCTCAATGGGGAAATGTCTACATCGCATTGCAGAAAACAAAAATGAAACATGTGGTATGAATATGGCAGATTACATTTTACAAGGGACATCTGTATATATGCCACAACACTCCTATAATGCAAATATAAGGCCTTCCTTGCATTTGCGTCATCAGACATTCCTGACTCTACCCTGTACATTCTTCTCGAAATGCTCAGGAGCTCTGCAAAGAAAATATATGAGCATATTGGCTCTCCCTTCCATTCCTGCCCAAACTCGGGAGCTGGCGGGGTGGGGGATGCAAAAATGGCAAATTGGGAGTGTTTATCTCAGCAAGCAGAGGACTCACTCGGTCCCTGGGTGACGTGGGAGCAAGGCCACACACAACTGTCATCACTACCACTTGTGTTAGAGTGTCACTTCTGTCCCTTTCATTCCTCTTTCTCATTATTTGTCAAGTATGTTTGGTTAATGTTCTAGGGCCTAAATCTTGGGAAAGAAGACATTATCCGTACAGCATTAAATCTCCACTTTCATTTATTTATGCCAAGGCTCATGGCATTATTAGGAATTTTAAGCTGAATTCATTTACACCAAGTGGCCCATTTGACAGGACATGAATTTCAGGCTAAGTCAGTACTCAGGTAGTCAGTCATTCACCTCAGAGTCAGGATGCAAATCAATTCTTTTTTATTTCAACGGATGTGTTCTTTAGTCAGAGTTAAAATAATCTAAAGAGAAGGGAAAACTGTCTTCCAACACTCTGAGTGGACTGAAATAAAATCCAGAATGCTTCAGTTCAGTTCAGTTGCTCAGTCATGTCTGACTCTTTGCGGCCCCATGAATCACAGCACACCAGGTCTCCTTGTCCATCACCAACTCCTGGAGTTCACTCAGACTCATGTCCATTGAGTCCGTGATGCCATCCAGCCATCTCATCCTCTGGCGTCCCCTTCTCCTCCTGCCCCCAATCCCTCCCAGCATCAGAGTCTTTTCCAATGAGTCAACTCTTCGCATGAGGTGGCCAAAGTACTGGAGCTTCAGCTTTAGCATCATTCCTTCCAAAGAACTCCCAGGGTTGATCTCCTTCAGAATGGACTGGTTGGATCTCCTTGCAGTCCAAGGGACTCTCAAGAGTCTTCTCCAACACCACAGTTCAAAAGCATCAATTCTTCGGCACTCAGCCTTCTTCACAGTCCAACTCTCACATCCATACATGACCATTGGGAAAACCATAGCCTTGACTAGATGGACCTTTGTTGGCAAAGTAATGTCTCTGCTTTTCAATATGCTATCTAGGTTGCTTAGATTGGAAAAAAAAAAGGCGGGCATTATTCAATTTCCAAGCACAGTACCTCGAATAATGAGTTTAAAGAATTCGTTCTTGCTTTATTATTGGTGTGGCTTTGTAACTGTCCTTTCTGTTTTCTTTATTTCTTGTTGGGAAGATGGGGGAGAATAGCTAATGCAAAGGCACCAACTTCTCTTAAGCCATAACTGCTTTCCTGTATCCTAGAGCCTCAAGCTTCCGTGGTGGCTCAGATGGTAAAGAATCCGCCTGCAATGTGGGGGACCTGAGTTCGATCCCTGGGTTGGGAAGATCTCCTGGGGAAGGGAATGGCCACCCACTCCAGTATTATTGCCTGGAGAATCCCATGGACAAAGGAGCCTGGCAGGCTACAGTCAATGGGGTCGCAAAGAGTCAGACACAACTGAGCGACTTTCACTTTCACTTTCAAAGCCTCAAAAGGAGTTTCTGAAGAAAGTCGGGGGTGGGGGGGCAGCGGGGGGAGGGGGGGAGGAGGCAAAAAAATCAAACCTTACCCAGTGGAATTCAGAGAGCTAGAAGTAAAACGGCCTTCAAAGCTGTAACAGATACCTTTCTGGTTTATGACCACATTCTCTAACAGCTGCTGAGGGACATTTTCTGACCAAAAGGCCTGTCAGTATCAATAAGGAAAGACGCGTTCCTCATTGTTCTAGAATCTACGGTGTCTAGGGTTATTGAAACAGATATATACTATAGTTCATACCAGAGGACAGAGAGGGAAACTAAAGATGGAGAAGGAAAAGGGAGCGTGGATTAAAGTGTGGAGTTGCTCCTGGCCCTGCTTTGAACTCTCCCTGGCTTTTTTGGAACTTAACCAAGATCAGACAGGCAATTGCAGCCAGCTCAAGGCCTCTGGTTCTCTGTATAAATTTGGGAGTTGATTTTGAGGTTAAGATTATGACGTTTGGTGGTAACGTTAAACTGGAAAGTATTGCACTCACCTTTTATATTCCCCAAAGAAAGGAGAAATGTCCAGCCATGTAATGAAACTCCTTTCAATCTGACCATTGTGTTAGGAACAGATTTCACACTGAGCAAGTCTTTGCAGCCAGACTCAAATGTTTCCCATTAAGGCCGTGCACGGGTATAAATGTGCAAGGGCCCGCTGCAGAGTGTGCAGTTCTCCAAGCAAATGCACACACTTGGGGACTTGGAAAGAGTATCAAAACCAGATTCACGGTTGAACACTCGTTTGCACTTCTTGTTGCCATTGCTTAGAGCCTAGACAATGAGAAAGGAAATTCCCTAAACCATCTTGGTGGTGGCAATAGGGGCGCTGGGGGTGGCAGGGAGACACCCATCTGATTAGGCAGAACATATGTGGCTCAGATTGTTGCAGTCTTAATGCCTGGAATCAGAATTGCTGGTTAGAAGTGGTTGCAACATATCTTACTAGAACCCTTCACAGTCTGGCAACTTGTGATTCAAGGTAAAACAAGTGCTCAAAAATGGAGGTTAGAACGATACACAAAATTTTAGACTATCAAAACAGGAGATTTCTATTCAGAAATCAACTTTTACTACAGTTGGGGAAAAAAACTACATTTTCAGGAAGTTTCAGCTTGTTATAAGATAGCTCTTGTGATTATTTGGGGGGCTGGAGGGACTTTCCTTCCCTTTGTCTCAGAGCAAATGACAAAACCAAGCACTTCTTACAAAACTAACAAATTATAATTTGTTAAGGCAAATTAACTCCGGGAGTTGGTGATGGACAGGGAGGCCTGGTGTGCTGCAGTCCATGGGGTCGCAAAGAGTCGGACACAACTGAGCGACTGAACTCAACTGAAGGTAAATTAAAGCCCCCAGGTCTAACTGCAGTCATGCTCATGAGAAAAGGGAGGATACTTGTAAGATGCTCTTTTCCTGATTTTAAGAAAGTTTGTAGATGGTATCTTATAAATCCTTTTTGAATAATGGGCCTGGTTATCTCCACTTTATCAGTGGGGCATTCAAAGCATCCAAAGATAACTTGTCAAGGTCATAAGATTCCTCAGAGCCACCACCAGAAAAGAGAACCCTTAACAGTGTGTGTGCTGCTCAGAAATCAACTTGGTATGCGCACTGCTGGGAGTAACTTTTGCAGACAATGTACTCACTGAAGGAAGTGCTGAAATAAGACAGGAAAAGAGAATAAAGAGAAAAATGAAGTCTGATCGGTGGTTCCTCAAAAAACGTTACTTCTGCAACTGTTCAAAAGGAGACAAATCAACTTTACTTCAATTAAAAAAAGAGAAAGACCATGTTTCACTCTTACAAAGCTTTGACATAATTTAAAGCAACTTGCATGACTCAAATACATATTTCTAAAAGTTTTCTGTTTCTTTTTTTTCATTGACACGTAGTTGATTTATAATATTGTTAGTTTCAGGTGTACAGAAAAGTGATTCAGTTACATATCATTTTTTCAGATTTTTTCATTATAGCTTATTACAAAACATTGAACATAGTTACCTGCACTATACAGTAATCTGCTTCTTATCTATTTTATGTACAGTAGTTTATATCTGTAAATCCCATATTTCCTAGTTTACCCTCCACCCCAATTTCCCCTTTCTAGTTGCACAACTTAAATTTACATTGAATACTTTCACCCAATGTTTCAAACTTACTGTAGTTGCCTTCAGTATTTTAAAGTAATATTTTAAATTGATTTCAATATGTATTATGTCGTGTGAACGTAAATATACTGTTACTTTCTTATATATTGATATAAAAATATACATATATAGTAAAAAGATATTTACATTACTATTCAGAGTTTGGAGAATTGATTTGCAGTGCTGTAGAAATTATTTCTGTTGCCTGGAATTTATCCAAAGAGTTACTCCTAGTTAGTTTGGTTGTTGTTATTGTTTTTCTGTCAAATTAAATTTTTTTATTTGCTAACAGTACAAATGATTAAGGGGGGAAGGGTGACATTTTTCTCACCTGAGAGCAAAACCAGCATCCAGCAAAACTCTCATTTCTTCTAACTTCTTCTCCCCGTTCTTTTTGGTCTCAATTCCAATCATCTTAGACTCTCACCAAAAGGCTCACAGACTCCAGTTTCAGGTAATATTGACCCAGAAGTGTGTGCATTGTCACAGTGAGACCTTTTTGAGTCCAGCAATTTTCCAGGGTCCAAAGGCCATCATTTGTAATGGTAGGATTTCAGGTGCGCTGACAGATGGTAGGGGAACCATTTTCGAAACCAGAGTCGATTTCCCTTCATTCATGTTACTGAAGAAATTTGTTATGTGTAAGACAAGTTCTGAGTACAGGTTTTGATTATTTTTTAGCTTGTCTTAAATTTTAAAAACCTATCAAAGCTGGAAAGTAGCCTACCAAAGAATGAGGGTCACGGACTCTCTGAGTCCTTGAATTTCAAACCAGAGACAGACAACCCCCTTTGACCTCTGGGGGCCCCTCTTCACCCCCACTGCTACAGGGGGAAGGGGTGGGGCAAAAAAAGCAAGAAAAACTACAGGCCTGACCACAGGATTTTCCAGGAAGTTCTCCTCTACCTAGAACCCCTCTAGACATGCGGATGGCTGATGCCTGTGCGTGCGTGCGTGCTAAGTCACTTCAGTCGTGTCTGACTCTTTGTGACCCTATGGACCAGAGTCAGCGAGGCTCCTCCGCCCATGGGATTCTCCAGGCAAGAATTCTGGAATGGGTTCCCATGCCCTCCTCCAGAGGATCTTCCCTACCCAGGAATCGAACCTGCATCTCTTATGTCTATCTGCACTGGCAGACAGGTTCTTTACCACTAGTGACACCTGGGAAGCCCCCTGTGCGTGTAGGTACAATTGAAAAATCCCTTCCTCCATCAATACAATGAAAATATCCTGGAAAAAAGGTTATATCTTATCCAATAACCTGACAGTTTTGTCTTAAGACCTTATACAACAAAAATCCTTAAGGGGTTTGATGAAACCACAGATCTCTGGACCTCAACACAGAATTACTGAAAGAGAATCATGGGCACCAGGGCCCAGGAATTTGAATTATTAACCCAAATTCTCATTTGGTGCTTATGCACAGTAACATGTGAACACCTCAGAAATAAAGAGGAAGCAAGAGCAGATGTGGGACCAGGGTTGTACATGGAACAAAGGTAAACATCATAAAGTATGGCCTATTTGACAATTTAAGCTGGTCTTGGAAGGCACGGAGAAGGCCAAAAAGGAAAATCAATGAGAAAAAGGCAAGAAAGAGGACACAGGTTTTATGGACCTGCCACAGGCCTCTGAAATGTTGTCCTGCTTTAACTAGGTCTCAGCCACCTCATCAGGGAAGTGTTGTCATTCTTCCTTTTTTTATTTCCTTTTAATATAAAAAGATTCCTCTCATTACTCAATGCATAGAATTTTGCTGTGGGACCATGGGTTTTGTGGAGAGTGAGAAAGGTATTTTTTAACAAATGAATGCTTTGTACTTAATAATCCCCTATCTTTTCCCATGTTAGTTGCTTCAAGGATTTCTACAAAGATGGTACTTTTTCCAGTTCTTTTTTTTTTTTTAATACCACCTGACTTAAAATAAGCAAAACATTTTAATTCACACAAATATCTTTTACGAACTCTACCCAATATTATTGTGGACGCTTCGTAGGCTCCAAAGACTGCCATGATTAACCTTCTCTGGATGAAACTTCAGGGATGTGCTCTGAACCCACAAAAGAAATTAAATGCACAGTTAAGACTGATTTTCATCATCAAGTTGCAACAGGGAATTGTCTTTAAAGCCATCTCCTGCTGCCTTCATTAGAGTCTTGATCTCTTGCTGCAAATTTATATTCCTTTGTGGGTTTAAGGCAGATATTGGATATCCTTTTAATCTATATTTATTAAGCGAGCTATTGACGAGTCTCGTTCTGCCACAAATTCATGAACGATGTTCCCATGACCACCCTAGTGGGAGTCTTAAGTGAATACAACATCTTCAGGCTAAGTGGCCATTTTTCACAAGGTAAATGGACGTTTTTTTTAATTGTGCAAGTTAAAAACACATATCCCTTTGACTTGTTTGTTTCAAAAGCCCCAATCAAGCAGTAAATAAAAATGTATGCCAATAATAGAACACCCGAAGAAATATCTGTGCTTCCCACCCTGCCCCTTACCCCCCACCCCCTAAACTCCCCGCCCTCTCATTTCCAGAGAGCTTTTCCCAATTAAGGATGTTCTATGTATATGTGAGCCAAGCTTCTGATTAGAAGAAATTCTAACTTAGAGAGGAGGGACCCTTTCCCTGCTTGTGGTCGGCCCTGCTCCGCAGTCTTCCCAGGTGGCTCGGTGGTAAAGGATCCACCTGCGATGCAGGAGCCGCAGGGGATGCAGGTTCGATCCCTGGGTTGGAAAGATCCTCTGGAGGAGGAAATGGCAACCCACTCCTGCATTCTTGCCTGGGAAATCCCATGGACAGAGGAATCTGGCAGGCTACGGTCCAGGGAGTCACATAGAATCGGACACATCTGAGCGATTGAACACGTGTTCTCCGCTCTGCGTCACAGGTGAACTGACCTGCGCAAACGCCACCTCTCAGGCCCCTTTGCCACTGGTATCCAGATACGTTCAGTCAATGGGGGCACTGGGTGGAGGTTGGGGAGGTGGAGGACAGAAGTCCGAATTTTTCCCCTTCACTTCCGTTTTAGGCAGCATCTTTGGCCATGGCTGCACCTCCCCTGTGACTGCCGCTCCCCAGAGCAGCCTCCTGTTGGTGGAACCAAGCTGGAAGGCAGTCAGCAAGGGAGTCTGGAAAATGCCTCTGCAGATCAGCCTGTTGTGCATGGTCCAGAGCAGATCAGGAAAAGTACAAGGCCTGGATCTGAGGACAAACAGAGCCCAGCACAGAGGGCTGACTTAAGACTCACCAGCATCCTCTTTAGCTTGGTAGGGCAAAGAGTGACCGCGACTCTAGTGCAACAGCGTGTTGACCAAGTATCAGGAGTTGCGCTTGCTTCTAAGAATGCAAAGAGAAAGAGGATATGGTCCCAGCTCTTACAGTCTTCAGTTCGAATCCCAGCCCTGCTCCCTTACTTGTCATTGGCTTTGGGCAACTGACTGGACCGCTCCAAGCCACCTCCTCCTCTCCTGTGAAAGAGGGGAGGTCATAGTAACAACCCCTCCTGGAGTTGTTGTAAGTGTTCCTTGAGATCATTGCTTACAGTAGACATTCAGTGAGCATTTGTTAGATAAAACCGTGCCTAATAGCTAGACACTGAAGAAGTAAATTGGAGTTACACTTCACTGATTGCCCCCCTATTTTAATGCACTGTAGCCCACCACACTCCTCTGTCCATGGGATCCACCAGGCAAGAATACTGGAGAGGGTCACTTTGCCCTCCTCCAGGGGATCTTCCCGACTCAGGGATCGAACCCTTATCTCTTAGTCTGCTAGCACCACCTGGGAAGGACACATACACCAGCAAGGTGGGGTAAACAGTTTCAACACAATGTGGTAAAGGGCTGTAATAAACGCACCCACAAAACTGTGCTGGAAACGCAGTAGGGGATGAACCTGTAGAGACCTCACAGAGAAGCTCTGGGGGCATTCCTGGGGGAGGGGGGAGAAGGAGGCAGAGGCCAGAGAGTAAGGACATCCCAGTAATAACAAAAGCTAAAAGGGTTTGAAACTCACTCAGAGCCAGGCTCTGAGCCACTGCTCTCACTGAGTCTTCCTCCATGGAAAGCCCTAGCTCCCTGTAAAACCCATTTTGCAGAGAAAGAACTGAAGTCTAGGGTTCTAAATAGCGTCAAACAACTAGTAAAGGTTAGGGTCAGCATCCAAACCCATGTGCCTGACTCCAAAGTCAATACTCCAAGGCATAGCAGGTGCCTTCCTGGCTTTATGGGTAGATCATTTTAGTAAGAGTTAACTATTCATAACAGCACAGCAACCACAAAGGACAAATCTGTGTGCTAACGTCCGTCAGCCTGTCATCTTGGAGTAACTGCAAGGACAGCCTGACTCTGACAGCACTTAGTGGGGCGACTTTCCTGGGGATCCAGTGGTTAAGACTCCATGCTTCCAAGGCAGGGGGTGCAGGTTCACCCCCAGATTGGGGAATTAAGACCCCACATGCTGCAGGGTGAGGCCAAAGAATAAAACAATACAATTAAAAATGAAGACACTGATCCTTTGGGAAGGTCAGAGCTGCATAACCCCAGCTCAGCAGAGGACCAGGGGACAAAGGACTCCACCCTGGGGTGGAGAGAGGTGGGGGGGTGTTGCTGCGGAGAGGGGAAGGGGAGAGGGGAGTCTGTTCTCTAGAAGTAAGCCTAAGCCGGGTGGCCTTGAGAGGGAAGTTAGCCCTTTCAAGATGCCAGGCTAATATAGGGCTTAATTATCACTTCCAGGGTACTGAAGGTGCTCTGACAGTCTCAAGGAGCAAATTTCTTTCTCGAGTGGGAGCCACTGACCAACGCCCTTAGGTGTCAATTCTCCTCTTTTCTCTTTTCATTTTGTCTATTTTTGGCTGTGCTGGGTCTTCATTGCTGCTTGCAGGCTTTCTCTGTTTACAGTGGAGGGGCGGGCTACTCTCTAGTTGCGAGTACTTTCTTGTTGCGGCGGCTTCTCTCAGTTCCAGAGAACGGGCTCAAGGCCCCAGGCTTCAGGAGTTGCGGTGCACGAGTTGCCCTATGCATGTGGAATCTTCTCAGACCAGGGATCAAACCTGTGTCCCCTGCATTAGCAGTCAGATTCTTAACCACTGGACCACAGGAAGTCCCTTTTCTTTAAAAGTCCAGTTGCCGGATACATCACTACTTCTCTTCTTAAAAGAAAGTGGGGCAAAATCCTTAACACCTCCCAAGGTGGTATTTAATTTAAAAATTGATTATTTAATTATAGATATTTAATTAACAAATTTCCTATTTCTCCAATCTTCTGTGTTGCTGCAGGGTGGGGCAAGGGGTGGGGATGAGATATTTTGCAAATAAAAGTAAACCTTTTCTTTGCATTTCAGAGCCACTCAATTATAAACACTGCCACCTGCAAAGCTGGAAATCAGTTCAACTGCAATCTTCTTTAAAGGGTTTTCAATGCAACTGCTAACCTGTCTAGATGTTTAACTTTCAGGTTTCAAAACCTGTCAGTTAAAACTTGCTTACTGTTACTCCTTTTCTCTGAAGCTACAAGCCTGAAGAGAAATTACGTAGCAAATTAGGAACAAGAAACTAAGACTTGATAGGAACGCAAAAGACCAGCGGATGGGCTGGGGTACAAGAAACTGCAACCCCTGCTCTGGAAATGAATGAGGATTAAAGGGCTCCTCTACTCGCCGCCTCTAATAAGGTTGTCCCTTCTCAATCCCGAAGGCCCCAACCGATCCCTTCACAAGAACACCTGGGCTATTCCGAGAAAAAGACCTTAGTCAGCCTAGCTGTTGGCTGAGTTTACCAGCCAGTTCCGTTAAATGGTAGCATGGGGAGCGCAGGGTGGACTTGGCTCATTAAAAACCCCATTGGGGAAATCCTAAGGCCACCGGGGCTTGTCATTACTGAACCAGTTCTGTGAGCCTGAAAGAGTTAATTCAGCTCCTCAAGGGAAGCAGGGTACTTCCTGCTCCATAGGATGAGCCAACCTGGCTCCCAGTTTAACACACTGAGGCTGTCTTTACCCTGCTGCCCCCAGGCTCCCCTCCACTCCAGGCTGAAGGCCCTCTGACAGCTGACAAGCCCATGATGGGCGCCCTGGGAGGGTGGCCTCTCATTCCCCAGTGTGGGCCCTTCTAGGCCTCAGACAGGCTGGGTAATGCTGCGCCAATCCACACACACAAGGAGCGGCCAAGGCACAAATCCCTTGACTCTGTGTGCCTGGATTCTAAACCTCCACCCAGAACCTCACAGCATAGCCAGGTCAACCTACCATCAAGGGCTAGCTGCGGGCTGGCTGATTTATATCCACTCTTCGCAGTGTATCAGTGGGCACAGAGAGCCCATGTAAGCAGTTCTGCCCAGGTTCCCAGCCTGACCCGACGGAGAACACAGGCCATCATCCTCCCAGACCACAGATGTCCTCCTTGCAGAAGAGCAGAGAGCCACAGAGGACGCAGAAGTGTTCAATGATTCACACGTTCCCTTCCAGATACTTTTTTAAAAAGCAATTTATTATGAAAAATGTCAAACATAGATCAAAATAGACGTATAATACTGGCCCCCTATGTACCTATGACCCAGCTGTGACAATTAATAACTTACAGCTAATTTTATTTCAGCTGTACCCCCAGCCACTCCCCAACTAGGTTATCTTGGAGCTGATCCCAGACTTTCTATCATTTTATCCATAAATATTTCAGTGCATATCTCTAAAAGATAAGGGCTCTTTTTTTTTTTTTTTAACAAAGCACAAAATAGTTTCTACTCTTAAAAAATACCCCTTTTAGATGAACCTTGAGGACACTATGCCAAGTGAAATAAGACAGTCACAAAAGGACAAATATTTTATAATTCTGCTTATATAAGTTTCTTAGAGAAGTAAACTCATAGAGACAAAAAGTGAAATGGTGGTGGCCGGGGGCTGGGGGAGGCAGGAATGCGGGTTATTGTTTAATGGGTGCAGTTGCAATTTTGCAGAATTAACAGAGTTCTGTGGCTGGACGGTGGTAAAGGCAGTACAATGTGAATATACTCCACACTACTAAACTGTATGCTGAACTGAAAAAAATGATTGAAATAGTAAATTTTATATTGGTGTCTGTATTTTACCACAATTTCCTTTTTTTCAAATGGTAAATTAAAAGTAAAGCCCTTCACATCATAAACTACTCACTAAGCATTTAATTATCTCCGTCATACATTTTGTTCAGTTTGTTTACTTGGATAAGAATCCGCACAAGTTTCACAGACTGTGGTTGTCAGTTCTTATCTGTTCCCCTGCCATTCATTTTTCCTTTTTTCCCCTCACTGTAATTTATATATTGAAGAAACTTTTCCTATAAAGTTTCCCACAATGCAGATTTTCCAGTTTGCATCCCTATGATGTCCTCCGTTCCATTTTTTTGAAAATTGGAAGTTGGATCAAGAGAGCAGATCAGATTCAAATTTGATATTTGGGGCAAGATCTGTGAATAGATTTGACTATACTACCAAAATGTGAGTGCACAAAGATTAATCAACACACTGTCTTAACCAATATGGTATGAGCTCTCCACTGCAATTGGCCTTGGGATGGGGACAGAAGAAATAAGAGGAAATAACAGGAAGATTTTTTAACAGAATCCTTGCCATCAAGGAACCTGCAACCTTGTTAAGGAGGCAAAACTGATAAAACTGAAACAAATAAGTTCAAAACTGTGCTATGACTATAAAAGCCATTTCATTCAAATAGTGAGATCATCTGAAAAAAAAGGCTTTAGGTCAGATAAAGTTCCTGAAATTGTTCTTGAAGGACTGATAGATTTTGGAAGAAAGCAAGTATTTTAGGAAGTAAAACTATACAAAGAAAAGCAAAGAAGTTGCCTTTAGAGGGTGGGGGGAATGACGACAGAGGGTGATTCACGCAGGTTGGGAATGAGAGCAGAAAGACAGGAAAAGTCAGCAGAGACATGAGTGGGAAGAAATCTACTGATCTCTAGAGATTAAGGCCAATCAGAGGTGACTGTGGGTTTGGCGTGCTCACCTGGGCAAGATTCTCGAGGTGGGCAAGTGTCATGGGGTTTTGAGAATCTGATTTCCAGTATCTTTTAGTAGTAGAATTGAGGTTTCTCCTTATCCAAATCTTTTCCAACTGAGTTGACCCTTTCTAGAGATGAAACCCCTGAAAAAGAGTTTCATGAGAAATACAGTTAGGATTTGATAAAATGTTGAGGATTAGCCTCAAATACTCTGGAGGGGAAGATGGGGGACAGATAGAGGGTTATTAATGGCAGTGGACTGACCAAGAGTTGACACTTGGAGCTGCGTGATGGGTCCATGAGGTTCGTGATGCTATCCTCCCTACTTGTGTGTATCTTTGAATCTTCCCATAATAAGAAGTTATTTGTAAACCTATTACTGCTGGGGTCAAGGGTCATTCCCACATCCCATGTTTCCCATGTTATATGAAAAGATTCGCTGGCCCAGAAGATGCGGCGCTTGTCTCTTCTGTGACTAAGCTGTTTAACTCTGAGCCAATTACTTCACCTCTGTGGACCTCAATCCTGTCTCTGTAAAATGAGAGGAAAGGGCACAAGAGCTAACATTTATTAAATGCCTACTATGTACAGGAACTGGGCAGTGCACTCACTTTTCGCATGGATGGATGCCATTTTTTCCATTGTCTCCGAAGTTTCCTTCTGGCCCTGCTGCTGATGCTGCTGCTGCTGCTAAGTCACTTCAGTCATGTCCGACTCTGTGCGATCCCATAGACGGCAGCCCACCAGGCTCCCCCATCCCTGGGATTCTCCAGGCAAGAACACTGGAGTGGGTTGCCATTTGATCTGTTTCACTTTCATTTAGTTTTTTTGATGAACCCATGTGGCAGATACCTTGCTATAGGCTTTGGAGAAGAGATAGCTCCTATCTTCAAGGATTTTATGATTTAAAAAAGAGAGACTAGTAGGAAAGGTTATAATCCAACTGGCAAATGTAATGGGTAAATGTTACAATAGCTGTTGTTTATTGAACAATAACTACATGGGTAAGATGCTAAATGTTTTACTTTATATATCCCTACAATATGCAGATAGTGATTGCAGCCATGAAATTAAAAGATGCTTACTCCTTGGAAGAAAAGTTATGATCAACCTAGACAGCATATTGAAAAGCAGAGACATTACTTGGCCAACAAAGGTCCATCTAGTCAAGGCTATGGTTTTTCCAGTGGTCATGTATGGATGTGAGAGTTGGACTGTGAAGAAAGCTGAGCACCGAAGAATTGATGCTTTTGAACTGTGGAGTTGGAGAAGACTCTTGAGAGTCCCTTGGACTGCAAGGAGATCCAACCAGTCTATGCTAAAGGAGATCAGTCCTGGGTGTTCATTGGAAGGACTGATGCTAAAGCCGAAACTCCAATACTTTGGCCACCTGATGTGAAGAGTTGACTCATTGGAAAAGACTCTGATGCTGGGAGAGATTGGGGACAGGAGGAGAAGGGGACGACAGAGGATGAGATGGCTGGATGGAATCACTGACTCAATGGACATGAGTTTGGGTGAACTCCGGGAGTTGGTGATGGACAGGGAAGCCTGGCATGGTGCGATTCATGGGGTCGCAAACAGTCGGACACGACTGAGCGCCTGAACTGAACTGAACTGAACAGGCAGTTAGGGATAGTAGATGGCTCATCACCACTCCACTATGCCTAGATGTTGTCCTGCCCACATGGCCAAAAAAGGCTCACACCAAGTCCTTGTTATAAGCCCCAGGGCAGAGAAAGATGGGATGAAGGGGTGTATCACCTCCCTTTAAGAATGCAACCCAGGAACGGCCAGAATTCATCACAAGGCCACTAGAAGGTACAGAAGTTGCAGGCACTGCCATCACCACGAGGAACGCTGGGGTTCCACGACAAGGAAGACGGATGGAACATCTGTAGGGGGACCCCCAGCAATCTCTGTCATATCTGTTTTCTTTTTTCTAATTTGAAAATGGAAAACTGATTCACAAAGAGGGAAAACTCCCCTAAACTTACCTGGCCAACACCCACTCATCCCTCCTGTGTTAACTTAAAAGTCACTTCCTCTGAGAAGCCTGCCTGGGGTTTTCCCCTTCATTTCCTTCACCCCCGGTAGCTCCCATCTGAAGGAGATGTCCCTGTGACACTCTGTCAACAGCACTCCTTTCCGAGTGTTTCAACTTACCAGAGTTGAAATTAATGACTCACTGATGTGACTATGTGTGTCATGCCTCCCTCCAGAATGGTTCTCTGAGCTCTGTGAGGCTATGGTTTTTCCAGTGGTCATGTATGGATGTGAGAGTTGGACTGTGAAGAAAGCTGAGCGCCGAAGAATTGATGCTTTTGAACTTTGGTGCTGGAGAAGACTCTTGAGAGTCCCTTGGACTGCGAGGAGATCCAACCAGTCCATTCTAAAGGAGATCAGTCCTGGGTATTCATTGGAAGGACTGAATCTGTCATGGTCACATGGACCCTTGGTAAGCACTCAAAGCAAATTTTCTCAAATCAGTTCACAAATAAATGGGAAGGTAGGGGGTTGTGCTCAAGGTCACCCAATTAGTGCAGAACCAAGAATGAAATTGGGTCTTTAAACTCATTTGTTCTTATCATGCCACACAGCTTTTCCAGGTAACAAAACGAGGACCAAAAGGACAAGGTCACTTACTTGAACTTGTACAGATAATTAGTGGCAAGACAGAGCCTGGAATCCAGGATGTTTAAGGCTTAACCCACTTTTCTTTCCACCAAAATATAATAATGCTTTTATTTCCAAACCCATGGAGCTCCTATCTCAGAAAGACTCAGGGTATTCACAGATAGATTCTCCTTCATGGGCATAAACAATTTTCTTAAACTCATTTGCGTTTAAAAGTAAGTCAGAATAACCACATGTAACATGTGAACCTTGATGCGATTCTAGATGGTGGGGGGGATGAGAATAAAGCCTATAAAAGGTGTTTTGGGAACAACTGGAGAAATGTAAATATAGATTATATAATAGATGACAAGTGTTAAACACATGTCAGTGTACTTGGATGTGGTTGAGTAGAAGAATATCTCTTTTCTTAGAAGATGCAGATTACAGTATGGCATGGGATTGAGCAAGAAGTGTTCTGATGTCTACATCATAAGGGACGATCCTACCTCTGAGTTCAGCCTGGAAGACAGTGTTGAGGAGGTGGTTATCAACTCCTCCTGGGGAAGAATGGTCATCTTAACCATCATATAAGTTATTACTGATTGATCATAAGTTATTATTTTGATCAGCAGAGACTAAGGCATTTTTCCCCACAGTCCTGATTGGATAAAAGACTGCACCTAATCCATTTAGTGACACATGATAATACAACTGCTTTTTAAAAATTCTCTTTACACATCCTGGGTTGGCTCTGTCAAGGAGCACATTACAAGAACATACATTATAGGGTTTCCCTGGTGGCTCAGTAGTAAAGAATCTGCCTGCTGATGTAGAAGACACGGGTTCGATCCCTAAGCCAGGAAGATCCCACATGCTGTGGAGCAACTGAGCCCGTGGAGCACAGTTATTGAGCCCGTGCTCTGGGACCTGCAAATCACAACTACTTAGCCCACGTGCTGCAATTACTAAAGCCAAGGCATCCTGGATCCTGTGTTCCATGACAAGAGAGGCCGCCGCAATGAGAAGCCTTCCCTCGTACAGCAACTAGAGATTAGCCCCTGTTCTCCTCAACTAGAGAAAGCCCATGTGCAGCAACAGAGACCCAGCATAGCCAAAAAAAATAAATAAATAAAAATATGTTAGAAAATATTCTGTTGCTTTTAAAACATAAGGGACCTCAGCAAAGAAGGCCATGTACTCTTGGCATGCAGTCACACTCTGTTTCTGCTGTCTCTGAGAATCGTTTATGGTTAACACGTGCTGTTTTAATAGCAGGAACTCTTAAACAACTGAAGCTCTCATCTGTGATTGTCCTCTAGAAACAGAAATTCAAATCACAATATTCTAAACTAGGAATTTGTCGTTGTTGTTGTTTAGTCACTAAGGTCTGTCCGACTCTTTTGCAACGCTATGGACTGTAGCCCACCAGGCTCCTCTGTTCATGGAATTCTCCAAGCAAGAATCCTGGAGTGGGTTGCCGTTTTCTCCTCCAGGATATCTTCCCGACCCAGGGATCGAACTCACATTTCCTGCCTCGGCAGGGAGATTTTTTACCACTGAGCCACCAGGGAAGCCCAAAGTAACTAATATGCCTCCCATGTGTTTTTCTTTTTCCTGCCTTCTCTTCAAACTTCAATCACCAAATCTGTTATTCAAAAGTTATAAAACTACAATTTTTAAAATAAAGCATTATTAAAGGGGGAAAAAAAAAACCTGTTAGGTTCTACAAAGATGGTAAGAAGACTCAAAGAAGACTGCTAATGCTAATGTTTCACACTAGTATAGCAACAAGGGAAGGTCTATAATCTCCATCCCTAGAGAGCACTGAAATAGATTGGACCAGCACACGCCTTGCATGACTTATGTTTCAGATGTTCTGGGGCAAAGGTCTTAACCACACTTCTTGAAATACCTTCTAGCATTAATATTCTGTTAAAAAATTAAAGCAGACCACAAAAGTGAGGTCAAATTGTGTTTGTAGCATTTCTGTGTATATAACAATCAGAAGGAGCCAGATTCAAATATCAAAGTGGGTGACCCTAGGTCGTCTCCAACCATGAAAGTGAAGTGGGGAAAGGGCAGGATGTTTACTGTTGATTAATCGGGGAATAAGCATGAAGCAAAGTAGCCCCTGATGTCTACTGACCTAATGTGTTTTCATCAACGTCTTCAAGATGGGCCCACCATATTACCTTTTATTTAATAAAGCTCCTTAATCAAGATGTGAGCATGAGGAACTTCAAATGTTCCCAGAGAAAGTGAGAGAATGCTGGTAGAATTTATCTGAATGGAAATACCCACTGCTGCTTGAGAAAAGCTTCCAGGATATGACCAATACCCACTGGACCCATCGATTTATGGCCACTCATGAAGCACAAAACCTTAAGATTAGCAATATTTAGGGAGTCTAATATAATTAGTATCAGGGAACACCCAGAGGAAAAAGCCATAAATCATTTTAGAATATTAAAAAGTCTAATACGGGAAGTCAGTTAGTTTTTGCCCTCATGTCAGGGAGAGCCACACCATGAATGAGGGCAGACGCGAGGCACATTTTGCAGCAACAGCTGGGAGCAAAGGAGGGAATGGAAACTATCAGCTGCGATGGATTGTTTGAGGAGAAGGCGATGGCACCCCACTCCAGTACTCTTGCCTGGAAAATCCCATGGACGGAGCAGCAGGAAATGCGAACCCACTCCAGTGTTCTTGCCTGGAGAATCCCAGGGACAGGGGAGCCTGATGGGCTGCAGTCTATGGGGTCGCACAGAGTCGGATACAACCGAAGCGACTTAGCAGCAGCAGCATGGATTGTTTGTCCCTCCTCAAATGCAGACGTTGAAACCAATTTCCCCCAGTGTGATATTATTAGGAGGTGCAGCTTTGGAAGGTTATCAGGTTGAGACCTCTAAAAGCTTCCCTTCTGATGGGGAGAAGGGATAGTTAGGGAGTTTGAGATGGACATGCACAGACTTATATTTAAAACGGATAACCAACAAGAACCTACTGTAGCGCACAGGGAACTCTGCTTGATGTTATGTGGCAGCTTGGATGGGAGGGGAGTTTGGGGGAGAATGGACACACGTGTATGTACAGCTGAGTTCCTTTGCAGTCCACTTAAAACAGTCACCACATTGTTAATCAGCTGTACTCCAATACAAAATTAAAAGTTTTTTTATTTAAAAAAAAAAAGCTTCCCTTCCCTTCTGCCATGTTAGGACGTAGCTGCAAGACGATTGTCAATCTCTGAAACAGGAAACAGGCCCTCACCAGACACCAAATCTGCTGGTGCATTGATCTTAGACTTCTCAGCCCCTAGAACTGTTTCTATTGTTTATAAGCCACCCAGCCTATGCTATTGTCTTATAGGTTCTCAAACGGGCTAAAACACCAACAAATTTGGAAGCATTCTCCTTACACACAGTCACCTGCACACAGCTGGGCTGCTGACATTACTCTCCTCTATTTTCACCCAAGCCACCCGGATTAGTTTCCGAAGGCTGCTTTAACAAACCACCGCAAACTGGGTGCTTAAAACCACAGAAAATATTCTCCCAGATCTCCGCAGCCTAGAAGTTTGAGATCGCATTGTCAGCAGGACCATGCTCACTCTCCTAACTTCTGCAAACTGCCAGCAATTCCTGGTGCTCCTTGATGCCGTGGTCTGAGTCTTTGTGGCCCCCTCAAAATCCATATACACTGAAACCCTAACCCCCAAAGACAATGATATTGAAGGTGGGGTCCTTGGGAGGTGCCTCCATCCTGAGCATGGAACTCTCATTCCAAAAGAGAGCCCAGAGAGATCCCTACCCCTTCTACCTTGTGAGAATATATAGGCATCTGAGACCCAGAGAAAAGTCTACAGCCGACCAGCCTCCAGAAATGTGAGAAACGAATTTCTGTTGTCTACAGTCGACGGTGAGAAGGCAATGGCACGCCACTCCAGTACTCTTGCCTGGAAAATCTCATGGGCAGAGGAGCCTGGGAGGCTGCAGTCCATGGGGTCGCCAAGAGTTGGACACGACTGAGCGACTTCACTTTCACTTTTCACTTTCATGCACTGGAGAAGGAAATGGCAACCCACTCCAGTGTTCTTGCCTGGAGAATCCCGGGGACGGCGGAGCCTGGTGGGCTGCCGTCTATGGGGTCGCACAGAGTCAGACACGACTGAAGCGACTTAGCAGCACAGTCGACGGTGTTCTTAGCAGCCCAAGTCAACTAAGCGGCCAGGGTTGCAGCTGCATCGCCCAAACTGCCTCCAGCCACATGACCATCTTCCTTCTGTACAGACAGAAGGTACAAAATATGCCAAAATGTTGGCCACAATTGCCTCTGTTTAGTGGGATTATGAGAGGTTTTCTCTTGTGCTTCTTCACATAGTGTTCGCCTCTGTGTTGTCTGTTTCTGTTCCTTTCCTCTTCTAATATAGACACAGGATATATTGGAATTAGGACCCACCTTAATCCACTCTAGAGGCTTCCCTGATGGCTCAGATGGTAAAGAATCTGCCTGCAATGCAGGAGACCCGGGTTTGATCCCCAGGTCAGGAAGAGCCTCTAGAGAAGGGGATGGCTACTCACTCCAGGATGCTGGCCTGGAGAATTCTATGGACAGAGGATCCTGGAAGGCCACAGTCCCTAGGCTTGCAAAGAGTCAGACACGATTGAGCGACTAACCTAATCCACTCTGGATGACCTCTCTCTCCTCTAATAGAACTTACAATGTGATCAAGTTCTTAAGTTACATCTTAATTATATCTGCAGAGATCCTAATTCCCTATTCACAGGCACCAGGGGTTAGAACTTCAACACGTCTCCCCACTGCCACCCTCAGCATATTTACTGAGCATCTACATAACTTAGTTAAAAAGAGAAACCTAGGCCAAAATATTTTTTTTCCTCGCAAGGATTTGGAAGAGAGCAGTTATTATAAAAACAACTCTAAAGACCATTAAATGCTCAAAAAAAAACAAAACACAAAAGTTTACATCAGTGCTGTTTACAAAGTTAGAAAATGCCAAAAAGACGAATTAGCCAATTAAAAGGGTATGTAAAAGTAGGATGACCAACTCAACCCTGGTTTGCCCTGGACTCTCTAATTAAAGTTCTGTGTCCTGAGAACCCTCTCCAGACCAAGGCAAATGGAGGTGGTTGGTCACCCTATGGCAATATAGTAGAATACTATGCAACTTTCATTTTTAAAAATGCTAATAAGGACTTTAAATGAGATCAGAAATATTTTTAATATAATGTCAAGCCACGAAGAAAAGCAGAATTCAAAATGCTATATGGCAGTAAAAAATCATAAGCATGTAAATTACAAAAAAAAAACAAACAAACAAACAAACAACTCGTACAAAATATGCCAAAAGGTTAACCACAATTGCCTCTGGGATTATCAGAGGTTTTCTTTTGTGCTTCTCCATACTTCAGTATTAAATTTTCTATTGATGAATATGTATTGCTTAATCAGGAAAAAATTAAGGAAAATTTAGTAATAAATTTCTGGATGGAAATTAGCCTTCTAAATTTCTACTACTTTTACTCTCCCAGAGTAATTTTAAAACAACTATTAATAAGTATTTACTTGGTGCTGAACACTGCTACTCTTTTAATCATTATTCTTTAGAATAAAACTACAACGTAAGTACGGGTGTTATCACCACCTTTGAGATGAAGACACTGGGCCTCACAGAAGTGAAATAATTTACCAGATGGAAATTGAAAGAACTGGGACTCAAGCCCCTAATCTGGACAACTGCTCTCTCCTCTAAGAGAGCTTGCAGTGTGATCAAGATCTGTAGCAGAATGTTTAGGCGGTGGTGGTGGTGATTTAGTTGCTCAGTCGTGGCCAACTCTTGCAACCCCATGGACTGTAGCCCACCAGGCTCCTCTGTCCATGGAATTTCCCAGGCAAGAATACTGGAGTGGGTTGCCATTTCCTTCTCCAGGGGATCTTCCCGATGCAGGGATCAAACCCAGGTCTCCTGCATTGCAAGTGGATTCTTTACCAACCGAGCAACAGGGAAGCTCAGAATGTTTAGAACACCCCAATATTTCCCCTACAGTGTTCATGTGATGGGTTTCCCTCGAGCTGCTAAAATATACAACTGAAAGCAAGTTTGATATGAAGCAGTATAAGTAACACAGAAAATGAAGAGGAGCAGGGACAATTATTAACAGAAAAAGCAAACTTTGTACCGGGAATGAAAACCTATCACATTATACCATATGGTTAAGTTATGATTAACATTTACATAGTAATAACACTGTACATACTTAGTATTGATCCAAACTAAATGACAGTTAAAAACCATATTTGGAGAAAGTACGTGTATCCTCTACTGGGCTGAGGGAGAGACATATGACCTCACTCCTCTATTGGTGAGTCAACTGATAACTCCTGAAACTGAAAACTCAAGAGGCAAACATATGGAAAAACTTCTTAAAAATGATGAAGATGAATGTCAAAATAATCAACTAAAATTGTTGGAAGTATCTGTTAGTAGCCCAATTGTGTCTGACTTTTTGTGACCCCATGGACTGTAGCCCACCAGGCTCCTCTGTCCATGGGTTTCACCAGGCAAGAATACTGGAGTGGGTTGCCATTTCCTTCTCCAGGAGATCTTCCCCTCAGGGATCGAACCTGGGTTTCCTGCATTGCAGGCCAATTCTTTACCATCTGAGCTACCAGAGAAGTATCTGAGGAGCAGGAAATTGGTAGAGTTGTTTTTAGTAACAACTATTTCATTCTTAAAACTATGTGCATGGATAATTTTAATTAAAATAAAAACTGAAGATAAATTAAAATAACAGTACACATTCATGTGCATGTCTTTGAACTTATGATAAAATAGTTTATAAAAACTGAGATTTGGAGGTCAACGAAAATGTGTGTTTTAAATTTTGGTGCATATTGTACAACCAGGTGGAGAGAGAAATGGCAACCCACTCCAGTATTCTTGCCTGGAGAATCCCATAGACAGAGGAGCCTGGCAGGCTACAGTCCATGGAGTCCCAAAGAGTCGGACAGGACTGAGCAGCTAAGCACACACATACAGCCAGGAACCAGAAGGGTTAGATAAATTTCAGCTATGATCAATAAATCCATGATAATATTCATTTCTCAGTCTTTCATCAATTTTTCATCCCTGACAATATGATAGAAATATGACATTTAATTTACATTCTTAGATTATTAAAGCTACTTCTCTCAGTAATGATTATATAAATGTGATGGTTATCGGTTATTTTGTTTTAATTCTTTAGTGAAATTGCCTATTTATATCCCTTGCCAACTTTTTCTTTTCTGCTTTCTCTTGTTGATGGGTAAAGGGCTCATTGTGTATGATTAACCTTAATGTTTGTCGCATATTTTGCCAAAAATTTTCCAAATTTGCTTAAGCATTGTGGGGCATAGTTAGAAAAACTTTTTCTCTGTTCCCCAAATTATTTTTCAATCATCCATATTTTATAGTACTTCATATTTTATTTTTAATGTCTATTTTTCACCTGTGTGAATTAATACTGATGATAAAAAGTGAGATACTGATAAGTCATTCATTTTGAATTAATTTCTGAGTGTTTTACGTTGGCAGGAGGCCCCTGGATCCCTGAGATATATAGCAAAAGCAAACACTGTAATTGTAGATTCCAATTTATTGTGTTTTCTCCATTTTTAGTGGAATTAGAAATACTTTACCCTTATTTTCAGTTTTGATTGCATTCCAATAGCAATCAGTTATCTTAACAGATGAATGACTCTAATTACTTAAACTAAGATTTTAATAATTTTTTGGCATTCAGACTGTGTGCTCATTTTGTGTTCTTGCTGCCATAGTTTTTGAAGTCTCAAAATGGTAAGCATTTTCTAGAAACTGATAGCAAGATGAGGTTTAGAGAAGAAGGAATTTTAGGTGCTTTTTAGCTTCTGTTAGTTATTGATAGAGTAGAGAGAACAAAAGGGTGGGGTGTAACAAGATTTCCTTGCTCTCAACTGCAACTTTCCAAGAAATATTAGAAGAAACAGTGCCCTTGAAGTAATGATGAAAGAGGTGGAACCTTCTCACTAATTTCTGATGTTCCTCATCTAGGTGTGAGCTGTGTAGAACTAAATCGTGTTGTAAATAAATTAGAAATGCCCAGAAACATGAGGACAACTTCACAGACACATACATGCATGAAAGAGAAACTTAATGAAGTCTGTAGACTTAAGAAGGAAATTGCATTTTCTTAAATTAGAGACAACTTAGTAAATTAAAAAAAAAAAATGTCCACCCACAAATTTTAGCAATCTTAATTGATTTAGGGGGGAGGATATATAAAAATTGTTAAGAGAGGAAATCCTTAGAGTTCTCTTCACAGAAAAAAAAACTTTTTCCTTTATTTTGTATTTATGAGATGATGGATGTTTACTAAATTTCTGGTAATCACTTCATGATGTATGTAGACCAAATTATGCTGTACACCTTAAACTTATATAGCACTATATGTCATTATACCTCAATAAAACTAGAAAAAAAAACATTTTAAAAACTGAATATGACAGAATAAAGCACAATAGCTATCCTGATTATTCCATTCACCTGTGAGTAAGAGCAATTCAGCTTAATATAAAAACATCAGTGGAGTGTCTGTTAGGTACTAGACACTGGGCTAGGTCTACGGTGATAAAAAGAAATGTAGCATGACCCTGACCTAAAGGGACTTACAGTCTGGAAGTTTCCATTAGTTTCGATGCAGATAGATGCACAATGTTCTCTGCAGGTGAACATTCGAGAAGTCTTCTGGGAGGAGCTGATGACTGAGTAAGGGTTAGTCAGGAGAAACTTGCATAGGCAAAGCCACCAAGACATAAACCACAGAGTTCACAGAGGTATTTACAAGAACTTTGCTATTACAAGAGCGACAGAAGAGAGAAGCGAGTAGGTGAGAAGTCAGTCTGGAAAGGGGATAGAACCTGGAGAAACAGCACCGCATCTTTAGAAGTTATTCTGTATGCACTGAGGAGGAGCCAGGAGGCAAGGGACAAGAATGAGCAGGTTTCTGAGTGCCCTGGGCCCCAGGTGTCCCTCGTCAGGAGTAACTTGTGTAGGAATTATTAAGTTCTCTCATACTTAGAGGCCTGTAATTCTATAACAAGAAACATAATTGATGTGCCTTATCAATTGATTTATTTTGAAGGGATCAGAATATGCCACCCCAAACATGCTGGTTTGACACAAGGATTGTTTTGAGCTGAAAGCAATTAAGCAGTGGCAAGCACAGAAAGAACACTTTGCCCTCCCCCACCTGCAAAGCAGGTCATAAATTTCCCTTTGTGAGGGTGTCCCCCTCCCCTTTCCTGTAGAAGGAGGAAGAAAACAACTATTATCACTAAAGACAAAGCCAGCACTGAATAGGGTCTGTGTAAACAAACCTTATTAAAATGACCCTTATCTTCTATTAGTTCTCCACCCCTGGCCAGCACAACTACCTTCCCACAATTTACCAGCCCGAGGAGCCCAAAGGTCCATATAGTCAAAGCCTTGGTTTTTCCAGTAGTCATGTGTGGATGTGAGAGCTGGACCATAAAGAAGGCTGAGCGCTGAAGAACTGATGCTTTAGAACTGTGGTGTTGGAGAAAACTTTTGAGAGTCTCCCTTGGGGCTGCAAGGAGATCAAACCAGTCCATCCTAAAGGAAATCAGTCCTGAATATTCATTGGAAGGGCTGATGCTAAAGCTGAAGCTCCAATACTTTGGCCACTTGATGGGAAGAACTGACTCATTAAAAAAGCCCCTCATGCTGGGAAAGACTGAAGGCAGGAGGAGAAGGGGACGGCAGGGAATGAGATGGTTAGATGGCATCCTGACTCGATGGACTTGAGTTTGAGCAAGCTCTGGGAAATGGTGAAGGACAGGGGAACCTGGCGTGCTGCAGTCTATGGGGTCACAAAGAGTCAGACTTGACTGAGCGACTGAACAACAGGATCCCAAACCTTTTTCCTTCCCTGGTGGCCCAGACGGTAAAGCGTCTGCCTGCATGGTGGGAGACCTGGGTTCAATCCCTGGGTCAGGAAGGTGCCCTGGAGAAGGAAATGGCAACCCACTCCAGTACTCTTGCCTGGAAAATTTCATGGATGGAGGAGTCTGGTGCGCTACAGTCCATGGGGCCGCAAAGAGTCGGACACGACTGAGCAACTTCACGTTCACTTTCACTACTTCTCCATAGATTTATCACCCTTTGTTAAGAGGGTATATAAGCCCCATATGTTAATCGCCCCGAGCCACCCATCACTGAGTATTCCCCCGTGTATGCATGTTGCGTGCATACACAGTGTGTTTATTCTTCTGTTAACCTGTCGTTTGTCAGTTTAATTTGTAGGCTCCAAGTACTGGGCCTAAGAGTATAGAGGAGAAGTTTTTTCCCTATCCAATAGTTCCCACATTTATCCAGGCCTCATACAGGGGGAAAAAGTAGGTATCTTTTATTATTAATATTATTTTATTTGGCATCTTAGTTGCCTCATGCAAGATCTTTCATTTCAGTGAAGGCCTAGTAGTTTTAACACACGGGCTTACTTGCTGTGCTACATGTAGGATCTTTAGTTCCCCAACCAGGGATCAACCCCCACCCCCTGCATTGCAAGACAGATTCCTTTTTGTTTTGTTTTTCTAACTTTTTATTTTGCATTGGGGTATAGCCAATTAATAATGTTGTGATAGTTTCAGGTGAGCAGTGAAGGAACTCAGCCATACATAGACATGTATCCTTTCTCCACCAAACTCCCCTCCCATCCAGGCTGCCACATAACATTGAACAGAGTTCCCTGTGCTATAGGTCCTTGTTGGTTATCCATTTTAAATATAGCAGTGTGTATCCATTTTAAATATAGCATCTCAAACCCCCTAACTATCCCTTCCCCTCATCCTTCTCTCTGGCAACCATAAGCGTAAGACGAATTCTTAATCACAGGACCACCAGGAAAGTTCCTGAATATCTTAATAGTAACAGTGGAATTGTGATAGAGACTTAGGGGAAGAAGACTATGTGAAAATGGAGGCAAAAATTAGAATTATGTTACCACAAGCCAAGCAACACACGCGGTGTCCCAATAAGCTGGAAGAAACAAGGAAGTGTTCTTTTCTAGAGCCTTCAGAGGAAGCATGATGCCGAGGTCACCTTGACTTCAGATATGTAGCCTCCAGAAATGCGAGAGAAGGAATCGCTCTTATTTTCAGCCTCCCAGTCAGCGGTACTTTGTTAGGGCACCCTAGGAAACTCACACCACCTCTGTGCTATAACGTTATCTTTCCAAGAGGAGGGAACTATGAAGGGAGTGATCTCAGGGAATCCTAGGAGGAGGGGTAGGTTCTCAGGATTGGGGGAGAGTAGAATGTGTGTTTCTGGATCATGCTGGAAGTTTCTTCAAGGTACAGCAGCCAGTCACCAGATCTGGGACAGGCTCATTCTCACCCTCTCCATACCAAGGTGGTCACAAGCCACTGATTGTGATAAGAATAAATCACTGACGCGCTCAACTCGCCCTGAGAACATCATCCATGACGGAGAGACACAGACTGGTGTGTGTCAGGGCCTGGGGGCTGTGGTTGGGCTGGAGGACCAAGTGGAGGATATCAGGGCAGGCCCCGCTCACCGAAGGGCAGCTCCCCCGGGCCCACCCTGGGTCCTGGGGCCAGCTGTTTCCTGCCTGGAAAGGATGCCTGTCTTGACCCAGCCTGTTAGTGTGGTGTTAGTTGCTCAGTTGTGTCTGAATCTTTCTGACCCCATGGATTGTAACCCATCAGGCTCCCCTATCCATGGAATTCTCCAGGCAAGAACACTCGAATGGGTTGCCACTCATTCCCTTCTCCTGGGGATCCACCCTAGCATCCTTAATAAAGTAAAAAGGAGATATTAGGACACTAGAGACTGGTTAACACCCTGAATTAGCAGCAGCAAATAAACTACAGCAATCGAAACAGAGACTTCTCTAACAATTATTTTAAAACACAATAAAAGTGGAACTGTAACATAACAAGAATAAGAATTCAGGTTGAGAGTTAGGTAACCGCCCTGCCCAAGTGGTTATAAGCATGATAATTAACCTCTCTAAACTTCAGTCTCCTTGTCTGTTACACGGAGTTAAAATCCAGTTGAAGAATTGTTGAAGGATGAAATGACATGGTGTCTAAAAGTGCTATACTGATCATGACTCACTTGGTTCAACTATGCGAAGCCAAGTTAAAGCTATTTTTTAATTTTGACTGCATGGCATAGCTCACAGGATCTCAGCTCCCCAACCAGGAATTGAACCCCAGTCACGGCAGTGGCTGAGTTCCAGAAAAACATCTACTTCTGCTTTATTGACTACGCCAAAGCCTTTGTGTGGATCACAACAAACTGTGGAAAATTCTGAAAGAGATGGGAATACCAGACCACCTGACCTGTCTCCTGAGAAATCTGTATGCAGGTCAAGAAACAACAGTTAGAACTGGACATGGAACAATAGACTGGCTCCAAATTGGGAAAGGAATACGTCAAGGCTATATACTGTCACCCTGCTTATTTAACTTATATGCAGAGTACATCATGCAAAATGCCAGGCTGGATGAAGCACAAGCTGGAATCAAGATTGCTGGGAGAAATATCAATAACCTCATATATGCAGATGACACCACCCTTATGGCAGAAAGTGAAGAAAAACTAAAGAGCCTTTTGATGAAAGTGAAAGAGGAGAGTGAAAAAGTTGGCTTAAAACTCAGCATTCAAAAAACTAAGATCATGGTATCCAGTACCATCACTTCATGGCAAATAGATGGGGGAAAAAGTAGGAACAGTGACCTATTTTCTTTTCTTGGGCTCCAAAATCATTGCAAATGGTATAAGTGCAGCTATGAAATTAAAAGACACTTGCTCTTGGAAGAAAAGATACGACCAACCTAGACAGCATATTAAAAAGCAGAGACATAACTTTCCCGACAAACATCCGTCCAGTCGCAGCTATGGTTTTTCCAGTAGTCACGTATGGATGTGAAAGTTGGACCATAAACAAGGCTGAGTGCAGAAGAATTGATGCTTTAGAACTGTTGTGTTGGAGAAGACCCTTGAGAGTCCCTTGGGCTGCAAGGAGATCAAACCAGTCAATCCTAAAAGAAATCAATCCTGAGTATTCATTGGAAGGACTGATGCTGAAGCTGAAGTTCCAATACTCTGTCCACCTGATGCGAAGAACTGACTTATTAGAAAAGCCCCTGATGCTGGGAAAGATTGAAGGCAGGAGGAGAAGGGGATGACAGAGGATGAGATGGTTGGATGGCATCACCAACTTGATGGACAAGAGTTTGAGCAAGCTCCGGGAGTTGGTGATGGACAGGGAAGCCTGGCATGCTGCAGTCCATGGGGTCGCAAAGAGCTGGACATGACTGAGCAACTGAACTGAACTGATGTCAGTGAAAGCACTAAATACTAACCACTAGACAAGCAGGGAACTCCCAAAGCTATTTATTTTTTTCAATGGAATTGATTGGCTCCTGCCAACTGGGAGGATATGACTGGGATATGACTGGCTTGAGAAGATACAGGTACTTACGTGTGAACAAGTTTTACACTTGGTCTACTCTCTCCCCTTCTTGGCTGGCCTTTGTGTATTGTATTTCATTATCTTTCTGTAGTAGGTTTCTTCTATTGTGAGAAAAATGTCTATCACTACTGCCAGGATTTCACAGCCCAGCCCTGCAGTTCAAGTTCAAAAAGGAAGCTCTGGAGTCTTTCTATTATTTCCTGGGAAGGACTCTGATAGGACCTGTTTGGGGCATGTACCCACCCGCATTGCCAGAGTGATTGGCAGTCTGAGTGTCTGGCAAAGGAAAGGGGGGCAAGATGAAAGCAGTCTTCTTGTGGAGGGAGAGTTTTTCTGTTTGTTTGTAATTTTATTTGTTTGTTTATTTTTGGCTGTGCTGGGTGTTCACTGCTGTGCAGGTTTTCTTTAGTTGTGGTGACTGGGGGCTACTCTTTAGTTACAGAGCAAGGGTTTCTCACTGCAACGGCTTCTCTTTGTTTCCAAGAGCCCCTCTGCAGCACGTGGGATCTTCCCGGCCTAGGGATCGAACCACAGCTCCTGCATGGGCAGGCAGATCCTTTATCACTGAGCCACAAGGAAAGTCCGGTGGAAGGAGAGTTTTCAAACTTGTAGGTGGTTTTATGCACAGGGAAATCACACATAGAAAAAAAGTCTTCGGATATGGACCAAACTACTTTATGTCTAGTGGAGTTATGGTATGTTTGTTTGCTTCTTCACACCTTTTGGTATTTTCTCAAACATTCCGCAAGGAACGGTATTAATCTGACAATAAGGGATTAAAGTGACAGAAACTAATTAGAAAAAGAAACTGTGTTCCTGAGGAAGGGAAGTAGACGCTATACTCCCTCCCAAAATATGCCACTTTGGCATGTGGATTATTTTGAGCTGAAGGCAATCAAGACCCAGCAGAACCAAGAACAACTTTCACCTTTCCTTTAACTGCCTAAAAGAATTTAGATAGGGGGCCCTGGCCCAGAAAGAGAGCTATTACCAGAGATAACTCTTCATCTGAAAGACTTACCAGCATGCTAGGGTAAACATCTGATTACCATCTTATCTTCCTGTGAATTACCCTCCTCCCCTTCAGAGCCCCAGTTTCCTCTCCCATTTCTGAGCTCAGGATGGCATAGGAGCCTCAATTGCCTGACTCCCTTTGGGTCTCACATTCTTTTGAGGCTCCCATACATACAAATTTAAATATTTTTCTCCTGTTAATCAGTCTTACATCACTTTAAGTATTAGACCAACCAAAGGACCTAGAAGGATAGATGGAAGTCTTTTTCAACCCGACACTGATGAAACCAGGAAATGTACAGTTTCCATTGGGGCGTCTAGAATATGTGTCAAACCACGAGAAACATGGGAAAATGTAAGTGTCATTTCCAGTCTATAATGTGACTAACTGTAATACATCAAAGACAGAGTTGTCCTGACATGATGGAAGTGGGGAGGGGGCACCCCTCAGAGAAGGGAAAGGTGGTTTTCTGAAGTTTCCACTGGAAAAACAAGCCAAGAACACCCTTGTGTCTCAAGTCAGCTTGCTGTTCCAGGGAGAGTCGCAGTTCCAATGTGCTTCATGGGATTGGATCTGCAGAGAAAGGTCTCTGGAGGGAAGAAGGGGTAGGACCTGTGCCTTTCAGGGATCTGTGTGCTCTCTCCCCACTTTGCTCTCCTTTCCTGCCTCCCAGCTCTCTCCAGAACCCTTGGCCTGCTCCCTGCACCTACTTCTTCTGGAGGTGGACAACCCTGGTTCTCTAGCCAGGATAATTTCCAGCTGAAATCTGCAAACTGGTGTGGGGAAGAAAGATAATTTTCCTTCTACACTTCTAGGTTTGGAGGTTGAGACCCCTCCTGAAATAAAAGACAAATTAACAAGAGAAAAACACAGCTATAATAACCTGTATCCCTCCTGTATGGGCCTCCCCAGTGGTTCAGTGGTAGAGAATCCACCTGCAATGCAGGAGGTGCAGGAGACATGGATTTGAGCCCTGCGTCGGGAAGATCCCCTGGAGTAGGGCATGGCAAACCTCTCCAGCACTCCTGCCTGGAGAATCCCATGGACAGAGGAGCATGGTGGCCTACAGTCCATGGGGTCACAAAGAGTCAGACGCAACTGACTGAAGCGACTGAGCACACACATGAATCCCTCCTTTATACATCGGGGAGACCCAAGAAAACCAGACAGCTCCCTGAAATGGGCCAAGCCATCATCTTAAATAACATCTCCAACTAAAGACGAAAGGAAGATGGGGGATTGGGGAGGCCTGTTATGGAAGATAACCAGGAAAAGTACAGAATATTGTTGCGCAGACTTAAATCTGGCACCCTCTTCACTGATGAAAGTTTTTTGGTGATTGAGAGTCCTCTTTCTCTTCCTGGTACAGAGAAGAAGATACCCTACAAATGGAGATTTCCCCTTATGAATAAACATACAAATACTTACGTGAACTTCTGTTGTTTTTAGAGCTTCTCATCAGTTCATGCCAAGGACTCACATTTGGGGTGGCATGGTCTCGTCTTCGTGTTTGCCATTTTTATTTTTGTATGCATTAAAGAAACTCAAAGGGAGCCAGTGTGCCTCCAGGGAGGCCCAAGGAGGGAGACCAGAACCAGCGGCTCAGTGGCACAATGAAGATTGTTCCAGTAAAAGGGAAAGTTCTCGGATGGACCCTTGGCTTGTGTTTCCTGAGAGAGCAGAGCCTGAAATGAAAACGTCTATGAAAGTGGTTTACATGAAAAGATCTCAGGAAGGAGGCAAGACCAAGAGATTAAGATAAAGAGGGAGGAAAACCCAAATGTCACTTTGCCACTTGGATCAAAGTACTGGAGTGTCTTCCTTGTGGCTCAGCCATGTCCTTACTCTTTGTGACCTCATGGAATGTAGCCCATCAGGCTCCTCTGTCCACGGGGTTCTCCAGGCAAGAATACTGGAGGGGGTTGCTGTTTCTTTCTCCAAGGGATCTTCCCCACCCAGGAATCAAACCTGCATCTCCTGCATCTCCTGCATTGCAGGATTCATTACCTGCTGAGCTTCCAGGGAATTGTGTATTCCCTGCTGCTGCTGCTGCTAAGTCGCTTCAGTCGTGTCCAGCTCCGTGTGACCCGAGAGGGCAGCCCACCAGGCTCCCCCATCCCTGGGATTCTCCAGGCAAGAACAGCGGAGTGGGTTGCCATTTCCTTCTCCAATGCATGAAAGTGAAAAGTGAAAGTGAAGTCGCTCAGTCGAGTCCGACTCTTCACGACCCGATGGGCTGCAGCCTACCAGGCTCCTCCATCCATGGGATTTTCCAGGCAAGAGCACTGGAGTGGGGTGCCATTGCCTTCTCCTGTGTCTTCTCTGGACCTCCTGAAAAGAATAAATCGAGACTCCCAGAATGGTTGTGCTGATAAAATTAGAGTTGGGACTGCTTTATGTCCTTTGCTTCAGGCTTCTTAGTGGATTCAAATTTGGAGAAACCCCCAGGCAGGAAGAAATGTCCCCCCTCTAGGTGTGCACAGCAGGTAGCCGCTGTCCTAGGAATTGACTTGAAACCCACCTGGGGTGGCCACAGCTGAAAGCAGAAGTGGCTCAGAGGGAAGGAAGCATTTGATATAGAGGGTTTTAAGAAGAAAAATCACAAGGCCCAATTTGTGTTTTTTAAAAGTATCACGCTGGCTGCTACTTGGAGAATAGATTTGAGCACAGCCCGGGGGGAAATGGAACCGGGGATGCTGTGGTCAAACCCCGACTTTCCAACACAATCTGTTGATGAGACAGAGCCAGGTTTATTGCTTTCTGTGGGGAAGCAGAATGGGATTTGGGCCGTTTTTTGGAAAAGAAAAAGCAAGGTCGAATTTTATGGAGAATTTGAATTGTGACTTAAGATACGCCTTTCAAGCATGGAAGCTCGATTACAATCATGATATAGCCATTTAGGATTGTTGAAAAATAGCAAAGTGAGAATTTTAAAGCAAGGGGCTCATAGAATTCGGGGGTATAAAATGTCTGTTTAATTTTCTAAATTTTATTATTTATTTATTTATTTTTGGCTGTACAGAGTCTCTGTTTCTGTGCGAGGTTTTTCTCAAATGGCAGCAAGTCAGGGCTACCCTATTTCCTGTGTGTGTGTGTGGGTGGGGTTCTAGCTGCCCTGGCATCTCTTGCTGCGAGCACAGGCTCCAGGGCACGCAGGCTTCAATAATTGTGGCTCCAGAACACAGGCTCGGTAGCTGTGCTCCATGGGGTGTGGGATCTTCCTGGATCAGGGCTCGAACCCATGTCTCCTGCATTAGCAAGCAGTTTCTTAACCACTAAGCTACCAGGGAAGCCCTGTTGATGTTTTATAGCCAAAATTCAATGGATCTTCCAGGAGGTTCCTGTAGGGAACAATCAAATTCTTTGCCTGGGGCAAATATCTCCTGGAAAAGTAAAGTGAAAATGAAGTCATTCAGTTGTGCCCGACTCTTTGCGACCCCATGGACTGTAGCCCACCAGGCTCCTCCGTCCGTGGGGTTCTCCAGGCAAGAATACTGGAGTGGGTTGCCATTTCCTTCTCCAGGGGATCTTCCCAACCCAGGAATCTAACCCACGTCTCCCGCATTGGAGGCGGACGCTTTCACCTCTGAGCCACCAGGGAAGCCCTGGAAAAGTAGTCATGCTAATGAAGACAAAGGAATAGTAAATTTATAATAAAGTGGACAATTCTGGGAGAGGAAGGTTCTATCCGTTCTCTGAGTCCTGGCTCTGAGTGGAAGGTAAATGGCTTCCCTTCCTTGTGTCTTATCATAAAGAGGGAGCCCTGAGGATGGAGAGGAGTCAGGGAATTCGCAGCATATTTGAGGAAGAAAACACAGGACTTCCTGTTGGACCAGATTGTGATATATAGAGAAGAAACCACACCACCTAGAAATCTCCTTAAGACCCTGCAATGAAGGTGCTAAGTAAGTTTGGGCTAGAGGCATAAATTTGGATATCAGTCCAGTTCAGTCACTCAGTTGTGTCCAACTCTTTGCCACCCTATGGACCACAGCATGCCAGGCTTCCCTGTCCATCACCAACTCCTGGAGCTTGCTCAAACTCAAATCCATCTAGTCGATGAGGCCATCCAACCATCTCATCTTCTGTCGTCCCCTTCTCCTCCCGCCTTCAATCTTTCCTAGCATCAAGATCTTTTCCAATAAGTCAGTTCTTCGCATCAGGTGGACAGAGTATTGGAGCTTCAGCATCAGTCCTTCCAATGAATACTCAGGTCTGATTTCCTTTAGGACGGATTGGTTTGATCTCCACACAGTCCAAGGGACTCTCAAGGGTCTTCTCCAACACCACAGTTCTAAAGCATCAATTCTTCGGTGCTCAGCATGCAATTATTGCTTAAAGCTAAGGGAGAGCCGAAAATCACCTAGTGAGAGCTGCCTTCTCCCAGAGTGTGTATGTCATTATATATTAAAAAAAAAAAAAAAACAAAACAGTCCAAGGATGAAAATCTGGGGTGTTTCTAAGATTCAGAGGCACAGTTCAGTTCAGTTCAGTTGCTCAGTCATGTCCGACTCTTTGCGATCCCATGAATTGCAGCACACCAGGCCTTCCTGTCCATCACCAACTCCTGGAGTCCACCCAAACTCATGTCCATCGAGTCGGTGATGCCATCCAGCTGTCTCATCCTCTGTCATCCCCTTCTCCTCCTGCCTCCAATCCCTCCCAGCATCAGAGTCTTTTCCAATGAGTCACCTCTTTGCATGAGGGGGCCAAAATATTGGAGTTTCAGCTTTAGCATCAGTCCTTCCAAAAAACACCCAGGACTGATCTCCTTTAGAATGGACTGGTTGGATCTCCTTGCAGTCCAAGGGACTCTCAAGAGTCTTCTCCAATACCGCAGTTCAAAAGCATCAATTCTTTGGTGCTCAGCTTTCTTCACAGTCCAACTCTCGCATCCACACATGACCACTGGAAAAACCGTAGCCTTGAATAGACAGACCTTTGCTGGCAAAGTAATGTCTCTGCTTTTCAATATGCTATCTAGGTTGGTCATAACTTTCCTTCCAAGGAGTAAGCATCTTTTAATTTCATGGCTGCAATCACCATCTGCAGTGATTTTTGGAGCCCCCAAAATAAAGTCTGACACTGTTTCCACTGTTTCCCCATCTATTTCCCATGAAGTGATGGGACCAGATGCCATGATCTTCGTTTTCTGAATGTTGAGCTTTAATCCAACTTTTTCACTCTCCTCTTTCACTTTCATCAAGAGGCTTTTTAGTTCCTCTTCACTTTCTGCCATAAGGGTGGTGTCACCTGCATATCTGAGGTTATTGAGATTTCTCCCGGCAATCTTGATTCCAGCTTGTGCTTCTTCCAGCCCAGCGTTTCTCATGATGTACTCTGCATATAAGTTAAATAAGCAGGGTGACAATTTACAGCCTTGACATACTCCTTTTCCTATTTGGAACCAGTCTGTTGTTCCATGTCCAGTTCGAACTGTTGCTTCCTGACCTGCATATAGGTTTCTCAAGAGGCAGGTCAGGTGGTCTGGTATTCCCAGCTCTTCCAGAATTTTCCACAGTTTACTGTGATCCACACAGTCCAAGGCTTTGGCATAGTCAAAAAAGCAGAAAGAGATGTTTTTCTGGAAGTCTCTTGCTTTTTCCATGATCCAGCAGATGCTGGCAATTTGATCTCTGGTTTCTCTGCCTTTGCTAAAACCAGCTTGAACATCTGGAAGTTCACGGTCACATACTGCTGAAGCCTGGCTTGGAGAATTTTGAGCATTACTTTACTAGCGTGTGAGATAAATGCAATTGTGCAGTAGTTTGAGCATTCTTGAGCTTCCCTGGTGGCTCAGAGGTTAAAGCATTTGCCTCCAGTGTGGGAGACCCAGGTTCCACCCCTGGGTCGGGAAGATCCCCTGGAGAGGAAATGGCAACCCACTCCAGTATGAATGGTCTAGTAGTTTTCCCTACTTTCTTCAATTTAAGTCTGAATTTGGCAATAAGGAGTTCATGATCTGAGACACAGTCAGCTCCCAGTCTTGTTTTTGCTGACTCCATAGAGCTTCTCCATCTTTGGCTGCAAAGAATATAATCAATCTGATTTCAGTGTTGACCATCTGGTGATGTCCATGTGTAGAGTCTTCTCTTGTGTTGTTGGAAGACGGTGTTTGCTATGACCAGTGCATTCTCTTGGCAAAGCTCTGTTAGCCTTTGCCCTGCTTCATTCCATATTCCAAGGCCAAATTTGCCTGTTACTACAGGTGTTTCTTGACTTCCTACCTTTGCATTCTGTCCCTTATGATGAAAAGGACATCTTTTTTGGGTGTTAGTTCTAAAAGGTCTTGTAGGTCTTCATAGAACTATTCAACTTCAGCTTCTTCAGCATTACTGGTTGGGGCATAGGCTTGGGTTACTGTGATATTGAATGGTTTGCCTTGGAAACGAACAGAGATCATTCTGTCATTTTTGAGATTGCATCCAAGTACTGCATTTCAGATTCTTTTGTTGACCATGATGGGTACTCCATTTCTTCTGAGGGATTCCTGCCCACAGTAGTAGATATAATGGTCATCTGAGTTAAATTCACCCATTCCAGTCCGTTTTAATTTGCTGATGCCTAGAATGTTGACGTTCACTCTCGCCATCTCCTGTTTGAACACTTGCAATTTGCCTTGATTCATGGACCTGACATTCCAGGTTCCTATGCAATATTGCTCTTTACAGCATCGGACCTTGCTTCTGTCACCAGTCACATCCACAACTGGGTATTGTTTTTGCTTTGGCTCCATCCCTTCATTCTTTCTGGAGTTATTTCTTCACTCATCTCCAGTAGCATATTGGGCACCTACGACCTGGGGAGTTCCTCTTTCAGTATCCTATCATTTTGCCTTTTCATACTGTTCATGGGGTTCTCAAGGCAAGAATACTGAAGTGGTTTGCCATTCCCTTCTCCAGTGGACCACATTCTGTCAGACCTCTCCACCATGACCCACCCGTCTTGGGTGGCCCCACATGGCATGGCTTAGTTTCATTGAGTTAGACAAGGCTAACTGGTCCGTGTGATCAGATTGACTGGTTTTCTGTGATTATGGCTTCAGATGCCTCTCGCAACACCTACTGTCTTACTTGGGTTTCTCTTACCTTGGACGTGGGGTATCTCTTCACGGCTGCTCCAGCAAAGCGCACAGTAGTAAGTAGTAAGTATCAATTCTAAATGTATTTATTTGATGGCAAATAACAGGAAACTCTAGTTGACTGTGTATCTTAGATGCAGGTGTATTCTGGTCACATAACATGAAGACTGGAGCTGGACAGCCCAAGAATGAGGCAGCTGCTCTGTTTATACTTTGGGGACCCAAGTTGTTTTATCGTCCCCCTTTAGAACGTAGATTTCTGTCCTCAAGCTTGTGGCTTTGTGGTCACAAGATGGCAGCTGTATCTTTGGGCACACACCATGCAGATAGTAAGCAGGAGGGGCCCCGGGCAAGCCTGCCCCTTTGAGCCAAGAAATGAAAACTGCCCAGGAAGCCTTTACTCAGCCAGCATCTTCACGGTCCAGAGTGCGTATCCTCCCAACTCCAAGTGAGTCCAGAAAAGGAAGTCTTAACCGCTTGGGCACTGTGCTGACCTGAACAACACTGGCAGTGTATTAGTCGGGGCGAGAGAAGGATCAAGTGCTGTGTACACAGCTGGTACTATGTGCCACCGGCAGATAGTAAGAACCCGGGGGCTTCCCTGGTGGCTCAGTGGTTAAGAATCTGCCTGCCAATGCAGGGGACATGCGTTCGATCCCTGGCCTGCAAAGATCCCACATGCTGCAGAGCAACTAAACCCGTGTGCTGCAACCGCTGAGTCCGTGCTCTAGAGCCCAGGAGCCCTAGGGCCCATCGTCCTCGGCAAGCGAAGCCACTGCAATGAGAAGCCTGCGTCCCACAACTAAAGAATAGCCCTCACTCACCACAACTGGACAAGGCCCGCATGCAGCAAAGAAGACCCACTGCAAACAAGAATAAATAAAATAAATAAAGAACCGAGGAAGGGGGCTGAGGGGTGGTGAGAGAAGGGAAAGGGAATCACTGAGAGTGTACGATGTTTCACAAACCAAAAGAGGATGTTCTTTCAAGGAGGGATCGAGGGGGTCAGATATTCCTCAAGAATATGGGAAAGATGGGGAGGGGGAGAGTACAGGAGTTGGGAACATGGAGGTCATTGGGGACAGCGACAAGAGCTAGTACTGCAATGACGTGGAGCCCAGGGGAAGTATACAGAGGAGAAGATGGGAAGTGAGGAAGTGGGGGTTAATTTTATTTTAGAAGTTTTGTTAACGCAAGTTCGTGTGCTCGACGCTCAATGAGGTCAAACAAACTGAAACATCAGAGTTTGTGGAGCAGGGAAAGGCTGACTGTAGGGCCATGCAAGGAGACAGGTGGCTCATGCCCTAGAAAGCCTCGAGGTCCCCAGAAGGTTTCAGCTGAGCATTTTTAAAGGGCAGGTGAGGGAAGGGGGTTTGCAGGGTCTGTGATCAGTTTGTGCACAATTCTCTGATTGGCTGACAGTGAGGCAAGAGGGTGGTGTCACACGGGTTAGCATTATCAGTCCTTGAGTTCCAGAAGACCTGGGACTGTGCTCATGGTCTTCAAGTACTTACCATCTTTCTTTTCGTGGGGATTTTCACATCTGCAAAACAGCTCAGGAAATGTGCATCAAATACTATCATCTAGGTACTTCAGGCTTCTAGGTGGTTCAGTGGTAAAGAAGCCACCTGCCACTGCAGGTGGCAGTGGAGACACTGGTTTGATCCCTAGCTTGGGAAGATCCCCTGGAGAAGGAAATGGCAATCCACCCTAGTATTCTTGCTTGGGAAATCCCATGGACAGGGGAGCCTGATGAGCTGCAGTCCGTGGAGTCGCAGAGAACTAGAGATGACTGAGCGATTAAACAACAGCAACAAGATACGTCAGAGAGGAGCTAAAAAGCAGAGGATACGGGGGAAGGCCCGACAGAGTCCTGCTCAGTTACAATTTGGCCTTGAAAGGGGTAGTTGGGAGGAGAAAGGTGTAAAAAGGGAAGGATGTGTTAAGATGGAAAATATTGCCATCTGTCTCACTAAATGGCCTTCAGGATACAGCAGATATTAAATAGTTTTAAAACATTAAGTTTCAGGGCCTCCTAAGCCCATTTCGTCCCAAAACCATACAGCATGGTACACAGAATAGGCTTTGGAGGCAGAAAGAGTTAGGTTTGAAACCTAATTCTGCCTAGCTGTGTGATCTCAAGCCAGTTGCTTGACCATCTTTTTGCTCCTATGTAAAAAGGAACAATCACGGCTCGAAAGCCACGAAAGGATATAGTGAAAAATAAATGAATAAATAAAGTATATAGTGGCAGTGTTAGTTGCTCAGTCGTGCCTGACTCCTTGCAACCCCATGGACTGTAGCCTCCTAGGCTCCTCGGTCCATGGGCTCCTCCAGGCAAGAATACTGGAGTGAGTTGTCATTCCCGTCTCCACAGGATCTTCCCAAGTCAGGGATTGAACCTGGGTCTCCTGCATTGCAGGCAAATTCTTTCCCGTCTGAGCCACGGAAAATAAAAGGATAGAAGCCTGCAAAGTACACATCACAGTGCCTGGCACAGAGTAAATTATGAATAAGAGGCACTCGTATTCTTCTTGAAGGCCAGATCCAGCATTTATATATCAAGGGGCTAAATGAAATTCTCATGAGACAGAAATAACAGACGCTTAATAACGTTTTGTAATTTCCTTTGAGCCAAAGCACAGGAAGACAACCAGGCCCCAAAAGCCGCACTCCTTAATGCATACAACCCAACTCACTCCTTTATGTTTCCCCATTTGTAACTCAGCAGAAAATCATGTACCTGCTTGTCTCTCTGAGGCTCAAAGTATAGCCAGAGGGCTGAGCAGCAGCTGAGCATCTGCCTCCTCCTTGAAATTCAGGGTCAGCAGGAGGACAGACCCACAAGAACATTTGCAGGGGAGAGGGTTCTTTGCAAGGCAGATGGAAGAACAAATACTAAGAACCAATACTAAGCAAGAAGACACGTGGATGCGTATGGATGAAAAAGTGTGTGTCATGAGAACTCTCAACGTGTGAGCTAACTTCATATTATTCTGACTTTATCATCATTAGGATGCTGTTTACCTTTATTTGCCTTACTTCTTTGGGGGAAGCAGCATGTGGGGAAAGGGGTGGGTCCCAGAAGGAAATTCGGAAGGCATTTGTAGAGCGGAATGAAGGATTCTAATGTCTCTCTCCTGCACACCACCCGGAATGACTCTTGGAGCTCTGATAGAATTACTGAGGACTGATGAAGATGCTTTGGTTTCCGGGGCTTCTGGCAGGAAACAGGGCCCACTGTGCTGCCTTTCCCTCCTCCGGGCAGCCCCAAGAGCCCAAACACTGGAGTCCAGCAGTTCAGTTCAGCTCAGTCGTTCAGTCGTGTCCAGCTCTTTGCAACCCATGGACTGCAGCATGCCAGGCTTCTCTGTCCATCAGCAACTCCTGGAGCTTGCTCAAACTCATGCCCATTGAGTTGGTGATACCATCCCACCATCTCATCCTCTGTTGTCCCCTTCTCCTCCTGCCTACAATTTTTCCTAGCATTGGGGTCTTTTCCTATGAGTCAGGTTTTCGCATCAGGTGGCCAAAGTATTGGAGGTTCAGCTTCAGCATCAGTCCTTCCAATGAATACTTAGGACTGATTTCCTTGAGGACTGACTGGTTTGATCTCCTTGCAGTCCAAGGGACTCTCAAGAGTCTTCTCCAACAACACAGCTCAAAATCATCAATTCTTAGGTGCTCAGCTTTCTTTATAGTCCAACTCTCACATCCATACATGACCACTGGAAAAACCATAGCCTTGACTAGACGGACCTTTGTTGACAAATTAATGTCTCTGCTTTTTAATATGCTATCTAGGCTGCTGCTGCTGCTAAGTCGCTTCAGTCGTGTCCAACTCTGTTCGACCCCAGAGACGGCAGCCCGTCACACTCCCCCGTCCCTGGGGTTCTCCAGGCAAGAACACTGGAGTGGGTTGCCATTTCCTTCTCCAATGCATGAAAGTGAAAAGTGAAAGTGAAGTCGCTCAGTTGTGTCCGACTCTTAGTGACCCCATGGACTGCAGCATACCAGGCTCCTCCGTCCATGGGACTTTCCAGGCAAAAGTACTGGAGTGGGTTGCCATTGCCTTCCTCGGCTCTCTAGGCTAGTCATAGCTTTTCTTCCAAGGAGCAAGCATCTTAATTTCATGGCGGCAGTCACCATCTGCAGTGATTTTGGAGCCCAAGAAAATAAAGTCTCTCATTGTTTCCATTGTTTCTTCATCTATTTGCCATAGAGTGATGGGACTGGATGCCATGATCTTAGTTTTTTTAATGTTGAGCCAGCTTTTTCACTCTCCTCTTTCACTTTCATCAAGAGGCTCTTTAGTTCCTCTTCACTTTCTACCATAAGGGTGGTGTCATCTGCGTATCTGGGTTTTCCCAGCAATCTTGATTCCAACTTGTGCTTCACTAGCCTGGCATTTCACATGATGTACTCTGCATATAAGTTAAATCAGCAGGGTGACAACATATAGCCTTGACGTACTCCTTTCCCAATTTGGAATCAATCTGTTCTTCTATGTCCAGTTCTAACTGTCGCTTCTTGACCTGTATACAGATTTTTCAGGAGGCAAGTAAGGTGGTCTGGTATTTCCATCTCTTGAAGAATTTTCCACAGTTTCTTGTGATCGACACACTCTAAGGCTTTGGCATAATCAATAAAGCAGAAGTAAATATTTTTCTGAACTCCCTTGCTTTTTCTATGATCTAACAGATGTTGGCAATTTGATCTCTGGCTCCTCTGCCTTTTCTAAATCCAGCTTGAACATCTGGAAGTTCACAGTTCACGTACTGTTGAAGCCTGGCTTGGAGAATTTTGAGCATTACTTTGCTAGCATGTGAGATGACTGCAATTGTGCAGTAGTCTGAACATTCTTTGGCACTGCCCTTCTTTGGGATTGGAATGAAAACTGACCTTTTCAAGTCTTGTGGCCACTGCTGAGTTTTCCAGACTTGCTGGCATATTGAGTGCAGCACTTTCACAGCATCATCTTTTAGGATTTGAAATAGCTCAACTGGAATTCCATCACCTCCACTAGCTTTGTTTGTAGTGATGCTTCCTAAAGCCCATTTGACTTCACATTCCAGGACATCTGGCTCTAGGTGAGTGATCACACTATCTTGGTTATCCAAGTCATGAAGATCTTTTCTGCATAGTTCTTCTGTGTGTTCTTGCCACTTCTTTTTAGTATCTTCTACTTCTATTAGGTCCATGCCATTTCTGTCCTTTATTGTGCCCATCTTTGCATGAAATGTTCCCTTGGTATCTCTGATTTTCTTGAAGTGATCTTTAATCTTTCCCATTCCATTGTTTTCCACTATTTCTTTGCATTGATCTCTGAGGAAGGCTTTCTTATCTCTCCTTGCTATTCTTTGGAACTCTGCATTCAAATGGGTATATCTTTCCCTTTCTCCTTTGCCATTAGTTCTCCTTTCTTCTTGGATATCTGTAAGGCCTCCTCAGACAACCATTTTTCCCTTTTGCATTTCTTTTTCTTGGGGATGGTCTTGATCCCTGCCTCCTGTACAGTGTCACAAACCTCAGTCCATAGTTCCTCAGGCACTCTATCAGATCTAATCCCTTGAATCTATTTGTCACTTGCACTGTATAATCATAAGGGATTTGATTTAGGTCATACCTGAATGGTCTGTTGTTTTTCCCTACTTTCTTCAATTTAAGTCTGAATTTGGCAATAAGGAATTCATGATCTGAGCCACAGTCAGCTCCTAGTCTTGTTTTTGCTGACTGTATAGAGCTTCTCCTTCAAAGAATATAATCAATCTGACTTGTGTATTGACCATCTGGTGATGTCCATGTATAGAGTCTTCTCTTGTGTAGAGTCCAGCAGTCTAGGCTCAAATCCTGGCTCGACCCCTTAGTAACCAGGCACCTTCAGTTAACTGTCTTTTTTGTTTGTTTTTGTTGGTATCCCTGGGTGGGCTCAAACCACCTAGGGCAAGTTGCTTAACCTTTCTGAACCTTAGTGTCTTTAACACTAAACACAGTAGTAAAACCAACATCAGTTTCATTATGAAGACTAGAGGAAGCCTCCTAGACAGAGGGCCTGGTTCAGTGTCCAGCGCTGAACTGGTGCTCAGACATTCCTTGCGCTTGAGCCCTTTTTCCCCACTGTATGTCGTCTGCTCCCCTTTCTGACACATACGTTGTTGTTGCTTAGTTGCTAAGTCCTGTCCAACCGTTTTGTGACCCTGTGGACTGTAGCACACCAGGCTCCTCTGTCCATGGGCTTTCCCAGGCAAGAATACTGGAGTGAGTTGCCATTTCCCTCCCCAGGTGATCTCCCAGATCCATGAATTGAAACCGGGTCTCCTGCATTGGCAGGCGGATTTTTTACCACTGAGCCACCTGGGAAGCTCGATACATATGTGCCCCACACATATGGCCTTAGGGATGGGGTGCCCAGGAGTGAGGTTTCTTGTGTTCTCTGGGAAGAAGATGCTGGAATGGGGTTGCGCAGGGAACCTGTGAAAGAAAAGAAATAGGAGCAGGACTGGGCAGCAGGAATCTTTAGACCAGAATGAAGATGTGTGACGAAGCCTGTGCCAAGCGAGCTGTGGAGCAGAGAACGCCCACTAGAGGGTCCCTCATGGGGCAGAAAGAGCCGAGCCCTGTAGCACATGAGGCTCTGTCAACGACCGTGGACTTCCCGGAGAAGCCGGCTGCCAGCTGAGATGAGTCCTGCAGACCATCCTGCCTTAAAAGTGCATCTCTGGTCTGTCATGCCTCTGAAAACAAAACTTATTTTTAACACACACTAGAAAATTCATTTTTAAAAGAAACGCTAGAAAACCGCTTCTTGGCCTTTTGGCTAAGATCAAATGTAAAAAACACGAAGAAAAAGATGTTGGAGGATTTCTTAGCATTCCCAGGGCTGGATCACTGATTGCAACTGATGGAGAAGGCAGGAGGGAGGAAGAAGAAAAGAAGATGGAGGAGACAGAGCAGGGTCAGAACAGTAAAACAGGAGGGGTGGGGAGAGGAGCCACAGTAACCAGGCTTCTCTGATTCCCAGACTTTAAGAAGCAGACCTAATCTGGGCTCAGGGGAGCGAAGAACCCTAAAGACTGGCACGACTCTATGTCTCCCAGAGTGGATGAACTGTCACTGTGTACATCCTCACCATTGCTGGACTGGGGATGGGAGAGTCTGGGAAAGCAGGGACTCCTTGGCAAAGAAAGCCATCTTACTGAGAAGGAAACAGACAAGAGACGGGGTTTGGAGAAATGCACACATCCTTTACCCTCTAATCTCATTTGAATCTCTAGTAAGGAAACTATTGGGGCTTCCCTGGTGGTTCAGATGGTCAAGAATTTGCCTGTAATGCAGGAGACCTGGGTTCCCAGCTGAGGTTCTGTTGCAATAGAAAGAGCACAAGCAAGCCAAAAGCCCTGGGTGCTAATTCAACTCTGGGTCAAGGAACAGTGCTCTGAGCTGGTCTCAATAAATCTTATCAACCTTGTTTTTTCCCCCTTTATCTTTGAATTGACATGAAATCAAACACATGAAAAGATCTCTAAGATTCCTTCCAGCAATGCAGTCCTGGGAGTTATTCATTATCAAGGGGAAATAATCCCCAGAGAATTCCAGAAGTCAGGACTAAGTACATAGCCCAAGGCACTTGGACACATATCATTTTCTAAGAAGAAAAAAGGGCAAATATCACAGCAGAGTTGCATCAATGCAGGCTATTAATAGAGAATCAGAACAGGTTGAGTTTGTTTTCTCATGATCATGAATAAGGCCTTTCCCGTACTAGAGGCCGATCTGACGGTTGTCTTTTTGAGAGCCAGGCCTCTCTCCCTTAGGAGAACACAGTCATTTCCCCCTCCATAAAGGGAAAACCTCACACACCCAAACCTGAAATCCTTCCAGTTTAGATGTGTTTTGGGCCCACGGAGGCTTTTATTCCCTCTTTCATGAAATGAATCATGATTAATAATAGCCAGAGGGTGAGGAATTACAGTCATGCCTTATTACTGAAGATGCCTCTTTACCCCAGCCAATGACGAAGCATTTCATCAACTGGAAACGAGCATCAGCCCCAGAATTTCACTCTCACGTTCCCAGAGAAGGGTGGTTACTAGGTGTTTGGGAGAGCAGGGGAAGCAGAGTCCAGTTACTCAACTGTGTCAGTCCTTCCCCCTCCTACTTAACTCATGATTCAGCTCTCAGCCACCCCTAAAACCATCCTCTTTTTTCTTTCTCTTTCTCTTTTTTTTGAGCAAGAGAAAATCCAAAAGTTGGTAATGTGAATCAAAATTTCTCAGATGGAAACCAGAATGGATAAAATAAACACTAATTTTCAACAAAGTTATTTCTCCTTCTGGGCGTTTACCCAATCAAATAATCAATAAAAGCCACTTATAGAGAGAGGTGGATGGAGGGAGGCTGAGTGGCTGGTTCTTTTCATCTTGGTTTCACTGCCTTGATTACTTTTTAGGTAGTAAACCAGTAAGTCATCTACAGGCACGGGGGTGCAGGAAAATCATATACAAGAAAGAAAAAAAGAAAAGGGACTGAATCAGCATTCTTGACATATTATCTCTCCAGCCCCAACTCTTGCTTCTGGTTTGAGAACTACTGTTGTCACCACAAGTGCAAATGAGGCTCATTCATTCAGGAGAGCCCGGTTGAGCCTGACCTCTTTACTAACTGGAAGCAGTGGATTGTTAAATTTAATAAGCATATGCACATTTGTTCTAGGAACAAATAGCTTTGGGGTACAATGTAAGATGACCTGCAATGAAAATAAAATATTAAGTGCTTAACATTTTACCATAAAGAGCTGTCTAATGTCAAATTGTGTGGGATTTGATGTCTTATCATTTTGTCCAGCTTCAAATATGTTCTATTGTTGATTTCAGCACCCCACCCCCATCTTCACTGCCAACCACCATTAGCCAGCCCCCCCTTGATGGGTCTTCCTGGTGCCTTTAAATGACTCTGAACCCCCACACAGACAAAAGGAAGTCCATTTTTGATTCACAGAACTGCCCCTTCCTCTCTTTAATTACAGTATATCCAAATGGTAAATGATTTTATTTGCATTTGAAGGAAAAATTCAAAAAGAATTGGGGCTGGGAAGTGGAAATTCTTAAAGGCTTTCCCTAAATATTCTGACAATATAAACCCAAGAGAAGAGGAAGTCTCCAAGATTAGCAAAGGTAGTGATAAGCAAAACAAAATAAAATAAATGACAATAAATTCCAGGATCAGCAGGACATAATGAGAAAAAAAAAGGTGGGGAGACTATCCCAAATTGTTTTCCTCCTTGGCTTCTTTTGTTAGGCGTTCTCCAGATATCGGAGGACAAAGAAGCGTGGTGGGCTGCAGTCCATAGGGTCGCAAGATGACTTAGCAACTCAACAACAGCAACTCCTTTTGGCCCATAGGTAGAGCCTCTGGGGTGTCTTTCAGAAAACAATGGTTATTCTCTAAATTCTAAGCTATTCCTTTCATCCTAAAGGCTCCTTAAAGACAAACAACGCACATCCCTCCCTGTTCCACCCTCAGGCACTTTCTTTTAGTCCTGCTGTATTTTTAATTCTCCCCAGAACTTTGCAAGATGTGTCCTCTGTAACTTGTCTACCGTTAGTGGGTATCACTTTGTACCTCTTGCTTTTCCTCCAACGTTCAGGTGAAAGCGAAGGGGGATATCAAACTTGAGAAAGGTTAAACAAAACAAAAAACCTTCGGGTGCTCCAAAACGGGTCTCCAGAGTGACAGGCAAGGTAGTCTGCCTTACCTCTCTGTCCAGTTCAAAGGTTATCCATTTAACCGGAGAGCTCAGTTCTGGAGCCTGGATGAGTCTTGGATCATTTCTTTCCCTCGTTTATTGGTTTATTTTAAAGTTTTTTTTCTTAATTGGCCTAAGCACCTACAATCTGCCAGGCACAAGGCATCTTGCACTTGTAGAGCTTATATTCTGCTGAAGGAGACCAACAGTAATACCAAATATATATATATATAGCTGTAATGAAGAACATCTTACACAAAGTAACATATGAGAATTGGGGTAGAGATCAGAGATGTTCCTGCCAAGAAACTGACTTTTATGCTAAGACCTGTGGGAAAGTCTCAGATGGGGGGAATCTGAACAGTCCTTCCCAGGAAGGTGAAAATGCAGGAGCTCGGGGCTTATAGGCCAAAATGAGCAGGAACAAGGTGTTTGCTGATTGGTTAGCAAGGTCTTTTGGCTAAGATCAAGTACAGTATGGGGGTACACTGTGCCAGGTGGCACAGTGATAAAGAATACAGCTGCCCATGCAGGAGACAAAAAAGACGAAGGTTCGATCCCTGGGTTGAGAAGAGCCCCTGCAGTAGGAAATGGCAAGCCACTCCATTGTTCTTGCCTGAAAAACTCCATGGACAGAGTAACCTGGTGGGGCACAGTCCATGGACTTGCAAAGAATTAAACACGACCGAGCAACTGAGCACGTAAAGCAAGGTACTTTCCTCATAAGGAGCAAAGGGGACTCTTGTGACTTGTGCTGAGCAAACAGGTGTTTGTCGGTTGACCCAGGGATTCCTTTTCTGAAAAAAACAAGCCTAGAAACTTAGTGAATTTTGGTTTGCTGATTTGGGACTGGGCATGAGCGATTCCCTCTTGGGCCCAGTTTGGTTACTTTAAACAAGTACTGTGGGAATTCATTTTTACTCAGATGAATTACATCATCTGACTTACATTTTTCAAAGCCCTCTTTAGGAATTCCCTGGTGGTCTAGTGGTTAGAATTTGGCACTTTCACAGCCATGGCCTGGGTTCAATCCCTGGCAGGGCCAAAAAAATAAAAGACCACTTTGACCATCAGTTGAATAGAGTCAAGGGAATAGTACCAACTTGGAAACCAGGGATCCAGGTAAAAGGTCAGTTAACTAGGTTACTAGCAATTGAAAGGAGTGGACAGTCTCTGATTCAGGGTATATTCTGGTGGTAGAGCCAACAGGATCTGATGAGATTGGCTGCTGGGGTATCCAGAGGAAAGAAGAATCAAAGATGTCTCATAGGTTAATATCTGGAGCAACTGCATAGAAGATGGAGACGTTTACAGAGATGGAGGTGAGGTGATGAAAAGTTTCTGTGCTTGGTTTTCTCCTTTGAAAAAAGGAGATAATAATACCTACCTCATGTACTTGAGGATTCATTAAAAGAAAAGGCCAGGCTCCCGGTATGTGCTCAATTAACTTTAGCTGTCATTGTTCTGTGGCAAGCATTGTGCTGGGAACTGGTTTTCCAAGGTAGATATATCTGCTTTAATGAAGCTTAGAGTTCAATAAAAGATGTTAAATGTTTGGAGAAAGGAGCAGTGAGGGCAGTCAATTTATTCTGGATGTTTACTGCAGAAGGTACAGAAAAACATCAAAAAATGTTTTTTAATTTTTTTAAATGTTTATTTATTTATTTGACTGTGCTGGATCTTTATTTGCAGCATGTGGGATCTAGTTCCCTGATCAGCAATGGAACTTGGTCCCCCTGCATTGGGGGCATGGAGTCTTAGCTGCGGAACCACCAGTGAAGTCCGCAGAAAAACATTTTTTATATACAAGAGGAGTCCAGATTGCAGAGTCCAAGACCAAGCAGAGCATTTTCTGCGTTTACAATAAATGGTGGGAGCCAATACAGGTTTTGTGGGGTACAATAACCGAACATGTGCTGAGACTGTATTTAACACTGTGACCTGATTTACAGCATTTGCAAATTTCTGTGCTATTAATATTCTTATCGTGGCCAGTTTCAGTCTATCAATATGTCAACCAGCTCACAAGGCCCTTCCCTGGTGTTCAGTGGTTAAGAATTTGAACTTCCAGTGCAAGGGGCACGGGTTTGATCCCTGGTCAGAGAAATGACTGCCCGCATACTGCACAGTACAGAAAAGAAAAAAAAAAGCAGTTCACAAAGTTCATGAAAATTTAGCAATCGACTCTTGTAAAGCAGTATGAGCAGATTCTAGCTCATCACTGATCATCTAGAGTGCTCAGTAAAGAAGGGAATGATGACCTTTTAGGAAGACAAATCTAGTCTTAAGTGCGCTTCTTTTGTTAGGGGAAGCACACTGATTGAAACCGCCTACCCTGGCCAGGCACCATAGTAACTATTTGCATGAGTTGTTTTCTGACAGGAGATCCTGATAAGGAATACGGAACTCATAAGCTAGCACCAACCGGAAGAGTTCAGGAAAGGTCTAAAGGAGACACCGCGTGTCCGTCCACGTCCCAGAATCCCTCTAGCTAGCATCCATCTTGGCTGAGCGATGCGTGCGCCACCAGGAAAGACTGAATTAGAATGATTGGCCAAAAACCACCTGGAAACTAATCCCAACACCATAAAACCCGAGACTGCGAGCCACACGGCAGAGCAGTTCTCCTGGGTTCCCTTACCCTACTGCTCTCCCCTTGGGTGCCCTTTCCCAATAAAATCTCTTGCTTTGTCAGCACATGTGTCTCCTCGGACAATTCATTTCCGAGTGTTAGACAAGAGCCCAGTTTCGGGCCCTGGAAGGGGTCCACCTTCCTGCAACACTTTGATGAGAAATAAAGATTGGAGGAAGAAGTTTACTCATAATCCACAAATAAGTATTGAGTACCTCCTACATGTAGGAGAATATGCTATGTACTAAGAATACCTTTATGTAACCATTCGGTAAACAAACAAGACACCCTAAAACTTACACAGAGCTTACAACCTAGCTGGAGTCCACTGTGGAAATTCAGACTGAGTTGATTAAGCAGCAGTAAGTGACGAGTCTGAGTTCTTTAGCAGGATTCATGTCCAGATCTATGATGTGGAAATAGAGGCGACAAGAAGGCGAAGATCACACAGCTACTTGTGTGGCAGATGTTTCCCATTAACTGAGAAGTTAGAAGGAGAAGCCTCTACAGGGTAGATGCTAAATAAAAAATTGCTGAATGTGAAAGTGTTTAATATTTGTAACAGAGCGTTCACAGTGTTCTAATACATTTAATTTGCATAGATGAATTGTATGTAGTGCATTGGATAGGAACATACTTTTTTATGTTCATTAGGATGCAGGTGTACTGGGGAGTTCTATAGGATGAGCAATTTGATTTCTCCAACAAATAAATGGTGGGGAAATAAAGAGATTAAAAGAGACATAACAAAAAAAAGTATATGTGGAAGTTGTTTAGATTCTGATCTGAATGAACCAGTTTAAGAAAGAAAATCCCAGAAAGATTGAATATAGACAGCATACTAGCTGATGTTAAAGCATTATTGCTGATTTTGGTAGGTATGAAATGGTATGAAGGTTGTTTTAGATGGAGCAATAAAGGTACCTTATCTACTATATACATATATATATGGTGGCTCAGAGGTTAAAGTGTCTGCCTGGAATGCAGGAGACCAGGGTTCGATCCCTGGGTTGGGAAGATCCCCTGGAGAAGGAAATGGCAACCCACTCCAGTACTCTTGCCTGGAGAATTCCATGGAGGGAGGAGCCTGGTAGGCTACAGTCCATGGGGTCGCAAAGAGTCGGACATGACTGAGCGACTTCACTTTCACTCTCATATACACACACACACATAATGAGGTATTTACAGGTAAAATGGAGCAATGTCTGGAATTTATTTTTGAATGCTCCAGAAAAAAAAAAGGAATATGGGACTTTCCTGATGGTCCATTGGTTAAGACTCCACACCCCCAGTGTAAGGGGCTTGGGTTCGATCCCTGGTTGGGGAACTCAGACTGTGTGATGCAGTGAAAAAAAAGTATAGTGGTAGATTGTACAACATAGGAACTATAGCCAATATTTTAAACTAACTGTAAATGGAATATGATCTTTAAAATTTGTGGTTCATGGGAGTTCCCCAATGGCCTAGTAGTTAGGATGCCAGGCTTTCACTGCCCAGGTTCAATCCCTGATCAGGGAACTGAGATCCTACAAGCTACATGGTGTAGCCAAAAAGAAAAAACTTTGTGAATCATTATTTGTACACCTGAAATCTATATGTTATTGTACACAAGGCCCATAATGTATTCTCATGGAGTCAAAGACTTCCAGGAAGAAGTGATGCTCCCTAGAAGGAAGCTGAGGGATGCCGAGCATGTAGGACTATGGAGAATGTGAGGGATATAGTCTATGCGTGCAAAAGTCTAGAGCAGAGAACAAGGTGGAATGGCAAGAGATGAGGTTGAAGATGTAGAGGCTGGGTCAGAATCATCTAAAGGGAAGTTGATCCTAAGAGTAGGATATGTTTCAGTCATCATTGCTATGTAAGAAGCCACACCAAAACTTTGTGGCTTAAAAGGCTTTAAACAATAGCAATCATTTATCTCGGCATCCCTGGTGGCTCAGACGATAAAAAATCTGCCTGCAAGGCAGGAGACACAGGTTCACTCCCTGGGTTTTGAAGATCCCCTGTAGAAGGAAATGGCAACCCACTCCAGTATTGTTGCCTGGAGAATTCCATGGACAGAGGAACCTGGTGGGCTAGAGTCCATGGGATCACAAATAGTCAGACATGACTGAGCAACTAACACAATCTAATTTATTCATGATTCTGCAAATGGAGCTCCTCTTTACTCTTTGGGGTGGCTGTGGTGGTTTACTGGAATGGCAAAATCTGAGATTCCCAAGGTTCAGAATGTGCATATGGCCTCGCTCACTCCTCTGGGCTACAGCCTACAGGGGCTGGCTGATCCTCTGTCTCTCCAGCTGGTCTGTTATCATCTGGTTATCTGGCCCAAATTTCTTTCCATGGCAGCTGACTCCCAAGTGAGGAAAAACAGAAGCTAAGCTCTTAACTTCTGGGTTTAGAAGTCCCAGGATGTCATTTCCAAGACTAATGACATTCTGTTGGTAGAAGCAAGTCATAAGACCCAGACTCGAGACAAGGAGAAACAGATTCCACCTTTTCCTGGGAAGAGCACATGTGCAGGGATGGGAGGAGCTGTTGGCGGCCACCCCTGCAGACGATCCTCCACAGGACAGAACAAGATTTGGGCTGTGGAAAGACCAGACTCTCTTTACTGGATGGTAGCTGGGCAGTGTGTGGGCAGAAAGGCCAGTTTGGAGGGAATTACCATGGAACAGCAAGAGTCAAAGGTCTAGGTTAATGGTGAGGATGGAGAGACATGGATGAGTTTGAAGGATACTTTATAAGAGGAAGAGGCAGGTGACTGCTTGGCAGTTGGGGCCAGGAGAAACAAAGAGATTGGAGTCAGGAATGACACCAGGGTTTCTCCTTGGTTTTACAGCAGCTGGCCCAAGTTCCCTGACATCCCAACTTAAGAAAGTTATTCTTTATTTATTTTTTTGTTAATTAACTTTATTTTTGACTGCTCTGGGCCTTTAGTTGCTGTAGTTGGGCTTTCTCTAGTTGCAATGAGCAGAGGCTACCTACCATAGCTGCAGTGTGCAGGCTTCTCATTGCAGCAGCTCTCTTGTAGAACATGGGCTCTAGGGCACGCGGGTTTCAGTAGTTGAGGCACATGGGCTCATTCGCCCTGTGGCATCTTCCCGGACCTGGGATGGAACCAGTGTCCCTTGCTTTGCAAGTCAGATTCTTAACCACTAGACCACCAGGGAAGCCCAAGAAAGTTATTCTTATTCCTAAAGGAATTTTATCTTTCAAAAGTGCTTTGGTCCTGCTAAGGAAGTCTACCAGGTAGGGTTAGCTTGACTCTACAAAATCAAGGTAAACATATTGTGGTTAAAGAGGTTCGGTAGGGTTGCTCTCCATTCGGGCAAGCGTCGAAGAGGCAGCGTGACTAGTGGCTTGAAAGAATCTGTAGGAGACAGAGCGGGGTCAGCTGGCCCCAATGCAACCTGCTTCTTCTCCTTCCTCTGTGGAGAGGAGTCAGAGTCAAGCTATCTGTCCCTCCTTGACCCCCCACTTCAGTGAGCAGGAGAGTCAGGTTGCCCTATTTTCTCTCTGACAGATAGCGCCAGACACCCGCCAGAGCAGAACATGAAAATACCTGAGGTCAGGGAGTGTCTATGGAGACCTTAGTTGCTATTCCTAGAGAGCCAGAATCAGTTTAGAATGCTTTTCAGCATAAAGAATCTTCCTGCAGTGCAGGAGACACAGGTTCCATCCCTGGGTCAGGAAGATCCCCTGGAGAAGGAAATGGCAACTAACTCCAGTATTTTTGCCTGGAGGATTGCAGGGACACAGAACCCTGGCGGGCTACAGTCCAGTCAGTTCAGTCTTTCAGTCGTGTCCGACTCTCTGTGACCTCGTGGACTGCAGCATGCCAAGCTTCCCTGTCCATCACCAACTTCTGGAGCTTGCTCAAACTCATGTCCATCGAGTTGGTGATGCCATCCAACCATCTCATCTTCTGTCACCCACTTCTCCTCCTGCCTTCAATCTTTTTCAGCATCAGGGTCTTTTCTAATGAGTCATGTCTTTGCATCAGGTGGACGAAGTATTGGAGTTTCAGCTTCAGCATCACTCCTTCCAATCAATATTTAGGACTGATTTCCTTTAGGATGGACTGGTTTGATCTTGCAATTCAAGGGACTCTCAAGAGTCTTCTCCAACACCACAGCTCAAAACCATTGATTCTTTGGCGCTCAGCTTTCTTTATAGTCCAACTCTCACATCCATACATAACTACTGGAAAACCACAGCTTTGACTAGACAGAATTTTGTCAGCAAAGTAATTTCTCTGCTTTTTAGTATGCTGTCTAGGCTGGTCATAGCTTTTCGTCCAAGGAGCAAGCATCTTTTAATTTCATGGCTGCAGTCACCATCTGCAGTGATTTTGGAGCCCCCCAAAATAAAGTCTGTCACAGTTTCCATTGTTACCTTGTCTATTTCCCATGAAGTGATGGGCCAGGGTGCCATGATCTTAGTTTTCTGAATGTTAAGCTTTAAGCCAACTTTTTCACTCTCCTCTTTCACTTTCATCAGAGGCTCTTTAGTTATTCTTCACTTTCTGCAATAAGGGTGGTGTCTTCGGGGTATCTGAGGTTGATATTTCTCCCGGCAATCTTGATTCCGGGGCTACAGTCCATGGGGCCGCAAAAGCGTTGGGCAGGACTGAGCACGCACACACTAGGAAGTTGAGCCAGGACGGCCTGGGATGACAGACCCACGATCTCCTCTGACAGCTCCGTCGGGAAGTCCTGATTCTTTGAATAAGGACTCCTGAGAAAAACAAAAGCCAGACAACCATGTGAGGGGCCCAAGCCTCCCTTCCCCGGTGGCTGGGATGACAAGACAGAAACATCGGGTAGCACTTCCTCCGCGCAGCTCCTCACCTTGGCACCTGGCGCTGAAAATCTGGAACCACTGGGTTGTTCATTGATCCCTTCGGCCCTTGGGTCAGTTTAGGTTGTATAAATAGATTCACCTCGATCTTGCACAAAATACAAAACTGGGCTTTTTCCCCCCTCCACCTCTAAGCACTGAAACTAAGTTTTAAGGGAAGAAGAAACAGCTATAGGAACCAAACAAAGCAGCGCAAGAGAACAAACAACGCGTCCAAAACTGAAACAATCATCTTTCCCCCACCCCCGATTTCCTCCCCAAAACCGGTTTCCCCTCTGAACTTCCCTATTTCTCTCAGCAGTAACAGCGCTCTCTGAGCCGCCCAGGCTCAAAAGACTACATATTTTATTTTGTTGCTGCTGTTCACATCTACTTATTTTTGGTTGAGCGGGGTCTTCAGAGCTGCTCTCCGACTTTCTCTAGCTGCGGCACACGGGCGTCTCGTTGCAGCGGGCTCTCTTGTTGCAGAGCACAGGCTCTAGGGTGCGTAGGCTTCAGCAGTTGCTGCGCATGGGCTCCGGGGTGGTGTATGGGCTTAGCTGCCTTGAGGCATGTGGGATCCCCCCAGACCAGGAATCGAACTGGTGTCCCCTGCATTGCAAGGTGGGTTCTTAACTGATGGACCACCAGGGATGCCCCAAAACTATGTATTTTAAATGTTGGCCCTTTTCTGTTCCTCCACCCACATAACCCTTGACACCAAGTCTTGCTGGTTCTTCCGCTTAAAAGCTCTGTGACATTGCCAGAGTCTTCTTCTTGCCCAGGGTCTGGCCTTTCACCCTTCACCCCTCTAAATGCCCTGCTAGCCTGTCACCTCAGTTCAGACTCCCATCAAAGTAGCCTCTTCAAACTGCTGTCCTGGCCACGCCCACCCATCACTCCATCACGACCTCACTCCTCTGTCCATCTTTCTAAGACTCACATTTGGTCAATTGCTCATATTCACCTTTGCCAAAGACAACCGACTGGCTTGTAATTTCTGCACTGCCCCCTGCTCTGTCTTGCTTAGGTGCCTCTGTGTCTGCTGTTCCTCTGTCCACTTTTGCACCTGGCTAACTCCACTCAGTTAGCCACTGAGGGACTCCACTTATGGTGTCCCTTCCTCCGGGAAGCCTTCCCTGATAGCCCAGACTAGAAATCCCCACCTCTGCTCCGGTAGTGTTGATGGCACTGTGTGAAGTAGGATATTTGGCCTCGCATCACTGAGCTCCTTCAGGGAGGAGCTGCGCTCTTCCATCTCAGGCCCATAAATGGGACCAAGTATCCTTTCCTTCTCTCCTTCCCAACCTCCAATTCCTTACACACAAGGCTCGCAGTCTACCCCTATCTGCCCTGCCTGCAAGACAGAAGAAATCGTACACCGAAGGGAAAAATTCTTAGCCGAGCTGCCATTCTTGGCTCTGTAGTAAGGAACTGATTAACTCCAACTCTGTCCACTCTAACCCTCTCCCAACTGCACAGGCACCTGTGGGGCAGGCGCTCACCCTGAGGCTCCTAGAATCTGTTCACATCTTGCTCTAGGCCATCCAGTCCCCTTTGTTCCAGCCCTCCTCTCCCTTTCCCCATTGTTTCGGGCAGCCCAACCCTCTGGGTGGGGTTTTTTGAAACCCTGCTTGAGCTCTACCCCCTCTCCACCCACTGGATCACTCTCTGTCCTTTTCTGAATCCGATGGCCTTTAATCTAATCTAAATCTTTATTTGTACTTAGCTGTCTGTTGCCTTGTTCTGTTCTTTAATCTTTCTAGAGGGTATATTTTTGTTTCAACTAGATACTGGGGCAAGGGTCATTTCTTATGGGACTTTTTACTCCTGTCACTATCAATTATCAGGCACATTACAGGCCCTTAGTAAATATTGGGGGCTTCCCTGGTGGCTCAGATGGTAAAGAATCTGGCTGCAATGAGGGAGACCTGGGTTCGATCCCTGGGTTGGGAAGATCCCCGGAAGGAGGGCAAGGCCACCCACTCCAGCATTCTTGCCTGGAGAATCCCCATGGACAGAGGAGCCTTACGGGCTGCAGTCTACAGGGTCGCAAAGAATTGGACATGACTGGGTGACAAAGCACAGCAGCACAGTATATATTTAGCAAATCATGGGGAAGTATAACATCATGGAAATATACAATCCAGCAAGAACTATATTAAACTTTTATCTTCAGCATACAGTCAAGGGTTGGGCAGAAACTAGCAAAGAAGAAACTGCCTTCATGGACTTTACAGCTTAATGAAGAGAGCTAAGACAATCACAAATAAATGTCTTTTTTTTTTAAGTTAATTTATTTATTTTTGGCTGTGCTTGTTCTTCACTGCTCCATGGGCTTTCTCAAGTTGTGGCGTGTAGACTTCTCTTGTTGCAGAGCACAGGCTGCAGGGCAACCGGGCTTCGGTAGTTGCGACATGTGGACTCAGTAGCTGTGGCCCCCCCGGGCTCTAGAGCACAAGCTCAGTGGCTGTGGCACTCGGGCCTAGTTGCTCCTTGGCATGTGGGATCTTCCCAGATCAGGATGGAACCTGTGTTTCATGTGTTAGCAGGCGAATTCTTTACCCCTGAGCCACCAGGGAAGCCCAAATAAACGCCTATTAACACAGTGATCTCATTTTTTTCTTTTTTTTTTAAACTACTGTTATGGGGTGGGAGGGAGGCTCAAGAGGGAAAGGATATATGTATACATATATAGCCGACTCACATTGTTGTACAGCAGAAACTAATATAACATTGTAAAGCAATTATACTCCAATCTTTTAAAAATTAAAAAAAAAAGTAATGAGGTCAACACAATAAATCATGTTTTGAGATCTTGCCAAAAGCAAACAACACACACACACAAAACCAAACAAAAAAACACTACAGTTTTAGAGAGTTATTTATACAGAGATTTACTAGGTAATTTGGGAAACTGAAGTCAAGAGAGGAATTGACAGTTCATATCCTTTTCCATTTTCCACGTTACTCTCCCAAACTTCTGGGAAGTAAAACATCTACCCAAGAAGATAAGCATCACACCCACTGAAGGGCTTGTTAAAACACAGATTGCTGTGCCCTGCCCCTAAAATTTTCATTTCCTGGGATAGGGTAGGGAACCCAGGAATTTGGGATTCTTCTAAGTCCCGAGTGATTCTTGTAGGGCTGGTCTGGGACAGCATGCAGTGTGTCACGGCTGTCGCTGTTTAGGCACTAAGTCCCGTCTGTCTCTTGCAACCCCATGGACGGGCTCCTCTGGCCATGCGATTTCCCAGGCAAGAATACTGGTGTGGGCTGCCATTACAAGACCATGTTCAAAACCTAATCATGGGGACAATTAAGTTTATTGTTGACAGTTTTTTTTTTTTCTTGTGTGCCTATCTTTTCTTTCAGATAGACTGCAATCTCCCACAAGACAGGGACTATTTTATCATTGTTTTTCTAACCTCCTCAAATCCTCACACAGTTAGACACAGAATGTAATTTAAGACATCTGTGAAAGCTAGAGAAGAAAGAAAATTGGATCCTTCACAGCCAAAATAAAGGCAAAAGAAAATATTTGCATTCTTTCAGGCCTTGGTCAAATTAAAGGAAATAAATAGTACCAGAATTCAGACTAGTGTCTTCCAAGTCAGTCCATTCTCCTCAATAGCATGGAATTCTCGAATTAAAAGGATCACGCATGAGCTCTACACCTCATGACTCATCCACTCATTCATTCACCCCAACCCTGAACCAAGCTGAATCAGTTTAAACATGACTGAGCAGCACTCTGCAGGATTTATCACATTTGCGACAGGAAAAACAATCCATTTGGCAGGGAACAAATGATATTACAGGGCCCAAAGGTGAGTAATTGGCCCTAATGACTTGGAAATAAATCTGAATTCACATCGGGTAGGCTGTATAAATATCTACTATTAATATACATCTGAATGCTTGGTGCTTTCAGGAAGGAGGGGAGTAAGTGAGTTGGGAGAGGCAGGGGTGAGGAGAGCAGAGAGCATTGTTGTCAGCTGTCCTCTAGCCCCTGGTGCTGTCCCCACTTTCTTCTCCTCCTGAAGCAGGTTAAAACAACTTCTGAAGCGAAGAGAGTGCAATTCACAGCCTATTAACCTTGGATTTGGGAAGGTCTGCCACTCCCATGATTCCCCTCGGCAGCTGGTTTTAAAGTCCCAGCTGTGCAAGAGTTGCCTCCAGGTCAGTTCCGAGACTTCTGTGTTTGGCTAAGACTGACAAGAATTGCAAGAGTTTCCTGGGGGTCCTGGAAAGGTAATACAGTTGAAGAAAGACTCCTTTGTGGACCAGAGAGGCCAAAGGAATGACACTCCCTGGTATCTGGGATTTATGTCACGCTTTTCCCCGAAGTCTTCAGAGAAATGGGTACAATGGGAATGGTCTTTGTTCAGGGACATCCATTGATTGCATCATAATGAAAATTTTGATTGAGGAACTGTTCCACCCTTCATTTGCATGTATAGTCAAGAGGAGAACAAAATTTCTGCCCTCTTGGAGTTTACGGTCTTGAATGTCTTTCTAAGCTGGGGTGACCCACCCTTGATGGTGGGCCCAGCACTTTCAATGATAATACTGGGGAAGTTTTAGATAAACCAACCTGAAAGGTAGACTCTTTCCTGGATCCAACCATTCCTGGTCAGGGCTGTCACTCATGAACTTAGGCTCAAGAATCCATAATAGAACTTCCCTGGTGGCATAGAGTGTATGATTCTGCCTGCCAATGAAGGGCACATGTGTTCGATCCCTGGTCCAGGAAGATCCCACATGCTGTAGAGCTACTCAGCCCATATGCCACAACCACTAAGCCTGCGCTCTAGAGCCCTGAGAGCCTCAACTACTGTGCCTGTGTGCCCACATGCTGCAACTATGGAGCTCTCGCACCTAGGGCTTATGCTCCGCAACCAGGGCAGTCGCTGCCATGAGAAGCCCATGAATCGCAACAAAGAGTAGCCCCCGCTCACTGCAACTAGAAGAAGCCCGAGCAAAAGCAATGAATACCCAGTGCTGCCAAAAGATAAAAAAGCAAACGTGTTGTGTGTGTTAGTCACTCAGTTGTGTCCGACTCTGCAAATCCCCAGACTGTAGCCTGCCAGGCTCCTCTGTCCATGGGATTCTCCAGGCAAGAACACTGGAATGGATTGCCATTCCCGTCTCCAGAGGATCTTCCTGACCCAGGGATTGGACCCTGGTCTCCTGCATTGCAGGCAGATTCTTTACCATTTGAGCTACGGGGAATATATTTTTAAAAAAAGAATCCATAATAAATGACTTTTCTTCCTAATACAAAGGATTCTTCTTTCTGTGTCACATACCACAAGGAGGTCTACAATGATATCCGTGTTTCTATGTGTTTTTTCCTTTCAGTTGGCTTTTGTATTTCTAATGTTTGCCTCTCTCAAAATCCATAATAGGGCATAGGACAATTTAATCCATTTTGTTGATAAGAATGATGTCTTATAAAAGATACTTTATTGAAAGTATCATACATATCAACATTTCCTTATTTTGTTTCCTTAGACCTTGCTGGAAGTCTGGTTTGCTAATCTCTGATACTTAATTCATGATAACATATTAATGACTGACAAAATAGTGTAATAATTCTCTCGTAGAATCTTCATTTAAAAATAATAGATCCCTAGATCTCAGAGTGCCTTATCCCAACAGGAGAAATGTTCTTTTCTTTTTAAGAATGATATTCCAGGGACTTCCCTGGTGGTCCAGTGACTAAACTCTTCACTCCCAGTGCAGGGGGCCCAGGTTTGATCCCGGGTCAGGGAAATAGATCCTACATCCTACAACTAAGAGTTCATATGCCATAACTACAGTCATGTCTGACTCTTTGTGACCCCGTGGACTGTAGCCCACCAGGCTCCTCCGTCCATGGGGTTCTCCAGGCAAGAATACTGGAGTGGGTTGCCATTTCCTTCTCCAGGGGATCTTCCCAACCTAGGAATCGAACCCACGTCTCCTGCATTGTAGGTAGATGCTTTAACCTCTGAGTCACCAGGGAAACCCGTAAGTAAGACCTAGCTCAGCCAAATAAATAAATATTTTCTAAAAACATGATATTCTAGTGGTAGTACTCTAAAGTATGTGGGTCAATTCACTACCTAAAAAGGGCAGCAAATGATCTGTGGTCAACCTTGACCTTAGATTTAAGAAGGGAGATATTTTAAGTGCCCTCTCTTCACCTAAATAATGATTTGGGCCCTGGATAAATAACAAGCCAGTTACCTTTGTAAAGCATTATCTTGGGCTTTCAAAATGATTATTTTTTCTAAACTATATATTAAAAAATTTTTATTTGATTTTTTTAGCTGCTCCACTCACCATGCAGGATCTTAGTTCTCCAACCAGGGACTGAACCTGTGCCCCTATGGTGGAAGCACAGAGTCCTAACCACTGGGCCACCAGGGAAATCCCTCAAAATTACTGATGACTGTTATAAAAATTGAAGTTGAGCTTACATAATCCTACTACAATATAAACCCATCTACGAAACCAGCAGAGTCAAATTCTTTGGCTGCTTCTTTATTTAAAAATTGGGGGAAGAGAAGAAAATTTTTTAGGCAGAAAAAGACATTCAGTGTATTTTTGAAACTCGTCTTTCCCCATTCTTTAGGAGAAGAAACTCTCAGCCAGTTGCAAGTGCTAGATCCTGGGGAAAAGCAGGAGCCTAGCATGAAAGCTGGAGGGGACAGGCAGTTTTATAGAACGGAGGCCCTCGTCGCAGCTGTGGATATCGGACCCATCCTTGGGCAGCAGTCCTGGAAGCCTGAGACGCCTCATCCCTTCTCCCTACCCTGCCCCAAGCCCCACACTCCGTACCCCAGGAAGTTGTAAATCTTTGGATCCAGTGGGCTGTGGCTAAGAGACCAGGTGCTAGAAGTGCCATCTATAGCGTATCTTAATTTCACTTACTCATCTTGTAAACTCATGTCACAGGGGAAGTGGATGCCACCAGAGAGCCTTACGGCCTATTGCCATTGCAAGAAAAACAACTCAACCTCAGGCCCTTTGGGGCACTGGTCATTTTCACTTGAAAGGTAAAATTTACAAGGTAACTCTATTAATTTGCTGGGCCTGCTGTAACAAAGTACCAAAGACTGGCTGGCTTAACAACAGAAACGTATGTCCTTATGTGTCAGGAGAAGGGGGCGACAGAGGATGAGATGGTTGGATGGCATCATCAGTTCAATAGACATGAGTCTGAACAAACTCTGGGAGATAGCGAAGGACAGGGAAGCCTGGCGTGCTGCAGTCCATGGGGTCACAAAGAGTGCGATACAACTGAGCAGCTGAACAGCAACATCTCTGGAAACAAAAAGTCTAAGACCAAGGCGTCTGCCCACATAGTCTCATCGTCTTCTTTTTTAAAGCGTTTACTTATTATGTTTACGTTTTTGGCTGCGCCAGGTCTTCATTGCAGGGGATCTTTTTCAGTTGTGACTTGTGAACTCTTAGTTGTGATAAGTGGAATCTAGCTCCCTAACCAGGGATTGAGCCTGGGCCCCCTGCATTAGGAGAAGAGCATCTTAACCACTGGAGCACTAGGGAAGTCCCCAGCGTTTCTTCTTCTGAAACTCTCTCCTTGGCGTGTAGACGACTGTCTTTTCCCTTTGTGTTCACATGGTCTTCCCTCTTTGTATCTGTGTCTTAATTTCCTCTTCTGATAAGGACACCCGTTTTGCTGGACTGGGGACCACTGTAATGACCTCGTTTTAACTTAATTACCTCTCTTAGGTTCTATCTCCAAATACAGTCACGTTCTGAAATACTGATGATTAGAACTTCAACATTGTAATTTTTGTCGAGGACACAATTCAGTCCATAACAACAGCAGACAAGTATCATTTGTCAGATGAATATATCCACACCGATCTTGAGTTTTAGACTCGCTTTATGAAAATGTCTGGGCGTGTTATGTTACTGAAGGAACATGAAATGTTTCATTCCGTCCTCTCTCCTCTTTGGCCATTTCACAAGAGAAGTGCTGGCTGCGAAGTAAAATGGAGATCTCTTAAGTGGCACTTGTCAATCAGTTTCACTTCCTCAATAATTGCAACTTCTTGGTGGGAGCTGACCTCTTTTAAAAGAGCACTCCAGATGCAGAGAATTATTTGTGAACAAAGCGATCGCTGGCACAGTGTCAAATTCCATTCATTTATTTCAGAGGCATTTATGTACCATATGGAGGTACTTAGCTAGGTAAGGGCTAGGTACCTTGTAAGTGGGTGAATGGAGAGTATAAGGAAGGAGATTCTGATCATGTCTCAGGCCTGGAGAAACCTGGGACAGCTGCAGGCATATTAACATGGCTGAGGGCTTCCCTGGTGGCTCAGCAGTAAAGAATCTGCCTGCCAAGGCAGGAGACACAGGTTTGATCCCTGATTCAGGAAGATTTCACATGCCTCAGAGCCACTAAGCCTGTGTGCCACAACTATTGAGCCTGTTCTCTAGAGCCCGGGAGCTACAACTACTGAGTCCACGTGTTGCAACTACTGAAGTCTTCGCACCTTGAAGCCACGCCAGTGAAAAGCCCACACACCCCACCTAGAGGGTAGTCCCTGCTCCCCACAACTAGAGAAAAACCCACAGGGCAGTAAAGACCCCGCACAGCCAAAACTTAAATAAATAAACATGGCTGAGAAATTTCCAAGGGTCTGTGCTGTAGTCATTTCAGAAAATCTAGGCTCTTTCCTCCTGGTTTTTCCTGCCCTCTAGGTGGAGAGAATTTCTTGGGACCTAGTCTGGGTTCCAAGTTGCTTGGGTGATAAGGATTCTCCTATCAGTGGGGACCCTAATCTCCTCTTCAAACATACTGACCCAAACAGAGTGCCTTCAGTGTGACCTGTGACTATCTACCAACCTGTCAGTCTGTCTATCTTTTCATAGGTTTTTGATAAGCATGGCTGTTCATGTATCAGGAATACAGCATGACCTATTGCTCACAATTTTTGCAGTGTGCGTCTATGTAAGAATTTACTGCTGTACTTAAAATTTTCAACATTAACCATGTGTAAAATTAGTCTGATTATAAATTACTCAGATTAGTATTGATTGGTATAGAATCATAGAATAGTAGATTTGGGAGGGCATTTAACCCACAGTCTCCTTCTTCACAAGAAAGTAAGGCCTAGCAAAGTGACTTGTCCAAGGTCACAAAAGAACTGAGACTGAGCCCCAAGCCTTCAGATTCCTAGTATAATCTCACCTGTCAGTTCTACTATATTAAATAATCACCTTGATGGTATAGTTTTTCCTCTTTGTCTTTGTCTACAACTATAAATGCCTAAAACCCTCCAAGATACTGCACACTGTTTGAAAGCCCCTCACCTCCCTTATCTCACGCACATGTACACATGGACACAAAAAGGCACTGTCATTCTGTAGTAATAAAGGCCAGATTCTGACAACGAGGGTCCCTTGGCCTTGTCCTGGGTTTCCTGGACTTCACCTGGGTTCAGCGCCGCCTCCCTTTTCTGCACCCCAGGTGCTTTCACATCTGAGGACTCTTGGGCTTTACTTGGCTCCCTTGGGAGGACCGCAAGGAATCAGAGAGGGGACAGTGCAGAGTCAGAGGAGCATTCTAAGCAGGCACTGGGTACTCTTTGGAGGAAAGAATGAACGAACGAGTGAGTCAATCAATGAACAAGTGAAAGCGCAAAGGAAAGGGGGAAATAAAGGGAGGGGAGGCCGACCTGGATTCTTGAGGATGGAGTGGCGTTAAGGAATGGGGTCTCTTCTGTAGTTTGCTGGGAGGCTCAGGACCTGAGCAGCTCATGACCAGCCCTCAGCTGAGTAGAGCCCAGAAACCCCCTACTTCCTTCAAATGTCTTCCCTGACATCCCTTTCATGAGGGAAGACTCTTAGTGCTTAGTATGTGTGTTTTGAGGACAGGGTTCATTTTATTCAATTTTATATCCTTTGTTCAACAATTTTTTTTTTTTTCATGAATGCTTGACAACTGAAAGACAAACATCTGGAAATTAATAACCTACTAATTTCTAGTCACAATGTAACTGCTGATGTCCAGTTCTCTTCTATGTGTGTATGTGTGTACGATCAGAAAGAAAAATGGTCCTGGGTTTCTGTAAAAATACGGATGAATCTGGGATTTTGGAAACATTAAGATTTCAGAAAAGAACATAATCTCTGCAGATGTTACAATTTTGCAGGAGATAGGATCTGCTTTTGCTTAGCAGCACATGGAGCCGTGGGCAGAGCGTCTGATATGGATATTAACCAGCATTTCGACTATGTGTCTGCGAAAACCTCAAACTGTGGAAGTTGGGGTGAAGGAGAGGATGTAGCCCGGGGGCTGAGCTGGACTGGTCTGGAATCAAATGCACCTCTAGGTTTCCGATGGTGAACTGATACTTTTTTTTCCTACCTCCCTCCCTTCTGCAGCCCTGACAAAGCGAACTGATGATTCCTTTGGTAGGCTGTGATTGCTACCGCTTTTCTGCTGCCCAGAATGTTTTTCTCCCACCTCTCCTGATAACACATCATGCTCCACCCCCATGTCCATGGTGAGAAACAAGTTTTCTTTGGAGCCATCTTCACCAACTGCTGAGAGAAGAAAGAGCTGCTGAGATGAATAGAGGGAGAAAGAAGGAGCAGGAAGGAGGCAGGCGAGGTGAGAGCATCGCTAGTAGACCTGAAACTAGGAATCTGGACTCCTCTGTCAGATGAAGCAAACCCCTCCGCCCCCTTTTTTCCCTTAACTTTTTCATCTGGGCTTCATTTAATTGCAACAGAAGGTATCTTGGTTAATGCAATTCCTTCCCTCTTTCCCTGCCTACTTGTAATTCTCTCTGCCTCAGTTTCCTCATCATGGTTCCCTGTGGTTTCCTTGATCACCAATATGATTTCTTCCCCCCAAACACAGAGTGCAGTATTATTATAAACAGTAACTTCTATTTTTAGGAACTGCAGGTTTCCCGTCTTGGCTGCCTTACCAGAGAGTTTCTGAATCGGGGCCAGCTCTCTTTCAATAACATAAGACATAATCTAAGCAGAATAGTAATGATAGTCCAGAATTTTTTAGAAAATCCAAAGAACCAAGGACTTTCAGTGATTTGTCTAAACGAGGTCCACTCTCAACCAGGATAAAATATCATTTTATTGTGTCTGGTTTGTGCTCTGGCATTTAACTGAAGCTTAACAAATAAGACTGTAAATTCAGGGACAGGAAGCAGCGAATAACAAAAAGAACTAATGTCTCCTTGACATCACTCACTCTTAAGAAGGCTGTTTACTTCTCAGTTTACCTCCCAGTGTGTTTTAAAATACTCTTGCAAATCTCAGCTTGAAATAGCTGTTCTACCTTCTCTCAATAGAAGCCCCCACCTTCTAAGTACACTGGCTTATAGTTATTTATAAACCTGATGTCAGTCAAAGATTATTTTGTATATCCCTCCTCCTAACTCTCTTCTCCCTACATACCAAGATAGACCTATATAAAATTAGAAACTTCACATAAAGGATTCAGTCACTTAGATAAGAATTATTGTCAGCAATCATTTCTGAAGCATAAATTCATCATATTGGGTGAAGCATGTCTCTGAGACTGTTACATGGATACCAGCTCCTTAAAAAAAAAAAGAAGGCTTCTGTGGCCAAGGTAGTTTGGAAAACTATATGCCTCTTAGGGATTTTAAACTCTACAATAAAGTACCTTTGGGTAAGTTAGAAATTCCAAATCTTTTCCTCAAAGAATCCTTTGCTTTCAGTACCTGGTAACATTTCATGGAATAATGTGTCTTGAATCACATTTTTGAGAACGAGGGAGGTGGCCTACACACAGGATATGGAGGCAGGAGGCCAGGGTTTGACTCCTGGCTGTACAACCCTACTCGTTATATGACTTTGAGCAAATCAGAATCTCTTAATATTTCATTTTCACATTGGAAGAGTGAAGATGATAAGACCCATGTTAATCTGAGTTGTTTTATGGGTTAAACTATATTATTATTGACTGTTCTTTAAGCACTATAACAAGCTATATAAATGAGGTATCCTCAGATATCACAGAGAAATATAAGGTTGTATTAGCCAATTAATTGTGTATAAGTATATAAAGATATTTGCCCTAGTAATCCTTACCTAACAATTATGTATTTAAGTCTACCTGGGGGGGCCAGCACTGAGAGGGGAACAAGGAAGCATAGTCCAAAGGTCAAGGTAGGATTAGAGCAGGTTGGATCCAGAAATTTCTTTGGTGATAACTGAATTTAACCCTTTCATTTTATGTATGATGAAGTGAAGGCCCACAGGGGTAAAATGAATGGCTTAAGGTCACTCAGGATTAATGTTAGGAATATCTGATTCCCACCCAGTGATGGACATTATTGCCCAACGGCTGCCTCAGTATGAGACAAAACATGGCCCCATGAAATTTTCAATCTAATGAGGTGAGACATACAAATGATATAATCAGAAAACAAGATGATGTGGAGCAAAATTTAAAAGCTCAAAAATGGGGCTGAAGGTAACCATTTGAGATGAGGGATATGTTAATTAGCTTGACTGTAACAGCCATTTCAAAATGGATTTGCATATCCAAACATCGTCTCATACCTTAAATACATATAATTATTATTGTTTCGAAAATAATTTATTTTGGCTGCGCTGGGCCTTAGTTGTGGCACTCAGGCTCTTCCGGGCGGCCTGTGGACTTTTGTAGTTGTGGCATGCTTGTGGGATCTAGTTCCCTGGCCAGGGATTGAACCCAGGGCGCCTGCATTGAGAGTTCAGAGTCCTACCCATTGGACCACCAGCAAAGTCCCTGTAATTTTTATTTTTAAAAAATGTGGCTGAAGTAACAGGGGCAATGAGAATTCAGGAGTGAGGAAGCCCAGTAGCCAGGCTCAACTGGAGGTGAGACGAGCTGGGGCCTTAAGGAGTAAACAGCACTGTGTTGAATTTGGATACTGAAAGAGGAAAACCAGTGGTGCTTCAAAACAGAACTGGAGATGATAAGTCAACAGAATAAGTGGCTGCCAAATTTTAAATAGTCAGGCATTATAGTTTGGGTGAAATATACATTAGTAAGCATTACTGGACACTTCCAAATTCTGAGAAGTTTCCGGAGCTTTAGAGAGAATATGAGAAGTAGACAACATGGTCTCTGATTTTAAAAAGCTTATTTCTTTATTTGGAGAGGAGATGGGAATATAAGACAAAATTGGAGAATCTAAGCATGTAAGTATCTTATACAGAGGGCAGTAGGGGAAGATGGGCTGTTAAGGCAGGATTTCTGCAGAAGATGAACCCTGAGTTGTTTCTTAGGAGAACCTTGGAGTTGATTCATGTTTGAAAGCACCTAAGATAACTTGTGTCATTCCTTGCATTAAGAGGGAAGTTTCAATATGCATATAATGTAGGACTGTGCATTATTCTTTTGTCCTTGGTCTTTATTAACTTTTTAATTCTTTCCTTGTCATTTCTTATAGGAAATCAAGTGGAGGGCTAGACTGCTTGATTCAGTATGGTCACTCATACAGATGTGTACCCAGACGAGTAAGGGCCTGCTTTTATTCCTGTCTGATTTGTTACCTCTTCCTCTTTCACATCCATCATGTTCCCAGTCTTCCTATGATGGATAATTGACCTAATTAAGAGTAAAAAAGGTAAGATTAAAGGAATGATATTTAGACTCTGCCCCATTAGTCACCATTCCCTCCAGCTAACCAGTTCCCAAGTCCTGTTGACTTTTGACATTCTAAATATTTCTCAACCTGTTCTCTGCTCTCTCTGCTCTTTCCTCTGCTGCTCTATTCAGATCATAACCATTTCTCATCTTATTTATGCTAGTACATTGCAACTGGTTTCTAGCTCTTCCTGCCTCTCTTTTCTTCAATCCTCAACTTCATCTCTCACAATCAGAATCACTTTTCAAATACGCAAAGCCGCTTTATCCCTCTAGTGAAAATCCTCCTGAGCTTCTTTTTAGCTTACAGGCAAAGTCCAAAGTGGCATGCAGATCCTTTCTCGTTCTGGCTCCTCTTCACCTCTCCGTTTTCTCTTTGGTTACTTCTAAAGAAAACTGAGTCCCATCCATGAGTGTGGTTTTTTTTTTTAGGTCTCAAGGATTTTATTTTTTGAATGCAGTAATGTTGCTTAGCATACTTTAAACTGCTGAACTCCTATGCATCCTTCAAAACTCCTTCATTCCTGGTCACCTCAGTAATGTATTCCCTTTACCACCTTTTCATAGTTCAAATACAGTACTTTTCAGAGGTATCATAATCAGTCATGAATCTGCCTTTTCTACTGAGCCGTGTGCTTCTTAACAAAGGACTTTTGAGTGCTCTCTGTCTTCAGATGAGATCAGTGCTGGCATGCAGGTCCTGTAGCAACACTACACCTAGTGAGGTCTTCCCCCACCCTCCTATCCCTCACACCACGACTTGAAGAGGTCAAGATAAGTGCTGAAAGAGGTTAAAATCATCAGGAGAAAGAGTGATAATTCACTGATAGAGGACGAAAAAGAGGGGTAAAAAGACAGGAAAGGTAAAAGGAAGTTCATCAGGAGATAGTTGCTTCCACAACAGGAAAGGCTTTCAACCCCTAAAAAGACCAGTCTATTTTCCCTTTCAGGGAAAACAACATGAATGTTATCCAAATCTTTTGGAAATGAGCAAATTCCTTCCTTTCGCTTGCCCTCCAGCCTCAACTAGAATGGTTTTTATGTGGTGACCTGGAGTTGGTAGCTCAGCAGGGGAGTTCTCCGCCTGGGGATGGAGAAGCCTAGCCTCAGAGGCTAGCTGAGAGAACCTAGAAGAAACCCACCTTTGTTCTTAAGAATTTTGCCTGGGGAAGGGCAGATCTGACATTAAACCTCCTGAGAGCTGGCTAAAACCCTGAGTGCGAAGTGGAGGCTGCCAGTATACAGGTCATAATAATCAGAAAGTCTCTTGAAACCACCTCATTGTAAAAAGTCACTTGTATAAAGTCACTTGGGTGGCCAGTATGGAAAAATGGAATCTGTTCTATTGGGTCCTTCAGGATATGTGCCATATGAAGGCACAGTAGGTCATTTATTTTAATGACTGAAATCAACATATGACACATTATTTCAATTTTGAAAGCAGATCTTTTAAAAAAAGGTAAAGTCATAATTAAAAAGCATTTTAAAATAGCACTTTATTGAGAATTCCCCTGCGGCCCAACCGTTAGGACTCTGATTCCACTTCAGGGCCACGGGTTCCATCCCTGTTCAGGGAACTAAGATCCAGCGTACCATGTTGTGCAGCAAAGGCAAAACTTTATTCGATTCACGGAAATCTTTTAATAACGTGTCTGTTTCTTAGCTGGGCTAACACTATTACATAATCCACTCCATAAGATGTGATGATCACTAATTTGTTGATGAGGAACTCGACCAGCTCAGAGAGGCCATCCCGTACCTTTTCGGAAAGGGCCCTGGGTGGTGTGACAGGTCTCTCACCTCCAGTTTCTGAGACCTTTCTAGACACTCCTCAAACACTTCAAACACTGCTGTGGATAAAACCTAACGATTATGATACTTCCGACATAAGGAGAATCTAGGGGATGGGAAGGAGAATTGAATGTATAGGAATGAGTATGAAGGCGTACTTAATTTCACTTCTCGTTTCTTAAAAGAACTGCCCGAGAGGAGATCCTTTAAAACATCACTGCTCTACATATACGGTGCGAATAAGGAAATTAACAATGCAGACTGGCTAAGAGAGACTTGAAGTAGCTAATAAGGCGAAGGCCGAAGAGATACACCGGGACCGCCTCCTTCATTTAGATCAACGATTAAATGAGCACAACAGGGGGCAGAGGCAGGTAGAACGCGGGTTCTCGCGTGGCTACCGCGGGTGGTATTCCCGGCAATCGGCGTTCCAGACGCTTCCTCGCGGTGTGCGGGTCTGTGTGGCTCGGACTCCATATTCCACTCGTTTCCCCTCAACGTTGTAGCCTCGCTAACAGGCACTCCAGACGCAACAGACGCCGGGACCAGCCAAGATCCAGCGCGATCTCTTAAAAGACGGTGATTTTTTTTTTTGTAGGAGGCGGCGGCCGGGGCTTCCCTTTTGGGGTCCCCCCACCCCCGACGCCGTTCTCGCCCGTCAGGCCGCGTGCCGCGCCGGGAGGTGGCCTTTCCGCGAGGTGACCTCGGGCTCCCCCCGAGCCCGACCGCAGCACGCTCCGTGTGGAGACGCGAGGCGGTGTCCTGAGGTGACACCGGCTGTGCCGCCGAGGCAGCAGGCGCCGCCGATCAACTAGTTCGCACCGAGGATTCCTCTTGGTGCGTGGCCCAGTTTTCCTCAGGACGGGCTCCAACCCCTAGCCGACACCGCCCCCCGCGCCGCCACGCTCCGAGGCCTTCCCCTGGGACGCGGCGCGTCCCTCCCCCGCCGCGCGGCGCGGCGCGCGCGCGATTCCTCGATTCCACAGGCGGTTCGCGCCGCGGGTGGGGGCGGGGCGCGCGGGGAGGGGGCCGGCCGCCGCGGGGGGAGGGGGGCCGCGGTCGGGGGGCGGGGGCGGGGGCGGGCCGGCGTGGGGAGTTCCTCGCTCGCGGACCACACGCTCTGCGGGCCAATCCCGAGCCAGCCTCGCTCAGTGTCACACGCGGGACACGTCCAAGCGTTTGTTGGCAGGGCCGGCGAGGGGGGCGGGGGCGGGGAGGAGGGGAGGGGAGTTGAGTGACAGGCTTGCGGGGCAGGCTGGGAATTGTAGTTCCCAGCGCCCATGGCCATAGCCATTTTGTAGTCGGGGGACTACAACTTCCAGAAGATCAAGGGGACCATTCTAAGGTGCCCCGGGAATAGGCGGCTCTCCCCGGGGCCAGGAGTCCTGGGGCGCTGGCACCCAGCAGCCCGGCTGCAGGTAGACACGAGGCGTGGCGGGGGCTAGCGTTCTGGCGGCCGAGGGGTGAGCGGCAAGCTGGGGAAAGGGGGTGAGGTGGAGCGACCGAGCGTGCCATGCATTGAGCTAGGGAGCCTCTCTCAATTCCAGTCTTAGGCTTGGCGTGGGAGCGATGCCTGCGGGGTGGCCCGGGAAGGGTTTGTCGAGGCCTCTCGGGTATCTCGTCGACGGGGCCGTGAGGGTCCTCTGGGCTGGGCCAGGGGCGGTCGGCACCGGAGTAGGCGGGCTCCTGGTGGCCCAGCTGTGGCAGTTTTCGGCTGGCGTCCGGCGGGGAATTATCCGAGGAGCCCTAACTTGTATAAAAGCAGAGTCCATTTAAAGTTGGGCTGGATAGCCTCTATCTCATTGGTTAGGGGGCTTGGAAAAAAGAGACTCGGCGAGCCCTCGCTGTGGTGCTGCCGCCGCCGCCGCCGCCGCCGCCGCTGGAGTTGACTCTTCTGCTCGCACTGCTGCTGCAGCACAAACGTGACTTCCAACATTTTTTATTTATCTTTCCCTTTTCTTTTCCAAGATGTAACTACAGCTCAGACACTAAGGACCTTCACGTTTCGCTGATGTAGTTTTTGGAGGAAAAAGGGGGGGGAGTGAAGGGCGTCGGTTTTTTTTGTGTGTGTGTGTTTCGGGGGAAATTTTCCATTATGAGTGTTTTACTAAAGTGAATTTTTTTTTTTGTTTGCTTCGTCTTTGGCTTTTTTTTTTTTCTTCCCAATTTCGGATTTATTTCAAGGCGAATCGGGCTTTGGGGAAAGAGGAAGAAAAGTCGGATTACAAGATCAGCCTCCACCAACAACAATAAAAACCACCAGGATATTTTTTTGCAAATTTCTGACGGCTTTAAATTCATGAAGCAATTGTCCCCTTTTGCAATCAGCATTTGGATCTCAGAATGAGCAAGGAAAGACCCAAGAGGAATATCATCCAGAAGAAATACGTAAGTGCTCCTAACAACACATCCTTTGACTTGTAGTTTTAAGCAATGGCTGTGAATGTCAAGTTTATGGATAATTCTGCAGCTGAAGGGTTTGAAACACAGCGTCCGATAAGGCTGTTTCTTTCTTTTCTGAAAGAAGGCTTTTCAGGCAAAGTCGTGTCTGCCTAGTTTGGATGAAAAAACAGATTGGTGTAGCGATACCTCCAGTGAATAAATTGACCTCGAATGACACAACCATAATCTAGTTTTAGATGAAAGGCAGGGGATTTTGGTGGAGCCTACTCGGGGAGGTGGGGGCTGCGGTAATATAACTAAACTGCATTCTCGGGCGGATTTGTCCCCATATTGCACTTTGCATGCAAATGAGTGTTATTATTATTAATGTTATTTGGGAAATCGTGTAACGCGTGTGTGTTGGAAGACCTTTAAGTTGCAATCGAGGGTCCGATTATGGCGATCTTGTTCCTTGCACTGGCACATCAAATTTAATATATGTGGTCGTTTTGGCTTATTTGGTTCGCGACATAAACCAGTTGGGAATCATGTTACAGGGAATGCATTTGTTGGGATTGACTTTAATAATGGGACTGGTTTTGTTTAAAAATTCATGGTTTCCAGTTTTAGGGGAAAAAGACATAGAATATAGTTAACGTTTTTAAGTAGGCATGTGAATGTAAATGTGACTACAATTAATTTCTCCCAGTTAACTGGGCTTCTGAAATTTGGTGATTATTCCGAGATTTAAATGGTTTGGAATAGTTAAATTTGTTTTGTGCATAGTACAGCTACGTTTTGATTGGCATGGGGAATGTTTTTGTTTTGTGTGTGGTGGCTTTTTTTTTTTTTAAGTTTGGGGGGAGGGAGAGGAGGGGGGACCGAGGATTAACCAAATATGCACTCGAGTGATCGGTGATTAGCTGCATGCTTTAAATCAAAGAACCCATTAAAAAAAGAAAAGGCCGAATGAACACACATTAGGAATAATGCAATGTTATAAGAAAGTTTGATTTAACTCGGGTGGACAAATTGGTGTTAATATTTTTCCTTTTTGAGCAGTGTGATGTGTGTAATGGGAGATGACCTTCGGGGCACTGGTTTTGTAAAAAATAGATTTAATGGAAAAGCTGAATACCTCTTCTTGAGGGCTGCTCCTAACCTAGACACGTAAACTTCAACTCTGAAAGAAATGCAAGGTTAAATAATCAAGCCCAACTTAAAACGCTGCTCCCTAAAGCATTTAAGAATTAAAATACATCCGCATTGCAGAGGGCTGAGGAGAATGCAAAAGACTAGTTTAAACTCGGGCTGTAGAAACTGCAGGGAGACGGGCTTGCCTGCGAGCGTGGACGCCTTCCCGGGGCACGTCCGATCCGGGTGCAGCCACAAAGCAAAAAGGGGGTAGAACTTGGACCAGAGCCACCCTCGCTCCCACCCCAGCCCTCGCTAAGTTGGGGAGCGGCGTGGGGTGGGATTTTTTGTTCCCGGTGGTCAGCGGATTGTGTCGATTCCGGGCGTCCGGCTGTCTGCCGGTGTCTGGCGGCGGCCGCAGGAGGCAGAGCACGAGTTAACGTTCGGGGAGCGGAGCCCGTGTTCCCGACGTGCTCAAGCCGGTGCGGCGGGGGCGGGGGGGGCGGTGCGCGGGGGTCGCGGCGGGCTGGGCCGGGTCCGGGGCCGCGCACGGCCTGTAGAGGGCGGGCTGCGGGCTGCGGGCTCGGGGCGGGCGGCGCGGGCTGGCGGGCGGGCGAGCCGGTGGGTGGGTGGGGCGCGGGGGCGGTGCGGCCGGTTCGCCTGGGGAGGGGGCGGCGCGGCGCGCGGGGCGGGGGCGTGGCGGGGAGGGGGCGGGCAGCGCGCGGCTGCGGCGGGCGCCCCCCAGCGCGCGCACGGCAGAGCATGGCGGCGGCGGCGCGGCCGGCTCCCCGCGGCCTGGCCCGCCGGCTCCCCGCGGCCTGGCCCGCCGGCTCCAGTGCGGGCCCGGGAGCAACAGGTTAAGCCGGCTAGACGTCAGCGCGCCCCCTCCCCGCCCCCCGGTTCCTCCCCTGCCTCGCGCCGGCCTCCGCCCCCTCCCTCCGCCCCCAGCGGCTCCGGGTTCCCGGACGCTCCGGCCGGGTTCTGTTGTCATTGTGACGTCACAAAGGGACGGGCCCGGGTGGAACCTTCTCCTCCTCCGTGACGTCAAAAGTCGGGCGGGAGGTTCCAGCGCGGCGGGGCTGCGGGGGCGGAGGGAGCGGTGCGGAGGCGGCGGCTGCCGCGCGGAGGGAGGAGGAGGAGGAGGAGGAGGAGGAGGAGGAGGATGCGATCCGCCTCGGCCTTCCGCCCGGAAGCGCTGCACTGCCCTCCAGGTGAGCGCTGGGAGCCTCTGGTCCCCTTGCGAGCGCCCCCGACCCTCCTCTGGTTCTATTTCGGGGGTGGGCAGCAGGGCGGAGACGCCTCCTGTCTGTGAAAACGTTTTCGCTTCCTCTGTTTCCAGGTCTGCTGACGGCTGTGGCGTTATTGCGGTGGTGGTCGTGCTTTCTCGTCAATGCGTTTGCAAAGCAGGGGAAACTTCAGTGGGGCAGCTTGGCTTTGCAGGAGAACCGCGTGATGGGTTTGGCCACCTTGTCACTTTAAGTCGTGTTGGGGATGTCACGGCAGGACGTGGCGGGGTGATGCTACACAGCATCAGCTGTTGGTTTTTCTGGAAGCCTTGAAATACCAGAGTGGCACTTGTTCGTTATGCCAGTTCTAGACCTATGGAGTAGTTTAGGGGTTGGGGCAGATGAAGAGCAGTCATCGGTAGGTGTGCTTGGAAGAGCACTGGGCTGCAAGTCTAAGGTGTCCTTGGCTCAGTTCTTCAGAACGAGAGCACGAGGGGCGGGAAATCTAGGTTTATTTATTCGTATGTAAAATAGAAAAAGTAATACATGCTTTTGCCTTTTCACTTTATCTGAGATCGTGTGCGTGAGATGATGTGCGTGGAAGATGTAAAACTATGCTGTTTCTGTGTAAGACGAAATCATTACTTGAGCTGGTGGAAGGCAGCGCATTTCCTACAGTTGGTCTCAAAAGCCTTAGCTGCCTGCTGCGTTGCCATTTAGCTTATTGTTTTAGCAAAACAGAGTTTGGGGGTGGGATTGTAGATGGCAGGCTTTGGGAAAATGATTATTATATTTCATATTAAATGACGTCTTTGAAAAACTCATAAATTGCAGTGTAATCCTGTCTTAATTGCTGGGCACGATTCCCACTACAGTACCTCAAATAACTGAAAACATTTGCCTTTCAAAGCCCCAATCCACTTGGACAATAAAAAGTTACATGTTTTGCTCTATGGGTATCTTATGCCATTCCTGTCACTCCACTGGTTGGTTATTACTGTCGAGTGTAACAGATAAGATACCTAGACTTAAAAACTATTTGATATTTGATGCTTTATAGAAGGTGTGAGTTTGAAATAAAAATCTATGCCACATGAAGATATGATTCATGCAGTTAGCAGGAAAACAAATTATCAGTTTGATTTCTAGGACAGCTCAAGAAGAATTTGAAACACCAGGCTGTAAATTTTAGGTATTTAATTTTCTGATTTAAAAGTGCAGTATGATTGAAAACTCTGGGAAAAGTTTGTGTTACAAGATTCAAAAGCAAAGTTTGCTATAATTGTATAAAATGGTAAAGAGAAAAAGTAGAACTACACCAAAATGCAGTGATAGGATTTATAAGTTGGTTCCCCCCACCCCCACCAGTTTTACACCCAATTGATTTATTTATGGTTCTGGGGGAAAAAACGTGCATACCTTATTTAATTGCTGTATTTTTTTCTTTTTTGAGCTGTTTAGGTGGCTTGCTTTCTGCCTGTCTTTAGTAGTGGAGAAAAACCATTCTCTTTTTCACATAAGTCTTTGAGCAGAAACAGTTTAGCAACAATCGTCATGTGGAGAGATTATGGAAGGAATACTCCTGTCAAGAGTCCAAAGTGTGTTACTGAGATTTAAAAAGGAAAAAAAAAATCTTTAAAAAGTGATCCAATTTATGATTACCTGGGTTATTATTACTTTACTGTAGACAAGTATCTGACTTGTGTGTCCCCCACAGCCATTGGCCCAAAGGGCCAACTAGAATTACTTGGTGCTTAGATGGTTTCATGGCTGTTTCCTGTCGTAAGAGGTCAGACCAGTTCTTGTTGGTTGGCTGAAGGCTGTTGACTCACTTCCAGATGCCTTGGAAAGAACTCCAGTGTTAATCTTAATATATATCCTGCTCCAAAGGTTATTTAAAATTTCCTCCTTCAGAAAGAGAAAAATTTTTTGAGTATGTAATCAGTGTTTTTCAGATTTTAAATAGAACCCTTCCTTTCGGAGACGATACGGGAAAGTCATGTTAAGCCTAACATTGAAAAGGCTAAGCTGAACTTTTTTTTAGTTTAATGAGAGTTTTATTTAACCTAGTATATTGAACACATGATCATTTTAACATATAATCAATACAAATAGAAATCTATACAAATCTACATTTTTTTTCATCTTGTGTCTTTGAAACCTAGTGTGTATTTTTGATCCTCACAGGACAGCTCAATTTGGACAAGCCATTGCTTCGTGTGACTGAACATATGAAGCTGTCGTACTGAACAGTCCAGATCTGTGTAACCAGAGCTGTATCTCACGTAGCATGGTGTCTGTGTTGGTGAAGAACATCAAGTCCTACAAAATCGAACACTAAAAATTACAGGGCTAATGGGAAAATAAGGATGAAACGTCACTCAAAACATATGCAACTTTGGTAAAGCAAACCATAATCAGTTAGTAATCTGAATCTGGAAAATGACATGAAATGCTCAGGTAGGCAGCTCAGACTCCAGAGTGAATTGTAAAAATTGAGAGGTGTTATACTGGCAGTATTTTATAGAGTACAGCTCATGTTGCCAGGGCAGTATGGATGGAACGATGCTGTTAGCTGCAGGTAGGCATTGTTGGTTTTTTTTTTTCTGCCTTATGGGTGTTTTTTTTTTTTTTTTTTGTGAAGATGAACTTTTGAGTTTTTTGGTAGATGCACACTTTTCTAGTTTACTCCAAGTTTTTTTTTAATTGTAAATGGATGCTGAAGAGATTCTTTAGGTTTACTTTTAAGGTCTGTAGGTTTATTTTAGGGCTTTTAGGTTTATTTTTAAGGTTTGCCCTTGGTCATACTGGTCTGAAGACCTGGCTTTTTAACACTCAGCCATACGTTTTTCAGCCTGAGTAGTTTTCTTTTTGGAATTCTGCTTGTATGGTTCTGGTCTTCCTGTTACTGGTCTGTGTCTAAATCTTTCCCAGGATCGTAGCAACAGGTCTTGCACTAACCACCTTCCACCCGCCCAGCCTACCCAGTTCTTCTGGCTGAAGGACATCCTGGCTGTCACGTCCCTGCATGAAGCTCCCTGCCAGTGGGCAGGCCCGGGGAGTGTGTGCCTCTGTCCCCTTTGGCTCTTACCCATATAGAAGGCTTGCCAAGTGCCAGTTGCTTGTTCCCAAATCTGGTTATTCCAGTTAGACTTATTATTGCAATTTCAGTTAAATATTATATAAACCTTTGAACGAGTGTGACAAGAGAGTTGGTTTCTATGAAAACTTGAAGCTGAATGTTTGGGAACCCTTTATAAAAGTGAATTACTGTAAAAACGAGATTGTTAAATTACATGTGGGCCTGCCATTTAAAAGACTTGGGTGAAATCTGTTAAGATTTCGCACCCATACTGCTTTGCAAGTGGTTCCCTTTTAAGAACCAGGCTTCATTAATGGCTGAACTCCCTTCCCAACAAACAAAAAAGCTTGATGTGGAGTACCACGAATTCTCAAAATTATCTGTAACAAGAACTTCCCTGGTGGTTCGGTGGTTAAGAATCTGCCTTCTAATGCAGAGGACGCTGGTTCAATCCCTGTTCAGGGAACTAAGATCCGACATGGCCTTGAGGCAGCTGAGCTGGGGCACCACAGTGGATGCCTTTGTGCTGCAGCTGAGAACTTGCCAAATAAATAATTAAAAAAAATCTGTAACTAAAAGCATATTTATGTGTTTATTACATTCACTTGTATGTATATATGTATATGCTCACCTTATATACATATATATTAAAGATTTACTGCTTAACAGACTTTACGTTAGCTAACCAACTTACGGTCCCTATGAGCTCTAAGAGTGCTTCCATTATATGTAGCCTTAATTCCCAAATATTAAACTAGACTTCTTATCTGGTTATGCCAGGTAGCGTAGATAAAATGCGGGTCAGTTAGAGCGGCCCTGCTGAGGTAATTGTAACACTTTCAGAGTTTGTGTCGTTCTCAGGATGGTGGGGGTTAGAAAGATGAATGATTTTACACTTCATTTATGTGGAGTTCAGAAGCTTGTATCTTGTAATCCAGCAACCTTAATTATTTTGTCTTATTTAGGAGATACCGTAAAGGTCTGTTCCATTTCAGATCCATAAGCCTGCCTGTTAATGGAAACGACGCATCGAGCTTCAGTTTTTCCTGTGTGAACCGGTTTCTCTTGCTTCTTTCCATCTCCTATGTTTCTAGTCTCTTCACACCTCTGACTGCCTGCCCTTCCTCTGCGAACCTTGCTTCCTTTTCCAGGCCCCAGACTTGGTGTTTTGGGTCCCTTTTGTGTATAAAGCCTTCTCCACACTTGCCCCTTCATCTCAGACCACTTTCGTTCCAGGAGGTGGTAACTCGGATGTCTTTGGTCTCCTTTTTTTAAAAAGACAATTTGAGTGAGATTTCTCCTTATCCTTTTAGGATATAATTTTTCTTGACTTCTGACAACCCCCTGGCCTTCTGACAGTCTCCCACTTTTCAGTAAGGGTTTTCCATTCATTTTTGATTCAGAATACAATTGTCGAAAGTAGAGCTGCCCCTGTTCCCGGTTGATTGATCTGCCTGCTTCTGGCACGTCCTGTCCTGCCACCTCTTGCAGGTGGCTTTTGTCTGTCTGGTTCTCTTGTTCTCTTTGTCAGGATGTGTGGGGTGAGGAGGGGCCCACATTTTGCAGAGGTGGATCCCGTTCTCAAGGGCCAGGTCTCGGGCCCACCTGAGTGGGCAGCTGGGCTCTAGCCCAGGGCCCTGTGTTTCTGTTGGGCTTGCTTTCTACTTCCACCTGTCTGTCTGGCCACAGACTTTACTTTTGTGAGGGGCCTCGCCCATGCCTCTTAGGACTTTTCTGCCATTTGAAGAATTGTACCAGAAGAGCTTGGACTGTAGGAAAGACTAGCCTCCTGAGGAGAAGCCCCAGTCAGTTCTGAAATAGCCGCCCACAGTTATTGTTTCTGTAGTGAGCTCACAGGAGAAGAAGGAACTGTTGAGTCCATTTTTATAGAAGGGAAAACTGAGGCCAGCAGACCCTGGCCAGGGAGCGAAAGGCTGGATCTCCTCCCCATATTTTAGTCCAGATGAACTGGAGGTAAAAGGAATGATCGGAGTAGCCCCAGGAGGTGGGGAAAAGGCCATAATCGAGGCTCTTGGCAGCCTTTGGAGAGGTTTTTTTTTACTTGAGAAAGTTGGGGGTAAGTTGAGGCAGTTTGTCAGCCTCCCCAGCAGGAGTGGATCTGTTGCAAGTGAGTGTTTGTTTTTTTAAACACCAGTTGGTGGAGCTACCCCCCTCTCCCCAGCTGCCTGTCTCCTTAGTCCTGATTGGAAAAAGCCTTGAGGTCCCAGATGCCCTGGGGCCCGGCTGGTACTTGCTCCCTACTTTATTAGGGCTGCCACCCCATCCTCTCCGGTGTGTCTGAGAGCTGACCTGGGCTGTGTTTGCTCTCCAGGCTTCTGAATTCATTTGCTTTTGTAGGGTCTGTGACAAATAGGCTTCGGTGCTTTTTCTGGCAACTTTATTGTTGCCCCTGACTTTTGCTGCTTAGGGGACCACGGGGCGCTGGGGGAAATCATTTGCCCTCAAATCCTCACCAGGGTCTGGGCTGGGCAGTCAACAAAGGCTGCCCGGATGTGTTAATGAGGCTGCGTGAGTAATGAGAACATTACACGTAATTACTCACATATTCATAGGACATATGAAGGCCTTAGAAAGGGGAACCCTACTGGCAGTTCTTCGGAGCTGATTCTGAGAGCTGGTGCGGCCTAGAAGGCCTAAATTGGATTTTAAGTTCTAATTTTGTAAGTCTGTCAAGCTCCACCACCCATGAAGAGGTAGGCAGTGAGCATTGAAATACTGGCAGCAGTGTTTAGTTACCAGGAGTCTTAGAAGGTCATCTTATTCATAGCCACACATTTTGCCCCTTTGTATTCCCTCCATGGCTCTTGTCCCGTATTTTCTCTGGGACAGTCAGCAGTATTTTGGGGTAAAGTGTGGGGTAGGCGTTTTCCATCAGGAGACCCTCTGGTTGATGGAACTGAGTCACCCAGGGGGAATGGTGGGAGACTTTTTGGCACCCTGTTTTTGTGGCTCTCTTCCTAAATCTGGGTGGTTCTTCCTCCATTTTTTTCCCCAGCCACAATTTGGGTTAGAGCTTGATCTACAGTGGTTGTGTGTGCTATCTCTTGGTTCTCATTTCTACCAGCTGTTAGAAGTGTTTGGTGCCTGTGGGGGCAGAAACAGGTGCCAGGAGGAAATGAGAAGGGATTTGGGCTGTGCATGTGTTTCTTGCATTTATTCCCTCCCTGGGTTTGCAGGAGGGGCGCTGCATGAATGCTTACTCTGTTTAGCAGCAGTTGGATGTCGACCTTATTAGGACTGGAGTGTTTTGTGCTTTGTGTCCATGCCTCATTGCTTGTATGTGGGCTTGGGGAATTTAATGCCTCAGATTGTGAGGGGCTTGTTCTGAATGTGTAGGGCACCTCTGTGGTCATAGTGGGCAAGATTGGGAATATGAGCCGAGCTCAGGGTTGAGCCCTGTGTTGCGCTGGCTGTGTGACCCTGGGCAAGCCACATAACCTCGCTGAGCTGCTTCCTCACCCGGAAAACTTGTTCCATACACCTCACAGGCTTGTGGCTGGGAGGGTCAGTGAGATTTTTGATGTGAAAGCACTTTGTAAACTGCATACTATGCACAAATGCTCAAGAAGGTATGATTACACAGTTGGAAATCACCAACCTAGAGATATGAGGCCTGTCAGCAGCCTTCCAGGCTGACTCAGAAATGAATAAATCACATGAATTCTGTGCCTCTTAACAAGCCAAAGGAAGAGCAACAACAAGAGACTCTAAAGTCCGTTTTGGAATATAGAACAAAGCTTTAAAGATTAGGAGGTGATTATATTCAGTATCTTGTAATAAACCTGTAATGAAAAGGGATCTGAATAATAAAATTAAAAAAATGTGTAACAGAATCACTTTGCTGTACACCTGAAGTTAGCACGGTATTGCTGTACACCCAAAACTGAATCACTTTGCTGTACACCTGAAATTAACACAAGGTTGCTGCACACCCGAAACTAACCGAATCACCTTGCTATACACTTGAAACTAACACAATATAATTAAAAAAAATTTTTAGACAATGATGTGATCTCTTCCCACCCCCCACTCTCTGGTGGTTGAATCTCTTCTGTATTATCCAGCTGTTGATTTCTGAACCTGACTGGGTGGTGAACCAGAGTGACAGATTGAGAATTCAGGTTAGAGCGGCACTGAAGCTTTCCACAGAGATGTTCATCCTGGACCTTGGAGCAGTATTCCTTGCACTTGAACATTGACTCATCCATGAAGTCTCAGCTAAGTGTGTCCTCAGCGCAGTATGCAAAGCCCTTGCTCTGCCTTGAGCTTGGGGCTACCCTTTCCACTGCAGCTGACTCAGCCTCCTGGTCTTTGCACATCCTGGTTCCTCAGCTTGCTCTACGGCCGATTGCCTGCCCAGTCCTGCTGAGCCCACCTTGACCGCTCTTGTGACCTGATTGGACAGCTTGCCACTCTCTTCCTCCCATCAGGCAGAGCCAAGTCCCCTTTCTGTGAGCCTGCCTCCGCAAAACTACCTCTCTGGAATTGGTGTTTACATGCATCTCACCCTGTTAACACCACATGAGTAGAGGCTGAATTTTCTGTCATCACACAGTTTAGGAAATATTTACTGGGTATTTAAAATCCTATCCAGTGGTGGGAGGGAATTGGTAAGGATCTAGTAGAAAAAGGTGAGCTTCACTAATCAGAATTTCACAGCTGAGAAAACAGGTGTCTAGGAACAAAAGTTGCACATTTTACCAGTGACGCCACCAGGGCATGAAACCCAGCCCCTGCTACAGTGGAAGGCCATCTGGGGATACTGCCTTTGGACCCATTTTTCAGAGATGCGTTCTCCTGCCAGGTGTATCCTCAGTTATCCATGACAACTGCAGTCATTGATTCATTTTCACGGGAAAATAAAATCCACATGTAATCATATGTAATTGGGCCATTAATGTTTGCCCCTGTTTGAAAAAGATTAATTTGTCCTAGAAGTCATTCATTGCAGACAACAACATGAAGGTAAAATCTATTGCAGTCACCTACAGGGTATTCCAGAGAAGGGAATGGCACCCCACTCCAGTACCCTTGCCTGGAAAATCCCATGGATGGAGGAGCCTGGAGGGCTGCAGTCCATGGGGTCAGTAAGAGTCGGACACGACTGAGCAACGTCACTTTCACTTTTCACTTTCCTGCATTGGAGAAGGAAATGGCAACCCACTCCAGTGTTCTTGCCTGGAGAATCCCAGGGACGGGGGAGCCTGGTGGGCTGCCATCTATGGGGTCGCACAGAGCCGGACACGACTGAAGCGACTTAGCAGTGGCAGCAGCGGCGGCAGCGGGGCGTTCCTGCACTTGTGCAAATCTCGTTTTACATATGTGGCTCTTACTCTTAAGTGATAGTCTCTTCTGGGCTCTTTGCATTTATCTCTCATTTCAGTTACCAAAAGAGGATTCTGCATCATTGTTTTAGAATTGTTTATATTTGGTTGCGCTGGGTCTTTGTTGCTGTGCTTGGGCTTTCTCTAGTTGGGGACCAGCAGGGGCTACTTCTCCTGTTGCGGAGCGCGGGCTCTAGGTGTACGGGCTTCAGTAGTTGCCACATGCCGGCTCATTAGTTGTGGCCCGTGGGCTCAGTTCCTCGAGGCATGTGGGATCTTCCTGGACCAGGGGTGGAACCCGTGTCCCCTGCGCTGGCACGAGGACTCTTACAGACGGCACCACCAGGAAAGTCCCCTGCACTGCTTTCCAATAGCTGCTGGGCACCTGGTCAGCCTGTAGCACAGTTTTCTTGTCTTGTGTGTTCTTGACGGCTTCTTCACAGTTTGGGGGCCGTTGTCCACAGTGACGTGGACAACGTGTGCTTTTCCTGTATCTTTTTGTACTTAATTCCAACTTCCTCGAAGTGAAATGATCACTTTGTGTTACTGGTGTTTATGTTCAGATCCCTTTTAACGGTTGTTTTCTGAGAGAAAGGCTGCACTAATTTATGGCCCCCCAGGTAGTGCTGGGGGGTTTGTTTGTTTGTTGTCTGCTTTTAAAAACCAATACAGGCGCTTGTAACAAGTAGTAAAGATGTCAGTTGGGTTTTATTTAAGTTTCTGTTTTCTTTCCTTGTCCTCTCTTAGGGCATTAGAACTAAATGAGATGAGATATGGGGAAGCACTTTGTAAAACAAAATTGCTCTGAGAACACAATGTGTTATTAGTTAGGATGACTGTAGCTGTGAAGGGAGAAGGGTCTGTAGGATTGTACAATTACATATTTCTTGTTTATGAAATGGTTCTTTTGTGAGAACACGATGTAACTTTAAAATGACCCGAAATCCCATTATTTTTATAAGTGATTTCAGCCTTGTTTTGGAGGTGGGCTTTGTATGGTTACAAAGGTCCCACTGGGCTCTGGCTTGAAAGACTGCTGAGTTAGATGCAGCCGATGTGTTTTGGCTGTTTACCATGCTCTCACCCTGTTGTTGTTTAGTATGTCAGTCTTTTGTGAACCATGGACTGCAGCCCACCATGGGATTCTCCAGGCAAGAAGACCGGGGCGGGTAGCCATTGCCTTCGCCAGAGGATCTTCCCACCCCAGGGATCGAACCTGCGTCTCTTGTGCCTCCTGCATTGCAGGTGGATTCTTTACCATTGAGCCACCAGGAAAGCCTCTGACTATGTTAGGGGTTAGAAAATATGACATTGTCCTTGTCCTTAGAGAATTTACGGTTCAGCTGACAGCAGGGATGCCAGACTCTGGGAAGAGAGTTGTTGGTCTCAGATTAATCACTTCCCCTCAATCTCAGTTTCTTCCTGCGTGAAATGGGGAGACTCACACCTTCATTTATTGGCCTCTCAGGGTCATTTTGGGGGAGGTGGAGTTGGATGTTAACATGTGAAGTGTTATGAGCTAGCTATCTAGATCAGATTATTCCTATTTTAGGTCCCACGGGTCTTTGTGGCTGTAGTTCTCTAGCCTCAAGGTTGAAGAGGGAACACCGTGTTTCTGGGTCATCCTTACTGATTTCAGGCTGTCTGGGTTGTCTGAGAAAGGAGATAGAAATGAAAATACCATAGGTGCTTTTCTTTTCACATTTATGATAAAATACAGTGTGATGATTTTTACGGCAGACGTACTTGTTGATTGTTCCGATGATGGCTTTTTACCGATCTTCCTCCCCCCGTGTGAGAATGAGGTGGTATCCCAGAACTGCTGAGAAGCACCATTGACGAGTACTTCTGGGTGAGCTTGTTTGCCTTCTTTTTCATCCTTCAGTAAAGATGTCCCTTTAGAGATAACTTGGGACTTCGATGTTTATCGGCTTTTCCTCGGTTGCCCCTACTCCATCCTCTGCACAGAGCACTGAGGCACCGTGTGTTCTTTTTGCGGCTTGTGATAGTGTCTTGGTGTTGGAGGGGAAAGAGGCAGCATGGTGGGGATGAGCCACGGCCTGAACTCCCAGTTAAGTGGCTAGCACGTGACTCCTACCTGCTGGAGCCGCCGACCCCCGTGCTGGTCCTTGGCTCGTACCAGCTGACTCCTTTCCAGCCTGATCACCCCAAGTGGTGAAGGGGTCTGATAGGTGCCAAATGGGCAGTCAACCTGGTTTCTTTTTTTAAAATTTTTATTTATTTTTCAATGTGGCTTATTAATGTGTGAAAATGACGAGACGCTTGGTGTTGCTCAGTAAAGAGCCCGTTCCCGACTCTCACGCAGCCTTTGTCTTCGACATTCAGTTGCATTCACTCTGCAGTCTTTCCACTGGGGCTTGAGTCGGTGACAGTGTTTTGAGAGGGGTGTTTTTCTGATATAGTTACTTCTGTACACTGCACCTCATTCCGAAAAGGATTCAAGGCCATAATGAGCAGTCATCCCGGGAGCGAACGGTTTTTTCTTTGACCTGAGTGTATTCACTTTCTAAGTGCCCAGAGTGACAGCCGGATTAAAATAATGGACCGTGAGCACTAGTCCGCAACCCAGCAGTGTTTGGACTGAGTGGCTTTTTGTTCTGGCTCTGTAAACTTGACCTAAAAATTTAGGTAAAGGTGAGGTTTGTTAAGTAATACTGGTATTGACACCCTGACAGAATTTTTAATGTGGAGGAATTTTAAAGTTCTTTAAAGAAATTTAAAGTTTAAAAAAGAATTTTGAGGTAATCCCCAGTGGTGGGCACATTTTTGAATAGCCGAGATCAGATTTCTGTTTAAATGCCAGTGCAGTTCAATATCACCTTTTCCCACCATACATGGTGCCAGGGATAGTCTGGATCTAATAAATGTTTTCTTGGGGTAGCAGTTGGTAGATGTGAGGGACTGCATGATTCTGTTCTGTGTCTTTAACAATGTTTGAAGAGTCTCATTCTGTACCATAATCCTCAAAACTGCTGTTCGGATTCCAAACCATTGTGGTTTAAACTTTGCTGGAATCTGAAAGGTGGCGGACGGAGTGAAAGGAAACCTCCTGTAAGTGAAGAACACTTTTGACTTGCCTGCTTGTCCCAGACTCTGGGCGTATCTTAGCCACAGGCCATGTCTCCTGGTGGAAGAAGGTGGGGGATACTTACTTCTTTCTCCTGGACGGTTTCCCCCCACCGCTACCCCCCACCCCTCACCCAGCTCAGTATAAACACCATCATGTAGTCCTGCAGAAACTCCTAATACAAATATGGACTTGCAAAGCCCGGAGAAGCGCACGGAGAAGCACACACTTTTGTACTTGTGATAAGTAAAACCTCTAATGATGCCATGAAAATGGGTTTTCTTTTGACTCTGGTAAGCTTGGAAGCACTGGGAGGTGGGAAGGATGGGTCTGACCTGGAAATCTGAGGCTGAAAAGTCTGTATATGCTTTTTTTTTTCCCTCCTAACTCCACTTCCTGCTCCAATTATATGAAGCGCTTGCTACCCAGACACTGCTGCTGCTGCTAAGTTGCTTCAGTCGTGTCCGACTCTGTGAGACCCCATAGATGGCAGCCCAGCAGGCTCCCCCATCCCTGGGATTCTCCAGGCAAGAACACTGGAGAGTCCCAAATGAAACACACTTTCTACTTTTTTTTTTTCCCTTTCCGTCTAACATGAGACTTGCTGAAGTTGTCATGGTATTTCTTTCCAGAATTTATTGGAGCACCAGGCAAAACCTCCTGGGAGTATAAATAATGATGATTGTAAAGAACAGTCAGTTTACCAAGGAAGGCCATTATCTTTGACTTGCAAAGGCTTTTACAGCTGAACATTGTTTGCTTACAGTTTAATACAAATGAAGACCTTAATGGTGCCTATTGTAAGAGGAGTTCTTATACTGTATTTGTACACGGAGGTCATCTCAATAAAGAACAGAACCCCTTGCTCAGTCCTAACTGCCTGTTTCTCCAAATAGGCATTGTTTACTGTCCAAGGAAACCTGGATGGTGCTTCGTGGCTGCCTTTTCCCTCCTATCCACTGCACAGAATCCTCCCTGCTGAGTGTGAAAAGATTTCTAAGGCTGACAAAGTGATTCCGAATGTACTTTTAGAGTCTCTCCTCTAACTGCTTCCTTCCCAATTTCTGAATCCAAAGATGGTTTTAAGACGAATTTACGGGACTAGTCTAAGTAGGCACTGACATCGGATAAATATACTTAAATGGTAGGCTGTCATGCTCTTGATTAAAGCCCACAACATAGCTGCAGGGAAATAGGAAGACTGCAGTTGCACTTTTTATTTTTGGGGAGATTAAAGTTGCCCCTCATCACACTCTTCAGTCTAACTACAGAGTGTGTATATATGCTTGGCATACGTTGCTGTCCTTGGCTGCTACATCTCTAGCAGAGTGTCAGCCCCTTTTAGCCTTTCTTTTTAGAAACTCTCATATCCTCAACTTATTCCAGTTCTTTTGGCAGTTCTTCAGCTATGTTTCTTTTGGCGTTCCACTGGTGGTTCAAGACGAAAGGCATCCGAGGCATCTCAGTCTTCCCTGAGTGATCTTGGATGTGAATGTGATTTTTTTTTTTTTCCTCCCCCTCTTAAACAGTTCAGTAGTTTTTAGTATATTCGGAGTTGTGCAGCCATCACTGCGATCAATTTTAGAACCTTTTCATCACCCCCAAAGAGAAACTCCATACCCACTGGCAGGCACTCCACATCTCATCCCAGTTTTTCCAGTCTCTGGCAACTACTAATCTACTTCATGTCTCAGTGAAGTTGCCTATTCTGGACACTTTATGTAAATGTAATCAAACACTATATAGCCTTTTGTGACTGCCTTCTTTCACTTGGCATGATGTTTTCGAGGTTCTTTCACATTGTAGTATGTATCCATAAAAAGGACTCAATTCCTTTTTTTATGGCTGAATAGTACTTCATTTATTTACTGCTCTTTGGCCTACAGCCTGCGTCCCTGCACCTCCTGTGTTCTACTCAGCAGAGGGCTGCGTGGGGGCCTCTCCTTTTGGGGTGGCTGCCTTGCCTTTTTGGGGTGTGGTTCTCACTTTCCTCCCTGCCTGCCACTCTTCACTGTGTGTGGGTGTCTCACTGCCTCTCTCCCTTGGCAAGCTCCATTAGGCATGAGGAAGGGGTGGGGCTTGGAATTTCATCACGGGTTGATTGGCTCCCTGTGGGTGCTCAGGTGTTTGAGGTGGTTGTTTTGGCCTTCGGGTGAATCTCTGCATGGCATTTACCACGTGGTTTTGGGAGGCGCCAGGACTTAAAAACCCTGGCTCCTCTCTGGGAGCTGGGAAGGACTGGGGACCTGTTTTCCTGCATCACCTTTGGTTTTGACTTTGTCCTGGTTGCTGATGTTGACGTTCTTTGCTGCAAGGTACAGGAAAGAGAGCTACTGTCTGCCTAGAAGCTCCCCTGATTTTCTTGCTCCTCCCAAGCCTAGTTTTCCCTAAACAAAAAAATGCTTAAAAAATCAGAAAAGGCTCTCAGCAAAGTTGTTTAAGAAATGGGAGTTCTTTTAAGGAAGACGGGTGGTGCCATGTTTTGATAGTTCTGATCCCCCCCCTCCAAACCCCGAGAGTTATTTTTCCCACATTGCTGTGAAATAAAGATGAGGTCAGTTTCCTACTAGAGTCAGGCAATTTTTACTCACGTTCAAGTGCTCATCGAAAGTATGAGGTGATAGAATGGTGGGGACTGAGAAAGCCCCATGACCCAATGGTGCTGGAGGCCTTTGGTGGACTTGGAGGGTTCTAGTTCTCTGGAAGTGATGGAGATTTGGGGTGGGTGTTTGTGTCTTTCCTGGAAGTTCCTGGTAAAAGGAAGCCAAAGACCAGCATGTTAAGAGTTTGGGGATCTTATTTATCACATACTCCTCAAGTTCAGTGTCAAAAAAATTCCTTAGTAACGGGATTAATCACGCTTTTCACACTCCCTGGTTTTTCTGGTACAACTCAGGTCTAGATTGACTCTTGTGCTCCGGTCATCGATGTTGGCTAAAGGGCAGACGGCTGTATTCACTGTTGTCTCTGTAGTGGCTCAATCACGAAGAATTTGCGAGGTAAGACACCCACCCACCTCACTTTAGAAAGTAGGTGTGAGTGTGTGTGTGTGCATGGATATCTAAGGAGTTGCTGTTTTAAACTTTGCATTGTTGAACTGGAAATCTGTGTTCTGTCTGTCAGCCTGCCTTTGTGTGGTGTACCTATAACCTACGCGCACACTTGTGCCATTTCTAAAGCAAATGCCACTTCCCTCCTCCTAAAATTGCATATTAGAGCTAATTTTACGAATTGAGTTAGAACTGCCCTATAATATAATGCAGAATATTTCCCAATAATGCCTAGGTTAACAATGATCGTCTTGCTGTATTGTGCAAAAAAGGCTTCTGTTCAGACCCAGCTGGGTTTCAGGCTTAATTCATTGCTCTATGGTGGGATCACCACAGCTGCTGTGGGGCCTTTACAAATGCAAAAAAGCTGTCAGTGTTTGTTTCATCAGCTGCATAAGTGATGAGGCCAAGTTGAGGAATCCATTCCAGTGCGCAGTGTGCAGGCTGTAGCCATTATTGTTTACAGAATTAGTGTGTTGGAGCTTTAAAATAGTTGGCACCTCGACTGCCCTTTAAAAGCACAAGACTAAGGGACAGGACCAGTTGGTTGTCCTTGTAATGCTGGCCGGATCCAGCCTAGCCCCTGTCTTGGACAGTCGCTTGCTCCGGGCTGTGCTATGGGACTGACCCTCTTTTGCACAAGGTGGGGGCCGCTGAATACATGTCCATTTAACTCTGCATCTGAAACTTAGGTTTCTATTCTTCTTTTTTCCTCTCATTATTTTCATGTGTTTTTTCTTGTTATTTTAGTGCTCAGTTGTGTCTGACTCTTTACGACCCCATGGACTGTAGCCCACCAGGCTCCTCTGTCCTTGGGATTTCCCAAGCAAGAATACTGGAGTGGGCTGCCGTTTCCCTTCTCCAGGGGGTCTTCTCCACTCATGGATGGAACTCGGGTCTCCTCCTGCATTGCAGGCCTGTTCTTTACTGTCTGAGCCAGCAGGGAAGCCCACCTGTTACCGTCCATAATTGTAATTGAATTTTAAAGCCTTAGGAATCCTCCTAGCTCCAAAGAGGTGTAGGCCTGTCAGCTGGGACCTCAGGTATCCCTGCAGTAACGTTCTGTTCAGCTCTGTGGGACTCCTTTTGTGAAATGATACTGCTTTGGGAATATTCTCATGTCTCTCTGTGGATTCCGCAGTGAAGGCTACCTCTTGGCTACAGAAGGAGCTACCGGACAGGTCACTTTGCAGCCAGCTGGGGGGTATCCTCAGTGGATGCTGACCCCCTTCCCCAGGGAGCTGGTATAGCCATGGCAGCGCCTCCAGTCGCTTTTGGGACCCGTGCCCCTGGTATTTCACTGGATAGGGTAGAATCGTCCCTTTCATTTTAATCTGGTTGATTTTTGGTTCCCTTCTCGGTTCAGGGGTCTGTCTGAAAGTCATGCCTCAGGGAGTTGGAAGGCAGCACTGATGGTGGCCAGTCTGTACAGGTTTTCAAAGTGGAGCTTGTCAGGTCTCTGAGCCAGCGGGGATGACTAATGGTGCTTCTTCCTCCCAGCTGGAAAGGTCCCAAAGTGCTCTCCCATATTCATAAAAAAGATGGCGTGAGGCTCAGGGTCTTCAAATTAAAGGTCAGTACTGCTCAGCTTTATCTCAAATAACTGTCACTTGCGTTCTCCCTCACTCCTTTATGTCTCTCCATTTTTCCCCGCGGGGTGTCTGGAGCCGGGAGGACAAATGGGTCCAAGGAGTTCTGTGTGGCGTTTGTGCTGGTGAAGCAGTTTGAGGATCCTGGTTTGTCCTCCCTTGAAGGGAGCTCTCTCGAGGGGAGAGGGTGGTCTCGGACAAGCATGTTTTAACTCTTAGAGTGAACTTCAGTAAGAAAACGCATTCAAACATCCATCTAGGTTTTTTTAAAAATATTTATTTGGTTGCGTCAGGTCTTAATTGGAGCTCATGGACTCAGTAGCTGCACAGGCTTAGTTGCTCCATGGCATGGGGAATCGTAGTTCCCCGACTAGGGATCGAACCCATGTCTTGCGTTGCAAGGCGAATTCTCAACCAGTAAAGCACCAGGGAAGTCCCCGCCTAGATTTTTTTTTTCTTCCTAAAGCCCCTCCCACTGACCGTGACACTCATCCTGGAACAGTAGTGGTGAAAAGGAAAATAGCCAACAGTGAGTTCCACTCCTCTGCCCCTGGGGGAGGGGCTGTGTCCTGGGCCTTGTTCCTGCTTGACTGCCCTTCAGGCACCGCACTGGCCCACCTGTTTCTCCTGGCTGGGGCGAGTGTTGTGTATTTTGGCTTTAGGAATCACTTATCAAAGCCCCTTCTGCTTTTATTATCTTTGTGAGGCAGAAACATGTTCTTGTGTTGGTTTGTTTTAAAGTACTGCATTCTCTCTGAAAAGTTTTGTGAATGTGTATCTCTGACTGTGTGTGTGTGTGTGTGTGTGTGTGTGTGTATCTGTATGTCTTCACGTGAACGTCATCTCACCATTCCTGGAGACCTCAGTTGCCTGCCTGTCAGGTAAACTGCTCTAAATGCCACCCTGCTTCGTACCAGCTGAGTCCCCTGGGAGATCACGAGGCCTCAAGTGCTGTGCACTGTGAAATGGACTGCAGATGCTTCCCTGCAGGAAGCAGAAACTATACTCTCTAAAGGATAAATGGGGAAAGCAGGGAAGGTGTGACTGCCTCCCTTCTGCCTGCACATCAGTGTTTCTCTCTGATGCTGACATGCTGCAACCCGCTGGATGGCAGGTAGTTTGATAAATGGTTCTCCTTTGACTTTGGGGAGAGGTGGTGAGGTCAGCACACAGCCTGAACTTCCTGGAGTGTCATTCTCCTGACCTCGGCAGCCCCCAGCCTTCCATGCAGACACAGACACACCCTCAGGCGAGCAGCTTACTAGCACGAGATAGAGAATCCAGTGCCTTTCCTTTTCCCATGTAAAGGTTCAGAGATCTGTTTGAGGGAAAGCAAAAGGTCCGAGGATGCCAGCCACTGGGGATGGAGCATCTGATTCCTAACCAGCTGGCTGTAGGTGCCCAGGAGGTGCACCCGGGAGGGGTGTCAGCTGTGAAATTGTCCAAGTAGAACGTTGTTTTTAGAATCAGGCTTCAAATGATAGTAAAACACAGAGGCCCACGGGGTGGGCCGAGTTTGGTGAGTTTTCTGGTTGGTTTCAACCCCTGCTGTTGAGTGTCTTTTTGGGAGCCACGTTTCACGGGCTCTCCTGCCTTCAGAAGTCCGCTGTGATGCAGGAGTGAGATTTCTCCATGGTTTCATCACTGGGACAGTACCTCGCCTTGCGGCTGTTCGTCTGACAGTTCTTTGTCCCTATCCACCACCTGGATGGGCCTGGAGGTTGCTGGGCTGCGTGCAGGCGGATTTCCACGGGTCTGTGTGTTTCACCTACATTCTGAGGGTGTGGCCGTGTTACTTGGGGCCCTGGAAATAAGCCCTGTTTGTCCAAGGGGTCACGTGAGGAAAGCTGTTCTGAGTGCATTCACACGGCCTCCCAGAAGGTTGCCAGTTCAGAGCTCCTCCCTCTTGGCCCTAAAGCCCTAGAGGAGGGGAGGTTAGTCCTATACTCTTTACAGGATAAATGGGGGGAAGTGGACCCCTCCCTGCCTCCGAGGGTGGGGGTGGAAATGAAAGCCTTGCTTATGAAAACTGCTTAACTGCTCCCTGGCCCTTGTGCTGAGGGATGGTGCCACCACTTTACCCTCTGGAAAGCCCAGACCTATCCCCTGATGCAGAAATTTCATCCAAAACCTCCAGACCCACTCAGGTGACCTGAATTAGCTTTTTAAAAGGGCACAGCTAGGGTTTCGTACACGAGGGCTTTAGCAGCACAACCAAAAGGCTCATCAGCTTTGAGCTCTGCTGCTGACCGTGGTTATCTTGCTGCCAGTAATAGAAACGAAAAAGTTCACTTGCCAAAGTGACTGTCCCAGGAGTTCAGCTTCACTCCGGGCTTCAGTGGTCGGAGGAAAACGGTTGCTACCTCCATGTTCCATTTCTTGCCGACATCAGCGGTGGCGGGACTGCTGGGGGGAGGCCGGGCGAGAAGGGGGTGAAAGAGAACCGCTGAGCAGCGGTTGTGCAGGATGTGTCTGGAAAGGCCCCTGGCTTTAGAAAGGGGGTGGCAGTCACTGAAGCATGGCAAGCCTCCAGAGGCCCTGGGGCTTCCAAACAAAAAAAGGGAGCTTTCTGCTGATTGTACACACACAACACACACACACACACACACGTCTTCCTCTCCTCTGTCCATCTCTCCTGCTGGTTTGTGAATCTCCCAGTCGGACATTTTTAACATGGGAGCTCTTCTTCCTGGCTCCAGTTGGCAGGATGCTCACAACGCAGCTGCAGAGAATTTGCGTCTCCTTTTCACAGCATCTCGCACTGAAAAGCAGTTGTGGGACTAGAAAACAAAATAAAAACTAGAGGGGTTTTCAGAAGTGGAAGCCAGGTTTAATTAAAGTCAAGGAAGTTGGGGCTCTGCAACTCTTTTGTTAAGTCTCTCCAAGTCAGGCCTGTGCCCCAGGCAGGCAAGGTGGAAAGTGCCCAGTGGCTGCTCCCAGTTGGGAAGTGGAAGGCCTCCTTGTCTGATCCTTGCTTGGGGAACCTCGGAGAGCACAGTTTATCAGAAGATGTGTGACCCATCACCTCTTGGTGGCCCCTTTGTTAGGTGCTTGCCTCCTCCTTGGAGGAAGAAGACCTTTCAGGGGCTTCTGTCTCCTCACACTGTCTGAGCCTCCTGCTTCACCTCCAACCCTGGACCAAGCCTCTGGGCTGTAAAACTTGTAAAGAGTAAGAGTTTCTGACGGGGTAACTGCCTTCTCACACTGGCTCTTTAATCCTTTAGTGTACTTTGGGGGTATCCCTCAGCATTTTCTTGGGTGATGGGTCTCGTACTTCTTGGAGGTTTTTGCACATAGTCACTGACCAGTGCGTTTGCGAGGAACCCCTCCCTGTTGTCTGCAGTGGTGACTGTAGACGGGGTGGAGCCCAGGCAGGTCCAGAAGTGAGCTGTGGTCAGGTCACCACCTGGATTGTCAACAGGAAGGAAACTGAGAATCTGTCTCACAGATTGAAGAGGCACATTTAGTATTTGGTGACAGGGCTTTAATTTGAGTTTTGCCCGGAGACTGTTGTACTGTATTTCTGAGTAGTTACCTAGAAACTGTGTAATTGTGTTTTATTTTTTTAAAGATTTTTTGTGTGCGTGTGTGAGGTGGATCAATTTTTAAAGTCTTTATTGAATTTGTTACAATAGTGCTTTTTTTTTTGTTTTGGGCTACGAGTCATGTGGGATCTTAGCTGTCTGACCAGGGATCTAACCTGTACCCTCTGCATTGGAAGGTATAGTCTTATTAATTACTAGACCACCAGGGTGTTTTTATTTTTAAAATTTTTATTGAAAATTAATTTTTATTGAAAATAAAAATTTTTTGAAGATAAGGAGTTGGCACAGGCTAGCTCTGTCAGTAGAGCATGATGAGACTATTAAAGACACAAGGAATTGTATCTTAAAGACACAAGGAATTCATACAAAAGGAACATACTCGTGTTTTTCTGTAGATTCTAGCACTTCTTTTCCAGCTGAGGAAATGATATACTCAGGATCTTTCTTGGGTATTTTCGTGTATTTGATCCTAACCATTTATTAGGTATTCTGACAGTCTTCTCGTTTTGTTGGTGTAGAATTGTTGGCTGCAAGGCTGATGTGTCCTGGGGCCTGGAACTTGGAACTGTACTTTTGGACTTGGCAGTGACTGTTGTAGAGGTGTTGGGCTCTGGTTTGGGGTTTTGCTTTGTCTGGAAAAGCTGAAAGTTGTCATGTATGGTGGGAACATTGTGACTTCTGGTCTTCCTAGACATTTGTAGCTCGACTTCTCTTTCACTTTATTCAGCTTTAATTCTGCAAATATTTATTATTTACTTTGTGTTATTTGTCCAGTTGTGTCTTTTATACTCTAGTGGTGAAGGATGTGGGAGGGAATCCAGGATTGAGACCACGTAAGGTTCTAGCCACCTCATGCGAAGAGTTGACTCATTGGAAAAGACTGATGCCGGGAGGGATTGGGGGCAGGAGGAGAAGGGGACGACAGAGGATGAGATGGCTAGATGGCATCACCGACTCGATGGATGTGAGTCTGAGTGAACTCCGGGAGTTGGTGATGGACAGGGAGGTCTGGCGTGCTGCAATTTATGGGTTTGCCGAGTTGGACATGACTGAGCAACTGAACTGAAGGTTGCAGGAGATTTTTGGTCACTTCACGCCCATCACAGGGATCTAGTTACAAGGCAGTTTCTCATCCAGTGGGTCTGTGGTGGGCCTGGAGATACTGCCTGTCTTGCAGGCTCTCAGCGGACAGCCCTCGCAAGGGTTTTGATTTTGCAGGTGGTTTGTGCAGTGGTTCTCTCTTCTTTTTTTCTCCGTGTTTCTGTCTCAACCAGAGCAGCTGGGGAGTTCTCATATAAGATCTCCTCTACCAAAGAAAAGTTTGAAAACTCACCTTAGGGGACGTAACAGGGACTGAAGACCATGGTAGTCATCTTGCCTCAATTGAAAGATGTTTTCAAACAGTGATGGGATTATAAAGCCTCATCATCATTTCATCAAACAGGCTCTTTTGGCCCAATGTCCTATACGCTCTCCTTCCTGAGTCCCATCCTTTAATTTTCGCCCGGGAAGGAAGCCTGGTGTTTCCTTACAGACAACTAGTTATAATGCACTGTCTCTGTCATGCCATTTGTTTCCCTGAACTCTGTCGTGTCTCATTAGGTAAACACAGGGCAGGCTCAGGGATTTCTGTGTAGGGCCCTTGCAGTTTTGCTGGGTTCTGTCCAGAGTTCATCCTGAAAGCTTACATATATATATATATATATATTTTTTTTTTTTCCTTTTCTTTTTTAAAGAGAAGTTTTTTATTGGAAGGTACCATGGATTCATACCTACTTAGATGTTTACTATAGGGGTGTTTTATCCATTCACACCTTACCGCCCTGTGAAGTGGCTGTTTTCCCCCAAACTGCAGTTGAGGGAGGAAGCAAGGCAGAGGAAAGGGCCAGGGCTGGCCTCCCCGATGCCCAGGGGAGATTTGAATCTTGCTCTGGTTTCACTTGGAAGGCTGTGCTTGTCTTCATCCAGGGGGTCAGTGCTGCCTGGGTGTTAGGCAGCCCTGGGTTTCAGTTCTGACTCTTGTCGTTTATGTAATCTGTCTGTGTCTCAGTTTTTTAAAACTGTGAAACGGGAGTCATAAAGAGTGTAGTATATACGTCATGTAATTTTGAATGTCTGGCTCAGATACACATTTTATTTATTTTTTTTACTGAAATATAATAACTATTACTGCTTCCCTAGTAGCTCAGCAATAAAGAATCCGTCTGCAGTGCAGGAGATGCAGTTTGATTCCCGGTCTGGGAAGATCCCCTGGAGAAGGAAATGGCAACCCACTCCAGTATTGTTGCCTGGGAAATCCCATGGACGGAGAAACCTGGTGGGCTACAGTCCATGGGGTCACAGAGGAAGCAGACAAGACTGAGCAACTAAACAACAACAAATTATTACTACCACACTGTCCCTGGATTTATAAGCCCAGCTCCCTGTGGTTCTGTAGAATGCGTTCTCTCAGGTGTTAAAAACAGAATTTTAATGATTTTTAAAGTGATTTTTTTCCCCCTCAGGATAAAAGATATGATACTAGATTATCATTATATTACGTATTGTTAACACTGTATGAAGCAATACCTGGTAAGTGGCTATTTACAGAGAAAGATGATTCAGAGTTGCTTACTAGATTTTGGCCATTTCACGCCCATCATACAGGGATCTAGTTAGAAGGCAGTTTCTTATCCAGTGGGTCTGTGGTGGGCCCGGAGATACTGCCTGTCTTGCAGGCTTTATTGTACTTGATCCGTTTTGGTGGGTGTTTGGGGGTGGATTCCTTCTGCTTGGGAACATTGCAGTCTCCTCGTATTATTTAATTGTATTTCCTGGTCTCTACCACACTCATGTTCAAAAATCATGTTGACTTTAAAAAATATTTTTAATTTGCTAATAATATTGAATACACATAGTGGGTTCTCTGTAAATTAATTGTGTGTGCTGAATTGAATAGCAAAAGGATTAAAGCTTTTAAAAGGGATGTGTTTTATAATCCTTTCTTCTACTATTTTCCGTCATAGTCGTGTCCGCTACCCCCCGTCCCCGGGTCTCCCCTGGGACCAGCTCTTATTTAGAAAAGTAAGGAAGTGATTTTTCAAATAATGGTTGTATTCTTTAAAAAATTGTTTTTAAGGACTTTTTATTTGAAGCATGATTCTTTTAAGGAAATAATGTAAATTAGTAGGACCCTGGTTTTGAATTTCTGAAGATCAGCTTCATTCTTGTGGGGCTACTCACCAAAGAACTTACTGTTGTTTTTTGTATCTCCTTCAGAATAGTCTTATCTTTTCCCTTTCCTATCTTTAAAAAATATTTTTAGACATGAAATATGTTTCTTGTATTTTATGAGTGTATAAAGGGATGTCCTTACTGTTGTGCATATTTCTTTAAAGGTGAATGAAGAAACTATTTTTCTTTTTTTTTTTTGGTTTGTCAAGTAGAGAATGTTGTGATTCTATGTTTACAGAAAAGCTAAAGGTTTCTATGTATTATCTAGTATTTTGTTCTGAAGAAATGTGTGCTATTTGTAAAGCAGGAAATGTGTGGAGAAAGGGTGATTCAGCAGTGAGTTGGGGTCTGAGATCCAAATTAATTTGCCTTCATTCAGATAATTTAACACAGCCTAGTAACTGATTGTTCCAGAGTCGTTTATTAATGCAGAGCTCAGGATGGGAGAGGGAGAGTTTTAGAACTTGCATCTTTATGTGTGAAGGGATGATTAGTAGACCAGAGCCAGCAATTCAACTCTTGATTCTGGATTTTTTTTTCTCTTTTTGGTGATCCTTGGCATTTTTAGTCTTTGTAGGGTCTTAGGGTCTAAGAAGGAGATTTTAGAGGTTTCCACTCCTCCTTTTCTTGTTGTTGTTTTTTTTTCTTTCCTCCCCATTCCTTAACCTCGCAAGTGGGACCCTGAGAAAACTATTGACAATCTGATGGTCTAAAGCTCCACCTGCAGTTAGAAGCTGGTTGTCCTTCTGGAATGTTCTTTGCACAGGAGGCTGCTGGTCCTAGTCTCTGGGCCAGAGGAGGTTTTGGATAGGCCTTTGATTTATGGTCTCCGGAGAGGCCACCAGACTGCAGGAGCCTGTCAGACTTCCCAGTTTGTGTGATAGGGTTAAAAGTGGGTTTTGCGGGGTGAATTGGGGTCAAGGAAGTATGCAGAGAGCAGGAAGCGCTGTTGAGTCTGCCTTACGGAGATGAGTCTGGGCTGGGCGAGGGTTCAAGAACGGGATGCACGGTGCGAGGGCTAGCACAGACGTGAGCCCTTGGGGTCAGAGGCAGAGACGAGAACAAGCTGGAAAACTCTCCTGACCTCGAAAGAGCTTCTGGAGACAGGCCTTTGGATTTTTGGCGTTTCCTTCTTTCAGAAGGTCTAGTGCGCAGCTGAATTGGGAAAGTGTCCTCCATCCCCAGCTTCTTCATGAGATGCTGATACCAGTTAATTCAGAATCACTTGTAATTGGAAGCAGCTGCTGTTTCCCAGCTGACTAGGTGTTTGAGTCAGATGCTTTGAATTAGCTGGACTTGGATTATTCATATTTTAATTAAAGTCCATTTTACGCCCCCCCCCCCCCCCGCCCCGTCTCTTGTCTCTCCAATGGCCAGGCTTTTACAGTAACACATTTGAAATTACAAGCACATCCCAGTAGAAAGGTATAATGTAAGTTCAAGGACTTGCAGTTGATTATGGTCTTGTATTATTAAGTAGTGAATTTAACTGCCCTGCAATTCCCTTTTCTCACCCACTGAACCTTGCTTCTTTAGTGGGGAGATTCCGTTCCGTTTAGGAAAGTTGAGACTTTTGTCTCTTCTCCTCCTCTTGGAACACTGACCCGTTAGCTTAATTGCTTCTGTCACTGCCATGGGGAAGGTACTGCGTGAAACGGGATGAGCAGTTTTCTGGTGTTTCTCGTCCAGTGGGGTTTGCAAGTCAAGACATGAATAGTGGGGCTTTGGGGCAGTGGGGATATTTTCTTTAAAGGAGAAAAGTTAATGAGTACAGTGGTGAGGCTGTTTAGTGCTTCTGTGTAGATACAAAATGTTCAACAAGGAGCTTCTAGGGGGATAAAAACCGACTGCCTTAATTTTGCGACAAAAAAAGAAAAATTGGATTTCTCAGCATTGATGCTGATGAGGAAGAGAGGCAGGAGAGGAGGAGGTGGATGGATTTTGTCTTCATTTCTGTTTCGGTGACTTAATGTTTGACTTGATAAATGTCCTAGTTAATTTAATTTTGTGTCAGTCCCTCACCTCCCCCTTGAATGTCCAATTTTAGCTGACTTGCAGAAAAACCAGAACAATGCAGACCCATTCGATTTTGCATACCTGTTAAAATGCTTAGGCATTCTCTGTGGTCAGGGACCTTTAAAAGGGCGTAAGAGATGCAATCACTGTCCAGAAGGTGTCCAAAAGTGTCCCTGGAGACAGAAAGCATACATTTGCCCGATGCCTTTAGGGAGCTGTGTAAATCTGTGTGTCCCATTGGACTTGGTGAGGTCATATACATATCGAGCACTAGGAGAGCTGAAGGAGGAGGACTGCTAGCTAGGGTGGGCTGGCTCTTTGGAGGCAGAAGGTCGTTCCTAGAACAATGAAAGGATCCTTCCATTCCCCTGTCTTTGTAGAGGTGGCCTGAGGATGTCTGCCTAGTTGACAGTCCATTGACTAGAGGTCCCACATCTGCCGTCATTTTCCTCTATGCTTACCCTGCACCGGGGCAGAGATCTTGGGCCCTGTGACATGGAACAAGGGGTTCTGTTGGCCTGTGTGCACGGTCAGGGACAGGAACAGGTGTGCTGGGCTGTCCCTCTCAGGGGCAGTCTTTGTGTTCCATCCATGCCACCTGGCATCTCTGGTGGCTGAGTAACATGAAGTTGCTCTGCTAATTTCTTGGTAATAGGCTTGACACAATTTGACTGTTTTTTGGACTTTCCCCCAACTTAAAAGGCCATCAGCAGGCAAGCCCTAGGTATACTTTTAAGGAAGAGGGAACACATTTGACAAAGCAAAAATTTTGGTACCATGTATTTCATTAGAAAACCACAGTCCCTTCAAATGTCCGTAAGTAAGAGGTCTTTGTGGAATTCTGTTCACGGTAGAACGCACCGCACTTTGAACTGCCTGGCCTGCTAAACAACAGATTTAAGTATCAAAGAATATAGACAGTATATATTCTCACATACGTGTGAAGCACAGTTTAACCTTTTATTTTTATTACCACTCGTAGCTTTTGAGAGAAGTGTCTGAAGCTGTGTGGGGTATAGGATATGGGCTAGAGTTGAGCCCATTTCTCTCCATTGTGCATATTGTTGATAATGAGACGATATTTCTGTACCCCAAGATGTCTAGGCATAGAGATTTTGACCCATTTCTCTCCTGGGTAAAGGTCTTAAGGGTTGTCAGCCAGCCCCTTTCAGGGTACTCAGATGAAGAGGAACCACTACTTCAGCTGAAATCTCTAATCAAGGTCCAGCAGGCCTCATTTTGCATTTTAAGGTATCTGCTGAACACTTAATAAGGTAAAATAGTGATATAAATCAAGTAGCTATTACCGAAGCATCACACATATCTATTTCATGAAGAAAAAGAGGAAGAATGTATATTATATAGCTTACTAATACATAAACAAGGATTCCATCTAGTTAGAAATGGGGGAAATTTCAGGAGAAAGTTGGCAAGAACAATATGGATAAATGGAGAGAGCGCAGAAACCATTTTTTTGGGGGGGCAGAGTACTGTTGGAGCATGCTGCGGAAGGTGCAAGGGTAAAATTAACCCCAGCAAGAAACGAAAGGCCAGTCAGTGTGGCTGGTGATTGGTAGTTAAGGGAGGTGCAGTACTGGAGTGGAAGGGTCCACCCCCACGGTCTTATCTGGCAAACCTGCCAGCCTGCTGCAGGAGGGTATTGGTGTGGAGGAGTGGATGGGGCAGAGGTTAAGCAGCTGTTGTAGAAACTCACCGCGGAGCCCAGATTGCTGGGTGCTGGGGACTCCTGGAGTTGGTAGCAGCACCCCAGGCCTAGTCTAGCCCTGGCTGCTGAGTTTTTCATTTTGTGTGAGGTTTTCCCCTGATGGGACTGAAGCCACATGGGCAGAGAGGAGGGAGAAGGATTTTTAAGGAAGGGAGGGGAGGGAGAGAAGGGAGGGGGAGGGATAGAATATTTCTGAATGCAAGGAGTAGGAAAGGGAGATTCTCAGACTATAAAGAAAAGTGTTCTCAGCCATGTCCTTTGCCACCCCATGGACTGTAGCTTCTGTCCATGGGATTCTCCAGGAAAGAATACTGGAGTGGGTAGCCATTTCCTTCTCTGGGGGATCTTCCTGACCCAGGGATCGAACCCAAGTCTCTTGCATTGCAGGTGGATTCTTTACCATCTGAACCACCTGAGTATAAAGAAGGCATTCTAATTAAAGGATAAAAAAGAGTTGAGAACTAAGTTTTCAAAATTTGGGGAAGAATTGAATCACCTAGACTTACCCCATTGATGCCCCGAGATACTGGTCCCACCCTGCACTAGGGGAGAAGGACATAGCTGGGATTAGAACCTAGCCTTGTGGGCGCTTATATTTATTAACTTCAAAAAAGGTTTTCCTTTGCCTTCTCACAGCAGGGATACAGGAGGCCTTGTTGGGTGTGTGTTGAGTGGGAGCTAGTGAAGGATGCAGAAGAGGGGAAGTGGAAAGTGTCCAGGCAAAGAAAAGAGAAGCTGTAGGGCTGAGCGCTGTCTCCCCGAGAAAGCGAAAAATAGTTTACCTTTGGAATGGGACCCAGGGAGGAAATGCTTTGAGATTGGATATTTTCCCCCCGAGCAAGCCTATTTAATTATTATACTCCTGTTGCTGATGGATAGTAAGCTGCTTCCTTTTTTGTTTTTTGCTGCTAACTGTGACTGACCCTCATTTTTGTATCTCCTGACTCATTATCTATCGGAAGTTCTCTTCCTGCACAGAGCTAGGGTTTCAGTTGTCTGGTCAGAGGGTGTGTGATTTTCAGTGTTAGTAAGAACTAAAATGTTCTCTGAAATGATTGGTGCACTACACTCCTACCAGCAACATCTGTGTCCTTGCTGAGGTTTGAAATTGTTAGGTGTTTTGCTTTTTAAAGTGTCCTGAGTCTGACTTGCCATGTATATGGATTCATAGTTGAAGTTCATGGCACACCATGCTTCCTATTTTCAGTGGTAGTCTGGGGTCATGAATGTTTTTTTAGCTTCCTTCGTACTTACTTATAAACACCTCTGTTGACTCCACTTGCGTTAAAATTCTGCTGTCACGTCTCTTCTCCCCCAGCACAACTTTCTTGTACTTAAATTATACCATATTTATCTGCACTTTTGTGTGTTTGAGGTTGTTGCTCATTCGCTTAGTTGTGTCTGACTCTTTGCGACTTCATGGACTGCAGCACACCAGGCTCCCCTGTCCTTCTCTATCTCCTGGGATTTGCTCAGATTTATGTCCACTGAGTCTAGCTAACCATCTCATCCTCTGCCACCCCCTTCTCCTTTTGCCTTCGAAAGGGTGAGATACTGTCTCCTCTAACTTCCCTGTTGCCCCAGTCATCTTTCATGGAGAAAAGAAAAAGTTACTTTCCTGCTCAAATCTTCCATAACTCTCCATTGCTTATGGGAGAAAATCTTAGCTCTTCAAGCATTATCTGAAGCCCTTTGTTAGAGCAGTGTTAGGCCGGTCTCATCTGCAGCATACATTCCTGTTCATTTTCTGTGCCTTTTCCCGTCAAGGTCATGGTCCTTTACAGCCCTGACTGTATTGACCCGTCACCACTGGTGAGCTTCTGCTTCCTTGAAAGATGGCGGAGCTCCCGCTGTGTGTTGATACTGCTGAGTATCACTAGGTGCCGGGCCCTTGACCTTGTTCTGGGAGAACCTCATGGGCAAAGGCAGTGTTGTTGACAGGCAGATAGTTCTGTGGCGCTTCTTCCGGTGTACTGGCCTGAATGGGTTTTCAGGTCTACTGGCAGGCAATTAGTCAGTGTTCATTTTCATTCGCATTTTTAACCTTATCTCAAGGATCCTCCAGTTAAATCTGATTAAATTTCTTGCCTGGACTTCTCATATTATGAGAGATTTCACAGTAGAGAAGTTGAAGGAACATGTGGTGAACACCAGGACCCTCTTCACCCAGACTGCAAGGTGGGCTTCGCTTGACGGGTGTGTGTATTATTCAGTGTCTGCTTCCCTCCTCTTAACTCTCTGACTTTGGACAACTTGAAGGTTGCTCTTGCTTATACATTAAAAAAGGACTTTAGTAGTGTAGCACTTTTAGAAGTATTAAAGAAAAAAAACTTCAATGACTTTGGCTTTTTTCTGCCAAAGTAAATGTTGGCTCTAATTCAGCTGTAGTAATGTAGCTCCTCTCAAATGTGTTCGAGTTAAACTACAGCAGGGCCAAGTTGAGAAATTAGTTTCTCAGTTTTTTCCTTCCAATTTAGAAAAAAAATTAGATTTTGGATTCTCTTGTTCCTATAAACTTCTTGGTTCTCCCTTCCTTCTCCGTTAAAAGAAAAAAATCACAAAGAATCGGTTGTCAGTGGGAGAAATGACGATCCAGATTCCTAGGAGATTCTTGTTGACAGTCTTCAAATATGGTGTTTGAACCTATACTGCAGATAGATCATTGAGTGCAGTTTCTTCTAAGCCATTGAAGTGGGATACAAAGGGCCAGAACCCTTTGGGTTTTTTTTTCTTTTTTTTCGCCATGCCAAGAGGCTCAGAGATCCTAGTTCCCTGAGCAGGGATTGAACCCAGGCCCACAGTAGTGAGAGTGCAGAGTCCCCACTGTTGGACTGCCAGGGAATTCCCAACCCTTTGGTTTTAACTTGTGATCTTTTATTTTCTGCCACTTATGTGTTATCATGAGCTTGGAAATCCAAGTGCTGTGAAGTTATGCCACCAGGTGAGTGATAACTCCGCTTCGTCATGCGTTAGCTGTTACTTGAATGTCTGGTTTGGATGTAGGTTAGAGTTTTAAGTGTGACAGTGTTTGGTTTTTGTAAGTGCAAGAGAGCTGAATATAATCTGCATGTGCGGGCCTTCCCTGGTGGTTCAGTGGTTAAGACTCCAGGCTTCCAACGTAGGGGATGTGAGTTCAGTCCCTCGTCAGGGTTCTGCATGTGGGAGGTGGCTCCCAGGCACTCTGCACAGATGACTTGTAGGAAGTGACTGGTCTGCCAGGTGACCTGTCCAGGACGTTTTGGGTTTGGCCCAGATTGTCTGTCTTTTCACTCTGCACTGAATTGTGACTCACGTGGTGACCAAAGGGAAACAATACGAATGCATCATGGATGCAAAATTCAAGTTAATTTTGACTTTAAGTTTGACTTCAAGGTCAAATTGAGAAGTGTCAAGAGCAAAATGTGTCCCTTGTGCATTCCTGCTCAGGGCACTTGCTCTGTGCTCACCCTCGTATACAGGATCGCGCGCCCCCGCCCTTTTCTTTCTGGCCCGTTTTCAATAGTGGGATCTCGGATCCTGTTGCGTGCTCTAGCCTTTTCTCACATAACTGTGTCTGTCAGTGTCTCCCTGTCATGCTCTAACGCTGTGTACTTCGGACAGGACCTGTGTGCTGTAGTGTATATAGCCACTTGCTAATGATTACCTTCCCAGAAGAGTGCCTGGCATTTAGGAAGCACTCGGTAGATGTTTAGGTTGTTAACTCTGTTTTGTTTACTTAAAATCAGATTTCTTTTGGTACATCTTTCACACACGTGGGCATATTGGCATCGATTTGCTAGGGTATGTGCTCAGTTTTTATAGTTGGACGAGATTATTTTTTTCCCCCTTTGGAAAAGGCTTAACTAATTTATATTTTTACCAACAGTGTATAGAGAATCTTTATTTCCCTTCCTTCTTGCCAATACTTGGTATTATAAAGCTGATTTAGTTTTTGCTAATGAATTACATATGACTCATCACTGTTGGATTTGCATTTCTTTGTATTGAGCATTCTTCATTGGCCTGCTGAGTGTCCATGTTTCTTTTGTTCGTGACCTGCCCACTTTTACATATTTTTTCTTACTGCTTTTTGTCAGAGCTCTTTCTGTTCTTTACTTTCAAACATACTGTGTGTACTTGTGCCCTTTGCCCTTCAAGGGCCTCTTTTCTCGGGCGAGTTTTAAACTCCCCTGTAGTCCAGTTCGGGTTTACTTTGCGGGTTTTGCGTCTTGCATAGGAATGCTTTTCTGGCCTTAAGAATGTGAAAGCATTCTGTAAGAAATCATCCTCCTCTTATTACCTCCCATCTAGTTAAATACTACCCTCCAATTTTTTAATCTTCCCTGTACTCTCACATCAGCCACTAAAATGGTATGAAACCTCAGTTCTCTGGGATCTTCCAGTAATGACTTTTTCTGACAGCCACATTTTATGGATATGTTAGGGTTTAGCCCTACTTACATACCCAAAGGCTTAAAATGCACTTTTTAAAGTGTTGGTACTTAATTATTGTCGTGACTCTCATTATCTTGTATTAAATAATATTTTAATGTTCCCATGGAGGTATAGGAAGACAGCTTTGGCCTATGCATCAGTTTCTGTATTCTAAATCCATTTAAATACATGAAAGTTTTTTAGTGTTTCTTTAACAAGAGGACGAAATAGAGGGTAGCCGTTATCGTGCCATTGTGCTGTACACGTGCAAGGTAGAGAACTGATAAAACTGGCAGATGAAACTAGGAGCTCTGCCCCTAAATGGCAGCTTTCTCTGCGGTCAGATTCGCTCTGAGAACTGGCTGTGAGTTGCTTGCCTTCATCGGTTGAATGCATTTGCCATCCACAAGGTTTCTTTGAAAGAATGGAACTGCTTTAAGAACTTTTTACAACAACTGCTTTATTTAGCCTTGTATTTTCTCCCATATTTTGAGTTTTTCTGATTTCTTTTGACACTTACTACTTACTGTTGGTACAGTGAATGTGTCTTTCAATCTGTTTTCATCATGTTGGTAATTATAATATGGGAAAGCAGTTAACTAGCCTATTGCTGTGGGAAGTAAAGCTGAAAAGTCCTGATTAAGGGACTGGGCCCCTGTGAGAAGTAAAGTGTCATTTTTTTGGTCTATGAACAAAATGACAACCCATGAAATGGCAATCCATTCCAGTCTTCTTGCCTAGGAAATTCCATGGACAGAGGAGCCTGAAAGGCTATACAGTCCATGGGGTTGCAAAGAGTCAGATATGACTGAGCATGCTTGCACACACACAGTGGTGTGTTTGATTATTATTATTTCAAGTTAACAGATGTCTATTGATACATAATTTACATCATCAAACACCCATTCCAAGTATACAGTTTCTTGAATTTTGACAGTCAAATTCATATTCCCATGTAACCACTACCCAGTTAAAACAGATTTTCATCACTGTAAGTAGTGCCCTCCTGCTGTTTGTAGTTGTCTTCTCTAAGATAAGCATTGCCTGTTTTAATTTTTTTAAACTGAGGTATAATTGCTTTACAGCGGTGTTAGTTTCTGCTGTACAACAAAGGAATAGAGTGTGTGTGGATATATCCTTCCCCTTCCCTCTGAGCCTCCTGCCCCCCACACGCCTTGCCTGTTTTGTACAGCACAGTCCTTTTCAGATTGACCTGTGTTGCTGCATTCATCAGTAGTCCATTCCTTTCTTTATTGCTGAGTAATACTCCACTGTATGGACACACCACAGCTCGTTTCTGTTCTTACTGATTGATGCACTTTTGAGTTCCCAGTTTTTGGCTGAGTGTATCTATGAACATTTCAGTTCAAGACTTGGGTGTACTCAGTAGGATTTCATTTCTCCAGAGTCAGCCAGTCCTTAGGTATGTAATCGGGGTTATAAGTAAGTATGTATTTAACTTCATAAGAAAGCGCCACACAGTTCTCCACAGCGCTTGCACTGCCTTGCCGCCCTGCGCAGTCCTGTGGCTCTTGGTCCACTGTCAGTCTTTCTGCTTTCTTTCAGTGGTGAGTAGTGCTGTAGTACCTGGCCAGAATCAAGTTCTGTAAGTTTGGTTTCCAGATGAGTTTAAAATCAGTTCACATTAGGTTGAGCTTGTACTAAGTATCATCTTGGCTAGAGTGTTCATCTTCTTTTCTTAGGTTAGAAATGCTCCTTCATTCATGTTCTTGAAGTTTTGACTCTGTTACCAAACCCCTCTTTTCTATGGGGGCGGCAGAGGAGCGGTTATAACTGCTGTTCTCAGGAACTTAAACGGTCTACTTTATCAGCCTGTATCAGACGTGAAGTAGCAGTCAAGCAGGAATTTCTTGGACTGGAGGAGGGAGTACTGACCCTCAGATGAAGGGGTGTAGCTGACCTCCTGAGACACCCCAGATCACAGTGGCCTGGGGCAGTGCTTTGGGTGGGCAGGCAGCCTCCTGGGTCGGGGTTGGGCCGCTGCCTTACTGCGCACACGTGTGTATTTTAAAATAATTAAAAAAAAAAAACTATAAGCAACACAGAAACTAACCATGGAAAGGCAGAAAAGTTAGCCCTAGCTCCACTGCCCCACACAACTGGTATAAATGTTTTGCTGTTTTGTTGTTTTTTTTTTCAACAGCTGTTCTTTCCCTCTGTGAACATGTTTTGGTAATTCTATGGCATATACAATTTTGTTTCTCTATTTTTTTCCGCTAGATATCATCATAAGCATTTCCTCATGTGATTTTCCATAATAACAATTTTTTGGTGCCACTTCAATGCCAGCTCTTCTGAATCAACCCCTTCACTTTAGGTTTTCATAATGAGTGAGTCTGAGGTCTTCCCCAGGTTTGCCAATCCTGCGAGATGAGGCTTTTTATGTTTGTTCTTTCTTCCATAATAACAGTTTAATGGGAAGGCAACTATTGAATGTATGTGTAGCTGCAATTTTCCAAATTTTGTTACTATTTTAGGATATATGACGAACTACACAATTACTAGGTCAATGGAAACGGACATCTTAAAAATATATCTCTTGTGTTTTGCCAAATGACTTCCCAGAAATGTGATACTGCTGCTCCCCAGCAATTGTTGTTCCAAACAGCACCACAGAGCCCCCTGGAATACTTATATTAACACTGTGAAATCCAGAGTCACTTGGAAGTTAGGCTGTAATGTTAACTCAAGGTAGGACATCATTTTAGGAATACTTCCATGTGCAAGTATCAACAGTAATCTGGTGAATGCATTCAGGACTGTTACTTGTGACCAAGCCTTGAAAGCAGTTTGTGTTTGAAAGCTGTGTATCCCTAAAACAGTCTAAGAAACTGGTTAAAAGAAGGTTATCTAGCTACTTCTAGGCTTATCGGTTTTTTGATTTCTACTGCCCAAATGCTCAGGATTTTGAAATAGTTGAAAATACAGAGCCATGCCTTTCCTTTCCTAGGCCTGAAGTGTGTTTAATGCTTTTGAACCTGCCCTAGTTCATTCACTCGGGGTCCCTGGACTGGAGTGTCCTGAAGTGTCATTAACCTTTGTGATTGCTGATCTGTGTTTGGGTTTAGGTCACTTGCCTTTTTTCCCCTACAGGTATTGCAGTGATCAGTAGTAATGGAGGACGTGTGTGTGCGTGTGTGTGTGCGTGTGTGCGCGCGCGCGCGCAGTGATCGGTAGTAATGGAGGACCTGTGTGTGTGTGTGTGCGCGACTGACTCTTTGTGATCCCATGGACTGTAGCCTGCCAGGCCCCTCAGGCCATGGGATTTCCCAGGCAAGGATCCTGGAGTAGGTTGCCATTTCCTTCTCCAAGTGATCTTCCTGTCCCAGGGATTGAACTTGCATTGGCAAGTGATTCTTTACCACTGAGCCCCTAGGGAAGCAGGGGAGGCAGGTACACAAACTGGCTATAATACCTTCGGGAACTTAAGGACTCACACAGGCCATATTGGAAGCTTTCAGGAAGGAGGTGCCTAACTCTTGTGGGAGTGGAAGTGAGATGGTGGCTCGGGGAGGTCTAGAGGAAGGCAGTGTCTTACAAAGGATAAGCAGAAGTTAGGTAAAAGGCTGGGGCTTGAACAGTTAGATGAGCGGGGTCAGGAAAGTGTGTGTCTGTGGCTCCATTCCCCCCTGGCCCCCCGCCAGTCTGCTTTTCTAATCTTGCTGTTTTCAGTCCATAAAGAGAAGTCTCCTTTTGTCTTTGAAGTAACCTATAAAAAGAAAGGCTTTTGTCAGTAACATTTTCACTAGGTTGAAGTGAATGCTGTCTTTTATTATTCTTGGCACACTTCTTGGCATAAGTTAGTGCAGTTGGGCATTTTTAGTGTGTGTTCTAATGGTGTCATTTTTGGATTATTTGAGCTTACAGATTTTGCCAAAGACGATAGCAGCAGCATATCTTTCTAAAGGTGGGGTATTCTGGTATCCTCCCATCTCAGAACTCCCAGTGACTCTTTCTCACTTAGTTACTTTGTGGTAGGTTTTAAAAGTTATTTTTAACTGAAAAGTTGTAAAAATAGTACAAAGAAGGTCTGCCATTTATTGTTTTGCCATGTTTGCTCCTCTGTCCCCGCCCTCCCCACTACTTCTTCCCCCATCCCCATTCTGAACTATTTGGGAGTAAGTTGCAGGTATAATAACCCTTTATCCTCAAGTACTTAGAATATATTTCCTAAAAATAAGGATGTTCTCTTAAAAAACCTTAGTACAGTCATCAGTGAGGAAATTTAATTTTGTTGTATGCAGTTGCTCAGTCGTGTCCAACTCTTTGCAATCCATGGACTGCAGCACGCCAGCCTTACTTGTTCTTTACTATCTCCTGGAGTTTGCTTCAACTCATGTCCATTGAGTCATCCAGCCATCCATTGATGGTGTCCAATCATCTGATCCTGTTTCCCCCCTCTCTTGCCTTCAGTCTTTCCCAGCATTAGGGTCTTTATCAGTGAGTTGTTCTTTACATCAGGTGACCCAAGTATTAGAGATTCAGCTTCAGAGCCTTGTAATTTCCTGTTCCTGCATCCCTGTAACACATCCCCATAATTCCTTAAGCACTTTCTTACTTGTTAAAAAATATTTACACTTTTTATTGGAGCATAGCCTATTCACAATGTTGGGATAGTTTCAGGTGCACATCAAAGCGACCCAGCCAAGCACTTTCTTATCTGCTGATACAGTGAGGTCCTCCAGCCTCCTCTTGTACGTTCCTAGTGCTTTATGTATGTTGATGGTTTTATGATTTTCATGCTCTTAAGGTTTAAATATATATTTTTTCCATTTCTCTTTACACTGCAGTGTCGATAGCATCCCAGGTGTCTCCATATTGTGGCCGCTACTTACATCCTCTGACCATCTCCATTTTTGAAGTGTCTCTTGCTGGGTAGCTGCAGCAAGTCTCAGAATTCCTAAACTGTGTTAAACTAAAGCATCTTCAGAGGAGTTTCAACCTGATAGTTCTTGTCAGCTGTCCTCACCTACTGTTGATCTGCTTACGCTTCTATATGTTCCGCCCTTTTTTGGACTCTCCTTCTACATATGGCACACAAGTCTTGTTGGGGGATACTTGGCCTCTGCTCACCAGGGTCAGTAAATACGCTGCATCCCTATTCTTCCCTCTGGATTGCAGCTGTGGCAAGTCCTAGCCCTCTTTGATTGCTTTTCGGAAGCCTTTCCACAAGTACTAGTGGTAGCCCTACTGATCTGTAAGAATTGGCAGGGGCATTAAAAAAAATCAGGTATTAGGTTATTTAGTGAACCCTGTATTTTCTCAGTGAATGTAACATGTTAATGTTTTTCCCTTTGAAATGAGCATATATGTATCACAGGAAATTCAGAAAGTTGGAAAAGCGTAAGTGAAAAAAAAAAGTACTGCAAAATTAGTACTTTCACGGTTATTAGACCTGTGCACAGATAAATCTGACAGTTAAATCATGTTTACAGTATAAGACTTTTTTTCTTAAAGGACTCTGCTCAGGAACCCTCTGCAGAAACTTATTAACCAAGAGGTTTTGGGGGACTTGATCAAACTTCTCTCTCATATATGACAACAGGAAGTGATGTGATCACAGTGTAATAAAAGATAAACTGTATTTGAATTGTAGCTCAAATCATTTTTTTCAGCTCGTTAATGTGCTTTATTGGATAGCCTGTCTGGGCTCCCATCTATTTTCCCAGTAGTTGAAATATTTTCTTAAAAAGTAACTGCTAGTTTTTGTTAGACAATCTGTAATGGAGCCATATTTCTGTTAAGGGTCTAACAGTTCACTACTACAGTGAGAACTTGACATCCCATGAGTTTCTCTAGTTGTGTTCTCTTAATAACTTAATTGAACACTTGAAACCTCCAAGGATAATAAGGACAATTGCCTCTTTTCAGTTTCTCTGAGCAGACGCCTGTTTTTACCCGATGCACTCAGTACTTTTACAGTGAACTTTCATTCACATATTACTTAGAAAAACACCTTCCTCCCCAAACGAAGACCTGACTCAAACCACCAACAAAATTGAGTGAGACAAAGCACCATGGTGTAGCCCACTTGTGTTCTGAGAAATCTGTTCTGTTTTTGGGGGAGCAGGGGAAGGAGGCGTCTGTGGTCAGAATTCTTAGAGAAGGAGAATCACAGTGCACATGAACAGGGCTAAAGGACAGAAACCTGCGTAAGGCCGACGTGCCTCACACTTAGTTGATCAGTGAACCCCGATTTTGCATAATATCCCTGGACCTAGAGTTCTCTGGAATGCTCTTTGGGAAAGACCAGAGTAGTGTGTAAAGTGCATCAACTGTGTTCTAATCACCCCTCTGCTGCCAGAAACTCACTTGTGAAAACGAGGGTGTCAGTAGGATAAACCAGATTTCAGATTACTCTGTGAGAGGTCCAGGTGTGTGTGACACCAGGAAGGTACGGTATTGATCTGTCTCTGGGTGGAGTCATGAGGATGTGGGTCTGTGGGGGTAGGGGGTCAGAATCCCTTTTTTGGGAAGGGGTTAGGCGGTGGTTTTAGAGGGAACAGCTTTTTGCCGTACTCCCTAAGCCTGCCATCAGCGCTCTGAAGTTGGTATTCTCCCCTTTGCTGTAGCAAGGAATATTCTGCTCAGAGAAGGGATGGAGTGGCGTTCAGAAGTGCGGTTTCCTGGTCTGCGAGGGGGAATAAAAGCAAGTCCACCTCGTTCTGCCCAGACCTGTGGTCTTGGTGTCTCTGTTCCCTTTTCTTTTCCCCCACTGCACTGAAGCTTGGGAGCCATACGGATGGCTCTGCTGTAGTTTCCAGAGCAATCCTCATTGGGCCGGAAGTTATTGAGGCAGCCTCTGCTAGTTTCCTCACTTCAGAGGTGGGCGTGGGCGTGCGGGAATGAGATAAGGCGTTTTGCATTGAATCATATTTTCTGTTGGTCTGACTCGCTTGCCTTGAGGCTGATCACTGAGGCTTCTCTTGATCACCACTTGGCTTGCTGCCCCTTAAGAGACTGGAGTTCAGTTCTGCCCGGATCTCAGGTCCTGTGGGCGTGAGCTTCCCAGTAACTCCCTAGGGTGGCTGTCCACACCACCCCCATCACTGCCCTCAACCTGCGGGTTCTGAGATGTCCATACACAGAATCCCAGATTGTTCTGAGATGTGATGTCTAATTTAGTCCAGCATATGTATGGATAAACCCACTGAGTCCAGAGTGTAGATGTTTATACCTCCATTTGAGGTTTGGATAGTCTGGAACTGTTCTATGAGGACTAAAACCTGTTAGAAAACTTGTCAGGAGTGAAGGTTGGATGTGCTTTTCCTGATTATCTCATGAACATGTGGAAACCTTTGTTTAAAGATAGTCGGCAAGGTCTGACGCAAAATACATTTTAGGGGAAGATGCCTAATATACGGGTAAAGATGTCTCCATCTTAAAGCTGTGCTCTGTGCAGTGACGGAGGCTGGAGGGCTTGGGAGCAGGAAGGACCGTTCCACTGGGATGGAATAAGTGACATTGAGCTTCAGTCCATCTGGGCTTGCAGCTGACCTCCTTCCCCTCCTGGCTCGCGCTTCCTGAGATGCTGTGCTGCTTCTGAGCTCATTGAGCTCATAAACTGGACCTGTAATTCACCAGCTTGCAAGGCCTTCTTTAACCGCTTGCAGCCAGAGAGTAATGACAACCTTTAAGATTACAGATTGCTCATTTTCGGCCCTTTCTGTTTCAAGTTATGAATAAAATTTATGAACCAATTACTGGATGGTGGAGCCTGTTTGTGAAGACCAGGCTCCCCTGTGTTGTCACTGCTGCTGCTCGTGTGTGAGAGAGAGGAGGAGAGACGGGGACAGGTAGCGAAAGGGAGCAGGCCGTCCCCTGGTGTTTCCCCAGATCTTGCATTCTTAATTTGAAATAGTTTCTACAGAAGACTTAGGGTTACCCAGACCCCATCAGGGATACCAGTTAGTAGGTAACTCCTCAGTGAGTGAATTTGGGTAAAACAAGAAGCAGACCGTATTGGGGTGGAAAGATTCTGGGTGTAAAAGAACAGAATTACTCCCTACATAGTCTCCCTGTAAACTGAGGACTTAGAGGGAGACATTTAAAGCTGTGTATAGGTAGCTAGGTTTTCAGTAACCATTTCTGAAATGGCTATAATTACTCAAATCCCAGGTCTTTAAAAAGTCCAGAGGCACAGCAGGGTGGTGTAAGGAGGAAAGCTCACAAAATGATAGGGTGTGACTTAAGTTAGCAAATTGGAACCTGAGCCCTTCTTTTCACTTAAATTTTTTTCTCTTCAGAGACCAGTGAGAATGTTAGCGTAACTTTAATGCATTTAAAATAAAAGTAAGTCCATATTAATCACAGGCATTTTACTTTCTGTCACAAATTCTAGACATCTTGGCTTGAAATCAGTCATCAGCGTGTTCCTTGGATATTTACAGAATCTCATTTATATCTTTATTTCTTTCTAGCCTTTTCACTCAGGATTCATCTGAGTGACAGGGAGTGACATTTATTTATTGACTATGGAGGGTAGGTTACATTAATGGATAATTGCAATCCATCTCCCATTGTGAGAGGATCACATTAAATGAGGGATGTTGGCCAAATTTTATTTCTTGTATAGATTTAACTGCAGCCTGTAAGCTCTTTAGAGTGGTTTGTGTGGGATGATTCTGTTTTCTTTCCCACCATGGTTTAATAGGAAGAAAGAATGCATGGTTTTCCTGAATGTTTGCAAGGTAGGGGAAATTACATGGATACTTGAATATGAAATTCAGATCAGGAAGTGAGGCTGCCCCCTTGGTGTGTTGATGGACACGTTTTATTATTAGCCTGTGAAGGAAATGTCTGGTTTGGTGACTTAGGTTGTAATAAGGAGAGTTCCTTATTTTTCTGGAGTAGTAAAAATATGATTAACATAGATTGTCAGTGTTGGTGAGCTGTATGTTGATGTGTTCTTTTGAGTTACTAGTAACTTAAGGAAAAATATATCTGAAATAGGGAAAAATGGCTTATAATTTCACATACGTAAGGAAACAATTCATGACATCCAAACATCCATGCTTCATTTTATAATAATTACAAATATGTTTAAGAGTGATGAAGAAAGCTGTTCGTTGCAGCTTTATTAGCTTGAAAACCTAATGCCCCAAGTTCTGCTTTTGCCTCTGTGATATTTAGCGTGGTATGTGTATATGCTTTAGGGTGATTCGGAGGTGGTCCCTGTTTCTTTACTCTCTATATTTTAAAAATTTTGTTAGCTTCATTCATTTTTTTAGTGATTCACTTTTTAAGTTCAAGTAGAATTTCTTATACAACTGAAATGGGGCTTCTTGCTCATTGCCCAGGATGGGGACAGTTTTAATGCAAAGAGAGAGAACATCAAATAGTAGTATACACATTGTGCTCACAGGATTTCTGGTGGTTAATTTTCAAAATTGGTGGCAGTTGTGAACCACAAAGAATTTTCAATAAATTTCCTCTTGCTCACTCTTGGCAGAATAAAAAGGTTAATTCTAATTTATAAATGAAAATTTATAGGAATCTGTGGCAGATCTTTGATTCCTTCACTTCCGTGCCTACACTTGTTTTCTGGTAGAAAGTGTGATGCTGTCCTGAGGCACACAGACGTCCTTATATAGGGCAGCACTTCTCAGACCTGCGTGGAAATCACCTGGGGATCTTATTTGCCATCCCTGTTATGGTTTAGGGCTTGAGAATGCCAGGCGGCTCCCAGACTATACTGAGCAGGGCGCCTGGGGAGGGGCCGGGTCCGAGGCCCAGCAGCTGCTGGCGTTGGCTCTTTATCCTTAGGGCTTGATTGTTCTCAAGTTCAGCCCTTTTGCTTGCTTTATTAACATATTGGAAGGACCCATTTAAAATGTTTGTCACCCTCTTTGCCCAGTCAAATAAGATCTATTGGGAGAAAGTTACCCCCTAAATAATTGTGACTAAAATCTTTAGTATTATTTTTAGTACCGGCCTCAACATCCTGCCCCGAAGAAAGTCCCCAATCCCGTCACCATTAAACTAGGTAATCTCATTGGACGGGCACTTATTGAAGGGAATAGATATTTCTGACTTTGGACACTGCTGTTTCAGGTGCAGACACTACTGTGTGTTGTTCATGTTGCTGCTGCTGCTAAGTCGCTTCAGTCGTGTCCGACTCTGTGCGACCCCATAGACGGCAGTCCACCAGGCTCGCCCGTCCCTGGGATTCTCCAGGCAAGAACACTGGAGTGGGTCGCCATTTCCTTCTCCAGGGCATGAAAGTGAAAGTGACGTCGCTCAGTCGTGCCCGACTCTTAGTGACCCCATGGACTGCAGCCTACCAGGCTCCTCTGTCCATGGGATTTTCCAGGCAAGAGTACTGGAGTGGGTTGCCATTGCCTTCTCTGGTTGTTCATGTTAGGTGCCTTCTTTTTGGTTTACCTGGGGTGAATCCCAGCTGTATGTTCAGTGATAGGTAATCTTGAACCCAGCACTGAACCCTCAGTTCACAGTTTATGGTTTGGAGCACTGGGTCTCAATCCCAGCTGTGCCTGTTATTCAAGCTGGGTGACTTCTAGCAAGTTGCCTAAGTTCTTTGTGCCTCAGTTTCTTCAGATGAGATGATCATATTATCTCCCCAGTGGGGTTAGTCTGTGTCAAGAGCTGTAACCATTGCTAAGTAAGCAGGAGGCAGTGCCTACTCTACTGGGTAGCCAGCCAGCCTGGCTCTCTCTTCATGTCTGGCCCTTGCCCTCCATGCCTCCTTTTTCCCGCCTCCTGAAGTCGGTGGTGGAGGGTAGACATGGTTTTTGATCCTCACTAGAGTTTGAGGGAGATGAGCCTGTACTTCTTGGTAGCGTCCCAGAGAGCTGACCATTCATTCATTCTTTAGAGGAATAACATGAAGCTGGAGGAGTCCCAGTCTGCAATAGCCTTTCCCAGGCTGGCAGGTTGCAGACCCTGGAAGAAGCCAGCTGTTGAGGGTACAGCCCTCTGTGCAGCAGCCAGACCATCATCAGATTGCCCTTTACAGAGATGCCCATTTCTGGATGACTGATGCTTTACTTTTGACCTTTGTTCCCTGGCCTTTCCTCCTCTAACCCTTTAATCTTCTCTTAAAAAATCAATCAACGGATATTTTATTGAATATTTTCCCTGTTGGTCCACAGGCTTCTCTGTGGATTTCTGCCCCGAATCCTGCTCTTATCCCATATAAGGATAAGGATCCTATCCTCCATGGTGGCCCTGGACAGTTTCTTGGGCTTACGTTTCAAATGTCTGTGTTCCTAGATGATGGCCGGCAGCCAAGCAGGCTCAGCGTTCACCTTGAGGTGTGTGTGTACAGAGCACGTGCTGGTGGCGACAGCCTGGTTCCAGGTGTTCCTGGTGCGGTGGAGAGAGTGGGCCGGCAGCTTGTACACTGTACTTCATCCCCTCAATTGGCTCTTTTCTCTTAGCTGAAGGCTTTTTCAGACCACTTTGGCTGGAACGTCAGAAATCTGTCCTGGGGTCATTGCAGCCTCTTAAGTGCCCCTTGGGAGCGAGCACAAGCCTGGGGGTTAGTGGTCCATGGTTTCTTGCCCATAATTTCCACCTGGAAAATAAGCTCGTCCAAGGATATGGCTGCTCGCTTTTGTAAGGCCTTCTGTCTTTGGAACAGTAGCCATACTGCTAGCATTGCTTATAATAGTTTTGAGGAACTACTTAAAAACTGTCTACTTAGGTTGGCTAGTCCTCTTGAACACACCCCCCTCTGTGAGGTCACTGCGATGGGGCTTCCTCTTATGGTTGAATCTGGGTGCATTCCTGCAGATTCCACCCCAGGGGCCTGGCTGGGAAAGGGGGTTGCAGGCTGGTGACATTGCTTTACTCTGGAGATAGAGAGACCTCACGGTGCCTTGGGTACTTCCTCCGTTTCACCGCGTTCCAGCCCCTTCTTCTTCACCGTGGTTCAGCTTAGAGTTAACACTAGTTTTCTTCTCTGGTGGTGTTTCCATCTTGGGAGGAGGTTAGGTTGAGGCCGGGATGGGGAAGGGTGAGTAAAGCAGCTTATTTCCCCCTGGACCGTGACCTCGCTGTTGGCTAACAGGCCAGGAGCAGATGTCCTTGTTGACTGAGAGTAAACAGAGTTCAAGGGGGTCTTATGGGTTCCTGGCCTTGGTTTTCTCCCTGATCTCTCTGGATTATTCCTTCAGTACCTAACATTCTATCTCTAAGAGAGGTGCTTACATTTCAGGTGAAGTCTCAGGAATTACTTGGGCAGGGTATGAATGTTTACAAAGAGGTCTCACCATCTCTCTAGGGTACTGTGCTGTGCACAGTATATACATAATACACATACACGTCATTTTGAACATTTTCAGGTTAAGAATATCCTAGTATTCACCAGTCTGTTGGCAACATTTTTTAAAATGCAAAGAAGAACTCAGTTTACATTTCTCGAGGCCCACTTGTGGGACCAAATAGATTTTTTCTAAATGTCAGGTTTTTTAAAGCTGTAGCAGTTAGCAGCAGTTTCTCAAGGCATTCAGTGTTCAGAGTTTCTGCTGGCAGCTGACTTCGGTTTTCATACTTGGAGATTCACAAATGGCAGACACTCTGGGTGCTTTGCAGTCAGGTTGTTGTATTTGGTGTGTATTTGTATGCTGTGTCCTGAGAGTTTTCTGAGTTGATGTACTCAACTCCAGCAGCAGCGACCACAAAATTAAATTACAGTGAGGCAGGGACTTCCCTGGTGGTTCAGTGGCTAAGATTCCAAGCTCTGAATGCAGGGGACTGGAGGTTCGATGCCTGGTCAGGGAACTAGATCCCGAAGGTCGTGACTAAGACCCAGTGCACCCAAATAAATGAATAAATAAATAAAAACAAATAAATATTTTTTTAAAAAACGAGGCAGGAGTTGTTGGCTTGGCTTAAGGACCTTAAGGATCATTCCATTTAGTCCAAATTCTGAGAAACTGAAAAGAATGCTACCTTCTTTAAACTAGTTTTCAGATGCTTTAAAGAAATGTTGAACTTTCAAGTTGAAGTACCTAGATCAAGAAACAATCTTATCAGCCCCTCCCAAGAAAAGTTACCTGTAGTTTAGTTTTGAATTGTTTGGACTTTTAAACAGACATAGGCCCAGGAAGACCTTTTACAAGGGGAAAGACAGATAGCACAACGGTGTAAAGGAATATAGAAGCAAAAGCTGGAGAGACAAAGGGGGTGGAGAACAGAATGAAGGTGGGGAAGGTGGGCGCCATCCTTTCTCCTCATCTCATCCTTCTGCTTTGAATTTTAAATGTCTATTTTCTTTGTTCTGTTTTTAGTCAATGGCAGTTAACTTTTACATTCAGACTTTAAAATTCCTTGGAGCTCTGCTTGGAGGAAGGGGTTGTGGTTTACACAAAACACTTGTGTCTCACCCACAAGGAAATTGGACCTGTCCATTCTGGAATTTCATTACGTAGTATTTATTTGAGGCTGGAGGTTGCTCTAGGTGTTTCTCCTTTTCTGACAGTGGCCTGCTGTGAATCCAGAACACTTGTTTATGGGAGAAGGGGGGAGATTCTGTGTATTTCTGTACATTAGCTCATCTCTCGCTTTGATTCTGTGATTAGTTGACTTTCAGACTTAGCACTAGTAGCCAATGAGAAATAACATCCATTGCCCAGATATCCTAGGAGAGCAGAGCCTGGTTTTAGTTAATATGCCCAGTTCATTATAGTGCATAATTCATAAGGTCCAAGAAATCCAGACTCCCAGCCATTGTGGTTTAAAACTTGATTATTTTCTCTGGAGCCAGTAGAGTGACGGCTTGCCACACTGGAGACGCTGTCACAGTTTTCCTCCTTCAGAACAGTCTCCGTCCAGTGTCCCTGCCACAGTCTGTTGGTGACAGTGCTACCTCCTTGAGGTTTCCCAGTCTTTTGAATTGGCACAGGGAAATGGTTTTGTGTTTTGTTTTTTCCCCCATAATGTCCCTTGGCCGTTTCCAGTCATTTCCCTGAAATCCTAGTGAGTCTTGTTGAACTCTTTTGTGTTGCTTTGGGAACCCAACCACCACTTGAAACACCCTTGTTATGATGAAATGCATCCTGAGTTTTAAACAGCCGGTTATAAATGAACTATCAGAAGGTGGACTGCTTGTATTTTTAAAGTCACCTCTTCACCAGCCTTTTTGTTTCCTTGAGTCCTGCATTATTCTCATGAGTTTTGTCCCTCTCTTTAAGTACACATGGAAATGATGACACTGATGGCGTGAAGTTAAATGGCACTTCCTGTGTGCTGGGCGCTCATCTCAGCTTTTTCCATGTGTTAACCCGTATGATTCTTACAGCATCTGTGTTGCATGGTGCTGTGAACTCCGTGATAGGAATGTGGAATATGGAAACAGAAGTCAGAAGGGGCCAAGCTCACAGATGCCTTAGCCTTTTTTTATTGTCCCCCAGAACTTGATGCTGGCACTCAGCTTGTCACTTCACTCATCCCCCTGCCTTTCTAAAGAAACTTTTGTTTAAATAGAAACACAGCATTATTTTCCTCCTTCCTCGACTTTCCTTTAAAAAAAAAAAGGTATCTTTTAGAAACTTACTTCATTTACATATTAACGTTGGTAAAAATTGAGGAAGAGATAATCCTGTCCCCTTGTGGTTAAATAGTGACAGTTGATCTGTTGAATACCTTCCTTCTGTAAAAAACAGAGATTAGGCAATTACAACAGATGTTTTCATTAGAGTCATTTGCTCTTATTACATATATTACAGTGAGGGCCTTAAGCTGTGAGGCTAAGCGAGACCCTCCCCATTTCGCAAAGACAGAACGTCACTGCTGTTGTCAGTGACTGAATCCATCATTTGGTCGACTGGGACTTTTTTGCTTATTGGGGAAATTGATTCTCTTGGGAGCATTTTGTGTGCAGTAGGTATGCTGTGTGCTCTGATAGTTAGGGCAACACAGGAAAAGTTTCGTCGTGGCTTTTCTCCGGTCTCACTTGAAGAGCACTGTGCGGAGCCCTCCGGGGTCTGACACAGTAGTAGGTGAACACGAGTGACGCCGACCCTATCTTTCCCCTGCCAGGATCCCTGCCTGCCTCAGCCTCAGTGCTTAAAGCCACACAGGGTCATGTTGGATAGCTCTTTGGGAAGATTCCATGCTGTTTCCATCTCTTTCTCAGGTTGCTTTCTTATCCTCAGAAGGAGCTAAATAAACATAATTCCCATCTAACAGACTTAGTGTTCATCTTCTCTAGGCTAAACCATCTTCTCTATGTTTCCGCACCCAGTTAAATGCTCCTCCTTCTGGTTGTGGCGATCCTGTCTGAATCCTTCCAAAATCGATAACCTGCATCTTCAGCTTTCTCTGTGTACTAGAACTCGTGCAATATTTTGCATACCATTTTGACTCAGCCTCTCTGCTTCTAGGAATTTATTTAGACTTGGCCACAGAGTTGTGTATCAAGTGTATTTCACTGTGTATCACAGTGAAAAATTGTAACCAGTGGGGGATTGGTTAAATTAGTGAACATCTGTTCCATGCAATCATTAAAATGCTCCGGTAGCAAGAATATTTAATGACATAATGTAGTAAGTGAAAAAAGCAAGTGACAAAATAGTGTGTAGAGTTTAATCTTTTGTGGTTATAAAAATTCAAATAGAGAGTGTATTTGTTTAGGAAAAGTACTGTAGGAGGAAACACACACAAATACATGTACACCAAAACCAGCAATATTTTGTCTGAGTGATCAGAATAAGTTTAGTTTAATTTTTGTTTGTTTATCTGAGGAATATTTATTGATCTACCATCTGCCAGGCACTCAGTAGTGAACAGTGGCTGGGATGTTATTCTAGAGGGAGGGGACAAGTGCTTTGATAGACTAGGTGTCCAGGATGCTGTGGGCACAGTTTGGAAGGACAACTCAGACTTCCTCGATGTCACAGTGTAGACACTTGGAGGATAGGAATTCAGCTGATGAAGATGGGATTGAGAGAGCAGTGTCTTCAAGAGTGAAATGGAAGGTCTCACTGTGAAAAATCATGTAGGAGTTTGGGAAGAGGGAGCAATGGTCAAGATAAGGCAGTTTTGTATTTTTTCCAAGAAATATGCATTGCAGTGTAATTTTTAGAGAAAGGCATCTAAAATCTTGGGAAAACAGAGAGTCGCCGTGTCTTACGAGAAGCTGCTTATCCAGCTGTGGATTGAAACAAGGGAGGGTTTCCACAGATGGACTGGTGGGGCTGGGCTGGGCGTCTCTGGTGAAATGGATGAATACCAGATAGCTAGTTTAATTTCTAAGAGTGCTGCTTAGATGCCTTTGCCCCCTGCTACTGGTTAGAGCAAAGCGAGCATGTGATTTATGTAAAAATACATGAAAACGAGCTTTTATCATAACCCTGCAGAACAGTGTAAAAGCAATGCTTCCTGCTGTAGCCACTTTACAGAATAAAAGTAACAAAATCGGTATTCTTTACAAATGACTAGTCACAGTGGAAAATACTGTCTGTTGAACTTACCATTTACAGATAGCATTAATAAGTGCACCCCTCATCCCCCTATGTTACCCCAACCAAAACTGAAATGGTGATTTACATGCAAAATGCAAGGTGAGTGGAACAGAGTGGTTCAGAGCCCTGAACTCTGGTGATGGGGTTCTCAGGACGCCGTGAGCCATGCTGCTCTCTTTGTACTTTATGCCAGGTGGTTCTGGAGAGCTGGGGATGGAAATGGGCCTGAGTCTTCTGACTGATCCTTCCCAGGAGGTGGGATTTAACCTCAAACACCCAGGACTCTCTGACCAGATTTAGACCACAATTATTGTCTTAAAAATAGCTCTTGGATGTGACGCCTGCCAGGATGATTTGTAAATCATTTTGTGCCAAAAACTGAGCTGACTTTGGTTTGTGGGCTGCTGGGAACAGGTTCCGATGCTCTGTGTCTCTGCAAGGCCGCCTGCCCTGAGTCCCCTTATGAGACAAGAACTCCTCGTGGAGTTCTTGTCATGGGAGTGCGGGGGCTGGGCTCCTGTAGGATGCCGAGGTTCGCCATAGCACTTTCTGGAACTCTGGTGGAGTAATTTCTCTCAGACCTTTACCCGTGGAGCATGGACTGGGGCAGGGGTTCACATCCCCCCACCCCCAGTTGGATGGCCTCCCCCAGGGAAGAGGGTGCTGGTCTCCTGCTTCTTGCCCACCTTGTGGGGAGCCTCCTTCCGTTTGAGACCTCGCTGGATTTGAAAAAGGATGAAGACGTCTGAGCAAGCTTTTTCTCAGCACAGGTCAATACTGGATTTGCTTTTCTGCCCAGCACAGAAGCAAATCCCTTAACATAAACCACAAATCGTATCTGATTCAGCTTGTACAAAGGTGACTTTCTCTCTCTCTTTTTTAAAAGGTGAAATCTGCTTTTTCTTTAAATATCCCAAGGCCTTACAGGGAGTTTCTATCATAAATATTTCTTTACTAAGTCACTTTTCACAGCCTCAAACTTGGGGGAATTTCCCCACATTTGGACCCAGTCCCTGAATTGTGTCACCCAAGGTGTGGCTTCTGGCATTGACTTGTGTTTAACACGGGTGGCTGCTTTCCAGAAAAATCAGTTTAACCCAGTGAGTTGTCACAACTGCACCTCCCCTCTTCTTTTTGAAAACAGTTGTAAATTAGTTCAAATGTCTTAAAAAAAAGTTTCTCAAAGTTCAGTTTACAACTGCAACTCTTGCAAGCGCACGTTTTGGTAAGTTTTGGTGACTGCCCACACCTGGTATTATATGTAACACTTCTATCCCCTCAGAGAGGTCCTGCTGACAGATCCCCCTGCCAGATCTGGGCCAGTGTTGTAAAGGTTCATGAGAATGGAAGCAATCCTGTGTCTAGGTCTCTTCATTGGAATGCTTTTGAGGTTCATACATGCTGTTTGTACCAATAAGTTCTACCCTTTTATGGCCGAATAGTCTTTTTTTCTTTGTGGTTTTCTTTCTCTTGTCTTTCCTGCTCAGAGGGTCTGGCGGTTCCATTATTGCTCGGAGAGTCCATTTCTTAACTGGGCATTAAGACAAGCTTTAGCATTCACAGACTGAAGAAGCTGAGTACCTGGGGAGCTGATCCAGCCAGATTCCATGCTCACCCCTCCAGATGAGGGAGAGAAACAAGCAGACAATTCAGCAGACCCACGCCTTGTTCCTTAGCTTCAGAGCTGAGAGGAAGCACTGGACTTCTCGCTCTTCCCTTTGGTGTCTTTCCCTTAAAACAGGCTGCAGCGTGCAATTGCACAAAATATGGACATTTTTGTTTGTGTTACATGGTTTGAAACTTCATTTGTGGGGAAGATAATTCAGTGCTGAATATCACAGAGCTCAGCTTGGGTAGCTATCTCTTTCCTTGGTAACCTCGTTATATCCCCCCCTCCCCCTTTTTTTTTTGGCCACACCTATGGGATCTTAGTTCCCCAACCAGGGATCGAACCCATGCCCCCTGCATTGGGAACACGGAGTCCTAACCACTGCACCACCAGGGAAGTGCTCTGCCTGCCTTCCTTGGGCCAGAGCGACCCCAGGTAGGGAAGAGTCACAGAGTCTGGGGTGCAGGAGACGGTCTCCTGGTCTCTGCTGACCTAGCTTTCATCAACAGGAAGGTCCCATCCTCCTGTCCGAGTGGCTCTGTGTGCCTGGTTGGTGTACGCTGTAACTTCTCTCTTTTTCTGTATGAAGAAAGTGCTGTGTTTAGAGCAGGTGTCCTGGCTGGGGTGTGGGCAGGGTGGTGGCTGGGTTGGGAATCCGGGAGTGTGCCAGCTCCACCTCGGCTCAGAGGCTCTGCGTAAATCCTGGGAACCGGGGCGCAGTTCTCACAGAGCTGGCCTCTGGGCCTCTTCACTGTGGCCTCACGTTTTCAAGAGAGCCATCTTTCCTGAGAAAACCTGCCCTCCCCACTGAGGGGGCACCAGGGTGCTGCTCAAGTCAAGAGCGGGCGGGTCCTCAGTGCTTGGGCAGAAGGGGGCGTGTCTGGGGCGTGTCCGGGGGCGGTGCTGACCGTCAGTGTCTAGTGTATGGGGTGCTGCACAGCCTCGCAGAAGTGCTGTCTTTTCTCCGTGGCGCTAGTCTTTTGACTTGCAAATCTGGGGAGGAAAGTAAGTGGACTGAAAGTAAGTGGACTTGGTGGGAACAGTCCCTGGTGATTCGAGAAACTTCACTGCATGTCGAGAGCCCATCGTTAGAAGCTCATTTCTTCCCACTTGGGATTTCTCAAAGCTGCGGCTTCAGTGCCTTTGCGATCCTACCTTCCCCTAACTGGCTGAGCCGGCAGGTGTGGGGCGTGTGGTTACCGTCGTCTCTCTCTTCCCAAACAGCCCTAGGCCCGCTGCTCCCGAAGCCCTCAGGGAGGGCTCAGGCGCTCTTCAGTGTCTTGTTTGGGGGAAATAATACTGTGTTTGGGTCCAAGGTATAGCCAACAGAAGTGACTAGTTCTGCATAGCAGCTAGTCAGGTGATGGGGTTCACAGGCAAGGACGGCTGTGGGGTCTCCTGAGGTCCAAGCCTGGCCGAAGCGCTGCGCATGTCCCGGCTGGGCTGGAATCCGGGCCCTGTGGCCCCTGGCTGGCCCGCGCCGCGCTCGCCTCACTGTGCTGCTCCGCTGCCAGGTGCTATGTTAACGCCACCCTCTTATTTCTAGCGTGTGCCACTGGCTCAGATACCACGCTTGCTGCTGCCTCGTCGGTTTAGAGTATAAACTCCGTGAGAGCAGGAAGCTATCTATTCTTGCTCACAGATCCTCCTCAGGCACCTAAAGCGGTGCTTCCTAAGTACTTGTTGAAGGAGCAGATGAGTAAATAGTGCTTGGAGATTTGCTGCCGCTCCCTTTCTGACTTCTGGTGTAGGATTTCTCATGTGCGTGCTGAGTCGCTTCAGTCGTGTCTGACTCTTGACGGCCCCATGGACTGCAGCCCACCAGGCTCCTCTGTGCATGGGATTCTCCAGGGAAGAATACTGGAGTGGGTTGCCATGCCCTCCAAGGCAGAGCTTTAGTTCAGTGAATGATACTGAGAGGTGAGTGAAAAGCCATGCACTGGATGTATATAACCTATGCAGTTTCTTTGGTTCTTGTGTGTTGAGGCTTAGAGACCCCCGGAAATGCAGTGGAGGCCTCTTGGATTAGAGAGGAAAGAGGAAGCTTTGAATTCACAGAACGGCAGAGGGGAACCCAAAAGTTGAGGGGCTGTGAAACAAATGGGCAGAAAGGATTTGTCAGCTGTTATTCTTGGTTTCTGGAGTGTGTTGGTAAAGCAGAATGTCTGCACAGCTGGCCTGCTTTGTTCACTTCTGGCTGCCCCGGCAGAGCCTTTCACAGGAAACACACGAGTGGCACGCTCGTCCAGAGACCGTCACTGTCCTGCCCTAGGTGGATCCTGTCAGAAAGAAGAGCGCAGACTTGTTTTTGTTACAGTCGTTGCTTCCTGAAGACGCCAGCTAGTGGACAGTCTGCAGGATGACAGAGCGTCGGGACTGGCGAGCTGGTCCCTTAGGACTTAGTTCACTTGGCTCCATTCTGGGTGGGTTAGCAAAGCTGACGCCTTACTATCCTCCCCCGCTGCCTGATATCAGCTAGCTTCCCAGGGCAATGAGAGGGACTGTGTGAAGTTCCATCTTAAAGCATTACATTTTCAAATGTAACTTGTATCTTAGCAGGGGAAGCATAGCAGAATCAGTTTGACCCTTCAGTTTGCTCATTCTGGAGCCGTCGTGCAGCTGGAATACCTTCACACTTAGGATGGGGTTCGTCCAAGACAGATAAAGTGGCTTCTGGTGCTCCAGGGCCCCCATGAGTCGTGCTGGTCCTGAGTTCCTTGAAGAAACGAGTGGAGTTTATGCCCAGTTCCTTCATGTCTTATTCAGTTTGAGTCTTGAATCCGGTACTGTAATTGGAAGTGGGAAAAGCAAGTCCTGTGGCGGGGGTGGGGGGGGGTGGGCGGTGTGCCAGCTGGGCCTGGTATCCTGTCCCTACACCAGCACTTGCTGGTACTGACTTGGAATCAGATTTCTTTTTGGCTCCCAAATCTATAAAAGAAGAACGTAATGCTTTAAAAATGAATCTTCTCTTTAGATTGATTTCCTAGTGATGGAAAACTTAGTTAGCTGGAGCTGGAGCTCATTCCCAAGGGCCCTGCCTTTGTTTGGTTCTTTTCTGTAAATGTTTAGTGTTTTCTCAACTAATGCCACAAATACAACTAAAACGGTGACCTCTGCACATTTTGAGTCTAAAAATGGAGCTGCTTGCTTGAGAAGCTCTATGAAATGCAGATTCTGTTGTTATTTAGCCAAGGTTCCCAGTTAGGAATCTTTTGTAAGAAAGATTGCATCTGTAATAATTTTAAGGGTTGTTGCTGAGGATGGTAGAACTCCTGATGCTTGGTGCTGCTTGAAAGCGAAGATGTCTTGGGCTGTCGTTGGCAGTAATCAGTATCACGGGAAAAGTGAAAAGCCACCTGGATTTCTTTCCCCTTTGCGAGCCCTGGAGGACTGTGAACGATGCTCCCAGAGAAGCAGCACTTGTTTCAGTTGGCTGTGCCTGCGGACGAGGTGACAGAGGGAGAGGATGCTCAGTGAGCTGTGCCTGGGGCGTTTCTCTCTAGACCAGCACCTCAGGTGAATTTTGGGGTGAACCCAGAGGCCCCAGTAGTGTCATTGCTCTTACGTAAAGCACTTGAAGTCCGTGAGACTCCTTGTTGGAGACGTGGAAAATGAATTTCCTCATTGCACAGATTGTCTGTCTTGGAATGCCATCATCAGTCTCTTTAAAAGAGCCCAACTCTTGTTCAGTTTTGAACAAACGTTTGAAGCTGTGTGATCAGTTATAAGGATTGCTTGAAGCCTTGAGTTCAAATCTCAGCTCTGCTTCTAGTGGAATGACTGTGGGCAAGTCATTTAGCCTGCCAGCACGTCAGTTTCCTCACTTGTGTTAACAAAAAGAGGAAAATAGTAGCTTAGAGTAGCTGGGGGCTTTAGATGAGTGTGTCTGATCTAGAATGAATCCCTGTAGGCACTAAGTATTAGCAGTTGTGATTTTTATACATCCTTTCCCCACCGGTTATTTATAATTAGAAATGGCACGTTGCCTTAGCATTCAACTTGTTTCTATCAATTTAGCAATAGAATTTTCAAAGTCAGAAATAATTTCTTCCTGTCCCCCTTAAGAAACCCCCTTCAGAAAAGGGGAAAAAACAACTCAGAACCAGTTCAGAAATAAATCAGTCTGTGAAACAATAGCGCATGTCAGTTTTTTCCCCCTTTTACTTGAAAATGCAAATCTCTCAGGATAATAACAATAGTTTGGCTTCTGAGGTGGTTGTGGTTTGGTGTGACTTGGGGAGTAATTTAAGGGTGATGAATGGATTCATAGTAAAGATATGCTTTAGTTTAAAATCTGAGATATTCAGCAGACATTGCCCCGAAAGTCATTTCCCCCAAAACTCCCCAGGAAATTTTTACCTTTACTTTAGGAAACCTAGAGGTTTGCCTCTTGATTTTGCCCTGCTTGCAAGATCAGTGTAGGCGAGTTTTTCCAAAGTTAACCGGTGGGCCCAGACTTCTTACTGGATCATTTTCTCTGAATCCCTGAGCTTTTGGCTTGGCACGTATCTTTTGGATTTTTGTTTGAATTAATTTCTCTTGTTGAGTTGGCTGTGATTGCCTGGGCATTTGTTCTGGGCCCCTGCACTCCAGGCTAGGTGTGTCCCTGGCAGGGGATGAATTACCGTCAAGGACCACACAAAGCTCGGGTGTGCAGAGGTGTCTTGGGGTAGGGAGGTGTTGATCCTTGTCAGGGCTTTCTTTTCAGGACCAGCCCTGCTCCCCCAGGACTTGTGTGTTTAGGCCTCTCTTCCCTGCAGCACAAGAGGTGGGCACACAGAGGGAGGCAGAGGAGTTCTGCTGGTGATCCTGGGCATGGAGAATGAGAACGATCCTCAGATAGAGCTTGCTCTGCCTTTGTGTTTTAACCGAAAAGGGAAAGCTGGGCCTGAGGACCAGTGGCTGTAGCAGCATTCGGAGAGGGGAAAAACAGAAGGGAACAGGTTGGACGGATCTTTGCCCTGGCTCTCTGATCACGTGTCCTTCTTGATGTCTGCTGTAGGGTACCTGGGACCTTTTACATATTCAGCAAGAACTTTTTGTGTTTCCTTGTCAACAAGCTTGCTGTGCGCTGGCAGCACAGTTTCTGGGAAGTAGAGGCCAGTAGTCTTGTGCCCTCGTTCCCCAGAGCCACCCACGCCCTGCTTTTAACCATAAGGCATCTCAGAGGAGCATCATTTGGGGCAGGTCTAATTCCCGGATGTGCCTGTGCCAGAGTTGGCCAGTGTCGTTAAGAGAGTATTTTGGGGAGCAGAGACAATGAGGGATGGGAAAGGTAACAAAAACCTCTTGGGATTCCTGGATTGCTCAGGATGTTATAAACAGTAAGTGCTGCCTTTGATCTTGGAGGGTGGTGTGGGGCAGGCAAGAGAGGGGGTGGTGGTTACTGAGAAGAGAGCTGGAGCCAGACAGCCGTAATGGCCTGTCCAAAGGCTGCCGTGAGTCCCAGTGGCAAGGAGCTCTGTGCTTGCCACTAATTTCTGTTTTCTTTGCTGTGGTTGGCTTTATTAAAAGGGCATAAGGAAGCAGCCTAGACATTCAGTTCTAATCAGTTTTCTGAGCTAACAGCGGGGAGAACGAAATCAGGCCTTTGGTGATGTCAGAAAGGATGACGGACTGGCTTTAGGGCTTATTCCCTTTCTTGGGGGAGGAGCGATATATATGGAATGTTATAAATCATCAAAGAGATTCAGGAGACAGAAACAGCCTTTTGCTTCTTTTGGAAACCTGGGGTCAACGAGGGGCTGCTGCCTTAAATGTGATTTTCAAAGGATGCCTCTGACAGTCATTGTGTGTAATTTTTTCCTCTACTCAGTTCCAAACTTTTGTTATTATGTGTGTGAGTGAGATGGATTTACCTGGCTTCGGTTTATGCAACAAAACTTGGAAGTGGGGTCTGTACTGGAGTATAGGAGGGAAAATAGAACCTGCAGATGGCCCTATAACTTTTTGTGAAGGTAAACCTAGTCAACAGCTGCAAATTATATAAATTGAATTCAATAATCAAGCTTCTGGCTCTCTTGCCTTGTCTACATTTTGATTTTAGAGAAGCTCAGCCCCGTGACTCTTGCCTTCTGTGAACTGGAGGTCAGCACTGAGGTATTTCAGTCACACCCCAGGTAGGCAGTGTGTCTATGGAAATAGAAGTTGGTGTAATAATTTCAAGTAGGCGTAGCTATATTGCTAGAGCCTGGTTAATTTGAGCTCCCCAGATTCTTCCATCCTCACAGTATGTTTTTCAGTATGTTTCAAAAAGGTTAGAACTTTGTAGCTGTCCCCTTATCAGAATGGTTCACTTATGATCCTGTGCACGTGTGGATATACAAGGAGAAAGATGCTGGGAGGAAGCTTGGGCTGTGCTTGGGGAGGCTTGTGAAGAGAATGGAAAATGCATTGCTATGTTAATTTCCCCCACAACCCCAGTGACTTAATATTTAATCAAGACACAGGTCAAGTCTTGGTTATGTAGCAGGAGTCCAGGCTAGGCTAATCCTGTTGTGTTTCCACCAGAACTGACTTAGAAAGAAAAAGGAAAACCTTGCTTTTAATTAGGCAGCTCATAGGATGTATGGGTGAAAATAGGAAAAATGTAGTTTAAGAACGTCAGTGATTGTACTCTATAAATATTAATTTAGAGTGGATTGGAATCTGGGGAGTTGGACGAGTCTTACTGTGTAAGTAGGTCACAGGTAGAAGGTCAAATGTTGACTGTTCATAATCAGCAGGCTACACAAATGTGATTTGGAGGTTGTTTGGAGCCCTACTGTACTTTGAACTCATCTGGTAGTCATTACAATGCAGTTTCTCAACAGGACGAAACTGTATAGCTAATGACATAAAATGTTTCCTCCTTATCTAATCAGGAATCTTTCTTGAGCAGCTAGATTAGATGTTATTCAGAATGGATAATATAGGAAATAATTACTCACTGTCTTTCATTTGTGGAATTAACCACATGGCCTCTAACTTACATACAGTGCTTATGGAGAGAAAGCCAGTGAAGAGCAGGCTCTGATACTTTTAGCCAATGGCATACAAGAATATGATACTGTGTGTGTTTTTTTAAAAAAACTGCATATGAAATATGATATGTGATTTGGAATTACTTTATGGTTTTGGTACATTTGCCCATCTTGCTTGTGGAGTTTTATGAAATTGCAGTATGTGAAACTTGGGGAGGAGAGGCGGTGTGTCATAATGAGTAACATTAACTCAAGAAAATGTGTATTGGTTGTATAGGGCAGTGTGATGGGAACTGGCTTGCCTGTTGTGAGCACATGGAAAATGCCGGAAACTTTCTTACAAGATAACTAGATTTCATTTGCGTTTGATTTCTGAATCTTGCCAGTTACAGAAGACCTGGGCCTGTGCCGGTTCATACCCTGTTGAGGTTTGCTGTCATTGTTGCAGTTACCCACCTTCTTGTAGGGATAAAGGGCAGTGCCACCTTGTACCTCAAGAAAAAGGAGGTCGTAAAAATTCTTAATCGTCCTTTGTGAGTTGTCTACTCTGTGTGTTAACTGAGGCTGTGCCCACACGAGTGTTCAGAATATTAGCTTCAGAACACATTTCATTCCTCAAAAATGCACGCTTACCCAAGGATTAAGTCACTTCAAATGATGTTTAACAGGGAAAATCAGGTTTGAAAATCTTTTTGGTTGGCTCACAAGACACTTGGATGTAGCTTTTTATTACTTCTGCTTTCTCTTCACATTCAAGTATTGGAGGCAGTGAAACCAGGCTGTCTGTTCAGAACCAAAGACTGTGAGCAACAGCAGACTTAACTATTTCATAACTTGCCTGCAGAAGACACATTTCTTCAGCATCTTATGAATAGTTCTTGTCTTTACAGGTTAATTGCTGTGTTCTTTGGGTCAATGGCTAAGCAAAGTAAGAACAGCCAAAATACTTTCCTTGATGGGAGAAGTTAGCCAATAATAGCATGAATTCAAACTCCGATCTTATAATTGGAACATTCTTGATTATTAAAATTGGTGTCCAGGAGTTGATGGAAAGTTGGGAAATCTTCAAGTCTGACTGGTGGAGTGAAAAACATGTAAGTGTAATTTGAGACATGCCAAGAAGTATATAAATACAGTGATTGCTCGTGGGACCTGGGATTTCAAGAAACAGTAAGGACAAGGGGAAGGTATGTGTAGGACCTGTGGTTGTGGTCTTCCACCTGTTTAAAGACAGGATGCTCAAGAGTAAGAGCTGTGTTCATTACTGTGTGGACTAATCGAGCATTGCTTTGCAGTGGCCGCTCAGTGTGCTTCCTGGTGCCCAAGAAGGTCCGGAGAGATGCTGAGGTGTGTGTTTTGCATAACATCTTTCTCTTGAGTCCTTACAAGCTCAAGTCCCTGTGGCTCAGACAGTAAAGAATCTGTCCGCAGTGCGGGAGAACTGGGTTCGATCCCTGCATGGGGAAGATCCCCTGGAGAAGAGAAGGGAATGGCAACCCACTCCAGTACTCTAGCATGGGAAATCCCGTGGACAGAGGAGCCTGGTGGGCTACAGTGCATGGGGTTGTAAAGAGTCAGACACTGGACACAGCTGGGCGACTAACACTCTCACTCTCTTGAGTCCTTGCCTTTCTTCAGAATGGGAGATACGCAGCACCTACCAGGTAAGGATTGTGTTTGAATCACACGAGAAATGCTTGGATAGCCTTGGCATATGTTGAAAGTGTTGAAGGACTGTTTCTGACCTGAAACTCTGGGCAGCATTTTCAGCCAGTGCTCAGGGAGTATCTGTCTGCATTAAGCTGCAGGCTGAACCAAACTTCCTGTGTGTGTGTTCGCTCAGTCGTGTCCAACTCTGTGTGACCTCACGAACCCACCAGACTCCTCTGTCCGTGAAACTCTCCAGTCAAGAATACTGGAGTAGGTTGCCATTTTCTTCTCCAGGAGACCTTCCCAGCCCAGGATCGAACTGATGTCTCTCGCAGTGGCAGGCGGATTCTTTACCATTGAGCCACCTGGTTATCATTTAGCTGAAAAAAGATAGCTTTGTCCGAGGTATCTGCAACATTGGGGGTTGGTGGCGGGAAGAGACTTCAGGGTAGAGAAGGACAGATGATTTCTATTTCCAGATTATGCCCTGAAACAAAACAAAAACTCTCCTCCCCCTGAATTCCAGCATATCAGACATAACCATAATATAAACATAGCAGCATACTCTTAAACCAAAGAGAAAAATTCCAAGCTGTTCTGAATTATCTGGTTCATTTGAGATTGGACTGTGTGATTTGGTCGTTGACTGGGTTACATGCTAAGGTAGTATGCACCAGGACTGTAGTTTGATTTTCCCCACCGCATGGTTCATTCTCGTTTTTTCCTTTTCTGCTCCCCTGGGCTGTGGTAAGGAACCTCTTAGATCTGAGTAGGCGGTGGGCTTTTGCCTGCTTGCTGGGCAGGCAGGCACAGCCTGGTTTTCCAGTTGGATTTCTCCTGCCTTCCTTTCTGCATCCATTAGGTGTCCCTGAATTGTGTAGGAGTAGCTATTTCGTGTTTTTTGCCTTTCCTTTCTTACACTCTGACGAATGAGCTGGGGTGTGCGCCTGAGTGACTCACTGGCTGCAGCACCAGAGAAACCCAGTCCCAGACTCAGCAGCTTTCATAGATCTGGGGCGACTCTCTGCCACCCCCAGCACCTTGCCTTTCTTCCTTCTGTGCCTTTTCCTTGGGATCATGCTTTGTCCTGCTCTCTAGAACTCAAACCTCAGATGTGACCCTGTCCTCTAGCCTCCTGTGAGCAATTGAAGCATGCCTGGTCTGTATTGATATGCACCATCGATGTGAAATACACCCTGGATTTCCAAGACTTAGTAATATGAAAATAAAGCTAAATCACTTGGGTTTTTTTTTTTTTTTTTTTAACTGAATGAGTCTTTAAAATTTCAATAGTCTAACACATGATTTCATATAGTCCCATAAAACCCCCTTCCCCCCCCCACCCCTATGTGGCACCCCCTTTGCCTCCCCACAGGCAACTATTAATTTGTTCTCTAGATCTTAAAAGTCAGTTGATTTTTATATTGATTACATGTTTAAATGATAATATTTTGGGTATATTTAAGTAAAATATTTTTTAAACCTCACCTGTTTAGCAGTTTTAATGTGACAATTTGGTAACTTAAAATTATTGTGTGGGTCATGTTTTATTTCTGTATAAACAGCACTGGTCTATTGTGTACAGGATTCTTGGGCCCTGAGTAAAGTGGAACATGTATTGAGGTATAATTAGCTTGCAGTAAAATTCATCTATTGTAAGAATTCAGTTCTGCAAAGTTTGATAAATGCACTGAGTCAGATAACTCATCACAGCAAGTGCCCCCCTCTCTAAACACTGAGTTCTTTTCTGGATTTTTTGTGGTTTTTCCAGAATATCTCATGCGGAATCACACAGAATATAGCCTTTGAGTCTAGTACCTTCACATATTGGAGATTCATCCATGTTGTTCACACTAGAAGTTCATTTCTGTTTTTTGCTGAGTGGTATTCTTTTGTTGACTTTACCAGTTTCTTAATTTGTGACATTTCATTGTTTGCAGTATTTGATCATTGTGAATGGAACTGAGACGCGCACACACACACATAACACATGTTTTTGTGAGGTTATCGTGTTTATTGCTAGGTACTTACTGCTAGTGTATGTTTAACTTTATAAGAAAATGCCAGTCTTTTCCAAAGTGACTATATTCTTTATGCATTCCACAAGCAGTGTATGAGGGTTCACGTTTTGCCCTGGAGGGTTCGTTTGTATTTGGTCTTGTCAACTTTTCAGTTTTAGCCATTTTAATAGATAGGTAGTAGAATTTCACCATGGTTTTAATTTGCATTTCCCTAGTGACTAATAGATGTTCAGCATCTTTTCATGTGTGTGTTTGCCCATTTAAAATTGGGTTGTTTTCTTATTATCAAGTATTGAGAATTCTAAAAATGCTGTGGATATGGATCTATTATTAAGTATGTTTTGTACCTACGTTTTTATTCTGTATGAGTTTGCTTAGGGCTGCTGTAACAAAGTACCACAGACTGAGTGAGTGGCTTAAATAATAAGAATTTTCACACAAATATGGAGACCAGGAATCTGAGATCCGGCTTGTTCCTTCTGAGGCCTTCCTCCTTAGTTTCAGGTTGCTTTTGCCCTGTATCTTCACATCCTCATCCTTCTGCACAAGTCCAGACTTCCTCTTTTTATAGGTACGCCAGTCATCATGGAGCAGGCCCCACCCCAATGACCTCATTCTAGCTCGGTCTCCTCTTTAAACTCTGTCTTCAGATGCAGTCACATTCAGAGGTACTTCGGGTTAGGGTAATTGAAGTTTGGGGAGGGATCACAACTCACGCCATGACATTTTTGAACATTTATTGTCATCAGTAGAACAGAACCATCATTATTTCAGTGAAGCTCAACTCCTTTTTATATCCTAAGAAATCTCATGGCAAGGATCATCTCTCCTGTGTTTCTTCTAGGAGTTCAATAATATTTTCTGCATTTGCACTCTGACCACTTTTGAAGTTTTGTTTGGTGCAAAGTGTGAGTCAAAGGTGATTTTTTTTTTTTTTTAAATGAGTCTCCTTTTATTTTGGTTTAAAACTCCGAGCCCTTTGGCAAACTCCATGCCCTTGTCCAGGCATTTCAACAACACAGAAGGAAATAAAGTTATAAATTCTCCACCTTGTCCAACCTCTTTCTAGAGGAAATACCTGCAAAGTTTTTCTTTGTAGTGTGTATAATTTCGTCTTCCTCCTCCTATAGTTTTGAAACTTGCTTTTTTCACTTAATCACAGAAGGCCTTTGAGCACAGTGGCCTGTTGGGTTACTTTCCCAAAAGTTGAGAGGGAAGGAGAGAAGGGAAATTCCACAAGGAGAGGTGCTTGTGTGTCATGGAGACCTCATATATGGGGCATGGCTCAACTTTCATCTTTTTTTCAATAGCTTAACCTACTCCCCCCCGCTCCCCCATTAACTGCCAGGCTTCCCGTTTTCAGCCCTTGAACATCCTCGTGGATCTGTTCGTGTAAATCTATCTTGTGTCTTTTAAGTAAATGGCTCCATAGGGTAGATGCTTCCAGAGGGAGTCGTGCGGGTGCCTGCAGAGCCAGTCTCCTCTGGGTTCTGTCCCTCTGGTCCCTTCATCCTGTTGGGCCCCCTGAGAGGTTGAGTTGTTTCCTATTTACTGAACAGCGCCCACCTTCCCGTTTGGCTTCCTCTTCTAATGCTGTTTGTCTTCCTGTCCCTTTTTTATGAAGACTTTAGAACCTATGCCTTGCACCTGAGCACAGTGGTTTTTTTTAAACTTTGACTTTAAAAAAGTCAAAGAAATTTCTGTGCTAAGAAATTTTGAATGACACCCAGTATCCCTGTGCACTAGCATGCAGCTCAAAACGTTTCATGAAACTTGGCCTCGTGTTCATTACCATCTGTGAATGTATTTGGATCTGTCCAGTTTTTTTCCTGTTTGATTTGAAAGAAAACTATTTGTCAGGATTCCCCGTGAATTGATCTCTTAGGGGTCAGCAGTCTAGAAGGCAGTACATCCTAGCTGTTCGCCACTTGCATTGGATTTGACCGTGCGAAGGTTTACGTCTCTTGCCCCAAGTTCCTGCTGCACAGAGGCCCCTCCTCCTGAGAATGCTGTGTGCGGGAAGGGGTTTAGGGGGACACAGTGTCCTTTCCTGACCACTTTATGCCTCTTTGCACTTGACAGGAGTAGAGGGTCTTTGCTGTGCGTGGTCGCAAGGGGGAGGTCTGCCTTTTGTCACAGACTTTTCTCCCCATCTCGGGGGTTCTCAGAGTCCCTTCCTGGGGAATCTGCAAGGTGAAAAGTATTACTGGCGTAATACCATGGCATTGCATTTCTTTTTCACTCTTGTTTCCCTCAGATGGGCAGAGGTGAGATGAGGCAGCAGATTGAATTCTTTTATGAGAATCCAGGTTACACCAGACATTAAGGAGACTTGCCGAAGTGCAAAACAGTGCCACATTTTTCAGTAAAATTTTTTTATTTTGGAAGATATAACTTTAATAGGAATGTTATTTATGTTAATGTGTAGTAGTTTACGTTCTAGGTGAATTAATGTATATTCAAATTTTTTTCAGTTTTGAGTGTCAATTTCTAAATACCTGTGTTGCATGTGGAAAACAGCTCTCTGGGTCCTGAGTTTTTCAGAGATCCAGGAGATCCTGAAACCTAGCAGTGTGAGAATTTGGTGGCTCTGCCTACAGTCTGTGTGGTTGAAAACCTTTTTTTCTAGAGGAGCCAGCACCTTCCCTGCTTTAAAGAACATTTGATTATAGGAAATTGCCAACCTACGCAAAAGTAGTGAAAATCGTCTCCTGCACTACCACACACCCATCTCCTGGCTCCAGCATACCCACTGTGTAGTCAGTGTTGTTTCATGTAGTGTCTACTTCCACCCCTTGGGTTGTAGTAAAAGCAAATTTCAAACATCATTTATTGTGTAAACATTCCATTATTAAACTTAAAAGATGAGGATTTTGTTTACAGAAGACATACCCGGCATACCGATCATAGAAATAAGAGGTTTTAATATGAAAAAACTAGTCAGTGTTCAAGTTTCCTCTACTGTCTCTCCTGTTTTTTTAAAAGGTTGTTTTAAAATAAAGTCTGTGCACTGAGATTGCTTGATAAAACTTCATTATAAATCATCTAATACCCCTACTCCCGCCCCTGTAATTTGTTGAGGGACAGGGTCCTCTGTCCTCAGGCCACAGCTGGTGGGTGTGTGTGTGGCCTCATCTCCCAGCAGCCTTTGAGAGGGATCTGCTGAGGTGGACGAGGATTTGCTTCGAGGAGAGACCCAGCCTTGGGTTCACTTGCCGTCGCCACTTTATCCTCTGTGCATTTTTACATTGCAGTCCCTCAGCTGCTTTTTTTTTTTTTTTTTTGGGTGGATGGGGGTGCATATCTGTGGTATGTGTACTGTTCAGTTGGTATCCGGAAACTTCTTCGAGGTCTTTACCTCCCGGGGTCTGTGAATACCCACATGTGGTTGTGGAGTGTGACTGAGCGAGTGGACTGTCTAACCCTGACTGCCCACCTGGAGGGTGGGATCGGACCCTGGGGTCTTAGGTGGTGCAAGTGGGCGCAAGGCTGAAGGCCGTGGCTGCCTCTTCTATCCTGATGCAGAAGACCCCTGGAGCTTGGGAGGCTGCGCTGGGAGGAGGGCAGGGCCCAGCACTTGGAGGAGCTTGTAGAAACAGCCCCCGTGCAATGGTAGAAGATTGTTTCTGGGGCAGTTTTAAAAGAACTCGGAGTAACACACCTGGAGCTGAGCAGGGCCTCAGAGTCTTCTCGCCTCCACTTTTACCTTCTTACCCTTCAGGATTCAGTGTCATCTCCTTTGTGAAGCCTTCTCTGCCCGTGCCCACCCCGCCCTGCCCCCCCCCCCCCCGCCCCTCCCCCTCCGCTCCCCATTAGATGCATCCTCAGTACTGGGGTTACCTCGGTCTTGTTTTCTGCCTCACAGGCCCTTAATTGTTTTCAGAGGTGCCTTTCCCACTCCGCTGCCCTGGCCCCTGTTGGTCCATCCTGTTAGAGGATTGCTGGTGAATATTTGTTTACCACAGGCCGGGCTGCTCAGTAAATGTTGGCAGAAGAAAAGACTCACCCTGAGTGAGAGTTCACACAGGGAAAATTCCAGGAGGTGTAAGGGTCAGCCTCCTGCAGGGAGGGCCTTGCCACAGGATGCGGGCCCTGGTAGGTCCTGACCAAAATGTCCACGAATTGCGCGGTGTTCTGGGCTCATTATTTGGTGTCGTTGGAAGGATTAAATGGTCATACGTGTACAGTGCTAAGAAAATAGCTAAAATCCACTGAATGCTGACTGTTTTTACAGAAGAAGGAGTCGAAGCGTGAGGCTGTTACCCAAGTTGCCTAGTGAAGTATTAACATCACCCCAAAGCCAGGACTGTGAGAACGCAGCACACAGTCATAACGAGACTGTGTGCTTTGTGACCTCAGAGCACGAAATTCAAATTGTCAAGCCACCTCGTCCCCCCATTTCACACCGACAGCAGCGTGAGTTTTATGGGAGGGGGGTGCTGCTGTAGGACGGTTACCCATCGGGCATGTAGAGTGTGGAGTGTCCATCACATCCGTAGCTTGAGAGGCCCTCGCCCAGTGAGGATGGGCTGGGGGCGCACAGGCGGCCGGCGTGCAGGAGGCCAGCCAGGAAGGTGACTGGAGGCCCCCAAGTGTGATGCCCTCAATCAAAGTGGGGTTCTTGGTAGGCTCTCATCTTTCCCTTGGGACCAGAGAAGTATCTCTGCACCCAGTGTAAATCCGTTGACTCAAGGAAGCATGTAGGTCAGAAATAGTTTTGGAACCCAGAAAAACAGACTGTGTAATGGTCCTTGAATTTAATGGGGCGGAAACAAGTGTCCTTTTGATGCATTTGTGTGCATTATTTGGGATCCCTTAGTCCCGCAGCTCATTTCTTAATGGTCCTCTTACTGTCCCTCAGGACTCTGGTCTGGGATTCTCCCAGGGGAGGGGATTTTGAAGGGAGTGGGTGTGGGTGGGACTGGGGAGGGGTGGGTCTGGAGAAGCCAGCTGCCTCCAGGTCTGCAGGGCGGAGAGGGAGAGTTGACAACCTGCCTTGATCTAACAAGGGCTTGAGCACGAGGGAGGTGATGTGTTGAAATGAACTCTTTAGAGTTCTGCCTCTTCACACATGGCAGGCTCGCAGTCCACCAGGAAAGTGTGTGTGTGTGTGTTATGATGGCCTCTTTTACTGTTGTTTCCATCCTCATTTGGTGGTGTGTGTGTGCCTCCCTTTCATGAATGAGTTTCCATCTCTAATACGCAGGTTAAAGCACACTCTCTGTCCTTGGAAGGTCAGACAGCTTGATGGAGTGTCTCTTCATTTGTCTTCCCAGAGTTGTCAGCCAAGTTTCTGAATTTTGAGATGTTTCCTTCTTTCTCTTACCCACGGAGTACCTTTATTCTTCTTGAGTGTGGAAAATAAAGAACATTGTGTTAGGTTGCAAACGTTTATCTTATTTTTTTGGAAAACATTTTTGTAGAATGCTGGTGGAGGCTTGTGTCATTTCATAGTCCTGATAATCTGAAGCATTCATGTTGTGTAGTTGTTGATGTACATCTCAGTGCAGTAGATGGTTAGCAGCATCTTGTCTTTTATACTTCATTTTTCCTGAGTTTTTTTACACTTTTTTTTTTTTTTTGAGCTTTACTGTAATTAAACTTGGCATTTGTTTAAGGAATTTGTGATTTCTTTGGCCATGATCTGGAGAAAATGACATGTCTATGCTCTGGGAGTGAATTCTGGTTGAGAACCTTTGTCCTTTGCCTCGCCTTTTTTTTAAAATTTCACGAGTCAGACTGTAACTTTAAAAGAAACTGTAGGAGCTGTTCCCCAGGTTATTCACAAAATGAGTCTTTGTCTGCTTTTTCTTTCACCATCTGGTTGCAAAGCTAAATTGGAATCGTGCTTGTTTTAATTATTTTCTACTTGTGTGGCCAGGAGGTTATTTGGTCTGGCGAGGTTACACTATAAGCTCACGCTCTCATTAACACCACCGCATCCACATCCTGCCCAGCATCAGAATGGTTAAGTTGGTCCACTTGTGTGGCCAGCGCTTGATACAACACAGTGGTCACGACTTAAAATTACCGGAGGAAATGTGGTGTCAGTGTGTGGGTTTTCTTTTTTTCTTTCCCTCCCTCTCTCTCTCTTTTAAATCTCGAATAATGTTAATTAAGTACATTTTTCTTCCAACAGAAATACGATTATAAATGGCTTAGGTTGGCGGTCTTAAGATTAGTGCCTGGTGGTGCTAAAGGGATAGCTTGTGCATCTCAAAAAATTCTATAATAAAGTATTCAGAGCACTTACATTTTGAACACTCCACAGCATGAATAATGGAACTGGGTAGTCAGAAGCTTCTCCATTCAGTCACTTTCTTTTGATGAATCAGCCGAAAGATTCTAATATTGCAGAGAGGTATTGTTTAATACTAGGAAGGTGACATCAAAAGATCTCTTAAAAACATTAAAATATACTGCACGTTCCTGCTTGGGAAGACTGAACAATTCAAAGCTTCAGTGTTTTTAGAAGATGGCTTTATTCAAAGTTCTGCGAAATCCTGTTTGTAGGTTACGAAGAGTACATGTTGATTGTCTTGAGAAGTCAGTAGTGGTTCTGTCCTTCCTCTATTTAAAAAGCACGACAAACATGTAGTCTAGTACAGGGAACGGAGAGCAGAAGAAGCTCCTACAAAAGTGCTCAAAGTTGTCCGTTCAGGCAAGACTTTATCAAACACCCTGCAATTTGGGAGTGTACCTGCTAAGGTCACCCATTACAGATGTAACATTCTGCCGTAAGAGCCCGCGTCAGGTAAAATTTGGAAAGGCTGGTAAACAGAAGTACTGCCCAACTTAAAACCAGTAGCTCTAACTTAGTCTTATATCAGAGTGTAGAAGGAGGAAGAAGGTGGGAGGCTTAAGATGGGTAGGGAAAAAAAAGACCTGCCAAGGAGGACGAGAATATGCATGTGAAGTTACTTCACTGATGGTTTATTGGTATTTTACAGGAGGGGATTAAATGATTATTTGAGAAAAACAAATTGTCCATTTGCCTCATGAGTTTAATTTTTAAAGATACAGCTGAGTAGTAATTGGAACTCAAACTTGTCTCACGGTTCTTCTACTAATGAATCAAAATACATGATGTAATAGTGTCAATGTAAGAGGCTCACAGTTAAATCTTCAATCTTTATTTTTCTTGAATTAAATCGATGGTCTTTTACAGCAGCGCCGTGGAGAAACAGTTTTATTATCTGGAAAGAGCAACCTGTGAAACCTCTCTTCTAAAGTACCCATAACTTGTAATGGAATATGTGTGGTAGAGAGCATACCTGCCTTGAGCTCCAGGAGAAAAGACCAGAGTGTTAGACATGCAGTAGGTGCCTTGATCTTCTGTCAGCCTGGTAGGCCTTCTGAGTTTAGAGAAGACTTTCTGAGGGACAAGACCCTGCAAAGTTGAGACACAGAACAATTATTTGCGTGGAGTTGCCCTGAAACACAGACAAATCCAAACTGAGGAAATAAACATGCGTTCTTGTATTTTACATTGAGTACTCACTTGCAAGCACATTTCCTAAGCTTCTTCCCACTATCATCATCATCTTTTTTTTTTGCATAGCACCTTTGTTGACATATAATCCATGTACCATAAAACACATCCTTTTAAAGTATAAAATTCTGTGGTTTTTAGTATGTTCACAGAGTAATGCAACCATCACCACTATCTAATTTCAGAACATTTTTGTCACCCCCAAAGATAGACTTCATTCCTGTTAGCTATCAGCGCCTCTCCCCTCCCTCCCGCCAGCCCGGTAGTCACTGCTGTCTCCTCTGGTGCAGTGGATAGGACTGTTCTGGACATTCATCAAAATGGAATTGTACAACATGTGGCCTTATTTATTGTCTGACTTTTTTTTCCCCTTTTTTAACCCATCAGTGTTTTTGAGGTTCATCCACATTGTTCCATGAATCAGCACTTCATCCCCCTTTTATTATTATTATTATTATTTTTTATTGATGTGTGGTTGATGAAGAAGCTGGTAAGTTGCTGGTGTGCAATACAGTGATTTGTAATTTTTAAAGCTAATACTGCATTAATAGTTATTACAAATATTGTCTATATTTCCCTTGCCAACCCCTTTACTTTTTAAAATTTTTAGAAAATGTACCTAGCAAATTTTCCAATTTTAGTCATTTTCGGAAGAAAATTCAGTGGACAGCATTCACAGTGTTGCGCAATCATCACCACTGTTGATTTTCCAGAATTCTTTCTTATTGCCAGTAATATTGTATTATGAGTAGACCACATTTTATTTAGTCATAAATGACATTTGGTTGTTTTCATTTATTGCACGTTATAAATAATCCTGCTATGAGCTTTTGTATACAGGATTTTGTCTGGACAAAGGTTTTCAGTTGGTTTTTTTCAGTTAGGAGTGGAATTGATTGGTGATATGGTGACTCCCTGCCTTTTTTACGTCCTTATTGGAAGAATGTGTATTCCTTTGCCTATTTTTGGATTGGGTGGTTTTTATTGTTGAGTTGTAAGAATTCTTTACGTATCCTGGATACAGGTCCCTTATATGATAAATGACTTAACCAATAATTCCTTCTTCTGTCGTGGAAATGTGGATATATTGGATATCCCTTATTTTCTCAATTCCCTGTGCAATGGTATTAGCAGAAAAGATTATAGCTAGTTTAGCATCCAAACTTGTTCAGGAATGTATAAGTGGAAAAGAAAGGAAATAAGGTTTATGTGTCACCAGAAATGAGATTCAAAGTTGATGCCATAGCTTACCAAGCATTCAGGGAATCTTGGGCCGAGGCAGGCAAGCCACTGAGGTGGTTGTGCAGAGATCAAACAAGCACCAGAGGAATCTGTTACCCTGCAAGACTTTGTGGAGAAGAGAGGGGCTTTCCTGTTGTGCTTATCGGTATGGAAGGACACACAAAACCCAAGTGGGCAAACCTTTAAAGTATGACATTTTACAGCTTGGAAAACCATAGCCCCAAAGGAAGGCAAGCAGAGGTGTTTCTCAGACTGTGTGTAAGTCTATACGATGTGCAAACAGGAATTGATCTGACAGCAGGAAGACATGGCAGCCTCCTCTAATTAGAGCCTCTTGATGACATTAAACTGTGTTGCTTCATTACAATAAATCATATATTAACAGACGGCCTCTCTGAAGAGGCATTGTCAGTGTGCTGCATGATGGAGCAAGACTTGACCTTGTCCTTGCAGGGGTTCCGTGGAGGCAACTCTTGTTGCCCAGGGGGGTGTGAGCCCCACTGGAGTTACTTTGGAGTAACTCAGGTCTTACAGAGTGTGTCCCGATAATTCTGTTCTACAGATGCCGACGCTTTTTATATTGGATACAGACTTGAAATGTAAGGACTGTTTCCTACCGAAGGGAATAGAGTTTTCATTCGCTGTTTTCACAGCCATTTCTTTTCTGGCCCTCTCTTAATTTTCAAGCTGGTCTGGGCTTGGCTTAACTTAACTTCCACAGCAGTTTCTACAGGCTCATTTGGCCAAGTGCTAGTTTCTTCTTCCCTCCTTCAGCCAGCATTTGGAGAGCCCATTGACGACCAGATGGGTCAAGCAGGTACTGGCTATCTGTACCAGTTGATCACCTGGCAGACATTATGTCGTGCTCTGTATGTCTCTTTCTTAGATTCTTAATAGTGAAATACCTGGGGTCGTGTAGAATGTAGAAACAGAAGACCTGTTTGAAACTCTGAAGTAATGATAAAATAAATGCAAATGTAAGACTGGGAAAATTCTAGTTCCTGTGAAAAATCGACTCCTACTGCCCGTTCAAGACCTGGACCATAATAGCATACGACACCACCTAGGCTCACGAGGGCTGCTATTAATTTATTTTCATTGGTTTAATTTTCAAAAGTTAATTATATTAAACCAGTGGGGTATATTTAATTTCTCCTTGATGCAGACTATTAAGCACTCACCAACCTTTTTTTCTCTCTTGATTTTGTAAATGGTAATTGAAAGTCAGTACATCTTAGCTCTGTA